>NC_142048.1:60579517-61864517 GCF_982192425.1 Myodes glareolus
ATCTTTCCATTTTGAAATAGGAGGAAAGATGTAAAATGAAAATCAGAATGTGAAAAGTGGAGCGTGTACATTAATTGTTACCAGTTGATTCCTGTGAGGGCAGACTTGTTTTGTGTAGGCAAGGTAGACTGGATTCCTAAGGCAGAGGGTTGGGTAAAGTCAGATTTTTTTTCCATGATTTCTTTTTCCATGATTGCTCTAACTGAGTATGCTACATAGCAGGCCTTGGGCTGAGCACCTTCATTAGAATCCTTTCAACAACTCTATACATGGTTTATATTAAATTTTCCATGATAGTGGCAGTGTTTTTACAGGATCAGGAATGTTCTGGAATTGATCCATGCCTCTCGATAGTGGAGATAATTTAGAACCCTGTGCCCAAGTTTATCAGTGTGTGACCATGATAAACGTATGTTGACAAAAGCAGGTGGTGCAATCTTCTTTACACCTGGGTTATTGTAAGCTTATGGGAACACAGAGTCAGATGTGTGACTGATCATGGGGGAGATGTCTCTCTCTGTGTCAATATTTAGGTTCTTTTTTTACCACTTTATTTCCAGTATTCAAATAAAAATCCATAACTTCTTACAGAAAATATCAAGGAGAGAAAACGTTCCATTGTTAGTTGTCTTGTTTGCTTTGATCACAGTTTTGAAATTCTCAAGGCGTAGGGCATCCCTTTCTTATCTTCGGATCTTCTTTACATTAACTAGAGTGTACTCATGAGGGTTGGGGGTGTTCATGCTAACTCATTGCTGTACCCCTCATATCTAGACCTGAATCCTTTGTGGTAGGACCTCTTCAAATATTTCCAAGTAAATAAGCAGGCGAATGGAATTTTTCAGTTTTATAGGTGACAATCTCAGCTGTTTACTACCAGTTGCTGCTGTGAGTCTCAGACAAAAGCCACTCTGCTGAAGGCATCTTAATCTCTGTGCCATAAGCAACAGTGAAGGAAGGTGATCACTTGTGTTAGCCTGGGAGTCGGGCAACACACATTCTTATCAATGATGAGAAAAGTTGGAGGCATGGGGCACAGGACAGGGAGGGCCCTGATCTAGGATCAAAACTTGGTGATAAAAAGAGGTGTTAAGCATGTTTTTGAGAACAGAACATTTGCGAAGGAGAAGAACAGCCACCACAGGTGACCTTATCGTTTCTAAAACTGAAACTGTATCTTGATTCACTCAACCTCACTCTTGCTGAGAAGAGAAGCTCACTGGGTTTGATGTATTTTCCTCTCTTTTTCAGGAATGCCGATTGAGAAAGCATCAAAAGGAAGCTGTCTCTACCTGGTCCTCCCACATAGCAACTCGGTCCAGCCCAATAGTCTAGGACGTGCCAGAACTGCTTCTTCCTCTTGAGGGAGGTACTGATGAGAACAGAAAATACAGGTGAGTAATCCTCCCTCTACCAGGATCTCACAGGGCAGAGGCCTCACTGTAATTTCCCAGTGGAACTCACAGGAGGAAATACAAGATACATCCTCAGAAGTTTGTTGCATCTATCCACAGAGATTTAAACTTTTGAGGTCAATCTTGTGTGTTCATACACTCAAATACTCAGTTGATGTGATATGGAAAACATCACATTCCATTTCTATTGTGTATAACGTTGTGCTTTAAGTTTAGATGTATAAACAATTAAGAAGAAAAATACTGTAACATTCATCCATGTCATCTATCTGCCTATCTATCTATCTATCTATCTATCTATCTATCTATCTATCTATCTATCTATCTATCTATCTATCTATCTATCTGTGGAGGGCCGCAACCACGTTCTCCATTGCTTCAAGGGACAAAGGTAGAGATTGACCTCTGTGACCTCAAGGTGTGGTGGTACACGCCTTTAGTCCTGATGCCTGGGAGGCAGAGGCAGATTGACCTCTGTGACCTCAAGGTGTGGTAGTACACGCCTTTGGTCCCAATGCCTGGGAGGCAGAGACAGGCAGATCTCTGTGAGTTCAAGGTGTCGTAGCACACGCCTTTAATCCCAGCGCATGTGCTTGGTAACTCTCTACTGCTGCGTCCCTGCCTACTTCCGAGGCATCATCTGGGATAATGGGCAGCGGACCAATCCAAGAGTGACACGTCAGAAGCGAGGACTGTTTCCTTTATAAGGGCTGGGTTCCCCTCATTCTGGGTCTCCGCCATGTAAGCTTATGCTATCCCTCTCAAGATGCATTAAAGCTTTGCTGCAGAAGGATCCTAAGTGTCCCGCGTCGTTCTTGCTGGCGAGGCCGAGCGCGGGGCATCTATCTATCTATCTATCTACCTACCTACCTATCATCTGTCTATCTATCTACCTATCATCTATCTACCTATCATCTATCTATCTATCTATCTATCTATCTATCTATCTATCTATCTATCTATCTATCTACCTACCTACCTATCTATCGTCTATCATGTGTCATCTATCTGTCATCTATTTACCATCCATTTATCTATTATTGATCTATGATCTACCCACCTATTTATCTTTCATCTATCTTATCATCATCTAATCATTTTAGTTCCAATCTCTGTCTTCCTAAAAACCTATGTAGTCATATGTGCTCCAATAATATTCAGTGACAACTTTTTGACTAATTTTTTCCTCTCTTCAACTCAATGATATAGATAATTGGCAGATGCTGGCCAGACCAATGATGGATGAATGAATAGGTAGTTGATAAATAATACCATGCGTAACTTTCAGAAGGTGAGTTTTCTGTTTTTAAAGCAGCGATTTTCTCATTTCAAAACAGCTTATTCTTATTTTTTGAAAAGCAGTTCGTTTTGAGGTTGCAGATGACTCATTTCCAAGGCTTGGTTTACCTGGTGAGAGTATTAGTAAGCTTGTGTCAGAAGATGTAGGGCCTGAGACAAGATAAGATTTCAGTTTCTAGTTTGCTATATTTTTTGATATAGTTGTAGTTTAGAATTTCGTTTTTTTCTTTTTCTATGTTTCCATTCAATTATTTACACTTCCTTCCCTCCTCCCAATCTCCTCCCACTCCCCCACCCCTCTTTCTCCCTCTCCCATCCTGCTTGAGAGATGGCAGGGAACCCTGTTCTGTGAGAAGTCCAAGGCCCTCCCCACTACATCCAGGTCTAGAAAGCTGTGCATCCATATAGACTAGAGTCCCAAAAAGCCAGAATATGCCGTAAAAACAAGTCCCAGTGCCTTTATCAATGGCTTCTCAGTCAGCCTCCCTTGTCAGCCACAATCAGAGAGTCAGGTTTGATCACATGCTCATTCAGACCCGGTCCAGCTAGATTTGGTGAGCTCCTATTAGAACAGGCATACTGCCTCAGTTGGTGGACCAACCCCTCGCGGTCCTGACTTCCTTGCTCGTCTTCTCCCTCCTTCTGTCTTTCAATTGGGTCTTGGGAGCTCAGTCTGTTGCTCTGATGAGTGTCTCTGTCTCTATCTCCATCTGTCACTGGACGAAGATTCTATGGTGATATTAGAGATAATCATCAGTGTGATAGTGGGGCAAGGCCAGTTCAGGCACCCTCTTCTCTGCTGTCCAAAGACCTAGCTGGGGACATCCCCATGGAAACCTGGGATCTCCTCTACAGCCAAGTCTCTTGCCAATCCTAAAATGAATCCCTTAATGTAGGTATCTTCTTCACTGCTCCTATATCCACCCTTCCTCCATCTCCAGCCTTCTACTCCCATAAGCTGTTGCCAGCCCTTCCCTTCTCCCTTCTCTCTCCCCCTCTCCCCTTTTCCCCAACATCACCCCACCCCTGCCCCCTCCCCCATGCTCACAACTTTTGCCCTGCAGTCTTGCTTGCTTCCAATTTCCAAGAGGATCTATATATATTTTTCTTTGGGTTCACATTGTTATTTGACTTCTCTGGGCTTGTGAACTATAGGCTTAATGACCTTGGTTTATGGCTAAATCCCACAAATGAGTGGGTACATGCCATATTCATCTTTATGGGTCTGGGTTATCTCATTCAGGATAGTGTTTTTTATTGCCATCCATTTGCATGCAAAATTCAAGATGTCATTGTTTTTTACCGCTGAGTAGTACTCTAATGTGTATATATATTTCACACTTTCTTTATCCATTCTTCCATTGAGGGGCATCTAGGTTGTTTCCAGGTTCTGACTATTAAGATTATCATTACATCATTCTCCCTCTTCACTTTACTTCCTTCAAACTTACCCATGCACCTATTTTCTCTCTTTCATATTCATAGGTCTTTTTCCTTCCATTTCTGTCACACACACACATACAACACACACATGCACACACACACACACACACCTCATATTCCTAAGTACTATAATACAATCTCTCCCTATAAAGTTATTTGTATGTGTGTGTGTGTGTGTGTGTGTGTGTGTGTGTGTGTGTGTGTATGTGTGTGTTTAGGGTCATCATCTGACTATATTTGGAAATGTGTAAACTGAAGCTACTTGAGACTTTAGATGATTTAGGAGGGAAAATGATCAGTCCACAGGTTCTGAACTATGATGAAGCAAAGCTCTCCCAGGACTTAAAACGAAACTCCTCACCCTTGAAGGGCCTTATTTCACCCGAGTCTTGACTTACTGTCGCAGGAATTAGGCTGTGTGTTGCAGTAGAACGCGACACATAGTGCACCCTAATTACAGACATAGCTTGTATCACAAAGCCTCATGGAAACGGAATTTAGGACAATGTATTTTAGGGCTAATATAATCTTGAGAGCACAATTCTTCCCCAAAACACAATATAACTCTACGAGCAGTAGCTTTCTATGCCTATTGATGACTTCAGGAATATTTACTAGGTGTCTCAAGTTTACAGGAAGTTTGCAAAGCACTGAAACTGTTTAGTGCGGTGTCGTCTCAGAAGCAATAGAAACAGAAGAAAAAGGAAATGCTTCAACCACATTCATTAAGGAGTTTATTGAGCTGTTCATTTCAACAGCAGGATATAAAAAGAGAAAACAGCCCCTGGAAATAAATATTAAAAGCTCATCTCCGTAGACCTTATCAAGAAAGCAAACCGAGAGCTAACAACCTTTGATACAGCTGGGGAGATGACTCCTCGGCTGGAAACATCCCAAAGAAAACCTCTGCAAGAAAGAAAGCTTTCTCTGAGAAAGAAAAGGAATTTTTTCTCAAAACCTATTAAAAGACTCAGTGTGAAATAATAGAAAAAAATTAAAGGATGCATCATAAAATGATACAGCCTGAGAAACCAGCAGGTTATCACAGAAATGGAAAAAATACTACTCCAGTCACGTTAATAAAATGGGAAGTAAAATTAAACACTATAAATAAGATTTCTTACAGTCTTTAAAAAGAAAATGGTTCTGATAGAATAGTTTTCCGAGGCTTAACTGTTTCAGATAACTCTTCTGTAAATCACATAAGGTCGTTCCAAGTCTCAGGGTAGTTTGGGATCTTGACTTCTGGGTGCTGAGCTGTGTCATGGAGAAGAGCCTGCTTTATACAAAACCTAATCAGGTCCAAAACCTGGTCCTGTTTCCTGTAATGGGCTGCTGTGTAATCCCCATCCTCTTCAGTGTGTGTCTCTTGGCTTGGTCAATGTCTGTGAGCTAGTAGCTGATTACATTGTTCAAGAATTGGTAAGAAAAGATTCGTAATTTACCATTTAAAACCTACAGGCCAGTCAGTCCCTTCTTATAGTTGCACTGAGTTTCTTCTAATTTGGCGGAAGGGTATTGATAAGTACCTCTAACAATTATCAGAGTCAAATAAATGTCTGGGAGACATGCGGCTCAGCATTAAGTTATCAGGGCCACACTGGTATGGAGAGACAAACAATCTTGTTTCACCTTGCTTGAAGCACATGGAATGTATCTAGTATCAGGTAAGTCATAATTAAATTCTCAGGAACTAGTGTATACCAAAATATAATGTAATTACTGTTGAAGATCTGCCATTGCTGTAGTGAATGTTGTATGCTGCTGTTGAGTTGACATTTGCTGAAAATGTGAACAGATGCACACACACACACACACACACACACCATCTCGCAGTTGCATGTTGAGATGGTCTGCTTCTTTCTTGTGTTTGTTGACTTGGTTTGTAGGCACAGCAACATAGTGGCACTGGGATATACTATAGCTTCATCACCCCACATCTCATGCTACATATGGTGCATTCTAGAATTTTCCAAAAGACATTGGTTTCCACACGTGAGTTCTCATTTGGTATACAGCAAACCTCCCCCAGGAAGAAATCGGGGGGAGTTACATAGAAGTCGCATCTGTTCTCTCTCGTTGGTGATGACTCTGGATTCTTATTGACCTAAGATGGTCTTCAGGGTGGCCTGCATTTGCAATCTTAACAAAAGTGGGTCTCTGGCACTTGATGGCCAGCGAGGCTAGCCTACCTGTTGAGTTCGAGACCAGAGAGACACTGTCTCAAAATTAAAAAGTAAATTAAAATAAGAATTGACTATATTACCTAAGAATCAATATCTAAGGTGTCATCTAGACTCCATTCACTGGCTCATTAAACCCTCTCCCCAACACAACACAATGGTAACTATATGTTTTTAAATCAAAAATCTAAACAGAAAAAAAGATCAAAGTGTGGTTAGCTTGGATATTCATTTAACCAAAAGTCAGGGTGTGGTTTGAGGGTGATGGGCTGGTAGGAGGAGAAGGACATTTCCTTCCCTGGGAAGGTGTAACGGAAACATGGCTTCAAGGAACAGAAGGTTGGAAGGCAGGGTGCTTCCATCTCCTCCCTCCATTTCCCTGTTCTTCTTATTAACTTCGTTCTTTTCATCTTAAGTCAGTTTGTAAAACTCCTGTCTCAGACACCCTGCTTCCCTTCCTGTCTCAGGCTCAGTGGATTAGTAGAACCGGAGGTCAGATCTGGGCCACCAGCAGCCACAGGTGGCTCTTGCTTGTAAACAGAAAGCTGAGGTGGTTTTACTGTTTATGTGGAAGTTGGTGAGAAGAGCGAAGGGTGGATTAACGTGAAACCTCTTCTTCCTGGGAAAGATTGGACCCAATCAAGTGGGGCGAACTCTCTACATGCTGTTTCCCACTGCCTGAGAAAAGCACACAGGCCTTCTTTCGCCCCCAGGAGACAGGCCATAAGTCTGTTTTATTAAAGGTAATTAATAAACATGTCACGACGATTGCCTCTCTGATGTTTTTAAAATGGAAACACTGGCGGGTGGGACACACTGGAGGGAGAAAATATCTCTGGTTTTACAAACATATGTAAAAGGGAACGTTGCCTAAGGAGGTGGTGATGGTCTTGAACAAATGGTCCCTTCTAAAACACAAGCAACGTTTTGCGGTTTCCTCTGAAATCCATTTTCTGAATATAAAGCTTCCTGAAAGTGGAGATGACAGGAATCAGGTAAGGGAAGTTAAACGGGGCCTGTCTTTCTGAACTCTGCAGCAGTCTCATTGCCTGAGATCTTCCTAGAAGGAAGGTGCACTCCATGAACTCGACTCAGGGCGTATTGGAGGTTGGTGCTAGGGTGCAGGAGTGCTCACACATCTATTGCTTCCAGCAGTGGGTGGCACATTTCTAGTCAGTTTTCTGCAAATGGAAGGTCACTTTATAAACAGGACACACCTCTCTGAACTTGTTCCTAGTAACGGTATCACAGAAGATGACTCCAAGCACTTACTTCATCTGATTTCTCAGTGCACAGGGAGGTGCAAATCAGCAAGAAAAGAGGGTGCTTCAGGTTCCTCTGTTCCCTGAAGATCACTCTTCACAGAAGATGAAAGAGAAATAGAAGAACGTTCAAACTCCTCTGCTTCCTGAAAGAATTCTGATTCTCCCCATCCAGTGTCGAGACACAGAATTAACTTCAAAAACCTATTCGCGCCCATGAGCCTAGATCCCATGAACTGTGTAGTTGTCCAATACATGTATGAGATGGTGAGTGCACACTGCTGACAGTCATGTTAATGGTAACCCCAGACATTTCTTCATATTGACTATATAAGTAAAGAGAAACTGCCTTAGCATCGGTGAGCACTGGGGAGCATAATACATGTTGAAGTACTAATAGAACGCCGAGCATTTATGTTAGTGAATTAAAAGAAAATAAGAGAAAAACGCAATTATAAATGAATGAATCTGATATATATGAGAAAGCCTGTGGAAACAGAAGAGCCATGATCTCTCAGCCATGATCCCCACATTTGGTGGAAGGTGTGAACTTCAAGGAGGATGTACAAGACTACCCCAGACAGCCTGTCTTAGGATGGCAAGACACTGACAACCAAGCCTGCTGAGATCAAACGACACCCAGGGTGCCAATAAGAAGACCCTTTGTCCAGGTCTGACTTCCTGTGGACAGCAAGTATAAACATCGTTCACTGCCCTCACAAAAGCCCCACTGTCAGTCGGGTCTTTGAGGGCCCTAGGCATGTAGAGAGCCCTGAAAATGAGATGCCCCGGGGGCATTTCATCAAAACATCACACTGATAGCCCCTTCACTCACTTTTCAGTCACAGCGGACTGATTTTATATGTAAACTTATTTCCATGTGAAAAAATGTCATGTGTGGGAGAATGCAGAAGGGAGACAAAGTCCAGCTCTTACAGCAGGGTGTATGGAAACTTTCTTCTCAGATCTGCCACCACCAGTCTCTGTCTCTGGGTCCTCAGGTTACAAAATTCAGTTTTTAAAGAGGACTTGCCTTCAAGGTCTCACACTTCTCACGTTATAGGCAAGACAGGGCTGTCCCTACATCTGCAGTCATTTCAAGGGAGCCAGTAGATAATTACTCAATCAGTAGCTGAGTTCTTAGGCCTCTGTCTTCTCAAAAGGAGACCAGTCCAAGGTCTGGGATCTTTCTCCTTCTCTCAAAGCTAACCTGACCTTTGTGCTCTGCTAATTACTTCTGTCTATTGCTAAATCACTTAGTATATTGACACCTTGGAAACTATCTGGCTTTACTCCCCAGATTTGCTGAAAAAAGTATTCTAGGCCTTCTCAACTCAGCAATCATCATCTCCAAGTTCAACATATTAATAAAAATGACCATTCCTAGGGCAGCAGAGATGGCTCCACAGTTCAAACCATGTTCCACTCTTTGACAGGATCCTGATTTAGTTCCCAGTACCCATGTTGGGGATCTGGTGTGGGAGAATGGTTTGTATCCTGTTAATTATATTTTAAATAAACACGAATTGGCCAGTAGCCAGGCAGGAAGTATAGGGAGGACAACAAGACAGGAAGTAGAGGTGGGTCAATGAGAACTGGAGAATTCTGGGAAAAAGGAAGCCCATTCCTCTGCAGTCCTATTCCTGCCACAGAAGAAGCAAGATGTGACTGCCTCGCTGAAAAAGGTACTGAGCCATGTGGCTAACATAGACAAGCATAACGGGCTAATATAAGTTAGAAGAGTTAATAAGAAGCCTGAGCTAATGGGCCAATCAGTTTATAACTAATGTAGACCTCTGTGTGATTTCTTTGAGAATTAACAATTGTGGGAACTGGGCAGGACAGAAACTGGGAACCAGGAAGGATAGAAACTCAGACAACAGGGATGTCATAATTAAGTCTAGCACCAGGTTATCTGTTCCCTCCTCAGGCCTCAGGCATTGCACTCATGTTCACATCACACACACACACACACACACACACACACACACACACACACACACACACACATTTTTTGGAGAAGCAATAAGTGAAATCAGGTACCCAAATTCTTAGATGTTCGGGAAGTCAGATGAAAGACAGCAAAAGAACACAAGTAAGTTAGGAAATGCTGTTTGAGGGTAAATTGTATGCTTTCATTTGTAGTAGTGGGACACCAACTTCCCTGAATTGATACTTCTATAAATTCCAGATGAGATCTATAAGCTAGATTTGAGCTTCTCCCTCCTGCAGCCAGCTTTAATTGGATTCTTCGAGCACTCTATAAAAGTATTCATGGGTCATTATCAAGAAGTGGGACAGTCATCATATCTAGTCCTTTTAAATTCTCTGTCTTCTCCCCTCTACACAAGGGATGTCTCCTGTGTTCCACCGGGTAGACAAAGTAAGAAAGAACCTCCCTGCAAAGTCTGTGCACCTGTCTGGGTCTCACAACAGTGTTCCTCAGAATTTGATGATGATTTAAATATTCATTGCTGCACATTTGACTTAGCCTAAATCTTTATGCATTGTATTGATCTGAATGACTATAAATAATGATGAGGATTGATTGTATCACAAAGGTCAGCTGTGAACTTTCTGATTTAGTAACTTAAATAATGTTCTTAATTCTTGAACATTTAATTTATATAAGAGGATTTATTATAGTGGCTGACTTAAATATCTTCTTTTTTTACAATACATTGACTAAAGTCATAACATTTAGGATACAAAGTACACTGAAGAAATATTTTCTTGACTCATATGTGTGACTCCAGATAGTTTTTTTCTTCTGCTACATTCTAAGAATCGAAACCCTATTTTGGCAGTTAGTAGAGGCATTCCTATTGTTTGTCCTCACTTTTCCAATACCCCACATGAACTAAATTCTGGACTTTCTCTTATTCTTTTTCTGAGAACAGGTTAACAAATCATGAAGAGCAAACGTAATTTTGGATGCTACTTGCTCATGTGCTTATAGGAAGATGTCTGACATCTCGCCAAAGATTGTCTGCATTTAGAAAAACAGGCATATTACAAGGCCAAAGTAGTTGTTTTAGAAATAGTACAATGTCAGAAAAGCCAGGGCAGTGGGAAATATAAAATTATACCACAAGCACTTGCAGTCTTTCTTGCTTAGGACCCCTTCCACGTGGAACTGAGAACACAGTAATTTCTGCATGAAAATGTGTTCTCGCATCACCTACACATGTATTTGAAATCATCTGTCGCTCAAGAGTTACTCAACCTTTTACATCTCTCAACCATAATATTTTCCATTCCTGTTTTAAAATATTTTGTCATCAAGGGAGCATGAAAAGATGTATGCCGGGATGAATTAGAGTTGAAGTCAACAGTGTAAGCTCAGAGTTAGCGTAATACAGATTCAGTCTGCCATGATTACTTCCCCTAAAAAGTGAGGCAAAATTCCCCATATCATAGCCGTCTCTTGCTTGTGGTGACTTCCTCCCAGAATACATCACGGGATGGGCTGAAAAGAGAACAAATCTGTAATCAATGACGCAGACAAATGTCTTGAGCGAGTGATGGAGGACAAAACCAGCTCACAAATCATGTGGTTATCATGTGCTCTACAAACACATAGCCTCAGTCTAATCAGGGAAAAACTAATTACAAGACTTTCTTTCATGTATAGACCATTGCTGAATGAAAACAAAAGGGAGAGAAAGTCATCTCGTGTCTGATGGGAGAAGTTAAAGAAAGTCTGGTCAAGCACTTGAGGAGAAGGCCTGGGGGAGCCTCTTGGATCCCAGAATACATCAAAGGACATCAGGTAAAAGCTGAAACAGTCTGTATAAACCACAGACTTCAAGTTAAAAAATGATAATTGTTCACTGTAGGAAGTCGACTGTATCAATAGTGCATATTAATAACTGGGAAAAATTAGGAGTGGGATTTAAGATAGCCCCACATCTCGCCTGCTATTTCTTTGTAAATCTTACTTTTCTTCTAAGTGACAGGTACTTAGAATGTTATAACAATAGCCTTGAAAGTGCTGTAATGTTAACATAGCATTCTACTATATTCTAAGTCATTAACAGAATCCTGAAGGAAAAACCAAAGCTTACCTTTACTCATAGTTTTAATCTTAGAAGTTTAGAAGAGAATTTTAAATATTATTTATTTTGTGTTGTAAGGAGGCTGCTTGTTGGTTCCCAGCTGCTCAGCCTCGAAATAATCACACAGAAACTCTATTATTTAAAACACTGCTTGGCCCATTAGTTCTAGCTTCTTATTGGCTAACACATCTTAATTTAAACGATTTCTAGTAATTTGTGTATCGCCGTGTGGCTGTGGCTTACTGAGTAAAGTTCCCAGAGTCTGTCTCTGTAGCGGGGACTACATAGCTTCTCCCTAATTCCTCCTTCTTTCTCCCAGCTTTCAGTTTAGTTTTCCCTGCCTACCTCTATTCCCTGCACAGGCCCAAGACAGTTTCTTTATTAACCAACGGTATTCACAGCATACAGAGGGGAATCCCATATCAACTTTGTATCTACTTATTTAATATAATAATGTAATGTAATGTTCTGGGTAGGGATGAAAAAGACTACCCCTCTACTTGATAATTGCATCTCATTTTCAATTATGTGTTTGGAATCATATTTTTTTCATTTGTCCTTCATCTTTGGTTCCTTGATTATTTTTTCCCCAAACCTTTAAAGCTACAATCTCAAATTTTCGATGGCAATACAAAATGATTTTAGCGTCAACAGTCAGACGTGGATTATAATTTTGTTTTATACACAGAAAGACAATTTAGTGATCTGAATTACATCAGCTAGCTTTTCAGGTTGGGCATGATCATCTCCGTGGGACTGAGGTATAACTGAGTGATGGAAAGTTTCTTCCTAGATTACACTACTTCACCAACACTCATGTGCACTGACAATGTAAATGTTGCTTTCCATAGAGACAAATAAAATGTTTTTAATAAACTGGAATCATTATGAACACATTTCAGGATCCTATTCCCTAGTTCACATTTTTATATTATAAATGTATTTACAGAATTGTTTTAGTTTAGATGAAAGAGAACATGTAAGAGCCTATTTAAAGACAATATAAATTCAAGTTGTCCATATCAAGCTAAAGTATTTAGATTCTTTCCTTGGTGTTATTTTTCACACACATACTTATACTTGCTGATGATTCTTAGGTGCCAAAATCTGGTGGCAGCTTCAGATTCAATTGCCCAAAGGCACATTTGTAGACAACTATTTATGACCGTTGCCCTGGAATTTCCACAGAAGAGCACATTCCTTCACCTTTCTACTGAGAACAGCCCATTTTCATTTCACTGTTCCTGATTCCTTTCTGTCATTTTAGAGGTCCTAAGTCCTCGCCAATTTGATGACATCATCTTTTGTCTTGCTTGTCTTTTGAAAGTTCACCCTGTATCAGTTACTTTCCCTATTGTGTTACAAAATGCCTTACAAGAAGCTACTTAAGGATAGAAGGGATTATTCCAGTTCGTAGCTCTAGGGTACGGTTATTGTGGTGGAGCAGTGAAGGCAGGAGGAAGCCGAGGCAGCTGGTCACATTGAGTCAGGAGGCAGAAATGTGTGAAAGCTGTGTTGACTTCTTGTTATTCAATTTCATACCATGCTCTATGGACTATTCCTGTCCACTTCCCATCTCACAGACAGGCCCAGGGGTTTTTCTTCTAAATTACTCTAGGTCTAATCAGGTTGATAAGATTAGCAGTCAGAATCTCCATTTTGTTTTCTGTTACTATAGTGATATTTCATTTGTATTTTAATAAATAAAGCTTACCTGAAGTTTAAAGAGTAAAACAGCCACATTGATCATCCTTACAGACCAGGCAGTGGTTGTACACACCTTTAATCCCAGTAGCCACGCTAGTTTGCTATAGAAACTGGGTGGTAGTGGTGCACGCCTTTAGTCCCAGCACTAGAAAGAATTAAAAACAGGAGGAGACAATTCTCACAGTCTCATTCTGAGATTCTGGAGGCAGGATCACCATTTTAGGCTGAGGTGGACTGAGTGGCTGACTGTCTTGCTTTTCAGAGGGTTTTTATTAATCGTGCTCCATGTTCCTCTTTGCAGTCTCAGGCCACATTAACTGGAAACCTAATTGCAATAGTATTGAGGTAGGGCAGGACATGAATGGCGCTATGTGCTTAGATACTGATGAATCATGTACCAAGTGCTAATTCCCTGGATATCCTTTGTAAGGTGAGCCAGGTAGTGAATCTGTGGCGTATGAATAAACCCTCAGTGTTTAAATTGTTCCCTCATCTATAGATAAGTCAACGAAACATGGTAAAAATGGGTCAAGTACCCAAGAGGTTAAATTTACAGTAAATGATGACAAAAGTTTGGCAAGCTAGATTTATTGGTATTGTCTTCTCAAGGAAGACCCTGATGTGTGTTAAGTTTTATGTCGCCACCTTGGTATTTGTAGATTCACAGCCTGGCGGACAGTAGGGTGACTGACAGACAAATCAGCGGTTATGTAATTGGCAGCAGGTGTAAGAAAAATGCTGATATCACAACTGCTTCAACTCAGGGGTGAACGTAGGTGCAGGGAGACGGGAAGAAGGGGAGGAAGGTGCACACCAAAGAAGTAGAGGTAAAAGAGACCATGAAACAAGTTCACATACAGAACGAAAGAGAGCTCATTGGGAGCTGAATTTTAAATGTCTTTCATGGATTTCTGAATTTGATCCTGAGCCCTAGCTAGTAGAGTTGATTTGGAAGATTTTGAAAACTTCCAGGTCAGTGCTTGACTATCGAAACTGGGTCACAGGAGACCAGTCCTGAGTGTCCACTTATGGATTTGATTTACGATCTCTGATTCCTGATCCACCAATATGTGGAACAGGCTATGCCCCAAGTCCCTGTGCCATAGACAAAGTACTAGTCTGGCCTCATCCCTTTCCTGGCCTGTGCACTGATATCCTGACACCTTGGGCATAAATGTCACACTGCCCCCAGGCTCCTTCTGCTAGGTAATTTGTGTTAGCAATGAGAAACGTGATGAGTCAGGTATATACATCAAAGATAGGTGCTACTGCGTAGATCGGTCACAGAATCTACGTGACTCATGCAATAGAACTTAATTCTCACTATTTCCTGGCCAGCATGGCTTCAGACTCATGGGGAGGACTCTGTTCTTTGCCAGCCCCCGAGGAACTGAGCCGATCGGGAGCTTCCACCTTTAACCTATGCTGGGGATTATTATTTTCAGGTGTTTGACTTTTGTTTATGCTGGATTTGTTTAACTCTGTTAAGCTGTGATACTGTGCCTGTCTAAAACACCTGATGGTCCTAATAAAGAGATGAACAGCCAATAGCCAGGCAAGAGCAAGGATAGGTGAGGCTGGCAGGCAGGCAGAGAGAGAGAGAACTAGAAGGAGAACTCTGAGAGGAGGAGAAGGAGGAACCTAAGAACATGGAGAGGGGAATATCCGGGGCCAGTCACCCAGCTACACAGCAAGCCAGGGAGAAAGAAGATAAGGAAAATACAAAGAAGTTAGAAAGATAAAAACCCAGAGGGAAGTGGGGCAGTGGTGGTGCACACCTTTAATCTCAGCACTTCTGAGGCAGAGGCAGGTGGATCTCTGTGAGTTCAAGGTCAGCCTGGTCTACAAGAGCTAGTTCCAGGACAGACTCCAAAGCTACAGATAAACCCTGTCTTAAAAACCAATAAATAAATGAATAAATATAAATAAATAAAATATAAATAAATAAGAAAGAAAAACCCAGAGGTCAAAAGAAAATGGGATATTTAAGAAAAGTTGGCAAGTAAGCCAAGCTAAGGTCAAGCATTCATAACTAAGAATAAGCCTCTGCGTATGATTTATTTGGGAGCTGGGTGGTAGGCCCCTCAAAAAGGAAGCCAAAAGAGTGAAATATCACACAACAAATTTATTAGATTCCAGAGAAGATTCCATCCAAAGAACCAAACACTGTGGATGGGCCTAACTGACTCCATTAGCGGAGTCAGGCTGAGAAAGCCACACACACGCGTCTGTCCTCATTTCTTTAAATACCTCGCAGTGTTCTAGCCACTGAAAATGATGGCATCTATGACCTGCTTCTCCTCCCAGGAGGAATGAAGGAAGGAGATCAGATGCGGCCACAGTCAGCGTGTTTTTACCCTCCAGATGCAGCAAGTTACAAACAAAAATTTGGCTAATGTAAGTTTGTTTTTTCCTTTCCTTTTAAAACCATTTGCAGCCATCTGGATGATGAATAGTTAAAGGACTGATGACTCAGGATGTGGGCCCTGCTGTTGTCATCAGATGCTCCACGGCACACTCCGTCAACTGGAAGCTCATTCTCAACTCCATCTGACTAAAATAACCACCTATAAAAAGATCTCGGAATTCCCACAAGTGTAGATACTTCAGAACCTTTATTTAGTCTCTGTAGAGTGGAAAACTGTTTGGAAGATCCTGAAACCTGATGGATCCAACCCTCTGCATAGAAAGTGCAATTAAAACAAACAAATGAGAAAAATAACCTCGAGAAAGGAACCAACAACAAGCCCTCATAAAAATAGACTCTGGGAAATTCAGATGACCACGCAACATTTCATGACCTCATTATCATAGATGAGACACAGCTCCCAAGGATGAGCAATCTCTTGTATTAACCACACAGGCCTGAGGACAGGAGTCAGTCCTCAGCCACTATGAGCCTTAACTTCTTAGTGACCCCAGTGCTTGACTTCCTCTGCCACTTTTTCTCCCTACTTGGCCCTTAAGCATTGAACACTCTTCTTCCAAACATTTGAATCCATCAATCCTTCTTCTTTTTACCCAGCTGTATCCTCACGGAGGTTTCCCTGTTCCTTTTTTTATGAGTTGTCATCTCAGACCTCTGGCCAACACTTGAAACTAAACATGTTCAATCTCAGGGCATCATTTAGCCGTCAGTAAGCATTTTCTTTATCAATACAGCTATGCCGTGATTGCCTGCAAGGGGCACTTGTGCACTCCCAGCTCTCAGACTCTGAGATGTTATGATGCTTTCTTTCCTATAATTGATCACCAGATAAGTTCAGATATAGATAATTTCATTTCTGTCATAACTCTCATGTTTACTTTTACTATTTTGTTATCTGCCTTATCATTTTCTATCGGGACAAGTGTTATTGTGTCTTGAATGAAACACTTACCTTTACATTTAATTCCTGTCTATAGTTTATATTTAAAACAGTAACTTGAATTATAGATGTGATAGTATTACCTCATTCAAAGTTACTCAAAAGTAGCTTCATTATTCTAATGGTATAAAAATGAAATTATCTTAATATAGCATTAACATACTATTAAAATTTTGTCTGACAGGCTTTATCTTACTTGATAATTTTTATATTTCCCTGTCTAATTCTTAAATTATAGGGCTTTTGAAGTCTATTAAGTTCCTTGATTATGGTGTGTATTTCTATTTAGAGAACACATATCTGAAATGAATACACAATTTATAGGAACAAGCATAAATTGTGTATATAGTTCTTCATAGTTCAAATTCATAGCTATTTTCAGTCCTTCATGTTCCTCTTATTTTTATGTAGTGAATTCAGTATTATTCCAGTCTAATTTCTTTTTTTATTCTTATGATTGCTCTTCAATTCTGGTCATGTTATAGTAATACTGAAAGAAGGTGCAATCTGGTCTTGTTTGTTGGAACACTGCTGTCCCTGGATATACCATTAGAGGTCCCTTTGTTTTCTCTGGTCCTTTGACCATTGTCTGAGGCTCCATAAAACCATATGAAATAAAGAAGTGGCCATATTGTCATCCGAATCACCTATCCCTATTTATTGCAAGCCTGTGGCTTCGCTGTGCTAATAAGGTGTTTTTCCTGAGGATGTGAAAGCATGGTATGCTCTTCAGGCACCCTGTAGGGAACCTGTGCACTCTATAGGGTCATCTTAGACTACAGGTGTCTTTACACCACGCAGTACTCTAGACGGCATGTCTTGTTTCCCAGAGAGTTCTGCAAGATTGTTACTTTTCTCTTTCCATGTTCTAGTGGATGATGGGATAGTTATTTTCTATTTCATACTCATAGCCTCATTTGGACTTTCACATCTTAACTCTTGACACACTTTTCTAGAAAAATGATGTCGGAAGCGGAAAGAGAAGTGGACGGTAAGACTCAACAGCTACTCTCAGTATCAGTTTCGTGCTGTTCTATTTCCTAACCTGAGTGAGTACCTGGCTCTTTCTCAGCTCAGAGAAGTTATGTTGACTTATTTCATCTTATCCAGTGTAGACTAAATCACAAACACATCCCTGGATGGCCTAAACAACAAAGGTTCATTTCTCACAGTTCCAGAAGTTCAAAACCAAGATGCCGGGATGAACAACTTCTGGTGAAGTCACTCCTGATTTTCGGTATCCTCACACAGGAGGAACAGGGAAACAGGTCTTTGTTGTCTCCTTCTCTCATACGGCCACCATCCACCATCTCATCCTAGGGCTTCACCCTCTGAATCTCATGTATACCATGACTCATGGGACACCAGGAATCTATTTTTGAATGTTTCCATGTGAGTTTGGAAAGTAAAATCATTTAGTCTATAGTAGATATTCTTTTCTAACTAAGCCAGAAATCCATTCTTAGATCCTGATTTTGAAGTTTCATTTCAAACTCTTCTGGAGATGCAGTTTTGTAGATGTTAGGGAAAATGAAGTGATGGATCAGAAGACAGAGCCAATGTTGTAAGCAATAAAAACAAGATCAATCTTTGGGGGCTGGAGAAATGGTTTAGCTGTATATTGCTTATTATTCTTGCAGAGGACCCAGGTTTGGTCTCAAGTATCCGTGTGGTGACTCACAACCAGCTGTGACTACAATCTTAGCGGATGTGATGGCCTCTTCTGTCTTCCTCAGGCGCTTGAATGCATAAGCTCAGACAGGCATAAACACACACACGCACACACACACACACACACACACACACACACAATTAATGGGTCTTTATTTTTTTATACATTAGCATTACTAAATCATCATCTAAGGAAGGGCAGAATATCCCCCATGCTAATATGTAGATGTAGACATGTGGTCTCTAATGCCCTCTTAGAAATAGAATTAAGCATCTAGAAATTTGCACAATAAAGTGATCTGAGAAAAACATACCTTTCTATAGACTGGTATTTCTCACCATGTGAGATATAGGAATAATAAAAGCTAAGGCGATTTAGGACTAGCTCAGGATTCTATTTTTATTTGATAAATAAAGAAGTCACTAAAATATTATGTCTTAAACATGGGTAGGCATTTGTCATTTAGTTTCATTCACATACAAATGTTCACAACCTATCAGAAGGTGCTGAAATCTTTATCGTTTGGGTATAAAATGAAAGCTTTCAAAGAGTTATTTTTCTCAGCACCAGATATTAAAGTCTTAAGTGGCCAATTCTAAAAATACTTGAACATGGCTTACTGTTTTACAAATACTTTATATAACATGTAGAAAATGACATTTATTTGCTCCCTGGTTATTTTTCCTTATCACTCTGAAGAGTGTAGCCCAGGAAGGGAAGTAAAGGATTGTACTTGAAACATAAAAGGGCTACAAATAATTAACTGGGGGAAAAATATCCAACCAACAACAAGCAGAATTGAAGAAATAAAAGTGAAATTGAACTGTGATAGAGTGGGTGAACTGAGTGCATCATAAAAGTGAGATTCATGTTTCCTCGTTGAGTGGGTGTCTTAACAATCTAACAATACCATTTCAAAATTAATTAGAAAAATAAAGGAGGTTTGTAATCTTGGAAGAGATTGAAAATTTTGTTTTCCATTCTTATTGTTGTCAGGAAGAGAGATCCATTAAAGCTCTGGAAAAAAACGGGTGGCTCAATAAAAAACATGGCTTCCCAGGCCCTTTCTACTCATTTATAGGTTGTATATATATTATCAATTATAATCATTTTTCAGTTGTAAGTGCTAGGCCAACTTAGAACTATATAGCTGAAGAATCATAGCATTAGAAACTAGAAGGCATGAATGTGAAGTCAAATCTCTATTTTTTAAGCAACATGAGCCTTATTAATTTGCTAAATTCTGCCATCCTTTCATCTTTTCACTTACAAAAGGAGATTGTAATGACGAAATCTCAAAGGTATTTTCCTTTTCATTTCAAAAATTGTAAGTCCTGTCTGAGAATCCTTCGAGTGAAAGGGAACCATGTAGCTCATGTGATGTGAATTATCTAACTCAGGTTTTACCAGGCCACCCACTATGTTCATTGAGGTCTTTTTCATCTGCTCTATTTCTGAAGTCTTGTATGCCATATGATATCTATCTGCACAGAGGTGAACTGCACTCACGAAATTATTTCTCTGTAGATCTCAGAGACAGCTTGATAGCGTGTGAGTCAGGTATTACTGTAAGGCTTTGTGACTCAAAAGAGAAGAAGGCTGCTCATTATGTCAATTACATTTATGGGAAGCAAGGGAACCCAGTTTCCCATCCCTCTTGTGAATTCTTTCAGTGAATTAAATTATGAGCAGGCAGACCTGTTTAATTAATGGAGTGCATTGCAACTGGGAACCATGTGCTCCGTGTGCTGCAAAATCATCTCATCGTGCCACAGAGGTGTTTGTAACCGGGTTTGTTGTGAAGGACTGTACGTGGCATTCGGTTCTGAAGACAAGAGAATTTCATGGCTATCATTCCCATACAACACATCAACAATCTCTGTACCTATCATTGTAGATTATGATCAGAGAAGCTCAAAAAATAGGTCTGAGTAGAAGAAAATAGTCTATGAAATTATAGTGCATGGTAAATGCACACATTATTTTCCTAGTAATTCTGACTAACAAGTAGCTGTAGTGAATATAAAAATATGTCAGACATAAAAGTAGTTTTTGCCTTCTTGGCATAGCTGTGTTATATGATAGAGGGTGATTAGATCAACCAACATAATCTGTATCTCTGAAATATCCCTGTTGCTAAGTGTCCAAAAATTCAATTTAGCAAATGCTTATGGAGTTTATGTTTTATGCAAAACACGTTTTCAGGCATCTTAGTGTACAAAGCTGAGAAGACAACTTTGGCAACTCACAGTTAACTGTGATAGAGTGAGACATCATAAATTCCTGCAAATCTACACAATCAGTATCTTAACAGGGATTTTTATTTTGTAATATTCTGTGAAAATATGGCTGTAGAAGCAATTATTTCTATCAAAATGCTGACTCATGAAAACAAGGGCCAGGAAAAACTGTACAGTATATAAATAAATATACTTACATTGAAACTTGGAGTTAGAAAATCAGAATCTCATTTCTAGGAAAAAGTGAGCAACCCACTTTAGGTGGTGATTGGAGATGGAGCCATGAAGAGACAATAGGACATGGGTTAAAAAAATCACGTGTTTGTGCTGAATACCTACTGAGATGTTTTAAGGAAGTGTGGCAAGAGCACACCTCTTTTGTAAAGTCAGCTGTCTTATGTGATCATACTGTAGCAGGAATACACCTTTTATTAAAAGATAGTAAATATACAAGGACATTGGTGTGGAATGTGCAGCAGGGGAAGACGGAAATATTGATGTTTACAGTTGCCATGGAGAAGGCAGAACAATCATTGATGTTGTTTGATCAGTTTAATCATGTCCTTGTTGATAGAGCTAGTCCTCTTGTTTGTTTGAGGAGTAACTAGCTCTCTGTGGTCAGCTGTGTCATACAATGGCACTATTTCTGGCTGTTTTACAGATGAGAGAAGCAGAGATGAAGAACCAGCAATTTGTATATTTCAATGAGCATTAGGTCTCAAGAAATGGTGGTCAATATACACCATCAGAATGAAGCTTAGAATATCTAAGAATGGAGACAGCATGAATGGCTGGTTTGCAAGGATAAAGACATGACCAGATTCAGAAAGCAGAAAGACTGATATAAAAGGGTACCCTAGTTAAGAGAATATGAGTGTCAAGAAACCGCATAAGAATTTTGATCTTTTACATTGTGGTAGTTGGTTCCATTGATTATGAAAGATATTCATTGAAGAGATTTTTATAATCTAAGAGATGATAAGACAGAAACTTAAGGGAGAAATCCCTTGAACAGCACTTCTTAGAACATATTGGATGTAAGTGGTAGATGGGTAGGATTCTTACCTTCTAATTTATTATGTGCTCCTTTATGTTTTTTAAAAAATTATATTATAAAATTAAAAATACATTTATTAAAAATAAATGATTTTCTTTGGTCAGTTAAAGAAAGATAGCAGTGAAAAGAAGTGACTTGTTTGAATACTAAGTAGGTAATAAGAGGAAGGAGAATGTAGGCATGTATGGAAAAATCTACATGCATGGAAGATGAGATAGTGATAAAGCATAAAGAAATTAATATTCAAGCTGAGATCAGTTCCTCAGGGATGGTTCCACTGTACTTGGAGCTTGTTTTCATCTTGGAAAAATTGGTCTTTGAGCAAAGAACTGCCCCTGCCTCAACCACTGACAAAATGCACTGTCTAAACTGGACAAGCAAGATGCAAGAAAAGAATTGTCAAACATTTCCAAGACAGGGTAGAACAATTTTTCAAATTTTCCTGCCTCTGAAAATTGTCTGTCAGATATTCTTGTCTTAACCAAAGTTCGTTGCCCCAACATTGCAAATCAGACATTGGGTGATTGCCCAAGTGGCCAGTTGTCTCTTGCACTTTTCGGATGTTGCCTAATTGTACTTCCTATTTACTCAGGTAATATTATTTCTCTTCTCAGGTCTTTTATGGGGTTGAAGACTAATAGTCATAGATACTCATGACCTAGTCAAGCCATTTTTAATATAAGACTGAGATTCCTTAGGATAGGATAACTATTGAAACTTTTAGCATATGTTTCCTATTTAATGTTGTTCATGCTGGTTGTAATTCTAATTTTTATGTATGTTTTTGTCTCTTCTTTTTACTGGAAACAGTTGATATGTGTCCTTATTGTATATAATTTTGCATTAGGCTTAAAACTCTCTTATTTAGACAAAGCGAAGGTGTTGGAACTCGTTCAACCAATAGCGTTTAAGATAGTGGCCCACTTGGGTCGTGGTCGCCTGTACTGTAAGTGCAGACAAAGAGTGTGCATGGCCCTCTTTTCTGCTGGATTTGGTTCCAGTTCCCATTGTACACAGAGGATTGCAGATTGCTACCCTTACTGTGAGTTTATCCTCGAATAAATAAATCATTGTTATACTCCATTTCAGGCTATTGTGGAACTCTTTGGTATGACTACACATGATTCTGACGAGTCTCAATATTTTAGTTATCTTTTGAAGACTGGATAGGATTTTAACATTAGTAGGTGGAATGAGGAAGAGAAAGTGAAATGGGATACTGGTTGTATTTGCTTGCGGATGACTTCATCCCATTCTGTAAACCTCCTGCGGTCGTCTGTGGTTCACATTGTTGTTGAGTCCTCCCTGTGTCACTCTGCAGACTTGTGCAGCTTCCTCGTTCTCCCTTCGTGTATCATGTGTTGATCTGTGGTGAATAATCTCAAATGTCTGTCTTCATCTCAGAAGCAATTTTGTAACTGACACTGATCTTGAAGTAATTCTGGTCTCATGATTTCCATCTAAAGAATAATAGAACATTTTCTACGATCATGGTCATTGCAACGTTTTTTACAGCAGGAAAAATGTGAGCAAAATCCTTGCATGGAAACAAGAGGAGATGGATTGTGGTGATGATGGCAGAGTGATACGGTGGATTTCTACCAGTCAGTGACACTTACCAAGGAGCAGCATGGATATATATAATATTTAAGATTGATCCTTGGAGATCAGATACATATCCAACTGTACATTTATCTCCATAGTATGTCTCCATAGATACAAATGACATTTTTTTTAACTTTTGAAAATTGTTTTTATTGCGCTATATAAAAAGTATAAAATATTTCTACATAAAACACTACATCTATTTTTTAAAATCTTGAAATATATAAAAGATAAGATGTTTTATTGTTTCTGAAAGGATAACTTATCCTGCCTATCCTTTCTGTTTGATAATTTATCTTTTCTAATTGTCCTCGAATGGGCATAGAAAATCTTTGTGAAGATGCTAGAAACATTTATCAAAGTCGTTTTGAGTAAACACATTTCCAGGCAACGGTGCCATCTCTTCTGTCTGTGAGGCACTCTGTGGGGTCTGTGGGGGGAATATTATCAATTGTTTCATTCCTTTGGATGCATAGTACTTTACATTGGCTTTCTGATTAAATCTACTTTACATGAGAAGGAAGAGAGAGGCGCGCACATACACACACACACGCACACACACACACACATACACACACACACGCGCACACACACACACACACGCACACACACACACACACACATGGGGGGGAGGATGGGGAAGGAAAGAGGGGCAGTGGAAAAGGAGGAAGGAAGCAGGAAGCAATCGTTTGCTCTTCTGCCTACAATCCATGGTGGACTCAGAGAGCCTAACCCAACTCATTCCAAGCAAATGTTCTTTGAAACTCAGCATATATAAGGAAAAATTTCACATTCACTCTACCAAAATTCATAGCATCCATGGTACAGAGGGAGTGTTGCAATATTCTATGTCCTGCAGT
Source organism: Myodes glareolus (assembly GCF_982192425.1). Classification (NCBI taxonomy): domain Eukaryota; kingdom Metazoa; phylum Chordata; class Mammalia; order Rodentia; family Cricetidae; genus Myodes; species Myodes glareolus. The sequence continues at coordinate 60,603,687 of NC_142048.1, forward strand.
GATGTGCAGGCCTGGTTTTCTATGTGTAGGATATCAATGTAGGTTTGACTCGATTATCATTGCAAAGTCGAGTCTTCGGATATACCTATGTAGGCTATCTGTTGAATCGCTGAACATCCAAATGTGTAGTTATTACTGCTTATGTTGGCTCAGTTAATTTCTTTTGTTATAATTAATAATCTTGCCCAGTAAAGTGTTGACCCTGTAGGACAGGCATTCTAGACTTCTGTATTTAAATCTCCTAGAAAAATTTTTATGTGAATGCTGAGTTTTGTTAACACATAAGATCAGGATGGTTTTGAAATTAACATCATTATATGGAAGTGTGTGTGTGTGTGTGTGTGTGTGTGTGTGTTTGTGCACATGCGTGCGTGTGTGTATGCATCCTGTTGCTCTTGACAGTGTTCAGGGTTGCATTAATTTGCTCTAAAAGATATGTTGCTACAATCTTGAACTATTGATGTGGGTGTATGCTGTGATTACCATTAATGAATAAAGAAAGTTTGCTTGAGCCTATAGCAGGGCAGAACAGAGGTAGGCAGGAAAAAAATAAGCTGAATGCTGGGAAGAAGAAGGTGGAGTTGGGAGAAGCCATGTAGCCCTGCCAGATTAATGGATATGGGTTAATTTAAGATATGAGTTAGCTATAAATACACTTAAGCTATTGGCCAAGCAGTATTACAAATAATATGTTTTCTGTGTGATTATTTCAGGGCTGAGCAGCCGGAAACAAACAAGTGGGCTCTTAGAACAAGCTATAAATGTCTTATAAGATGAAATGTAAATCAATAATATATTTAAATTGATCCGACCTAAAATCATTTTATGGATTAAATGATATTTATTTATTTTTTATTGAAAAGAGATTGCTCACTCATATAATACATCCCAGCTACAGTTTCCACTCCCTCTACTCCATTCGTCCCCTAATACACTCTCTTCTGTTTCTCTTCCAAAGGACCAAGCCTCTAAGTACAAGAGCCAAATAGGATAAAACAAAAGAGGATACAAAAAGACATGGCAAAAGCCTTCATATTGAGATTGGACAAGGTAATACAGTAGGAGGAAAAGAATCCTAAGAGATGGATATTTTTTAAAATACTGTTGTTCTAAAATCATTATTCTTGGTCTTGATAATTTTACTATAAGTTAAAGATCATTTTTAAAAGTTAGCAGTCTCTTTATATGTCTTTGAAACTTTTCCACTTGAGACTCTCAGCGGCTTCATGTGGACACCTGAATTGAGTTATTTATTGTAATTTTCTCATTCAGCACTGGGTGCATGCCCATAAAGAATGGCACCTGCTTCTTTGCTAATTACACTAATATCTGAAAGAGTGCAAGATATTTTTATGTCATTTAATTGGTACAAAAGCTGATGAGAAATAAAATTTTACTCTAACACTGTAATTTCCATTATTATAACAACAATATTTGTAGTAGTTTTATGATAGTAACTTTCTTTCTTTCTTTTTTTCTTTCTTTCTTTCAAATTTCCACCTCCTCCCCGCCTCCCTTTTCCTTTCCCCTCCCACCTCCCCCTCCCTTTCTAGTTCTAAGAGCAGTCAGGGTTCCCTGCCCTGTGGGAAGTCCAAGGTCCTCCCCCCTCCATCCAGGTCTATAAAGGTGAGCATCCAAACAAACCAGGCCCCCACAAAGTCAGTCCATGCAGTAGAATCAAAACCCAGTGCCATTGTCCTTGGCTTCTCAGTCAGCTTTCATTGCCAGCCACATTCAGAGTGTCCAGTTTGATCTCATGCTCCATCAGTTCCAGTCCAGCTGGCTTTGGTGAGCTCCCATTAGATCAGTCCCATCGTCTCAGTGGGTGGACGCACCCCTCGTGGTTCTGACTTCCTTGCTCATGTTCTTGCTCCTTCTGCTCCTCATATGGACCTTGGGAGCTCAATCCAGTGCTCCAATGTGGATCTCTGTCTCTATCTCCATCCATTGCCAGATGAAGGTTCTATGGTGATATGCAAGATATTCATTAGTGTGGCTATGGGACAAGGCCAGTTCAGGCACCCTCTCCTTTGCTGCCCAAGGAACAATCTGGGGACCTCTCCTTTCATTAAAATACCTATTACATAATTTCACTTCCTGTTTAACTTTTTATACAAATGTGCATTTATCACCTTGATCACCTTGTGACAGGGATGATGATCTCACTGGATGGTTTTAATCAAAGCTGAATAAATATTTTATTATTATTATTATTACTAAGAGAATAAGACTTAATTGACCTTTAGAGTTGATGTGTCAACCAAAATTGTCAACTTAACAGTATAATTAAAAATTTGACTTTTTAACGTTAGGATTATAAGTTGACCCTGGGAGTTGGGGAGATGGCTCAGTATAACAGGACCCTGGTTAAATTCCTGCACACACATCCTGGAAATCTGAACCCCTTTTCTGGATTCTGTAAGCTCATGCTTCAGATATACACATAAAATAAATGAAAAGGTTTGACTGTAGCAGAGACTGACCAATTGGAGCAGTTCTCATGTGTTCTCAAACCCCAGGAAGCCTGGAGTCCCATTGCTGCTAGAACTTGCATTAGTTACTCCCCCATCTTAATGTATGGACAGTATATGAACTCTTAGGTCTAGAACGGGAATTCAAGACTTAAGGGACAAGGAGGGTCTCTGCGTGGTGCTCACAGCAGAGTGGTGAACAGGGGCTGAATGAATATTTCTAAGACTAAAAGAATCATAGCAGAACTTGGGGGTGAAATCAGAATAAAACATACACCTAAAAAGATTTTTTGAGGATAATTATTTAACTAAATTCTGTCATTCACCTAGCAACAACCATAGCTTTCATTCTCTCATGGTGTGTAATGGTTAATGTTGCTTGTCAGTTTGATTAAAATGAATGAACGCTTAACTAAGGGCCATGCCTATTGTTAAATCTGTGATAGTACACCCTGGAAGTATAATGAGTTTAGGAATTCCCATCCAAGACTGGGCTCTCTCTTCTGATAGCAGCCCAGATATAAAATGGTCCGAGGAGAGAGCTATGCTCGTTTTTCCTGCCAGTCCTTCTCTTTGCTCATGTGTGCATACACCCTCATGTTGCCACTGCTGTGTCTATCTTTTGCTGGCATAGCAAATCAGATTTGTTGAACTGCTAATGTGTCCTGAAGCCCTGTAACTCTCAGGATTTTTTGTTGTTGTTGTTCATTCCCCCCCCCCCCCCGCACTGGATTGGAATGACTGTGGTATCCATCTTTGTTAACAGATCAGTTACAGGAGTCTAAACAGTTCCAGCATGCAATTGGTTACTGTTGGGCTACCCAGTCTGTTGTAGAAGCTGATTTCTTAAGAACCTTTTGGAGTTTATATTCATTGTCCAGGGCTAGTCACCTAAGGAAGCCTGACTAATGATCTAGTATTCCACATTAGACTGAAGTAATCCTAATACAAGTAGCACCAAAAACCTGTGACCTTAAAGAAATTAATTCATGACTGAATTGCTCAGATCCATTCTTTGCAAAGGTTCTGTGGACTGCAGAAGTCAATAGAGCAGAATGAAGGGGAAAGTTTGCTTTTAAACTGTCATGCATACCATCGTTTCATGGAAGGGTTTCTTTGTTTCCCTCTTTAAAGGATAAAGTTTGAAAATAGACTTTGAAGTTGGTATAAATACCTTAGAAATTGAAAAGCAAATTAGATTAAGCTAAATTGCAAAGAAATTGAACATTTCCCATGTTTTATATATAAGGAACGAAAAGCTTAGAATGAAAATAAAGGGTGACAGGGCCGTAGGGCAATAAAATCAAACCACAGTACCAGGCTTCGGGAAGGATGGTATTTCAGGCAGATGGATCATTCGGTCTGCTCAGTCCCCTTTCAATTAGAGTTCATTACTCTTCATGATGCATTTGATTGCTCTCAAATGCTAAGCAAATGTACCATGAAAAGAGCAGATCTCTTACTTTGGCCAGTCACTAAAGCCTCTAAGGAGTGACTTCTTTGAGACACTTTAGTCTCTCAGAGGGACAGTGAAGGCTTGAAAGAGGCGAGGACTCAGAAGCTGCTGACCTCGACAGAGCCATAAATGTAACTTCTCAGCCTCAACACAAGTCATGGAGTGAACCCCAAATACATAAACACACATGCCGTACTCCCTGACTCTATAAAACCCCAGAACTTCAGCTGGTGGATGCCAAGTTCCTGTCCTGTTTTACCTTAGAGGTCCAATCTCTGTGTGCTCCCTATAGGGAACATGAGCACATATATCCTCCCTTGGAAATATTCTCTCAGCTGCAAAGAACTGTTGTTTTCTTTCCAGATTCTAGGTAGTTCTAGCCTAACCACCCTGTTATTCACTTCCCATTGCTACAATCCACAGAGGTTAGCGAGTCATGGTAGAGGGTGTTCTTGTAGAAGCAATTGACTGAGAGGTGCTGATAAAAAGGGAGGGAAATCCTTGTGTTATCTCTTCAGCTTCTAATAGCTGGTCTTTGCAACTCTCCAGAAATGATAAGGCAGCAGTATGGTTACCACCAACTTTTCTCATCAAATATGTTCATGTGGGACCAGGATTGAATTCATATTTTTAAGACACATTATCAAGGAGTTGGGAATGTCACTAAGTTGGTAGAATGTCTGCCTAGCATACAGGAAGTGTTGGGTTCTGTGTCAAGAACTGCATGAATGCTCTTGCTTGAAATCACTGTACTCAGAGGGTGGAAGCAGATGGGTCAGATGGTCAAGGTTCCCTTCATCTACATAAGGAATTTTATGCCAGCTGTCCCTACCTTATCTCAAAAAGTAAATACAATATAATATAGTATAATGATCAATCCATTTACCCTATATTTAAGCAGTTATGGATTTTATAATATGCAGAGTGGATATAATTAAGTAAATCATATACATTCATGTTCCTAACACACAGGTAATTGATATACTATATACTGATTCTCTCTCTCTCTCCCTGTCTCTCTCTCTCTCTGTGTGTGTGTGTTTGTGTGTATGCTTCTGTGTGTGTGTGTATAATAAAAACTCTGTGCCTATTCCTGTAGCTTTTATTAATGATGGAACAGCTCATATCCTTCAGACTACCTATGCTGAATTCAGCACAGAATATATGCAAAACTAGTTAAATTTTTACTCCTATGAGAAGGTTCACAGTGATAATTATCTACCCCTATCAAAGTAATTACTGCACCCTACCATGGCTCTAGGATAAGTTTTCTGTCCTTATGAAATTGCAAATTCAGGGAAGTTTTCATTTCCGGAGAGACTTGAGCAATCTACGGAAAGGTCTTTTCTGCTTCTGCTTTCTACTGTCAGATGTTCAACCTGAAGTTTGCTCTCACAGCCGGCTGCATTAGCTTTATCTTCTGTTGCTGTGATAGATTGCTGTGACCAAGAGCAACTTAAGGACAAATAGTCCCAGAAGGACCGAGTTCATGATGGTGGGGAGGCACGGCAGCAGGAGCAGGAAACTGGCTGATCACATTTTTATCTACATAATGGGGAGAAGAGGGGCGCAGCTATGTTCCCACAAAGGCCTCTCACAGTGATGTACCTCCTCCAGCCATCCTGCACTCTCTAGAGGTTCTATAACTTTCCCTAGTTGTGCCAGTGACTGGGGACCATTGGTTCAAATACATGAGCACATGGGGTTATCAATCAGAGTACCAAGCTAAGCAGAACTTTAGGGTAAGCTTAGACCCCACAAATGTGAGATGTCTCCGTATACCAAGGGTGACTTGCAGGGGATGGTTCTTCCTCACATCCTATGAACTCTGAACTTCCTTGCAGCTGCAAATCTCCCTGGAAGGAACCTTGTGTCTTTTTATATATTTATGTTTTTTAATTTGACCTCCTTCCCCATGAATGAGGCCCTTCCCCATGCCTTTGCCTAACAATCCGGTGTATTATCCATTTTACCTTTTTCTCTTGTTTTTAAATGGGCTTGACTAACTTGAAGGTTTCTGTCGGCACTTTTGAAAGCGACTTCCAGGGCTTGCATCTCTTGCCCCCTTTTGTACACTCTAGCCTTCGAGCATCCAGTCCGTGCACTCTACTGTCCAGTCTTCATCGCTAGTTATCACTGGTCACGAATCTTTCTTTCAGGATGTATATCCAACTTCACAGAACAACTTTAAGCCTCCTTCTCTACTCTGAGGCTAACCCCGCCCCCTATCCACCCACCCCACTGTGCTGTTGGCAAGATACCATGTTTTTGCCTTTTTTTTGTTTGTTTATTAACACATCCTACAGTTGCACAGTTGCATAAACTTTCTTCTCATTAATCACAGTCTTGTTGTTCAGTTAAGTTCTGGTTGCAGTATGAATCACGACAGTCTGAGGAGAGAGCTGAGTGTGCTCTGTGCTGTCTGTCACATCCTTGTTTAGCTCCTCATTTCTCTGTAAGACAGCATCCTGAAAGTTGCTGACACGATTATATTCAATCACAGCAGAGAAAGTGGACACGGCTGGCCCCAGGATGAAGACATTGTTGTTTGCTGTAGCCATGAATAAAGCTACTCATGAAGCTGATGCAAACTCTAGCATCTTCCTGACTTTATATGTAGGGGAAAACAAGCATGCCAGTACATTTGTTTCAAAAGGTTTAGTAGCCATATGGCATCCTACAGTGTATAACCAAACAAAAACCACCTGCCTCTGCCCAGTACAACAGTGGAATAAGGATTCTTAAGCATAAAATGAAAGGATGTTTTAATAAAATATAAACAGGAATCTAATAATAGTAATAGAACTAGGAGTATAATCATATTCAGAGGACAGGAGCAATCATGAAAAGCTGTATAAAAAAGCAGGAAATAAGACTGATTCCCTTTCACAAATTCTCATAGGATCTGGTAGACGTATATTTTTGGTTGGTACATTATTTGTTACTTGCTTTTCATTATTTTTTCAGAGTTTCATGCATGAAGACTGTATTTTCAAGTGATACTCTGCCTCTTTCCTCCATACCCCTCTACTCTCTTGAGTTTGTGACCTTTTCTGTAATTATTGCTGTCACACACACACACACACACACACACACACACACACACACACACGCACACACGCACATGTGCACGTGTACATACAAACATTATAAATACAATCTGATGACTCCAATACACCCCACATTAGTCAGTCCACACAGTTTCACTGTAATGGCCCTAAGATATTTGGCTGTTATGTTTTCGCAAAGTCTGACGTTAAAGAAACTGGAGAAAGTAGGAATATCTAGAGTAATCGACCTTGGAATTCTCTCCCTTAAGAAATGGTTATTGACCTACCTCTGCCTTTGGTTTCTTCCGATAAACATTATCTATATTCTTAGAGAAGTTGTTATGATCTTGATTTAGCCATAACCCTAAATAGTCTATATTTTTCATGTGGTCCTGTAATCAGCATTGAGAACAAATGTACTAGTTAATTGTAATGTTGGGGGGCTTCCATGGGCTTCCTGTGGATTCAAATTTCTAACCATCAGGTGTGGGTTTTTTTTTTATCATGGTTTGTAATGGTCTTCATTGGTAACCCAGTCTTCAAGCCTGGCAGATAGTCTTTTCGTCATTGTTGTCTTGAAGTGTCTATGCTCACACAGTTCATGGTAGTCCATCCCATCGTTAACACTGTTCCGTATTCAAGGGTGACTGTGACATTTCTGAATGTTTTGTAGAAGATATCTGCAACCCCATCCATACATGATGGGTTAAAGTAACTATTGCAGAATAGGACATGCTTGGACTCTTTTCTTTTTTCAGTATTTAAGAATGATTTATTTAGACAGATAGAACATCCTGAACTTTGAAATCTAAAATCATAAATGTAGTGGCATTTCAGTTGTATTTTGATAAATTAAGACTGCCTGAAGATCTGAGAGTAGAATAATCCCTTTGGTCAGTAATGTGTGCAGGGATGGGTGTGCATCCATACCAGTGTGTACATATGGAGTTCAGAGAGCAGCTGGAGAGTCATTTCTCTCCCTCTACCCTGTCGATCTGGGGAATGGACTCAGTCATAAGTCTTGCCAGCAAGTGCCTCTACCTACTGAGCCATAGAAAAACATTTTTTTGAAAGTTGACATTTGTACAAGTAATCTACTGTCTCAAAATAAAATGGTATTTGTTTAAAAAATCAGAGAAGGTAAGATCTCATACAGCTTGTTTAAACCAAATTTTGAAGGGCTAAAAGGATGTTAGAACAGCTGTAATTTTGTTGATACAGAAAATATTAGATTGATGATTGTTCTGTTGCATAAACCCAGTCATAAACACTCCCATACTCAGACCTGATGTTACTATTCTCTCGGGAGATGGTTCTCAAAGCGATCTCCCACAGACCTCACTTAAGCTTGGGTTTAAGTAAGATTTGTTTGTTGAACAGTGAACATTTTGATGGGTTTTAAAAGCCTTAATTTCCTCTTCAGATTTGCAGCAGCAATTTGGAGAAATAACACAATCTTTTATAATTATATTTTTATCTCTGTATTTCCTAAAGGAATTTATTGTATTTCCTTTATGGGGGATTATTTTTCGTTAAAAATATTTCAAACAATAGGTTAAAAGCTAGGAACAACTGAAATGCCATCTTTGGTGTAATTCCCTATGACAATGCTTAATTTTTCACAAGTGTTTTATTATGTGTACTAAGAATGCTTTAAGCAAAATGGAGCCTGGCTTTTGAGGGCATCTTCATTATTGTCTTACATTATAATTAAGGATAATTGATTTTACAATTGACCACCCTGAAATGAAGTTCCTTCTGAATATAAAATTTTTAGAAAATAAATTTGAAATAGAGTTTACAAAATATTACTTTTTCACTAATATAAAATCAAATATTTTTCAAAGATGCTTCTAAATTTGACTCATTTTAAAAATTGTAAGATTTATTCTAGTTTAGTGCAGTGGGTAATTAGGACCCTGATGCACCTTTACATGTAATACATTCACAAATGCTTTAGAGAGCACAGAGGCAATTGATAAACTTGGAAATGTGCATGCCTTTCCCCTTTCAAATCTACCTTAGACACTCATCTTGCTGAAACCTGAACACGGTGACAAAAAATAAGGGCAGTATTGAAATAGTTCAACAGCAAAATTCAGAAGCAGACTGTTTACCAGCAATAGGATTAAATAAATGGGTAATGGGACACAGGGCAGGGATTTACAAAACTGATGAAAACCATAAGAAGGGAGTTCAAGGAAACAAAGTGTCCAAAGCATTGGGAAGGGCTATGTGTTCACCAGTTTCACGCAGAGCCAAATTCTTTAGGTTAGATAGGAGTAGGGTAGGTGACCCTTGTTCTCCAAGCTGCTTTGTGGGAGAAGTAAGGCCTAGGTAAATAGAGCAAAAATCCCTAATGTCCCCTAAAATGTCACTATGTAGGAACAGTACTTCTTTTCACCAGACATTTAGATTATTTTCTATGTAAGCTTCTACATAGATTTAGATTATTTTGGCTTAGATGCCATTACATATACTTATGTGTATGATATTTTTATTTTATTGATTATTTATTATAATAATACTAGATGAGCAAAATACATGCTTTATTACATTGACTGGATCACTATTGCGGTCTAGACACCGAACAACATGTTTTGAGAGAATTTGAAGAGAGTCCAATGGAATGACATTGTAATCTTTCCGTACTAGGTCTGCTAATACTTTAGTGGTTGTACCCTTAATTATTATCTATATTTAGTGAGCTAAAAAAAAAAAAACCCAATAGGTTCATTCTGAAGAGTTCCATGGTCCACATGGATGAGGCAGTTATACACACAACTGCCTTTAGCGTGTTTGTGACTTGCCCAGCTTTCTCTAACACGTTAGTAAGCATGACAAGATGCAGAGCTACATTTGTAAGCGTCCTTTAGCAGTTCACACTTTTAACGTTTATTTCTTCTCCGTCACAATTTCAACTTCCCTGGTTGCTGATGCTGAGAAGCAAGTGACATATTCAAAGTCCTTTTATTTTTGAAATTTTCCTGTTTACTCTATTTGCAAAATCTGAACAATTGTCTTCACCATTGCAGGCTTGCCTCCATTAGAGACTCCCACTCCGGCAGTTGTTTCCTTAATACAAGAGGAGGCACAAGAAGTGTCTCTGAGCCATTTATCTATCCCTCCAGTAAAACTTCTAACCAATTTTTCTCTTTTTAATTTTATTTTTAAATATAAAGAAATAATTTTATTTCACATCTCGGCTACAATTTCCTCTTTCCATTTTAATATGTTTTAATATGTCAGTTACTAAATATATAAGCCCAGGTGGGACTATTAATAATACACATAGAAACACAGAGGTTCACTGGGGTCTGAGATTTACTGATCCAGAGAAAGAGACTGTGAGTCATTTGAAAACAATAAAAGTAATGACAGCATGCATCAAGTGTTATATAGTAGACATAATTTGAAGCAATTTGTCTTATTAACTTGTTTAATCATTCCAGCAATTGTATATTGTCACTTTTTGTCATTTTATACATTCTGGGAAGTAAAATAAAGATAAGATTATGGAAAACAATGACATAAAGACAAACATAAAACCTAAATATACATAAAAGATTCAGAAAAGATAGGTTCAGGTAGGCAAATAGAGTCAGAGAAAGGCCTAAGAGTGATAGGCTATATTGTCCAGTGTGTGCTGTTCTCTTCCAATGTCATCTGAGAGAAAAGTTGCTCAGGTGTTTGGTTGGGGGTCATTATTAGCGAAAGAAAAGTCTATAGATCTCCAATGTGTTTGACGTGAGTTAGGAGCTTATGTGTCTGGAGAAGAACAAGACATCCTGTAAAGAAAGGACAGACTAAGTGGAAGTGAGCAGCATTGATGAGGAAGGCTCAAGTCATCAAACAGCCAGCAATTCTGCTCTGAATGAGCAAACCCCTGAGCGTTTGCATAAGAGAGAGACTCAGCCCAACTCACACTGTTAACTTGTCCTGTTTCACACTGTAATGGTGGACATGTCAGGACTGCTTCCAAATTTTAGACTGGACAGTCCAGACTCCAATGTGGGGCAGGGATTTGGAGGGACACTGATGTGTCAGTGATTATGTCAAATGAACTGCACAGTCTTGTGTGCTGACACAGAGACTGTGCTGCTAGAGAAGGGAACATGTGGTGACTCCATGCTCTCCAGACGATTTTCCAACAAGCATAAAACTGATTGAAAAGTCAAGTTGATTTGAAGGGTCAAAGAAAAACCCAAGATAACCATCACTTTCCAAAGAGTGAATCATTAAGAAAAGTAGAAAAATAAGAAAGACAAAGACCATAATGTCCAGGTGTGAGAAGGTGGTGCCTCCATAGGACAAAAGTCTTTCTTCTCTGTGCCTGGCACAGGATCCAGGTGTGAAAATGTGGTACCTTTCATATGTCAGTAGACATACTTCTCTTTGTATGGCATGCTATTCAAGTGTGAAAAGTGGTATCTTTCATAGGACAACAGACATTCTTCTCTGTCCAAAGGAGGTTCTGGCTCTACTTGGAAGATGAAACTGGTGATGTATATGTTGTAGTAAGGAGACTGAACAAGTTGTAGAAGACAGTTTTTGGTAGCAGAAATCACTCAGATTTTTAGCCTGAAAATCTTAAAAACTTGGGGTAGCAATTGGCTAGATGGGGAGTTTAGAGGAAGATGGGGCTTAGGATGGAGACCGAGTATGTCAACTAGAAAGCCCTGATGGATGGTACACAGGGAAAGATAAAGAGATGACCCAGCACTCACATTGGTGTTTAGTTAAACAGCACTATGGTTATATATGCAAGGCTTATGTCTAACAATCTCCCAGCAGCACCGAATGCAATGTTTTATAAATAATAGACAAATAAATGCTTTCTGGCTGTAAGGAAAAGCCAGTTACCATGTTGGTTTCACTCACTGGTCTCCTAGCACTTAACAGAATGTCTGCCCTATATTTGCCGAAGTAAAAATGATGGACAGGAATAGAAAAAAAAAACATCCTGAGTGAGGTAACCCAGACCCAGAAAGACACAGATAATATGTACTCACTCACAAGTAAAATAATAGATATAAAGCAAAGGACAAGCAGCCTCCAGGCCACAACCCCAGAGAACCTAGGTAACAAAGAAGAGGACCCTCGGAGAGACATGCATGGGTCTGTCTAGGAAGGGGATAAAAAGAAAAGATCTCCTGAGTAAATTGGGAGCATGGAGGGCAGGGTGGAGGGTAGAAGTGGAAGGTAGAAGGTGGAAGGAGAGCGGGGAAAATGTATAGCACATTCCTACCCAAACAATTAAAATGAGAAGGATTTATAAAAAAAAAAGTCACAAATCACTAGATACATGTAAAAACCCAAAACTCGGGGAGTATATTTAAAAAGAATAATATGAAGGGAGATTCTTTATCACATGGGTTTTCTAGAACCTGAAATAGAATTCTCCAATGAATGAGAAGGTTGATCACGATGCTAAAGACAGAGAGTAAATTTTCCTTCATGTTAGAGACCCTAGCTGTTTGTTGTTTCGCATGATGAAGTTAGAAATCTGGGACTGTTTCTTACTAAAAGGAACTCAAACTTTACTCATGAACAAACTGAATCCATTCATACATATTTTATCAGTAATTACAAATGTGGTAAGCTGTAACATTTCACATTTTGCCAGAGAAAAAGCAAAATGTTTACAGGGATGAAAAAAAATACATGCAATTGAATCTAAACAACCTGATTATGGCAAAGTGTCTTCAACAATAATAGTTCACTCGTTTTAGTATAGAAAGAGCAGGCACTGACAGATACATATAAAGAATTTCTTTAGGACAAAACAAGTCACTACCAAATGCTTTGCCTTCCTGAATAGTTAGGGTGATCCCACCCAAAGTGGCTTCCCAGGTAAGCTCCAATGGCATACGTGCATAATAACACCCATAGTTGAGGCACCAAGGTTCACCAGATATAGTTCCAGATCTTTTTGGTCAGTCAGACATAAGCCAGGAGACAGATCCAGGAATGAGAAGAAACCGCACAAGTGACTTGAGGGGACTCTCAAACAGATCCTTCTCCACATAGGCCTCATAACAGGGGTTTAGCTCATTGCTTTGTGCAAAATGAGTGCAATTGAAAGTCAGGAAAGTATGAGTCTTCTGTCCAAAAGCTTAGTTTCATTAACAGTCCAAGAAAGAAATGAATGAGAAGATTTAGTCATTCAACACATGCTCTTTGAACATTTGACAGCTGTGAATGAAAATGGTACAAATCTTTGCCTAAAGAAAATTAATAAAATAAATAAAAGTGTTAAATGTTAATAATAGATGCCACCCAGAAATGATAAGGACCCTTGTGGAAGACAGGTACAGCAGTGTTAGGTGCTGTAACACAGGCTTCAGTAGGGGGCTTATGAACAAAGACCTCAAACTGAATATTAACATGTGCAGCCCACGAACAATGGAACGAATCCCGAGCTTTGATTCTGTGTGAGGACCAAATATCAATGGGCAATATGGTAGTGTTTCTTGGTTTGCCAGCTATGGCCTCAGAGACTGCTCCTTATGAATATTAAGAGATACGGTGAGGAACAACATGTCCATAGTGATCCATAGGCAGATAGAACTAATGATGAGTTTCTATGATTTTTCTTAGAGAAACACTGCCTTTTAGTGAGTGATAGTTAAATATGAACAGATGCATCTGTCTGTGCAAAGGTAAGATATGGTTGCCAAGTGAAGATGCTCCCAAGTATAGTCGGAGTTCTGCCTGCAATTACAAAGCACTACAAGTGTCTGGAAGTTTGGGACATCCTCTGTGATGCTGTATTTCAAGGTGAACGCTACATGAGAAAACTGGATTTTCTCCATTGCTCTACTTTGCCATACTTGGTGCTCAATCTTTGTCAAGTTTTGTAACATCAAAGGGACATTTGATCCTGGTGTGCTGACTAGTTATATGCTGACTGATTATATGCTGACTAGTTATATGTTGACTAGTTATATGGCGACTTGACACAATCTGTAGTTCTTTGGGAAGACTGCGGGAGAATTGTCTGTATTCTGTCAATCATATTTTAAATAAATGCTGATTGTCCAGGTAGGAAGTATAGGTGGGAAAACCAGACAGGAAGTAGATTTGGGGCAAAGAGAACAGGAGTATTCTGGGAAGCAGAAAGCTCCCTCTGCCACTCCTGTCAAGACCACTGAAGAAGCAACATGTGAGCTGACAGCTGGAAAAGGTACTGAGCCACATGGCTAACACAGACAAGAATTATGGGTTACCATAAGATGTAAGAATTAGTTAATAAGAAGACTGAGCTAATGGGCCAATCAGTTTATAATCTTATGGAGTCCTGTGTGTGATTTTCTTTGGGGCTTGCCAGCTGTGGGGTACTGGGTGGGACAGAAACCCCAACAAGCAGGCCCCTCATGTTACAGAAGACAATACCTCAATTGAGAAAATTATCCTAACAAACTGTTCTGTTCATGAGCCAATGGGTCATTTCCTTGATTGGCATTTGATAGGAGAAGACCTAGCTAACTCTGCACAGGTGGACCTGGGATTCTATAAGAAAGCAAGCTGGGCAAACCTGGAGGAGCACAGCCAGTAGCCAGCATTCCACTATGGCCTTTTCATCAGCTCCTGCATCTAGGTTTCTGTACTGAGTTTCTGCCTTGACTTTCCTGAATGAAGAACTACAAGCAGTAAGATAAAAGAAAATCTTTCCTTATGTGGGATTCCCCTCTGCATGCTGTGAATAACATTGGTTAATAAAGAAACTGTCTTGGGCCCGTGCAGGGAATAGAGGTAGGTGAGGAATACTGAACTGAATGCTGGGTGAAATGAGGTGAAGTCAGGGAGAAGTCATGAGCTCCACAGGTGACAGATGCTGGAACTTTGCTGGTAAGCCACTGTCTCGTGGCAATACGCAGATTAATAGAAATGGGTTAAATTAATATGTAAGAGCTAGCCAATAAGAAGCTAGATCTAATGGGTCAAGTAGTAATTTAATTAATACAGTTTCTTTGTGTTTATTTCGCGGATAAGGAACCAACACCTCCTTGCAACATTTTCTCTCCAAATTCCATTTGATCATGGTGTTTTATAGCAGTTATAGAAAACCGAACTAAGATACCAGGCATGTCTTATCACATGCTATTACCCTTATTTGATCATTCTGGGAGTTTACCAGAAGATGGATATACATTGAGTCACAAATGTCTTTGAAGCAAGCTGAATGGAAACCCTGGACTTGCTAGAAAGCGTCTCCATTCTAGAGAAGGGAGCTAGCCAGGCCAGCTGGAGAGGAAGGAAGGGATATGAACCTACCAGGCTCATACCATTGACACGCATACCATTACTCCAGCAGCTGCCGCCTTTACACTCAATTATCATGTAGATTTTTATTCAGGAGAAAATGATGTCTCAATAGCAATGAATGGGAGTGTTCAATGCTGGAGTCAGTGTTCAATAATCAAATTTCTATTTTGCAAGAGGACTGTTGAGAAAAATGCGTGGGGGGGCAGTTTCTGTGTTTACAGTCAGTGCAGCATGCCACTGTTTTTGTGCTTCTCAGCCAACACCTATTTCTCTAGTTTTTGAACATAGGAAACACAGTCAGAAGGCAGTCCGATGCATCCGAGCTCAGTACTGAAAATACAAAAGAAGGTTCTATGCCTTCTTCCAACCTCTCTTCAGTGACAACCTTCCAGGCAGCCGCTCACCACTACAAGCGTAGTGTGACAGCCAAATGAAGAATTAGGTGAAAGACTTACAGTGACATAGTTTATCCCACACTCTTAAAATAATAACCACCTGACATATGTGGCCATTTGTATTTAAATAATCAAAGTGAAATATAAATTGAAGTTCAGTTCTCCAATGTCACTAGTCACATTCCTGAGTCCAAGAGCCCCACATGGCTGGTGGCTGCTGTTTGAGACAGCACCCTTTTAGAAGAGATGTATTTTTGCAGAGATACCTACAAAACAGCACAGGGGTTATCTGTCTCTCTCTTCAGAATCAGGGGCTCTCCAAGAAGCCGTTGAGTAGACCAACCTTTGTGTTACCTCTACCATGAATGAGTCTCATGCTAATCAAGGACCAATATCCTGTGTAGTATATCGGGAGCATTGTTGTGCTCAGTGCTCTCCTGAGGGTGTAAGGGGATAGTATGAATCCCCTCAGCTTTTAGGCAGTGTGGTGTGACTATATTCAGTAAAGCTTTCTTATTGTGAACAGACAAGAAAACTGTTTGGCTTCTCATAGTGTGTGTGGTATGTAGACCACAATTTTAATTCATGAATTTGAAATCAACAGTTGTAATCCTTTGCCTTGTAGTTTAGAATCATTAAGGCACTTTCTCCTCTTAATTCTAATTTATACACATTTTATCAGAGTTATGAAATATAGTCTTTAAACAAAAGACAGTGTAGTTACACATGATATCTGGAAAGTGTTTTCCAAAATGACATTACAAGAACAAATATTTAAAAAGATTTTAATTTTTTTATACACAGTCCTCCTAAGTAATGGATACGAACCCTTTAAAATATTAAGTTACTCTTACAGGGAAGTATGTTGGTGGCATCAAGTGGCACAGCCTATTACTGACAAGTACATGCAAGAATGTAAAAATGATGGTTCCTGGTCTCGAGTAGTTGGCATTTGGTAGAGTTGGGAGAACTGGCCCATATCTATGTCCACAGCAGTGCAGAGATGCGTCCGCTTCACACCAGCCCCGTACTCCAGAGCTAACAAACATCCCAACTTTCCCACAGGAGATGTGGATATTGAGACAGTCCTATTAAAGCATGTACTCCCATGTCCTTGGCTGTTCTAGCCCTCCCTCTTTGCTTTGTTACCAGAGGACCATGCTTTTCTTGTGTGTGGAGAAACTGCACAAGTCTGAGGCAAACACAGCTTCAATTTATTCACTAAAAGTACTGACAGAGCCACAGAGAAAGGACACAGGAACCAGGGCAGGAGGAGGGAAGTGGTGCGCTCGCATGTGCTTAGTGACTCTCGTAGCCAGAGAAACCATGTGCTTCTTGAAGGTTTCCAAAAACGGGTTTAAAAGAGAGTGAAGCATGTCTATGTCACAAACTGCAAGTCACGGCAGAAGAGAACTCTGCTCACCCCTTCCATCGAGCAGGATATGTAGCTCATATTACTCTCCCAGAATATTTATAGATTTCCTGAGAGTGAGGAATTGTTCTCCAATGTGATATTTTTAGTTGCCTTGACTGCATCACAGTGCTGAGAAACGTTGAGTCTGGAAAAACATGGTCCTGTGGGTACGGCTGTGGGTGAACTCCCATCTGCTGGTCTTGGTTTCATTAACAGAAAATATATGTATCCCTCAAAGAAACTGTTTAGAAAGACGTACATTCAGCTTCATGCCAACTGATAGCTTTAAAAGTTATCCATCACAGGTTATTTTATTTTTCAAGGAAGAAAAAAAAAGTTAAAAAAAAAAACCCCGAAGCGATATTCTAAAACCCTTGCAGGATATTATATGTATGAAAAGGACTCTAAGAAAATAGACTTGCGGACTGAAGCTAATGAATTATCTATGGCTCCCGGTTCAGACTTCCGAGGTTTACTTAAGAAGACGAATATGTTCAAAGAAGTAAATGCCATTACGATTTCTTTGTCTAGCAGCAAATGCTATTATCAGTAGATTTTATTTTATAAGATGTACCCATAGCTTTACCTAAGGTAACGGAGAAGGTTTTAACGGTTAGAAATGATGCACATTCCAGTTGTATATTGAGGAAATGCATCGAGGCTGTCAGTCTTCTTTATTACACCATGTCGCCCAGTCTAGACGGAAGAATAGTGCGTTCCTTGGTGAGGCGTGCGTTCAGAGATCATCGGATCTGCTCCAATGTCGATCCCTCTGGCCCATTTATGAATTTTTTTTACAGTTGAATTTACATTCCTATAGAGAAAAAATATAACAGTCCTCTTCATCCTAATTCATTGAGAACTTTGTTTTAAAAAAACTCAAAGTGACCTCTAAATTGACCATTGAGCTGTGTCTTCATTTTTTTTCCCCCTGCTCTTGCTGTTTCTCATATTCCAACTTATAAGGCAAGTGTTAACAATTTAAACATTTCCTTTCTGAGAACATAACAGGGGCCAAGCAGCTTGTGTCACTATAAAAAAAATCATCTTCAAATACTAATGCATTGCAGACCCAAGTTTGACTATGACTATGATCAGTACATCTGACACTAATGCTTTATTGCTGATCAGCTTAAATCCAACTAGATTTCTTTAATGTAAAATCTATAGTGAAAAATCATATGTTTAAGGTAAAAGAGATCTAATAGTTAAAAATCAGTAAGGACCAATTGACAGAGAATGAGGAAACTATTAAATCTTCAAAGTTATAATTTTCTACAGTTTGAGGTCTTTTTTCTAAGCATCCCTAAATACTCTATATTAATATGCATTAGTTCCTATTGTGTGTTTCCCCTGTATACCCTTCTAAGTTGCCGCACAGTGTGAAGACAATCATTGCCATCCCGGAAACTGAGTCAGGACATACCATAATGCACACTGCCACACAAGAACAGTCTCTGTGCTGAAATTATGCACTCACTGTCTGATCCCTTTAATGTGTTTGCTTTCCTCATGCCTTATCATTGTTCTTGTCGACAGAAAATTGACTTTTACCTGATAGCCATCCCTTTATAGAAAGCTGCTTTATGCAAACGTTTTATCTCTCTGCTGATGGTTTTATTTTCCTAGTGGTCTATTGCACTGTCCTGCTGTTCTGTACAATAAGGAAGCACCCTGACTTACAGAGGAAAATGTATTACAAGGAGGGTGGCTGTCCAACTTAGATGATATTCTATATTATGTTTACTCTCTCAGGAAAAAGACAGTGGGTTCACACTATTTTAAAATATGCTTGTTAAACCATACAGTCTGAGCATTAGCTCCCCTGGAGAGGAACTTTGTGTTTGGGTGTACCTTATCCTGCAAGACAGCCAGACAATGAGAACTTCATCTCCATTACTTAAATAACTTTTGCCTTTGGGGCAGAAAAAATTAATTCCTATGTCTTCACTTTCTTTGTCCGTAAAATGGAGACAGAAATATCCCTTCCTTTATAATACTACTGTGAGCATTCAGTGAGCACTTAAGGTGAAGCTTTTAGTATAATCTCCTGCACCTAGAGTCCTCTCGGTTCACTCTCATGATTGCCATGATAATGTTATCTCAATGGCATCTCAGAGATAATCTTGCCTTCTTTGTCTGTGTGATCCCTTCATTGAATTAACTATTATTCGGGTAGAATAGACAGAACATTGTTATAGCAGCTGGGTGACACTCAAGTCTGGCCACTGTTATTCAATAATATTGAAGAATCTTGCCATCATTCATATCCATTTAACCTGGAAAGTATAAATCACCCTGTCATATCCAGGGTAGCTTTCTGGGTCAAGCATGTAGTACAGTGCATTTGTTATAGTTGTGGATGAGGCCAAGATCTCTCACCTAGGAAGTTAACTGAAAACGTGAGAATGTGAAAAATCTGCTTTAACTGTGTATGGATACATCTTGAAGGGTTTCTGATAAACAAGAAGTGCCATATTTATCTTAGTAGGTATAGATGCTAATGAAATAGTTCATTATGACTACAGGATATGTTGAGAGATAAAAGTGAGTGTCCAAACAGCCAGTCTACATCAGGAACAGAGAACTGCAGTTGAATCTTTTGACTTGCGGTCTGACCCACTCTTGTTCATTCAGTCCCATTGACTCCATATATTCTGATCATCTCAGAAATCAATGGCTCCTTCAAGAATGAGCTACTATCCCCTTAATTTCAGATAATGGCAACTGTCTCCCTGTTGATGTTCAACATTCTTAATAAAAGCTATAGTCAGTGAAACCCTTTAAAACTGTAATTGTAACACAACCCTAAGTCCTTAAGCAATGAATGGTCCCCCTGCTTCCCACTCAATGACGCCACCATTCTCCATTTAAATGTGAGATCAGCATCACATGATGCCGCCTCACCCAGGATCTATCTCTTCTTGCTGTGTTCTCCAAAGACTTGGGGTATGGCTCTCTGTCCGTGTCATTGACTGTAACTTTGCCTGCCCTCCATATTTTAGCATCCATACCATTCCTTACTGAAGGCTATTTCTTTGCTCACCAGTGGCAGCTTTCACAGCACCCTACTGTGTGTAACCACACTGATCTGCAACAGCTTCTCCGTCTGTGGCAATTTCCCCACCTGTAAGAATTTCCCTATGTTCTCTTTAGACTACAAACTCAGCAGAGAACCTGGGATTGCCTTGTAGATGATGCCAGCCCCCAGCTGAGCAGATTGTCTGACATATAGTTTTAATGCTTACTTAATGCATATCTAAATAAATTTAGAGCATGACCACCTAATTTCTTAAAATCCAATTACGGTATTTAAAATTTCTTACAGAATTTTAAATTTGGACCTGATTAAAGATAGTGCCACAGTTAAGTCTTCCAAGCCATTTGAGAGCTGGAGGGAAGCTGAAGAGAAGATGCGGAGTTGGTAACCATCACTGTCACATTGCTGGGATGCTACATGCAGACCCCACCTGAGTGACTTAGACACGTCCCTGGGCTGATCAGTTAATTCTTGCTGCTGTTTTGCTTTCCTTGTGCGTCAGAAAGGTGCGAAGGTTAAATAAGTGATAATATTTAAACGGCTTAAGAGAATACTTCATGGGAAGCCCAGTAAATTAGACACAGCAGTTAAAAGGAAACAGTAGACATGAGCTAGATGCTCATCTAGACTTTCCATTTAAACCTAAAGTACCATGAATTAGAGCCATCCAAAAGTGCACAGTGTATAAAGAGTAGATGGGGGTGGGGGGAGGCAGATAGAGACACACACAGAAATCCCTATTAGTAGTTTGCTGATGAGAGTTGCCTTTCTGATGCTGAGGACCTGTGACAAGTGTATTAGTCATTTTTCCTAGTGCTATGACAAGGTACCTAACAAAGGCAAATTAAAGGAGAAAGGGTTTGTTGTGGATCACAGTTCATCATTCTCAGGTAGGTATGAAGAAGGAGCTGAAGTCAGCTGGACATACTGTGTTGGCAGTCAGCAAGCCCAGAGTGAAAAATACGACGGTCCACCTGTCTTTCTACTTCTTATTCATTCTAAGGCCCCAGCCCATGAGATGGTATCAGCTGTATTTAAGGTAGGCCTTTTCATCATAATGAACCTGTTTTAGAAGCTCATTTACACACACACCTGAATATTAATTTCTTAGGCGACTCTAGATCTTTTAAGTAGACAATTAACATTGTCGTCATGACCCCCACAGGTCACATGGGCTCTTACAGTGACAGCATGAGTGTATGATGCTGTTGATAGTCATATTTGCCAACAATGGGCATCTCTCACCTCTGTTGACTGCATGTGCTTAGCAGGGAGTCTCTAGGATACATCCACATTGTGTTTGGTATTTCCAATCAGGACATTTGTGGGCACCCTTTAGATGGGAGAAGCCAATGTTTTTCTCTGGAATTTTCATGAGGTACCATTAGTGAAGCAGATGTCTTCCCTTTAGTACTAACAAAAACCGTCTGTATGCATATATTTTTGTGTATTTTATGTCGTAATTTTCTATTTTACACATTATGGCTTAAAATACCCTTTTTTTTCTTGGAAAGGAAACAGGAGATTAACAAAATTCTCATTAAGGTAAGTTTCTTAGTTTTTCTAAAGAACAGAGATCCATTGAGTACTTAAAGTGGTTTCTTTAAAAAATAATTTGGATTTAATCATGAATTTCCCTCTATTTCACCTACCAAGACTACTTTATGAGGGGACTAATCCACTTGTCTGCTCCTACAGGAGGACGTATGTTCCAAAGTAAATTTGCTTTTGAGAAATAATCAAGTTGCTTTGCATAAATGTGAAGTCTCTTTTATTTTAAAGAATTATTTCAAAGTACAAAATTATAATTAGCTATTTCTGTCAGACTGTAAAAAGACCCTGTCCCCATCAGTAATTAATTTTAGATATATAACTGTCTAAAAAATATTCAACTCCCACGTTAACTGCATATTAGCACACTTGGTCAGTGAGTTTATTTTTCTCTTCATTCACAAAGATGCATGAAGGGAGAGAGAAAAGCTTTGAAGCAGACTTAATTAACAACCCGAAATTACATGATTTATTTACATGGAATGTTATCATGGCAGAAATCCTCCCCATGCTCTATTTTCAATACATTAAAAATGTTTTCTGCATTAAGATGTTCTGTAAAATGACTCCCAACATCTCCAGAGAAAATAGCTATTGCATCCTTAGGGTGATGAAATGGTTTTCGTTTCTGTGAGAGTTTAAATTTGTTGAGGAGATGTATCCATAGTAGAAAATGAGAGTGGAGCCATTTCCCTTAATTTTCTTTTGTGTTTCTAATTAGGTATTATAAAATGCAAAGGAGATCAGACAGAGGAAGTAATAAATGCAAAATGTCATATATCTTCACTGTGTTTCAAATGTATATTGACCCATTTTTGCCTTCGGAATAAATGAGCTTGGAAAATCATTGCATCTATACTTATTAGATCCATAAATATAAATGTACCTCTAGGATTGCTATAGTGGAGGCTGATAAGGGAGGCTCTACCTCTCTGAATTCCTACCATACACATTTTAAAGCCCAAGGAGATTTGCTGTGATAACATTTTAAAACAGAAACACTTTCGGGAATGACTTGGGAGAGAAAAGCAGCTCAGAGATTCAGCTATTACCATGGTAACCAGAGTTCAGAAGTCCTCACTTGGAGGTAATCATTGGTACTCTTGAGAAGAGCGCAGCTCACTTAGTCCCACTTTTGTAAGAAAGGTTAAATGGATTCTATTAATAAATTGGAAAATGGAAAGACTCAGGTATAGTGTGCCAATAAGTCCAATGTCAAAGTAGACAGACATTGTTAGTAGTTTGCCTGTCAGAGTCACCCTTGGATGGTTCTGCCTGTTTCTAACAAGTTAGGAAACAAACACATCCAACTTTCTTGGATGGTATTATAAGAATCTATCCAAATGGTGAATATTAATTGGTTTATTCATCAAACTTTTTGAAAGATTTTTTCTTATAACATTGACAAAAAAGAAAATAAAGTCACAGACCCATAGTATCCCTATATCAGGAATATATATCAGGAACTAGAGAGAAACAAAAGTGGATCCATTTACTTGAGTTAAGTTGGGAGTAGAGAAACCAAATCAAAACAAAGGAAAAAAAAACCCAAGATGCTTTGAGATTTTCCAAGTATTCTTTTATTTTGTAACCTATGGTTATCATATAAATTGCCCATTTTAACATAATTTGCACACATTGCTTTAGGGCAATAAAATCAAGTCTCAGAATCATTCCCTATTTTGTACAATGAGGCTTAAATTTCCTCTAACAACACTTGTGGACAACTCAGAAACCTCAACGATGATGCCTACAGCTGATGTTGAAAGATGCAGTAGCTTTATGAAGAAAATAGGTTCTCTCCTTCCCTTCCCCTTCATCCTCTTCATCTAATTTCAGATTGGCCCTATGGAGAAATAGGCTATGAATAATCCTTTTCCTTGTGTCAAGCATGGCTATGGGATACGAGCACAGCCTTGCCCTAGGGTCCTAATTTTTGTGAGATACATGCTAGATCTTCTGTGTGTCTATGTGACTCAATGAATCAGCATATGTTCTGAGTATGTTTATAGAGAACACAATTAGTAATAATGGTGACAAACATTTCTCCATTGGATCTGTTGGAGACTGGGAAGAAAACTGAGAATTCAGGTATTGAGTTCTCACCTTGGTGTTCAAGAGGTTTTGTGTGTGTGTGGTTTTCGAGATAGGCTTTCTTTGTGGCTTTGGGGCCTGTCTTAGTTAGCTCTTGTAGTTTGATTCCCAGCACCATGTCAGCTGTTTCAAAAGCACATGCAATTCCAGCGTTCAGGGAGCCAATACCCTAGTATACATGTTCACACACACACACACACACACACACACACACACACACACACACACACGTGAGCACACACATGCACACATACTCTTGGATTCATAAAAAGTTTCATTTAGAGTGAAGAGTATAATTAGTTTATGTATCCAGGAAAAGACATATTCTATAAAATTTCTTTCTTCATCTCATAAAATATAACTATAGAAATACTAGTTTAAAATCTAGCAAGTTTCTAATTATCCCCTGTCATTTTATCATGCCAGGTTTCTAAAAAGCAGTGAAACTTATTTTCTTCCCTGGGGTCCTTTAGTTTTTCTTCTTATGTGGCCCCAATGAGAAGAAGAGGAGCCCTTTATGACCTTCTGCAAAGTACAATGAATGTCTGGGGACCTAAGTTTGTCTTTGCTCCTCATACTATGAATTTTGAATAACCCTAGGTACACTGTCACTTTTAGTTTTAGAAAGCAATTTTGCAATCATTTCCTCATTAAATGCCATGCTAGTTTTCTACTCTCTGGATAGCAAATTGCTGTGTCTTAGTGATTTAAAACATAATTCACTTAACCCTTCAGTTTCTGTGACTCAGGAGTATAGGTCAGACTTGTGGTCCCCTATTCAGCTGAGCTGTGTTCTCAACTGTGGAAAGATTTGCTTCTGCTATGGTATGAGCACTGTATATCCACCAACGTTTCATGGGCTATCTTTGACCCCAAGATTCGTGGCATTTGGAAGTGGGGGACCTTGAAGAGGTTCTTGTGTGAAACCTTGGTGGTCCTTACAGGGTTGGGTAGATCTGTGTCTCTACCATTTTTGCTCTCTTCCTGGACATGAGATCTCTTTCCTCTGTGCATCATCTTGCTCCTGTTAGGGTATGGACCATGAGATGCTCACTAGAGGCCATGGATATGACAGCAAGAATCTCAGTCTTCAGGACAGTAGTGAATGTGTGTGAATGTGTGTGTTTGTGTGTGTGTGTGTGTGTGTGTGTGTGTGTGTGTGTGTGTGTGTGCTTTGTGTTCCACAGGCACATATGTTGTTGGTTCTGTTGAAGGGTATGACCTCAAGTCATATTGAATGCTTTGTTTACTAAGATAAATAAGAGATTGAGTCTGAGAAGAAGGAAGTAAGAAGAGCAAAGAAAGGGGAAAAAGTATTCTTTAGTGAGTGAAAGATGCAGTTATGGGTGGGGCCATGAGACAGAGCCAAAGGCATGCATATTTCTCTACAAAAATCATCAGAGTTGTTATTCTTTGTAGCCTGTTTACTTGTTCTAGTCTATTGAGGGTGGATTTGGCCAGCTTCTCTGCCACAGGACACGCATGGGAGAGATCTGTGTGATGGATGACCTCTTAGCATATGTGGGAACAATGGAATTAAGACAAGGCAGAGGACATGGGATATGGGACACATGGAAGAAATTTGAAAGTCGTGCCCTAGGGGGACTCAGCGGCAGCGAGGTCATACCAACCCTCACAACTTCTGCTCCCCTTATCCCCTACATGAGCACTGGGTAGGAATATGCAGAACAGAAATGACTGTCTATAGGATAAAGGACATTTTAAAGACTTACTCAGATGACAGTGATAGTAAACACTGAGAGGGTACTAGGCTTCAAATGAAATTGAAAAAGTCCCAGAACCAATACAAGTTGTCTTCAAAATAATAGAAGCCTATGCAGATTCCTTTTGCTTCTATCAGGTCATTACCAAACTCATCACTCTGCTCACCAATCATTTCTCACTCACAGGATGCTCTAACCAGGCCATACTGCATGCTAGAAAAATTCCTACTCAGGAGAAACATGTGTACACCCCTGAGGTCATAGCTTGGCTCTAGACAAAACTGTCTCATCTGTGATGAAGAGTCCAAGATACCGAGAGTAGTGGGAGGGTGCTTGTTGGTTCCCAGCTAATCTTAGACCCAAACTAATCACAAACTGTATTAATTAAATCATTGTTTGGCCCATTACCTCTAGATTCTTATTGAATAACTCTTACATTAATTTAACCCATTTCTATTAATCTGTATATCACCATAAAGTTGTGGCCTACCAGCAAAGTTTCAGCATGTCTATCTCCTGTGGAAACTCCATGGCATCTCTCTGACTTTGCCCTTCTTATTCCCAGCATTCAGCCTAGTTTTCCCTGTCTACCTAAGTTTTGCCTTGCTATAGGTCCAAAGCAGTTTCTTTATTCATTAATGGTAATCACAGTACCCAGAGTGGACTCCCACATCAACCAAGGGGAAAATAGAGGTCTCAGAGTCAGAGTACCTAACTGATAGATGAATTTACAATGAGAACAAAGTCTGTGTAAATGGAGAAGTAGTGCCTGATGTGTGCTTGTAGCAAGCCTTTCTCTGTACCACCAGCTCACATATAATGACACAAAAACTTTCTATTAAGTATGAAAGCTCAGCCTTAGTTTAGGCTTGTTTCTAGCTAGCTCTTATAATTTAAATTAACCCATTTCTATTAATTTATGTTCTGTCACATGGCTCATGGCATTTACCTCTCCTCCTGCAAGTCCTATTTCCTCTGTGTCTAGATGGTGACTGCCCCGTTCTTCTTTCCAGAGTTTTATCTGGAATTTTCACCTATATCTCCTGCCTAGCTATGGGCCATTTAAATTTTTATTAAACCACGATGACATATCTTTACATAGTATAATCTTGCAATAGGGAATCTAGAATGCAATAGAACAATTGAAGTAAAGACATAAATTGAAAACATCAATATGATTGTCATCATATTATCAGCCCTTTCAAGGCCCAGGGAAATCACAGAAAAAGAGAGAAAGACTTCAAGAGCCAGAGAATTAGGAGGAGTTCTATGAAGCACTCTCTTGTTGATAGGGCATTGCTGCTACAACCATGAACGCTCAGCAGCTATGGTTACACACACACACACACACACACACACACACACACACACACATGCTTACATACTCCACACACAAATACAAAACTCCACATACAAATACACACATGCAAAACTCCTACTCACCATACCAAGCCACACACACACATACACACAAATACACCTCCACTCATCCATACCACACTACACACACACACCTCCACACCCTCACCCATACCACACCCCCACACCCCACACATCCATACCACACATGCATACTCACATGCATACACACATGCATACACACATGCACACACACACCACACAAGCACACATGCACACCTCCCCATACACCTAACACATCACATACATACACACGCACACACACACACATACAGAAAACAAAAATATAAATGTAGGAGTTAGAGTTGTGAAAATTAAGAGGAGCTATACAAATAAAAGTGGATAAGATAGTAAGGAATTCTCAACCTGTGGGTCCCAATCCTTTTGGGGAGTTTGAACAACCCTTTTACAAGAGTCTCCTAAGACTATTGGAAAACACAGGTATTTGCATTATGGTTTATAAAAGTAGCAAAGTTAGAGTTATGAAGTAGCAATGAAAAAGGCTTTCTGCTTTTGGAGTCACTAAAACAGATGGAACTGTATTAAAGGGTCACAACTTTAAGAAGGTTGAGAGCCACTGAATTAAGAGAAGACAATAAGTGTTCATATGATCACAACACATTGCAAATATCTGTGTGTGTGCTTGTGTGTGAGGCTGTCAAAAATAAGAAGGGAAATATTAATACCTGTAAGTATGAGTGTGAATGCTTATAGAACCAAGATGGGGTCCAAAGTATGAACCTGGGTTGTCTTAGCCATATAGGACTCAGCACAAACACAGGTGGGAAAATTGAGAAAAACTTCCCAGGAAGGTATTAGAAGCAAGAACATGGAACAGCATTATCAGAGGATTTAAGGGTAGGATAATTTGAAGGAAAGTAAGAGAGTATGACTTCTCCTTCACTCTGCTCCTTCCCAACTCTTCATCCTCCTTAAAGACACTGCTCAGTGCCTAATATGCTGGTAGCACAGAACAGTGAGCTATGAGCACCCAGTACTGGTTGTCAGAAATGTATGGGGTTTGAATGTGTTCCTAGTAATAGATTTTTAATCAGAATGTATGTAAGTGAGAAGCAGGGTGAAAATGAAGGACATGGAGCCGTTTTGAGGAGAAAGAGCAGTTGAAGAGGGAAATTGGGGTAAGAGTTACTGGCTTCAGATGAAAGAAACAACAGCATATCTTTGCTCTGATGGGCTTGATTTATCGGTGAAGGAAAATGTGCTCAGGCAGTAGAGAGAGAACAATTGTTTCAATGACGTCTGTGAGTGACCAGACAACACAGCACTGCTCACTGTGGGGGCTGAGCAGAGAGACAAGTGCAGCCAGGCTTCAAGGGAAGAAGACAGGGTGGACCCCGAAGACTCGTGTTTCTTCAGCTGCAGAGTCTGTGGGAGTCCTGAGTAATGATTCTGTGTTCTTGTGGAAACAAAAGTCAGGAAGCCAGTACAGGGTGAGAATGGAGGAGGAAGAGATGGAATGTTGACGAGAGTATGAGCTGGAGAAAGAAACATAACAGTGTAGGATAATGAGAGCCCATGAAAATGAACTTTGGTAAAGATCACAGGAAGCGTCAATAGCCCTAGCAGTCAGTAATCCCGAACTTAAATTGTGACCTGCTGGTATAGGGCTGTGCTTTTCCCTTAGTCAGGCTAATTCCATTTGTGGGTACACAAGCACTGGTGAGGAGAGATGTGTGCTCATCTTACCCACACTATAATACACTATTTCTAAGTAGATATGGAGCGGAAGTTAATACTGAGCATGCATACAAGTAGTAGTTGTGGTTATTTCCCTGGAAACACAAGAACGGTGGAAGAGTTGAATTATGGATGGCTGGGGGCTGAAAATCTAGATTCGTCATGGGGGAAGTGGGCTAGAAAGGTGGTGAAGGGAGAGCAGGACGCTCCATCCTTGGTCATGAGTGACTCTGAGAAGTGAGCAAAGGCAGCATGGCAGAGTGGAAGGACCACATGCTTACCGAAGTGGGGATCCCTAGAAACTAAGAGGACAGGCTCCAGACTGAGAGGATCATCTACTTGTACTTAATGACAACATGAGTGAAAGGGTCCTGTCAGAGGGTAGATGTCCCGCCCAATCTGCCAAACCCACTCTCCGATATGGGTGGGCGCTTCCTGAACCGAACCGCGAGACTGGATCAATATCCTACCTAGGAGATGAACAGACACACACAGAGAGACCAGGCTCATTCACCCAAAGGGTAAATGACAACTTTATTTAGCACATGTTGGCTTATATACTTGGAGGCAAAAGGACGAGAGCCCCCTCCCATCTGGAAGTGAGATCATAGTGTTGACCGCTTGGCGCCAGAGGCAGGAGCCTCCATGTAGGGGGTATCGAGCTGGGAACCCTGACAGACAGATGGGAGGAGATTTAGGGCGCCTGTGAGGACCTTCCTTAGCAGGTGAAATTATCATAGCAATGACAGAAACAAGGCATTGAACTAATTCCCTCCAGCTGGCAGAATGAGCAGGGAAAGCTAAGCTGGTTAGCGTAAACAATTCTTGCATCCTGTGCTTTGGCCTTGAGGAACAGGGAAGACAGGGCCCTACAGGTAGATGCTCCCCAAAAGAGGGGAGAAGGGTCTAGGATGTGGCTCAAAGCTGGGTTTTCAGGGACTAAAGATAGGCCTAAAATGGGAATGAGTAAATGAGAATTCAGTATTAGTATTTTGTATTCGGAAAGCACAGACTATCTTCAGGTTCATCAGCATAGCTGTGGAAACAGAGCAGAAGAAGGGATGGACTGCATACATATATAATATGTATAATAATATGTATATGTATAATAATTAATATGTTATATATATATATATATATATATATATATATATATATAAACACACACACACACACAAACACATGCCACCACAGTTCCTTAAAGTGAGTTGTTCTTGGGAATGAGTCTGAAATTAGGATAAATATTTGTTGATCTTGCATGAGTCCAACGAATCAAGGTGGGATCTTTGATATGTGTTTGATGTTCAGAGTCATTGTACTGAAACAGATATTCCCATTTAAGCTGGGCCTTTATGCTCAAGCACTCAACCTAAGTCTTTCAGGTTTCCAGAGACATGTCATACTCGGTTGTGCTGAGGGTACTGAGGTGAATGGTCAGGGGTGTAGGATTATACTTGAAACTTGACATCTTGGTTCCCCAAGAACTTATGTTTTGATGGTATATATTATCATTAGGAGTCTCAGAAGGCAAGGAAGTTGTTGTCTACTTCTGTGACATGTGGCCAACTTGTCACAGTTGACTTGACAAGTCTCTCTTGACAGGAGAGACTTGGGGTCTCTCCTTGGTAGTTATGGTAAGAGTTGAAGTGGTAGAGGATTATAGTATCACGGTACGATGTCATCCAAAGTAGAGATCATTTCTAAAATGATCTCTTCTGCCATATTAGCTAATGCAAGATTCTGATCAGGAAGAAAAACAAAGCTAAACTTTCAGTTGGGAAGCAGTAGGCATAATCCCCACTGATGTGGGTTTTCCTTCTGTGTGTGTGTGTTGCTTTTATTGGTTGATTAATAAAACTGTTTCAGCCGATGACTTAGTAGAGTAAAGACAGGGAGGGAATCCAAACACAGAGAGAAAGAGTAGGCACAGTCTGAGAGACACCATGTAGCTGTACATGTACACTAACTAGCTAAGACTTGTGACAAAGGTGGAGGTTTACTTAGTATGTCTCTACTGACAAGAATGATAACTAGGAGGCCAAGAGTTTGTGTCCATGGTGATGATTCAAAAGTAGATACAACGAAAGTGCGTTGGTTTGGTGCTCTGAACCCAGCCTGGTTCTTCTTTTTCTCAGTACAGGGTATATTGACTGTTGAGTTCCAGGAAATTTCTAGGAAAAATATTAGTCAGGACTCTGTATCTGCCCACATTGCAGACACCTCACCCCTTGGTCTTAACTGTAGAGCAACAGTATACCTAAGTGAGAACACACCCTGATTGGAGACTGAACACACCCTGAGTGCTCAGCAACCTCTAAAACCAGATAAGCCCTTTATTTATCTATTTATTTATTTAAGAGTTTACTTGTAAAAACAATTTAGATCCACATATAGTGTGAATCTCCTGCTGCACTAGCAGATTTGGGACATTTTACAGGCAACCTTTGATGGTTGATTCAACTGTTGAAAGAAAGAGCCGTATGGGCTCTGTAAGTTACATTCATGGCTCGAACAACTAAATCCTCCGTGGTGGTAATAGCAGAGGATGGTGTCACAGCTCTTTCTCTTTCATGGATGACGGTGACTAAACCTTTGTTTTCTTCGGAGTCCCTGACAAGATTGGTGAAATAATTTATCTTTTATCAATCATTTATCTTTTTATCAATGTTATTGCATTACCAGTTCCACCGTTTTCATTGGCTATCTCACTTTCATCGATATAGTTACCAATGGCTTATCCGGTACCTCACTTTTATCAATATGGTTACCAATGGCTTATCCGGTTTGTAAACAAGTACTTTGTGTTCAGAATGCATGTTCTTCGTGGAAATGTGAGACCATGTGCACAATATTTATGATTTCTTCTTTTTCATTAACTGTATCAATTGTTCCTGGGAGAATGGAAGCAGTTCTGCTTAATAAAACAAAAACTCACAAGCATTTCTTAATGAAAAACTGCATGGTCACACGTTTGTTTAAAAAAAATGTAAGAAATTAGTCACCTCCATAGTTTTATCTACTGGCTAATAATACCTTATTTTGCAGCTTTATTTATATGGTTCCATGCCTTTTGTTCGTCTAAACAAATGAAGATTCAGACACCAATGTATGGGTAATCAAAATGACAAACAATAAAGTTCTCCTTTAAGTTTGTACTTCCATTCTTAGAGAGAACGTCATGGTGCTTAATCATAGTAGAAGTAAAGAATGACAAATTATATCATGATATTTTATTGACTGGTTTTAAAAACCACGACAAAAAGAGAGAGAAAATTTTATCTATCCTCTTTGTCTGCCAATTCAATACAAAAGGTCAAAGAAGTACTCAAAACCCTGAAGATAATCTACTGTGGGACTCTGTTGGGAGAGTTCCTAAATGGCTCCTATAAATATGTAGACCTAAGCATCTGTGACATAAGACTAAGTCTACCAGTCATTATAGATAGAAGTTGATCCCAGGTCAGCTAATAAATAGATGCAGATTTGTCAAGAATTTCAAGTTCCTAGGTCATGACATGTTTTCATCACGCTTGAAAAGAGGACAAAATGCCCGCGCCTCTTCTCAGCTGCCCACGTACCTTGCTCAAATGAGTGTTTTAGAAGACGAAAACAAAGTCATGCTGATGAAATATTCTTCTCCAGACAGTGCCAACATTGTATGATTTCTTTTAAATGTTCATTTATTTGGCAAAAGGTGCTGAATTCATAGTTGCCAATTCACCCCCCCCTTCCACCCAGGAAGAATGAGAAGATAAAGCTATTCTTTAGTTTTCTCACTTGCAAATGACATACCTTGGGTCTTTTGCAAGTCACTGAAGTGATTTTCAAAGTCACCTGTCATTATTATTATTATTATTATTGCCGTTGTCATTCAAGGGAAATAAGCTTCAAAGTTAGAAATATTCTTATCCAAAAAACTAGGCTGGTGCATATCCCAATTAGAGTATAGAGAGCCATTGCAGAGAACAATGATGCAGTGAAAGCATGGTGTCTTCCACATGGTACTCAGTCAGAAATGAAGGCAGTAACACACCCATCAGAGAAAGCTCCCCCAAAGATATCAAGAAGAAACAGAGACAGTACAGCCAACATTATTTGTAAGATATGTTAGATCTGGGAATAAAGACCAGTATTCCCTGAATGGTTATAAATCAACAATGTCTGTGCTACAATTATCAAAATTTTACATTTGTATGAGTTTCACCAGAGCTGGCTCAGTATCAGAGTTCTTGCAAGTGGGATGAGGTCTTGTGTTCGATCTTGAGCACTGCAGTAAAGCAGGGAAAAGTGTTCCTGCACTGCTAAAAATAAACACAGGTAGAATCGAGTGGAACCCTTCAATCCTCCTTCAGGAAATGTTTAGCAGAGAGAAGACAGGGGCAGACAGAGAGAAAAGGGTAGATACTTATATTTATTCTGTTTTGGGCTCGAGTACTCATTAGGAATTGCATCATAGAAATCCTAAAGGCAAAGAAAAGAATAATTTGAAAATAAGGCGGGATGAAATGCCCTGCAGTTATATAGGCAGAGGAAAACAGCAGCCTATTGCCCCCTGCTAGGCTGGGAAGCCTTGAAGCTCATGTTATACTGGATGGACTACTTAGGAAGAATTTACCTCTATGGCTATAATCGATTATCTCTGGATAAAGTCTTATTCCAGATTCCTCCTAACAAACTAAGAGGCCTGGCCCAGAATGTTTAATGTGTCCCCAGTGAAATTAACTTAATTTGAACATAAGGGTCTGGCAGACATGAGATTTTGAAATGGCCAAGATTCACTCTTGGGTATTTTTATAATGTATGACTTCTTGAAATACATGAAAGTCATGGAGAAAAATAGATAAATGTAAGCCATAATAAAATATATCAACTGAAAAAAATGAAAATTGACAGATTTTAAAAGTAATATTTAAGATAAACTGTGACAATTGTTCCAAACTGCAGCATGGGTTATTGAAGCAGAGATACAGAAGGTGAAGGAAAGCTCACATCTACCCTTAAACTGGTAGAAATGGGAACTACAGCGACTCAGTTGAGAATTTATTTGGAAGGAATAATAAAAGAAAATATTCAGTTGGAAGGAAAGGAAAACCAAAATTAAAGGTAGCAATAAAAACCATCCAGCATGAATCTACTTAAAAAGAAGACAGAGTAGCAATGAGTAAAGATAAATTCTCACTGGCATTCACCATAGTGATGAGAAGGAAGTGTAGAACACATGCAAAGAATCTGAAAAAATAGTGATCAAAGTGTTTCCAAATACAATGAACCTGACAGTCGAGAGTTTCAAAAACCTCATTGAAAAAGCAATTAAAGAAAACAGAAATATATTCAATGGATAAAAGAAAAAAATCTGAATATAAAGCTAAGGATAAGTTTGGAATATATGTTACATTGAGAGGCAGAGCTAAAATTGGCTGTAGATTTATCACTGAATATTAAGTAAGTGAATGGAGAGTCATGCAGACTCTTGAATGTATACAGGAAAGCAATTGCCAGTCTAGGTTCCTGTATTAGGCAAAATTTACTTTTAAAAATGTAAATGAAATAAATCGCTATCTTCATACACAGAGCAATTGAAGCAATTAACCGAAAGCAGACATACCCATGGAGAAATGTTTTATCAAAGCCCACCAGGTGGAACAAAAAAGAAATGGAAATAATTTAAAGTTGGGATTTATACAAAAAATTAAGAAAATTAGAAAAGATAAACCCATAGCCCCTCTCACCCAAAGTTTTAGAGATAACACGAAAAGTTAATTATCACACGTTCTGTCCTTGTACTTGAATACTGCGAGATGATCTGGCAAAAATCTCTGATTGTTTATGAAGGTCAAAGGACCAAGTGAAATCACATAATACTTTTATCTAAGTCAATATAAAAGATAAATGAATTCATAAATAATATACTTTTAATTGAAAAGAAGTCACAAGATAATGGTTAAAAATAGGAGAAATAGAGAATATGCACAGTAGAGTTGAACAAAGCTGTGTTATTAACACCATTAACTGTAGGTGGTGTGGACAGTCCAGTCACTAATAAAGGATTATTACAGTGAGCAGAAACACAAAACTCCGAACTCAGGTACCTGCAGACCATAAAATACACCTTCACAAACAGTCAAAAGAGAATAAAATGAAATTGTGGAGACCATACCACATCTGCATTAGTAAAATATGATGTAGTCTGTAATATTTATATCAGAATGAAATAATGCTTTGAGGACAAAATGTACTTAATGGATAGGGAAGTTTGTTTTATATGATGAAAATGTTGAGATCATCAAATGAACATGTTCTTTAAATGCATATGCAGCTCATGGCAGAACTTTAAGATACATTAACTCTGGTGGAAACATCATCACTGGGATAGAAAGGGACTCCACAGACTCTCCTAACTTCTAAGTGACTCTGAATTAACTGCGACTTGTGTGCTAGTATACCACTGAGCACTCTTAAGAACAGGTGACAAACTACCAAATTCAGGCCCTTGTAAACCAGAGACAATATTCCAGTTAAATGGATGGGGTATTGTATTTGCTTAATTTGTTCACAAAGCATACAATCAATGAGAGGAAATCACTCAATCTGGGATTTCTTCCCTAGAATACAAACAAATCAGTGTGCTGTGTATCCAACGTTCTCTGCAGGGGCTCAAGAAATCCTTCCCTCACTGGCTTGATCAGGAACACAGTGCTGGTGCCAGATTTATAAATAAACAATGTTGGGAGGTTATGAATAAGCAATGCTAGTGCTGCTGTTTCCCCCACATCACCAACTCTGTTTGGATGATTAAGTTTCCAAGGGCTGGAGATGTAGCTCAATGGTTGTGCTCTTTCCAAGTGATTAATGACTTATGTTTAGACCTTTTCAACAGACTTTCAAGATGTTGAGGATAGGCAAACAGAATACTGGAACCGTGTATTCGTGGCAGGTACCAGGAGTAGCAGATCAGATAGCCTTTCTGAAGTTCAAAAGTCAACAAGTATCTCTGCACAGGTCTACCTCTGAACAAATTCAACAGATAAAGAGTGACAGATTTATTTTTTTTCTTAAAGCACTCAATCTCCTACAAGAACTAATGAGATAAGAAGAGAGAGAAAAACAAACCCAGACAAAATACATAAAATGCTTCAGAGATCAATATTAACCCCCATTCTCAATTATGAGATACTGAACATACTTTTTTAAGATCAAGATCAAAGAAATGACATCACTTTTAGAACTTCTGTTCAATGTAATATTGGAACTACTGGCCAAAGTAATAAGACAGAGAAAAGAAATATGAAGCATTTCAATTTCAAAAGAGGAAAACTTCTATTTGCAAATACCAGTATCTTGATTTCTGTTATTTAGAGAATATCTCATTAGTTTCTATAGTCAAATGTAGATAGATAAGACATCCATATTTAATATTATTCATGTTACCTGTAATCACATAAAAACTAAGTTTAATGGCTCTAGGCCAATGGCGACTGTTGGTTTCTCTGCAATGCCATCTCAACGTGGAGCAGTAGGATGCTCTTTCTAAAGTTTACAGCACAGAGAGAGTTTCCCAACATTCCAAACTGACAATTTTATTTCTGTGAATCAAGACCAATACTAATGGTGCCATAAATATCAACAGCAAAACAGCTTTTCCAAGTCCTGCAGTGTGAACAAAATCGTAGAGACATCCGGCATACACTGCAGTAAAGGAGGCAAAAGGTTCCATAAAACAGCAGAATTCAATTATTGTTGTAGTATCTGAGTTATGTTTTAAATAGTATTCTTAATCATCATCAAAGGAAGACCTCTCTAGAAGTACATCATCAGGACAGCACAGAAAAAGAGTTGACATTGTTGTGTAGTATGATATGTGGGAAGCTACTTCATGCTAACGGGTGTGGGATAGAATGACTTTGCCGTTTTTGACTCTAGAAGATGCAATTCTAAAGGTATTATTTGAGAACTAGCATGACTTCTCCAAAGTACGGTATTCCACAGCCCTGAAAAGAAATGCATTTTCTTAAAAAAATATTTTGTTTCATTAACTGAACAGTTTTAGGTACTCGTTTTCAAGAACATAAATTAAAAGCTGTTATTATAAAAACAGGAAACAGGAAACCTCAGAAATAAACTGCCACAGCTAACAGCATATATAAAAATGGAACATTTCACAATAATTGGATTCATTTGAAAGTTACTATCATGACTTTATAAGCAGAAAACCTAAAAGGACTTCACACACTTGTAAAGACACACAGACATATGTATGTGTGCAGACACACACAATTACTAGAACTGTATAAATGTTCATAAAGCTCAATCAAGTTTCTGTACCCAATGCACATTTTAAAAAAAATAACAAGAAAATACTATTTACAATAGCACCAAAATAATAAAATATTTAAATATGAAAACAAAATACTTTACCCCACAATATAGTTTTGAGAGAATAAAAGATGCCAATAAATGAGGGCCTCTTGCACTCATCAGTTGAAAGGTTTAGCATTCTTCAGATGTCCATATACCCCCCAAAATTGTCAATTCAATGCAATCATTGTTATTATGCCAGAAAGGTAGAAAACTGCACCCCAAAATTTACATGGAACCTCAAGGTTCTTATCTACCCAAAACAATTTTGATAAAGGAATAAAAAGGTAGAAGGAATCATACTTCTGATTTCATCACAAATTATAAAATATAATACTGAAAGCATTGTATGCAGTTATAAGAGACAATTAGATCCTTGAGAGAGATTAGGAGTCTACAATTCTGACATGTCAAGTAACACCTGGTAAGGACATCAGCATCATAGATTAAGAAAGGTCAATGTCAAATGATACAAGTTTTACAAAAACGGGAATTTCCTTTGCCCTGTGACCTACGAGCAATGCTTTGGGGTGTGTATATATACAAAGCTATTAAAGGCCAAAGCTCAGCATGGTGAGTGCACGGTCAGGCTCCAAGCATCTACTATGTAAATTTCCTAAAAGGTTCAGGAATATTGAAGTTTACTGAGGCTGAATGGGTAAATATGAAGTATGGAAAAGAATCCCGAGGACATTATGATAAGTGAATAAATATTAAACATAGATAACATAAACACATCAAATTCATGGAAACAGAAAGTTGAGCGGTTTTTCCTCATTGGTAGGTGAGGTGGCGCCATGAAGAGGGACTGAAATACAATGGTTAATCTTATAGAATTGAGAAGCAAACAGTAGTTCAGAAAGTGTTTCTCTGAGGGCCTTTCTAGAGATGATTGATTTATAGAGGAGAGCCGCTCCAAATGTGGGTAGCCCCATTGATCAGGTTGATTGGATTAAACCAACAAGGCGTGCTTGCTCTTTGCTTCTTCCTTAATGAGGGCTGGATACCTGTTTGTCATATGCACTTGTTCACACCCTGGAGCCTCAAGACAGCCTAGGAACAATGGAGATAGGTGACCCAGGACCCAAATTTCTCCCACTCTGAATCAAAATTAATGCTTCCTATTTTTTTTTATTTCTTATTCTCAGGTATTTTGGTAGAGCAATAGAAAACTAACTAATATATTAGTTTTGAGAGCTTCCAATGTTCAAGATAAAATATCTTATATATCTTTGGGGATATATGTGACGGATGGACTTTGAAAACTAATTAAAATAGGACGATTTAATGCTATATGGATTTTGTCATGATAAAAGCAAATAATCTATTAATTAAATATTAACAGCACTAGAAATAAGAAGAGATTTAAAGTATATTTTTGAACTTTTTATTTTCTTCTTCAATAATTGACAAAAACTTAAAATCTAGCTTCATAAACAATTATGACTCAAAAATATCATTTTGCCACACAGTTTGATAAAAGATGATGGTAAATGTTTTAACATAGGTGTCATTGGAGGATTTGTTATTAATGCCATGTAACTGCCACTTAAGAATAGACTCAACATTTTAAAGATCTGTATGTGCTCTCATTCCTTAGTATTAAGTATCTAACTGTGTGCATTTGTTCTGAGAGGAGGTATGTGAACACATTATATTTCCAAAAATAAGTCTTAACAATAAGTCATGCTGTCATAGAATGAAATACATGTCAAAAGGTAACTACAATTAGTTATTTCAAATGCTTAAATCAAGTGGTGTTTGTAAAAATATGTAACCAGGGTATGGGTACATTGCATGTATTAATAACTAAAAAAATATAAATAAAAGTGAGATATCTTAGAAAAATGATGGATCCAGTTTCACAGAAACTTTAAAGAAACAAAATCTTCATCTCTCCCTATCTCTCTCTCTGTTTCTTCCTCTTTTCCTGTCTCCTCTCACTCCTCTCTCTCCTTCTCCTTCTTTCTCTCTCTCTCTCTCTCTCTCTCTCTCTCTCTCTCTCTCTCTCTCTCTCTCTCTCTATCCCTGCCTCCCTCCTTCACTGTGTTTCAATTATCTATGGCTGCAGCTTTGTGTGTAGGAGGCCAGAAGCATTTGGAAGAAATGAAATCTTCCTGAGCTGATGAGTTTGTGGGCTGAAGGTCACTCTACAAGTAAGAATTCTTTGAATTATACTTAGATGAAGCAGAGTACATAGCTGGAAAGAAAATAGTACAAGAGTTTGAAATGTGATCCCAAAGTTTTTCTCTCTAAATATTATTGATTTCACCAAGTAACCTTTTTTATTAGGATAGAACTCTTTACAGTACAAGAAAGAAATACTGACATATATCAAAAAGAAGAAGTTTAAAAGTTAATTAATTTGAAAAAAAATATATCCTTGTATGTATGTTTTTAAAAGAAAGGAATGTTAAAAATATATAAACATCACATAAAGGTTACACTCTTGTCTCCTTGTGCTCCACCCCCACCACTTTCTTCATTGAGTGGAGTCCCTAGTTTCCACCTTGCTGACACGGCTCAAATTCTAATTATAACTCTGCATTTTAGGAGAAGTTCTCATTATTCTGGGAGCTTGACTCAGAAATTTCATTTGTGTGGAAGGTTGTATTTTTTACTAGCAATTATTAATATTTGTTGTTTAGTGCACTGTACTGTCCTGGGCCCTTGAACAGAAATGCTGAGATATGGAATACTGTGTTCCCACCAAAGGAGAGAGGAAGATACAAATGGGATGAGGGGCACCACAGACCTACAACTCTCAGAAGTATATAGTGCAGAGGAAATAGACAAAGGTACTGAGCAAATAAAGGGCTCATTGTACAGTTTGGCAATGTTGCTATTGCAAGTTGCTTAGCAGTTTCCAAGAAGCCCTTTCTAGACTCTGCATGATCTACTACCATGAAAAGAAGTACTGGAGAGGTGGTTTGTGCATTGGATTTTTAGAACCCTTTCAGGGTGACTTGATTTCTGCAAAAGTCAGCCTAGGATAATTAAGGAACACACATGCTCAATGAATCTTCTTTGAATAGTTCAAAAAGGAGCTATGGCACAGAATCAAGCATGTAGTTGAATCAATATCCACTCATAGGCACAGTCCAAAGATGCAGGTCTGAAGAGATTGACTGACAGAAGAACCAAGTGAACTTTCCTCAAAACATCTTCTCATACTCTGTCTGAATTGGAGAAAACAAAAAAGATGCTTCAAGCCTTATTCCCTCTCTGGTTGGCTCCTTCCATCATGTTCTATGGAGTTTAATTCCCCTGTGTTCTTGAAGTCGTTTTACTAGCCATCAGTTTGGAAATGTTTTCTTTAGACACATGTGCACAGCCCAAGGGTATTGAATAAAGCAAAGGAGATGTGTGTAGCATTCCTCTCACGTTCTCTGTCACCTTCACCAGAGTGGATCTGGTGTGCTTGAGTACTATAATGTGAGTTTTATTTACAGGCACCCAATCATTGGACCGCAGAGACCACCTTCTCCACATGGCACTTCTGTGTTCTTGCCAACTTGCTAGTGTCCTTTCTATGACCTCTACCTCCCTATCCATGGCAGTGAAGCTTGCCATATTCTAAGCAAATGCTCCAGAATCTCTGGGGCCTCTGCTCACTCCGATGCCTCAAGCAGTAAGCTGTCACCTCTTTCTTCTCTTTGGCTCACGTCTACTCATATTCAAATCACATATAATTAGAATCTGCAGATCTGGAGGACTTCTCTCCCTTAATGAAATCTGATTGGCCTGTGTGTTCTCTTTTCCCAGTGTGCCTACCCCTCAAAGTGGTATATGTTCCCCCATCAAACTCAAAGTGATATTCCTTATATTGCCATCTGTGCTTGGCCCACAGAACACACTCAACAAGTATTTATTGGATTGAAGTAAAATAAACAATGTCTTAGATAATCAAGCACAAAACCAACTTTACTGAAACTTAAATAATTCAGTATGTTTATCTGCATCCTAGACTGTCAAAAAGATTCGTGCTGAAAGAAAGTGACTGATTATTAACAGCTAACCTTAGATAAGATGTCAAGTATTCTAAAAATGCAATTTTGTAAAACTTCTTCTGATTCATCAGAGAGAACAATTTTGTTTCAAAGACACAAATGGACAATAATTTACTTTCACACATGAGGAAAATGCTTTCTTAAATACAGAGTGCTGAATTGTGTATAGACAAATGAGACAACCATTATGAGGCAGTGTGGACCAGTGTCGGTGTGCTTGCCTCTGACTGAACACTTCTCATGACCTATCTAGCATATTTAAATCTCAGGCTCTGCCACTCCCAAGGCACAGGAATTAGTACATTAAATAAGAGCCGTCGAATGGAAGAAATGAAATGATGTATGTATCATAATTAGCATAGCACTTATGCAATTAAACACTCCAGTTTTTTTGAACGGGGGTGATCTATGCAATCTTACAATGCCCATTTTCACATCAGTAATAACCTGAATATTATTTGTGATGTAAACAAATCCAAGGACAACAGGACATCCAACTGGCGTCAATTGTAAGTCATAAATACGTGCGGTCTCTATTGAAATACACAAATTTACCCTTAATGCGAAGAGTTATTCCTCCTTTCCATTTTATCCCAAAGAGTGACTGTAGCACACATATAGGAGGTAGGTGAAAAAAATATGCATTCACATATTAAAGCCCTTACATGATGATCACGTGAGTGCTTGACGTCATCTCTCTTTGTAACTTTATCACTTATGTAACTCTATGATAACACAATATGAAACTGAGCTTGCTCTCATCAGCAGGGAGATTTGTGTGTCAGTTCTGGAAGGGGGGGCTCCTCCAGGGCTTCAGCATGTATCCCTGCAGACGCGACAGAGTGCTTAGGAAGAACACACTCGAGTCCTTACCTCTCAGTGTTACAATCTGACTGCTGTAAAGTAATTATAATTTTCATTGCAGGATCTATTAAAAAAGCTTTTACCGGACAGTAATTTTTCTTGTACTTACAGGTCGTTATTAGAATGAAGGGAAGAAAGGAGGGCGTGAAGGGGAAACCCGGATGTTTACGAAGCATACCTACACAAAGGAGACAAGAGGAAGTGCTGTGCTCTTCAATGCCTAAAGAGCATAAATCATACAGAGGCAGAAGAATTCTCCATAGCTTCTAAATGCTTTGCTCCAAGGGTGAGCACCAAATGTGAGCTGACTTCACATTAGCGGTTCTTTTTCAAATAATTTATCTTAAATCTAATGTTAGTACTTAACACTCTATGGTATGTAACTGTTTTCTACTTTATCATTTAGCATCTAGAAGGGAGATTTACATTCTTTTCAACTTTCTTATTTATATAACCAATGAAGTACCCCTAAACGCTGGACACTATGCAAGGCTCTCAATTCTTTTGTCATTAATAAATATTCCCATCACAAATGGTTGAAAATATATATTCAAGTATATGAATATGTAAAATATACAAATACATATATTTGTGTATACGTATATATGCATACATAAATATACTCATATATTTCCCATTTCTACAGAGAAAGATTTGAAAGTGCGTTAAATATTTGGTGTTCAGGCGATTCTGATGAAGGAAATAAAGGTAAATAGAAGATCTGTCTTTCTCCAAAATCAATGTTTTCCTGTCTCACATGCCCCTGCACATTCCCAGACAGGCATAACGTTTCCCGACATTTCTTAAACAAGTGACATAGCTTAAGTTCACCTCAAAAGGACTTCCAGTCTGAAGAGTCAGCACAGACCAGATGACAAGCACGATGGTTTATTTTTTGTGTCTGCATTAGTCTTAGAAGACTCTTCAAACCACTTAAGAGATGCAGTCTACAATGGTGGGAATAGCGTGAATGGTGGTGAGACATACTGAGTCGGAAGAGAGGCCGACAAGACTGAATATCAGTGATTGACTTGTAAGGCATAAGGCAAGAAGATGACCTTCCCACAATGTCTCTGGACCTTTATTGTTGTGTCCAGTTGGAGGCTTTGGTCCTTCATAGTTGGAGTATGAATTATACTTAAGGAAACACTACATGAACTGCAGAATTTGCTAGCATTAGAAGATTGCTGTAATTTCTAAAATTATGTCAAGCATCACTTTAACTAACAAGGTCATCCTCCTTCCATGTATTTATCCTAAAGGGAATTCACTGCACAAATTAAATATAGAACAACTTTATGTGCAGTCATTAAAGTTTGATAGGCAGATACTGTAGTGCATGAATAATCTAAGAAACCATCTTAGCCATTTGTTTGATTTTCCTCTCATTTGTGACTTTTTGAAAACAGGTCTTCCTAGAATTAGGAAACCTAATTACTACCTGTCTCTCACCACTCTGCAGGCATTAACCCTGACATAACTAACATTAGAACAGCACACGAGGGAGGGCCAATGCCATGCAGACAGGGTGACTGACTGACTGGGTGAGCTGACTCTTGATCGTCTACACTTTTAGATGGAGTCCCTTGTCTACTTTAGTTATAATATTTGTACCAAAAAAATCCTTTTCTGCTTAGAACATTGGATGTAATTTGTGGAGTCATTTTTAAGGATTCTAGAATTTTAGTCTTTTGAAGTGGCTCAATAATAAACAGGAAGCCAGGGTAAACCACAACATGCAAATCTGG
The DNA here is from genome assembly GCF_982192425.1 of Myodes glareolus. Taxonomy (NCBI): domain Eukaryota; kingdom Metazoa; phylum Chordata; class Mammalia; order Rodentia; family Cricetidae; genus Myodes; species Myodes glareolus. The sequence continues at coordinate 60,647,244 of NC_142048.1, forward strand.
AAGACAGCTCCAATTTATGTTTTCTTCGTATGACTTACTTTAATGAGGAAAGAAAATTGTAAAATCATAAAAATTGGCTTTTATCTAATAGTCTGAATGTTGGTTGTGACAAGTGTTGCTGAAGACAAAGGAACATTACTTCATGCTGGTGTCTCAGAGCCTTAAGGGAATGGGAAACTCCCAGAGCTGGGCAGCTGGTAACCGAAAACCACCCTGTCAATGTCAACCACGGGCCATCTCCCTCATTTGCCAGAGAAAACATAGCCACACTTTGCTTATAGCGTCTGGTGTCAGAATGACCAAACTCTTGGCTCCCCTTCATTTAGGACTGGGGCAAGAGGGCCAAGGCATACAACCAGCATGCCCACCCTGGCAGCTGCAGGCCAGAAGGAAGAAAAGAATGCTGCAAATTGTGAGTCATTGCTTTGAAGTATTCAGAGGCCAAAATAGGACAAAGGATTTTTTTAATTATTAAGAGAAGAAGCAGCAGCAATTACCCCTCCTTGTATTTCAGTTCTGAGTGTGTGGAGATCTGAAGGCAAAGCTTGTCGTACCTTGTAAACGTTGGAGAAAGAGACATAAGACCCCTTCCCTTTTAAGTTATCTTCGGCACTAATTTACTCAAAAAAGTAAGCAACTCAAGATACCATATAAACAAACTGCTAATAAATGGTGGTGTAAACAGCATTGCATGAGTGCAAAGATAAAGGGATGAGAATATCAAAGAAGTAAATGAGAGTTTTACAGAGCTCCACTACGTACAGAGGCACATCAGACGGGGTTCAATGCAAACTTAACACAGCAGAAGAAAAGCTTCATACTTAGAAACACCACTGGGGATTAAAAATCAATGCAGAAAAATCTTGTCACCTACAAAAACTCATAGTTCACGAAAGTGCTTAAACTAGAGGGGCTCATCTCTCTATGACACTCTTCCTCCAAATACATATCCTGATGCAATCACAAGCAAACACTGGTCAATGCAAAATTGACATATAACCTAGAAAAATGCCTGGTGAGTTCTTTTAAAAGTGTCAGCAGCATGCGAAATGCTGGTCAAGGAACTGCCACAGGTCACTGGAGGAAGTCAAGAAGACATGGAGATTAGTTGTCCATATGACACAGCCACAAGCACAGGAACTGCCGACACCAGAGGAAGAAAGTCTGTTTGTTTAGAGTTGGTGCTTATCTCTTAGTTGTAATGAATGAAGAATCATGGTGTGAGCTGAGAGCAGCAGAAAAAAAATCAATGGAAAGGTGTGTGAGATGCTGGCTTACATTTGGGGAAATGCTTCCGAGGGTCTAATAATTCAGTTTAAAATCTGAAAAAAGTTATCCAGAAATATCTGCTTCTGGAAGACAATGGAGGCATGCCTTCAAAATTATTTAGGGAAAGTGAAGTTCAGCTTACCCTCTCTGGATCTGTCAAATATAAGGATCAAAGGATCATTGTTTCATAGTATTGAAAAAATCCTGAAAATTCAACTTTCAGCAGCATTTTCTTAGACACTTGTTTCATTATCTAGTCTAGACACTGAAAGACCAAACCAAGAAAAACAGGGACATGGAAAAGTAAGTAGAAACAGATTGAGAAGCTTAAAGGTTCTATAATAATGATAACAACAATAATTATGATAGTAATAATATGGTAATAATACATTTGTGTTTGAAGCAAATTTAAGATAATTCATTTTGCTGGAGTAAGAGATGCATAGTGTCAGATGCCCCTGTCATTAATGCAAGCATATAAAAACGTACTCGATTGAACAGATATGTGAAGGACTGATGCCTTGAGATGTCATCTTGTGAAGAGCAGAGGGAAACCAGAAGGGAGAAGCAGTGAGAGGGAAGAAGAAGAGGGTGAAGGGAGGAAGCACAAAAACTAAGAGCAAGGGAAGGTTCCAACTCAATCATAGGTCTCTACAAAATGAAAATGACGCGGAGCACGAATTCCTTTTCTGCTCTGTCCAAACAGTCTCTTCTTTACATACAGAAACCACAGCCACAGAACTGGTTTTCAAAGCAAAGTAAGATTTGCCCAGGGTCAGTGCCGCAGTAAGACAGCTAAGAATGAACAATGTCCTTCCCTATGCCACCCCGGGAAAAGAAGCAGCATGCTCCAGAACACTGGGTTCAATGACAATCAGCACCTGGGAAAACTCAGGGATGAAATGGAACATGCAGAAATCATAAAGTCGAGGTAGATGGGATGAAGGGGTCAGAAAGGGACTGTGTTGGGAAGACATAGTTTTGGAGATAAGGGACATTTTTAAAATTGATAATGTATATTTTAAATGTCTGTTCTATTTCTAAGACAGATAACAAAGTTCTTTGTACTATAAAATGATAATCTCTAAAATAACAATTTTGAATGGCTTTTGACAAATGATTAGCGTTAAGTAAAAAGCAGGCATAGATGCATTCAGTTCCCATGTTAAGAACTAGTTTGGCCAGATTAAAGAAGGACCAGTCGGAAAATTCATGGACACCAATGTTCATGGGGACAAACAAGGGAGTGATTTTATGGTTATTTGAACTTGGAAAAGCAAAGGAGCAATAAAAACACATCTAGTTTGTGAGTTGAGCCACTTTCTAGAAAGAAGTTCCTATCACCTAAAGCAAAGACTTATAAGTGTTTGCATTGTGGTGACTGAAGAAGGAGCTAACTGCATTATGCATTTCTGGGATTGCAGTTAGACATTTGCAAATAGGACTTCAAGATCCTATTAATGACATGGCTGTAAACATTTTTGGATAGCATCATACAGGAAGTTATAGCTTTGAGCATTGTGACCCCAATTAGGGTTGTAACTTTGTGTGGTTGTCAGACTCCTTTCTCTTCCTTTAAGAGACTGACTAAGGCAATCAATACTTCAAACTTTTCATGAAGTACCTTTAGCTATAAAAGTCCTTTCCCTTACCATTCACAGATCATCCAGTAGATGTCTGCTGAGAGTGACCAGAGATGCACAACTAATCATAAAGATGACCCCCATTTAAAGAAAACCCCGACTCCCTCCCCATGTAGGGATACATTGTTCTTTTGGGGCCATGGAGAAACAGTAATGTAAATCTAGGCAGAAATATTCAAATGGGTTGTCATTTATACTAATGCAGCATGGACAACTCTAAACTATGTCCCCTTTCCAGTGTTGATGTTTTGGCCGATGAATTAACTCTTCTCATACTGAGGCTTCATTTAACCAACCAGCATACATCTTTGAATATAAGTATACTTAGGATTTCAACAGAAAATACTATACTCCTCAGGAGAGCTGGCTTATTAGCTCATGTTCTGCTTGTTTTTGCCTGAGTAGGGTTCTGTTGAGAGAAGATAGGAACCAGAAAGCCTGGAGAAAGAGTTTGACAGGGTGGGAACTGGGAGACAGCAGACTGTGTAGTACATTTGCTTATCTGTGTTTGGATGACAAACACTTCAGGCACTGTTCCTTCACATATTATTTTTTAGAACTATTCCTAAGCACCTTATTTTTTAGAACCATGGATATTTTTGACTTTATCATATCTAATCTTCCTTACTGTTATTATTCTGAGGTTATGTCAGTATCATATGATATTTGTTGAGTAACTACATGCCTGGATATTGCAGACTAAGTTAGCTAGTTAGTGAGGCTCAGGGAGGTCCAGCCTTTATCTTTTGTGTTGAGGAATTGCAGGGAAGCCTTGAGTAGAGGTTTTAGGATAGGAGGTAGATGCTTTCAGGATGAGAATGGGGGCAGAGAAACAAGATAGAGTATCAACGAATGGACTGGAGTCAGCAGTTGCAGAGGTAATTCTGGGGAGATGCAGAGTTGCTGCTTCATAAATGGGGTGAAGTTCCAAGTGTCACATGTGAAGATAATAAGGCAAAAGCACTGACATCTCCTGGAGTGCATACAAGCCCAGTAAAACTTCAATAATACTCTGGATTTTCTATCTGTTTCATAAAAGGGCTGCAGAGATTTTGAATACAAAATGATTAAACGCAGATGAAGGGCTGATTCTCTTCCTCACAGGAAGCAATGAAGAGGCTTCTAAAAATGCAAGCTTTGAGTTGTTAGGACTTAAATTAAGGCTCTGGTAATAAATCATAATTATATAGAAGAATAGAAAATTACTTCATAGACGAAGAAAGTTGGGTTCACTTTTTTTCTGCAAGCAGCACACACATAAAGACATATCACTAATAAAGCTACCATTCAGTTTGTTTTAAATGTAACAATTTTGCTCACATTTAACTGAAGCTACAACAATGAAGACAATTTTGAATCAAGCAAGCCATGATCTGTATGGGAGTCATTGGGCTGCAGAAGGCATTCCCAAGGGGTGGAGAAAAAGGGGATTGCAAAGTCCTGGGAGCATTGTAGGTGTCAAAATCACCTAAGGACTGCTAGTTGCATGACAGAGTAAAACGGCTTAATTTAACATTTTTTTTTTAAAGAGCAAGCGTAGAAAGTTTAGGATTGAGGTGATGAAAACAAGCGGCTAAAATGTGATGGCACCAACGTGCATAGCAAATACGGTGATGGGAGATGCTGGACAGAAAGGAGTGATTTTAAAGGGAACCCACAATTTGGGGAGAGATGAGTTCAGGTTTGTACACACTCAGTCCATAGCGACAATTGATCACCCAGAAAAATCATTGCTTGGACAATCAGCTAAATAGTCTGGGGGAAATAGAACATATAAAATAAATAAGACACAGGCTCATTCATTGAGTAAACTGGCACAGATAAAGAGAAATGTAAGTATTCCCATAAATGGGGAATAAAAAGACTAAATAAGTACAATAAGAAAAAAGAATTTTAAAAAGTAAGTTGAACGGGGGACTTTGTGGTCTACTGAGGATGAAGAATGTGGAAGGTGGAGAACATGACTCTCATGTAACTGTAGCAGCCTCCCCAGAAGAGAAGGATGAGCCTAGATGACTTGTAACACCCTGAAAGTAATTAAAAGGCATTGTGAATTATGACACAGAAATGCCAGATGCTGTTGAGGATGGGACAACAGGTAAGGATGAGCCTTTGTGAGGAATGCATAAAAAGCTTCAGTCTCTCCATTTTAGTCTCATAATCTTTGAGAACACAGTGAAAAAGGTGGATTAGTGAATGATGTAATTTATATCTTTGCCAAAAACCATTTAGTTTAAGAAGGCAAATTCAAGAACAATATTTAGGACAAGAATAATGTGGTGTGAGATGTTTATCAAGTTCCTGTATATTTAAAAGGTTACTCTGTCTTTGGATACTTTTCTTTTATTCTTTGCTATAATCGGAACTTCTTTGGACTGCCAGCTACCAAATAATAAACTAACATTTCTTATTAAGTATGAAAGCTTGGTCTTAGCTTAGGCTTGTCCCAACTATCTCTTAAAACTTAAATTAACCCATTTTCATTAGTCTAAATTCTGACACATGGCTCATTATCTCTGCTCAGGACCGTGCATCCCACTTTACCCATGTCTGGCTGGTGAATTTTACCTCTCAGTTCTTCCAGACTTCCTATCTCTGCCCAGAAGTCTCACCTATCCTCTCCTGCTTGTCTATTGGCCATTGAGCTTTTTATTAAACCAATCAGAATGTGACTTGACAGAGACACATCTTCACAGCGTACAAAACACTGTACAAAATCCCACAACACTTTGTCTTCAGTAACTGTTGTCCTCAACCTTAGAGCTAAAATAGTATTAGCAGGATAATATCAGTAATACTGAACATCGTGGGTGGTATCACTAGGAAAGAGGATAGAGTTCAATTTAAAACACTGTTCTCATTTGCTCTAGGTCTTGGGAGGAAAAAAGGATAGAGAGAAATGAGGTTGATACATATCATCTTTAAAAGTAGAAAAAAAAACCCTTAGTGATTTTCAAGTTATTTAGTTCATCAATGATATTTTATAACACTTTAGCAAATATAATAGGGATAGAAAATTGCATTCCAAACTTTATATCACAGGTACTCTAGGTTACTTCTCTGCCAAGGCAGAATGATGCCCAAGAGCAAGTTCAGAATAACACTGGGTGAGGGGCTGGCCTCTGGGATGTGTAAAGAATCCACCCTCCAGTTTCCTTATGCCCTGCCCTTGCTGCCCTCTTGCTACTATCCTTCCCAAACTCCTGATATCCCGCCCTCTTTGGGAAGCCTATAAGATTTTCTAGACTCAAGCCATTTAGACAAAAGTGGTGTTCATCATCTGTGCCTTCCATCCACTCATGACTCCGTCTTACTGATTACAAGACATGGTTTGAAAGAGAGTGGCCTCCATAAGCTAATACATTTAAATGTTTGATTTCCAGTTGGTGGAATCATTTAGGAGGTATTAGGAGCTGCTGTTCATTGGAGAAGGTGTGTCATTAGGGATATACTTCCAAGTTTCAAAAGCTCACACCAAGCCCAGTCTAGTTCTGTCTCTTGCCTGTGGATTGGCATGTAAGCACTCAGCTCCTGCTCCAGTGACATGCCTGCTTGCTTATGTGCCTGCTGCCATGCCCCCTACCATGATGATCATAGAATCACCTGTAAACTGTAAGCAAACCCCTGACTGAATGCTTTCTTTTCTAAGATGCCTTTGTCATGGCGGCTCTTCACAGCCACAGAACAGTTACTAAGATACAATAAAGGGATTACTTCAGAAGTGAAGAAGAATACCCCAGAACAGAGAGGTAAGTCATTCAGAAAAGACTACCTGCAAACTCATTTCTAATCAGACTCAGTTGAAATCGTCCACTTAAAATGCATCAATATTTATTCAAACACAATGCTGGTATTATTTTCCACTGGATAAGTTTTAAACCACAAACAATTTTTCATCACATGTATCTCTAAAAGAAACTCTTACATGATTTAAAAGGTCATCATAAATTTCTTGTTGGAAAACAAACTGCTTGTTTCTAAGATCTGTGAATGTCATTTGTGATGTTATTTCTTCCATAGGGTTACATGATTTTCTGTTGTCTTGGAAGCATTTTTTTCCAAACGAGATACATGGTTATTTGAATACTGTATAAAAATAAGTGCAAATATACAGGCTCAAAAAGTTGAGCAACTTACAGTCCCCTCTTTACCTGGCAACCAATAAGCTGAGAAGGAAAGTGATCCCAGGATCCTTAGAGACTAAAACACTTCACTGAGGGTCTTCTATGTGTCACAGCAGCACATTGCCCAGGCTTCATTAGTTATTTTTCTCCCTAGGGTGCAGTGCTGAGGTTGGCCCAGGTCTATCTAGTATTGCAGGAGTGCTCATTCCTATTAGGTTATCATACCATATGTGCCTACATTATGTAAGTCCGTACACACACGTATAGGGACCTGCATCGTTTGCATTCGTAATTTTTCATCCAGTTGCCTCAGAAAAGATTAAAATAGAAGATTATACCCCATTCAGAACTGCACAATGCCTCAGTAATAAATCTTTCTCATCATTGGCAGAGTGATATTTCAGAACTATGGGATAGGACAAAAGCTGATTTGAGATTCATACCGTTGTATACCTACTCACGAGAAAAAAAAAATCCCAGAAGCAATTTCCACATCTGCAAATCTAGGAAATGGTTGAGGAAATTTGCATGATTTGGGCACATGAGGCCATTTTAGCACTCAGACTCCTTCCTTTCATCTCTGAAGGGTGTGGAAAGGATATAAACATGTTTTTTGCAGATGATGTGAATTATTGAGTGGCATAAATAGCAACTCACACTAAATGCCTCAGAAATGTGGCTTTTATTGAGTGAAGATGGCATTCAGAAGAAAATATGTAGGAAAAAAATCCTATTTCATGAGAGTGGAAGATACAGAGTTAGCTGTAGTATGTGTATACATGTTTGCATGTGAATGCATGAGTGTGCATATCTGTGTGTACACATGCACATGTGTGTTTGTTTTGTATTTGACTACATTTCTAGGAGGATCTTTGTTATGCAGTTAATGTCTATATTATGGGTTGATACTTTTGTATTCAAAGATGATAAAATCATGAGAAAGATAAGTAAGAAAACCCCTAAACCACCCACTATAGCATCATTATCTATATTAAATGGGGTGAACAAAATCCAAATATGGACATTTTGTCAAATAAGGAAAAGGACTCTATACACATAGAGCTTTTACAATGATTTTAAAATGTATTCTAGAAATCAGCCAACTGGCTGTTCTTTTGAAGGACATCGTCACCTGTTTTTTCTGCAGAGACATTTGTTTTCCTTTGCAGCACAATTAAAACAACGCAAGAGCTGTCAGTGATGTGCTCAGGTTGGAAGCACACAAGTTAGAACAATGTTTCCTTCACTTTTAGGTAGAATCTGAGTCCCTGAGGCCCTCACAGTCCCCACAGGGAGTCAGAGATTGGTCTCTATTAGTAAACCAACAACAGCAGCAACAAAAAGCAAACCATCAGTGCAGGTGGGGAAACTGACGGGAGAAGATTTCAGTGGTGGAGTGGGGCAGGATAAGAGTAGATAGGATGGCTTAAAATATCCCAAACTCAGTATATAAATGTGTGAAATTGTCAGGAAATAATAAAAAAATATATTCATGTTTGACAAGCTGAACAAAAGTTCCGACTCCTCACTGCCATTGCTCTGACCTCCATCTCCCGTCTCTCTGCAAACATGGGTGAGGACACTATTCAAATTGTCTAGGAAAACTTTGGATGTTTTTTAATCTGCAGTATCTAGATTCTTGAACACCAGAAGCCTTTACTCCAGGTAGAGTTATAGATCCTGAAAGATGAAGCTTGGTTTCAGTGGCGGGATATTAAGTCAGTATTATTTCATTGGGGACACCTCTGTTGGTTAAAACTAATTTGAATGAAAGGAGATTTAGAAATGTTAGATGTTTGTGTTTTTTTTTTCCCTTTTGGCTGCATTGAATTACAGTATCTGATTGCATGCTTATTATAGTAATAAAAGAGGTCTAAGATATTTTAACATCCTATCACTGTGGCTCACGGAGTGTGTCCTGCACAATAAATTACCCCTCTATTTGTACATCTCCTATATGTATGTGAAATACACAAAAATATGTGTAATGCTTATTCCATATTATGCACATATATTCATGTATATATGCACAACCTACCTATGCAAGCATGGCCACATTCATGCACAAATTATAAATGTGGGACTGAACATATCTGTAAATATCTGAGTGGATGGAATGCAGATCTTTATTTGAGGATTGGTTAAGTCCTACAGATGGGTTACACACTTATCTAAAGCCCTGGAATGAAGTAAAAATATATGAAGTGTGTTTCAAGATCTCCAAACCAGTAATTTTCCTCTAATACTCCGAGAGAGTAGATGTGTATGAACATGTACACAAAGCAGATACACCATATTCATGACAGCATGATTCGAAACAAATGGGAAACAACTCAATAAAAGGGTGGTATGGGGGTGTGTCCCTCTAAGAGGAATCCTATGCAGTAGCCATGAGGAATAAAGTCTGATTATACCTAATAATGTGGATGCCACTTGAACCATCCTGAGTATGTGAGCACATAAATGGAAGGATTATTGAGGACACATTTGTTATTGAAACACAAGCCAACTATTTGATGAGGGTAGAACTCAGGTAAGAGGTACATAGATCTGTGAAACTGAGGTAATTCAGGAGAGACTCTTGCAGATAGTTGATGGTGTTTATTTTATTATTTAAATTTTTTTCAAGATTATAAAATAATTGCATCATTTTCCTTTGTGTTTTCCTCTCTCCAACACTTCCCATATATACCTCCTCTTGCCTTGATTCAACCTCAAGGCTTCCTTTTCTTTAATTGATGATAATGTTTCAATTATTGATCTACTGTAGAGTCAAAGGCAAGACAGTCTTCCTGGCTTGAAAATGTTCTGAACAGATTGTTGGTTCTATGTGTAAAAACACTGTTTAGATTGTTCACTTCATGCTTGTGTGACTTTGGAGAAGATACTTTTGCATTTGATGACTCAATTTTCTTCTCTGATTAAAAAATGACAAAGGTATTGAGAGCATCTTAGAGTCTGAAAAATTAGACCAATGGGAAGAATATATATATATGTATATGCACACACACACATATATATGTGTGTGTGTGCATATACATATATATGGTTGCTGCTGTACTTGTATGTACAGTAGATGCATAAGCTTCTATTCAGTATTTGATTGCAGGCAACAGGAAACTGTTGGGACATCTGTCAATTACCTACTAGTCTTTCTAGGCCCTCCTGCAGGTAGTGGATAAAGATTTTCACCAATTCATCTCTGTGTAGCCTAAAGGACCAATGAAAAAAATATCTGATTAGCTACCAGTAATGGAGTAAATCTTTCCTTTCTCCCTCCCTCCCTTCCTTCTTACTCACTCCTTTCCTCTCTTCTGCCCTCCTCCTCCTTTTCTTCTTTTCCCTTCTGTGCCTTCTCTTTTTGTAATTAGTCTTAAGTTTTAAGTTTCCTCATAACATTAAATGTTTTATATGTATAATATGACACATACACACACACTTTTTTGGGTTTGGGTGGGTACCATTCCCCTGCAGACATTGATAGAAAATAAAGACACGAGGCATAGTGATGTCAGGGTTTGGCCAAGGGGCTCTTTCTTAACTGCATCATGGATAACTCTGGGTTGAGTGATAGCATCTGTCAATGACCACAGGTCAGTAGGCTGTTTTTTTTTTTTTTCAGTTTCTTGCTTCTGGGCATCTTTTTTGAGGTGGTCATTTCTTTTCATTGCTGCCAGTCCTGCTCTTTTCAACCATGGCACTCTGATAGTCCTCAGTCCCTGCTGTTTGTAGGTGGTCTTGGCACCAAGCTCTGGATAAGCTTAAGAACAGCGGCAGTGAGTCAGCTGTCATTCATCATGTCTCCACCTGATCCTTTGTAGTAGCACTTGCAAAGCCGGGAATGCAGATGGAACTCTGGGAAGCGGTGATCATTAAGTACCAGCTCAGAGAAATGGGTAGCAGGGAGGTCGTGGTGATAAAATAAAATAAAAGGTCAGAAAAGGGTCCATCGTAGTTGAAAGGCCATGGGAGGTTTCTTCCCCAGAGATATTTTGGTGATGCACTGACAGCATAAGTTAGACAATTCAGAGTAGAGCTGTAGGTGGTGAAGTGAGAAGGAGAAATTGATAAGTCTGATGACAGGAGGAAGAGTGAGTTCAGAATTTATTTAAAAGCAAATGTGGAGTTAATCAATTTATATCATCAAATTCTTTATACGAAAGTTAGCTATGCTGTGTCTCCTGTGGTCACGACAGAATAGAAAACATACCATCAAAAGGCTTTATAGATGTCAATGCAAGAAACATCATCAGCACCTTAGGGAATAGATTTTTATTAGTCTGGTAAAAAGCAGAATCAAATGTCTAGTCTTGACTTTTAATCTAAGCAAAGATAAAAAGGGAAAAATTTGCAGATGATGAAGAAGGCACAGATAAATCTAAGTGAGAACAGAGGATAGGATGATGGTCACCCTGGGCTACCAGAATAAAGAAAATGCAAATACTTCTATGTTTTTATGTTGCATCTTGATAATGATGGATGAGTTATAATGCCATTGCCTTTAAAGCATCTAATGCATTTCATTCATCATTATACAGTACCAATCTTATGCATTTTCTAATGATCACTAGAACAAACTATTGGAGCAACAAATTAAGATTGGCAAATGTGTATGTAAATGGAACTACTTAATTAAATACTTTATGATAAAAAGGGGAAATTGCTATCTGTTATTTAGGAAGCTTAGAGCAATACTATATTCAGAGAAATAAATGTCCACTATTTTGATGAGTTGCTCCTCTTTCATAATAAAAAGTTTGAGATCACATGAAGACTTTTTCTAGTTGTTTTTTTCCCTAAAACTTATCCAAGAGAATTGCAAAAATAACATGATCTAAGAGAATTACTAATTCCCTGTTGCTTAGTCACTAATAGTGCCAGAAATGCCCCATTCCAGGCTCTGTGAGGAGGGAAATATTCATCTCTACTATGGTCTAAACCCTTCAAGGGCTGGCTTAGTGAAATGATAGTTATGAATACTTGTTTGGAAGATATATGATCTATCCTTTCTACCTATCCCTAAAGAATTCTTGGGTGAATTAAGACCACCAGAAACCACACATCTAGACACAATTCAGCATGCTTTCTCTTCTTTCGTTTTTGAAAAGAAAGGAAGGAAGGAAGGAAGGAAGGAAGGAAGGAAGGAAGGAAGGAAGGAAGGAAGAAAGGAAGAAAGGAAGAAAGGAAGAAAGGAAGAAACGAAGGAACGAAGGAAGGAAAGAAGATCAGAAACAAAATCAACAGACATAGCTCCTTTTCTTGGACTTCAGGGTGATGTCATTACTGTATTTTGAAACATATGTTCAAAAATCATCAAAAGAAGACATTCTCATGAGTGAGAGTCATTTATGGCACCTTATCTACTCTAGCTCTGTAAATTATTTTCTTCATTTACAGCAAGCCTCTTTCATTCCTGTCAGCTGGTCAGCTTTTTATGGACTCTGGGGTTTGTTTACTGTGTTTCCTGGGCCTTCTCCGGAGCTTAGATGTTTACATGCTGGACTTGAAGTTCCTTGTTAGAGAAGGAAATGACTTCATGCACAAATTTTATGGATTAACTGTGCTCTGGCTTCTGCTTAAAAATAATTTTCACTTGTCTCATCTTTATAATTTTGGGGGCAATTTTCATCTTACTTCCTTGTCTGTAAAGCAAACTTCATATTTTTTAAACCCTTTCTTAATTTAAAGTCATAGAGAAATTGAGGTAAGTACAAAAGTATATTGATATAAGCAAACCAGGGTGGCTTTGCTCTGTCCCCAGAACTGGCTGTGTTTTGATTCCTATCTGCCTCTTCCATGATTACTTCCAGTCAGTCTGAAATACAGCCACAGCTAAGGTTGCATTTGTGAAGTAGAGTGCTGACACTTTACCTAATTTAATTTCATCCATCAAATGAGTTAATTTGGATAATTCAGCCTGCTTATTTGCCCCCATTTGCATTGTTAAAATGAAGTGACAAACAGCCAAGTACCTCCCTACTATGTTTTTCTCTAACTTTTGAGAATTAAAAAGAAGAGAATAAAAAGAAATTAAAAGGAAGGGAGAAGGAAGAGACCTGTACTTGTATTTACTTTCAGATACTGTTGAAGATCTTGCAAACCAGAATTCCAATTTTGTTGTTGTTGTTGTTGGTTTACACTGTTGATGACGCAATGTAAGACACTGGCAAAAATGCCACCACAACGTGTTACAGTAGAGGAGAGTGAACAGTAGAGACCCCACTTTCAGTCTGTGGTTTGTGGGGGCGGTGGTAGTGGTTACAGGAACCATTGATTTTATCTATCTAATCTTTAACTAGGAAACAAATCTAAAGTTACGTGACAGGAATACTGTTAGCAAGCTTGAAAGACAGTGGAGTCAATCTTAATTAGGCCTGATAGGTTGTCTATGGTGGACTCAGAGTTCAGACATCCTACCCAAGATGCTCGGAAGCTACATATACAAGTAAAGTCATTACTCCCAAAGAAATCACAGTACATGAAAGATTCTGGAAACTGGAAAAAAGGACGGCAAAATCTCTAAAATTGTGAGGATTTCAGGTCCTTTTTCTTTGTCATTTTTTAATTACTTCCTACTCCTTAAACTGCAAAAACTGGTAGTGATTAAGTGGACACCTTCTTATGATAATGCAAGTAATCTTCAGCTTATGAAAAAGGCACCAGTTACCTGCAAGGGGAAAGCCAAGGCTGCTGTTTGCAAATGCATTCTGGAGCCCCTGCAAATCTGTGTACGTGTTGCTTGGCATTTTAAAATGAACTTAGAGCTGGTTGCAGCACTAAGTAAGTCTGTACTTAGAGAAGTAAATAAAATATTTGGGACATGTGCATTTGATCGCCTCTACATATTATCTTTTTAAGACATTGGTTCTCTTAGTCCTAAATGAATGATACATCTTGGTGATTCTCTTTGCATGATTATCTTAAACAGGATGTTCAGGGTCATTTAGTCACATTGAAATAGAGATTTATTTCAGCCATACTTTTCTAAGAATATCCAGTGTCCCATTGTGAAGAACCAATGAATGCAGTTCTCTGATGGAATGTGATTTATGTGTATGTTATACAGTTATGCCTTCACAATATATTCAGTGAGTCAATGACAATATTGAAAATTTATTTTGGAAATTCAGTTTTGCTTCAATGATACTAAGGAAACTTTAATGAAAATTTCAGAATCCAGGCCTTATAGTGTAGGTCTGTAAGTCCAGGTGTTTTGGAAGTCAAGGCATAAAGTCTGCAAGTTCAATGCCTGCTTAAGCTACAGAGTGATTTTAATACCAGTTTCAGAAAGTTAGTGAGAGTCTGTCTCAAAATACATTTTTAACTAAAAAGAGGCTAGAGATAGGGGCTAGGAGTAGAACACTTTGAGGCATACATCTCACTCTGGTTGCCTCGGTAGCTTATTCCTCTAACACACACACACACACACACACACACACACACACACACACACACCATCATGGAAAACAAAATGAAGTCTAATGATTAGTAGTTTATGAGTCTTGACAGTATCCAACAGCAAGAGACAGTCTAGGTGGGGGTACTTAGGTCTCTGAAAGTGTAATCTCCATGAAACAATTATGGTTTTATTTTTCAACCTCAAATGGCAAGGTCTACATTTTAGCCTCAGATATGTAGGACTGAGATGATAAGAATATAAGGATGGAAGAATTTATCTACAGTTATCCCCAGAATCCATATTCAAACTAATAAAAGACACAGGCATATGAATTATTCTCTTACTTGATACTCCATTCCACAGAGCCATCTGTAAGTCAGACAAGGATTGGGCAGTCATTCTTTTCTTGGTCTATTTAGCTTTTTATTTGTTCTTGTAGCATCAATAGGCAATCACGATGCTGTCCATCCAGTCAGATTCTTGATTTTAATTGAGTTTAAAAAAGAAACATTCAAATAATTAAACAAGCTTCCAAATCTCACAGTATTATAAATGACAACATTCTGCAAGATATTTTCATCACTAACCAAACACCGTCATTACAAACTAAATGCATCACTTCCTTAACCATTATTTAAACAGATTACAGAAAATTCCATAAATAACTGAATTTCAAAATATAGCACAGTGAAATACATTCTGTAATGAGAAAGTCTTATTCCAACAGAATTCCTTTATCAATGGATGGAGCTTTAAATGTATGTTCTATGTTGTATAGTTGAATGATATTAATTGATCCTTTATCAATGGATGGAGCTTGAAATGAATGTTCTATGTTGTATAGTTGAATGATATTAATTGGATCAGTGAAGAATCAGGCTTTGCAGTGTTCCTCTCGATGGGTTTGTGCCTCTGAATCTTGTTGTGTCAGGGTTTCTCTTTACTGTAAGCATATATGAGCAGGAAGAGGATTATTTCTTTAGAATTACACTGATACACTTTTAGAAGGTTTACAGGGTCTTCAGGAGAGCAGAACGGGGTTGGGAAAGCAAACACAAACAGAGTCAGTAAGTGCTGTCCACGTTACACCAGTCACTAAGAGAGCAGTAGGCTCACACTTCAGTGTGAAAACAGAACCTTTCCCGTCAATGCCAAGTGTCTCTGTTGGTCTGTATCCTCCTTTCCATCTTCTGCATCGACAAAGACCTCATTGCAAAGGGTCTCTCTCTCTCTCTCTCTCTCTCTCTCTCTCTCTCTCTCTCTCTCTCTCTCTTGTTCTTTGTTTCAAAACCTGAGGATACCACATTCAGCCTCCATTCTGTAAACAGCATGAGCTCTGGGAAGCTTTGTTGTGTGTAAAACAAACAACGCTCATCTTATAAGAACATTTGAATTGGTGTTTACTTTGCTTCATAATATTCAGGTAGTGAGAAGCACAGTTCTCGCTTTTCAAGGAAAAGGAGAGACTTTGAATGTTCATCTTCTTTTTGGTGGTTTGGGAGGTATGTGTCAGGTCATGTGTAAAAAGTGCAAGTGCACATGCTTATATGTGATGGCCAGAAGTCAACATGAGCGTCTTTCTTAGTTGTTCTATACTAATTGGTTTATATAGTTACTCATTCAATAGGTTTTATTTTTTTAATCTTGTGTTTGTTATGGTGTGTGTGTGCGTGTGTGTATGTGGTACAGACACCTATATGCTGATGTGTATATCTCCTCATGTGTGGGACCAGTGCTTATCTATCTCCGGATTCTTCATGGAGGCTCCAGCTCACTTGTACAAACAATACAGAGCAAGCAAACAGAAGATTATTTATGTAAAACACAATTAAATGTAAGCAGTAGAATCCACTTCACTTGGCCTTCATTGTCTAAAATCAGGACACTCATTTTAGGACAAAGCTTTGTCATTTCTAAAAATAGTTTAAGCTACATCTTACCTTCCCAGGATTTTTTTTTGTTTTGAATTACTGAATAAAAAAAAAATGAAGTGCTTTCCTTTCCCCTTCTTTCCTTTCTTCTTTCCTTCCTTCCTTCCTTCCTTCCTTTCTTTCTTCCTTCACTTTTCCTTTACTTTCTCAGATGTCATCTTACAGAATTAGAGTGCAAATGTTGTGGCCGGTTTGAACATAAACAACAGACGGTTTCAGGTATCTGTGATGCCGTTTACCACATTTTATGAACTGGGGTTGCCCTGAAGACATCCCTGTCAGAGGCTTAGTCTGGGCAGTTGTTTCAACCATGCACACATTCATGGTGGTTAGAAAGTCATCTTCATTCTGACTTTCCCTAAGTTGATCCATACTCCACTCCACAAAACAGCAGAAACTCAGGGCATCCCTCTCCTGTCATCATCTCTTCATTTCCTAAAGCTTGCTGTACTATCCCAAGTTTTCACTTCCGTATTTTTTCTCACGTGATGTTGCCCAGACTCTGTGCCTGACTAGCCACCACTGTCTGCTTCTTTTGATTTTTGTCCATATCTTTTCTCATAGTTTCTATGCACAGACTCTTTCATTTAAAGCATGCTCAGCCCAGCACATACTAAAGCCAACATGCCTTCTGATACAGACTTTGCAATGATCTCAGCTTTGCAAAATGAGATTCCTTCATTGCTTGTTCAAAGCATACTCCTAGCTGCTGAAGGCAAGCTTCTCTAATTCAGTATTTTAAATTGATTTTTGAATTCAAATGGAAAGCCTTGAAATCAAATACTTTAACAGCCAAAAGGGAGCCTTGAAATCACATGGAAATTAGGATTAAGTTCCAGTTCCACTGCTGAAGGTACCATGCGTCTTCAAACAAACGGCTGAACTCCCGGGGCAGATCTGTAATCTGGGAGAAGTAGTGTTTCTTCCTCCTTCACAGGACTCTTGTGAGCACTGAGAAATAATACAAACACAGCTTTCGAGAATGATACAAACACAAGATGTCACAGGCTTCTGCAAGCTTCTCTGTTCCACTCCTCCTATCTCACTTCTGCTTGAGAAAGCCAATTGACTTAAGCCATTTGCATGCTTGCGCTTCCAGCGCCAAGTAGTCATCTGACTCTGACAGTTCACTGCATTCCAACTAACAGTCCAGACTCAGAGGAACCCACAATACAAGGACTCAACCTACAAGGTGGCTTCCACTTCAGAAGCCAGACACAAAAGGGGCACCCAGGCTACTTACACTCCAAAAGTAGGTTTGCCCAACACACTCTACACTTCAAGTCTGATCATTTGCCAGAAAAAAATCAGAAATACACTTACTTAGTGATTATGAAATTATAAAGGACACAAATAGAAGAGATGAAGGGACTGTGTGTGAGGAAGGGTGACAGAACATCCCAGCTCTTGGGGAACACCAGCTTCTTCGTGCATAGTTCCATACACACACACCTTTCCTGCACACAGTCCTAGAATTCTTCCCCTGACACGCCTTCATTGCATACCTTTCTGGAAGTTTTCCCTACATACACCTTCCCGCACACCAAACGTGTAACAACTTCATCAACACACACAAAAAACTTAATCCTTTGTCATGGAGTTTGTACACCATGGTCTCTAGCTCCATTTTCTTCTCCCTAGATGTCGGGAGGTGTGTGTAACTTAAAATCTTCAGACATTACTCAGTAATTTGACCTCTTGACCAACACTGTCAAAAGACTGTCCAGGAGTCTTACTTAGGTCATCTCACCACTATGAATGTGAACATGGGAGACGACCTGGCTATCAATGAATAGGAGACTCTCACCATGCAGAAAATCTCAGGGTTTCAGGAGCTCTGTACCAGAAAATGTGAAAAAGGTGGTACCATAGCTATTACTATAGCCAGAAATCACCACAGGCTGCCATCCTTATCATCGACTCAATTTGCATGGCTCTCCATCCTTTCTCTAACCTAACTCCACACCTCCCCAGAGAGTTCTACTGAGACTTTCCTTGCCTCAACACAGTCAGTCTTTCAGGACCCTCAGGTGGAAATCCATGTCCACCTTTATCTTAGAGCTTCCATTCCTGGGAGCTGATAATACAACAATGCTGCTTTTCCTTCTAAGGTTCTGTCAACCCTTCCTTGTCCTATTGGAAGCACACCAAGGAGAGAGAAGCTTTCCTTAATGGGAACGAGACCTACAGGGAAATTTATTCTCTGCTGTGCACATGTATTATTACTGCAATAAAAAGCTTTTTTCTTTTGTGTTTGAAATTTAAGTTACATCAACTGCAGAATTTTAAATAAACAGGTCAAAACATACCACAGATTTACACACCTATATAAGCAGACAAGCATGAAGAGATTTTCCAGAGTTAAGCCCAGTATTTTACAGACAGGATACCCAGTAATTTCATTTTCCTATTTCTTGAAAGTTTCTCTGATCACTATGAAATTGATCTCTAAAGATAATTCTTCACTACAAAATGACCAATCTCTTGAAGTGTGAGCTGGGTGTCTACTGGGGTGCCGCTGGCTCAGAGCTATTCGTGTGGAGATCCTGGAGTTCACTCTCTGCTTCTCATCTATGCATCATTAAGATTTACTAAGATGAGAAGGTAAGTTTTCATAAGCTATTAGGGGTCTGTGGTATGAAAGAAAAATACCCATGTCTTTTGCTTTTGTAAAAGGAGAAAACTGAGATCTGTAAATCCCCCTAGATTTTATCTGTACTTCTTGTATCAGGTGGATTGCCTCAATAAGCTAAGGTGCATGATATATAAGAAACAAGCTTTGTTACCACTTGGGAGTCTGAGGGAGCTTATGAGTCAAATGTCTGAGCACTTTTCCTAGGAAGATTTGGCTCCACACATAAAACTAAGCTTGTTCTCCCATAGTGTATAAGTGAGAATAATTTTTAAATATTACTACAGGCTAGGTTCTGTGTGCATAATCAAGTTTCCACGTGTGTCCTGCTTCAAAGGAAAGCGTTCTCGGTGAGTGTGTACACATAGCTACATGGTAGTTTTGAAAACAGGGGACTCGGTAAGACTTTTGGCTCCTCAGGAGTCAGTACATATCAGGTAATTATTTTGAAGATAGTGTCTAACTGATTTGACCATCCTGGCTCTGGACTCTTGTTTGAACAATCTTGCTGCCCCAGTCTCCTGAGTAACTGAAACAACCTATCAGTTTCCCTGTGTCAGACTTTATATATGCTTTGAAAAATGTTTTACTTCTTCTTTGGAAGTACGGATTGCAAAATTTAGCATGAGCTGGATTTCCCAAGAAAGAGTAGTAGTTTTATTATATCTCTTTTAGGTCATGAGATGAACAATATTCAAAAGAGTCATAACAGAGGTTCACTTTTGGTCCTTTCGTGTGCTGGGGAGCCTGGTTCAGTGCACTGAGAACTAATTGATTAAGCATCAGGCACATGTCTGTATACCTAGTACACACTGGAGACATCTGCAGCTAGAATTGTTAGGGCAGACATTTTTATGCTGCCATGAGCCGGCCTTGTTTGTTGACCCCTCCTCTCTGGAGGGAGCTCATAGCAGTGTCTTTTGGTAAAGTAAGTATGAGAAGCCACTGTTTGTTCGTGACACAGGCTGAGTGCCGGTGGGAAATGCTCTGTAATGACGAACCAGCATCATCAGGGGCAGAAGAAAGGACTGTCTATGCGACTGTTCTACGCATCTCTGATTGTCAAAATAAAATTTCCTAGCTGTTGAAAGAGCTAAGGGTATTGACCCTCTAAGTTTACTCTGGCATATTCTAATGACATTTTGATTAATTAATTAAGGTCATTGTTTTTCGGGTACTCTTGCTCCAATCTAGAATAAATACACCAACCTCCTCTGACAACTCTTGAGACTCTTACTTGCTAGTATTCTGTGCTCCATAGAAGAAAATGAACAACAGGATTGCAAGTATTTTACACATAAAGCTACATCTTGTGTAATTCACAAAGGTTTGTTCTTTCATCAGAAAGAATGAGAGATGCTAAAAGTAACGAGGTTGTTTGATCTAACATTTCTTAACTTGCTCCAACACCCAGAAAAGAGCTTTGTGGCAAGCTTTGTTAAATCAGAAGAGACGTTCAATCAGTACTGAGGTTGGAATAGCAAAATATTATCGTATTAGTCTGCCTGGCTGCCGTAAGAGAGAACACCACAGGCTGGGAGGACTGGGCAGTGAAGGCATGTTCCCCAGTGCTGGAGGCTGGGATCCAGGATAAGAGGCAAGTGGAGCTCCTATTAGCTTCAGTTCTTTCTCCAGATAGTAGACAGGCCCTTCTCAATTTCTCCCCAGAGTGTGCTGTTTCTCTGGGCCCACTCCTAGCTGTGCCCTGTTATTGCAGAGCACGCTAGTCACATTGGACTCCAGCGCCACAATCATGACCCGTTAAACGTGTTTCCTGAAGGGACAACCCCCACATGCACAGCAGTCCTGGGGCTGTTGTACGGTACAATTATTTTCTGTGAGTGTGAAAGTCTTTCCTCAATGCTATAATATTTTATGAACAGTCAAGGTCTTGTTCAATCTCAGGAGTCCCTCCCTATATTGCATAATTTCAGAACTATTTTTATTAAAAGTTTTAAGCACTATATTGTGTTCCCTGATATTTATATATTAGCATCTTGGGCACTGATTTTTGAGTTAAAAACCCCAACCCTCTGATTCACTGCTACTCTGAGGGCATAAACCAAGCCCTGTTTCTGGCTTATATACACAGTCGTTTCTGTCTCTGCTTCTCCCTTCTGTCTTCAGTATCTTCATGAACAAAAGCAGCTCTCATTTCTGGGCTCAGGGAATAATGATTCCTCATGCTTTTCCATTTTGAAGGGTTATTTTCCTAATATGCAATTTTCCCACACTCAGTTTGATACTCAGTTGACCCACGCAACCTTCCTTCTTCGTCTCATTTCCCACTGCCATTCCTGCCCCTTGACTCAAAATCTACTGCAGTCTTATACTGTTTTGTTAGAGAAGTTTTACTTTTGCCTTTGTATAGTAAACTTTAGGAGGTCACATCCTTTGCTAGCTCCTGTGATTATGCTCACTGCTGACTGTCTTGTTGGCACAGTTGAATGATGATTAGGGATGAGAAAGAAAGAACGGCTGCTGTGTGACGTTTCTGAAGTCTATAGCTTCCTCCATACTAGATATTCATTCTAAATTTGATGTGCATGTGTTGTGATTTTATTTAACTCTACTGCAAATTGACTCAACAATTGGAGTTTGCCTCATATCACATTAAACCACAGGTAGACAAGGATCAGCTATTCAGCTTAGAGGAAAATGGACTTCCCAGATGAAGTCTCCACTGTGAGAACCAGATGCTTGTTAGCAGGTTCTCGAAATATCTTTTCACTGTTATCTGCAAAATACACTACGGATTAAATATCATGATTCATAGGGCCACTGAGATAGCTTGGCGCATCGAGATACTTGCTGATAAGCCTGGTAACCCGAGCCCACCCCTGCAACACACACCTAGAAACAGAACTGATTGCTCCAAGTTGTACTTTGACCAGCATGTGTGCACCATGGTAATCCAGAATACATACAATAAAGAACCAAATACACAAAAGAAAAAGGCACTGTCCCATTAATTGTAAGGTCCTCTGCGAACTGTCACACTGACACACTGAGATAATTGTGTTATCCTGATGAAGTCCTTCAGGATTCTTATTAGAGTTTCTATCTGGGACTTGGGGTATCAGTCTGACCTTCATGGTTATGACAAAATACCAGAAAAATCACCTAAAATGGAAGGCTTTACTGAGTCTCACTATTTCAAAAAGTTTTCAGCTGAAGAAAGGGCAACAGCGCGACAAAATGGAATTGGAAGAGCGTGGCTGTTTGCTTGCTTAATGGCAACCATGAAGGAGAATGAGACAGGGAGAAAGCCAATACAATACACAACATACAAAGGGAAAGTCCCTATGGGCCTACTTTATTCCATCATGCTGCCCGTTCCTCAAATGCCAACATATTATAAAACTATCAAGAAGATATGAAGCCAACAAATGATTGGGTGAATGTGCTAATGATCTAATCAGCTCTCATGTCTGCCAATTAAGTCTGCAATACTTGAGTTTTGGTAGACACCACAAATTTAAAACTCAAACACTAGTATGTTATTCCTTTCAGTCTGTGGATGATTAAGATTAGATGAGAAAGGCCTCTATGGACTTCACAGTCAACAACCTTACTGCTCAAAAGGATGACATTCAACTGCTTAATCTGCTGGTAGCAGAAAATGCTACCACAGTAGGGTAAAGTAAGTTTATCGTCTGCTACAAGAGGCTGAAGGGTAGGCAGTTGGGAACAATAACAAAGAAGATTCTCTGTAATTTTCTGCCTCAGCTTGAGGGTTTTCAGCAGGAAGGACAAAAACAGAAAAGGTACAGATATACCTTGGCTTGGAAGTACTGTGGTTCCGAAGCAGCCATTCCTCACGAAAAGGGAAGCAGGAGAAGAAACTCTTAGCTTCCACGGCTACTTATTGTGGACAACAGTTCCTGGTACAGCAGTACAGCTGGCTAAAGGTAATGTCTTAGAGAGGTGTGTCGACAACTTCACCTCCTGGACCACCCAGCTCTTATTTTTTCTTTCCTAGTGACTAACATGCCATTCCAGAGTCATGTGGAAAATTCTCGGAGAAGAACGTTCTTTCCTCTTAGAGAGAGTATGAACTTCAGAAGGGTGGAGGAGCCTAACCGAGCACAAATACAAATCAGAGGCGACCTGATGTGAAGGAGGCATGATTAGAGAAAGCACGTGCTTTTCATATTTGGATGACACATGCACATCTGCATTAAGTTTTTGAACCTTGAAATAAGAATTTGAAAAGAAAGGGAAAATTATTTCCTTTCATAAGGCTTCCGAGAAAGAAGTCTTTTCTCATTTGTTAACATTAAAAGGAGCTAATAAGCTGCAATAAGAACACATTGCCCCTTTCATTGGCCAGAACTGCCTGTTGAAAAAGCAGGAGACAGTAATTTTATGTTTTTAAATCTCCATTCTCCTCCCTCCTGACACACACTCTTTCTTCATTATTTGTAATTGTTTGAAGAAATTTATTTGAGAGTTAGAGAATATAGGAGTGTAATGCTAACCTAAAAATTGGTATACAATGAGAAGTTAAGAAAATATCGCTATTTTGTAGCATAGGTGATAGATAACATGATGTGAAAAATAACAAGGAAAATTAGACATGCAAGCAGAAAGTAAAAATTATACAATTTCAGCTTCCGGTTACCTTTCTTTAAAAAGCATATGCATTCATTTTATAGATTTTCCTACTTCATTTTAAAAGTTACGTGTGATTTATTTTTATTTTAATACATTTTAAATTAAAATATAGTAATATAACTTTACCCCTTCTCCTTCCTGTCTCCAGCCCTCACAAGTTCCTTTCCTCCGACTTTTTCCGTGACCCTCTCTCTAATGATGATAGCCTCCTCTTCCCTGATTAGTTCTGCTTTACACATACACACATACAAATACATATATACACTACTATGTAATTACAACCTGCTGAGTCTTTTTGTTATTTGTGTGTATGTGGCTTCAGGACTGACCACTTCGTGTTGGGTAATGAGTGAGGTGGTTTTTCTCCGAGACAGGCTCATTCTCTTTCCCTCAGGAATCATCAGCTGCCCACAGTTTCCTGTCCAGGGTGTGACGGCTTGAGATTTTCTTTTCCCCTTCTGCATTAGCATGCCTGTTGACATTGCCATGGTTCCGATTTTGTTTATGCAGCCATATCTATGAGACTGTTTCACAGCAGAATGCATGGTGTTCTGGGTCTTACAGTCATTTCTTCCCCTCTTCTTTGATATTCCCTGAACTATAAACAGAGGGTTGTGATGTACATGTACCCATCGGGACTGGACTCACTCCCTATGATGCTTTGGTCTTTGTATTATATCTAACTGTGAGTTTTTGTGATGGTCTCTGATCGTTATAAAGAGATCTTTCTTTGAAGGAGGTGATAGCTACAAGTATCTGTGTATATAAAGATGAGATGTATAATGCAGTTAGAAATTATGCTGATCTAGCAAAGTGATCATAGAATCATAGAAGATTCTCTTCTAAGATACTTGACTTAACTATCCCAAGAAAGTTGTCTTAAGTTTTAAGTACCAGACATGGTTTCTCTTCTCTTGGGTGCTCCTTAAATCCAACTAGACCGCTGTTTATTTCCACTAATATATTAATTCTCCTCTGTATCCTGTGAATACCATTGGTTAATAAAGAAGCTGCTTTAGGCCTGTGATAGGGTAGAGAAGAGCTGGGTGGAGAAAACTAAACTGAATGCTGAAAAGGATGTGGAATCAGGGAGAAGCCATGGAGCCACTACTGGAGACAGATGCTGGAACTTTTCTCGATAAGTCACAACCTTGTGATGATGAAACACAGATTAATGGAAATGGGTTAAATCTAGATGTAAGAGTTGGCCAATAAGAAACTAGAGCTAATGGGCCAAGTGGCAATTCAATTAATACAGTTTCTGTGTGGTTATTTTGAGTATGGGCAGCTGGGAATGAACCAATGGCCTTCTACATCAGAGGTTTCTTGGGGCAGGGGAACTAACCAATTACTTTATCAATTAGTTACTGTAATTTTTGTTTCTCAAAGTAAAGGAGATTAGTGCCTATTATATACAGAATTACAATCTATCTTCTTTGGGAAGTTATCTATTCCAATCTTCTCAGGTATAATTCTATTATTTTATTTTAGTGAGTTTTAAAAAAGTCTTTGTGTATTTTATATGCTAGTCATTTATTAGATGTGTTTTACAAATATTTTCTTCCAGACAGTAGCTTTAATTTTTTTTCCTGGAAATGCAATTCAGAAAAGATTGACTTTTAGTTTATTACATTTGTGTGAGTATGTGTGTGCGCGCGTGTGTGCAATAATAAACAGATTGTAAACAAGATGGGAAAACAGTGCTTAAGCTCATATGGATCTAAGTAAGGTTTTGGTTAATGATTATACTGGGGAGTAAAGATAAACCTCTCAAGCAGATAAATTCTCCATACTTCACATCACTGTATTGCTTCCCAGGGCTGGACTATGTCTCTCCTCCAGTCATGAGTGGTAGAATGCTCAGAAGGATAACCTCATTTAGAGGAGAGCAATAACGAAGCAGAAACATGTGGGTGGTTGAACTTAATAGTAAAAAAATGTGATAGTGTGCCCTGGAGCAGACAGCCCTTGCTGACATTGATATTTCTCATTAATTCATAGCACGAACTCTGGGTAGGCTGTGAGCAGAGCGGTACTATGACCCAACAGCATTCTCCCAGACCCCTAAACCAGCCTAATCCTAGAAAAAAGATTAGACAGCATTCTCAGAAAAAGAGCACCAAATGCCTGAAGCCAAAATACCTGTCACCAATACTCTTCAATGTACACGTGGTAGCTGGGGGACAAATTTCAGGACTGGGTTCCATTCTTCTACAATGTGGGTACCAAGGATTAAAATCACGTAGACTTGACAGCAAGCACCTTTACCAATAGAGCCATCACTTGGACACTTAAATTTACATTTTAACGTTGTTGCATTTAAATTTTACCCCCAAACCAGATTAACATGACTTTCTGTTACTTGTCCCTATGATTTGTAGTTTTCATTTTACACATTCATGATCAATTTTTAGTTAATTTTCATGAAGAGTGAGTCTTTGCTTGTTTTGAATATAGATGTCTGATTAATGTAGTATCACCCATTGAAAAGACTGTCTTTTCTATTCTGAATTATTTCTGCCTAATGCTAAACATTTGTTAAATGTTTTTGTCTATCAAATATCTTAGTTCACTGTTTTGTCCCACTTATTTTGTATATTCGTTAACTAAAACTATGCTGTCTTGATTCCATCAAATTTATAAT
Source organism: Myodes glareolus (assembly GCF_982192425.1). Classification (NCBI taxonomy): domain Eukaryota; kingdom Metazoa; phylum Chordata; class Mammalia; order Rodentia; family Cricetidae; genus Myodes; species Myodes glareolus. The sequence goes on from NC_142048.1 coordinate 60,673,503, forward strand.
AAACATTGAAATCATCAGTGTCTGTCAGTTCTCAGACTTTGGTAGTAGCATATTGCTTTCTGAGATCTTTGTTGCATGTATGAAATCTACAACCACGTTGCCTATAGCTACAAAACAACTTGCCATCATATTGAGTCTACGTATCAGCTTGGAAAAATGGGTGTCTTAACAACAGCAAGTCTTCTATGCACGAAAATAAGTTATCTTTCCATTAATTTATATCTTTGATTTCTTTCACCATTGCCTCACAGATTTGTGCATATACATTACATCTCTATTCTGTTAGATTCATATTAAAGCATTTCACTTAATCAGAAATAGCAAGTTTTATTTAATTTAGGTTCCAAATGTTTGTCTCCTGATGATAGGATGCTATGGACTTTTACCAAGCACTTCACAGCTGTGTCTGTGGAATTAGGTGGTCCAGACCCAATCTTCAAACTCTGTTTTCTGAGATACCCATTAGTTTTACCCTGTTCATGTTTTTCTTGCTGTGAGAAAATATGAACTCTTTGCTTTTATACACCAGAGAATGTGACTGGAGACCCTCATGCTGTCGCTTGTAATGTCATATTCTTGTGTTTCCATAGACATGTGTGTCTTAGCAGTGTTATCCTTGAGTTACCCCTATGCAGTGTTCCATCCACAGAGAAACATGATTAATGAGCACATGCCACAATTATCACAATTATTGAAGTTATAAATAAATTATATACACATGCATACATATTCAACAAGACTGAGATCCACAATTCAAGTTTCCCTTTAAATGATTTTATGCATTTTCTCATTTAGCTTTTATTTACTTTTTCCACATTTTACAAGGATCTTCAGTAAAATGATTTTTGACACCAGAAAAGTACTTCCTGGCACTCTCCGAATTATTCCTGCCCTTTGATTGGAAACACAACACATCAGGGTGTGGACAGAATTCATTTAAGAAAAAAAAAGTCAATTGCTGTCCACATCGAGCTGAGGAAACTCATGCACGCACATGCACACACTAAAGCAATTAGCACTTTTGGGGATCTCAAATGAAGAAAAAGCACAGCAAAGAAAAGAATTTACAGTGGGAGTCACTACCTGTCACATGTCCTGTTAGATGCTAAGATACTTCTAAGAAGAGGCCTGTAACGAGTCTTTCTCTCAAAGACTCCCACATAATGCATGACATGGGGACTTTTTTTATTCATAATGAAAGCAGTCCACCTAGATCAGACACTTGAGCATGAGATCTTTAATCTTAGGGCTGTAGCTTTGAGCTCTCATGTATGGTACCTTGTGTAGCAAGTCTTTCTTTGTCCCATCAGCCAGATCCAAATTAAGGACACAGAGAATTCTTATTAACTATGAAAACTTGGCCTTAGCTTAGGCTTATTTCTAACTATTTCTTATAACTTAAACTAACTTATTTCTGTTAATCTACATGCTGTCACAGGTTTATGGCTTTTACCTCTCCTCCTGCATGTCCTGCTTGCTCTTTGTCTGACTGGTGACTTCCCCTTTCTTCTTCCCAGAGCCCTCTTTGTCCAGATGTACCATCTATACCTCCTGCCTAGTTATTGGCTATTTAGCTTTTTATTAAACCTATCACAGTGACTTATCATTACACAGCGTAAACAAATGTCTCACAACAAGGCCCAGTGTTAGATTCGCAAAAGCTGTGAACTATGCACTGCCCTTGCCAGGAGGTCTCACTAAAACTGAGTTTCTGTTTATGATGATGTTTTTGCTTACATTTCTGGACTTTAGAGAGATGCATCATTAGTGTATCTGTATGTGGTATAAGTATGAGGGTCTTGGACTTTTTATGTCAGATCCATCATAGATATATCTAGCAGGCACAATAAAAAAGTATGATGCCAGCCATGATACTGATGTGTATCTGATAGACCTTATTGCACTGGTGGCCTCTCTGACCTCTCTACAAATGAGTCACCCAAGATAGACAGGGCACACACAATCTACAGTGCTTTCATGATCTAGTGCCAAAATCACAAGTCTGTATAAATACACAAGTTAACAGAAATAAGTCATTACCGTTTGGTCACACTGTAGGGCAGGAGAATGACCTCAGCATCTGAAATGGGAGGTGATAATGTGTAGAACTAATTTCATACCACTGTAGAATGGCAGTAGCTGTGTGACTTTGAATCATTTAATCTGAGCATCAGTTTCCCCCACAAGTTAAGGTAACAACATCTACCTTAAAGAATTCTTGAGATTTATTCCCTGGAAGCTAGGTATTTGTCCAAGTACATTCTTTTAGAGAAGGAAACACAAAATCTTCAACTGCAGAGGGTGTGAACTTCAGAGATTTAGCTGTAAACACAGAGAGTGATAATCTCCAACAAAAATGTTTAATTGCCAATGGATGGTAGCGAATTACAGTTTTCAGTGACCTGATCCAAAGTATAGATTTCATTTGTGTTTTATTCTTTGTCTTTCTTACTTTGTCACCATATGTCAGGAAGCTGGGGATGGGAAGCTAGTGTGAGGCTCAGGCATTCCCTGCAGATTTGTGAGCTGACAGGGGCTGCATTTCTTGGCTCCACAGAGCTCTCCTCCCTGTTTTCTTTCCTGCCTTGCTGTCTCCACTTGCAGCATGGAGCCACACCCCAGGCAGACAGGAGGCAAAGGACACAAAGTGTCTGCTGACTGTGCTCTGTTTTGTACAAAATCTTTTCATTTTAATATAATTTTAGACTTATGGAGAAGTTATAGAAGTAGTAATGATTTCCCATAAACTCCACTCTTCCTTTAGAATCATTTAATTCTAACATCGTCTGTAATTCCAGTATATTCATTGAAATCAGAAAAACAAGCCCTTACATTACTTCTTTCCCTATCCGCTCCATCACTATAACTAAAAATCAGAACTAGCAGCAATGATTATTTTAATAATATCCTTAATAATATAGTACACATAAAAAAATAACACTATATCATAATTATAACGTGCAATCATGTAAGATATCAATAATATTACCTTTGCTCTTTGTTTTTATTAGTCATACTAACTCATGTGTGCTTAAACTTTCTATTTCTCCATATATTTCTTCTTTTTATTCTGACTGTAGGATCAATTGTCTACCAGTTCCTCACTCTTTCCTTACCTCTTGTGACTCTGAAATACTTGAATATTTCTAGTCTGTTTCTGTGGAAAATGTGCCTCCAAGTGGGTATGCTGATGGCTAGATTTAAGTCACACAATATTGCCCAAATGGTCCTAAGCTGACACTGTGAATTTCTCATTATATTACATCATGGATCCAAGAGGGAAAAATGATTATTTGGACTTGACAATTTTGACCATTTTTGACCATGTCTTTTAAGAGAGAATCTTTCATTGTGCAGTTTCCAAGTTCCTTTGGGGCACTCTGATTTACACTGTGCATTTGTCCACCAATTTTAGTACAATAACTGCCCTTAAACTCTGGCTGCTTCTACATTGTTTGTTTAAGTTGATAGTTTTTATAGAAATCGATACAGTAAGCACAAAGATAGATTCATGGCTTATTATTGAAAGGTATCTGTGTGGTCAAATATTTTTAAGGTAGATGGAGTTATTTGGTTTGATCCATGAGAACAAGGATCGTGTGAGCTATTTAGATATCTGGTCGTAAAGGTGGCATTCTTGATTTTGGTGTTCTTTGATTGCAAAATCAGCTGAATGTATTTGCCACAGGAAAAATCTACACATAGGCGGAGAACTCAAAGAGCAGAGCAAAGCACTTTGCTAAATTCTCTTTGCAGACACAGAACATCTCTCTACGAAAGACAGAGTTGCCCCAGACAGTTTTAAAACCACAGAGAGATAAATGAACATTTATCATGACTTTGCCACTGAACACGCTGAAGCTTGTTCCTGGGAAGAAAATCTGATTCAATTTTCCTTGATATTGTCACATTCTTTAAAAACTCAGGTTAAGAATGTTTCCATCGCTCACTAGAAGATGTATTTAGAAAGAGGCAGTGGTGTGCGAACTGACACCCTGTGGCAGCTGTCCAACAAAGTCAGTTAGCACTTCAGGGACTCCAAGACAACTGAGAGCATTGGATGTCTGCATGGTTTGCCAGCTTGCGAAGGAAATAACTAAGCGGCACCAACAAAGAGTATTTAAACAAACCAATCCAGTTGTCAAAAGGTTATGCACAGGGGAGAGCTGGTGGCGTTAATTCTTCATGGCTTAACACCACAGTCATTTCCTAAAATAGACAAAACCTGAACTAGGGTTGCGCCTTTATTGTCTACACTCCAGATCAGACATTTAGCTCTGTCTTTGAACTAGTTAAGTGCTTTTCATTAAGGTGCTGGCGAGATTGAATCATTAGAGGGTGAGTCGCTCACAGAGCCATGCTCTGTTTTAGACCTTAGGAGGGAAGCGTATGGACCTGCACCCATACTGCAGGAGAGGGTGGGGCATTGACTCTAAACCTACTATGAGCAATATTCCTGAAACCCACCAATAATAGATCTGAGTACTTCTGAAGTCTAAGGACCATGGCCACAACCAGCCTTTGTCCTCTTCTACAAAATGTTCCTTGTGTTTTGTTCAGTGAATCAGGGTGTTACAAAAAGACATGTTATCTCCCCTGGCTTATTGAGGTCAGAACATGCAACCCCATGATGAAATATCTGTATCTAGGAACCAAGACTATCACCTCTTATATGGACCCATATATAGGGCTTGCCATGAGGTGTGGCAAGGCCCAGGACAGGCAAAACAGAGAACTGGATGCCGCTGTGTGCTTGACTTTCCTAGTCCACTGAATTTGGCATGGAATACTGAGAAATCCACCAAGCTGAAATTAAATTTTACTAGGAAGGCTAATTAATAGCCATAATTATTAGCATATTTAAGTAGAGTATAACTGATTTATTTTCTAGATTTTATAAATACTATATTTTAATAAGATAAAACATGCATAAAATATACACAAATAAGCTTAGAATTTTGCTATTGTATTGTTTTAAATACATAACTCAGTCATATTAATTATTCTTATAATATTGTACAACTATCACCTCAATCTATTTCTAGAACTCTTTCATAATTCCAAATAAAATCTCTGTTCCTATATAAAACAGTGCCTCCCCATCCTTCCTTACCCCAGCTATTGGCAAGAAGTATTCAATTTTATATCCTTGTGAATGTGTCTCTTCTATGACAGACACCTCATATAAATGGCATTAAGCGGCATTTTTCCCTTGATATCTGGTTTATTTCATGGAAAGTGTTCATTTTTAAGGTTCATCTGTGCTGTCGCTTATAACTTCATCTATTTTCACACTTGAAAACATTCCTTCTGACATACATTCCTCTCCTCGATTCATCAACTGGTGGACATTTGGGCTGCGTCCACATTTTAGCTATTGTGAATAATATTGCTATGAATCCTGGCGCTCACTATGTGAATTTGTTTCAATAGGGCATGTGCTTAAGACTGGAGCTGATGGATTAGGGGGAAATGATATGTTTAACTTTTCAAGAACCTGTCAAGCTGCTGTTCCTTGGATTTAGCTGATATTTACATGTGTAATGTGGGAGCTTCTACTGTATCCATGGTGCTTGGCCGTGTTAAGGGTTAGGCAGGATGGCAACTTTTAAGGTCTAGAGATAGAGAATGATTGTATTCCTTAGAAATGTTATCACTTTCTTTTTCATAGTTTACTATGTTTTATCAATGAGAAATATGTGCAAAACTTTGTAAACATTTGTGGTATCCAAAATTGAGAGAGAGAGAGAGAGAGAGAGAGAGAGAGAGAAATTGACTTAAAATCATGGTGTTTTGTGGTTAAAGAAAAAACCTGGCTGGGATCAGGTAGTTGGTAGTTGTCTGTATGGCATTAACAGTGCTTGCACAAAATTTATGTCTTTAAAACTTTTAAAGTTCATGTATGTATTTTATCTATCTTATTGGTTTTTAGCATACTCTTTGGACATCAAAGATCTCAATTACTCTCCACGGCTTATTGAAATTGTCCTAAATAACGTATCTAAAATGAGACCTTTAAGACAAGATCTCTTGAGTAAATTGGGAGCCTGGGAACCTTTGGAGAGTCTTGAAGGGGAGGGGAGAGGCAGGGGGGAGCTGAGACAAATTTAGGGCTCAATAAAAAATCAATTAAAAATTGAGATCTTGAAAACCATGCATGAAGAAGAAAAGTAGAAATTAAATGAAGGAATAAGAGATTCACAAGTAGCAAGACCCAGTTCCCACTGTTTGGGGACAGCCTGGGCTTTCAATTCCTTTGAAGCACACATAATCTTCTGATCCCTAACAACCCATATTCTTAAAAATTTAAGCCAGAATCTAGCATGAGCATAGTGACATTGCATTTGAGTTTGAGAACAGAAAAAAATCTCTAACTTCCTGGAGGGAAAATTTTAATCAGAATGTCTCTTCATTCTGGCTTCTGACCTTTCCCAATATTCATTTTTTTTCCCACACAGGTATTAAAAGAGCCTGTGGCTATAAGGATGGAGATCTTCAGTATTGCTTAGTGTGGTTTATGTCAAGATTCTGCCCTTGTTAAAGTACCTGAGTATGTTGGTGACAGCCAGAAAGGGATGAAGGTTCGAAAGTAGTTTCAGCTTTTGTTACATTTTTTGTTCCTCCAAACCAAATGGAACTTCCCCCACTACTATGAAAACATAATTGATTAAAGTTATACTTTACATATTAAATAATTTCTACAGGTAGTTCCCATCTTTAATTTTTTGATGCCTTGTATTTTACACTCCCTGTGTTAACCTTTTGGGTCTATGAAACTCTGTCTCTACTATCTAAAATTTAAGCAACCTAATTTCCTTAGTTTACTTTCTTGTGTTTGCAGGTCTTCAAATAGCTCCCAGATCCACCTCATCAGTATACTGGACCTCTTGTGTGAACTCTGTAGGTAAAGGATTGAAGACTAGAAGATACCAAGTGACTTTCTCTTACCTATATCAGAAGTATTAAAGAGGATCATTTCAGTTCATAGGTTCTTATGTGCTTTCTTAGGAAACATTAGAACCTTCTTGTGTGGAGAGCACAACACAGGGATTCTACATGGTGCTTGGGCTTCTGAGTGTCTCGTAGAGGTCATATCAAGTTTGGGGAACTTCTGAAAGGTTTGTGTGGTGATATTTTGTTTATGAGCTAACAAATAAAGCTTGCCTGAAGATCAGAAAGCCAAGGTAGACACTCTAGTCAGCCATACATCCCAGGCAGTGGTGGCACATACCTTTAATCCCAGCAGCCATGCTAGTTGGCCATAGAGATCAGACAGTGGTGGTGCATGCCTTTAATACTAGCATTTGAGAGGAATATAAGGTGGGATGAGACAGGAACTCGCTCTCTTTTCAGTCTGAAAAGAGAAGGTTTTGTAGCAGTAAGAGCTCTTTAGTGGCTTGGCTGCTTTGCTTTTTAATCTTCAGCTTTAACCCCAATATCGGTTTCTGGGTTTTTATTATTCATATTACAGTTTGAATTCAACAAGTAACATTTATGATGATGATGATAATGATAGTCTTCACAAAGTTAAAACCTATGAAGCACCAATTAAAAAGGTTTTGAAGAACAGTGGAAGGACCATCTTGTTAGTGCTGTAAAGACTGTTAGTGTTTTGTTTTCATTGTTCCCCATTCTTACTGTGGGTTTGCAAAATACTCAGAAGTCACAGATAAAGGAACAAGAGTCTCATGTTTCTGAAAATACTATATAATATTTCTCCAGTGTTTAATGGATTGCAAGAACTTGTTACACTCTTGGTAAGGAGCTGTGGTGCCTTAAAAATTTTGGAAGAGCAGTCTGAGGTCAGTATTACACTCAGATGAACTCCTCTCAGTCCTGCTGCTACCTCATCGGCAGCCTTCACCAGCATCCAGTGGCGGTTTGATGTGGGTGTGTGAATGCTACTAGCTCATCACCAGCCTTCACCAGGGTACAGTGGAGGTTAGATGTGAGCGTGTGCATACTGCTTCAATACTTTATTCTTTCTCTATTGTAAGGAACTTAAGGGTAAAGAATAATAAATATAAATTGTTAAGCTGACTTTGATTCTGACATCAATCTGTATCTTGGCATTAGTAATAGTTAATATTTCAATAGTATGAGAAGAGATCCAAACATAGGAATTTATAATGAAAAGAGTCTTTCAATTTAGCTTGCAGTCTGGAGACTGAAAGTCCAAAAATCTTATCTTTGGTAAAGGTTTTGTGGAATAACTTAATTATTTCATAGTGGATGGCATTTTAATGTCAGGAATGTATTCAACAGAAGGCAATCACCTAAGATCTGAAGCTATAATGGTGGGGGGCAGTCTTGCAAACTGCCCTAGAGGGTAAATGTCCCCCACCCCAGCACCAGGACACTGGGGAGCATTTTTCACCCATGGGTTCTGGAAGAACACACTATTTACCAATCATTCACTGTGCTTTTATGGACAGGCAGCATAGCAACTGATTTCATAGAAAAGGGAGACTCCAGTTTTAGCTAGCTATCAACGGTTAACGAGGAAAGTTTGATGTTGGACTTAACACTTGTCTTTCTATTGGATTTATTTTTAGAACATTTATTGAGAGAAAGCCAAACCTTAATAATTATACCAAGAAACTGAAAGCTGTCTTTATTAGAAGTGTGATGACAAAGGCATTAGCAGAACTAAGGAATACGACTTCAGAGATACACTTACGTGAAAGTGGAAACTACATCTTAAATGTTGCACGTGGAAATCAGTTCGTAACTTGCAGATATAGGACTAATAAATTTGAAATCTCTGACATCACAGGAGATATTTATTATATTTTCTCTCTCACTTAGCATACATTTTAAAGAAACTTCACCTTAGACTCTCCCTTTATTTCCTATATATCTTTTATATCAGCTACATCAATATCATATGTGTAAATTATATAAATATATACTGCCTTGTACTTAAACATACATGACCAAGTCTGAAAAATCTAAATTTCTAACATCTCCATTTAAGTGACAACACTGGAGGGAACTAAACTAACAAAACGATCACTTGAGTGATGTACTGGAAGCTGTGACTCCAATCTAGTGGAAGAAGACATAGCCCTTATCTAATTTGCAATTATTTTTTCTTTTGCCCATATAGGGTTCCATACCAGAGAAGCATTAAGAATCACAAAACCATGAAAGCATAAGTCATATACTTTATACTGTGTTGATACTTCAATCCTTTCACAGTGCAATAGCGTTACTCAACTTTGCTATGTCCCCCTGTCCTTCTGTGTCCCCCCAAAGCATCCTCATTCCTGCCACAGAGGTTCCTTGTTCTACTTTACATGACTCTCCCTTACTGCTTTGGACATATTCATTGGTAGGTTTTGAAGTCAAAATTTTTGTACATATCGTCTTTCTCCTTAAACCTTTTCTCTTAGTTTTTTTGAAACAAGCACAGACATTCTAATGGTATGGGAAGTCAACCTGTTGATTGCTTTCACTTTTCCCACCTGGTATGATTCATAGTCAGTGTTTACAGTGAGGAGAGGATGAGGGGTTGTTCAAAACATTCTCAATGCTGTACCAATTGATTAAAAAAGAAAAGAATGCAATACCAAGATTACAGGATTTCCTAAATAAGACTCATGCCATTATATTTACTTATTGAGAGGTTTCTCAGACTTTCTTAGACTTTCTAACTATGGACCTATCTATCAAATAGTTATATATCTACTAATTATACCTATCTATTGCCTATCTGCTAATCTATATTATTTACTTAATGTCAAATTGCTTATTTATGATCTACAATCTCCCTATATATTAGTTTATTATGCCTATCAACTATCCAGCTGTTATATATCTACATATCTATTACCTGTCATTTATTTTGTTATCATCTATAAATTTACATTTGTCTGCCTATGTTATATTGCCTGTATCGACCACTTGTTTATTTAGCTATATCTATCAAAGTTTATTAACTATCATATACTTACTTACCTATTGCTTCCACATCTTTATCTACAATCAATAACTTCTCTGTCAACTATCAATTTATTTATTCTCTATCTATATATCAACTAACTCTCAATATTATATGAACCTCACTGATTTTTCAACTGATTGTAAAGAAGATGGTTGAAAGACCAATAGCAAGGTTCCAGTCAGCTGCCGAAACATGCTGTTAGAGTCAAAGACTCATCAGAGGAAAGCCACAGCTAAGAACCATAATTATGTGAAACTCCAAGTCTGTCAACTGTGTAAGCTGCATAGATCCTGAGATGTGTGTCCCTCCCTCCAAATGCCTTTCTCTCTTGGAGGGTAATGTCTTCACAGTGGAGGCTTTAAAGTGGTTCTTTTGTGAACATTCTTGAACAAGATGAGATTTTCTAACAAGTAGAAAACCAGCTCTTAGAGTTTTTGCTATGTAAACCTAAATATAAAACCTCATAATTTGGATACTTTACCATTTTATAATGTTTGTCATGATCTTTTTGAGTAGTTCTTAAAGTAAATTTTATTGGGCAATACCACAAATCAGACCACACACACTGTGATAAACTTTACATCACAACTTTGCAACATCTGGGTAAGCAGAACTATACTCACATGCATAATTGTGTATACACTTTGTCTAAAAGGAAGTTCCACAAACTGATAAAGTTATGCAAAACAAACACTAATATTTTGTGGTTTTCATTATTATAGCACAAGTTAAAATATGAAAATGAACCTGAATATGCTAAGATCTCTCACTCTCCCTCTCTTTCCCTCCCTCTCCCTCTCTCCCTCCTCTTTGTGTCCGTGTGTGTGCATACAGAGGTCATAGGACAGCTTTGATTGCCCTTCCTTGAATGGTGTTCACATTGTCTTTTGAAATAGATTCTCTCATTAGCCTGGAACAATAGCTCACGCTGGAATGCAAGGGCATTACTGGCTGACCATCATCCTAATATTAAGATGTTTATGAAGCACACAGAGAACATTTTGGTTACTAGAAGGGTCTAGGGAAAGAAGAAACCATTGCTCACTTTTTTGCCCAAAGAACATGAATTTAGGCACAGATATATCACAATGATTCATTTTATATTTCTTTAGTGATTGGTGAACAAAAATTCAGGGCAATTAAATTTTCTAATTGTAATATAGGGTATTTTGCTTTATTTAAATTTATATTATAAATATAGTTGGCATTGGCTGTTTTTCAGATAATTTGCATGCTCAAGGACCGTCTGTTATAGAAAGTACTCCCTCTAATAAGACATTTATCATTGTCTTATCTTCTCTCTATTTATCCTTGCTTTTTAACTAATGTAATAATCATAAAATTTTAACTCTCCTAGTTTACTTTCTTCCTGCTGGAAATTTGGGGAAATCATATTTTTAAATATGTATGCTAACCACACAGCTGAAGTTGGTAAGGGTGATTTTAGAAAGAAATTTTCTAATTTCTTCAGGCAATACACTCTGCTTTTCTGAATACACTGTTTCAGATGAGAATGAGCCAGTAGACAGCACCCACTTGCCTGTCTGCTTTAGCTCAGTTGATCAAGGTAGATGCTATTAGCGGTGATGGGAAATGCACATTGAACAGAGGAACTAAATGCAGGAGAGGGATTCCAGAGTCAGTAGAGTGACCCCTCCACAATTCCCTTCACTCTTGTTTCTTTATGTATTGTTTCCAGAGTTTAGTCTAGACTGAGAAAATAGCAACTAGATGAATTGTTTTCTTAGGTTTGAAGATTTCAGTAAGCCCTCACTCTAACCAAAAATAGTATTAAAATGGTTGTACACGGGCTAGGATTTTTGCTGTAGTTACTCATATTATTGCACGATTTAGAAAGAAAACAGAATCTGTGAGAAAACAATATACAAATCTAACTTTTGTATTTGTATTTATACAACACTTCTTAGAGTGTTTCGTTTTAGTAGGTATACAGGGAAAACCACTGAAGTACTACAGTCTTCACGTTAAGTCGCTCATGTCTCATGGTGTACTTGAACAGACTTTACAGAACACATGATATCTGTTTAGACAGTGACTTGCCATAGAGTAACCACCACATGTATCATATTGATTACAGTTGCCCGAAATATCCTTACAGTTTAGTTGGCTTGGGCTGAACACGAGGAGGATGCTGGCACTGGTAATCTTGCTTCCCAGCACTCTTTGACTGAGTTTGGTTAGAAACACTTAGCTAGAGCCTGGGGTTGTGGGTGAAACATGTTTTACTCTTGAAACCACAGGGAAGTGTTGTGCTATAATTATTAATGCGGAGTTATTGTCTGAGTAGATTTAACCCTTCTAGCGCCCCTTCCTCTGTCCGTTCCCTTTGAGAAAACTCATTTCTCCAGTTTGGTTTCGAAGGAGTCAGTGTAAAACACAGCTACCATGGACATATTGAGTTCCGAGCAAGGATACTGCTTTCTGTTTCCAGGCGTATCCCTTCATTTCCAGTCATCAGCTCCTTTGCCAAGATTTAGATCTTTCTCTTCCATTTTTAGACTTAGTAAGATGTCTGATGATCAAAACACAAAGGGTTGTCGTTGTACCGTGATGCAGTATGGAGCTTCATCTATGGAATGTGCCACATAGAATATTTTATTTCCAGCTGACTATAATTATTTCTTAGAGTAAAAAGGAAGAAATAGGGAAGCAGTGGTACAAATAGGCAGCAGTGAATTCAGAATTCACAGCAGAATGTTCAAATTAAAGCCGATGTTTCCATGCCCAATTACCTAATTTGTAATTGCAACTATACACTACACTTGATTATTCCCTTCAATGCTCTCCTTCCACTCCCCGACTCCTTTCTAGGTTTTGTATAAGAGCATCATGATAAATGCAGAAGGGCCGGCTGTTTCTTTCCTAGTATTCTCTGCTTCCAGGTCCTATCAAGGGCACAGGAAACAATGAATGAAGTCTGTGATTGGCATGGGGAGCGCTTGTATTTTCAAATTGTTCTTCAAGGTGTGTCATGGGCACCACTATGTCAAACCTAAGTAAAGCCATAAATACTGTACTCAGAGATAAGTTAAAGGCAAATAACACACACACACACACACACACACACACACACACACACACACAGAGAGAGAGAGAGAGAGAGAGAGAGAGAGAGAGAGAGAGAGAGAACATGCTTTCTCTGACATTTAAAAAATGTTGATGTTTCAGGAGAGACCTAAAAAAATAAAGAGTGGTATTATAGTAAGTAGAAATTAGAGATCCCGAGGAATCCTTGCCCAGATATTTTCGCTTAAACATTAAAAGTGTCAATATTCATGAATTGGATGATGGAAGTAATCTGATATTTAAGCTTTTAGCCCAAGGTGTACCATCCCTAGGTACCTGAAGTGACAGCCTGTTTTTCCAAGGAATTCTCAGTGTGGTTCATGAACTGACTTGATGAGGGTCAGTTGAAATGGTGGATAAAAACACAAAATTAGAGCAAGCTAGCATCTTTTTATTTTTTCTTTTCTTTTTGTTGCAGTAATGTATACAACAAATTCTGTTATCAGAACGATTTATGGGTCCTTGAGTGATAATAAACACATCAATATTTTGTACTAATTATCTAGATCCATAGCTACTTCATCCGGAAAAATTCGAACTTATTATCATTAAAACAAGCACTGTGTTCTACTCTTCAGTCTCAAAACAATTCTACCTTCTTCTACTGACTGTACTACCATCAGTGTCTTGTACAGACAAAATCAGACCATATTTCCTTTCCATAACTGATTCAGTGCACTTGACATAAGTTCCTGAATTTTATCCATCTTGTAATATATTTCAAAAGTGGTCTGACTCTAGGGATAAATGATATTTTACTGAATATCTAAAATATCACATGTACTCATATTCACATTTTACTTTTCATTCATGTACAAATGGATAATGATAGAGATCTATTTTATTATATTCAGGAATATAACTCTCTGTCATTTAATCTTTCTGTTATCTATCTATCTATCTATCTATCTATCTATCTATCTATCTATCTATCATCTATCTATCATCTCTCTGCCATCTATCTATGTATATATCAATCTATCAATCCTCTATCTACTTGTATATATGGATGCTGAACACATCAAATGGGGGGAAATGTAAATCAATTAATCCCAAGATAACGCCAAAGAGAGTATTCTAAGGTTTTTCTTTATTAAAAGGAAAAACTCAAGGAACAGGAAAGGGGTCCTGCATTAAGGTTGTGGAATGCAGGAAGAAGAGGCTGAGGCGAATGTGACCATGGCTTTTTTGTACCCCAAGTCATGCCCCAACTAGTTACAGTCTCTTAAACGCCATTGGCTGAAGGAGGTTCCTCATCAATATATTATCCATATCACTGGGTCAATTCATTCATGTATAGCTCCAGAAATAGAATTAATTTAATTATTTGATCCTTTGTTTCTGGAGTTGATCAGGAAACTTCTATACTTCTCTCTGATGTGACTGTACTAATCTACTTTCCTCTCCTTAGGGGACAGGGTTACCCAGTTGATTACTTAATTTATGCTTTATTTATTTACTCTCTGTGTGTGTGTGTGTGTGTGTATGTGTGTGCATACATGTGTCTCCTTATATGTAGCACATCTCCACGCCCAGGAGTTCAGCTCTTTTCCTTTCTTCTATGTTGTGAGTTGCTGGTTTTTGAGTATCTCTCTTAATGTTCAACTTTAAGAAGACAAGTTCAAAACATTCATTTTGTTTAATTTTTCTTCTAGTTCTTTATGCCTGCAGTTTCATAAAGAATTTGCTCAGTGATATTTTTTTAAAAAAATCTAATATATACAGTTTGTTTTTTCTTTTATTGAAAAATAGCTTTCTCACATAATATATTTTTATTTGGAGGTTCCCCTATCTCTATTCCTCCCTTTTCCTCCCTACATTCCTCTCTTCCTGGATCCACTCCCTTTCTGTCTCTCAGAAAAGCAAAAACAGACTTCTAAGGGATAATAATGTAACATCATTAATAACAACTAAAATAATATGAAAATTAAACAAAAACAATCACATCAGAATTGAACAAAACAAACAGAAGGATATGAGTCAATAAGAAGGCAACAGAATCGGGGCACACCCATCCTCACACTCAGGAATCCCCCCCCCCCAAAACCAATAAACTGGAAGGTGTAATGTATACACAGAGAACCTGGTGCACCATGTATGTGTGTGCCGCCTTAGGCTCTGCGAGTTTCTATGAGCTTTGTTCACATTGATCCTGAAGACTTTGTTTTCCTGGTGTCCTCAAACCCTTCTGTTTAACACTATTTTTGCTTCCTCTTCTTCAAGGTTCCCTAAGCCACAAAGAGGAAGAATTGATGGAGACCTTCCTTTTAGGCTAAGTGTCCCATGGTCTTTCATCCAGAGCATAATGTCTGGCTGTGGATCTCTGTATTTGTTCCCATCTTCTGCAGGAGGAAATTTCTCTGATGATGACTGAGTGAGGCACTGATCTATGAGTGTAACAGAATATTATTTGGGATAACTTTGTTGCTATATTTATTTATTTATTCACTTACTTCCTTACTTATTCATTTACTTATTTTTAGAACAGTCATATTTGGTTTTACCCTAGGTCTGTGGGTTACCTAGTCTCAGGGATTGGTCACCCGAGCCATATTGGGTATGGGTTCCATCTTGTAGAGCAGACCTTATGTCAGCTCAGATATTGACTAAACCTTCATAGTTTTAGACTTTACTTTTAGTTGTTTAATTCATTTTAACTTCATTTCTTTATATCTTATTAGGTGATAATCCAATAGCATCGTGTTTTCTCAGCAATATTTGTTGCAATTGCTGACTTCTCAGAACTGAATATTTCTAACCCACATGTCAAAATAACGTGCATCTCCATGAGGAGATTGTTCTGGTTACACATTGCAATCCGCTGGGCTGTTTGCTTTAATGTTGGTACCACACTGTTGGATTATCATAGATTTGCCGTGAATTCTGAAATTAGTCAGTGTGATTGCTCCAAATTAGTCTTTTTAAGTGTTGTTTTGGCTGTGAAGGATTTCCTGAGATTTTAAGAAATTTAGGATGTTTCTCTCTCTCTTAAAGTCGTTGAGATTTTCACAGGAATTTCATTAAATTGGGGGATGAGTTTGGATAATGCCTTCCCATATTTTACGTTGATCGAACAAAATGTGTGAGCCCAGGTCACTGAGATTTATGTGAGTGACTGTGGTGTAGGAAGAACCATCAGTATGGTGCCAGCATTTGACGGGGTGGGATCTTCTCCTGAATCAGAATAGAAGAAGAAGTAAAAAAGGAATCAGCCTGGGATCCCATTTATAATCAAGTCTCTAGTAAACACTAAACTGACTCCCTTAGTTGAGATATATTCTTCCCTGATCCCATATCTATCCTTCCTCCCTCCCCCCCCCAGTCCCCTGAGCATTCCCCATTCCTCCCCTGCTCCTTTCTCTCTAACCCTCTCCCCTTCCAACAACCCTCCTACCCACCCATGCGCTCGAGGTTACCTGGGACTCTTGTCTATTTCCAATCTCAGGAGGAAAACTACCTGAATTTTCTTCAGGTTCACCCTCCTATCCAGCTTCTCTAGGCTCAAAGACCTTTAATTATGGCTAGAATCCATTTATGAGTGAATACATACCATATTCCTCTTTTTGGGTCTGGCTTACCTGACTCAGTAAAGCGTTTTCTTTTCTTTTTTTTTATTAATT
This sequence comes from Myodes glareolus, assembly GCF_982192425.1. Lineage (NCBI taxonomy): Eukaryota > Metazoa > Chordata > Mammalia > Rodentia > Cricetidae > Myodes > Myodes glareolus. The sequence goes on from NC_142048.1 coordinate 60,690,156, forward strand.
TGTTTTAGTTTTTAATTTGATTTTTACTGGGAACCCCTCCAGAATCAAGTCTCTTGCAAACCCTAAAATGGCTCCCTTAGCTGAGATATAAACCTCCCTGCTCCCCCAACCATCCTTCCTCCCTCCCCCCCTCCCATTCCCCCAAGCCTTCCCCAATCCCCCCCCTCTCCCCTCTCCCTGACCATCTTCCCTTACTTCCACCCCCCGACCTCCCATGCACCCGAGTTTGCCTGGCAGTCTTGCCTAGTTCCACTATCCAGGAGGATAATTATATGATTTTCTTCAGGTTCACCTTCTTATTTAGCTTAAGGAGAGATCCCCAGATTGTTCTCTGGACAGAGGATAGGGTGCCTGAACTGGCCTTGGCCCATAACCATACTGATGAATATTTTGCTTATCACCATAGATCCTTCATCTGGCGATGGATGGAGGTGGAGACAGAGACCCACATTGGAACACTGGACTTAACTCCCTAGGTCCAAACGAGATGCAGAAGGAAAGAGAACGTGAGCAAGAAAGGCAAGATCAGAGGAAACCTTCATCCGAAGATGGATGGCAATACAGACGGAGACCCACTTTGGAGCACCGGAGTCCCCCAAGGTTCAAATGAGGAGCAGAAGGAGGAAGAACATGAAAAAGGAAATCAGGACCGCGAGGGGTGCAATCACCCACTGATACAAGGGGACTGATCTAATGAGAGTTCACCAAGGCCAGTTGACTGGGACTGAGCGAGCACGTGATCCAGCCAGATTCTCTGAATGAGGCCGGAGTCTCTGGAAGTGGCTGGCCAGGAGTCTTTCTGAAAAGCCATTGACAATGACACTGGGACTTGTTTCCTCTGCATATACTGGATTTCTGGGATCCAGTCTGTTTGGATGCTCACCTTCCTGGACCTGGAGGGAGGGGGGGAGGAGTCAGGGTGGGAGACCCTGACTGCTCTTGGGGATGGAGAGGAAGGAGGAGAGGGAGTGAGGGGAGTGGGAGGGGGTTAGGAGGAGGGGCGGAAATGGAGACTTTTGTACTTTAATAAACTTTGAGAAAAAAAAAAAAAGGAACCAGCCACTTGCAGAAGGTACCAGACCTGTGTTTTTGAGAAACCTTCTTTTGAGTGGAGTGTCATACCCCACGATCTGCCCACTCACCACTGGGTTCTTCCCGTTCCTTAAGATTTGCGGGAATAACCCAGGTTTTGAATCACTGCAGGTAACTTGTGCTTCTTAATATGATCAATTCTCCCACTTGGCAAGTGTGTGATGTCTTTTCTCACACTGCTTCACAATCAATGTCTTTTTTTAATTTGGTAGTAAATGTTCGGATTTCTGTCCCAACAATCTTTCACGCACTTCCTGTTTTGTTTCATGATGCTATGATATGTAAAACTGTCCTTGAACCTTGAATTTCCCCATGTGAAGCTCTTATTGTTAGTGAAATATATGCAAACTCAACTGAGTTTTTTGTGTTGATTTCTATCTGATCACTTTGCTGAATTTGGTTAATTTTTTTTCATATGGAATCTAATATTTTCTACACATATGATCATCTGTGAAAACTGATTAAGTTTTCTGATTCTGAGAAAGACTCTTCTTCTTGCTCACTGTCTGGCTAGGCACTCCAGACTTATGCCAAGAAGCCACCAAAATGAACATCTCTGGCCCACTCTTGTTCTTACAGGAAACCTTCCCTTCTCTCTCCATTGTGCATGATACTTGTTGCGTGTCACCATCTGGGATTTGTTATGGTGAAGTAATTTCCTTCATTAGTACTTCCATTGAGTGCTCCTATCAGGAAAGCATATTAAATTTTGCCAAATGATTTTTCTGCATCAATAAAGATGATTGTGTATTGTTTTCCCCTCATTCTGTTAATGTGGTATATTATATAAATTTTGGTTTTTGTATTGAAACGTATTTGCTTTCCAGAAATAAATTGTACTTGATCATGGTGTATAATTCTTTTAATATGTTAGTGATTTGAGTTTGGTAGTATTTTGTTGAGGATCTTAAAAATAAATGCTATTAATTAACTTTTTATAAAATTGCGTTATTTTTTTATGACTTTCCTGTTTCAATTCCAGAAATCTCTGCTCTTTCCTTTATGGTTCATTGCTTCTGTTAAGTGTGTGTTTTATTTATTGTTCTTTGTTCCATTCATAAAGCTATGAAGTTAGATGGTTGACATCAAGCCTTTCATTTTTGTATTTTTTTGTGATAAAAATATATACTATATGCACACACACAGACACACACAGAGACACGCAGACACACACAGAGACGCAGACACAGACACACACAGACACACAGACACACACACACACACACACACACATATATATATATATATCACGTGTATTCATACCACATATATCTTTGTACCTGTGTAACCATGCATATGCCTGCATATTCCTGGGACCATGCCAAGAACAAGAAAGACATTGCTTTATCACCTAGGCTGTTCTCACCAAGACCCCCAGGTCTGGTTGTCTCTGGTTCTCCAATGCCAGAGTTACAGAAAACCATGCCTTACTAGGCGTTTTTTCTTTTGTACGTTCTGAGGATTTAACTTCACACCCTCTATAAGTGAAATCCACACTAAGTTAAATCCACAAATCTTCTTTCTTGTTTGACAATGTATAACATTTTTCTGTTAGAAATGCATTTGTTGTATCTAAAACATTTTTATTACACAATTTATTAACACTGATATTTTCATATAGTATATTTGGATCATTTTAACCACTGCTTTTCCCTTTATTGCCTCCCAGAACCAAGCCTCTTTCCTCTCATACCAACTTGGTGTCCTCTTGTTTCTTCCAAGTGAGTTTTGATATTATATACTTTTTTATTTTTTATGTTTCCTTTATTTTGTGATTTAATATTGAATCGGTCATTTGCTAAAACAACATGATTTAATTTCTACAAATTTGTAAGTTTTCTACTTTCTCTGTTTCCCTTTATTTTGACTTTATCCTGCTGGAGAAGATATGTTGCTTTACATTTAACTTTTTAAAACCATTAAACCTCAGTTTGTGGTCTGACTATGTTATTTCATGAACAATGTGTCTTATGAACACTTGCTTAGAGAGTTATTTGTATATCCCTTGTATCTTCTTGGTTTATTGTGTTAATCCTGTTTTCTCTCTGCCAAGCTGATATCCATTGTCCATGATAATGGTGTTCTCACCTGCAGTGGTGGACTGTGATTGCTGATTTTCTGTGTGTGTGTGTGTGTGTGTGTGTGTGTATTTTTTATAATTCTGTGCCTTCATAATATCTACACTAGATATTTTACTAATATGCAATTGTCATCATAATTCAATATCTTATTCTTTAAAGTTGATTTTGTTTGATATTTGGGATAACCCCTCCTGTTCTTGTTTGGATGTGAGATCCCTAAATTCTCTTTACCTCCAAATTTCTTTTTCAAATTATTGTTTAGTGTCTTTTCTTCTGAAATCAGTCTACTTTTTTGTAAATAGAGTATTTAAAATAACTTATAATCCAGGCAGCTGAACTCCTAATTTTGATTGTCAGCACTGGTCTATCTATGTATTCTTAAATTGAAAAACTGTAAGTCAGTTGCAGAGCTGTTCTGTGTTCATCACATTTTCTTCCTCTTTCCCTGCATTTCCCCTTCTTTCATGTTCAATTCATTTATTAAAAAATATTTTTATGTGATGTGGGTGAATGTCTTGCCTTCATGTATGTCTATATATACAGACATACCTGATATCCACAGAACTCAGTAGAGGCCATTCAGTCCCCTGGTACTAGAGTTACGTATGGTTGTGAGCCACCATGTAGGTGCTGGGGATTGAAACTAAGTCTTCTGGAAGAGTAACCAGTGTTCTTAATTACTAAGCCATCTCTTCAGTTGCATAATTGTTTGTTAAAATGAAATCTTTAAACTCCCATCTTGTTTCCTTTCCTGTATATTCTTTTTGTTTTCTCTTTTCAGGGTTTCCGTGATAATTATATTTTAATATGATTTGGTTGCAAGGTATAGTTTAATTGAAATGAATGCCAGCGAGACTATCCTACTATAAAGAAAACTTGTATCTTTTTTCCTTTAAAAGCTTCATTCCTATCTTTTTCAGTTGCCCATGCTATAAAATTGTGTCTATGTATATTTTATGTCCCAAAATAATAACTGATAGTTCTTGCACATCTATGTAGAAATGATGTAGAAAACAGAATGTGATATGACAATCCATCTTTGTACTAACAAATCAGTTTTAACATTTTAATCATATGTTATATACAATAAAGAAGACAAAGCTATCTAAAGCTACAGTAATACTATCCTTTAGACAATTCATAGCTTTTCCTTCATCTGAACCTCATGTTCTTTATATAGCTTTGAGCTACAATCTAACACACATTTCAACAAGGACTCACTTTTGTATTTCTTATGGGGAAATCAGATAGTAACGATCCTCCATTTTGATTATATGTCAATGTCTTCTTTTTCTGACTTTGAAGGACCATTATGCAAGATATAGTGTTTTTGTTTGACAACATTTTTCAGCACATTGTGTATCTTTTAGACTGATGTGAATCCTGAAATTCTGGGTCTAATCATGTGACTGTTGGAGTCAGCCTCACCCCTTTTTCTGTAGTTTGTGACCATGTCTCCACGTTTTGCCTTTTGGGTGTAGACCATCTTGGTGTCCAATAATAGTTTTAGCCTCATGGGTGATACTGATTTTTCCAATTTTTCTGAGCTTACATCTCCCTATTAGATGTTTGGGTGACTTTCTTACTTTTCCTTTGTAAGCTGCTGCCCTTCAACTGTTTTGCTTTCAGCATCTGTCTTCAAGGAGATAAATTGAAAAAGAAAATATGAAAAGGGGAGAAAAAGTACACATTTTGAATGCTCTAGAAATCCTCTCAGCCTTTGAATGTCCTGAAAATCCTCTCAGCCAACAGTTAGGGCACTGTATCAGTGAGGAAGATATGATGGCATATGGTTCCTCTGTGTCTGTGGTCAGAAGCTTCAGTTAGCAAAGGAAGACAAGGATACTTTCAATGGTTAAGGACCAAGGTGTTTTCCTCTATCTTTGCTTCTGTGTTCTGTGTTGTATTTCCTTCAGTGGTTATGAGAGAAGACATAGGGTAGCTCCCATTTTGTTTTTTTATTTCTTGATTAGATCTCATGTTGACCAAAATCATGTCAAATCTATGATTCAAGTCTGCTGAAATTTATGGTTGGAAATATTTCACAGAAACTTTCCATTTGTAGACTCCAGAGTTGCTCAAGAGTTATACCTGGGAGGTTATAACACTGATTATCTGAGTGTGAAAGCAGGTTCTTATTGCTATCAATTGTACCATTTTCCCAGAAAATTATTTCAAAATTTTATATGTTTATATGGAAATGTAATAAAATGATCCCTATCTCACATATATCTCTATGCAACTCTTTGTCTGCTCTAAGTTTCTAAGCTACAGTGAACCGTCTCTGTCTTTGTCAAACACGGAAGCACTGAGAATACATATGCCTCAGAGTGTAGCTCTGATGTGATTCATCTTCCAAGAGAACACAAGTGAGAACGAAGGATTGTACTTAAGCTCTGGTAAGAGATGTGAATGGGTGTACTTGAGACTGCTTTGGAAGGAGCTATTAGAAAAAAAGTGTGGTTTTGTGTTAAGGGTTACTACCAATATGATTGTGCCATGTTTATGCATCACAGTGACATTTACAAAGGTTGAGTATTCACAACAATCTAAAGGTATTTATTTCCAAAGAATATGGCATATATCATACATCTTCAGATGTACTAAAAGTGCATTATGTGAATTATGATTTTTGTGTACACACACACACACACACACACACACACACACACACACACACACTTCCAAGTCATCTTCCCCAATCGATTAGTAGAATCTCTTAGCAAGGATGAAATACTTTTTCCCGTCAAGATTTATCAGTCTTCTTCTCTGAATCCGTGGTCTTCTTGCTTTAGACCATCTTACATGGGGTTGATCTCTTCCTTGTGTTAGCATCAATATTATTATTTTCAGAAACTCTAGATTTTTCCATTGGCAAGTGCTCAAATAAAACTTTATAAAAAATTCTTTATAGTGCTGTTGTCAATTTAGCTTCTTTCCATACAGTGTAATTGCTATAGGGCAATTGTACAGCGGGATGCATGTCCATGTGTATGTGAAAAATGACATTTTAAATGCTTTGTGGGGAAGAGTAACCATTTTGGATTGAATTGAATACTAAGTTGGCTTTCTGCTTGGAAAAAAATTTACATGCTAGAGTAGGTCTTGTATAAGAACATTAAACAACTCATCCTAAATTATGCACCTCGGGGGATGTTATGATAGCTGTAATTGTTTATGGGGGAAATATTCACTCGTAGAAAACTTAGGTACTGACGAGAACTTGGAAAGTATAGCAATAAATATCCAGCTGTGTCTCAGCAGGGAGATACAGTTATGTTATTGGGTCATTGGACTCTTGTTGTGACTGGAATCATTCAAATGATTTAGAATAATAGATAGTAAGCATGATAAGCATTACGAAGTCAGCTTACAAAATACAAATATGTCTGATATCAAATAAATCCTGGGGCTACTAAACTTGACCTTAGCTAATGTTTGACATACCATTTTTTGCTGCAGCTAATGGAAACAACCACTGGAGAATTCTTAATCCAATTTTCTCTCTCTAGATCTACCTATATATAAATCTCTGATGGATGTATCTCTTCTACTGCCTTCCTGAAGTCCTAAAATTATACTTTTGGAGCTTCTGGAGGCTCCATATAGCAGATCTGTGTTCTACATATTGATACTCAGCAAATTGCAAAGTTTGTCTTACCCCAAATAGGTGATTTCCTATAAAGATCAGGGAACAATTTTTAAGAATTAGTTTTCTCTTTCCACTATGTTAGCTTCAGAAACAGAATTCATGTAGGTGGACTTGGTGGCAAGGAAACATTACCCACTGACCAACCTCACTTGTCCCAACCACTCTTTATAGAAAATTTGGCATTTGTTTTAAGAATATGTAAGACAAAATGCAATTTTAGTAATATCTTTGAACTCAGATGTAGAAAAAATTTTTCTAAGAATTCAATGTCAGTAAAGGTTCAAGAATATGAATATATCTATTTCTTTCTAATGAGAAGAGATAATGAGGCACAAACAAGGGGCCCAACATAGATGCTGATCTAAGCTGAATTCCTCCAAACCACACAGGCTATACAAACTCAAAATTGCAGAAGCAATTCTTAATCATTCTCATATGTCCTGAATGCACTCAAATAGACCTTCCTATCTCATTTATGTGATGCTTAACTTACAAGTTTGTGTGTAGAAATGGCAAATTTATTGTTTAATGTTTCATAATTATTTTTCCCAATTGTATCATATGTCCTTGTTGACGTTGAAATGGTGTTTTAAAGCAGAAGCGAGGCAAATGGTATTAATTTAGAACATCGCTAACCCTGAATATCAGGGAAATGTAGATATTAAAACCTAATGATATCCAGGTATTGTTTTCTGTATCAGTTTTGTGTGTTTTCTGATCAGGCCAGTTCTTATGGGCTTGATTCATTTTAACACAGAAGTTATGTGAAGTGGTGACCATAGAAGGCAAAAATTCATTTTCTTTTGAAATGCCTGCTTTCTCATTAAGAATGGAAATAAGACAGTGTGGTGAGTGAGGGCAAATCCTTCTTCAAAGAGATAATCTTTGATGGCTCAACATCTTGAAGAAGTTATTATCATGCTGATCTTGACAATAAATTTGCAACTTTTGACATCATTAGTGTTGAGAAGATGTCATTTTCTTTGCTGCTGGCCTCTAGAATTGTAACCCAGATTCTTTTGGAAGATCTTGCAAATAAATAGACAAGCATCATGTGCTGTAAAATTAACAGGTGACAAAGTGACTTCCCATTGTAGCATTGCATGTGTGCTTGGCTGATGTGACAGCCATCTTGGATAATGTCCATGTTCAGTAGAAACTTACCCTAAATTTCCTTTGAATTGGTGTGAGATTGAAGAGATTTTAGTAGGACCAAACTTGGAGATAGTGTCTGTGAGTATATCAGTAGATATTCCCTTAAATCCAGTCTTAACTGTTTAGCCCTAGCAGTCTGTGAAGAAAGCGCATCAACCCTCATATTGCAATTAGTGTTTTTCAATGTTTGTGCCTTGATGAGCAAAATCAGTCTGTGTGAGGGAAGATGGAGCACATGTTGATCTCCTTGTTTTTCACATTTGTGTTTGAGCAGTGGGAGTGACAAACTTTCAGTTATATTTATAGGGTGGAAACCACATAAAATCAAGAAAGAGGCCAAGCAGTGGTGACGCACGTCTTTAATCCCAGCACTCGGGAGGCAGAGGCAGATGGATCTTTGTGAGTTTGAGGTCAGTCTGGTCTACAAGATCTAGTTCCAGGACAGACTCCAAAGCTACAGAGAAACCCTCTCTCAGAAAAAAAAAATTAAAAAGAATCATAGGATCTAAATCCAAAGGAATAAATCGATGTCCCATATAAGTCAGCAACAACTGCAAGATAGTACGTGAGAGAGAGAATAGAAGAAATGATATTGATTAACCAACAAGAATCCCATATAGGCTTATGATGTAGTACTTGTTAAATATTATTCAAATATACAGAACAAATCCATTTTATTTTTAAATATCATGACGATATTTATAATTAAAAATAAAGTGGTTGGCTAACAGACTTAATTTACAGCAGTGGTTAAAATTTCCCCTGTACCATTGTGTGAGTTATGAAATGGACATTGCTATTGTCTATATATTAAATCATCTTTATAGGAGTCATTGTAATAGGAATGATGCTGATAACACTCTTATCAAAGAGATCTTCAACCCAGGCTAAATTTTATAGTCAATATTCATTTCAGTTAGGAGACAATTGGAATTTTTTTTTCTGTTTGAAATCAGTGTTCATGTGCTTTTAAACAGCGAGCAGTTCCAGCCAGAAAACAAGATTAGACCGTCTATCATTTTAAGTACGCTGCTATTTTGTCATCTCTTTATAGATATGGTTTTGAATTTCAAACAGGAACTCATGCAACCAAGACTGGACACAGACTCACTAGATTACCAAGAATGTACTTGAGCCTGGGTCCTCTTCCCTCCAGCTTCTGAATGGTGGGATTGCAGTCATGCACAACAGTGTTTGGTTTTCTCATGTACTGGGTATCAACCCAGGGCTATATGAATTCTAGGAAAGCACTGTACCAACTTACTTAAACCCCCATCCGGGGATATATATTTTAACCCAAATTATATATATTCATGTGTCTAGATATACATAAAGGCACATTTAGGAGGAAGAATTCACCTTGACGGTCTGAAGAAATACATATCTCAGACATACAAGTTGAATTAAAATGATCAGACCTTGTAAGATTGCCAAATTGTTAGGTATACTTCAGTTTCTGGGCAGGCCATATCCTCTACCATTGTTCAAGTTTTGTACAGGTTGTTTTATTCTTCTAACTAACTGGTAATGAGCCTAAAAATACTGCTGATAAAAGAAGTTACTTATCTTGGCCTGGGAGACAGCTTAAGTGATAATATCTGTCAAAATAGCATACAAAAAGAGCAATGCAACTATGATGAGGTCACTATGGTCATTATGGTCCTACACAGGACCAGCATTATCCCAGGTGCCCTGTGTAGAACCTGGTAACAAAGAGCCTCTACTCAAGGCTGGAGACCCCTAGGTAGAATGTGTGAAGGTGACTACCACGTCATTGGTCTGTGTCTCCAAGGAGAAGGAACAAGGTTGAAGGGAAATTTAATAAAGTAACGTTCCAGATAAAATAACTTTGGCAGAATAAATAAGAGGACTCTAAAAGTTTTATATGGAGACTACTTGTTGATTCCCAACTGCTCAACCCCAAAATAATCACACAGAAACTCTATTATTTAAATCGCTGCTTGACCCATTAGCTCTAGCTTCTTATTGGCTAACTCTTATGTATTAATTTAACCCATCTCTGTTAATCTGTATATCACCATGAGGCTATGGCTTACCAGGTAAAGTTCCAGTGTTTGCCTCCAGTGTGGCTCCATGGCTTCTCCCTGACTCTGCCTCCTTTCTCCCAGCATTCAGTTTAGTTTTCTTCACCTACTTCTGTTCTGCCCTGCCCTGCTATAGGCTCAAAGCAGTTCTTTATTAATCAATGGTAATCACAGCATACAGAGGGGCATCCCTAGTATCTTCAGTGCCCTTAAAAAGGGGGAATAATCAGTCTTAGTTTCCTACAGACAACAGCAAATTGCCTTAATATTAGTGGCTAAATCATCAAATATTTGTAAGTGCAAAGTAGAAGATTAGGACAGTTAAAGATCAACATGTCATCATGTTAGGCTGGTTGTCTTGTGAACCTCTGGGTAGGTGAACCACTTTTTTTTTCTGCTTCTAGACTCTAGATTCTAGATGTTCCTGTACTTGTTTGTTCTGGTTTCTCCTACTTCTTAAAACGATCATCAGCATTGCACTCTCTTCCATATTTCTGCCTCCCTCAAGGAAGGATGCATGATTACATTCTCAGCCTTAAACATCATAAAAGTCATCTCCTGTTTGGGAACTAGAACTTTTACGTGTTTGAGAGAACCAGGTAGTAACTTGTCCCACGCTACCGTCTCGCCAGCAAGAACCACGCGGAACACTAGGATCGTTCTGCAGGAATGGCTTTAATCCTCTTGGGAGCTAGAGCATAAGCCAACATGGCCGGGGACCCAGATAAGATGGAACCCATCCCTTATAAAGGAAACAGACCCTGCTCTGGACGTGTCATTTCTGGATTGGTCAACTGCTCCCAGTCCCAGGTGAAACCTTGGGAGTAGTGGAAAAATACCAACACGTGTGAGCTTTCTAGCTCACCTGGCGGTGCAGCGCCATCTATGGTGGAGAGTGTGGTTGCGGCCCTCTACATCTCCCCCTAATTTTACTTCTTTGCAGAAAGGCAACTCCCTAGGAAGGTAAAGATAGAGGTCGCACTTCCCAAAATGAAAACATTAAAATGGGCTTACACAGAATCTGTCCCTAGGCTCATGACACCTGGAACCTATCCGGCCTGCCCTCTGCCAATTTTCTGGGAAAGGGAATATACGGCAGGAAACCCTTAAGCAGAGCGACTTATCTCTCAGAGAGGGTCATTCTTTGTGCGATGCTCTTAAGCTCGACAACCTTCAGGGCTAGCTAAGCCAAGCACTCCACCCTGTGCAATGGACCACAGTCCTAGGGGTGCAGGAGCTGGTTGGCTTAAACCTTACTGCTTTAACATAGATAACCACACATCAGTAGAGGCCCCCTGTTCCAGGGCAGCCAGCGCTTGTGCAATAACCACTTTGTCCCTACGACTTTGGGATTTGAGTCAGCAGACCATCCAGAGGAAAAACACTAATCCATAACATAGGACTGTTCCAAAACATTTCCACCCCCACCCATTCTTTGAAGTAGGGGAATGAGGGATACGGCCCAGGACTGGAGTCCTACGGCCAAGCTTATAAATCATCTCTAGGATGGTAGGGAGGGGGCCCAGAGTCTTATTGGTTGTAAAAAATCGGGGAGACACCGCCATCCTATGGTTGACTGGTAACAACTTCAGGAAGGCTGAGAGTGTCCTCCATCGGTGCTCTGTCATCCATCCGCAAAATGGCAGGAGGAACAGCAGCCAGGTCCTCAGGCGAATCTGTGTGTTGTGGATCACTCTTCACTGTTCGGGTCAATCGCTCTGGCAGCCAGAATGGGCTTTCTTGATCCTGTGGGAAGACACAAACAGCTCCCCTGGATCTCAATAAGATGGAATCCGGGCCTTTCCATTCATTAGAAAGCACATCTTTCCACTTAACCAAATCTTTGGGCCGCTGCGGATCCGAACAATGTCGTGTTGCAGCATTTTGGCCATTATCATCCAGATTTAAAAAATTTATGGTGAACAGAGCCATGGCGATGGCCACCCTTGGTGTCGTGGGCAGCTCTGTCAACATTCCCCCTTTCTGTGGCACCTAGGAAAAACCCAGGCCCTGTTTGCTGATATTAGGTTTAGGATTTATTGGTTCCCGTATTCCCTGCTGGGAGCAACCCAAGCCCCTTCCTGGCCTATGACCCATTCTGATCATTATATCTTGGGCCTGAGATGAATATGCATTAGATAGGGTCAATCCCATGCCCTTCATCACGTCTCTTCCCCATAAGTTGACCGGCAGAGGGAGGACATATGGTGTAAAATATCCTGACTGCCCTTCATCTGTTTCCCAGGTTAATCTGGTGGAGCTAATGGTGGGGTTTGCACTGTAGCCCAAGCCCTGTAGGGCATGAGACAACTCAGTAACTGGCCAGGACTGTGGCCACCAGCGCGATGAGATAATACTTTTGTCCGCGCCGGTGTCCAAAATGCCTTCAAAGCATTTACCATTGACCCAAAGGGGCAGTTTGGGTCGATCTTGAAGGCTAACAACCAAGTAGGCTGAATCCTGTCCTGTTGACCCCATTAATCTATTCTCCGGCCTCTGGTGGATGTCTGCCGGGAGAAACAGTAACTGAGCTATCCTGTCTCCTTTACTGATGGAAAAAACTCCACTAGGGCAAGAGCATAGGGCTTGTATCTCAGCAGTGTGCTGACTATCAACAAGACCTGGGTGGACGATTAATCCCTGTAGGGTAAGCGAGCCACGTCCTAAAAGCAGGCCCACGCTTCCAGGGGGTAGGGGCTCAGGCAGCTGCACAGGGACGGGCTGTACCCCCATTTGAGGCATTAATAAGAAGTCGGTGGAGGCACACAAGTCCACTCTTGTTCTGCCTCCGAGGGTCCCTCGGTCGTTGCCCTGACGAACTTGTTCCCATATTTTTGGGGGCCCTGGGACCGAGGGCCCGCCATCCCGTTTTTTGGATCATCAATCTGTGGGTTTCCTAATGGTGGGAGGATTTTACCATGGGCGTCCCTGACGGAGTGGCAGAGTTCTGCCCTATGATAACCTTTACCACAGCGTGAGCAAAGCATAGGGGGCGCTCTCTCCTTTTCTGATGACCTACAGTCCCTTTTTAAGTGTCCTGGCTTCCCGCATTTAAAGCAAACTCTTCTGTCTGGCCCTTTAAAAGGGTGTTTTTGTGACTGCATGATGGCTGCAGCCAAACCTGCATTCGTCAGGGGTCCTCCTAGTTCTCTACAGACCCTGAGCCAGTCCTGTAGCCCTTTATTTTTCCTAGGTGCTATGGCGGCATGGCCATACCACCTACCAGAAAGCTTTTGGCCTTGTGGGCCAATGTTCTCCCCCATTTTTACTTCCTTAGAATTCCTGGAGGGTCCTTTTTCCTTAATTTTTTTTCTCACGCGCGCGTCTAACCTCCCACTGCATTCAGTTTCTGATATTCTGTCCTGAATTTCCTCCGCCTTTGCAACAACCGCTTGGCAAGATTCATCTTTTAAGCAATTTCTGACGGAAAATAAGAGAATTGCTAAGATAAGCATCAAGGCCTGTATGAAACCTTCCCAATGCGGAGACAAGTCAAGCTCAAAACCGAAAAATCCAGGAACAGACATTACCTCACTGATTATGCAGACCCGCAGTTCTGAATCCTTCCTGAATCCAAGGTGAATCCAAGAGATCCCCGTCGGTGCGGTGGTCAGGATTCCTCGGCGTCCCGAGGGCTTCGGCACCAGTTGTCCCACGCTACCGTCTCGCCAGCAAGAACCACGCGGAACACTAGGATCCTTCTGCAGGAATGGCTTTAATCCTCTTGGGAGCTAGAGCATAAGCCAACATGGCCGGGGACCCAGATAAGATGGAACCCATCCCTTATAAAGGAAACAGACCCTGCTCTGGACGTGTCATTCCTGGATTGGTCAACTGCTCCCAGTCCCAGGTGAAACCTTGGGAGTAGTGGAAAAATACCAACACGTGTGAGCTTTCTAGCTCACCTGGCGGTGCAACGCCATCTATGGTGGAGAGTGTGGTTGCGGCCCTCTACAGTAACTGATGACAATGATCAGTCTGCCACAAAAACCATGAAAAGAACATGGCAGCTTAAACAATAATATTTGCTTCAATAAATAGGTGGCTCTAAGAAATATGAAGTAACAATATAAAAATTGAAGGATCATAAAATGCTTTATAGATTGTTTCCAGACTAGAAACAATCAGAAAACATTTACCTATAGGTAGCAGTGAACTACACATACACATGTACATGCACACACACCCCCGAAGTCACACATATACTACATACATACACAACCACACAGATACAACATATGCACACACACACACAAACACACACACAGTGTTTAAAAAGAGCAGTTCAGATACATGATGGGCAGATTTAGTGGCTCCAACATCTCCCAGTGAAGTTCACAATAAAGGAGAATAAAGAGGATAAAGGAGAATCGGTAGTTGAAAGGCGGGAAACGTTCTGTAGTTGAGGGAAAGAATGAGGTCCAGATTGAATGAGATTTTTAGTTCTGAGAAACATGAATGAGAATTAACTCAGACAAAGCCACAACGTAATACAATTACAGAAACATCAAAAATCCACATTCTTTTGCACTTAGGCAGGAGGCAAAGCTCAGGAGATCGACTTCACAGCCTAGTGACAATAGGCAACAGCTATGTGTTCTCTGCTGGGAAAATGCTCAGAGCAGGTCTTAACTGTTCCCATTACAATCATGTTAAGCCTGTAATCTAATACATACGCTATTTTACTCTAGCAACCATTTCACAATAAATAGATATTTCAACCCATGCACGTGGCGACACATACAAGTTTGTCAAGTCAGTATTTCTGATCCCTAAAAATCAGTGTGTATTTTTAATTTGGAAGACCTAAAGGAAAAAGCATTTTTTGTAAAAAAAAAAGATTAATCCTCATTGACTGCAGAATTATTTTTAAAAAGACAATAGAGAAAATACATAAGAAGTTTAGACAAAATAAAAACAAAGGAATAATTTGTTTTTTAAAAAAGCTGTAAACTTAGAAATCAGTGGTCTGATGCATCAATCAAGATAGAGCATATAAAGATCGCTATGTTTCTTTCCCCAGCCTTCCCATGTGTACTTTTTATGTAATCATATATCATTATTAAGTATTTCTTCCAGTAGTCTTCTACTGTAGCATGCCTGATAATATGTCTGATAATACCCATACCTACCTACACACACACACACACATACACACACACATACAAACACACATATGATATATCACTTCTATAATGACTGAGTTGATATCAAATAGCAAAGCAAATGTTAGTACTGTATTTAAGAATGATTGATCAAGCCATAAGAAGAGGTCCCTCCCTTCCCACTGAGTACTTGAATTTATATTTATATTTGCTGCCAAGAGAACTCTATATGATGACATTGAAGTACCATGAATTGAGTGAACAATGCACCATCAAACAACCATAGTATAGAAAATTTCTACTTTACTAAAAGGAGTATATCATGGAGCTGTGTGGGTGTTTAAAAGATAATTTTCATGTAAGTTGATTGTTTTAAGATTAATTACTATTGTGCTCTTCATTTAATTTTATCTGTTCTAGAGAAAATGGAATAAAATTTTGTTTTAGATCTGGTACACAGATCTTAATATGTCCCATTGACAATCTGCATATTAAATATATCATCAGTGCTGCAAATAATATGAATGGCACTTATATCAAATAGGTTTTCATGCAGAAACCAACTGCAATCACTCATAGGTAAGAACTTTGAGTCTTTATTTGGAAATAATTTTTATATGGAAACTCATATCAGAGTCTCATATATTTTACAATTATTTATTAATGACCTACCTCATTTA
Organism: Myodes glareolus; assembly: GCF_982192425.1. Classification (NCBI taxonomy): domain Eukaryota; kingdom Metazoa; phylum Chordata; class Mammalia; order Rodentia; family Cricetidae; genus Myodes; species Myodes glareolus. The sequence continues at coordinate 60,705,966 of NC_142048.1, forward strand.
CCAGGAATGAGAGTGATAGCCACAGGAATGTGGTGAATGTGTGCTTAAGGCAGTGGTCATCAGATGTATAATTAAAAGTAGGTTGGGAGGGGAAATTCTAAACAATAGCATTTTCTGTTTCTCTTAGAAATTAAGCCATGCATAGCTGATGCACCTGTTAAATTCTATGGCTCTCCAGTAATTGTGAATTGGTTCTAGTAGCTGCTTGTCTCCAGTTAGTGTGAATTGGTCCAAGCAGTCTGTTTGACTGGTGACTGAATGCTAAAATTCAGTTTCTTCAGCAAATATCTGGTCACCCAAAGGTTTGTAAAGTATGGGTAAACAAAGGTTTGAGTTTAGAATGTAAAGCATTTAGAAGAGTTTATAAAAGTCATAATGGAGCTGTCTATGCTTTGGATATCAGGATTATATGACTGTTTGAAGAAATGGCCGAATTGAGCCCTAGAGAGGCTAAAGGTTGAGTTCATAACCTTAGTGTTCAGAGAGTTTGGGTTTTTGTTCATTTAGAAGGAATGTTTTTTATCTTCTAAGCATCCAGTCATGTCAAATCAAGATAAACATACTCTTAAATATTCACCTTTTATAGCTGTGTTGGTTTCTTTTCTTATTGCTGTGATAAACTATTCTGGCAAGAGTGCCTGATTTATTGAAGAGGGGTCTAAGATGGTTCACTGTTTGAGAGCATAGTCCATCATGGTAGGGGAGTCAAGCAACAGAGGTTGAAGGAGCTGTCCAGGTGTGATCTGCAGCCAGGAGGCGGTGCTCTGAATGCCTGCCTCTCCCTAGTTACGTGCCTGCTAACACAATCTGTATCAGAGGTTGGTGTCTTGATAGTTGGGTTTTTCCATGTCCAGAAGTTCCATCTTCCAGCTGGTTCTATAGTCTGTATTCTAGTTGGCAGTACTAGCATTCAATCACCCAGTACTTACACATTGCTTCAAAAGTTATTTTGGAAAATAAGTAATCCTACTCCTGTTTTTTGAAACAAATAAAACTGTTTTAGGTTATCAACTCAACCAAGTTTTGCATCTCCAGTCTGGATAATCTTTTCTGTAAAGGAGGTTAAGGCACTAAGGATAAAAAAACAAATGTCTTGGGTCTCTTGCCAACCCTAAAATGGCTCCCTTAGTGTAGATATCTTCTTCCCTGCTCCTATATCCACCCTTCCTCCATCTCCACACTCCCACTACCCTAAACTCTCCCCAGTCTTTCTCTTCTCCCTCCTCTCTCCCCGCTCCCCTTCCCTCATCCCCAACCCCACTCCTACCCTCACTCCCATGCTCCCAACTTTTGCTTGGCGATCTTGTTTGCTTCCAATTTCCAGGAAGATCTATATATGTTTTTCTTTGGGTTCACCTTGTTATTTGGCTTCTCTAGGCTTGTGAACTACAGACTCAATATCCTTTGTTTATGGCTAGAGTCTACTAGTGAGTGAGTACATACCATATTCATCTTCTTAGGTCTGGGTTATCTCACTCACCAGGTGTCCATGGGGATGTCCCCAGCTAGGTCCTTAGGCAGCAGAGGAGAGGGTACCTGAACTGGCCTTGCCCCACTATCACACTGATGATTATCTCAAATATCACCATAGAATCTTTGTCCGGTGACCGAAGGAGATAGAGACAGAGATCCTCATCAGAGCAAGGGACTGAGCTCCCAAGATCCAGTTGAAGAGTACAAGGAGGAAGAAGATGAGCAAGGAAGTCAGGACCGTGAGGGGTTGGTCCACCCAATGAGACAACATGCCTGATCTAATGGGAGCTCAACAAATCCAGCTGAACCAGGACTGAACGAGCCTATGATCAAACCGGACTCTCTGATTGTGACTACCAATGGGGGCGGACTGAGAAGCCATCCATAATGGCATTGGGACCTGTTTCTACTGCACGTGCTGACTTTTTGGTACCCTAGTTCATTTGGATGCACATCTTTCCAGGCCTGGATGGAGTGGGGAGGGCCTTGGACTTCCCACAGGGCAGGGTACCCTGCCCTCTCTTAAGGAGGGAGGGGAAGGAAGGAAAGTGAGTGGGGAATGGGAGGAGGTGTAAATTTTTGAATGGAAAAATTTAAAAAAAAGTTTCCTGGGGAAAAATATCTCTGGGCAAATAATTCGGAAGAGCTCAAAGCTAATGGATAGTAAGAATTCTTTTTTTTTCTAAGACATTATAAATGTGACTGAATGAAATGTAGAGGTCAATAAATATCAATAAAAATGATAAGAAAAGAGAAAACAAAACAAACAAAGAAAGAAAGAAAACAAAGTCCATGAGCTCCCAGGAGCTCTTTGTGTGGTTTTGGTATCAGGGTAAATGTAGCATTAAAAAAAAGAGCTTTGCAATGTTCTTCTGTTTCTTTTGTGTTGAACAATTTAAGGAGTATATCTTTTTAGCTCTTCTTTGAAATTCTTGTAGAATTCTGCACTGACACCATCTGGCTCTGTAAAGTTTTTATTTTTTTGGCTGGGAGACTTTTGATGACTGCTATTTCCTTTGGGGTAATGGGTATATTTAAATTATTTATCTGGTCTTGTTTTAATTTTGGTTTGGGTTACCTATCAAGAAAATTGTCCATTTCTTTTAGATTTCCCAATTTTATGGAGTAGAGATTTTGATGTATGACCAGATTATTCTGTGAATTTCCTCGGTGTTTGTTGTTATGTCCCCCTTTTCATTTCTGATTTTGTTAATTTGGATATTCTCTCTTTGCCTTTTGTTTACACTGGATAAGGGTTAGTCTATCTTGTTGATTTTCTCAAAGAAACATGTCTTTCTTTTATTGATTCTTTGTATTATTCTCTTTGTGTTTATTTTATTGATTTCAGCCCTCAATTTGATTATTTATTATTGTCTACTCTTTCAGGACGAGTTTGTTTCTTTTTATACTATAGTTTTCAGGTGTGCCATTAAGTCTCTAGTGCAAGATTTCTCTAAGTTCTTTATGTAGGCTCTTTTGAACTCTCCTCTTAGCACTGCTCGTACTGTGTCCCTTAAGTTTGGTTATGTCGTGCATTTTTTAAATTGAGTTCTAGGAAGTCTTTAATTTATTTTTTCATTCTTGGACCTCATGATAATTCAGTTGAGATTTGTTCAGTATTCATGAGTTTGTTGGCTTTTTTTTTTAGTTTGTGTTTTTGAATTCTAACTTTATCTCATGATGATTTGATAAGATACATGGGGTAATTCCAATTCTTTAGACTCTTTTGAGATTTGCTTTGTGATCAGGCATATGTCAATTTTAGAGATGGTTCCATGAGGTGCTGAGAAGCTGTATCTTGTTTTTTTCTGTTTGGGTGAAATGTTCTGTAGATACCTCTTTAAACTATTTGAATTATAATGTCCATTATTTCCCTTATTTCCATATTTCTGTATGCCAGAACTTTCCATTGGTGAGATTGGGGTGCTGAAGTCTCCTATTATTAATGTGTGGGGTTTGATATGTGACTTAAGCTTTAGTGATATTTCTTTTATAAACATTGGTGCCCTTGTATTTGGGGCATAAATGTTCAGAATTGAGATTTCATTTTGATTAGTTTTTCATGTGATAAATATGAAATTTCTTAATCTTTTTTGAATAATTTTAGTTTGAAGTCTATTTTGTTAGATATTAGGAGAGCTACACAAGCTTGCTTCTCATGTCCATTTGATTGGAAAATCTTTTTCTAACTTTTACTCTGAGGTAATGTTTGTATTTGAATTTGAAGTTTGTTTCTTTCATGCAGAAGAAGGGTGGATCCCATTTTCCTATCTTTTCTGTTAGCCTGTGTCTTTTTACAGGCAAATTGAGTCCATTGATATTAAAAAGATATTAATGGCCAGTGATTGTTAATTCCTGTTATTTTTCTGGTTTGGATGATGGTAGTGGTACTGTGCCTATGTTTCCCTTATTTGGGTTCTGCTGGTGAGATTTTTTTATTGCCAATGTTGTCATGGGTGCAGGTAACTTACTTGGGTTTGCGTTTTCCTTTTAGAATTTTCTGTAGGCCTGGATATGTGGTTAGGTATTGTTTTAATCCGGTTTTTTTGTTGTAGAATATTATTTTAAGATTTGTATCTTTTGTTTATGCTTTGTTTGTTTAACTCTGTGAAGCTGTGATTCTTTGCCTTTCTAAAACACCTGATGGCCTAATAAAGAGCTAATAATAGTGAGTCAAGAGAAAGGATAGTCAGGGTTGGCAGGCAGAGACTATATCTAGAAGGAGAAATCTAGATGGAAAAATAGAGAAGCAAGAGAGGACAAGGTGATGAGGACATTATAGGCCTGCCACCCAATCAGGCATGGAATAAGAAGAAAAGTAAGATATACAGGAGAGAAAGATAAAATCCTAGAGGCAAAAGTAGATGAGATAATTTAAGAAAATTTGGGAAGAAAAAAGCCAAGTTAAGCCTGGGCTTTCATAAGTAAGAATTAAGCCTCCATGTGTTATATTTGGGTGCTAGGTAATGTTCCCCCTGCCACACACACACACACACACACACACACACACACACACACACACACACAAAAAGCCCAAAGAGCAAAGAGTAAAATACCAACAACAGTAGGTTTTATCATGGACTATCTTGTTTTCTCCTTCTATGGTGATTGAAAGTTTTGCCGAGTATAGTAGTCTGGCTTACCATCTGTGGTCTCTTAGTGTTTGCAAAATGTCTGTCTAGGACCTTCTGGCTTTTAGAGTCTCTGTTGAGAAGTCTAGTATAATTCTGATAGGTCTATCTTTAATTGTTACTTGGCCTTTTTCCTTTGAAGCTCTTAATACTTTCCTTATTCTATATGTTTAGTGATTTGATTATTATGTGATCAGGGTACCTTTGGGAAGTTTCAGTCTATTTGATTCTCTGTAAGCTTCTTGTACCTTCATAAGCATGCACTTACTTAAGTTGGGAAAGATTTCTTCTATGATTTTGTTGAATATATTTTCTGTGCCTTTGAGCTGGAATTCTTCTCCTTCTAACCATATTATTCTTGGGTTTAATATTTTCATGATGTCCTAGATTTCTTGGATGGTTTTCTGTTTGTGCGTTAATATTATTTTAGATTTATCATTTTCTTTGACTGATGATCCTACTTCCGCTATCACATCTTCAGTGCCTGAGATTCTCTCTTCCCCCTCTTGTATTCTGCTGCTGATACGTGAGTCTGTAGTTTTCTGTTTGCTTAGCCTGATTTCCATTTCTAGAATTCACAAGCTTTGTGTTTACTTGATTTCCTCTATTTCAACTGTGAAGTCTTTCACTGTTTCTTTCACCTGTTTGATAGTTTTTTTATGGTTTTCTTTAAGGGATTTATTGATTTCTTTTAATTTTTTGTTTCTTTTCCTCAATTTCTTTAAGAGATTTTTTCATTTCCCCTTTAATGATTTCTATCATCATCACAGCATTATTTTAAAGCTCATTTTTTTTTCCTGCTTCATCTGTGTTGGGATGTTCAGGTCTTGCTTTTGTAGGGTCCCAGTGTTCTGGTGGTGCCATATTGCCCTTTAAGCTGTTGCATGTATTCTTATACTGTCATTTACCCTTCTATATTTGGAATAGTTATAGGTACAGGTGTTGATTTTGTGATATTTTTAATGATGGTCTTTTACTCATTTTTTGTCATTTGACTTGAATGGGCAAGAGTTTTGGTGGTTGGCTGGTCCTCAGGTCTAGTAGGGTTGTCTCAGCTGAGAGTTGTGGGGTTTGAGTGTCTAAATGCACCCACATCCTCCAATTCATCTGACTAGTGTGGACTTTACTTGTGCTTATTGAGTCTGTTCTTCCTATTGATGTAGGTGGTATTTGGTCTAGAGGGACTGCTGTTCTTCCAACTAAAATAGGTGGTGCTTATATAGGGGCTGATAAAGTTACAGGCTGGCCAAGGAGAAAATGATGGGGTTGTGGGTTTGGCCTGTGGAGTGTGTTGTAGAAGTCACAGAGCACAATGGGTGTCAGGAGATTTGTTACTGCCTGCCTGCACGTCTCACCTGTTGGCAGATTGTTGGGGACAGCTTCAGAGCAGTGGAGATATAACAGAGTGGTGGGCAGGACCCATCTAGAGATGAGATGTGATGGGGAGGGACACAGACTGTGCTCTGGAGCTTGGGACCTGGGAATTGGGGCAATTAACTGGGGACCAGTCATTCACCTGTCTTCTAACTGGTGTAGGGAGTGCTTGTGTGTGTAGGGACTGCTGATGTTGTGGTGGATAGTTGGCCAAGGGGAGGATGATTGGGTCAGTGGGTTTGGCTGGTACATTGGATTATAGAGGTACAGAGTCCAATAGGTGTTGGAAGTGTTGGTATAGTCTGCCTGCAGGTCTCTTACCTACTGGCTGGCTTCTGAGCACTGCTTAACAGTGTTGTTACTATCATATCACTTTAGTATCTACATTCATAAAATGTCACCAAATATATGCTAGAAATGCCTTTTATTATAAAACATCTCAAATTAGCTTGCAAAATTGCTTTCATTTTAATAAACATATTAAATAAAATAATTAATTTTCCTTATGGCTTATTATCTGTAAATGTTTTCTTTTTATAGCTATTTTATTTACCTTTAAACCCAGGGTCATATAAAATGTTTTTTGATAAGAAGGATTCTTGGATAAAAAAGGTGAAGAAACCATGTCTTAAGGTGTATAGAGAGGGACATTGGATAATTGAGTTGTCGTCAAATACACCTACGATGAGGTGATTCAAAGAACTCAAGATGTTTCAGTTTTGTTTTGCCCATCACTAGGTCATGGCTCATCTTAAACACACGAGAGATGTTAAACATTCACACATTTATCTAGATAATATGAGACCAAAACATTAGTGAATAGTAGTAACATCATTGTGTTCTATTTTCTAAGATATAACATAGAGATTTATCCAGAGAAAACATTTAAAAAACAGGAAGAAGATCTAAGAAATACTACAGATCCCATGAGAGTGAAGCAAACCTTTCCTTACTAGTCCCTTCTGATTGACAGTATAGAGGTGCCATAGACGGTGTCTCAAAGGAGCATTTGTGCCACGGTCTAGCGGGCTTGAGTGAATGTCTGGGTGCAGATGCCACTGGCTCCCGGGTGTCTCTTTTTCCTTGGTGGTCAACAGCCAGACTCTCTTCACTACATCTCATGGTGGATAAAGCTCTCTAGGTTTCTAAGCCCAGGACTCTCATTTGGGAAGAAGGCTCTATCCTCACACCCATGTCACTTCCTGGATTCTTCTCCTCCTGCTGCCACCAAATTCTAGGCTGAGGATGGTATTGGTATTCAATTCGTTGAAATTTCAGGATAAACCCACTTCTTCTAAAGCTAGCATCAGTAACATATGTTGCTTTCCATGCAAGGTTTAGATTTATATCTTGAAAAATAGCAAAAGAAATACTGTATTGAATGCATCTACATCCACAACGCACATTTTCATGTATTTGTGTACATATGCATGCATGCATGCATGTGGGCAGTGCAAATTATGTGCAATAAACTAGTACTGGCAGATAATATTCATGTCGGCGCTTACTGATTATAGTTTTCTCTTTCAGGCTGAAGTCATTTTACTAAGAAACTGTTAACATTGTATATTTTATAGTGGTACTAAGTTCTTCTAGTTTTTCTTCCTGCAAATAAAGGGTAGAAAGATTTTTCCTGTTGACAATTGTGCCCTCAAGTGTTAACAATATTCACACATGTTTAAGGGAATAATTAGGCACATTCCATTCTATCCTGCTTAAGTTGCAATTATAAAGTGACCTTTGTTCTATTTATACATACAAGTAGTACACTCTGATGGGATTTTTTTTTCAGATAATAACCCAATTCCCTAACAGAATTATAACTCCTAACTGACCTAACCTTGGAAAAAATTAAATGAAAGACACCTGCACCAAAGATTAACTTCCTGATGTTCTGTCTAAATTCTCTGTGCCAAACTAGCCAAGGACACCTTTCTTGTCCATATGATGGAAATGATTTCCATGTGTTTGTTGATTCATGCCTATTCTGCCTTAGACAATATAGGAACTTCAAACCCTTCAGCTCAGCTATTGACAAGCTTTCTATGCTTATAAAATTTTCTCTAATATTTGTTAAGAGTCTTCAATATCTTAAATAAGAAGTGGAAAATACATTTCAGGCTAGAATGGAAGCCCCTGCATTCGAATTATTCTGCATTTTGATATAATTTACAAATATATGACATCAAACATTAGAGGATTTATCCCATTTCTGTATCAGAGGGAGTTCTAATATGTTGTGACAACCTTAACTCTGATTTTCCTTCTTTTGTCAGTTTAACCTAAATCTTTGCTATGCTGTTTTGAACACTGCCACGCTTTTAACTCTCAAACAAGAAACGGGTGGTTAAACACTCACACATGGCCATATTCTTTGTGTGTGATAATCTATATTAACTAAATATTATCTTTTCCCATTGTCAATATGCACATCTTATCATCTTATTTTTGCTTTAACTTTTCCACTAAGACTACACTAATAAGCAATTAACTAAATCAATATTAACAAGACTTCAATTCCCTGATCTGTTGTCTTGATGGAAGAGCACATTCAGTTCTCTTATTGCTTCTGTATCACTCTATAGCTGGGGAGACCAAGCAGGTGCTTGCAGCATGCTTTGAGAATCATTGTTCCTGGACACACTGAAGTTAGTCCTGAGATCATGAATGCACATTCAGGAATTAGGGTCCTGAAAGATCTTCTCAATATTGGGGTTCTAAAGCCATCTAGTATGGTCGGCATTAACTCTTTGCAAGCTCAAGGATACTGACTGGCTTTTCACTTATCCCTAAGACTGATGTAGCTGGCTGTCTGGGAATGGTTCGTGGCTTACAAAGACCAACTGCTCAGTGTGTCCCCCACATCACAGGCTCTCCGAGTTCAGGTCATTCGCAATTGCAGCACTTGTAGTTAGAACGTAAACGATTTTCAAAAGAAAACCAGCCTTCATGGCAGGGTGGTAATTTGAAGACCCAGAGGAGGCCACAGCATGAATATCCTCCCTTCTCCAGATGTACAGTTGATATTTGTGTCCTGATTAGAGCTTGGGAGAGTGCGTGTAAAGCCCACAACATTAGTGAAGGGCAAGTGTCTGTATCTTTGGTCTTGTCTGATCCTCCTCTGCACCTGTATAAATGAGTAGCCTTTCTAGATTGTTCAAATAGAAACAGCAGAAAAGGACACAGGGAACTTTATGTGAGTGAGTCAGGATCAATGAAGTTGGAATGGAGGGGCAGAGAGCCAAGATGAAAGAGGCCAAGAGGGATTGGGAGCAGAAGGGTCGAGCTCTGTATGGATTGTCTCCTGCTGGACTTAACATCAGAACACATACATCTCTTTGACTCCGAGAAAACACAGATGGACATCAATCCATCAGCTTTGTTGCTGATACTGGAGAGTCAGGTGACTGCTGTGATGTACTAGTAGGCACCTGTTCCCTTTTCCCTTAGAATTAAACGTGCGGTTACATTTGCAGCCTGTTTCATTTCTTCATGGCTGCGAATCACTGTTTTTTTTTTTTGTTTTGTTTTGTTTTTTGTTTTTTGTTTTTTGCTTTTCGAGACAGGGTTTCTTTGTAGCTTTGGAGCCTGTCCTGGAACCGAATCACTGTTTTTTGAAAGCTTATTAAAGAAAGAACGTGAGCTTCTGTCCATGAGAAGGCTCAAAATGCAGCCAAGCCAAGTTAAGCTTGGTTTTAAATAGAGCAAGATAACTAGCAGGGTAGGGGTTTGGGAGTGGAATTCCAGAATCTATTGTTTCCTGAACAGGAGACTCACTACCGCTTTAAGAAAATACAAGATTTTCTGATTGGATTCCCTAAACTTTGAAGGGAAGGGCTTGATAGACGTTTCCGTTTAGGCTTGAGGGCTCCAAGGTCTTTCACATATTGTCTCTCTGTGGTTTGTGATGTATTGTATGAGAGAAGACTATTTGCAGTCAAATAGAAAAAAAATCACATTTAAAAATTTTACATCTATGAAAATTTGCACTAATTTGTTTACAGTACCTAATATATAAAATATATTGTGGGTCTCTGTGTTAATTCTCATCTACTGCAAGAAACATCTTTTAGTGATGGGGTTTGAGCAATGCTGGATCTATGGGTATAGAAATATGTCATTAGGAATCATTTTGGTGCTTTGATCCTTGAGCACACTAATAGTAGTAGATTTTCCTGCAGAGTCCACAACCTATCTAGTCTCAGACACTTAATCAGTATCATGGGTGGGTTCCACGTAATGTAGGGAACCTGAAGCCCAATTCCAAATGTGGCTGGTTATTCCCATAACACTTGTGCCATTATTGTACTCGTATACTTTGCAGGCAGGATACTGCTGTAGAAGCAGGGTTTGTAGCCTAGTAATATCGATAATTACCTTTGTAAGGAAACAGCATCTTCCAGATACAACATGATTGATACACATAACAACTCATAGACACTGGGTTAGCACACACAAAATCTGTACAAGTCCAAAACAGGCAGAACCCCAGCACTGAGAAAGGTAAGTTTACACAAAGCTATGCCCCCAACTGAGAAGCTATTTGCAACCGATACCTGCAGGGAAAATAAAAATCAGTTTTCTTCAATGGAATAACACTGGGTTTATAATCACACTCTAGGGAAGGCCCATAGCCAACAGAAAATGGAATTTATGTCTTGTATTGTATGCAGTTTTTGTTTTGATATTCTTTTTGTCTTATTGTTTTGTTTTTCTTTGTCTATTGGTCTTGATATTTGTTTTTTTGGTTTTGTCTCCTTTTAAGAGAGAGAGAGAGAGAGAGAGAGAGAGAGAGAGAGAGCATATAAAGTTATGTGGATAGGTGTATGGGGAGGGTCTGAAAATAGTTATGGGAAGGGAGAATATGATCAAAATACATTACATGAGAAACCTTATTTATTTAAATGTTAAATTGGGCAAGGTATATGTCAGGCTCCTATTGTTCATTATCATTTGGCTCATTCACAAGCATTCCTAAGACTCCTTAGTGATTGGTATATTTTTGACATTGAGAAGTCATTAAGTATTGTTTATTTTGAACTTAAATATCCTCTGATACCGAGGCTCAGGTGCTAGGTTCTCACTGTCTATTTTCAGAGGCCCTATTAAAAGTTCTATTTTAAGTGATTCGGGTGCAACCTTCAAGTTCCATCCTTGTGTTTCTCAGTTTCTTTATTTTTCAACACCATTCCTTTTTTTGTTTACCTTCATCTTTTCTTTATAAATATCAAAATTTACAACATTCACTATTTACTTAAAATCTTTGGAAGTATTTTAGGTAGTATTAGGTAATATTGATATCAAGTCTAATATACCATTGTACTCAGCAAACATATTCCAAATTCTTTCAATGCTTTGGCATTTATCAGGACTTATTTTATGAGTAAGAGTGATCTACATGGATTAGTGTCCTGTGTATCACTACATACATAGTTACATATATGTGTGTGTGTGTGTGTGTGTGTGTGTGTGTGTGTGTGTAATAGTGAATGTTCTACCATTGCTGGATATTTTATAGGACATGTAGGTATCAGATTAATATGTCCAATACTATTCAAAGTGTCCAAAGCCCCATCAAGTTTTTAGTTTCTAAATGCATTTTGAATTCCCAATAAAGAGCACATGTAATGTCTGACCATTATCAAAACTTACTCTGTAATTCCTCTCCTTTTGAATTGTTAATATGTGGAGGCATCTGCTGACATAACCTGGAAATATTCTCTAACAATGATAGACTTGTATAATTTCACAATCATTCATTTTTTTCTCTTCAATATTTCTAAAGTAACTTCTTAAAAAAATTTCAAGCAAAACTACTATTTAAGTTACTAATTGATATAATTTAGTTCCATTTGGACATTTGGTCAGGGAGAGCAGTGACTTCAGTATGACATGTCATTGTCTACTATGTCCATGTGAATTCAATAAATGGTACAACTCATAGCATATGGTCAGTCTGGAGCTGGAGTTGTAGAAACATGAGAGCATGTGATCGCCTTACAGTGACTCCTTGCCAATAACACCACATTTTGGATACTTATAGCGAATGAAAAATAGTAATTATGATTCTAGGCTTCTAGAGGTCAGGAGCCAGTATGAGGCTCTCTATCAATCTCTGTGTTCAAGCCGTACAGCTACAACTTGTCTTAAAGAGAGGTGTGACTAATGTTGGAAAAGAAGCAGGAAGAGGAGTGGAAAGCAGGTGTGGTCGTTCTGCTTACACCAGTGTTCTCTCCCACTTTCGGTAGAGAGATACTTAGGAAAGCAAACTGACTTCATTTCCTGCTTGCCTTTGCCCTTGGATTTGACGTAGCCTTGGTGTTAGGGAATTCTTCCCTCAATGCACCAATCGCTCACACTCAAATTTAAACACACTTCCTCTTCTGTAATCAGTGAGGGAAACAGCTGGTCACCATCTTCTGTGCACTTCATGTTAGAGCTGCTGCTTCAGAGTAAATGATCCTGCTTCACAGAATCTTGAAATGAGAAGGGACCTTGATGTCATCCTGGGCTTCCTCTGCCGTTAGAGAAGGTGACCCTTTAACCATCCTGAACAGATGAGCAAATCCCGTCTATTTTTAAGTGATCAAGAGAAAAGGTAATCAAATGCCTCTAACAACCACGCTTTCCTCTGATGGGAGACCCTTGCTCTCAGGAAATCATCTCCATTATCATCAAATAGCATTTACTAAACACCCACATGTGCAAAACGTGTTTGTGTTTTCAGAACTTAAAGTGAGCCCCGGGGAGAGGAAAACTGCAAAGTGGCATTAGCTCTGCTTGGTTTCTGGGCAGGGCACGGAGAGCCTAGCCTACACCATGTTCAGGTCTGTAGTGAGCTGATGGAAAGCAAATTATTTTCAAAGACCGTCCAGAAAGTCTAGGGGATTTATTTTCTGTTCTTTTCTTATTTTAGAAAAATGGCCTTGTAATTAAAGGTTATCGTCATTTTGCTTTCTTCCACTTAGACTTTAAGATTTAGTCAATCTCATTTAATGCCCAAAGACTGAAGAAAAGGAAAATATGCTAATCACAGAACAAATCTGGGATCAAGACTACACTTGTTATTCAATTTTAATTTGGGCTTCTAATACCCAACAGTCAATGCCCAACACTGTTACCATATTCTCTGCTATTCCCTTTACAATGGCTAGAAGATCCTAATCAGCAAGACACTACCATAAATGTAGTGTGGATGAAGCATAGTATTGCTACAGTTGTTTGATCTTGTTTCTAAACCCCCTCTCTGTGTGTGTTTGTGTGTGTTCTGTTTTCTAAGTTTATAATTGTATTTCAAGGCAAGGATACTTATTCTCACTATTTTCCTGGTAATGAAGCTAAGCTTCAGAGAGGAATTCTCTCCCATTAACTGAATTCAAATGAAGGATTATCTGATCTCAACATGCATATATACATAATTAAATAATTCATTTGATGTAATGAATAGCAATAAAAAATAAGTGCTACATTTCTAGAAGTTATCAGACAATCCTAATGACCACTCTCTATGGCTTGTTTGGTTTACCTGTACTAAGACACGGAGTAGAAAATAATTTTCTGTATGCAGTGGGCTGTGATGAACGTAGAGACTCATAATTGGTTGATCTACAAAGTAAAGTTGGCTGAGTGTTCAATTGTGAGTTATGAGACTAAGACTCAGGAAACTTCATAGAAACAGAAACAGAGAACTGGTAAGAACTGGTAGAAGGGCAAGAGGGAACAGATCACAGAGGTCCCACCCTTATAGAAGGATATACTGTCAGCTGATGGCTGTTGAGGGAAGGAGAATCATTCTTCTTTGGGACTTGGCCACTGGTACTGATACACTGCTCATGACCCAGTGGATAGTCACTACACACACACACACACACACACACACACACACACACACACACACAGAGTACTAATTTAGATTTGGGGAATATTAAAAAGTTAAAAAGAACATGAAACTGAAAGGGGGTTGGAGTCTGGAAACAGGAACTAAAGTAAACAGCATGGAGGAAAGATGTTTGCTGGCTTGATTCCCCTGGCTTACCCAGCTACTTATACAGCACAGGTCCACCTGCCCAGAAATGGCACCACCCGTAATGGGCTGGGTCTCCCTATAGTATTAACAATTAATAAATCCTTACAGACAGGCCCATAGGATGGACTGACAGAGGGAATTCTTCAGAGCCTCCTTCTTCCCAAGTGACTCTGGGATTTGTCAAGTTGACAGCTCAAAGTAATTATGACAAATGTACATTGCATAAACATATGAAATTTCCAAAGAATAAAACATTTTAAGAAAGAAGTTACATATAGCTGTTTCAACTTAAAATAAGGATAAAATTATCATGAAGCCCACATTTTACCATGTTCTTTGACAACAGCCCACCTGCCATTGGAAGAACATAATTTATAACCTGTGGCCTTTGAATGATTCTCATGGTTTATCTGTTCTATGTCTCTACTTTATGAACCTTCTGTGATCAAGGCAGTAGTATTCGAATAGTTGCATGAGGACTGATGCTTTCTTCTTCCTTCTGTGCCAAAACTTAGCTGTGAGTGCTGTCCTTTGCTCGCAGGGTCTCACGAATACCAAAGCATAAACACCTCTTCTACTCTTTGAATAGAGCCATGCTCATGGATCTTACTAGCACCCAGCCTCAGCACGCTACAACTGACTCTGCTAGCCAGGTTTATAAAAACGGTGGCAAAATATCTAGTGATTTTGTTTGGCTCATGTTTTCAGAGATATTTTATGTTCCATTGGGTCTGTGATATTCAAATGTATCAAAATGGAGATATGTGGAGCAAGAGCAACAAAAGAAAAAGATACCTGAGGTCATATTTCCAGAGGTTTTGTGAGGTTCTCACTTTTCCACATCATAAACAGTGCGATGAAGATGGAGAGACTGGGTCCTCTTTGGGGATTAATTAATTGACATTTAACATATGCCAACCTAGACAACAGACAGAGGTTTTGTTCTCTTTTTGATCCTCTTTTTTTTTGTTTGCAGAAACTGCAAATCTATAAAAAATAAAATAAAACAACCTATTTTTACCTACTTGATATACAAAAGAATACTGAAGAGGTGGATCAGTAGGAAAAGGTTCTTCTACCAAACTAATGACTGAGTTCAATATCTAAACCTACAGGGTAAGAAGAAGGACAACCTTCCCCACAACCCAACCTCTCCTTCACATGTATGTTCAATCATGTGCATACACATTCACACATGCACAAGTACACACACACACACACACACACACATACAAAGTCACAGAACAATAAGTGTACATGATTCTATGGATAACAATTATTTAAAAGCATGTCAATATAAAACATTTGGAAGGAATAGTTACTCTTCTTTGTATTACTAATACATTTTTCATAACTTATTTTAAACATTTGACCTTAAGCAGTGGAATTTATCTTTAGAAGAAAAAATATATGGCATTGTGGACAGTTCAGACCCAGTGAATCTTTTCCAAGGGCTATATATGGTGAAGTAATAGAATTCTACAACAGTAGCGTTGAATTTTTGTCTTCAATATTTTTTTTATTAATTTTTAGATTCTTATAGTTAGTATTTGGATACATTTTAATTCCTTATCCTGACATATATTGGACAATTCAGAGTCCATAGTTTTTAATTTGACTCAGTACAGCTATAAATTCATGACTAGATGAACTGAGAAAGTCATCTACACCTTCTAGAACTTCCATCTATAATTCTAGAGATTTAGCCAATTAATTGCTAAGTATCCATAAGTATAAATAAATGTGCTCTGTAGTTGATGGAAATAAAGTTCCTAACTAAAAATGTCTTACTGTAGTCCGAGATTTGTGTAAATTCAGTTCTTATATTGGGAAATCATAATCTCTTGCTATGGTTTTCTTTCTTTACCTTTTGCTACATACTCAAGGGCCTCCATTGAGTGAACAATGGGTTAGGAGCTGTTCTTGAAATGCATTGGATGTGTGGATACATTGGTAAATAATTCTAAAAACTGAACCCTCTAATCTCTTTAGACACTTCTAAAACATGTGTGATAATCTGGCATAAGTAACACAGACGCAAGTAACAAGGCAATAACTTCTTCTCTCACAGGAGGTGAATAGGAATCAAGCACTGAGACCAAACAAAGTGCAGGAACATCTGGAATTTCACCTAGGAGAGCTCAGGTAGGTTTCATAGCATCCAGTGATGTGCTTAGACCATGTATTTAATGTTTCAGCCATGACCTTAAAATCACCTTTGAAAGGATTTACCATTACTTCGTGTAAACATCTGATTGGAGCAAGATCCATCTCATTAATCAATTCCAGGAATGCTCAGGGTGCTGCTTCTGTCAGAAGAGAAAGGAAAGAATGATTTCATAAGCAGATGAAAAGTATGGGCTTGCTTCTGTTTCTCCAAGCAGCCTTCAGTGCGTGTTTAATCTTAAAACTCCCAGTTTTGAAAAGCGTGCCAAGACAGCACTCAGAAGTGTCATGAACATAAGGCAGTGAAGATGCATCAACCATTGTTCAGATTTTGACATTTGTGTTCCTACCTACCTAGCCTTCAAAATACGGTGAACTAAAACTCATTGAAGAAGAATTAGAAAAGCACCGATTAAAACCCTTGAGGATTTCAAAAATCAATGACCCGACAGAGGAGAATAGGCCATTTATCATTGCTGTCTCTTTGATGTCAAGGAAATAAAAAGAGAGAAAGAAAGACTCCAGAAATCCTTGTCCTTCATATCCAAGCTGAAGTGCTTGCTTAGGATCCTAAGAAGTATTTTTCTATCAGCCCATTATGTCAATTAGCTGTCATAATATCATTATGGAACTGATATTCACACCACATGCTATAATCACTCCATGTGAAAGCCGAGAGAGTCGGGGTCAGAACATTTATGTCATTTTCATCCGAGCGGTAATGCTACCGAGAGTCAGCCCTAGATTCTCCAAAAAACGGAGAAGAAAATCCCTTTTAGTCATTCTGTAATGTGCATTTTATCGACAGAACTTCCAAATGTAAATTGAAGAATAGTCTACATTTAAAGTGCTGCAATAGGAAGGTAGGAAAATATCCCTGAAGTCACACATAAATAATACTTTGGTTAAATGGAGGAATAATATAGAGTTTTGTTTCTTCACTTGAACCGAGAATAAATTCACTGAGTCCAAACTTTTTCTTTGCTCCTGTGAAAACAAAACTATTCCAGATTAGTGAATACCAGGTGAAACTACTGATATAAAAAAATATTTTTAGGTTTCTTCATCTTTGTACCATTGGCTTTGGGTACTTTTTTCATTATTTTAGGAGGATATGACGTGTGTTGTAGGCTGTCAGGGGTTGATTTCTCTTCATACTATGTATCAGTAGCATGCCCATTGCAAGAAACCTTTAATATCTTCAGACAGCACCACAATACATTTGACTGAGAGTCATTTAATTTAATAGCTGGCAGAAGTGGTATCTTTACAATGATCAGTCTAAGATACTATAAATTAACAGACGTAATTGCTATGAATAAGACTGTGGTGGATCATTCACAAGCTGTGTAGTTTTCAAACATTTTTGCATATACTCAGTCAATTAAAATAGTTACTATTTTCATCATCCTTCCCCTTTCATCTACCTGTTCTTTCCTAGGGTAAAGTCTTTCTCTATTTTGTTTTGTTACAGGCATTTCTCTCTAGGGAGAAAATAGATCCCTTATATTTTTGTGCAATTTACATCAGAAGGCCTGCTATTGGAGTCTGTCTTTGGCAGAGTACTTATGCAGCAAAGAGCACTAGAAATCAGAAATCACACCCCTGGTGGAACAACACAGAGATGTCCTATTGCCTTCATGGAAGGGTAAGGTTATCTGGTCTCTGGGATTTTTTCTGGAATGCAGACCACATGAATGCTGGTTTTATCTGATGCTGTTTGCCATGTAGGAAATAGAGTTTAAGAAACTTGATCTCTGACCCAGAAGGCTAGTTATTTTCTCCCAGAATTGGTAAATCTATGTCAGGACAAATTTTTAATTTTTAGGAGACCAAATTTTCCACTTCTTCACATTTTTTTTTTTTAAAATTTCAGTCTCTGGCATGGATAGAACATTAATAATATTTATTCTTCAATGTGCTAACTTCTACTCATTTCATTTTATTGTTGTTGGAAAAGAATTCTTAAAGATGTTATCCACTGTATCACGTACCTTCTCTGTGTATATAAAAATATCAACATTATAAAGGAAAAGCTATTCTCCAAATCAGAAATAGCTTTCCTTCATTACAGCACAAACTTATGATTTGCTGTACGTGCAGCCTTTCTTTGTTTTTAGGAAATGAAGACTTCCTTTTCTTAGGGCATTTCCAGCAGCTGTGCAGCATCATTCAGTAATAATGCTTGGTGTTAACTCTACCACTGATTTATTGTTTTTCTACTTTTAAATAATTGGACATCTTGGGAAACAGGATCTATGAAAAAATACTACAACTTCTTAAAAGGTTCACCTAACTAGTCACCTTTGAACACATTTTTATTATTATTGTGCCAGGGAACTCACAGGAGCAATGTTCCCTATATAACACCCAAGACCATGAAGATCCAAAAGATCCAAAGATCTTTTTCTCCCGTCTATGTGTGCATCGTGTTAGTGTGTGAATGTGCGCGCGCGCGCGCGCGTGTGTGTGTGTGTGTGTGTGTGTGTGTATGTGTGTGTGTGTGTTGGAGTTAGGGTCTTAGAAACCAGAGAGCTTTTGAGAAGAAAGTGTTGAGATTCCAAGGCAAAGTATGGAAAGTATTAGAAACACATCTAGCAAAAATAGAGTCAGAGTGTGTCTGACCCCAGGAGTACAAGTACTCCCGAGGTACATTGCAAGGGTAGAACTTGATTCCAGGTTTCACCACAGTTTCTGGGGATCCTAGGGAAAGATGCCACTGGATGGTAGCTGTCTCTCCCTTTGGGGAGGCCCAAGCACTTCCCAATACAAAAGCTAGCTTTCATCATGGGGAATTGCTTATGTCTTTGGATGTGAATTTGAAGACTTTTAATCACTGAATTAAAGTATAGGACAATTTTTGTTCTATGGGGCTGGTATGGAGTAGTCAAACATCATCTATTGGGTGGACAATATGTATGAAAGACTCATGGGCAGTATAGGAAGTACATACTGCAGCGGGAAAAGGTCACATTCTACTCTCTTAAGAAAGACTTGGGTTCTTGGGTAGTGTGGGTTTGGCTGACCGAGTTGCTTGAGTCAAATGAAAGCAAATAGGAATGACATGAGCTAAGGGGGACAGACTGGCTGAGAAAACAGTGAAATCCCACAAACCAGTTACTGCTCAGTGACTTTTACATTTCTCTCCTCTCATCGATCTGTTCTGTTTGCTTATTTCTATATTTTTTCCCCAGCGCTGAGGCTTTAACCCAAGAACTTATACCTGCTCAGCAGGAATTATCGAACTGAGCTTCGTTCCTAGCCCCCCTTTCTGCATCTTCCTGTTAGTTTTTAAAAATACTCAAGATCCTGTAATTGATATTTATGTTTATAATATACATCTCTGTTTTGCTATTTTATACAGATGTGCCATTTTGTTTTAATAGACTGAAATTGTATACAGTTTGTATTTTTTAATTTGTAAACATAATTACATTTATTGATACTATATTTCTGAGATTATAATACAATCCCATTTCTCCCTTCACTTTCTTCCCTCACTCACCTTCCAATACATGGACTCCTTTTAAGTAAATATGACTGAGCAAACATTAGTGGAACAAAGATGACACCAATGGCTGTGCCAAACTGCACTGGGAAACGCCCATGAGGCTTCAGTTCCACACATAGACTTATAGGCAACAAATGAAATTGGGGAGTAGGGAAGAACCTACCTCTGCCAAATGGTCAGCGCTGGAAAAGCATACGTACTAGTAGCATGATACTGTTTTTATGTGTACGTTTATGTGTGTATGTGACTTCAGCCACTTTATGAATATACAGTATCTTAATTTTAACTGGGGATGATGAAATGAGACATCTCAACAAAGAAAATAGGGCTAACAATGCTTACTGTTCGCAAAATAGGCTCTTCTCTGAGAAGTACACTCATGGACCATGAGCTCAGAGTTGGGCAGTAGTTTTAAATATATTATAGAAAACTAGTCAATATTTCCAGTTATTAATGAATCCCAGTAAAGTAAAATACCCAGATAACATAAAGAATGAAAAATGAGCCCACTTAATTGGTACTTCTGGGAAATCCAGGTATATGTCTGAGGTCACTGAAGGACCTGTGCCAATTGCTAGATGGTCTCGTCTATGTCTTTTTCATTTCTGTAAGCCTGAAATATATAGTATTTTTAATGCTCTCTTTGTGTATTACATTAAATCAGGAGGCAGTGCCTTGGCTTACTATATGAGAGAATGAGCAACGAGCATTCTGCTTTGAGGGCTTTGCTGCTGGAGCTGGTAAAGTGAGGATTCATGGTTTTCTGACACAATCTGGAGAATACACAGGAAGGAGAAGGCCCATTTCAATGGATGCAGCTTTGTTTTGAGAAACTTTTGTTTGATCTTTGATTTTTCACTGATAATTTATTGTTCATATTTATTTTATGAGACCTCAACTGATAACTACTATTGGTAAGGGATTTCCAGCAACAATGAACAACTTATACTAAGAATAAACAACCTTTGCTAATCAACTTGTATAATTCTCACAAACAAACAAACAACAAACCAAAAAAGATAAACTAAATTAAAGAAGGCCTAAGTGTTTGGCTCCAACCCAAAATAACCATTAAAATTGTAAATTACCCCCATTAACTTGATAACAATATGAGCCACTTTTTATATTGATGGAAATGTCAACATAATTCTAAGGAATAACATCCTTTCTAAATGGCCTTTACTATCTTGATTTCAGCTTTTATGTGCCTGAGTCTATTTTTTATTTTGAGCAATGTTTTGAAAGATGGTGCTGAACTGACAGATGATCCAAGTCTCAAGGATTCTTCCCCACTGTCAGTGGCTAAATCAGTCTCCTTACTCAGCATAGTTGCTCCTGTGAAATAATAGATGCTCACAACAGATGCACAGTTTAAATCAGTCATTATTGTTTCGATACAGTAATAAATACATGACTTCCTTTTCTTGCATTTTTTGACCATTCAAAGATAGTGACATTCAACATATTACTGAGAGGAGTTGGGGTGAACCTTTTGCTTGGTATCAGTTGACTCTTCTAAGTTAACCTCTTTATCCTAAGAGCTGCTCATGTCAGTACTGTTAATAACATCTATATACTCATTGGAAGTTCCATTATCCACGTGGGGTCGGGAAGCTGCAGTATGGAAAGGTACTGTGTTTCTGAAGGCTCCACTCTAACCCTAAATCCAATTTTTCCCATAGCATGTGCTCACTGTATCTATCACGCTCTGATACAGAATACTTCTGGTGAAGTATTTGCCACCTTGTTCACTGTGACTCTTCTTCATAAATATGTGAAAATGTTGGGCCTCAAAGATATCCAATCAGAAAAAAATATCAGGCTTGATTCCGTTTATCTTTCCCTTTGAATATATCATCATTTGTTTCCCTCAGTTTATTATAAAATAAAAAAGACAGTTGCATATCATGCCCATCATTTTGGTTTTAAAAAATTTCAAATATGTTGATGAGTTGAAACATACATTGAACCCATCATAGAAATTCATCAACTGTGAGTTTAGCATATTTAATTTTCTTTCTTGCTGCATCTCTGTAGATTTATTTCTTTTACCAGTCCATCCTCTATTTTGGATATGTATCAGTGTATCTCTCTCTGCATTATACAAACAGGCACAACATACAGAGTTGTTTTATCTTGTGTAGGTCTTACTCTTTTGCCTGGTTTTGGAGACTCTTCTCCTATTGCATAGCCTTATCCAGCCTCAGTATGAGTACCTTTGTTTAGTCTTATTCTATCTTGTTTTGTCATGTTTGGATTTTGTCTCTTGGAAGTCTGCTATTTTCTGAAACTAAATATGGGGAAGAGTAGAGGTTGGTGGGTCTTGTGGGGAGGAACTGGTAAAAATGGGGGGATGGGGGAAACTGTGGTTTGTGATGTATTGTATGAGAGAAGACTATTTGCAGTCAAATAGAAAAACATCACATTTAAAAATTTTGCATCTATGAAAATTTGCACTAATTTGTTTACAGTACCTAATATCTAAAATATTCCAATGTATTTTCCAATAGTCTTTGTGTGTGTGTGTGTGTGTGTGTGTGTGTGTTTTAGCACTTGTCAATGGGGAATGATCTTGTTTGTTTATATGGTGGAATAGTTTGGTTTAGTTTTCACCTAATACTGAAGTTTTGAACAACTCAGAGTGCCTTCATTCTTCATTCCTTCACTATGACCTTGTGTTTAGAGGAAAATAGAAATTGTTTTTGGAAAAAATGACACATATGCTATACTATATGTTATTTAAGTCAGTTCATTAGGGATAGTTGAGTTCATCCTTTTCCACAAATGACAATGATAATGTTACCTTTGTTGGTTTGGGTATAGCTGACTGCCACATGTGCCCATAATAAAGACATGCAATTTAATGTGATATAGCATATATAAATGCATGCTCATTTGTGTGTGCATCTAAGTGTTTTGTACATATTTGGAGAGTTATTGACTTATGGCAATATGAACACACTATTTTTGAAGACTTTTCACAAAAACATTTTCTAATTAGTCTTTGTGAAAATCGGCTGTCATCAAGAGTTGCCAAATGGCAGTATGTCCTCCATTTCTTATTTATAAGCTTTTTTCTTCTGAAATGTATACTTTTCATTTATTTTTATTAATTTATTTATTTATTGAGAATTTCATACAGTGTATTTGACCTTATTTTGCCCCCCATCTTCCTGACCCAGGACCTGAATTCTCACCTCTTCCACCTTTCTAATGTGTATGCCATATATTGTGATATTATAAGTAGTCTAAGAACTACAGTTTTAGGCATATAAAAATTTTAGGTATATAAATTGTTAGAAACACCTAATCATGTGTTGGTACAAATCAAAGATATATTATGTGGAAACATTACACTTGTTTCAGCTTAAAGAATATAATTTTTTGTTTCATTTCAAAGCAACATTTGTTAAAACTATATACAAATAACCTCAACTTGCCTTGTTTTCCAAGCTGTTGTTTAATGTGATGTGTACCTGCAAAAATGGGTCACTCACTCCCTTGGTGTCGTTGTTGTGAGGGCTACTTTTATGAAGGCACTCTTTGACCTCTGAAAAATGTCTTCAACCCTTCATGGAAAAGAAAACAACAAACGCACATACACACAAAACAAAACCCTTCATCCACACACATATACAAAAACTCCTACTTTTCCTAAGCAATAATGTGGGGTGAAGGACAAACATGAAATTCTCCTGTCTGCAGGTGATCTTGTTACTTTAGTTCATTACAATACATTCTTGACAGTTGTGTAGCTTGGTCTCTTTGTAAGGCTCCTAGCAGGGAGATCAGGTCCTGTCCCTGACACTTAACTGGCTTTTGGGAACCTGTTCCCCATGTTGGATTAACTTGCACAAGCTTGAAGCAAGGGGGTGAGCTTGATCCTGGCTCAACTTGATGTGACAGACTTTGTTCAAGCCCATGGGAGGCCTGCTTCTTTCTGAATGAAGATGAGGAGTGAATAGGAATCAGGGTGGGGAAGACATGAGTGGGAAGAGAGGAGGAAGGGGAAAGCCTATGATTGGTATGTAAAATAGATGAAAAAACGTTGTTTAAATAAAATAAAATAAAAATTTAAGGAAAGAATACATTCTAGTTTATGGAACTTAAATTGTAATGCTAGGGGCACCCATGGAGACCTAGGTGAGTTAAGTTGGTACATAAACACATGTATAAAAATTCAAGTCTAGTGGCAGCCTTTTTGAGTTACTTTTTACTGAATGAATGTTTTTAGCTCTATCCATCTACCCAAGAGTTTCAGATTTTTTAGCACCAAGTTGGATAAACACTTCCATTGTTCATTACACTTTCAGTAAATTTTTTTCTTTTATTGAAAATAGATATTTGTCAGACAATATATGCTGATGACAATTTCCTTTCTTTCAGGGCCCCCAGTTTACACACAACCTTGTTTCTTTGATTTTTCTATCTAAACAGAGTTACTTAGGCAAGAGGTGCTATTGATTCCAGAAAACCTATAGCCAACAAGTTAAATGACATTTAAATTTGACTAAACAGAAGCGGTAAACTCCCACATCTAAGTTAGCAATTTTTCCAGAAAATATAAACATTTGCTGTGAAAATCATGAATGAAAACTTCCAAGCCAGGTTTTCTCTCAGTTGGTCGTGGAAAGTTTCCAAGAAAGGTGGTCAACCAACTTCTACCAGTGTGGCAGTTCTCTTGAGTTGCTCAAAACTTCTCTTTATATACAACTGACATCTCTCTTTCAATCAAAAGTAAAATCAATATTCATGGAGTTTTTCTTTTGGGTCTGACTAAATAATATTAGAAGTGAATCTTTTCATTTCTTCCCCAAGTTGAACCCTTAAATTCTCTTGAGCTCCACTGATGCAGTATACCAATGACTTCTTTCATTTCACAGTTCTATTGTAATACTTTACTTTCTGTTTCCTGTTTTAAAGTACTGCTACAAAAAAAGTGAGTAAAGAAAATGTTGTTTTTCAACTTAAACTCCATAATGTAGGGTAAGACATGTTTATCAGAAACGGGAGATGGCTGCTGGTCATACTTCATCTGCACTCAGACAGCAGTAGAGGGAAAGCAGGAAGTAAAGCCAGGCTATAAACCCTCACAACCATCACAAAGTGATGTACTTGCCTCAGTAAATCTCCACCTCATAAAGGTTCCAAATCTCCAGTTGGGGACCAACTGTTCAAATACAAGATTGTATACATGAGACATTTCTCTTTCAAACAACTGTGCATCTAAACCTCTACCTGTGTGTCCAAACTTTGGTTTATTTGGAACACTTGGAAATTCTGATATTAAAGTCATCAAGGTGGCCATAGATTCATAACTTTTAATATTTAGAGACCACTTTTTTTCCAAACTTTGCCGCATTCTTATCAGGATAACAACAGAATATTTTATTTTTTTTTCCATTAAATGTTTTTGTTATTATGTTTGCAGCTATGATTAAATTGGCATCGGAAGACACCCTTTTCTTAGTTACTTTTTTTTTAATTTTTTTATACTGCACCAATAATCCTGGCTGGCATTACAAGCTCGTGTTTTTGAACACATTCATCTATCATAGAGTGACTCACTTTGCTGTTTTTGTTTCCACTTGATTCTGAAAGGCACTGGCAGAAACATTACAAGAATGCAGGGTTGCAGCAAATAAATTCTCAGACCAGGCCTGTTCTGTGTTTCCACAGCCAATCTATCCCACACACCATCATCTTTGAACAATACAGAGTCATAGCTAGAGATAAAAGAATGAGTTTAGATAAAGCACAACTTTCCATCGTTCCAAATATCCAGTGCACATTTAATCTGAAGCCAAATATTCTAACAGAAATTTATTGAAAGACTTTACTCAGGTTCCACAATGGGGAAGTCTAAAAACCTGGTACTTTGGTCTTTGTTTGTTTGCTTTTCCTACTTCCTTTATTTAAATTCTAAGCCTCTGGGTATTTTGTTTATCAAAAGGATTTTTTTACTTTCTGTTTTTTTTTATGTTTTCTTAACCATTTGTGGTTTTACATGGAGAACAGATTTTTTTTTTTTAAAAAAACAAGCTTGCAAGAAAAGCAGCTTTCTGGGTAGACCTCTATAAAACTATCACAAAATGAGCACTCACTGTTGATACATTTGAAACAGATTGACCCCCCGATACTCACTCATTTGACACACTTTAGAAACTGAGCCCATAGCAAACAGAACACTTACACAAGTGGGGACAGAAGGCTTTACTTTCTGAGCAGAGGGTGTCTTCAGGGGAAACTGGATGTCCTTAGTCTTAGAGGACCTTCATAATGTCTTCCAGGCCCAGGTTCACTTGAACCCTAACATATAAACAGCACACACAAAGAGGAAGCTTTTCCATTGAAAGTGTGAAAAGAAGAAATTTGGGTGGCAGGTTGTCTCACATGCGGCTCCCTTCAGATGCAAGTTCCCACAGCCAATCCGCTAACATTATCCAGAAATTCAGTCTCAAAACTCTTCTACCAGAATAAAGACACATGCAGGAAAATGGTTTTTCCATTCTTGTCTCTATTTCTTGCCAAGAGTCTGTTCCTTCAGTCTTCAGAACTGTATCTTGGACATTTAGTGACCACACAGCTGGGTGAGAGATGGCAAGAATCAAGTACAGACTTGAATTGAGTTTTTCTGGAGTTCTCAGCTCCTATTTCAGGTTGGAAGCAAGAGTTGTCTCCTTTTTTTTTTCATTATATTTTTAAAAAGGTGTCAGTGAACAAGTCTAGATTCCTTCTCAGTCCACTTAGTTTTCCATACTTTATGGATAATCAAAACTTAAGAAAAACACTGGCAAGTCTTCCTTCAAAATTGTTGACTTTTTCCTAGGAAAGTGAGTTGAAGTGAGAATATGTATTTAAATTCTACATGTAGACTTTATTGATCCAGTGGGAATAATGTAGTTTATTCTATTTCTCATTCTTTATGTGCTTGCATAAGGACCATTTAAAATTTCCTTCACATGATCTGAAATAACAGAAGTGCAGATTGCTTGTTGAAATTTATAGGCATAATATATTCTCAAAAGAGTGACATAATTTTTATTTCTGTGGAATAACACAAAGGAGATCATAAAACTTTGAGCTATTTAATAGTGAACCACATGAGAGAAGACAAATTGAGTTTCTCATCACTGAAAATATGTAATGAGCCAGTAGACATGGACCACTGATGTGTGTGCCTGTGTGAGTAATGAACCAATAGACACAAATCAATGATACAAAATATAGATTTGTATGTGTGTGTGTACATGTGTGCATGTGTAGACCATTTGCTTATTTAAAGAATGCAAAGTAATAGATACTATCTTTACTTTTGAGTATATACTCAGAATGTTTTGCAGTTTTTAAAAAGTTATGTTTTGAGAACTTCATAGATGCATGTAACATTTTTTGATGAAATACATCCTCATTAACTTGGCCTCCGACACACACACTTCAGATACTCACATACTTACTGGGTCCACTTAGAGCTTCCAGTGAATGCATGGGTGTAGGTCCATCTACTGCAGTATGGGCAGAGTGTCCAAGGTGGCACTATTTTATTGTCAGTTTAATGTGTGAACCCTGGTCAATGCACTTGGCAAATTAAGCTCATTTATTTCATGGCCCTGCATGAAATAAACACTGTGGAACTTCCATCTGTATTAAAAAGCTGTAAAAAGCAAAATGCCAGCTTCAATGATTTCATATACAATTGCAGCAATTTAGAATAATCATTATGGCTCATTTCTGAGTTTTGTCACACAGGAAGAATAAAACAAACATTTAAAAAATAACCCAAAACTTCCTTCAATAGCTTTTTAGGGAAAATAAGTCTCATTTTGTAAAAATATAAGCTAATTGAATTTCACATATTTCTGTGTGCATTTCATGTTCATTGTGTAAGCATGATGCTGATATAACGGTCATTGGATTATTCTTCATGTAAATGTGGTGGGTGTACCTACTCACTAACAGGATGAGTGCACCCCTTGTCTTGATAGCTCTCACAGTTTTGGTCAGCTTTGACTTTTTATGCCACTTGAAGACCATTTAGTTACTGATACCTAAGCTTGTCCCAAAGCCAAGTGATTTTCCATGACAAATATTTATAACGGAAAACCAGAAATGTCACTTAATATAGAATTATTTATGTTTTCAAACAAATAAATTAGCAGAGAACTTTTCAAAGCCCTTGAAGTATTTTCGGTTTTCTGATTTGGTTGCAATGAAAATTTCAGTATTATTTCCAAAAGAATTTTAATCAGTATCAGATATTTGTTTCCTCAAAAACTGGGCTAACATATGCAGAAGTCCATTTAGGAAAACATATTTTAACTGGAATTGCAATTAGTCATAAGGGGACCAGCACTTTGGTGGAAAATATAATCCAACAAAGCTAAACATTAAGTGCTGAAGTTGTTTTTACCCTTTGTAAATTCTTACTGCATGATCTCACCCTCCATATATTTTTGAATGCATATTTCTAGGGAAATTATTTTGTGCTTGATATAAAATTCTAGGTAATTAGATGCAAAAACAGCATAAAGAAACATTAAAGTTGCCAGTGTAAACACAGGAAGGAGAACTAGTAAGGGAGTGAGTGCTCTGAAAAGCTGTATTAAGTAGCACACATGGCTAATGCCTGCTAGGCACACTGGCAAGCACCCATTCACTCCCAGTGAGGAGCCGGGAATTGAGTCTGGAACATGGCAAATATTAACCTTGCGGTGAAATAATGTGATTCTAAGATACAGTTCTAGACGTTCATAATGGAAAAAGGTTTGCCAAAATTATGAGAAAGATCAATGTACTCAGATCGTCCTCTAGGATGTGAATATCATGGAGCTGATCCAAGGTGTGTTTCAGGCACTCAGATTATTCAGAACTGAACATTGAAAGTTGCAATTTCCATGTCTATGGAAGTTTTAATTTTATATTCCTTATTACAAACATACAAGTTGATAATAAAAGGAATTTACCTCTCCAAAAATAATGGATAAAATACCAACTCTGCTGCACACTTTTTCTTCTTTTGACTACTTGCACATGCCGTACCTTGGAACCTAGAAGGATGTGAAACAGAAATTTGCATGACTGGTTATCTTCCTGTAATATCTGATTTTCTTTCACCCTCAGATTCTAAGTTGTTCTTTAGATGTGCACGCTGAGCTGAAATCCTCACAGCTGGATGCCGTTGTGCGAGAGTCTCAGGTGCCAAGTCTTTCTTCCAGAGGCTGTAGTGAAGGTAATAGGTAAGCACAAGTTGTTTCATATAAGGCGAGATAGGATAATTCTGAAACAGAGGCATTACCGATATTAGTTTTATTAGACAATAATTTTCTAGAGAATTTTGAAATTGAAATTGTAAAACATTTTGAGAGTTTCAAGGATGAATACTATATCTACATCATTTTCACTCTTGCTTATTCCCTGTCACTTCTGTGGGTTTCCCTACTCCCTTTCAAAGTTAAAGCCTCTTTCTCCATAATCATTATTGTCACTCATGTATTCACACACTAACCCATTAAATCCATTCAGTGTTGCTCATATTAACACCTGAGATTGGCCTTTTGGGACTGGATGACAGCTGGTGCCACATCCCTGATGACAAGTGATTCTCCCCCTCTTAGCAACCATCGATTGTCTGTAGTTCTTCAACCAGGGAGGGACTTTGAAAAATGCCCCCATCTGCATCGGCATGTTGGCTGGTGTGGTCTTCTGTAGGTCTTTTTTATGTACACAATCATATTGTTAAGTTCTTGTGGGTAGAGCTTCCCTGTTATTTCTAGAAGATATTATCTCATAGCTGATATCCTGGTCTTCTGGTTCTTATCACATTTCCCAATTTCCACAATGCATCTTGAGATATAGACTAGGATTGGGAATCCCAGGGTTCCTTGTTATCTTCATTTTTATCATCAGTTGTAGGTCTCCATGGTAGCCTCCATTTGCTGAAGGAGGCAAATTCACATATGTTTGGATATCAGCCCTCTGTCAGATGTTGGGTTGGTGAAGATCTTTCTCATTCTGTAGACCACTGTTTTGTCTTATGGACAATGTCCTTTGCGTTACAGAGGCATTTCCATTTCATGAAGTCCCATTCATTAATTGTCACTCTCAGTGATTATGCTACTGCTGTCATATTCATTCTGAGCTAACACATTCAAGACGACTTCCCACTTTCTCTTCTATCAGGTTCAGGATGTCTGGGTTTATTTTGAATTTTTTGATCGACTTGTACTTGAGTTTTGTGCACAGTGATAAGTTTTGCTAGCACCATTTATTGAAGATTCTTTCTTTTTTTTCATTGTAAAGTTTTGACTTTTTGTCAAAAATCAGGTATTCATAGATGTGTGAATATACGTCAGTTTCTCCAGCTGGATTCTATCGATTCACTTGTCTGTTTTTAAGTCAATACCATGCAGTTTTTATTACTATAGCTCTATAGTAGAACTTGAAGTAAGAAATGCTGATATTTCCAGAAGTCCCTTTATTATACAGGATTGTTTTAGCTATTCTTGGTTTTTTGTTTTTCCATGTGAAGTTGACTATTGTTTTTTTTTTTTTGAAGT
The DNA here is from genome assembly GCF_982192425.1 of Myodes glareolus. Classification (NCBI taxonomy): domain Eukaryota; kingdom Metazoa; phylum Chordata; class Mammalia; order Rodentia; family Cricetidae; genus Myodes; species Myodes glareolus. The sequence continues at coordinate 60,736,203 of NC_142048.1, forward strand.
ATTCTGTTGGTATTTTGATGGGGTTTCCATTGAATTTGTTGATTGCTTTTAGAAGATTAAGGCAATTTCTTTTATGATAATTTTATGATAACTATATTTACCTGTGAGTATAAGGATAAATATTTAGACTACCTTTAGGAATTGTACTGGTGTAGAAAAATGACAGTAGTCAGTTTCTTGTCCTTCTTGTGGGCCAGGGAAAAGGATTCTAAAGCATACTTATTGAGATCAGCTTCTTCATGGCCAACTGTAAGGAAATAAAAGTGGAGAAAACAAATGTCATCACTTTTCTAGTGGTGTTTGGGAAGGGTGTCAGTTCTCCAGATATTAGTCTTTATTTACAATACTTATATATGGTAATTCTGTATTTGCAAGATGATATAGGAACATTTTCGTCGCTTTTTTGTTAATCACATTATGGTTTTCAACTTCAAAAATTTTATTTTTTTATTTTTATTTTTTTACTTTTCTGTGTTTTAATTACTATTTGTAGGTCATTGTCTGGAAAAATAATTCAATGGAGGCTTTGAGAATCAACCAGTCCTTCAGTTTTAAATTACATGTGATAAAGTCTTACGGGATCATGTTACATTAGACTCAGGGTGTGAGTTATCCCTTTCTCCATCATACCAACGTGTGTAGACTACTATACCACTTCTCATTTACAATCTATCTTACATATTGGCTTAGCTGTTGCTAGCCCAGTGACCATGACCCCTCTTGATTCAAAACTAATTACAATTGTTAGAGCTATGATACTGGCAAGCTTATTAAAACATAGTGCTTTAGTTGATCCATTTAATTGTCTGATTCCTTAATGACCTTCTCCACCTGAAACTTAAACATTAAGCTTCAGAGACACTGAAAGTGTCAGTCATAACGGGTTTAATACTGCTCTATTCTTCATAGTTAGTGTGGTTCTTCAAAAACTTCCTCCATGAATAAGTTTCTATATAAATCAAAGATGTGGGAGTTTTTGACTAGCTAATGTAGTAGATACAATAAAAATAAGAAAGACTCCAAATTTTATAATAAATGCATACAATTTTGCATCTCTAAAAGACTTCAAACGGCTGAACTATATACTTATAACCATTGGCCTAAGAAATTAACTGTTCCTCATACTAGGCATTCCTGGATTTCTTTCCTTAGCACACATAACTGGTTGTGTTGGACTGACTTACACAGAGCCTTGTGCTACGAGTACAAACTGCTTCAGTTTCTTCTCACCCAGCAATCCTGTTTTTATTTATTTATATATTCAGAAGTATTCGTGCAATAAAATATGAAGGATATTCCACTTTAAATAGTTTAAGGTAGAATGGTAGGAAGGAATCATGAGACTAGAATTGAAGGAAAATTGAAGATAGAAATTGTCTGGAGGTTAGTTTCCAGCTCAGAAAAAAATGAATTTTTATACTGAGTGATTTATCAGACTAAAGGATAGAAGTTATTGCCTAAAGCCTTCTGAATTGAGTAACATAATAGAATACTTTATCTAAGTTAAGCTGCAATGTAGGAATTTCCCATTCAAGTAAGTTGAACTGAAAAAAAAAGTAGGAATTTTTCAGCTCAAATGCTCATGGCCTTGCGGAATTCAACTCGTCTTTCAATCATTGACCTTCTATGGAAGATGATCTCTGTTTGATAATATGCCTCACCCATATGTAACAGAAGCAACATCCGTCACTTGCTCAAGAAAAGGGCAACTTCATCATAGGTTTAGTTTTCAAGCATGAGATGCAGCATGTGTTGCGACCTAAGCAGGTGCAGGTAGTCAATTCCTGTATGGCTACTCTATGAGCAGAAATCTAGAAAATAATGCAACAACTTAATGAACAGGAGAATCCACAGTCTAGGAACAACCTACTGTGTTTTGGGGAAGAGGAATCTCATGCAAATTAATAAGAAACTACACATAGAATGATCTGAGATATAGGGAACAAATAGAAAAGAATTCTACTAATAAGATTCAAGTATTGAATTCTAAAGGTAAGCCCATGAAAGCAGTGGTAGCTGACAATGAATGAAGAGAGATGTAGTGAGTCAGAGGAAGTCAAAAAAAATTCCATATAATACAGAATATGAGGTAATTGTTATGGAGGAAAGAGCGTATTATTGTGGTATATATTGAATCAGTTCTTATTGTTTCAACGTGGGAAAAAGTACAACCAGAGAACTGAAAACTTATCAGAAAAGTTGAAATTAAAATGATAAATATTATAATCAATTATTTGTATTGAGAAATCATATAAGCCTAAATAGAATATACTAGTATCTTCATTCACCAAATTGCTATAATTATGAGCTGAGGGCTCTACCCAAAATGGTAATTTATTTTCAGTTATTAGAATAAACTGCAAACTATTCAAGAGATAAAATTAATTTGCTATAAACAGGTATCAATAATAATTTTCATGGGGCAAATAAAAACTCACAAAAATATAGTTAAATTATCTTCCACTTGAGTATCTAATTGAAATGAATGCTATGAACAAGAGAAAATATAATTTTTATGCCACCATATTATCAGAATGACACTAATTAATTTTATTTTATGTTGACATTTTTTTTTTGAGACAGGGTTTCACGGTGTAACCAAGGCTGTCCTGGAACTCACTCTGTAGATCAACTTAGCCTTCAGCTCACAGAGATCTGCCTTTCCCTCCTCTGGAGTGCTGAGTTTAAAGTGTGCCACCACTGCCTAGAAGACACTATTTTCGATGTATAAATTATGTATAGGTGATGTAACTTTTAATAGAGAATATTAACATAACTCCCAATGAATCCTTAACATATTTTGCTGTGTTATTTTCAAAAAGAGAAGTTAGGCCAGGAGACCATCAAAAGAAGGCAATGCAATGAGCAGGCAGGAAATTTCAGACAACATGAGTTGAAGTTTCCAATTTCAAGATGAAATCCAGAAGCTGGGTGGTGGTGGCACACACCTTTAATCCCATCACTCAGGAGGCAGAGGCAGGTGGATATCTGTGAGTTTGAAGCCTGCTTTGTCTACAGAGTGAGTTCTAGGACTGGCTCCATAACCACTGAGAAACCCTATCTCTAAAAACAGAAAAAAAGAAAGAAAGAAATAAGGAAGGAAGGAAGGAAGGAAGGGAGGAAGGAAGGAAGGAAGGAAGGAAGGAAGGAAGGAAGAAAATCAGGAAAGGACCAAGGAGTTTTGCAAACCCAGAAGCCACTCATCATCTGAAGTTCAGTGGGTACTTAGTCTCTAATTGGAAAGAGGGTCTTCACTATTAACTGGGCTCCATCTGATCAATCCAAACATCAACTAGTTGAGGCAATATATCCTGAATGTTATTTATAGAAAACATATAGTATAGTTTATAAAAATAACCGTAATGGGTGTGTGTGCTGCAAAATTGACCCTAGATCCTTCTGAGAGATCTACCATTATTAGACATTTATGGTAAAGAAAATTCTAAGAAATTCTGGAGATTATCTTTCAGTAAATTTTAGTGAAGTTGACACACAAAAATTTATTATGGATACGTACTATTTTGTAAACTATCTCTGTCTATCATCCATCTGTCATATAAAACAGTTTATTTGAATTATTGTAGTTACCCTACAAAGGAAATAAAGCTCTTCTGAGAAGCCATAGTTTACCAAAAAGACTGTGGCTTACCTCCTTTCTAGTTGTTGGCCAAAGATATCTAGGAAACCCCCTAAATAGTACCTGTGGTTACTTTTGATCTTGGTTACCCCAAAGAACTTATTGGCAAGACTAAGTTGCTGAGGTACCAGATAAATTAATCACGGAACACAAAGAAATCAAGTTAATAATGACTAGCAAGCTACTCTTTTACTAGTTTGTTCTTATAGTGCTGGAAGGTGCTATGCAGGCCTCTAGGGTGAGGGAGTCTGCAGCAGTCTTATCCAACGGTGACCCCTATGACCAGCAGCAATTGACTGACAGAGCAATATATGCAATGAATACAGTCATGGCATAAGTATTATGTGAGTAACCAGCGGCTTTTTGATTGACGTAAGGACTTCTACACAGGAGGAAACACATGGCTGGTTCTACAAATGTTTGGTAGCTCAAGACTCTGAGGGCTAACCCTCTTACTATTATTGTGCTAAATGGTCATAGTATCAAAGTGTCCTCAACAGTCCTGTCTCTCTACCAGTAAAGTATTGCAGCTCTCAAACCTATCAGAGAAGTTTCTTCGAGCAGTGGGTGATAGCTAATTCTGAAAAAATCACAACTTGTCAAAGTGCACAGAGTAATTGACTGGTGAGTGTCCCAAATGGGGCATTTATACCACATCCACTTTACAGGACTCAAGGACCATTGAGGAAGAATGAGAATAATCATAATATCTACTTGTCTTGGAAGATCTGAACAAAAACAAATCTTTCTGGATACAATAGGACCTCTGCGCTTAGAAACTAACAGCAGCTGTGGTTACCTACATAAAACCTGTACAATATCAAGCCAGTCAACATCTTGGCAAGGCTGGAGCTGAGGTTCGTGAACTCCTCCCAACTCCTAACTGATGTTAGAGAGATTGGGGTACATATGGTAGGAGTTAAGGAAGGTATTGAGTACATAAAGCTGCTTGCTGCTAAGCCCGATGAGCAGAGTTCAGTCTCTGGAAGCTACAAGCTAGAAGGAGAGAAACCACACCTGCACTCTCTCCTTCCACCTCCACAACTATCGTACGTGTTCCAGCACATTCTCACACACATGTGCAAGTGCAGGAATATAAGTAGGTGAATGTAATTAAATAACAATAAAATAGGAATCAGAAGACTATAGAAGGAGCAAGTAGTAAATATAAGACTAAAGTTTCATGAAATTACAAACATAACTTGTATTCAAAAGGACCAATTAAACCAAGAATTGTCTCCTTGAAAAGACTCTGAATTGGCACAAGAAGGATGAGTTAGAACAAAGAGAAAGAGAGGCACAAATATTTGGAAGTAGAAAACTCAGTACTTAAATGTTGTGTACTCAAGAAAGAAAATAAAGATTTCTATAAACCTTATGCCAATGAACTTGAAACTTTAGATTAAGCTGATGAATTCCTAAATATATGTTACTTAAAACATATTGGAAAACTAGAGTCTCATGCCAATTCAAAAGCTTACATAAGTAGTCAAAATCTTCTCTGGGTAAAATCATCCCTGCATGCCTTCTGTGAAGGCTTCTTGCCGACATCGTATCTTGCATATGCATATATGCAGATATACTAAGCATCTATGTATATGTTATGCACATAATTTGTTTTGCATACATGCTAATGACTACAGAACTTTGCAGAGTTTTGATGTCTGGCACAATCTTATGCGTGGTTTTTAAAGATCTGTTTAATTTGTAGGGGTGTTTGTCTTGCTTGTGTGTATGGATACCACAAGGAGGTCAGAAGAGGATATGAGACCACTTTGACCTGAACATACAGAACGTGGTGAGTCACCATGTGTGCACTGGAAATTGAACCCAGGTCTTCTTCAAGAACAGCAAATACTCTTAATGTCTGAGCCACTGCTTCAGACTCTATAGGTCAATTATTATAAAGATAGTAAAAGAAACGAAAACTGTTATCAATATTAGCTTTTCTAGGGATGCAAGTGAGTAAATCCTAACCTAATAAATAAAATCACCTGTGCATTATTAACAGGATGAGAACATTGGCAAATTCACTTATGCTAAGCATTATAATAGACAATAGATATGACAAGATGAGAAAAAAGAAATGCACAAAGTTTAAGAAGAAGAAATGTCATTTTCTCTGTTTATGAAGTTCAAGATTATTTCAGTAGAAAATGCAAATAAATTTATATTACACTATGAGGGAAAAGAAAGACTGTACGGGTCAGAAGGTGGGGAGGACTTCTACAGAGAAACCCCGTTTCCTGGACATGGTGGGGTTCTTGCTTTCATGGACAGAAAACAATAACATTTGTATGCATATGACTTGTCAAAGGTCAAGCCAGTTAACTTTCACCTTGCATGAGGGGGTGATCATGCGATCCTACCCATACCTGAGGAGCTATTGGCAGTGCTGAGAGGATGAAATCAAGGAGTAAACAGGGAGAAGCAAGGAAATGTTGGATGGGTGAAGGGCAGAGATGATCAAAATATACTGAATACTAGTATGAAATTTTGAATAATGTTATATAAGTAATATATAAATAATGCTATATTAATATGTTATATTTTAAAGACTGTATCTTTAAATAATGTTGAGAAACTGAATAAGGAAAACATTTCCAGTTACATTCTGGAAAATGGAGAATCCTATTAGAGAAATGACCTCAATCATCTTCAAGTCTATTAATAACCAAGAAATACAGACATAAAATCTAAATTAGTCCTTGAGAACAGAGTGATGTGGAATTTCCCTCTGTATTCTACGAATTTGTTTTTATTACCATTGGTTTATAAACAACTGTTTGATCCTATACAGGGCAGAATATAGCTAGGCTGGAAGGGACAGAGAGAGCAAGAGAGGGACAGAGAAAGAGAGAGAGAGAAGATGGAGCCAAGAGATGCCATGTAGTTGCCAAAAGAGAAAGAAGCTCAGAACCTTTAATGGTAATCCACAGTTTTGTGGAAATACACAGATTAATACAAATGGGTTAATTCATGATGTAAGAACTAGCTAGAAATATGGCCAAGTCATTGGCCAAGTAGTGTTCTAATTAATATAGTTTCTGTGTGATTATTCAGGTCTGGGTGGCCAGGAATAAATGAGAAGCCTCCATCTACAATGAAATAATTTATTAATAGCTAATTGAGACATTGAAAAATTAGAAAATTATTGTTCAAGAAATCATAAAAGAAGTATTGCATAGGCTATGAAAAATAAAATATAATTTAAACCCTATCTCATGCTTTCTAAATAATATAATCTTTAATTATCAAATATCAATATTAACAATTATACAAGAGGAATATTTGTTACATAATAATATAATAGCAAATATATAATATGAATAATATAATACATAATAATATAATAACATATAATATAATGTAATTATATATTATATAAAATAATAATATAATAACTAATTATATAACATATAATGTAATATTTAATATATTATATATAATATTATAATATAATAACAAGTATACAAGAGGAATGCACTCTGGCTTTTTATCTTATTGATAGTGATAAGTGATAATTATATAATACAAAATAAAATATAAGTGATAATTATATAATACAAAATAAAATATAAAAAATGACATTATTTTACTATATGAAATATTGATCATTTTTCAGTGAGGAAAATAATTTTATTTCATTGGAAAAATTTAATTATAAGATGTCAAGCAGGAACTGCACATCCTCAATTTAAAAGCAGCTCCAAGTACCAAGAATACATCTAAGAATCAGATAGTGAAACAAATGACTGTGTGAATTGGGAGACTGGGACTAGGGGAAGGTGACTGGATGACAAAGGGAGTGTCCTTCATGCTACTGGAGCCCTTAGAAGAGTTGAAGATAGCAGAGTTCTCCCCTTCCACCCTGTGAGTTTGAAGTTTACAAGATGGACTTTCTCCAATCTTGAAATCTACCAACCCCTTAAGTTTTAGACTCTGCTGCTTCTGAAACAAGAATGAAAATTACATATTTATAAACTCTCTAGTTCATATATTTACTGACCATAGGCTACAGCTAAAAACGGTGCCTCATCTGTGGAAGCTACTTGGTATTTTATCTCATTTTCTTAGCTTTTATTTTAGTATATTTTGTATGTGAGCATTTTGTTTACATGGATGCATTTGCATCATGTATGTGCTCAGTTCTTGTAGGCCAGAGAAGGACATCAGCCACTGTGGCTAGAGTTCCAGGAGGCTGAGAGTTGCAGTAAGGTGCTGAGAACCAATGCCGGGTCTTCCACAAGAGCAGTAAGTGATTGCAAACCTGGATGCTCAGGTTGGTAATTTTCTGAATGAGTGGATGAATGCATAAAAAGGATTACTATGCATATTGTCTTTGGAGGTTTTGGTTATGCTGTGGGGTAATGAACTCACTGAGGAATTATTTTTTTGTGGCTGGACAGAATTGTACCTGCTAGGGCAGCATCTTCCGGGTCATTGGAATTTGACAGATACTAAGTTTGTTTTATGAAAATTCCTGAAATGAAAAGAAATCTTTTTTTTTTGTTGCTTATGCAAACCATTGTAAGCTTCTGTCTCAAATTCTAGAATGTACAACTGTCTTGGAATGTGTATTTATAGACTGGAACTCCAAGACAGATGAAATAGTTGAGCTTTTTGAACAGGTCTTATTGTTGAAGTTTTCAATGATTTCTTTTTTCTGTAAAGGTGTAACTATATGACATTACCTTCAAGCTTCAAAGCAGCAATTGCATGTCATAGAGCCAAAAGCAACCCCAAGTGCCAAGAATACAGCTAATATACATGGGAAACGTTCCAAGAGTCCCATATGGCAATATGAGTTGAACATCTTTTACAGCAGCGATTCCTTTCTAACCCAAGTTCTTTCCTTTAAATAGCACCTCTTTTATTTCCTGTAGTCGAACTGGCTACACAGGCCTGGGGCTTGCCAAGCCCGTGTCTGGGATGTGAATCTCCAGGAACCAAAGTGCTAAACCTTGCTTTTCCCTCGCCTGCTCTGCCAAAATCCATCTCACCACACCTTAAATTACATGAGATCAAAGGCTGAAAATTATATGCCATCAAAAGTGGAGAGATAAAATGTTTATCTACCGCATTAGAGGTGCAGGGTGTTTTGCAAGCACTTGGTGTTAGAGTGAAGCTCGTCTGACTGCTCTTGCCGTGGCCCTGCCTGCTTCCTCATCCCACTGGATAGATTCGCTGGAAGAGGCTGGTGGCAAATTGGAAGTGGTGTAGTCATTATGCGTTGAAGACCTTGTGTTGTGTTCTGTCTAATTAGAAATTAGATTTCCATAGTGAGAACAGCCAAGAAGAATGGAGCCATACTATAAAACTGCGTCTTGCTGCTGGCATGCCACTTCTTTTAATGGATTTCTGCATATTTGGAAAGCGTTCTAATTTCTCCTTTAAAAAATAAACCCCTTAATGTCAGGGAAAATATGTTTATTTTTTTCTTCTTGATGTGCTTTCTGAGCCAAGATGACTTTGCAGAAGTATCTGTAGGTGGGCTCTGGAAAAAGACAGAGCAATTGAAGGAATTTTTTTGAAGTTTCTCTTTTAAGACATATTTAAAATTCAATATAAGCAAGTCACCATGTACCTAGGTTTCAAATTTATTAACAGCTGATGCTGTCCTCAAATATGTACTCTATGTTGGTGAAAGTCACTGAGATGTGATATCCTAAGTCTTCCCTCAGTTATAGGTTGTATGTGGACACCCCATCCCCGCTCCCCCAATAGGCTCAGGTACTTGGACACTTAGTCCCCAGCTTGGAGACTGTTTGAGGGGTCGTGGAACTCGGAACAGGTAGAACTGATAAACACAGGTCACTGGAGAGAGAGGGAGCTCTGATGGGACTAACTTGCTTGTCTGCTTCCTCTTGCACTACTGTGAACAGCCTCCTCCTCATCCTACTACCTCTGCTCCCGTGGCCATGTCTTCCTCAACACAAGAGACTGTGATCTCTTGAAACTGTGAGTAGAAATTAAGCCTTTTCTCCCTTTAGTGTGAGAAAGGTATCTTGTCAAAGACACAATCAAAGGATTACTACATACTAAATTGAAATTTAAGTATGTGACATTGCCAAAATAAAAATTGATAACATGAATTAACAGGGTTAGTATTTTAGACTTTATTCTTCTTGATTATTTTGTATACTAAGAAATTATAGAATATTTTGCTTGTCTTACTTTAAAAAGTACACTTTAAGCCTCATATTGCAGAAAATGCTTTTAATCCCCGGACTTGTGAAGCAGAAATAGCAGGATTTCTATGAATTTGAATCTAGTCTACAAAGCAAGCTCCAGACCAGCCAGGGATGTATAGTAAAACCTTGTCTTCAAAGGGAACAAAGGTATACTTTAAGAATAATCATAGAGCATATTCTATATCCTGGTTGTATATAAATAAATAAATAAAGTTACAATCATTGTTTAGTGCAATATTAATTTTCAAGAAGCAGGGGCTAATTCGAATACAAACAACTTTGAAAGTACATTTACAATAATCTTCACTGACTTAAGATGTGCATAGAGAAAAATCCAATGTTTGTTTCAATCTTTGTTTCTAAAATTATTCATTCATTTACCTAATGTTTTTAGGAAGAAATGCATCATCAGAGTTTTCTGGAAACACATATTTAATTGGAAAATCAACTTTTCATAATCATTTTAAATTTAATTTCTTTCTTCAGTATGTATTTTGTCTTATTTTTTAAAGTTAACATACGGTTATGGCGTTCATTGTGACATTTATATACATAGCTGTCCTCAGATTTTGTTCTAATTGATCTCCCCAATTCCTGCTGTATCTACTGTACTGGTTGTACACTGTTTCTGGTTCCCTTCCAGTCATCAGTCTCCACAGCTCCTGCTTAAAAATCTGCTAAAGGCAACAGAACTCTCTCATACCAAAAAGAAATCTGTCCTTTTTCTACTAACTTTGACTGTCCCAACCCCCCACCCCAAGCTCAGAAGTCATATCTAATTTCTTTTGTAGGCATATGTATTACAAGTAGAAAATCATGAAACCCTGCCCCTGCTCTGTAGCTCCATATTAATCCTTAAGCCTTCTCTCTCCTGAAATATGAGTCCAATTATCATTGCCTAAATATCACATTCTGCCAACCTCAGATCAGCTTCTTTTCCTTGACTCTTGCTAGTACATTACTAAAAATGAGTGGCAAGACCTACGTGTGTTGTCATCCTTGAACCATGTAGGTATTCCTCATGTCACTGAGGCTATATTTGTTGAATATCATTGATGAGTTAAAGATTTTTCAATGAAAGGAAGAAGTGGATATCTGGGAAGGAGTGTCCTTAGTCAAAATGTGGTAGATTATTCTGATAGAACTAAGTGAAATTCCAATGGAACAGTTCCTCTGAAAAAATAATTAGATAATGATGTTTTCAATAAAAAAGCATGAAGAATTCTTAGATATGGAAGATAAAAAGCTGGGAGCTTATTATACCTCTGATTTTGCTTGAAGAAACTTGGATAAAAAATAAAAAAGTTTTAGGTGTGCCTTTCACTATATTCAAATTAGATTATTGATTTAATGTAAATAATTTACCTCAGAGATAGTCTTATAATCTTTGGTAACTTTCCTGTACTTTTATTCATGAAAGTGTTAATTCATGTTTGGATGAAGAGTAATGGTTTTTGTTGACTGAGTGGATAATATATTGAACAGATAAAAAAACAAAAACATACCATCAGAAACTACTGGATGAGGTGGGAGGTGGCCAAGTTGGTTCTCAGGCTACCACTGGACAAAAGAACAATGACTATCTAAAAGCCTTATTCCAATGTGGCCTAGTGGGGTACTAACAGTCACACTAGCACAATAACTGAAGGCTGGAATCCAATCCCAAAGGGAGATGACAGAAATACAGTGAACTGCATGGGCGGATTGCCCTGGCCCTGCAGCTATCATAAAACTATCATTGATGTGGAGATGGGTGGGAGCTGGTGTCTTTCTATGCCATGAGCTCTACCTAATTAGCCTGCTTGTTCCTTCCCATGGTCTGGAGAGTCAGCCTTGCTTTGTCCTGCCTTGCCAAGGGTGTGATCAAAACTGGGGAGAGATAATAGGAGATGGGTGGTGCTTTGAATTGCCTATATAGTTAACCTACTGAAAATTCGCTCTTGATATTTTGACCACAGTAATTTGAAGGAGCTCGATGCTTTGTTTTATAACTGGTGGCTGCAGACTCATCCTCACCAGGGAACTATGTGCTGGGCTTTTTCTGAGAAAGTAACCATTACAGAGTCATGGACAATCTTTTCTTTGTGCTTGACGTTACTTCTGAGCCTTTGCTTTCAGCGGTGCTTGTGTTTTCTTTTCCATTCCCTTTGTTTGTGGTTTGTAGTAAGAGATATTACAACATTCCAGTTCTTGTATGATCTTACCCTACTTTTATTTCTTTTCTGAACTCTTACTACAATTTTGAGTGCCTCTGGGTTTGAGAACTAGTTCCTTGAAAATGCCTTATCTGTAATAACAATCCACATAAAAACAGAAGAGAGTGTGTCTAATGAGGACAGATTTCCTTAAGCTCCAAAAATCAAGTTGTCTTCTTTGACTTTCTGTTGAAAATTAGTTTAATACAAGCTTAAGGTCTCCACTAACAGCCTGGTGTGAATTGATTCAGAACCAGCCTATGTACTGCAGGGCTGCCTGAGAGATATATTCCCTCTAAAGATTTCATACAGAGAGGGAGCTACAATTCTGTTCTTTTCTAGTGTTAAAGAACTGGTCCTTAGACTCACTCTATGATTTCAAGTATCAGTCTCCCAAGGTTACTGCTTTGGAAACACTGCCAATTTCTTCTCTCTGAAATTCTCCAATATATTTCATAATAGTTCTTCTTCCAATTCCAGCATTAGCAGACTCTATTGGTATTTGGACACCACAGTATCTGCTGTTTCTTCCAGGATATTATCTTGACATATGACCAGCTTATCTGAAGTCCAACTCATGGAATTGACACACATTTTCTCAAATGTTGTGTGTTTGTATCAGAGAGGAAAAAAGACCCTTCTGTGAAGTAGTAGCATTTGAGTCTTCTTCTCTGTGGGTTAAAGAATTATCTACAACTATTCTACTATCTTCCATTTATAATTAGTAGCTTTAAGCAAAAGCCTTGCAACATTTCTTTCTTCATAGACCAGGAGAGAGCAAGACTGACTTGTGTGACTGTTCAGGTACATGAACATTTTTAGAGCTCACTCTACATTATACAGGAGAGAGAAGACTGACCTAGAAGATCCATGAGGATTTCAGTTATGTTTTAGCCAGAGGCAAGGATGTTGGCAGACTTGGATAGAAGATCAGGGACATATTTACATAAACATGGTCTCTCAAGAATGGAAGTTGTGAGTTAGTGTCTCTTTATGCCTATACTAAGGACCCAGGATAAGGGTGAACAAATACAATCCAGGCAGAATTCCTTATGCTTGAAAAGTCACAAAGCAACTTCCAGTGCTAACCATTAAACAAAAAAATTGGGCTAGTCAAGAATCTATGCTTTCCCTGATCTTAAACACATGGGTAATTGGTTTTATTATTTCCCCTAAACTCAGTTTTAAATCTGAGATTAAAATAGTAAATGTCAACCTCACAAAGTTGTTATGGCGATTAAATAAACTTCAAAAAATGACTTGTTTAATTGTTGTTTATATGCCTTACTAATTTGTTCACATTGAAATTAATTCATTTTTTGGCCCCATTTTAAATTATTCATTATTCTGAATTTGGATCCTATTCTCAAATTGTCAGCACTTCAGTCTTAAAAAATACTTCTCCTATACCTCAGTTTTATTTTTAAAGTGATATCTTATTAATTATATGATAATTTTATACAACATATTTTGATTATATTCAATCTTCCCTTTCTCAACTCTTAGATTCACCTCATCTCCATACCCACCCAACTCTAGCCGGAGGCTGCTTGTTTGTTCTGGGCTATTGTGGAACTCTGTCACTACTACACCCAGCTTCATGTTTTCATCTTCTCTGGGTTTTTAGTTGTTGTTAAAGCCCATTTTTCCAATCTGTGCTTCACAAACACGTTTGTGTGTGGGATAATTTCTTGGAGTTTCATTGATTTTTTTTCACAGATAGCACATTTAAAAAAATTAACTCTCCTAGCAAATACCAATTACTCATAGCTCTCCAGTTTGGGGTGAGGTTTTGTACCCACCTCCTCTCTTCACGATGGTATTTGTCTGGCTTGCACTTAAACAGACCGTATGCACGCCATACAAATAACTATGAGTTCATAATGCAGAAAGGATTAACTATTTTAAAGATGTTTGTCGGTAGGATTTCATAGACACTCAAGTGGAAAGCTATTGCCATTGTTCATGGTTTCTCCCCAGAACTTCATGGTTATATACACTTAGTAAATGGGCCATATACTTGTATTATGGTAGTGATCTTAAAAGCCTCTTTCCCACTGGCTAGTTTTCATGGTTCTGGGAACCTCTGTGCACACTGCTGTAGGAGAAAAGGAACCGTTACATCAGTCTTACCAAGCCATGACCACTGCAAACTATAACAATGACCTGCTTGGGAAAATATCCCCACTGCTGCAAGAGTAGTAAGAGTGTTATGGAAGTAACTACCTGTTTTATGCATCAATTTAAAGCACTTTCCACAACATGAACCTCATACTATGAGCCATTATCAGGCTAGGGGCGAGACATCTCATAGGGCCTAACGAACAGCCTACAACTATTATTATGCTAGTTGAACTTAATATTAAACCAATTCCTAATGACATATTACTAAACCCACATACTATTACTTCTCTCAGCACTCACCAGAGAAGGTTTTCTTGTAGTAGATGGCATTTTTTACAGATACCCAGAAGTTTTAGGAGACCTTGCTGATCAGAGGTTGTAGTCCACCATGGCCTGACATTTCTCTTTGAGCTTTGCCCAACATGGAGTGTTGGAGGAGAGTGTTGGTTCTTGGCTACTCAGCCCCAAAATAATCGCACAGAAACCATAATATTTAAATCACTGCTTGGCCCATTAGCTCTAGCTTCTTATTTGCAAACTCTTACATCTTGATTTGATAGGGGAGTTCAGCCAATCACATTCTGTTTTGGGGGCGTGCCGCCCTCAGGCTAAAGCCTGCCTATAAACCTAGCAAGCACTCTCCACTAGCTCTCTTTTCTCCTGGCTCCTGCGTCAGGACGGATCGTTTGGATTCTGGTGTAAGCTGTTGTAAGTCTTACTTCTGTTTATTAAAGCTGTATATTCTGGGGACTTTTCATTACCAATCGCCCTGCGGCTTCATTGATTTAACCCATTATCCATTAATCTGTGCATCAGCATGACGTTGTGGCCTACCAGCAAAGTTTCCTCATGTCTGTCTCCAGCAGCAGCTCCATGGCTTCTCTAAATCCCACCTTCCTTCTCCCAGTATTAAGTTTAGTCTTCCCCGCCTACCTCTATTCTCTGTGCAAAAGCCCAAGACAGTTTCTTTATTAACCAATGATATTCACAGCATACAGAGGGTAATCCCACATTAGTGAAGAACCACCCCCCCCAATTGGAAGACTTACCCATATTGGAGGCCTCCTCTTCTCTACCTGATCTTATTTGGAGAACACACACACACACCCTATTTAGTCCAATAGTGTTGTTCACATATGTTTGTGCATGTGTATTAGTCTAAATAGGGTGTGTGTGTTCATACATACACACACATATACATACATAAGCATACACACACACATACACACAAATAGTAATTATAGAAGAAGTCATGAATTTGAAAAGAGGTGTTTTGGGGAATATCAAATAAGTTGGAGGAAGAAGGCAGAAAGTGAAGTAAGTATGGTGTATTAATGTATGGAATTCTCAAAAAATAAAAAAAAATGTAAATCAGATTTTTGAAAAAGTTATCACTTTAATCAAAGAGGTCTTCCTCCAGTCCTCCATCCCATCAAGGATGCTGCATGGAATCACATGCTCTGTCCTCTAATCCTTTCTTTTCTTCAAGAATGGATTAGCACCTGGAATAACACTGTAACAAGGGTGTATTTGTTTAAGGTGTGTCTTTACTAAGAGAACAGAAACTTCTTCATGACAGTGATAATGGAGTGGATCCAGATATTGAGTAGGTGTTTAATGTGCGAAATAAATAGACAACTGAAATTAAAAGGCATAAGGATTCAATTAATTTGCTGCAAAATTATCTGTTTATTGCAATTAGTGTGCACTGGCTGCTTAGAAAACTTAATGTCACTGAATTTAATGAATCTCTAACAAACTTTTTTTCTATGAAGGAAAGTGAAGTACAGACTATAATGAAGATGACATTACCTCTTCTTTCTTCTCTAATTTTGGTTCTAAATTACTGCTCCATCCTACTGCTCCAATGCTTAGAATGAGGTGTGCTGTAAAATGTTCCCTAGAAGTGACAAATTTTGTGGCTGTTGGGCTGATGTGGGACATAGTGTCAATAGACTCCTGGGTGCAGAAGGGAATTTTTGCATGTGCCTCATGATGGTTTTCAATGCAGCTCCACCTCTAGGTGATTTGGCAGAGTCCAACTCTCAAGTATCCCTGATTGGGTTTGACAAGCAGTGTGCATGTAGAACTGTCGTTCTGGTCTAGTGCAAAATCCAGTAGGTGTGCTTGTGGACTGAGTGGAGAAACTTTGATGAGTTTCTCCACCTTAAAGTAGGATTGAATCTTCTACTAGAATGCAGAATAAATGAATGGATGGAGCAAATAGGGTAACTTTAATAGAGTTATAAGTATATGTAGTTAGTTTCTTTTAATAACAGATGTTTCAAATATTCACCTCTTTTCATTTTAGAAGGTTTGTTTTGCTAGAGAGAGACTCTTAGCCATCAAGTAGAAGGAAGATACTTGTCACTCATTCCTCACGATGGGGAGGGCCGTGAGAGGTTCTCCATGCCGCCATCTGAGGATCTGATGTTCTAGATGTGCATAGGCAAATCAACTGCTGATTTTAGAACTTTTATTTATTTTTTTTATTTCTTTGGAAAAGCGAGCAGCAAAATATTAAAGCAGAAGCCTAAAAAAGCATGTGATTGCAAATCTTGGTGAAACAGCCAATAACTGATATTTGTTTCCTTAGTGCTTTTGATCTGTAGCTCCTACCAAGGCTGTGTGGGAGCTCTTGACTGAGTGGTTGCATCAAGCAGAGGATGAAAGGAGACAATCCTCACATTCACCTGGGTATTGATTGTCCTGTAAATAGAAAGGGACCCAGTTAAGCTGGCCCATTGCCCTACAGAGGAGAGTCTTATTAAAAATAAACAGCACAAGTATTCATTGCAATGAGTCATTGTTCTGTTTCAAGGCCCCTGGCTTCTGCTGGGCCCTCACTGGGACTCCTCTTGGATATCCTGTTGTTGCTCAGTGTCATGGAATTCCTACTGCTGGGATCTGCAGGGCAGGCCCCTTCTTGTGCTCCAGCAGATCATAGATGGTATTGTGGTTTGAACAAAATGACTCCCAAAGGGAGTGGCACTATTAGGAGAAGAGGTATAGTTTTGCTGGAGTAGATGTGGCCTTTTTGGAGGATGCCGGCTCTACTGCATTGCCCCCAGGAGACGTAGTGGCCACTCTCCAGAGTGCTGCAGCTGGCAAGCAGCAGGTCCAATTCTCCCCTTCTCCTGCACCTTAGGCCAGCTCTCCTACTGCCGCAGGTGGTAAAGGGTGAGTTGGGGGAGTGGGTACACTGTGTGATTTTCTGTGTCACACTATGAGAATTTTTATTTCCTATTAAGTTATATTTTATTATTTTTAGGGGGTGCAAGGGCAGAGGGTAGATATGAAGGGACAGGGAGATGAATGCGATTGGGAGACATAATATGAAATCCACAAAGAATAAGTGCATGGTGAATCAGCACAGTGTGGGATTTCTGCGGAGATACCCACAACTGACTCAAATAGTTCACTAAAACATGCAAGAGGACTCGCTCAGGGTTAGGGGTAAAATATTATCATGGAAACTAAGGCCTACTAGAGCTTTCTTGATGATCATTTAGAGGATTGTGTTTGAGACTATTTAATGTGATAATGCGAATTTATGACCCCCATATTACTTTTGACACACATGGAAGATGCTGTTTTGTTTTGACACTTGAAAGAGATGTTCTTTTTTATTAAAAACCATTAAACAGTAATGTGATTTGAGGAAACTGTCTTGGTGGGTCTCTACAACAGACAGAAACAGGATTCTGACGGCTCACAGCTCCCTGAGATAAGTAACCGTAGGCCTGTGCAGTGTGTCCAGATGTGGTCAATGATTCCTCCCCGCCCCCGTGTTTGCTTAATGGAAGCTGGGTTGAGTAGTTCTTGTCTGGACACCATCTACTCAGAACTGCAAAGATGAAGCTCAGAACAATGCCCCACAAGGAGGGACTGAAGACTACGACACCAGCTCTGTCTTCTCAGCTAAAGCTGGTGGATGCTATTGCACTCCAGAACAGGCCAGTATTCCTCCAGTATGGCTAGAGTATGCCATAGCGACGCATGTAGATGGATTCAGAAGGACATGTGAAGAACATGGGGAATCCAGAAGGCAAGCCTGCTCAGAGGAATTGTCAGAAGCTGTCACTATACCCAATACCAGAAAATATATTCTAGGAGCAAAATAAAATCATTTTTCAGAATGACCAGAAAGGCTCTCTTCATCTTTCATTTCAGCACGTTTTCCTTCATATTTAATTACAATTGTTTCATTTCAGTACCTATGCAGCCTCATCGAATTTTATATCAATTGTGTGGGGTTCTTCTCGTTGTTGTTGTCATATGTAAAACTGGAGAAAAAAATACCACCCACACCTCTGGACTATGAGAACTGAACTAATATGGTTAGAAGAAGAGAGGATTAGCAAACATGTTTTATGTTTACTTGAAAAATTAGAAAGCCGGCACACTTCTCCAAGGTCATAAAGATCTCAATCAGTGTCAGAGAAAGATAAAAAAATAAAATTCTTTTTCATGAGCTACTGCTCCATTCTGCCCAGATATTGTACCAGAATGCCACACAGGTCTCCATCTTGCAACTTGCCTGATGAAAACTTACTTTTCTCACAGTTCTGGAATCCAGAATTCCAAGATCAAAGTGGCCTTGAGGTCACTCATGGTGAGAACTATTGCTGGAGCAGACAGTGAGCTTCTTCTTTAGGTCTCTCTCTGCCTTTCCTGAGCTGGTTTCTCTTCTTCCCCATCTCCTGAGGTGAGCAATTTTCACATACTGGCTCCACCCATATGACCCCAATTAACCTTCAATATTGCTTCAAGGACTCTGAATCCAAAAAAAGTTCTACTGATGGTAGAGCTTCTGTATATGAAGGGGGAAGGGGCACAGTTTTATCTACACTTGCAATAATTTAAGAAATACAAAACCTAGCACCTACCTCTGACCTTTATTTATTGTTAACAGTTTCCATTGCCTATGAAAAGACGGAAAATGCCTTCATTTCTATTGAAATTGGAATTATGGTAGAATGAGTGGGTCCAGGATGAGTCTTCCAACAATTTTTCTTTGATTGATAGTGTGTTGGCATTAGACAGAAATCTTTAATGACTTTTCTAGAAATTGGTGTGTAGTTTTTTTTTTATTTTTATTTATTTTTTTTTTAGTAAATTTTATTAAATTATAAAAGTTTCCATTTCCGCCCCTCCTCCCAACACCCTCCCACTCCCCCCACTCCCCCCCTCCTTCCCCTCCGTCCCCCCAGGGCAGTCAGGGTTTCCTGCCCTGTGGGAATCTCCAGCTCCCTCCCCCTCCCTCCAGGTCCAGGAAGGCGAGCGTCCAAACAGACTGGATCCCCAAAATCCAGCATATGCAGAGGAAATAGGTCCCAGTGTCATAGTCAATGGCTTTTCAGAAAGACCCCGGGCCAGCCACAGTCAGAGAATCCGGCCAAATTCCGAGAATCTGGCTAGATCACATCCTCGTTCAGTCCCAGTCCAACTGGCCCTGGTAAACTCTCATCAGATCCGTTCCCTTGTATCAGTGGGTGATAGCATCCCTCGCAGTACTGATTTCGTCTTTCATGTTCCTCCTCCTTCCTCTCCCCCTCCGGACCTCGGGGGGCTCAATCCGGTGCTCCAATGTGGGCCTCCGACTGCATAGCCGTCCTTCGCCAGACGAAGGATCTATGGTGATAAGCAAAATATACATCAGTATGGTCATGGGCCACGGCCGATTCAGGCACCCTCTCCTCTGTCCAGAGAGCAATCTGGGGGATTTCTCCTTGGACCTGGGATCCCATATATAATCAAGTCTCCTGTAAACCCTAAAATGGCTCCCTTAGTTGAAATATATTGTTCCCTGATCCCATATTCATCCTACCTCCCTCCCCCCCCATCCCCGGCCACCAAGCTTTCCCCGTTCCTCCTCTACTCCCTTCTCTCTAGCCCTCTCCCCCTCCATCGACCCTCCCACCCCCCCATGCACCCGAGGTTACCTGGGACTCATGTCTATTTCCTACCTCCTGGTGGATAGCTAAATAATCTTCATCAGGTTCATCTTCTTATTTAGCTTCTCTAGGATCACGAATAATAGGCTCAAAGAGCTTTATTTTCTCATTCATGTCAACTTTGGTCAAATTTTGTGCTTATCTGGTAACATACAGGTTATTCTTTAAAAGAAACAGATGCATAGACAAGAATTCAATAAGACCTTTCCTAGCAGCAGCAATAGAGGGTTTCTGAAATGTCATCCAAATGTAAATGCGATGTTTTGGTCTATTAACTAAGAAATATTACACATTATCTGCTCAATGTTTCCTTGCTGGTGTATGTTGAGTTAGAGCTACAATGAGATTTTAGGAGGATTCCTGGGAATATTAGACTTTCCAGTGAGAAGACTGGATTCTCCTAAGAGACATGTGAGCTTCAGACATACAAAAATCTTCCCTGGAAATATGGTATTGGGAGCAAAAACATGGATAACATTGCTATCATAGACATCACTTACGAGATGAGAAAAAGTCCACCTACACATAGGGCCCTTAAAGTCATTTGTAAGATACCCAAGCCCCTTAAATGCCCATAATAATGACATTTCTAAGCTGAGAAATTTTGATTTATTTCTTAATTGAATAAAATAAAAATTTCAATGGTAGTGTCTACTAAAATTATACTAAATAAGCAAAAAGTAAAGTTAAAACTGTTTGCAATGAATTTAAATATTAATATATTAATAGTTTTAGAATACCACGTCACGGCAAAGGTAGAAGTTCTTAACAGTCACTACAGTTTCAATGTAACCCTGGTTTGATATAGCATGGATAGTCTTGAAAGGTCTAGAGAGAAATAAACTCTTACTCAAGTATTGAGAAAGGACCTGAAAGGCAAACAGAATTTAATTTCCTAAGCACCAGTCTTGACTCTTTTTCAGCAGATAACTGGGATCCAGAAAGGCAACAGGGGGGTGGTCTCTCTGCTCTGAGAGTGCTATTTTCCTATTATACCTCAATTACATTTATAAACTTTTTCCTTTCATGCCAGCCTAAATGGTTGTCGAAGTTATTAATTTTAATGTTTAATAAACCGGTTGCCATAGCAACAATCATATCACAGATGTTTCGTTAAAGACTCTCCAAAGCATACACCTTTGTCAATATGTTATTTTGAACATTTCAAAGAACAAATACGGGGGGGTGAGGCAGCACAGCTCTCAGGTTGGAATCTCACAATTTGCATGACTAATTAGGCATGCAAAAGAATTTTAAGCACACTAGTACAGAGAAAGGTGATGAGTTAATATCAGAAGTATAATGCAGAGAAAGGTCAGAATGAAACACCTCCCTTGCAAAGAAAACATAAGGTTAACATGAGACTGGAGTAGGAATGATCAAATGCATATAGCACTCTTAATGAGAACAATGTTTAGCCAAAATGATAAAAATATTAGGCAACATCTTTAAGGCTATAATGCATTTTCCTCCAGTGGGTGACACCAATTTTAACTCCACTACTGGCCGGAAGGTCCAGGTATGTACAAAGCTCTAACATGAATATTTGTGTTTTTAATTTGCTGTTTCTATCTGTTGCCACACTTCCTTATCGTAAAGACTTTCAAACGATTGCATAGTCTTTTGTGTTTTTTTCCTAATTAAAATTGCCTTATTTCATATCTACATATCTTGATAGTTGAATTTGTCCTTGGTTAGTTTTTCAATGTAATTTCTTAAAGTTAATTTTTCAATACATGAACTGACATTTACTAAGAGCCACTGCAGAAACAACAGATCCAACCGATGGGAAGCGGTTTCATTGTTGTTATTTCATTAATGTTATTCTGTGCTCCCTTGATCTTTTCTTCAATAAAACTTGCCTCTTTGGAAAAGCGAATGTGAGAGGTGGTAATGACAAATACACCAAGCACATGTGTAACTTCCCAGTAACGCATGCCGTCACTAGGAGCCACACACTGGGTGTGTCTGCCTCAGCTCTCCCCTTAGCTGTCTCAGGTGCTAAGTTGATAACAACTTTTTTGGGTGTGTACAAGATTAGTGTATGAACAAGAAACTAAAGGACCCCTTTCTGGAAGACTGCAATTTTCCCTTTGTGGGACAAATACATTCCAAGACTACAATCACAGTTAAGTGAGGTTTCTTTGAGTTCTTGTACTTAGGAACATAGGGATAAGTGAGTTATAGCAACCTCTTTCTTTACCACTGTGACACAGCGCTGGACAAGTTACTTCTTATGCCTCCCAAGGGCTGGAACCTTTGGCTCCTTCTAAATACCAGTCTGGCCTATGCTAACACCAGATGAATAATTTTCCAAAACAGAAACTCAAAATCCATCTGTGTAAGGATGCATGACAAATTTCACTTAAAGTAATGGTTTAAGGATCTTATTCAAATGTGAAGGAAGAGTGAGCACAAGGCTTTCATTTGTTCTTTAATGGGAAAAAATCCCTCTTAGTGAACTTAAATCATGAGTCACGTTTGGGAAGGAAAATGTATTGCAGTTTGGCCATCCTATGGTCTCTTTGGGACAGTGTAAAGTGAACCTTTATGTTCTCCCTGAAAGACTACACACCTATTTATTCATCTGAAATCTGAATCTTTTGAATTTGGATAATAGAAATAAATAAATTCAAAATAAAAGTTGATAAAAAAGAGTGCCCAGTACCTGGAAAAGTCACAATTTATGTTCAAGAACCATAAATGAAGTCTAGCATGCTTTATTTGGAAGGATATAATGGTCTATTAGATGAACCTCTCTAGAGAAACAGAAGCAGTAGTTTGGGGGTTGGCCAATATTTCAATAAACTCAAAAAAAACCAAAATGGGAAAAGTTTTGTCTCTTCTATTAGACTCAATAGTGGGACTGCTATTACAAATCACCAACTGGGGATAAGATGTGCTGTCACCCAAGACATTAGGTACGGGTATCAGTTTGTGGTACCATGGAAAGGTAACCAGACTGTGATAGTATTAACCTTGTGGTACCATGGAAAGGTAACCAGATTGTCACAGTATTAACCTTGTGAGTGTGTTTTATGACTGATGATTTCAAAGAATAATGAGTTTGGTTAAAAGAAGAATGTCACATTTTGTTTGTCTTTCAAGGGTATCTTGCCCCAGGCTAGCCCTTCTACTTTCCTTCTCTATCCATCTTCTTCCTGGCCACCTGATGTTACCTGCCTAGAGGCAGCACACACCTTCTGCCATGATGCTTTTCTCTCACAAATGCCCCCATACAACAATGCTAAGTGACAAAGGACTGGAGCCCAAGAAACTGTGGGTACAAGTAAGCCTTTTCTCTTTAATTTGCTTCCTTTATTCATTTTGTCACAGTGATATGAATCCAAAAAAGGACGTGAACAGAGGCGTCTCCACCAGGGTTGGTGAGGATTTGCACATCTGCTACGTCAACTATGATCTTCCTCAAGGTTTTGCATGGAGTTGAATACATGTGTTTGCACCAAGAAAGGACTTATGGTTGGCAATAATGGAGAAGAGTTAATCTAATTGACTAATTATGTATTTATTTGTGTATTCAGATAAACATGTAGGTAGATATTGCATTTCCTATATTGTCCAAAATTAGATGCATCTAGTCATTCATTTATTATTTATTTGTGTGTGTGTGTGTGTGTGTGTGTGTGTGTGTGTATTCTATCTTTTCCAAGGGGCAACATTATAAATTTAATTTAAATAATCTGGAGTCAAAATCATTCATGTTAGGATCATTTAAGAAAATTCACTTTTCCTCTAAAAAACAGATTCAGAAAGACTATCTTTTTCACCTACTGTAGAAATAAGAGGTTTCTCAAAAATAAGGAAAACCTTCATTTTCACTTTTGTAAATATTACTGATATTGTTGAATATCAACTGTCCGCTTCTGTCCTTTTCTTCTTCATCAAATGCGCAGAGTATTCTGACAACAGAGCCTCTCTCCCTCTCCCCCACGTCTCCTTTTACTGTTTAGCTGGCATCATGGTGAGAACTGGATAATTATCTCCTTCAAAATGTTTGTTTAAGCAACAAATTTCTGCATCTTTGAAAATATAATAAAAGGGCTTGTTACAACTCTAAACTCAAAATAGACAAGTATGTCTTGCTAAGTTGTGGTTTAAAGCCAAACTATGAATTACTGACATATACTCAGGAAAACATCTATCAATATTTCATCCATGATCAAGGGCTGCTTCATGTTACCTCTGAAACTATCAAAGAGCTGGGATGGCTGAATAGACAAGAGACTGTGCTGAACCTTGGGATGAAGATGCTTCTTATGACACCTGGGATCCAAGTGTGGGAGATGTATCTTGTATCTTTCATGTGTTTTAGTGACATTTCAGACTGATTTTACCTTAAATTTGTGGTTTTCAGTTTCTACCCCTCCCAGCATCTCTAGGTTTCTTAGAAGTCTTATTGAAGTTGTTAAAATTCTTATCTTTTAGACCTCATGGCCAAGTCACTTCATCCTTAAGTGACAGCCTTCGATGTGAACTCGTCTTACCATACTATCACAACTTTGCTTAAGGCCCTGGCTAGGACCCAAAATCTTTTCTCATAGTATAATTCATTGTCATATGAGTTTTACAGTCTGTTTTCTTTCCTTTTTCCTTATCGAGCATAGATTAGGATGCTTCTTGGCCTCAATATTGATCCTAGCAGTCTCACTCTTCCTTTATTTGCATTGGCTCATTCTACATTCTTCATCAGAGTCTTTTACATTAATATCTCCCTATCATTTTTATATGGAAAAAGGAAGACAAGTTGACAATTCATGTAAGCCAGAGATTTGCTCCATTAGCATTACTTATTATGTGTGTTATGAGATTAAACTTGTTTCCAACACTTTCAGCTTGATATATAAACTGTTGCGAGCATAGAGTCAATCCCAAACTGTGATATAGAATTAATTGCCCCATCTGAAATGGTGAGTAGGCTTCAGACATTAGTGTTTCATCTCTTGAGTGTAGCGGCACCAAGTAAACAGGGTGATTGGGTAAATCCTTGATCTCTACACTGTAGTATATTGATAACTACATATCACATGTCTTTCTAGCTTTAATGAGACACACAACTGCAAGCTGATAAATAAGCACAGGAGCATGGGACCACACCTTTAGAATCTCTACTCTGTTGAGTATTGCTCCCTAAAGATGCAATGCTTTGTATTAAAAATCTGTGTGGTAAAGCCCTCTGAGCTAGAATTTATCCAGAACCTTGTGGTTAATTGCTTTTTGAGGATATGTTTTATTGCAGGCTACATTTGAATGGGTCCCATTATTAAAACCCCAGTGTTTGACTGAAAAGAAGCAGATATTTACTTAGTTAATTAATGTACACTCTTTCTGCCCACTACTGCACTACTGTTTGTTCAGTCTTTCTTTTTTGTTTGTTTTTATTGTTTTCAGGTAACAAGGGAAAATGCATTTGTATAAATGGCTATCGCAGTTTCCAAAGTAGAAAAGAAATAATAGCCTGAGGTCTGGAAGTGTTACAAATAGAGGATGTAGTGACAGTTTCACCTCACAACACACCACAATATTCACGGAATTATCTCACTTCTATTTCAGTCTGCTGTTACTCTACTTAAAAGAAAAATAATCAAATAATCAGGAGAAATCAGCAGATGGGTAATAACGAATGTGTTTTAAGGTCTCTGACCAGCTTAGCACTCACAATCACAGGATGAATTAGAGGAGCCGGGAGAGCTGATTTTCTGACTTCTTCCATGGAAGCACTGATCAATAGCAATTACAAAGCTTGTCTGACCAAGAATCCTAGATGCTTTCATTTACAATGAGAGAAACCACAGCTGAAGCATCTTAAGCAAACTGATAATAAAGAAATAGAAATTCTTTATTGTTATTTTCGGCTTATGAGTGACAGTTCATTGGAATAACTTTTTTAATTTCAGAGTTTTATCTTATTTTTTAATATGTGTGTGTGTGTGTGTGTGTGTGTGTTTATAGGTGTCCAAATGGGGGTGGGGCAGAAAAGGGTGTTGAATCCCCAGGAGTTTGAGTCACAGGTCATTGTGGCCTGCCTGATGTGGGAATTTGAAACAGAACTCAACTCTGGTTCTTTGCAAAAATAAGTGTTTTTAACTGCTAAGCCATCTCCAGCTCCATGGAGTAGAAATCCTTAAAACTGACTTACGAAAACAAACAAACAAAAACAAACACATGAAAAAAATCAAAAAATAGTCATAGCCAGAATGTGGTTTTCCTCTTTTTTCACCCACTGATAAAGATTCTCCTGAACAGGTGTTTATGTTCTAGGCCCTAATTATGGAGAGGGATCCTTGCCAGGTAGAGTTTGCTGATATCTGAGAAACAAGTCTTAGCTGCCTATGTATTTTAATTGTGAAACTGTTCACCTTAGAAGTGCTCCTGATGGTCAGAGACATGAATAGTGTTGATTCTTATCGTATCCCCAGAATCTGTGACAATTGAGTCTTTCCCTTCACAGACCAGTGCTCTGGCCTGGGGATGAGGAAGAGGTAGGTGGATGAGGGAGCAGGTTTCTATGAGCATTGTAGAGGACTTCTTCTGCCATGGGAGGGACCCTGCTGGAGATAGCAAAGTATCAGCCTTTGTCAGAGGTTATAATTAGATCAATATACTCCTATTTCTGCTCTGTTGACCCCAGCCAGCTGTCAGTTCATAAATGTTAATACAATAACAGGGTTTTGAACAATGGACACGAGTTGGACCCTATGTTGAATTATTAAGAGATTTTTTAAATGTTGTTTGTCATAGCCATTGTGGTAATTACTGCTTTTATAACTGAAAAGAAATTGAAACACGCACTCACACATATACACACTGACACTCACACACACCCTCCACACACAAACACACACACGCACTCACACATATACACACCAACTCTCACACACACACATACACACATTCACATACACAATTTAACTGCTTGTATAAATGTTTCAGTGATTAACATACTTGCAGTGCAGGTCTGAAGACCTGAGCTAGAGTCTTCAGGACCCCTTTTAATCTGGACATAGTAATAAATGCACGTCTAAACCAGAGTTGCGACAGAAAGCAGGAAGCAGAGATAGAAGAAGAGCTCACTGACCATCTACTCTGGCACACAATGTGATGAAACACAAGAAACTTCCTCAAAGTGCAAGGCAGGGACTAACACCAGGGTAGTCATCTGAGTTCCACTTTACTGCTGTGAACATCCACACACACATATATAGCGTACCCACACCTCCACACAGAAACACACACACACACACACACACACACACACACACACACATGCAATTACACATCACTCTCAAAGACAAAGTTAATTAACCTGGCACAATCCTATAGGTGGTAAAAGCAAAAACAGGAAGTTAGACCTTACTCCAGCTGACTCTAGAACCTGTAACTGTATTTATGAAAACCGACTAGATCATTCCTGTCGTTAGACAGGTTCAATCCTGTCCTGCTACTTAATGGCTGTGACTGTACTTCATCCGAGGTATCTTCTTAAGTCTGAGACATCCTCTCATTTACCTAGTCCTTAAATATTTAAAGTTTTATCCCCTAGTGGGCAAAACACCTTTAAAACTTCATTTCAATTGCAAGCTCATCCATACTAATTGCTTTAAGAACTTTTAGTCAATTTCCGTCTGTGTTTTGAGGCAAAGTCTACCTATGTAACCCGACTGAAATTCACAGAGATCACCTGCCTCTCTCTACTGAATGCTGGGATTAAAGCTGTGCACCACCACGCCTGACCCTGTTCTAAGTAGTTTAATTGAGTCTCTAGTCTTCTCCAGGTGATTTTTAACTCTCCTTTGTCAGTTCAGCTTGGACCATCAGCCTCTAATGAGGAGGCGTTTGATGCTGTGTCTTTAGAGTGTTTCACACACTGTTTGCTGCTCCTACAGTTTGAGCTGATTTCCTACTGAATTTATCCCTGGGTCAGGTTGAGTTTCACAGTTCTAGCAGCGTGGTCAAATAGAGAAATCCACACAAAACCAATTTCTATAAACCCAGAGCTCTCTTAAAGACAAGATGTGAGTGAATGTCTGCCCTTTATTTGTTTGTCGGTTAATGCCAGTGAGAGGGATGAGACAGAGCCTGGGAATATATGCTACAACATGATGAGAGAGGCTCAGCCTTGGGTAGACATTGGCTCATACTATGTCCTTTGTGTGCAGGTGCAAGTGTTCCCAGATTTCATTTCTTCTTGAAGGGTGGAGCCAAGTAAAATATTCCAACCAGTTCAGATTGCTAATTACCCAATTGACACATTGTTAGGATGTTGTTAGGATGACGAAAAAGAAATCCCAAGCTGGTGGCAGATGAATTTTCTTCGTGAAAACATTGCACTCTAATTTGATTTTGTGAGGCTTCTCTTATTCTTATAGTCTAAGGTGTTCTTTCTTGTGGTAACCATTCTTGAAGAAGTGTATCTTTTATCAATGTAATATTTCCTCTCTGACAGTTGGATAAAGGACAGTCAACAGAAATACACTGTTGTGACTAAGTGTTGGATGAATATGTGCAAGGGTGGTAGACACAGGTAAACAACACTGGGTGTAGCAGTTGTGGCCGATTTGATGAACACCAAATTGCTGAGAATTTCTATCTATGAAATGACTAAGAGATTGCTGAAACAGTGGAAGACAGGATCAAAGAACCTCGTCCTTCATGTTATTGATTGAATCATATTCAATTGCTATGCCACAGTGATTTTTAAATAGCAACACACTCTTAGTGACCCATGAACAGTATTTCAAAGTCCGTCAACTCTTCATAATGGAACAAAGATGGGGTCAGTGCTACAACTGGCTAGCAACTATGGCAATAATCTCGCAATAGGGAATGGTACAGCATGAATTCCAAGTATATTGTGAAAGTCGGGATTTGGTATTGAACTTGATAAAGAGAGTGTTCTTT
Source organism: Myodes glareolus (assembly GCF_982192425.1). Classification (NCBI taxonomy): domain Eukaryota; kingdom Metazoa; phylum Chordata; class Mammalia; order Rodentia; family Cricetidae; genus Myodes; species Myodes glareolus. The sequence continues at coordinate 60,765,229 of NC_142048.1, forward strand.
CTTGTTAGTTTGCATGACTTATTGACAGGACAATTAGTTCCTAAGTAATATTAATTTGAGATACATGTTATGCCTGTTAATAGTCTCACAATTTGACTTTCTGTTTATTCTATACTTGAATTGAGGAAATCCAAGTGTTTGCATGCTCACATTTTTCTCTTATTTGAACTTTTAAATGAGGAATTTATTAGTAAATCTTCAGTTGTTTTACCCAGAATGTGGGAATATTCTTGTATTACTTCAAAGATGTAACTAGGGGCCAAGCCCTAAGCAGAGTTCCACATAGAGGTAAGATGCCTTGAGCTTTTAAATAGTATCAATCAATTTTTATTCTTTGTTAATCTTATGGTTCTTAATGCCATGGAGTAAAATTTCAACTAGTTAATATATTAAACATTAGTCTTATTTAAAGGAATGAAAAGATACATTTATAAATATTTAAGTCAAATATATTTTCCTTTCTTCTTACTAATTACATAGTTACCTGATAAGATCAATACTAATCTTTCCTTTCCATCACTGTAAATGAGAGATAAAGAATTATGATACCTTTTTGTTTTTTGTTCTGTGAAAGTTCATTCATGTAGCTCACAATTAGTTGAAAATGCATTTTCTTCTTTATTCTTCCGGCTATTCATACTCTTTGTTTCTATCTACATTTGGGTCAGAAAAAGTAATAAAGATTTTATTTTGAAGTAATTAAGTTAGGCTTTATGTTTTAGGAAAGACAAATCAGGATGCATTTCTCTGCAGGTTTCTACCTACATTCTCTTATCGACCAACTCATTCCCAATTTCCTGTTGTATAAATTCAATGTGATCAGCACAAACATACAAGCTGGCAAGATCCGGGCAGTTGAAGCTCTTTGCTTTACAATGTCTTTGTTTAAAATATTTCATAATTCATTCTCAGAAATGGTCCTCTTGGTAATTAGTTACCTTTAATGTCTCCATTTTCATTTAAATGTTCAATGATCGGGATAATTAGAATTAATTTGGCATTGTCATCTTATGGTAATGAAGCTTCTGCCACTTATCAGGGGTATCCTGCAAGCACAGTGCTGGAGGAAATGCTACTCCTCACACTTCCACACTGGCTATGGTCTTTGGTTAAAGTGGTAACGGTGAGACCTGGCCCAATTCTAGGTTAAATTTATGTACTTAGGTTGGATCATGATCAGGAACAGTCAAGCTGGTGGTCTTACCCTGTTCTTAATCAGCACAGTTAACAATTCTGTCTCCATTCCTCTGGATCTTACCATTCAACAGCAATTATACCATAAAAAGAGAATCTTATTGAATTAAGCTTAAACAAATAAAAGCTGACCAAAACTCCTTTGAAGACTACATGAAATCTAGAAAAACAAAAGTTCAGGAAACTCTGAACCAAAACAACTTATGATAAAGAAATTGTGTCCACAAATTTTCAAACTGAAGCATTTCTTGCATTACCTGGTTTTGGTTCTTGAGTTATAAGCAAGATATATTTTTTATTCCCTTTATTCAAAACCATACCTTCACCTCAGCAGCAGTATTGGCTGGTCCTTAATCATCTCTGTCATCTTCCTTACTCCTAGAAAGCATGAGGATAAGTAGAGGGCTTAACTGACTGCAAATCTGAAAGAATAACCCCTAAAGATGCCTAGACTTGCTAAATGGAACAATATATAAGGCTGCCTCCAGAACATACACCAATGTCTAAGTCAGTATCTGGGTCTTACAGGAAAGTAGATCTTTCTCCACTAGACTGTATGCTTTGTTTTGGATGTGTCTTCTCAAGGAGTAATGTCATATTATTCACATGTATATTTTCGTCGTTGATAAAGTCCAGTTATTCATGAAGAGAAATGTCTACTTTCAGTCACTGTAATTATAATGACTTTGATCAAATGAGAATACTGTACTAAACTTGTTAGTTCATGAAACACTTCCTTTTTCTAATGACTTTTGGGGTCATAGAGTTGGAAAGGGCAGAGCTTGGCATTTCCCTCTGTATTTATTCTGAAAACTAACAGGATAAAATGTTCACATTGTCTATTGCCTGGGAGTTCAGCTGGGGATTGCTTGTGTCACCACTACCTGCCTGTATAGTGTGACCATATCACAGAAGTAGAACCTTGGCCAATGGATGACCCTTGAAGAGTGTCCTAAGAGATGCTAAGGCAGATGTGTCTCCCAGTGTGAAAAGTTTTTGAAGTTATAGGATGTGGTTTATCTTCTCCTTTCTATTAAGAGGGTGATGTGGAAGGTTTCCTGTGCTTCTAGTGGATGGGATATCAATGTTACCTATTCCTGGGGATGAGGGAGGGAGGGAAGGAGGAAGGGAGGGGAAGAAGGAAAGAGGGAGGGAGGCCCAACCCTTTGCAAACCTTTGAAAATCACCAGAGTGAGCAAAAGCTGAGAGGTTCTGTACTCATCAAAAATAGAAAAAATACCTTAAAGTTCCCCATGTATTATACAAGAGAGATGGCTTGGATGTGTCTTGGTGAAAGGCAGTGAGAAATCCCTTTGATTGTGGTCATTTGTGCTCTAAAGTCTGTTCTGAAAAGCACACATGAACAAGTAACCCATAATGTCTCAGTCCCTAATCTGAATGCAGTGGTATCACATTGATATGTTGAAGATGACCACAGATGGGTATTTACACTATAGAAATTCAAAGAAGTTAAAGAAAGGAAGGGCTCCTTTCTCCAGAGATCCATCTGCTGAAAGACTAGCAGCACAGTATTAGCAGGGTGGCAATCTAGAAAGTCTCTAAAGAGCCCTGGATGTGACCAATACTGGCTGTTGTAGGATAGACGTGTTTAGAAAGGGACCCATTTCAGAAAAGATCGTGAAAGGAGTACTACCAATCACGGAACACCACAGCAGTCTCTAGACCTTTAAAGAATTCAAAACTGAGACTCTGAATCAAATTTGCACATATCTCTAAGGGGTCATGATGCCATTCTGGATACGTGCTTTTGCACAAATTCTCATTAATTTGTTCCCTTTTCACACTTGCATACATGCATAAATCTCACATAGATCATTATTAGCATGGGAAATGCTTAAACATTCTGTACAATAAAGAGAAATCATGTAGTTTTAATGATCTTTAGAGACCACATTTCTAGAAAGTAGCTGAAAATAGCTTTCAGTAGTGTTATTATGATGGCATTGTGTAGACAGGAAAGGTAAGGGTAATAAAATATGGCAGAAGGTCAATACCAACCACGACTTTAAGGGACCTTGGCCAGATTTGGAACACCAAGTCTATATTTGTGAGAGCTGGAGAGAAAGTGACGATAAATCCACAGGGAAAGGGACTCAGTTCAGTGTGGGAGAAGAGGGTGAGCAAAGACTTTGTAGCAAAGACTGATGCATGGTTGGCTCCCACCTCCACCCTTCTGCTTCTTTGGATCTAATTCACTCTGAGGGAAAATAGTGAAAGATAGCACAGTGACTTTTCCAATGAGTCAAAATGTACAAATTTTGTAAATTTATAATAATATTAAGGCTTGTTAATTTTTGAGAATATAACATAATCACATTTCTCCATCCCCTTTCCTCCTCTTTAAAGCTTCCCATTTGCCCCTCGTCACTCTCCTTCAAATCTGTTGCCATGTTTTTAATTAATTGCTATTGAGGGTATATATTTATATACATACTTTTTTCTTAATAAAACATGTTCAGTCTGTAATTCAGAATGTACAAAATTTGACAATATGTTATAAAATAGTTCATTTATTGATTTGGAATTAGTGGATTATGTTAGTTGCCATGTGTGGGGTAGAATAAATAGAATAAAACATTGAATGTTTTAATTTATTTAAACTGTAGACAGCCATAATTCCAGTCCTTTTTGTTTGTTTGTTTTTGTTTTTCAGGACAGGTATTCTCTGTATAGCAGTTCTGGGGTTTTATCTGTGTAGCAACTCTGGCTGTCCTGGAACTCACTTTGTAGTCCAGGTTGGACTTGAACTCACTGAGATCCTCCTGCCTCTGACTCTCAAATGCTGAGACTAAAGGTCTGATCCACCACGTCCTGCTAGATACCCACTCTTATCCTGCTTAACTTTGGGTCTTACTTGGAATTCCTATGAAGTGAAGATTTAGTACAAGTTTATACCTATTGCTATATTATTTAAATACTTTATTCCTTATTTCTTGTGTTGATGAAGACTGCATATATATGCATGGCAGGTAAAACTGTCATTGAGTCACCTTTTTATTATTCATTATAAAATAGCCACCTCTGCCTTTCCCACAATCTTTAATTATGATGAAAGCCTTCTATATGTTATCAGACAGCGAAACAGAGCCTCCTAATCAGCAACAACTGTCAGCCAACTTATTTAAAATTGCAAGAGAAACAATAAACCAAGTTTAAGAATCCAGACAGGTTGGAAGGATGCTAAATGTACCACACATTCATTACCATTAAACAGCAGTGGCCAATATAACATGGATAATAGATAGGTGAATCAAAGAAAAAAGAAAGAAAAACATCTGTAAAATTGCTAGATTGTAGTCATAAAAAGATGAAATTTTACCAAGAATGAAAATTATGGTCAGGATGTGCTAATAATTGCATGTGTATGGTTCTGTGCCCTATCTGCTGAATACAAAATACATATGTGTCTTAAACAATCTGACATAGCTATGAGCTATTATCCTGATACACTCATGTTACACAGTTTGTAGTCATCACTTCCAATGAATTTCAGTCCAACTGAAATGTTGCTATAATTAGTTTAGTTAGTTTTCTCCAGTATATTAAATTAGGCACTGATTTCAAGAATGTATCTGATGAAATTATCTTGCAGTACAAATAGTGAACATGGCCAGCACAGTCTACAAGATCAATTAGCAATTGTGGTTTTCCTGAGTGAAGAGCATTTAAAACAAGTAAAGGAATTTAACACAGTACTGTTGTGCCCTTACCTATATGTTTGCTGCCAAGATATTTTATTTATTATCCTGCATGTCCCCATAAATATTAGAATGTAAAACAATCATCATCCGTCTAAAACATTGATGCATTGATCATTACATAAACCATTAGATCATTAATATAAACCATAGTATCTATTACATCAAAGTACTAGACTATATTTATTATCTTTATTGATATTGTTATAACTTTCAAAGCATATCACTCTAGGCATGGTGATGTAAACCTCCATTCCCAGCATTAGGGAGACAGAAGGAGGTAGATCTCTGTAATAGGAAGGTCGCTTGTACATGCCCAGCCACTTAGACCTGAAATAATCAAACAGAAATCGTATTAATTAAATCACTGCTTGGCCTATTTAGCTTATACATATTTCTAGCTCACTCTTACATCCTAAATTAACCCATCTCCATTAATTTGTGTATGGCCATGTGTCTGTGGCTTACTGGCAAGATTCTGGCGGGGCTCCATGGCTTCTTCCTGACTCTGCCTTCTTTCTTCCAACATTTAGTTTAGTTTTCCCTGCCTCTCCTATTTTGTGCTGAGAAGGCCTAAGACAATTTCTTTATTAACCAATGGTATTCACAGTATAAAGAGGGGAATCCCATATCAGATCTCTATGAGTTTGATTGACAACCAAGGCTACATAGTAAGACCCTGTCTCTTAAAAGTCAAAGTTAAAAAAAAAAATCTAACCAAGGTGTTTCTCAAAGTGTTTTTGTAAGTCAATGTTCAGAGCTGGTATGAATACAGATGTTACTCATTCCCTGCTAGCCAACTGATGTTTGTCTCACAACTGAAAGTCCTGTATTTGTTTTCTCATCAAAATCCCACTGCTTAGATTTTGTGGAATAGTTGGGGATGCACCTCTAATTTTTGTGCCATTCATAGATTGTATGGCCATCAAATCTCAGTGGAAAGGAAAATCGTGCCTGTGACATTTAACATGTGCTTAGTTCTGAGTAGCCAAAGCTCAATAACCAATTGCTTCGACATTGGATGTTATTTTTATATAACTGATGGCTTCAGGTTGGGCTCTTTTCAAAGCTCATTGTTATGACACCCAAGCAGGATATGTAAGATCATATATTATATTTATATTCACTTTCAACATTGACTCCGACTTCAGGCTGGTATATAGGAAATTGCTGCTATTTAAAGCAACAGATTCGGAACAGCCATGAAGGAGGAAGTGTAGCAGCTTTGATGGATGAAAGGTGGCTACAAATGCGGTTTCCTCCCACCCTCTGGCTTCCCTCCTTCAGATATGTTTTCTGCGGTGGCATCCGTTATAATTAAACTCCCCCAACATCCCCTGGATATGTCATCTCCCTCTAGTGCTCTGGCCCTGCAGTTTGATTTCTCTGACATTCATTTTGTTCTAGGCCCCCACAAGCCACATGTGTCAAAATAACTCCATTAATAAGGCACTAAAATGTTATTTGGTGTTCATCCATTATTGCATGGATTGATGATTTTTGGTGTTTATTTTCTGGCATATTATTTTGAATTTGGCCACCAGTCTTAAGCTGTGTCTTTTTTTTTTGCTCTCTTGAACTATCTATTGTTCTTGGGTTTCTTCCAAGCTTAAAATACATCTACTTATTCATTCTCTGAACATCGCATAAATGTTGGTTTTTCCTGAGATTTATCACGATCCTTTATTATTTCCTGTTCTTCAAAAATCTCATTTGCTCTGATAATGAGCCACAGTTTGAATAATGAAAACTACTGTATGTCTATGTCCTGTGGACATATCTTTCTTCCATTCAGAAGCATCTGTAAAATGGCTTACTATGACCTCAACCTGGTCATACTGGTGTTTCAACTTCAGCCAGCCCCAGTTAGGACAGATATTTTCCTTTGAAATTTCCTTGGTTTTGGGAGCTTAAGGTGTGGCTCAGCAGTTAGTAGTATGAATGTACTGCCCTTGCAGAAGACCTGAATTTTGTTCCCAGTGGTTTTCCAGCACCCACATCACATGGCTCACAACTATCTGAAATTCCAGCTCCTAGGGACCCCAACACCCCCTTCTGGCATCCATGGACACCTACACTACATGCACACATGTACACATGCACACACACACATAATAAAAAACTGTTCTGCTATTCTTCTGCTTTCTCAACCTCACTTATGCATATTGATCAATAACGCCATTCCCCATCCTTAGAATGCTCTTTGCCCACACCTATGCCTCTCCCTGGTGACTACTTCTGTGTGCTTCTTGTGCACCCTTGTTTACATTCTGGTGAAGCTAGACTGCTGTGGTGTGCTTGGGTGTCCGGATTTCAGAAGATTATTTAGATCATTTATGAACCACCCGTGTTATTACACTAACGCTTTACAAGTGACAGCTTTGCTCTCTTTAAATGCTGAATTTGATATTTTCTTGCTTTGCTCAATACATTGCATTTAATATGTTGTCACTGCAAAACCTTGTTTTAAAGAAGTTTTAAATATGATTTATTTTTACTATGCCCTCCTGTTGTAAGAATATAACACCCAAGTCCATATCTTGAAATCCTGACATCCCAATCAATGGTATCAGCATGTGGAGCCTTTGACAAAGGCAGTGGCTCTTATATAATTGCATAATGTCTTTTCCTAGGGAGTCCAAAAAGGCATGCCACTTATTTTAATACATTAAGACAGTGTGAGAAAATGCTGTTGACCAATAAGACAGACACGCATCAAAGTCCCAATGCCAGCAACCTATTCCTTGCTATCCCATCATTCGCAACTATTGTAAATAGTTTGATTTTATTTATCTATGTCTTTCATCATAAACTATTTTTATGACAATATATGTGCATTCAGTTATAAATATGAAAAGGAAATGTGAGAATACTGTTGTAACTAGCATCTAAAGTAAAGAGGTACCTTTGTATCTGAGTTATTAAAAACTGGAAGAATCTTGAGGTAAAAAGTATAAATCATCCTGTTGTCCTAAGAGAAGCCATAGTAGTGTCCTTTAGGAAATTTTTGGTGAGGACTAATAAATGAGACATTTGTAGAGAACACTTTACTCTGTCGCACACACACACAGGAGTGACTGCTAACTGAGCTGTGTTGTGAGTCTTAGGCAAAATAAAGAACAGAGCTTTCTTCTTCTTTTTTTCAATTAAAAGTAGAATTTTTTATATAATATATTCTGATTCCCATTTTTCTCTTCCAACTCCTCCCACATCTTTCTGTCTTTCCACTTACCCATATCCACACCCCTCTTTCTCTCTCTCTCTTTTCCACTAGAAAGCAAACAAGCATCTAAGAAAAGAAAGAAGATAACAAAAATGAAAAAGAAAGAATAAAGTAACATAAAATAAAATTGAAAAAAATGAATAGGATAAAAACAGATGAGCCGAAAGAAAAGAGACCCCACTGCGAATTCACAAGAAACATGTAGACTCAGAGATGCACACATTCATGCACACAGAAATCTCATAAAGACATAAAATAAGAAACCATAAAATATAAGCATAAAACATGTAGGAAAAAATGTATGGACAAGTCATTATGAGACAAAAACATTCCAAAAATATCCCTGAGTTCATTTTATGTTAGTCATCTGTTGCTGGGCATGGACCTGCTATTTTTACCCAGTAAGACTCCTTTAGAGAAACTAAATTTTCCTTTGCTAGTGGTTCTCAATTGGCGGTAGCTTCTGGGTTAGAATGGCGTTGTATGTTTACTTCCACACACAGCACTGTGACTCCATCTGTCTTAGTCCTCTCCAGGCCCTGTGTATGATGGCATGTTTCCTGTAAGTTCATATGTACATCCATCCTGTTGTGCCTAGAAAGTTTGTTCTGTTTTGTTTTCTTCTTAGTGTCTTCCACCCCCATTAGATCCCACAATCTTTTTGATGTCTCCACCACACAGTTCTCTGAGTCAAAGGGGAGAGATTAAATGGAAACAGCATATTTAAGACTGAACGTTCCAGAGTCTTTGATTATCTGAACTTTGTCCAGATGTGGGTCTCTGTAGATATCCCCATCTAGAACAGGAGGAAGCTTCGCTGATGATGGTTGAGAGAGACACTAATATATGAGTAGGACTGAATGTCCCTAGGAGTAATTTATCTCTATATTCCTTAATCAGAACAGAAGTATTTGGTTTTCTCTAAGATCCATGACTTATCTAGTCTCAAGTGCTTGGACACCTGAACAGTGTCAGGCATGGCTTTCATCTCATGGACTGGGTTTTAAATCCAATCATATAGTGATTGGGTACTTCCACAACTTTTTGCCATTGTTGCACCAGCATTATCATGTACACTGGTCACCATTGTTGACCAAAGGTCTTGCAGCTGGGTTGGTGTTTAGCTTTCTCTTCTGGTAGTATACAGAGCACTTGCCGGTACCGTGAGCACTGGTCAGTAGGGATGAACAGTTTATTGAATGCACTTGAAAAGCTCTCACATGAATCTCACTTTCACTTGCTATCAAGTCTCACAGGTTTGCCCGGTATTGTTTTTTGTTTTTTTGTTTTTTTGTGAAAATCAGTAAGATCGAATCGATAAGCCCTTAGCTGGATTAACTAAAAGGTAGAGAGAGAAGTTCCAAAGATCACAATTAATAAAATTAGAGGTGAATAGGAAGACCTAACAATAGGCACTGAGGAAATCCAGAGAATCATAAAAACGTACTTTAAAAACAAAACAAAGCAAAGTGAAACAATCAATCAAATAAAAAACTGTAGTCCTCCAAACTGGAAAACTTAAAGTAAAGGGATAATTTTTTTATATACTCTACCTACCAAAATTAAATATAGATCAGATAAGCAAATTAAACAAGTCAATAACCTCCGGTGAAACAGAAGCAGTAATTAAAAGCTCCCCCACCCCCACTAATAAAAGCTCAGGGCCAGATGAATTCAGTGGAGAATTATGTTCCTATATGAACATAAATGAAAAAAATCCTCAATGAAATACTTGAAAACCAAATCAAGAACACTTGAAAAAAAAAGATCATCCACCACGACCAAATAGACTTTTTCCCAGGGATGCAGGGATGGCTCAACAAATGTAAATCCACAGCTACAGTTCAAGTTATAAACAGACTGAATGCCAAATCCACATGATCATCTCATTAGATGCATATAAGTCCTTTGAAAAATAACCAAACACTCCTTCATAATAAAAGTACTGTACAGACTAGGGATACAACAAACATAGCTTCGGATAATTTAGCCAGTTTACAGGAAGCTTACAGCCACCATCAACCTACATGGAGAGAAACTCAAAGGATTTCCACTAAAATCAGGAACAGACAAAGTTGTCCACTTTCTCCATACTTATTCAGTATAGTACTTGAATTCTTACCTAGAGGAAAAAAAAAGACAACTGAAGAAGATCAAGGGGATAAAAGTAGAAATGGAAGTATTCTTTTTTCCCCAGAGGAACTTGTGGTTGGGCAAGGGGAATTCATGCCTTCTAAACTGTGGATAAAAGTAGAAGGATCCTGTATTTAGCCCAATATTAGGCAGAACTTCGAGTGGTTAAACTGAGTATTTTACTGAGGTAATTTTTATGTAAAGTTCTGCAAAAGCAGCCTTGTTCCATTTATATATTTAAGGTAAAATATTTAAAAAGCGAAGTGATTTTTTAAATTAAATCATTATCCACAAGAGAAGCAGAACTTGCATATTAGCAAAATTCTGAAATTAATTTTTATTACAAATTATACTTTTAAGTAAAATTGGAACAGATATCTAAAGAAGTAGTTTCACCAATGGAGAGCATACTAAAGATGTGGCCAAGTGACTATCTGAGAAGAAATAATTCAACTGTCTTTGTCAGGGAACAACATACACCAACTGGCTATCCGATACCAAATGACTACCCCTGAAACCATTCATACAAATAACATTACAAAGAGTGAGCAATTTGTATTTAGGCATGTGTTTATATATACACATATGCATGGATGGAAGAAAGGGGAGGGAGAATATTGTAATTATATTATAATCTCAGAAAGTAAAACATCTATTTATTACCATACAGAGCTAATAAAGTGCATAAGAGTTTCCACATTCAATACATCCACAAGACAATTATGATTTAAAACATGAAAGTCTTTGTTTAAGGAGAGTTTATTAGAGAAGTAATAATAACAAAGCCATTCCTCCAGTTCTGACACTGGTGTGGATGCCATCTTGAACTTTTGGGTGGATTCTAGGTTGGTAAGTTACTTTAAAAGTATGATATCCTGTAAGTAAATAAATAAGTACTAACTATAGCAAATTAAAATGCAAAACCATTCACTGTGAGATGGCCAGTCTTGGGCTACCCATGATTTCATTTGCGAATGGAGAAAAAATGCTAAAAGACAAGTTTGTGTTCTGAATTAGAAAATGTTGGTTTGTAGAATGTATGAAAGCAGTTATTTTTCCACAAATAATTTTAGTGGAATTTCTTTGACTTTTTTTCTATTTAATTTGTTGTTGGCTATAGGCTTTCTGTCACTTGCCTTTATTATGTCTAAGTACGTCCCTTGTACCCTATCTCTCCAGAACTTTCATCATGAAGGGGTGTTGGATTTTGTCAAAGGCCTTTGATGTATATTTTGATATGGTCATATTATTTTCTTTAAATTTGTTTATATGGTGGATTAAATTTACTGATTTTCATATATCAAATCATCCCTGCTTCTATGGGATGAAGCCAGGATAGCTAAAACAATCCTAAGAAATAAAAGAACTGCTGGAGACATCACTATTCTTGATTACCAGTTTAGCTACAGAGCTATAGTAATGAGAAAAAAAAAACAGTATGGTCTTGGCATAAAGTCAGACATATTGATCCAAGGAATCAAATTAAAGATTCAGACATGAATCCAAATACATATGGATTCTTGTTTTTTTTTATATATAGAAACCAACCAGAGATATACACTGGAAAAAGACAGCATCTTCAATAAATGGTACTGGTCTAACTGACTGTTGGCATATAGAAGAATACAAATAAATCCATGTGTTTCACCTGAACAAAATTCAAGTTCAAATAGATAAAAAACCTCAACATAAAATGAGATACACTTAACCTGATATAAAAGAAAATGGGGATAACCTTTAACAAATTGGCAAAAGGAGACAATTTTCTGATCAGAATATGTTTAGCGCAGAGACTAATCAACAGTCAATAAACGGGACCTCAGAAAGCTGAAACAGTTCTGTAATGCAAAAGATACCATTTATTGGACAAAATGACAACCTACAGAATGGGAAAAATATTTTTTAACCAATTATGCATCTTCTAGAGGACTGGTATCCAAAGTATATAAAGAACTCAAGAAACTAGATATTAAAAAACTAAATAATGAATTTAAAGTGGAGTACAGACATAAACAGAAAATCCTGAATAGAGAAATCATAGATGTTTCAGAAATGCTTATAGGTATGTTCAATATCTTTACCTGTCTAGGAAAATCAAATCAAAACTTCTTTGAGATTCCATCTTGTACCTATCAGAACAGCTAAAATCAATAAAACAAGTGACAGCTCGTGCTGGCGAGAATTTAGAACAAGAGGAACACTACTCTGTTGCTGGCAGAGGTACAAACATGTACAGTCATTTTGGAAATAAGTATGGCAGTTTTCTCAGAAAATTAGGAGTTGATATTCCTCAAGACCCATTGTTGACTGAGGTTGTGGCAGAGGTTTCTGTCCCACCTGTTCCCGCAGTCATTCAGACCCAATGAAACACATAGAGGTCTACATTAGCTATAAACTTCTTGGCCTAGTAACTCAGGCTTCTTATTAACTCTTATAACATATTACTTCATAATTCTTGTCTGTGTTAGCAACGTGGTTTGGTACCTTTTACGGCGAGGCAGTCACATCTTGCTTGCTCTGTGTCTGGCTTCCTCTCTTTCTGGGTGATGACTTTAGATTGAAACTTTCTTCTTTCCAGAATTCTTCTTGCCCCACCTCTACTTTCTGCCTGGTCACCCCACTTATACTTCCTGCCTGGCTATTGGCCAATCAGTGTTTATTTAAAATACGAGTGACAGGGTACAGACAGTTGTCCCAAAGCAACCCAGTTATAGCATCTTTGGGCATATACCCACAGAATGCTCCCTCTTATCACAAGGACATTTGCTCAACCTCATTCACTGCAGCTTTATTCACAATAGCCAGAAACTGTATCAACCTAGATGTCCCTTAACAGAAGAATAGATAAAGAAAACATGGCATATTTACACAGTGGAGTGCTACTCAACTGTCAAAAACAAATGTCACCATGAAATTTTCAAGCAAATGGATGGACCTAGAAAAAAAAATCGTCTTGAGTGAGGTAGCTTAGGCCTAGAAAGACAAATTTGCTATGAATTCATGTAAGTTGATTATCATTAAAAAAATGGTAGCCAAGCTACAATCTTTAGACACAGGGAGGTTAAATAAAATGAGGTGTCTGGGGAGGGGGCAAGGGTATCCTGAGGAAAGGGATCCAGAAGAGATTTTATGAATGGCCTGGAGGTGGATGGAGATGAGAATGGAAAGTATGGGGGCATGAGGTGGAAGGAGAGAGTGTGGGGACGAACTGCTGGAATCGTGGATCATTTAAGGGAAGGTGTGGAAATCTGGTGTGGTTGAAACTTCCTGGAACCTGTGAAAGTGATCCTAATGAGTTCTTAGTAATGAAAGATACAGAGTCTCAACAGGCCATCTCCAGTAACCAAGAAAGGCTTCTAGTAGAGGGACTGAGTTGCATTCAGTTGATTTTCTGGCCAAGGTATGCCCATGGAAAACCCCCGAATAACCCAGGCTGTTGCTAAGACAAAGGGTGGCTCTCCACAAACTGACAACAGGACCATATTGCCAAGGACAACATCCACACAATTGAATGCATGGAGAATTAGTGCTGCTGCATGCATATTAGTGTCTTTGGCGTTGGAAGGTACTCTGCAGATGACTGAAAGAGAAATGTGCACACCAACCCTTCCACAAAGCTTTGGACCTATAATCTGTCGTGCCTGCAAAATATGCTATGGCAATTGTGGTATAGAATGTGTGGAGTAGCCAATGAGTGTCTGATGTGATGTAAGGCCCACTACATGAAGAGGAACCCATGTCCTACACTGCTTGGGTACCAAGAACCAAAGACAAGAGAGACTTCAGATCTAGGGTGAAATTAAACAGTAAGGGTATAAAAAATCAATAAAATAATTCCTAATGATATTCTTCCAAAATCATAGATGAGTGCCTTATCTAGTTATCATCAAACAGGTTTTCCCCAGCACCTGGTACAGAGACCCAAAGCCATATATTGAGTCTACAGAGACACACTGCCAGAAAGTCTACATTGGAGCTCAGCATTAAATCCCTCCCCTTAGAGCTCAAAGAATCCTGCAGAAGAGTAGGCAGAAAGATTCTAAGAGTCTGAACATATGGAGGACACCAGAAGAACAAGGTCCTCCGAATCAACTAAGCTAGGTACATATGAGCTCACAGAGACTGAAGGAGCAAACACAGGTTCTATCTACATTGGTCTGTACCAGGTGCTCTGAATATATATTATAACTATTAGCATAGTATTTTTATGGAATTTCTGGCTTCGAGAATAAGTGGCTCTCTGACTCTTTTGCCTGCTCTTGAGACACTTTTCCTTCTGTAGGGTTGCTGTGTCCAACTTCCATATGAAAATTTTGATTCATCCTATTATATTTCATTTTGTTGTGTTTGGTTGCTATGTCTTAAAAGTCCAATATTTTGTGATGATAGACAGAAAGGGAGTGGTTCTATAAGGGAGACAAATTGAGGAGAAATCAGAGGTATATCGGGAGGGAAAACTGTAATCAAGATATATTGTATGAGAAAATAATCTATTTTAAAAAATAAAGAACAGTAACTTTTATTGAGAGAATATTTTGTACATGAAGACAGTATCTTATTAAATGGAAACATTTTGTATTTATTGTTCCTAATTTCAACAGTCAAGAATCAGTCACAGAAACGACTTCTCTGATTGGAACACCCCACATCTACTTCTCACAATAAGTACTGATGTTGATATGCATCACCACAAAGGTGGCTCTAAACTTGTTTATCACTGAGCTTGTCAATTGACTACAGGTGTTATCTTGGGTTTTGCAAAATTGGAAATTTTTAATTCTACATTTTTGCTACTTTGTTTTACTAATTTATGTTTCTTTGGTTTGAGTGTGAAGACCACAGGAGGAGCAGAAAAGATTATTTATAACCGAGCATGAGTATGCACCATCAGAGTGGTAATGTGGAAATCAGTCTGACTTTTCTCCCAGAAAATGTTTTCTCTGACATAATGATTGACATATTGCTGAATTCTTATTTATAACCTTTCGCCTTCACAGCGATCTTCATTATTTCATGGTTGTTTTGTGTCTCTCAAATTTGTCTTCATAGCCTGGAAGAAAAAAAATGGGAGAAATCAATTGCACAGACTGTTAAGATTCCTAAAATTGTTTGCTAATGTATTCAGAACACAACATAACTCCATATGTCAGAGTGTTCAGGATCTATACCAAAAAGCATCAAGAAAGCATCAACACCTCCTTCAGAAAGGTGAGGGGTAGAATCCCGTGGAGACGTGAAGGAGATGAATCTTAGATGATGCATCTAATACTTAACGATTTCTGTGATTTAACTTACTTTGAGGAGGGAAACACTTTGAATTTCAGTCTCCAATGTCACCCTTGCAGTTAGAAGACTCCAGATGATTTCAGAGGGATTTTAATAG
This sequence comes from Myodes glareolus, assembly GCF_982192425.1. NCBI lineage: Eukaryota > Metazoa > Chordata > Mammalia > Rodentia > Cricetidae > Myodes > Myodes glareolus. Next base: position 60,780,881 of record NC_142048.1, read on the forward strand.
TGGTGTCCATGTTAGCCTTCTGGTAAATGCAGGTTTGGAATCTTCTCTAACTGGTCTCTGCTGTGGAATGTGATAAGAGTCACAAGATACTTTCTTCGCAGAGGTGAAGATGAAAGAATTCAGGAGTCATTAATTGTGCTAATCAGTTAACTATCAACCAAAGCAACGATAGATTTTTCTGGGTGATACTGGGTAATTGAATGAGTTTTGAAAGCAGTCAGAATTTATAGGTATGCAACTCTCTGAAAGTAGCAGAGACCCTCAGACAGTAGTTCAAAACAGGCCACTGTTCTTGGTTATATCTTCCTTGTTGCAAGAAAATGTCTAACGAAAACAACTTAAGAAAGGGAAGGTTCACTTTTGACTCACAGTTGGAATGTATCACACATCAGTATGGAGAAGCCATGTCAGCAGGAATTTAAGGTAGCTGATTGTACCTGCCAGCAGGAAGCAAAAGGCTATGAATGTTGGTGTTCAGCTTTCTCTCTTTGTTTTATTTAATCTGGACCCAGAGCACATGGAATACTACCATTTAGGGTAGATTTTGTCGCCCCAGTGGACACAATTGGGAATCTTCCTCACAAACATGCCCACGGGAAGACAATAAAAGATCATGCAATTTAAAAAGGAGTATTTTTTTCTCGTCTAAAAATTATGAAGAACGCTTAACTAAAAAAAAAAAAAAAAAAGTGTGTTATTCAACCGACCGTGACAGTTATGTCCTAGTTGCAATAATAGTTTTAAGATGTTATTGCTGTTCAGGCATAGCAGGACACACTTGTTTCTCCAGATTTGGGTCTGAGAATGTCAGATGAAGTCAAGACCAGGCTGGGCTGCACAGTGACACCCGGTAAACAGTAAGTTTTTAGGTTCGGTCTATACTACTCAGTTATTATGGCACTGTGAAAAAAATGCCTGAGATAAATCGGTTTTGAAGGGGGAACGATTTATTTTGACTCAGTTTCATGAGTTTCACTTTATATTTACTTATTCAAATGCTTGGGGCTATGGTGACATAATCATCATGATGGAACTGTATGGTATAGAGAGTCTTCTTATTTCAAGTGCCTGCATTCCCAATACCCCTGTCTCACTCATTTCTATAATGGTCTAACTGTTTTCCATGAACTCTGCCTTCAAAAGGTTCTTCCATACCCCACTGGTGTCCAAAGGTAGAGCCCAATTCTGACATGAGCGCTTTTGGAAGACATTCCAAGTCCAAGCTACGCCTTACTTTTCTTCAATGCCCAGCTAAAATAGCAATTATTTACATTTCTGCAAATCTAGTTAAAGAGAGAAAAGCTATAAGTATTTTGCTTCTCAGAATTGTGTCATCCTAAATCAGCAGCTATTTATTTATTCTTTTCTTATTAAAATACATGCCAATTTATTAGTGTTTAGAATTATAAATATGAATGATTATGTTTAATAAAAATGTAAAGATGCAACAGGGTATATTTAAAGATATAAATGTTCTATGATAGGAAGACCAAGTAACTATTGAGGGTGCTAAAATGCCCTTCACGTGAAACCAAATGTATTTTGTATCTTAAAGTGCAAAAGATTGGAAACATGAGAACTTTCTGAAACAATCAGCCTCTAGAAAAGGAAATAATTTCCTCTTTTTAAAAGATATGCTCTACAGACATTATTTTTATGTTACTTGATTTATAATAGATTCATAATTTAGCACATATTTATCATTTAATTTGCCCTCAGGTTTAGGGACATCATTTAGGGGTTGGTTATAATTGATATAGGGATGAGGGGATGGGGGAGGTATTTTATAGGCTCAGGGCTGTTTATTATTATTTTTGTAAAAAAAAAAAGGGGGGGGGATTGATTGGTGATGGGATAATAATATATTGGTATTTGTAAGTTATTGTTTTTAGAAAATTGTATTGGTGTTGATTCTTGTATATTGATATATTGAATATTGTATGTGAGTATGCTTCTACCTTTATATGTATTGATATATATATACATATATTTACATTTCTACTTCTGATTAAGATATTTATATATTGCTTATGTAATGATATACATTGTTTACATTTGGAGGTCATTGTCCTCATTCATTGCACAGTTGTTTATTCTCTTAGTCTTCAAGTTAGATAGTTATCGAGAATTATAAATCAATAGTCATATATATTTGTCATACTTATATTTAGGCTAATCAAGTTCCTTAGATACATAGAGATTACATTTAGTATAGATAGTATAATCTTCAACCTCTTCAAAGAGCTGTGAAAGAATGGCCTTTAATTTAACTTAGAATTTTGTGCTAAAGAGGCACATCACTCCTGGCATCACCGCTCTACTCCCGAGAGAACGTTGAGCACCAAAGACACTCCACTTGGAGATTGTCTTCTTCCTGGCAGAACTGGCCTTTGGGCAAAGAAAAAGCCCATACCTCGGCCACTGACAAAATTATAGAATATCCGTAAATGGATAAAAACAGGATTGTCTTATCTTGCCAAGACAGGGTAAAAGAGTTCTAAAAGGTTCCTTGCCTTTGAAAAATGACATGTCAGTAACATCAGGCCTTAGCCAAAGTTGGTTGACTCAACATTACAAACGAGACTTTGGGTGATTGCCCAGGTATTCAGTTGTGTCTTCCATTTGTTACACATTTCAGAAGTTTCCCGCTTGTACTTCCTGGCTGCTTGAGTAAAATTATTTCCCTTCTCAGATCTTTGATGGAGTTGAAGATGACATAGTTGTAGTTACCCTCTACATTATTTAGACTCCTTGAAATAAAATTTTTAATAGAAGTTTTGTTATATGTTTCTTGCTTTATACTGTTTGTTGTTTGTAATTTTTTATATTTAATATCTGTTCCTACTATATCTAGTTGTATTTGGTTTAGTTCAATCTTGTTTAGACAAAGGGGGAGATGATGGGGAATCTCAGCCAATCACATTCTGCTTAAGGTGTGGTGATTCAGGCTATAAAAGATCAAAGTGCCTTGCCCCCTGCCCCTTCGGTTTTCCGGCTCCATTGGTGTTCGTAGGATATCGGGTCTTATAAGTTTTCCCCTTTTGGTTAAAGGCTAAATCTTTTATATAATATTGGTCTGTTTATTCTATCGACCGACCACATCCGCTACAACTATCTTTGAAAGCTATGCTTTTCATATATTATTTTTGTTATTCAACTTCTAATATGCAAGAATGCTAGTCATATATTTATCTTTAATATTTTATTATCTTTTAAAATAAATTATTAAAATTAAGTAAGATTTTAATTTATTTTGAAATCTTGTATTAAGGAAGAATTGAGTACTTTTAGTTAGTTCCTCTGTATGCCAATACTACATTGAAATTCAAAATAATTGTTGAGGAACCTATTAGTGGGCAGTTTGGTTAAACTCAAGTTTAATGTCACATTTCTCTGTCTGTATTGCATTGATCAACCAAATTTAACTTCAGTTTTAGGCAGAATTTTGAGTTAACGAGAGATGTTTTTAATAGAGATTTTAAGCATGATGTTCAAGAGCTAGAAAGAGGCACACAAGAAAATATTTAGGCACATCATAGTGCATAGGTATGGGAGTCTCTGAATGTCACCTCAATTTCTGTTTACACATTTAAACACCCTTTTTCTCCTTTTGATACTATTTTATTGAACTCTTCTATTAATCTGCCTTTGACCTTTGATTGCATTGCTCATTCATAATGTGTATCTTTGAGATGAATAGCTAGCTAGTCCAATTTAGTATTCCTGAGTCTAACTTTTAAGGTCAGTATACAGTCATTGTGAATGTGTGTCAAGGTTTCTCAAGGCAAAATGGTGACAATAAACAGGAAAATCCAATCTTGATTCAGCTTAAATTACATGGCGGTTTGGATAATTTTACAATGAAGACCCACCCAGAAATCTTGCTAAGTAAATTGGAGGGAGATGATATCACAGAAAGAGAGAATGTAACAGAGGAAATAAGCTTGAATCTGGTAGCGGATAGAATGGTTTAAAGAAGTAACATGAAGCCCAAGTTTTGAAAAGAAAATTACAGAATTAAAATATTGCAAAAAGGAACCAAAAACTTCATTGATGTTTAAAATGATTTATTTTTTAATCAAAAATCCATTCCTATTTGTCCACCATTCAATATTGTGTTTCAAGCATTAACATCAGTATCTTGAATGCAGAAGCAAACAAACAATACAGCTCTCCCTTTATGATGGCACAGGACATGGGGAAAATCACTTCAGCAAATCATCTTTTGGTCACTTCTGGATTCTTCCCCACCAGCTCCTGTCTCCATTTTCATTCTATCTTGACACGTCATTTAAAATTATAATCACAGTTGCAAATATTTTAGATCATAAACATGGTCTGAAAATTAACCTGAAACATTTAATTGGTATGGAGATGCAATTCTCTTTCGTGATTTGTACATTTGGTATTAGTTATAGCTTATTGGAGACATTGAGTGCTATTGTAAAATTTATGTGCCACTAATGGAGAAAATTACTTCATGACTATTCAATTCTATCTGGATACTTGCTATATTTTATTCTGTCACTCTTGTTTTGGAACCTATAATTTTCTGTGAATCTCATAAAAGAATTTTAAAGGATTAAAAGAGATAAAATGAATACAGTAGGAAAAATAATGGAAGCCTAGTCAACTATCTAGGGTGAGTGAAGTCATGGAGCTTTCAGGAGAACCTCCAACCACGCCGTTCCTAAATCAGCATAATCACTAACTACTTTGTTAAAATTGTGCTCATACTCAGAGTAGTTCTCATTGTGTCTCTGTCTTTAAGACAGGCAAAGACCCTTACATAAAAACCACAAACAAACGAAAGACAGAGTTATGAAGCTCCATTCCAGCATATACATCTACAGCATAACTCCCATTCATAAGACTTGGGATCACTGAAGAAGAAATGTTCGGAAAGATTGTACGAGTCTGAGGAACAGGGAGTTTGCTATGAGACTGACTCATCTAGGAATTCAGAAATCTGCAAAGTCTCACTAAGATGAGCGCTTGGATATAAGTTAAGAAAAAGCAATAACAGTACACATGTTAACATAGACAATGGAAAGTCAAAGATAAGTCTCATGAATAAAATAAATAAGTCTCAACCCTACACAAACAACTACAGACAACCAAAGAATGCCAAGAGTGGGAGAAATATTCTTTCCTCAGGAAGAGCACACCAGTTAGTTGTCTAAGACCAAAGTGTTTAGCCCTGAGTACAGACAAGCAGGCAACATTATACAGACTAAATAGATTGTTCTTATGTAATTAAGAATCTCTATCTACTGATTATCTATGTATTTATATATAATATGTATGTATATAACAATTATTAATTAAAAGAGATCATGAACTTGAACAAAAGCGAGGATCAATATACTACAAGATTTGAAAGGAGGGAATGTGAGAAAAGATGCAATTTATATTTTAATCTCAAATAATAAGAGAAATGAATTTTTAAAAAAGAAAAATCACTCAACAAAAAGAATAAACAATCATAGTCACTGAGTGACAGGAAACATATAAATTTAAAGATATTTATGAAATGCTTTTGGCAATTAACTATTAAGTCCAATCCTTTCCTCCTTCCTCTCTTTCTTCCTTTCTTATTTTTCATACAATATATTTTTCTCATGTTATTTCCACTTCACAACTCCTAAGTCTTCCCCAGCTCCTCCATATCTCCACAGTTCCTACCATCCCAACTTCATACTTCATCTATCCATGCATCCATGCATCCATCCATGCATCCATCCACCCATCCATGTAGGTATGTATATATGCATGTATATATGTATGTATGTAGCTAGCTAGCTAGCTAACTAACTTTGTCATTTTTCTCTCTAACAAAAACATCCAAATAAGAACAACAAAAATTTGGAAAACTAAAAAAAATCAAAAATAAAAAAAACAAAAGCGCACAAATAACTATGGAGTCCAATTTGTGTTAGTAAATTATGGTTGGACATCATTTTTGCCCTAGTATATGGATGATATACCAAGTGATAATCATTGGAGAAAATGGAGTTCCCTTTTACTGGCAGGTACCAATTGCAAACAGATTTTTTGTTAGGAATGGAACTTGTGTTCACTTCTCCTTCTCTGTCCTGGGATTTTTGTCTGGCTTGAACCTTGCACGTCTTGTCTGTGCTGCCACAGTCTCTTAGTTTATATTTGCATCAGTTTTGTGTGGGGAAGACACAGTGTCCTTGGAGTTATGCACTGCTTAAAAACTCTTAAAATTTTTTCTTCCTCCTCTTCTGCAGAGATTCCCAAGCCTTGGGGCAGGGGTTTTGCCATAGACATCCTGCATAGGGCTGAGTTCTCCAATGTCTCTCACTCTGCACAATTGTCTAGTTGTGGATATCTGTGTTAATTTTAATCTGCAGCAAGAAGGAGATTTTTTTCGTGAGGGATCAGTGATACTTTAATATATGAGTCTAAACATATACTGTTAAAAGTAACTTAATTGCTATATTCTTTATTAGAATAATAGTACTAAGTTTTCGCCTAAGGCCCATGACCTATCTAGTCTCAAGTTTTGGCCATTTTAATACTATCAGGTGTGAGTTTTTCACATGTAATATCCTTATATTAAAAAGTGGCTGCTCCCATAACTTTAGTGCCACGATTGCACCAGTATATCATGAAAGCAGGTTTCTGTTGCAGGTTACAGAGTTGTAGCTAGGGAATATTAATGATTATTTTTTGACTCAGGAGGCATGCAAAGTCCAATCCAGAACTATGAATGTTAGGCAGTAGATATGAAGCTTCTATTTGGACACCTGATTGATTTCTCTATGTTCTATGGCACAAATAAGTTGTGTATTGGGCAACAGAGCCTTTATCATTGGTTACAGAGAAGTATTGGTAGTTTTTGTGTTGCAGGGAGAGTTCATCCCAGCCACCCAGAACCAAAATAATCACACAGAAATTACAAAGTATTACACACATAAATAATCACATAGAAATCATACACATATCATTTGTAATACTGTTTGGCTAATAGTTTAAGTGTATTTCTGACTAATTCATATCCTAAACTCTATTATAACCATTTCTATTAATCTGTGTATCACCACGTGCCAATGAGTTACCAGGTAAAGTTCCAGCATCTGTCTCTAGTGGAGCTACATGGCTCCTCTCTGACTCTGCCTTCTTTCTCCCAGCATTCAGTTTAGTTATTCCCTGCCTACCTAAGTTCTGCCCTATCAAAAGCCAAGGCAGTTCTTTATTTACTAATGGTATTCCCAGCATATAGAGGGGAATCCCACATAACCTCCCCTTTTTCTGTTTAAATAAATAAGGAAGGTTTTTAACTTTAACATAGTAAAATTGCATATAACAAAATAGGTATCAAGCAATAATTACAGTTTCAACATTTATATCTACTTTATCTTTTATCATAATTAATGAAAACTATAACTATAAATATAAATTCTTCAACTCCATCAAAGACTGCAAAAGGATAGAATATTACCTTAGTAAACAGGAAGTGCATTGTAAGCAACTTCTAAAACTCTTGAATTGACAGAGACATCTCTCTGCCTAGACAGTCATCTAAAGTTTTCTGAAATGTTGGGACATCCATCTTCAGTCCATAGGCCTATAATATCCAGCAGACTTTTCCCTGAAGCAAAAAATTTCAAAGACAGTTCTGCCTATATTGACATTTTGTCACTCACCTTCTTATATGTCTTGCAGAAAGTCTGGCAGACTCTTTCATGAAGCAGGAACCCTGAAGGACTGTCTCACCTTTAGGCAAGTTCAGCAGTCATTTTCCTGTGGGTCCTGCATATCCAGTTCATCAAGCCGTCCAGGCAAGAGCAGTTTCTTGTCCAAGTGGCTAGCCAACTCCATAAGGAGGCTCTTTGATGCCCCTCATCCTCTTGAAGTAGCTTGGTATTGCTAAGAGCAGATGTGTCTCATTGTCATGAAAAGTCTTAAGCTCTTAAGACATTTTAAATGCCATATTCTGAAGGTCTCTGAAAAATTTAAAGAATAGTTATCTAAATAAAATATATCTCTATATATCTAGCAGACCTAACATGACTACAAGCTTGACTTTCTATTCTATTCTATTATATCGCTTCTCTATTAATCTGTTTATCGCCACATGGCTGTGGCTTACCAGGTAAAGTTCTGTGTCTGTCTCTGGTGGGGCTACATGGCTTCTCTCTGACTCTGCCTCCTTTCTCCCATCGTTCAGCTTAGTTTTCCCTGCCTACCTCTATTCCTTACACAGGCCCAAGACAGTTTCTTTATTCACCAATGATATTCACAGCATACAGAGGGGAATCCCACTTCGGCTAACCAAGGTCTGGTCTGTCCTGGAGAGGGTAGCTGTGAAAGAAGGTGACACAGCTTCTCTGTCCTGGCTCCCCAGGGTCTGGTCTGTCTGAGAGAGGCAAGCTGTGGAGTTGGGGATGCAACTTTCCCATCCTGGCTCACCAGACCCTGTTTGACTCTGCAGAGGCATCTGTCTCTGGTAGGGCTACATGGCTTCTCTCTGCCTCTGCTTCTGCCTCTGCCTCTTTTCACCCAGCATTAAGTTCTGCCCTATCAACAGGCTAAGGCAGTTTCTTTATTCACCAGTGGTATTCACAGCCTACAGAGGGGAATCCCATATCACTTTGGCAGCATTCTGCAATGTTAGGGCTCCTGTAGGACCTCTTTGACCAATAATTAAATAATAAATTTAATACTTTTAGAGTATAACATTTAGTTCTTTTTTCTATGTGGAGATAAAGTGCATTTTATAATGACAAATGAAGAGTGAAATGTTATTGAATATTTCAGGAATTACACCTTGTTCTTTATTTCAGAGTTGCAAGGTAACTACCCATCCCTATATTTTAGTACTGATAACATTCAACATCATCCAGAAAGATCAAGTCCTTGTTTCTCTATTACTTTCTAATTCTGCTCCCCAAGGTTAGCAAAAGTTCACTTGCCTTGTCAGTTAAGTTTCTAAATCAGATGAATTATGTTTTCTATAATTGAGCTCACCATAGTTAATTACCTAATAGACTATGCCTACAGTAACTGAAAAAAAGAAGAATTAATTGCTTGGAAAAGAATGTATTCTATTTTTTCAATCCCATCTATACAATATTGTTACAAAAACTTACAGATAAAGGCACTTCTTTACCAGGACCTATGTCCACTGCAGAATTAGGCTTGAATTGAATTAGGCATGTGCCAAAATTTTGTATCTTTCTATGGGTATATGGGAGTCTGAAAATAAGAAATATGACTGATTAAATGAAATTATTTAGGAATCTGAATTCATTATACTATTTTTTCATTTTGCTACACAGAAAATAATGGTAAATCCTTGGCAAAATTTAGATGCAGTTAAAAAGGTGGCATTTAACCCTGTTGTCATGGTAGATGTCTAAGACTAGATGCATTGAAATTCTCGAAGTCTTTCCTGAAAGCATGAGATGCATGAGAAAGAAGGTTATGTTTATTACAGCCATTTGCAGGAGAGTACATGCTGCTTCCTTATCTGAGCCGTGGTAGCCATGCTAATGCCTCCCAGTTCCATCTATTAACATATAAGTAGAATCCCGAAGAGAAAGGCTAGAAGAATTAAACATGTCTCTTGCTGCTACACTAGAAGAATTAAACATGTCTCTTGCTGCTACACTGTGATGTATTTGTTTCCATAATTGGAGAGTTGAAAAGCAATCTAGTCAACCTTAGAAAATTCATCTAGTTAAAATTACTCAAGTCAGACTCAGAAAGTCTTTAACTCACTGTATTCGAAAAGAAATGAATCTTGTAGTATTTAAAAGCCATTTCATCTGTTGAAACATTTAAGAAAATATTTTGTTAAAGCTTACACCTCTAAATGGTGTAATTCAAAACAATGCTATAGCAAAGGCTGGGGAAAGCCAAGTTTATCATTAAGAGAACTTTTGAGATATGTGATAAGACCAGGGAGCACAGTAAACCCATTCAGGAATAAGAACCTACTCATAATTCTAATAGGGAGAAGGAAGTCTGGTCAGAAGGCTGAGTAACATTAGAAAATAACTAAGAATGAGACTTATTTGTCACTTTCCATTCTTCTAACGCCATACTCCCAATGTTCACACAAAAACACAGGTGTGGAGATACCCTCCTGTAACACTAGTGCTGTGGGTTGGAGACAAGCAAATCCTGAAGCCAAAATAGACAAATTACTGAGCTTCAAGTTTAGGGAGATATAATACTTAAAAAAATAAAGGGGAGAATAATAGAGGTATTGTTTATAAATATATAAATCTTTTCATTTTACGCATATCCAAATGCTCCCAAATGCCTGTGGCACACACATATTCATTGACATGTAAAAAAATCATAGGTATATACATGCATGCACCAACCACACACACACACACACACACACACAGAGAGAGAGAGAGAGAGAGAGAGAGAGAGAGAGAGAGAGAGAGAGAGAGAATATGCAGTAGGAATTGTAGCAATATCTGGTGTTATTAATTAAACAGATTCCAAAGAAATATCCTAAAACTTGTTTATGTATTGCAATAATTTCCTGTATCCCTCTGTTTAGTTAAGTCTACACAGTTAAGGATTAGCAGTAGTTCAAAATTTAAGTGCTTTTAACATGGTTGATTCCCTGAGCTTGTCTAGGAAGATGGAATGCCAGTGACTAATTCTTCCAAGAGTAATTGTGTCTGCTGTGTCTCAAGAGAACATAGATGTCCCCATGTTACTTGAAACAAGATGAAGCAAAAATAAAATGGTGGTGTGGAGGAGCCAGAGACTTGTAATCCCTTCACTCCAGAGAGAGAAACACAGGAATTCATGAAGCCAGTCTTAATTTGTTCTCTTATCTCAGAAGGTTGCTTAGCACACTATGGATGCTCAATAAATATTGATTAGATACAGGAAATTTGAAAGTGAATATGGAAGCTTTTTTACTGAACTGTGTTCTTTGAAAAGATTAAGAATAAAGAAAAGATTAAGAAAGAACTGATAATTTAAAGGACAAACTGTCATTAAACATAAAAATGAAGAACTTTTTGTTATAGTTCAGTCCTTGATAACAGTTCTGTTATCAAGAAAGCAGAAAATTGGGTACTTAGTGAAAAAGTAAATTTATTCTAAGCCCCTTGATATGACTTAAGCGTTCTCTAATTCTGAGACTGCTTGATTTATACTCAAAGGGTATATCAATCTGCACAGGGTATCATGCCTCAAATTTAGGAAACTCTAGATCAGTTATGTCCAATCTGTGGCTCACGGGCTAACTGTCCCATGATGTTAGAACGTACTACAGACCACAATGTCAGAATGCCGTGTTCTACAGTATTGTAGGACATCCTTGTCTGTAGGCTGACTACAATGATGACAGTAAACTCTCCATTCTTCTTTTTCTAGCATTCATCTTCTGTCCTTCATTTATAGCCTCTGTGGAGTGTGTTCCACATGCATTGATTTCTGAGACCATTACTCTTTAGTTTCTTCTGATTCTTCTCAATTCAATCTATGGATGAGTCTCACCTGATTTCAAAATGCCAAAATTCTGTGAGCAAAACATTCTTTTCCCACACTGTACAACCACACGCTTACTCCTCCCTCTCTGATCTATTTTCAGGTCAAGCATTTCTCACGTTGGAAACCCTTGATATTCTCACCCTATTTAAGATTTAATTGTGATTTCAGGGATTCTGTGTTACTTTTTATGGTAAAAATACATTTTATTACAAAGGGAGGTTCACATAGTTTTTGTTTTAAATCATGTTGAAACAAAAGAGCAACACACACACACACACACACACACACACACACACACACATTGAACTTATCATATACTCACAAGTTGATAAGCCAAATGGCTGATTTTATTGATGAAACACTATCATCCAAATTAACAAAGCTACACTTACAGAGTTGGAATTAAATTATACATTATCTTTGAGCAGTTCCTGAGGCTGATGTGTTACCTTCTGGGCTGAAGGAGTAACAACATCTGAACACATCCTTGTTTGACTGTGTCCCTTCATAGCTTGTGTGCTTGGTTCCTCTTTCTTACCAGGAAGAAGCTACACTGGGAATCCTCCCCAGATGGAAAAAAATGGGAGAAATGCAAAGATGATTTAGTAAAAATGTGGTGTGTAAAGGAAAGATTTATATAAAAATGTGTGATTAAATACATTTGAGTGGGTATAAACAAAATGAATATATATGACAGATTCAGAAAGGCATAGCATTGTCTGAGAGACCAGTAGAAGTATTTAAAACTCACTTTGGAAGAAGATCTTACAGAAAACTTTGATTGCTATATGAAGCTAGAATAATTCAAGGTATTGCGTAGTTATACTCAAATTCATCCTTGGGTACATAGTCAGCATCTTTCCCTCCCCAACAACACAGGAAGATGGAATCACATACAGGGAACATCCAGACTACTTTAAAGACCGTGGTATTTGCTAGCATCAAATATTATGAATTTAGGGTTTCACTGGTAATCCAAAAACCACATTTTTTGTAAAGAATTTGTGAAACTTATTTGGTAACAGTAATGTGCTTTCCTCATTCCCTCTCATGTTGTCTGATATGTTTCCCATACTCTCTTGCCAGCTTATCAGTTAGAGAGTGTTTGTTCCTCTTTTATCTCTTTCACATCTGTTGCCTTCGTGTGAAGCTATCGTATAGAAGAAAGATACACATCTAGTATTGCTATCTCCATAGTCTTTGATGACCAGTATATAGTAGAATTGCTCAGGATTTCTGAGTTCAATATACTGTTCTCTCCAAATACCACATTATTCATATGTACTATGTCTCTTAAGGTTTCATTTTGGGCCATGGGGCTCAGTGGTAAAACGTCTCTCAGATTCTGGACCTAATCCCAAATAAATATTTATACTAACCTGTTCTCAGTGCTGACATTAATGTACTAACTAATTAGAACCTACCCAATGCAGCTACTTTATATTGGTTCCCCATGATCGATCATTGCTTGTTCTTTCACATCTCCCCTTCATAGGGAACACTTTTAAAGTCTCCGTGGTTATCTCTGTACATATTTTATGCAGATTACTTTTATATTTATGGAAGGGGATCACTTCTTCCCCCAGGTGGCTGTAAAATTGCAATTTCACTTTGACATGATACAAATTGGTTTAGAGAAAACAAATTATTCTAAAGTCTTTAGAAGCTGAAAGATGTAGTTTGAGCATAGTAACAACATAAATAAATCTAGAAGATGGTGGCTTTTATCTCGTCCTGGATCATGCTTCTGAATTTAGTTTACCGATTTTTTTTTTCATCCAGGAATGATTTGAGGCTTGTGTGAAGAAATGGAAACCAACAACCAGCATAAAATGTGAATAAGTTTACAATCTCTTGAAATGCGTATTTATACAGACCATGAAATACAAACATTTTGTTCAAGAACAAATGTTGTCTTTCAAATGCTGTTCTGAACACAAGACCAAAAGTGAAAGTTTTTAGGAAGGAAGTAAATAATCTTATTTACTTTCTGCTACTAACAACTCCACAAGCAGGGAATGTTGGAGCATGGAAGAAAACTGAGTTAGGGCCATGGTAAACTAAAGTAAATCATAATTCAGCAGTTGAATCAATTTTAATAGATAATAACCTTGTTACTAGCCTCCCAGTAAAAATGAGACAGTAGCAACTCCAAAGGCCCTCATGACCCACTGTAAAGTTGTTGCAATTCTGTCTGTTATGGTTGTGTCTATTCTCTTAGCAATAGTTCTTTTATTAAATATTTATTTATAGTGCTATTGTTTTATGTGATGTGTGTGTATCATGTGTATTTGCATGTGTGTGTATGGGTACCCACGATACAGAAGAGGGTGGTTGAAGAAGTTGGGGTTTTACACATTTGTGTGGTTGTGATCTATCTGATGTGGGTTGTAGAAAGTAAGTTTCAGTCTTTTGCAGATGCAGTGATTATTTATTATTATTATTAATTAGATTTATTCATGATTTTAAAATCCTGACTACAGTTTCCCCTCCTTCCTCTCCTCCCATTTCCTACTCCCACCTCCCCTTATCCACCCTCAATCCACTTTTCTGTTTCTGTTCAGAAAGGGTCAGGCCTCCCATGGGTGCCAACAATGTGATTGAAAATTACCTTGATGTAGGACTAAGCTCCTCCCTTTGTATTAAGACTGGGCAGGGCAACCCAGTATGAAGATTAGGTTCCTGGAAACCAGACAGAGTCTTTGGAACAGGTACTGTTCCCACCACTCAGAGTGCTACAAAGTAAATCAAGTTACACAACTATCAGTCGTATGTAGAGGGCCTTGGGCAGTCCCATGAAGGATCCCTAGCTGTCAGTCCAGAGTCTAAGCTCCTATGAGCCACGTTTAGTTGTTTCTGTGAGTTCCCTTACAATGACTTAGAGCTGCTTGGCTCTTACAATCCTTCCTGCCTCTCTTCAACAGAATTCCCCAACCTTGCTCAGTGTTTGACTGCGGACCTCTGCATCAATTTCCATCAGTCCCTGGATAAAGGCTCTTTGATGACAATTGAGAGTTAGAATAGTTACTAATCTGATTACAGAATATGGCCAGTTCAGGCAACCTACCCACTATTGCTTGAAGTCTTACCTGAGATCACCCTTGTAGATTTGTGGGAGTTTCCCTTGCACCAAGTTTCTACCTGACCACAAAATGCTCTCACCATCAAGATATCTCTCTCATTATTTTCCCCTCTATTCACTCCAACCCTCCCCTCATGTTCTCTCTATTGCTCTGGTGCAGCCTCACCATTAGGCAGGCAGGTTAGTGATCTGCCTGTAGGCAGGATCTCTGCCACCCACTGGGTTCTGCACCCCCAAGACCCACTCCAACACCCAACCCCATCCACCTCATCATCCTCTCCAACGGATAGTCCTGCCCTACAACTCCAGTGGATTCCATAGGCAGAGAAGTACAACACACATCAGTCTGAAGAACAATGACTGCTCTCAACTGCAAGCCATCCCTCCAGTCCCCTGAAGACAGCTTTGAGTGTGTGTAACATCAGTATCATTTTAGAGGAGTTTTCCTGAGAAGCTTTAGGCTCCCAATTATCAATCATTAACCAGGAGGCATCATCATAGACTCAAGGGATATTAAGCACTTGAGGCTGTCTTAACACAAACACATCTTTCATGATTGTTGACAGGAACCTTGTACTACTGCTAATACCTAAGTCTAAAGACTAGATCCAATTTTAATAGCATCTGTGCAAATAATTCCATGATCTTTCTCCTACACTAATTTGGTTCATAGTTTTGCTTAGCGAGAGAAAAGCCTAAATCCCACCAAAATCTGCTCAAAATTAATGAAACAATAAAATATGGAGAGATAGGTAATTTTAAAGATCAAGGAAGAGGGAACCTTGGTTAAAAATTACAAGCTTTTAGAGAGCTTTATATATCAACATATTGAAAAATTAATTCCATCAGTTCAGGAATAATAATTATTTTTAACAATTAAGCTCTTTTATTCTCTATAATTGTGTCCCACAGTTTAAAATGTTTAATGAGTTCTTGCTAGGAAGTGACTATTTCAGGAGAATATAATGGCCTCTAATCACTTCACTGGAGCTATTAGCGAGAGAAGTTGTCAGGAAATGTTTTTACTTTTATTATAAAATTAATTGAACTTCTCATTCAATGAAACAAGACATTTGCCAATATATAAGTCATGAAGTCTCACTTTGTCTTCTTTTTCCTGCATTGCCCCTAATCTAACCATATGGGCTATCAATTTATTTAAACAGTTTCTC
Source organism: Myodes glareolus (assembly GCF_982192425.1). Taxonomy (NCBI): domain Eukaryota; kingdom Metazoa; phylum Chordata; class Mammalia; order Rodentia; family Cricetidae; genus Myodes; species Myodes glareolus. The sequence continues at coordinate 60,796,631 of NC_142048.1, forward strand.
ATCTTTCTCCTAGTGGAAATCATCTAAGAAATAAAGGTAAGTAGATGCCAAGGGAGAAACTGCTGAGTCTCTGTACCTTATGTAATACCATGCTTTGCTTTGTGGAATACAGCTCCTCAGAAGTCTGTTACCAGGTGTTTCGAGTTAGTGCTCCCCAGATTAAAGTTATACAAAGTAAGGTAGTTATAATGCCCAGGTAAAATAATTCCAAAGACCATGCTAGTACTTGCAATCCAACTGAACAAAATGTTTATCGGGCCATCACTATATTAATATTACCCTATTGAAACCACCTACAGATTGAGGAAGGCAACTATTTTGCTGATTTTATAATTGTGGAAAACAGAATGCTTTGCTCCACCCCAAACTGGCATAGCTTTCAAAATGAGATTAAAAACAGAGACATATGACTCTAAAGCTTTTCAAGAATATGTGTCTGTAAAGAACTGAAGACTGAGAATTAGTATTAGACACAATGTGTGGGCTGACAGACTGATGTCAATTCCGTAACAGAATGACAGTTAATGTTGCAGAAATGTGAGTAGCAAATTGCCATACAATTTGGTGTCTTTGCTTATCCTGATGAGGGAGTTGGTGTGGAAAGTTCAGTTCATGTGGATCTCTGTCTGTGGAACTGCACTGGTTGGATCTCCATCATCTGTAAGATTGTTGGGAAAGTAAAAACAAAGTTCCACCCTGAATCTGCATGTCTGAGCATAGTGCCAAGAAAGCTATGTTTGAGAAAGCTACTGGTTTGTGTGTGTGTGTGTGTGTGTGTGTGTGTGTGTGTGTGTTTGTGTGTGTATGGCATATTTGAAAAACACACACATATCTATATCTATCTATCTATCTATATCTATCTATTTATATCTATATATATCTATATATATATATACAGAGAGAGAGAGAGAGAGAGAGAGAGAGAGAGAAATTTGTACTAAAATGTGTATAAGATGTACAACATGGACCACAATCTGAAATCTAGTTTAAGATATTGAGTATAACAGTCCATTTCTCTGGTGTTTGGCTTCTTCATAAAAATGTAATAATTCATGAAACTTGTACCGCAGGTTTGCTTTGAGGACCTTGTAATACTCAGGTAATTCTAGCTTTACAAAGCAAACTGTAGGACCAGGCTACTTATAAAAACTATTCCTGATAGCACATCTTAAATTCACTATAAAAAGCATTCACTATATTCACCAGCCTTTTAATGGTGAGCTCTAATCTTTAATTGAAAAGAAATAAACATTCTTTCTCAACTTGCTTTAGTATTTAGAGATATAGAGAACAGAAACGGAAAGGTGATGAAGCACTCACATAAACACTGCATCGTAAATCACACGCTGTGTGGAGATGATTTCGTGCAGAATTCCAAGGCGATGCCATTAGTGCTCCAAGTCAGAAATCGCAAATGAGGATTTAGCAAACACATGATTTGAGAAACACATCAGAGAGAGGGAAAAAAAAAATACCTCCGTGAATCTGAATCTCTAAATGCAGATGCAATCTTGTGATGAGCAATTCCAGAAGAAAACACGAGCTGCTCCTGATCATTTTTAGTCACAGGAAGAGACTGAGAAAAGTTACCCTGAGTTAAAATTATCAATGGAGACAATTAATGGAATCCACTCCAGAAACTTAAGGGTATGGATATAGCATCCAAGTCGAGTGTGCTGTTACATTCAGTATTGATGCAAATGAGGTCCTTCCCACACCGTCGCACCTGTGAGTGAGCAATCACACCATTTGCGATGGCAAACTGGTGACAGGGGGTGATAAACCGAGATGTGAACGACCACAGATGGGGTGTCCATACCGAAGCCAGAGCCACACACTTTGAGGCATGTTTTAGTGTTTTCATATTTATGGAATGGAGTTAAGGCCTCAGCTGAAAAATACTTTTGGTTTTCTTAGCCCGTACACACCAGTTAAACACACGTCATTAAGCAGTAACTGTGTTTGTTGAAGCATGCTGCATAGAGAGATGGAGAGGGAAATATAACCCCCACACATTTTTATTTCGTTTTATCCGTTTAAAAGGAAATACTGAAACAATAAAATGGCAATCCGAGTTTTACCAGCATGCTGGAATACAGAAGTGCCTTTCCATATGCTTGCTCAGACTATTCTCCTAATGCATCGTCAGCTGGACTTTGGTATTTTCTTATTTCATTTAAAAATTTACTTAAAATAATTGTGAGTGTATGTCGATGGTATGTGTGTGTATGTCTGCCTGTGTGTGTGTGTGTGTGTGTGTGTGTGTGTGTGTGTGTAAGAGGACATATGCATGGAGTCAGTTCTTGCCTTTCATCTTCACATGGGTTTCAGTGATTAATCTAAGATTGCCAGACTTTCATAGAAAATAGCTGTATTTGCTTAATGTATCACCAACATCCATATTGTCACATTTCCTGCATGACACATAATGTGATTATTTGAGTAATGGGGTATGAATAAGAAAGACATGAAGCAAAACTGATAGAAATTGTAACTCTCCTCAGTTTTTGTTCTAAGGCCATATCCTTGGTTACCATTTTGTTGTGTTTCCTTTGGAATGTGTGTCCTAATCTTATGAAACCCTAAAGACTCCCAGAATCAGGGTAAGCAACATACATGCAACTTCATAATCGCATTATTAAATTGAAAGTCATTGAATCAATATCATTCAAAGAAGAAAACGTTAAGCTACTTTTCCAATCCTCAACCTTACAAACATATCTGTGTAGTCTCAAAATCTGGAAAAAGCTAATTCTTTTTTAATGATCACTAAAGGTTTAAAACTCCTTATCAAAATGAAGGAGGAGTACAAATGTGACCCCACAAAAGAACGAGGTATATTTGAAGAAGCCTGTCACCAAACCTGCAGTTTAAGAGACCATTCAGTTATAGCGATCTCAAGCCTCAAGTTGAGTGACAGCTTGCATTTTAGAAGTCTGACTAAACAGTAGCAAAACTACAAATATCTTGATATCTGGCTCTGTGTGTGGCCTTCAAGACTATACTCTTATTTCCGTGTGCCTGTGGTTTTAAATCCTAACATGCTGGCCAGATGTTATCATTGAGATTATAAAACAATTACGTTGTTAGATATTTTTCTCCCTTGGAGTGATCTGTGCAGTAAGTTTACCTCTTTATTTTGATTTTTTTGAAAGGAACTCTCACAAGGTAGCCCCTGTCGATTGGAACTCATTATAGAGATCATATTCGCCTCAAACTGGTAGAGATCGTTTTGCTTCTGCCTCCTGGGTGTTGGGATGAGATACATGATCCATCATGCCTGGCTTGATGGGGACTTACTATCAGTTAATAGCAATTTACCTCTGCAGTGAGGAACAGGTATTTATTGCCTCTTTTCTTCTAGTGCCCTTGGACCTGCATTCTTCTTCTTAGTTACTGGCAATTTGCATAGTCTCTAAACTCTTACACTAGTGGTAGGTGGAGCCACTGGGAAGTCCCTAAATTTAGATGAAGTCATGAAGGTGAAAGTGACAGAGAAGGAACCATCTATCATCAGTATAAGAATAATGCAAGAAAGAGGTCATCTGAAAGCCAGGAAGTGAACCCTCACCAACCTCCCTATCTAGGGTTCCTTTGATTTTGAACTTCCTGGCCTCAAGATCTGTGGGAAATAAATTTCTGTTGTCTAAGGCTCTTAGTCTGTGCTATTTTTACAGTAGCAACATGAAGAGATTGAGGCATTCAGGCAAAATATAACAACCGGATGTTCTTTTGTTAATAAGTTCACTATCAATGTGGCTTCTCTGGCATCATTAGAAAAGTTTGCGTGTGTAGTTGAATACCTGGAGAGAGGTTGTTAAAGATAATGAGAAAAAAGGGGTTGAGACAAGGTGTAGGATAAATTAGATCTTCAAGTTGAAAGATGATGATTTGATCTATTTATATAAATGTGCTCTGTTCAACTCTTCTCCTGTGGAATTATTGATCTTGTCTAGAGAGATACCCCTGCAGAGTACAATGTGTCTGTGATTCTACTGTGAGGCACCCCTCCAGGCAGACAAGAGGAGGAAGTTCTCCCTGACCTCAGGCAGCAGGGTCACAACCATCATCACTGTCCATTTTGTATTATAAGATTTATTTTTTATGTTTGCTAGGGTCTGCTTTGGTGCAATTATGTGCACCATGAATATATAATGCTGGAGAAAGCTATAAGGTACCCTGAAACTATAGTTGCAGGTACTATGTGGGTGCTGGAAACTAAACATGGTACCTTTGGAAGAGCAGTGAGTTCTCTTAACCCTTGAACCATCTCTCTAGTATCCACACATCCACCATTCCTTGTATTTATATCAAAACTTAGGTCAATAATCTTATCTGCTTCATAGTTAGAAGTTAGATATTTCAACCTAAGGATTTTCAACTCATGTATTTATGTATAATAAATTTTGTCATTAACTTTACTTTCATATGGTTTCAATTTTTATATCAACAGCCTTAAATTATTAAAATGAATATTGCCAAAGAGTACATGAGTGTTATTTGATCACAAAATTTGGTTATTCTTTATTCTGATGCCAAGTCAATCCAGAGTTTTTCTCTGATTAGTAGCCAGTTAATTCTATTGATTGTGAGGAATCTATTAGAAATTTAAAGAAACTTTAATTGGTTTTAACTAAATAACATATACAGTATTTTCAAAGCATTACATGGAGTTGAAAATGGTTGTTATCAAGTTTGTACAGATGCTATAAGCAGAAAATTCTAAATAATATTAGGAGAACTTTTGAAATACCTAGTAGAAATGTGTTATTAAAATATAAGCACAGAGTTGGTATGATGGTTGCTATGGACAAAAGTGATTACCACCAGGCCTTACAAGTTGAGGTTAAGTCTCAGGACTCACATGATGGAAGAAAATTTATTTTAGCAAGTTATCTTTTGACTTCTACACATATTATATGGCTCATACACTCCCATACAATACAATGAATAAATAACAAATAAAAAAGTAAACTATTAGTTCAATGAAATAACAAGGTTGAAGCCAATTTGCTCAGTGTATTAGTAGTTATAAACATACAAGACTGGTTTAGTGATGTGATGTGGTCTCATCTCAGTTCTCACAGCCTCATGTAAGGTCAGTACTTTTATCGTACTTAATTTGAAAATGAGGGAAATTAATCTTAAATAAGTCTAGTATTGTCAGCATCTAAGTACAAAGGCACTATAATCCTACCACCCCTGTTCCTACCTTCTGCCCTTCTATACTCATCAACCCTGAAGGCTAAGAACCCTACAAACAGGTGATTGCTTAATCATTCTGAAGTGTGTCTTCTGAGTTTCAAGGAGAGTTCGCTTTTCTGTGTGTGACAGGAACATTGTTAAGTTTCTGTTCACGCTCTTTGTGGTTGTGGTCTTGATGAGTAGCTTGTGTCAGGCAGGCCAAGTAAATAAAAACACAGAGGCTTTTTCCAAGACCTTGGTCATGAAAGGCAGACACTGTAGTTTCCATGATTTTCTTATGTTTATAACTAAGGGAAAGGAAAGAGGATGTATGTAAGACATATCTCCCTGGGCTGGAGAGATGGCTCAGAGGTTAAGAGCATTGCCTGCTCTTCCAAAGGTCCTGAGTTCAATTCCCAGCAACCACATGGTGGTTCACAACAATCTGTAATGGGGTCTGGTGCCCTCTCCTGGCCTGCAGCATACACACAGACAGAATATTGTATACATAATAAATACATAAATATTAAAAAAGATATATTTCCCTGAAAACAAAACAAAGATGGAAAGCATGTACACATCTCTTGCTCATTTTAAGCAACTCAAGTCATCCTGATGTTTTCGCTTTCTGTGTAACCATAGGCATACCTTGTCCACACTGACAGAGCAAAGCTTCACCTTCTCCATAGTCCCAATTCTGTCACTGGTGTCAGAAGACCCACAGGTTGTCATAAAAACTGTAACACTCCACTGCTTTTCTCCTCTTGTTTGTCATTTTGTTGTGAGATATTTGTCTCTGATAATTTATTACATATTATATTGGTAAATTATCACACATCCCTACTCCTCTAGAAAGGCTCACTCTCTTTGCTCCTCTGTTCTCCACTGTCTCCCTCACCTCCTACTGCCCCACCATCAGTCTGTATTTAGTGTCAACAGTGTGTCAGGTCACAGACCCAAAGAGAGCCATACTCCAGTTCAATTCTGATGTAGGTACAGCGGTTACCTGCCATCTTCATGCTTCTTTCTTCAGAACTTTCCAGTTCTTGCACTCACTCTTTCCTACATTTTTGTGACCTGACTTTAAACCTTGTTAAAATCTGGACCGTCCACATTTTGAAGCCTGAAATCTTTACACAGTATCATTTCTCAGTCAAGGTTTCATTTTAATGACCCAGTGTCTTTTATTCGACTCCAAATTTATTTTTTTCTACATTCTTTTTACATAGTTATACAAGGTGAACTTCAGAATATCTCTATTCACAGTTTTTCGTTTCTTTGCTCACCTTCTGTGTGTAAGTGTACGATCATAATATCACATAGTCTTAGTGTCCCTAGATCCAAGCTGTAAAGAAGGAATGAATGACAATATAACTGCAGGGTTTGACAAACCTTTCAGCAGTCACTAGACATGCAGATAAACGGTCTCCTCCTGTGTCATCTTTAAATATGAATAAACCCAAGATTTCCTTAGCAGTACTTCAATTTTCATTCTCCTAGACTCTTATGCTATAATCTTTTTCATGCAATTAATTTCTAGCCAGATTCAATAGATTTTCATTTTTTAGGAAAAATGCTTTTTTTTCTAGAAATTTTGCACATAATTCCCGTCTTCACCTTTTTAACAGCCAAATAATATTTTCTTTTTTTTTCAAATGCTCAATTTAACATTATCACAGATTGAAACAGAACAGCTTCCTCTAGAATATAATTATTTAATATCCGCATTCAAGTTTAAAAACATGTGTTTGTTATGCAAGAATTTCTAAGGGTATTGTATTAAGCTTAGAAATTTGGGGAGCAAACATGCAGCAATTATTGAGTAATATGTAGACAGAATAGCTGTCAAAGAATAAACATTCCCTGCACTAATGTGCCTAGTTTCAAGGAATGTGAATTCAAGTGCCCAGTGTAAGTATGAATTCAACATGCCTGACTGAGCTAACACATTGAGCATATATAAATAAAAGGACAAATTACCATGAACTCTCAAGCTACAGAACCAAAGGAAGAAGGAGCAGAGTACCAGTCTGAGGAAGGTCTAGAGAGCTTTCCAAGGTTCAGAACAGGAATTACTGGTGGACACAGGACTGCTGCAGTCTGTCAGCCTGCTCCAAATGTAGACCGGCCTCACCTCATTTTCCTCATTCACAATGAGTAAGTAAATTTTACTAATATTGTTAGCCTTCTGTTTGTAAGGACATGGGAGGAATAAAGGTCTCTTTCCCCGAAGGCCCGGACATAATTCTGCTGGACATGCAGTCATGTACTATGAAGCAGGGACAGAATCAATTGTACTGAGCTTAATGAAGTCCTGGCTCTCTGCCTTTTATATCCTCTAATTGCACATGGCATAACATATTTATTCGAACCAGAGGACAAAATAGTCTAAGGACAGAAGTCAGCTAAATGTATGGCCAGATAATTGTACTGAAATTATCGAGTCAGCGTTTGGCTCCAAAGCTATTTCAGAATTGAGCGTTGGGCCTCATCACAAAGAATCCAGGCTTGTAAGCATTCTATCCATTATGTTGAATGCTCTCAAGGGGATAGGCCCAAATGCACTAGTTTTGACAATTCTGGGGTCTTAAGCATTAATGTTTTCTTGTTTAAAATAATTTCAGTTTTAATTGTTATGCTGTTTAAGCTGCGTATATGGTTTCATCGGAGACAAATATAGGTGACCCTTCCTGTCAGTTCATTTGTGAACTGGGGTTGCAAACTCCCTGTTAGCCTTCTGATTGTGTATGTTCCTGATGAGAACATAGTCATATTAGAGAAGATCTCAAGACCCATGTTAGACTAAAGTTCCAACATACCAATAACGGGGACACTTATGAGGACCCATTTCCTCCAATTCAGTTCTTTACCCTATTGGTTACACTTCTTTACTGCAGTACTACAGGTGTGCTATCAAGTCTGGCAATGTTTTTGAGTGACAATTCAGATCCATACTGTATGAACAAGCAACAGTTTTTAAAAATTCATTAAATAATCTTTGCTGTGCATTTGTGGTCAGAGGACAATTATGATTCTGTTCTGTCCTTGAGATAGGTGAGTCTCAGAGACCAGATTCAGGTCTTCTAGGTATGGCACCAGACACTTTATTTCACTGACCATTCTCACCAACCTGAAGTTACCATTTTCTTGAGCTATTGGAACCAAAAGTGGCAGAACAGCATCCTCTTGCCTGTCAATCATTGTCAGTGTTTGTTTGCTTGTATTTGGTATGAAATAAAATAGGAGCTGCTGTTTCTTCAATAATTTGGAAGAGAAAATGCAATCTTTTAGCTCACAGACTCTGGGTATTTGATTTCATTTCAATTTAGGTTCTTTAATGGTTTTAAGAAAGGATATGAACATCTGGAGAGATGGTTCTGCAGTTCATAGCCTGTGCAACATCCTATTTCTCCTCAGAGAACCAGAGTTTGATTCCCAGCACCCATGTGTGATGGCCTACAGCTTCCTATTACCTTAGCTCTGAGAAATTTGATTCCTTCTTCTGAAGTCTATCAGATTCTGTACACATGTGCACACACACACACACACACACACACACGTAAAACCTTCAAACAGAGTGTAAGGAGGGCTAATCTTATTATAGAGCTGCTGACATTCTTTCATATTACACATATCAAACTCAAGTGGGACCCACTGACATGAGATTCTGTTTTAGCAATTTTAAACTCTAGACTGCAGAATAGTTGTGCCTGTCAATACTTTAGGAGAAAATGTTTTCTAGGCAAAATCTAAAAGCTCTTTCCCTCCACTACCACCAATTTTTTTGTAAAATAAAAATAAGAGATAAGAACTTTAGATTCACAAGAAATAATTATGCCACAGCTTAATATAAGTGTTTTTGGAATTAAATTTCAGAGGATATAGTTTATTGAAATAGGATCAAAATGAACAACAGAAGAAGTGAATGTTTCAGAACCTAAGAATCATTGTTTCAAATCAAGCAGAAGATGTACGTTTTCATCTTTAGCTGGTTTAAAAAGTCATTTGTTTCTGAGGTGATAGATTGAGGTGAATGTGTGAAGTAAGTCATGTAACAAGTAGTGTGACATAGAGGGCAATCATGTCACTTTGATTATGATCAAAGCTTTAGTAACTTAGTTTGGGTGAAGAAAGGCATGTCAGTGATGCTTCTGTTTGTATCCAAATTTACTTTTACTCTTCACCCCAGTGCAGTTGCAAGTGCTATGTATTGTGTTCTCAACTAACACTTTAGAAAGTTTTATGAAGCTTTTGCAGACAATGGGGGTATATAGATATACATTTATTCATTATTGAAACACACACATCACTTGCCCTGAAATGAGAGGATACAGAATCTTATCAAAAAATAGCACACACAATTTAAATTTGTACAAGTTTACAAATGAGTGAATTAAGACAAAAATATTGCACCCATTCTTGAAACTGTGAACTTCGGTTAAAGCATTCTAGCGCTCATACATCTTATAACTTTGTTGACTTTACTGCAAGTCTTGATTTACTGGTGCAATGCTAAGTTCAGTGGTGTCATGCAATACTATTCCTGGAGACACTTGAACAAGTTCCTACTCACTGTAACAAAAGAAGCAAGGACCAATCAACGTAGCATTCCTTTGACTTCCAGCTTGGTAAACCAATGAGGTTTATTGGGCTTATTATATTGCTGAGGGCTTACACCCAGGGATAGAAAGGACTCAAAGATAGCTCCATCTCAAGAAGGTCACCTGAGTGTAGGTGACATCTCATGAGAACAGGACACAAAGGGTCCAGTGTGAAGCATGCATACAGCTCCACAAGTTGGAGAGTGTCCTTTCTAGGTAGCTTAGTTGGCCTCTGCTTCCTCTAGGCAGTTTCTATAAGTCTTTGTCTCTTCCAAGCACCTCAGATAAGCTCTATCACTTTCAGGTGGCTTGGCTGGTCTGAGCCTCTTTAAGGGAGTTTAACTTGTTAGGTCAGAGTATTTCTCTCAGCAGTGCTTATATAAGCCTGAAGAGAGAAGGGTATTGGTAATCTGTTCAGTTTCAGGAATATCATGATGCTTTTGAGTTCTTGAGTTTTAAAGTGTTCCTTCCCCATTTTTAAAGAGTTTCCCTACAGGATGGGCTATTTCACCGGATGTTATAGCATCCTGTTCTGGATGAGCTTCCCTCCCTGATGGAACGTTTCATCTCAGAGGGAACTAGTACACAGCAAAGGGGCACCTAAAATAAAAAGATTTCCACCTGGTAAACATGCAGAAAACATGGCTTGACCCAGGCAATAATGTAGTATTTTAAAAGTTAAGCCAATGTTTTGCTAAGTTACAACCACCCTTAAAGGATTCCAGAAACAGACAGTGACAAGATTAGACAAACATAATGTGAAGATAATTAACATTTTCACTGATGGACAGGTGAGTAATATTCCTGAGGACCTAAACACATCTGAGGGTTCACAGCTTGAACCCAGTCCTTAGGAAGCATCACACAAGCCAAGTGAGAGACGTTTTATTGTTAAATTTTCTTCATCTAGGCAACTACTATAAGACACAAAGTATAATGACCTAGTTCAGTTTAGAAAAAACTTATGGAATATTCCAACAAAATACAAGATAAGGCAGAATTCATGGTATTGAAGGCATTGCTGGGTCAATTACAAAACTGGTATAATATATTAGATATGTAGTCTATTAGTGGTGCACCCCCCAAATTGGAAATTGTTCTGTGATGAAGAAAGAGAATATCAGAATATCTTGGTTTTTAGGATATGCACACTGAAGTGCTGAGGGAGAAGTCAGAGAACAGCCTCAGCTTGCTTTCAGAGGGTGTGCGTGGGGTGCACATTCACACAAAGAAATGTGGTAGTGTTGCATCCGTCAACACAGCTGGGAAAAGAGCTTGCAGGGGGTGCACGTACTATTCTTGTGATTTTTCTGTAAGCTTATAATTGCATTCAAATAGGATGTTAGAAATACTACCCCTGAAAAGAATGATGTAATATTAGTGTAGGTTAACACTTTGATGGCTTTGTTTTGAGAGCTACAAGAGTGCCATGATTTCGTATGTGAGGCTCATTATCTCTGCCTTCATTATAGACTTGGGAGGTGTAAATGTTAGCTGGACTAGGTCTTCATGATTTTTTAAAAATCAGTGTGTGTGTGTGTATGCGTTTGTGTGTGTGTTTGCGTGTGTCCCTGTGCATGCATGCATGTGGGTGTGAGTGTGGGCTGATGTGCATGTGTATGGAAGGCAGGGGAAGATGCCAGGTGTCTTGCTCCATTACTCTCAGCCTTACTCTCCTGAGATCATCTCTCACAGCTTTGACAACGCTGGACTTCCAACAGGCTGCTATGGTCTGCCAGTCTCGCTCCCCTTGAAATGGAGTTAACGAAGGTGTCACAATGTTTACATATGGGCAGTGGGGTCTGAACTCAGGCCTCGTGCTTGTAGAGCAAGGTTCTTACCCACGAGGCCACATCAGCAACCTAGCTGCGGAGATCCTGATGAACAAAGTCACCAGTAGCCTGCGGTCTCCTGTTAAAATGAAATGCGTATGATCAAGTCACACTCACATGGGACAGCTTGACCATTTCTTCTGAGAACTGAAACAAAAGGCTGTTTGAGTTCATAGCCCTTTATACGAAAGATGTTACAAAGATTTGTGACATATAGGATGTCTATTTTGTCACACTAATTACTTGATTCGAACAAATGTTGATGAGGATGTCAGGAAGTGACATAGTGAATGATATAGTACAACTTTTGGAAATAAATGTAGGGAGGATTGAGACCAGCAACATACCAGGGGCGTGGGACTTGTACAGAAATACCTCTCAGCTGTACATTGAGACACTTCTCCTTAGCAGAACTGAAGGCGTTTAGAGTGACAGTCCTTTTACTGGCAGCACACAGACTCCTCTTCTCCTTCCCTAGTTATTCTCCAGGCTTCAATATTAATAGAAAACTATAATGCGTCTTCACTCCACACAGTGTGTGCAACCAGCTGTGGCTTTATTTTTGATGCTGCCCCATGGGGGGGGGAGTTGTTTTTTCTTTGCTATAGGTGTTAATTGGTATCTTTGTATCTTGCTAATTACATTCTAGCAACACCTTTTCCCTCTTTCTCGTTTGCATTTAATGAGCTCCTTGTTGTATTAATTTATTAGATAATAAGATAAAACAAAAAGTTCAGTTCCTTTAGGCGTGGTTTGGAACATGTACATTAGATATGCAAGCATATATGTAAACTTACATGTTACACAGTAAAGGGTCAGTTCAGAAGAAAAAAATATCATTTGTGTTATTCTACCCTGATAGTTTAGATAGTGTGATCGTTGATAGAAACACAGAAAGGCAGAGTTGGTTAATCTGCGGCAGTAGCAGTTATTGGGAATAAGCAAATCGGGATCCCATATGGCCCAACAAGATGTGCATATCAGGAACCTCTGCAGTATTTAAACATAACAAACAAATTATGAGTTCAGCAATGTGCCCTTTAAACTCTAATTATCATTTTTATTTGCATGTTCATTTTCTTTCTCCAGTTCTTTTGAAGCCATGGAGCAGGCTCTAAGTTCTATATAATTAACTAAGATCCAAAAATTCATTTGACAAGAGGAACGGAAAAATAATCAGTGTCCAGAGAGACTTGCAATTGATTAATAGAATAAAGTCCTTCATCCTTCAGCAGGTAAGAAATTCTGGGAATTATTTTGAGTGAAGACTTCCAGATGTTACTGAGTGCACTCTACTGTTCCAATTCAAGCTAGTGCCAGTTATCAGTTTTCTACGTTGTTGTCTGATATTTTTAGGGCAGCCCGTGATGCTCTTATTTTTATATGTTTGATTCTGCTTCAGCAATGGGTTCCATTAATCCAGCATATTCTCCCCACCTTTTGGAAATATCCAAAGTCAAAACTACACCCTTTGAAATAAGTGCCAATTCTTAACTTGAAGTAAACACTTCCACACTTCGAAATCCCAAGCTGTAAGTATTTTTTTGCTAAGTAAGCAGACACATTTGCAATCAGTGCTAACACTATATGGTGCAAATAACAAGGAAAAAAAAGTTAATGCTGAAAGTTCCAACAGTGCAAATTGTGGCTGTGCTTTGATACATACAATAGCAGAAATGACTGCGTTTTCTACTGTAGTTTTTGTGATGTTGACCTTCTCAATTGGGATTTACACATTTTAATAAGATACTTTAGAAAGTGTAATGAGCACTTTCCCATGAGATAGTACTATCAATGCTCCCTACAGAAAGAATATGGCTATCACCAGGCTGTCCACAATATATCAATACTTTAGGATAGAAACATGCAGCAGTTGCGAGCTCAGAAGTTTTATCAGTTTATCTCCACTTGAGATGTCTTTTTTGTGAGATGTGTTGGAGCAAAAGCTTTTTCCATTGTCTTTTTTAGCTCATGAATCAGAAAGGAGAGTTTTTCCCCACTGCATCTGAGAAGAGTCTGAGGCAGGTAATCGACACAGCAATTTGAATCTTGCACAGCTCGTGGATTTGCTCTCCCCTGAATGCTAATTTTAATCCCTTATGATGGTTAAAAGCAAGTGTAAAAGTGAAGACAATTTCCAGAGAGGCCATTGAAGAGAAAGACAGTATAGCTTTGAGAAGATTGTTTGCAGAATATAGTTTTCCCATGTGTGGACTTGGCCTTTGAAGCAAAGAATTATAACAGGAAATTAGTGATAGGCTGGCACAGCCTCATAAACAAGTACAAAATTGTGTCAGCACACCAAAATATTTCACTAGACTGCTATTCCACTAGGAGGCTCACAGGTGGTGTAATAAATGGGATCGGCTGTCCTTTTACATGACAAAGTTATATGGTTATTTTGGTTCAGCTGACCATTAGTTATTGGCAACCCAAGGCATAAATGCAGACACTATTTGGTTATTTATATGCAGTTCCAGAATCTACCTTCATTAATTTGTCTACATATGGGGAATAGGGCTGCTAGGGGGGAGTAGAAAATATTACTTGGGGAGCCGTTGATGTAATGTATTAAATATGAATGTGCTCCTGGTGTGGGGGGTCCTGGAACTATTGCTAGGTGTTGGGTCCCTGCTGAGCCTTTATCATTTTCTCCTTTCCCACACTGAATATAAAACCGAAAAGCTACCTTTAGCAGCTTCACAAATGGTGACACTGCCAGAGTCATCTTAAGAAATTTGCTAAGTTTTCTTCCAGATGTAAGAATTTTTATAACCGTAGTTGTGGAGAATCTGTCCTCAGAGCCCAGCTCAACCTGATCCTGACATCTGTAGCCTGTGTAGAAGAATTACACCGAGACTCCTTTGTTTCACGTTGCACAGTAACATTAACGAGTTCCTGAATTTATGCTCTCCCTACAGCTCTTGTTATTGTTCTTTTAACAGAAGAGAATATCCAAAGAGCAAACACACATAAAGTGTGATTCGGAGTAGATTGTCTATACCCAACATTTTCTAGATTATAGACATGGAATGTCTGCCTGGAAAATGGTCTCTATGTCAAATATTCAACCTTGTAAGAGAAAACTACCTCCACGTATTTCATTGTAATTGTAAACTGTCTTCTATTACTGGGACCAAAGTCTATAGATATTGGTCTCCACTGCATACAGAGTGATCATAGATTAATGGGCTTTGGAAGAGTTTCCTCAAAGTGGAGAGAGAATCTTCCTACTATTTCTTTTCATTCTGTATTTTTTTTGTAAATTCATAATGCTAAAATAAGTTTTTGCTACTGGGGTTTGAGAAATTTTCTTTTTTGTTTGTGTGAGACAGGTTTTCTCTGTGTAACAGCTCTGACTGTCCTGGCACTTGCTCTGTAGACCAGGCTGGCCTTGAACTCACAGAGATCCACCTGCATCTGCCTCTTGAGTGCTGGGATTAAAGGCGTGTGCCACCAGCTAGAGATAGTTTGTAACTATTAAACTTTTTTTGACCAAAATTAATGTAATAGTTATATTATGTACTCTCTTAGGTTTGTCTAGAAAACAAATTAAAAATTTATAAATAATTTATGTTTTTAGTTTAAGAAATGAGTGTATTGGAGTATGGCTGAGTGTGGAGTGATATATTGACTTGGGATACAAGGTCCTGTGGTCTGATTGAAGGGGAAGGAGAAGGGAGAGAAAAGAGGGAGGTGAGAGGAGGAGAAATGAAGGAAAAAAAATGAGATCATTTGCCTAAATACCTTATTAAAGAATAAACTTGTAATTAAAAAATATGATACCTCACCAAACTATCAGCAATGATCAGTTCTACCAGTTTGTCAACAGAAGTATTCCCAAATCACATGGAGACTTATGATACAGTATATTTTCCTTACCTCTCCCTAGACCTTATATTATTATTATTATTATTATTATTACTATTATTATTATTTGAGTGTGTGCGTGTGTGTTTTCCAAAGAAAGCTTTGGAATCCAGAGAACACAAGTTACAGACAATTGTGAGCTGCCTCAATGTGGATGCTGAGACTAGAACTCTGATCTATTGGGAGAGTAGGGGAAAAATCTCTTTTAAAAGAATGTTTTTAATTGAATAGAATATTGGCAATCACCCTATCTTTTCTCTCTTCAGTCCATTTCTGTCATCCTTACTTTAGCCCCTCTAGTATATCCACTCTCAAATTGATAGTCTCATATCCTTTGATTATTATTGTCTCACACACACACACACAAAAAAAAAAAAACACCACAAATATATGTTAATAGCTGAGACATCTCTCCAGTCACAAATAGTAATTTCTAAAATAACATTGTTGCATTTTCATAAAGTTAATATAATATTTTGATTTGGAAAAGCTGACCGTATTCAGATGAAATCATTTGTCTAAAATCAAATGGACTCAGGGTAGAGAGGGATCTGCTTCCTGTGGTCCCAATCCAGTGTTTTATGAGATTTGTTCATAAAAGTCGCTAGGAGCTAAGATGCTTGTTATTTTCCTGCAAATTACTAGTCAAATACTTTATTTTCTTTAGTTACAGACTGTTTAGAAACCTTAGAAGGGAGCTGGGAAAATGGCTCTGTGGGTAATGTGCCTGTTGCATAAACCAGACAGTCTCCTTAGTTAGGATCCTCTGAACCTTCATAAAGTCCAGACACAGCCGATTGCCATCTTAGAAAGCTCTTTCCTGAAGACAGAGGGAAAAACAGTAAATGGACAAAAGCTCCTAGGCCAGCTAGCCAGGAACACGGAGTAAAAGCCAAGAGGTACTCTGTCTCAATATGGAAGACAATGACCAAGCAATGCCCAAGACAGTCTTCTATGTACCATGTATGTGTGTGCTGCCAAGTGTCATACACACACACACACACACACACATACACACATACACACACACAAATTATCACACACATATTAACACTTACAGACACACAGAATATCTTAGGAATATTTACATTATTTATTGTATTTCTATTTCCATAAAACTATTGCTAGTGGTGATGACAAGTGTGTGTTTATCTAACCAGGATTTTTTATATATTATTTTATACTCGTGACAAGAGATTTTAATATTATATGTTTAATTAACAAGATAAATAATTAGGTTTTAAGTTATTAGACTAGACTGAGGCATGGTGGAGTAAAAGTTGTTAGGATTTTATTTTCTGGGCTATATTAATGGATTAACGAAATGACCTTCAATGTGTTCATGAAAGAAAGAAGCATAGACTCTGTTAAAAGGAAACCTAGGCTTGACCAAATTCTCAGGCTGGATGCAATATGAGTAAGTCAGAGTTCCAGCTGAAGCAGTCTTCTGTGACTGTCCCTCGGGTATTAACACTAAGCTCTTCCAGAGGAAGCATAACCATGTGTTAGACTTGAAAATACGAGATACCAGAGTTTACCGTATGGTTGCAGCTCACTGAAACTCTCATATAAGGGCAATATAATCTTTGGTGGACTTAATTTTCCTAGTAATTTGTGTGATGATTTTTATGTCTGCTTGACAAAAATCTAGAGTCATTTTGGAAGACAAAACTTCAATTGTAAACATGTCCCCAGTGGCTAGCAGGAAAGTGTTGGGGACGTTGTATATAGGGAAACAGGCTGAGGAGGTTCTAAGGAGCAAGAAAGCCCATAAGAAGGGCTACCTCCAAGGCCTCTGATTCAGCTCTTGCTTCCAGGTTTCTCACCTGAGTTTCTGTCCTGACTTTCCTCAGTGGGGGAGTATGACCTCAAAGTTGTAAGCTAAAATATACCCTTTCCTCCCCAAGTTTATTTTAGCCATTAAGGTTTTTTTTTTTTCAGAAATGCAAACCCAAGACAAAACCATCTAATTGCCTGCAAATTTCCCGATGTCCTTGTTTTTAACAGCTGAATAATATGTCACTATCTAAATGTACTACATTTTCTTTATCCATTCTTCAGTTGATCTAGATTATTTCCTGTTTTGGGCTATTGCACATAAAGCTGCTATGAACACAGTTGATCAACTGTCCCTGATGTATGGTAGAGCATCTTTTGGTATATGCCTGGAGTGGTATATCTAGCTGGGTCTTGAGGTGTATCTATTCCCAATTTTCTGAAGATGCTTATTTCCATATTGACTGTCAAGTTTGTTTTTTCACTATCAATGGAAGAATGTTCCCCTTGTTCCACATCCTCTTGAGCATGAACCATCACTTGTGTTTTTGATCTTAGCCATTCAGACAGATGTAAGATGGAATCTCAGCATCATTTTGATTTGCATTTCCCTGATGTCTAAGAATGCTGAATGTTTCTTTAAGTATTTCTTAGCCATTTGAGATTTTTCTCAAGAATTCTCTGTTTAGATTTGTACCCCATTTTTAAATTAGGCTATTTGTTTGTTTTTTTTTCTGATTTCTAGATTTTTTTTTGTTCTTTGCATATTTTAGAAATCAGCTCTCTGTCAGATGTTGGGTTGGTGAATATCTTTCACCATTCTACATGCCACTGTTTTTGTCCTATTGATAGTGTCCTTTGCCTTACGGAAGATTTTAGCTTCATGAGGTCCCATTTATTAATTGTCAAACTTAGTGTCTGTACCATTGGTGTTCTATTTAGGAAGTTATCTCCTGTGCCAATGCATTCAAAGCTATGCCCCACTTTCTCTTCTATCAGATTCAGTGTATCTGGTTTCATGTTGAGGTCTTTTAACCACTTGGACTTGAGCTTTGTGCAGGGTGATAGATATGGATCTACTGTAATGATGCTAATGATATTCTGTTGTACTCATAGATTGGTGCCTAGCCCAATTGTCATCAAGAAGGCTTCATCCAAAAATCAATAGAAACAAATGTAGAGCACCCCAGACAAGCTCAGGGGATTAGGCTCAGTTCAAGGAATATTTCTGAAGAGAGGGAGGAAGAACTGTAGGAGTCAGAGAAATCAAGGACTCAAGAAAACTCACAGAATCAGCTAAGCTTGGCTCATAGGACCTCACAGTCAGGGAGACTGCATGATACTGACCTAGGCACACTGCATGTATGAGACAGTTGTGTAGCTTGGTCTTTTAGTGGAACTTCTAACAGTGGGATCAGGGATGGTCTCTAATAATTTTGCGGGTTTTTGGAACCATATTTATCATACTGGATTTCCTTGTCTATCTTTAATACAAGGGGAGGTGCTTAGTCTCATTGGAACTTGACTTATCCTCCTTTGTTAATGTCCATCTGAGGTCTACCCTTTTCTGAACAGAAACTGAGGAGGAGTGGATTGGGGGATAGCAGAGAGGAGGAGGGAGGAAAAATGTGGTTGGAATGTAAAATAAATGAGCACATTTAAAATGTTACAAAACAAAAACTAAACTTAAGACAAAAATTGCCATCAAGCCATGGGATATTGCTGTGACAGACCTGAGCATGTGATTTTGGTGAGGACTGTGCTGAAATTTGACTTCAGATTGGGAAATTAGTTGAGTGCTCAGAGTATTATAGACTATTCTTTCTGAGACTGAAAAATATAGAATATTAAGAGCAATGAAGTGGAGGCATGGCTCACATCAAAGGGAAGGTACAGAGAAACATTTGTGAGTCTCTCCAAGACTCTATCAGGGCCATTTATGTGATTTTTTGAGTTAGTAGTCCATCATTCTGATCAGCTGGGCCTGAATAATCAGCTATGATTTCGAAAATACCATCACTGAGGTGGTGTTTCCTCAGGGTATGCACACTAAAGCTTCTGTACAGAGGAGTCCAAGGGTGTACTAATGTCATATTGGTAGTCACGTTTGGTAAATGTGTAAAAGTCTCCCAAGCATTCCTATTTATGAACACATGAAGGGACCATGGATCAGCCATGGTGAGAGGCTAGAAGGGGCCTTAGGCGAGAGTGTAGTCTCAGTTGCTGTAGAAGCCCCAGGAAGGAAGGAAGGGGTCATGGAGACAAGTTGAGACCTGGCATGATGTAACAGGTCAGGGTCCCTGATGAGGGCATAGGAGAAGTCATTGGTCAGTGCACTATCTCCATTATAGTGCAGACTTCAACATATTGGAAATGTCCTTAATATGGGTCAGCAAAGTCCTCAGCAGTTGCTAAGTGGAGCTTCCCTGAGCCTACATGATGAACTGAGTGTGTTGTGGATGACAGCTTCATAAACCATTTGGAAAGCAGAAGATCACCAGGTTATTTACACTGTTGGAGTTTGCTTTTATTTTTATTTAATTGTGACTCTGTCTAGGTTCTTTCCTCTTGGAGTAGAATGTAACTTAGTTTTCACTTTGCTAGAGTACACATATAAGAGATTTTGGAAAGTTTTAGAGATTTTTTTATATTTGTGGAAGACTTTTGGTATTTTATAGAAAATTTAGTATTTCAGAGACTGGGTATTTTAGAGAAACTGAACTTTGAATAAGGCTTTTGATGATTTAAAAAGATTGAACTTGTAAAGTCTTTGAATTTTTTCAAGTTTATTAGTATACTTTCTTTTTTCTTTCTTTGTTAAGTAAATTTACTCATTAATTATACATCCATAATGAACTTTACCCTCCCTCCCCTTCTCCCACTTCTCCCATTCTCTCTGCCCACATCCCTCCAATGCCTGAAAAACCACTCTTATTTTTGTTCAGAAAGGAGCAAGTCTCTCTTGGGTACCAACAAAGCATGGCATATCAAGATGCTGTAGTCCTCAGCTCCTCCCTTTGTATTAAGGCTGGGCAAGGTAGCCCATTCTGAGGAATAGGTTCCCAAAAGCCAGCCAAAGCATTAGGAATAGCCCCTGGGAGCTAATGTGCCAATCATTGATACAGGTGACAACTTCCTGAAGAGAACACCAATAGCAACAATCACTATGAGCAACAATTAATAAATGGGACCTCATGAAGCTGAGAAGTTTCAGTAAGACAAAGGATACCATAAAAAGGATAAAATGGCAGCCTACAGAATGGCAAAAGATTTTCACCAACCCAACATCTTATAGAGGGCTGATTTTAAAATATATAAAGACCTCAATAAACTAGTTATCAACAATCTAAACAATCCAATTAAAATGGAGGTGCAGCTCTAAGCAAAAAATTCTCAGCAGAAGATTCTCATTTATTTGAGAAACACTTGAGATATTCAACATCTTTAGCCATCAGGGAAATACAAATCAAAACAACTCTGAGATTCCATCTTACACTAGTTAGAATGGCTAAGATCAAAACAACAAGTGATAGCTCATGCTAAAGTGGGTGTGAAGCAAGGGGAACACTTATCCATTTCTGGAGGGGGTACAAATTTGTATAGCCCCTTTGGATGTCAGGGTGGTGGTTCCTTAGAAAACTGGGAATCAATATACCACAAGACCCAGCTATACCAGTCTTGGGCATATAGCCAAAAGATGCTCAAGCATGCAACAAGGACACTTGCTGAACTACATTAGTAACAGCTTTATTTGTAATAGCCAAAATTTGGAAAGAAGCTAGATGTCCTTCTACTGAGGAATGGCTAAAGAAAATATGATATATTTACACAATGGAGTATTACTCAACTGTTAAACACAAGGACACCAGGAAATTTGAAGGCAAATGGCTGGAACTAGAAAAAAATCATCCTGGGTAAGGTAACCCAGACTGATAACGGAAAGCATGGTATGTACTCATTCATAAGTGGATATTAGATGTAAAATAAAGGATAACTATGCTACAATTTAGAAACTAGGTAGCAAGGAGAGTTTTGGGGGGGACTCCCAAATTATTCTGGAATGGAGAAAGAATTTCATGAGTGCACTGAGGGCAGGTGGGAATGGGAACATGAGCAATCAGATTTGGGGAGCACAGAGGGAGAGTGCTGAGGGGGACTTCTGGGGGCATTTTAGAAGCCTGACACAGGGGACTCTACCAGGAGTCTATGGGGATAACCCTAACTTAGACTCCTAGCAATAGTGGGTAAGTAGCCTGAACTGGCTATCACCTATTACCAGATTGGTGCCTGACCAATTCTCATAGAGAAGCATCATCCAGCAGCTGATGGAGCACTCACAGAGACCCACAGCCAAACACTGGGCCCCTACTGAAGGGAAACCACTGAAGCGAGAAAGGAAGGGCTGTATGAGTCAGGCTAGTCAGCGACATCACAAGGGAATCTACAGAAAAATCTAACCTGGGCTCATAGGTTTGCACAGTCTGAACCGACAGCCAGGAACCTGCGTGGGACTAACCTAGGCCTTATATATATGTGTAGTAGTTGTATAGCAAAGTCTTTACATTTTAAATGAATGTAGGGCTTTTAAATTTGGAATACTTTACATTGTAATATTGATAAAAATGTATGTTCCCATCTTGGGAACAAATGAAAAAGGAAAGGTTCTATTTAAATAGTGATGGGTTTATATATCAAGTTGTCAAAGTATAAATCTGCTTGGCTTGCTTTATGTCAGCTTTATACAAGCTAGAGAAGTTTGGGAAAAAGGCAACCTCAATTCAGAAAATGTCACTAAGAGGACGGCCTGTGGGAAGACCTTTGGGACATTTTTTTTGATTGATGATTGATGTGAGAAGGTCCACTTCATGGTGAGCAGGGCCACCCTTGGGCAGGTGGTCTTGAGTGTTATAAAAAAAAATGCTTGTGCAGTCAAGAGAAAGAAGCTCACCCACAACCCTCTTCTGTGGTTTCTTCTTCAGTTCCTACTTTCAGGTTCCTGCATTGAGTTCTTTACCTAAGTTTTCTCTATGACGGACTATGATCATACCTTAGAAACTAAAATAAATCCTTTCCTCTCTAAGTTGTTCTGTTACTGGTATTTTACTATAGCAGCAGACACCTTACTAAGAGACATCTGTAATGTTCTTGGTTACAAATATCAGAAGCCTTAGTCAACTGTTGTCCAAAGAAACCAGGGCTTTTTTTCTTCTTGAAAGAATGATTCCATCCGTAGACAGCCAGTCCTGATTCTTTCAGTATCTCTTCATATTCCTTATCTTCCACCTCCTTATGCTCCTGTTTTCAAGAGTTGGAAGGAGAAGTAACTAAATTCTGAGGCCCTTGTCTTTTAGGAACAATAACAATATTACATAATTGTGTGTGTAGGATGAAATGTATGTGTATGAGAAATGATATTGTTCATAAACAAAACAAGTATATGAAATGGGAGACATCACTGAAAACAATATGTGCCTAGGATGGTGTTAATGCTAGATAAATGGCTCAGTAGCTAATAACCCTGGGTTGTCTTGTGGAGAACCTAGGTTCAGGTCCCAGCACTAATATTATGGCTCACAATTACCTGTATTTCCAGTTTTATGGGAGTTCACATCTTCTTCTGACCCATGTGGAACAAAACACGCACAAAATTCATGCATTAATACAATCATTGATATTTATACAATAAAAGTAAATAAGAATTTTAAAATAATAATGCAATAAAATCAAAATTAGATGCTGGCACAGTGAACCAAGTTACTTTAAGTCAGAGGCAATTTTAAGGAAGTAACTCTTACTGTTTTATGTAATCTAGCAATAAAGAAGTATAGAGCTCAATTGAAAATATAAACAAGAGATCTCATTTCTAAATCGTCCTTTTCTCGAATATCTCCACAGTAATGCAGATCCATGATCCACCTAAACTCTCATAGTTTAGAACAATGATAATTTATCCTCAACTACTCCATTCTAGGGTTAGATGACTTCAGGTTCCTCTTATTGGGCTCAATTGCAGGGTAAATTTCCTTCTTGCAGCCACTGTAAAGATCTGCTTAGATCCAGACACTGCCTGAAGTGTGAGGCATAAATGCTATGGGATAATGCTTTTGTACATTGTAAAGATTCATCACTCATATTGGTTTAATGTAATGCTGAATGCCCTTATAGGAAGGGCAATTAGACTAGGAAAATTCTGGGAAGAGGAAAGGCAGAGACTCAGTCACCAGCCAGATGCAGACGAAACAAGATGAGAATGCCTTACTGAGAAAATGTTCCAAGTCACATGGCTAAACATATATAAGAATTATGGGTTAATTTAAATTGTAAAAGCTAGTTAGTAACAAGACTGAGCAATAGGCCACACAGTTTATAATTAATATAACTTCTGTGTGTTTATTTGGGACTGAACAGCTTCTGGACCAGGTGGGAAAGAAGCTCCTGTCTACACACATGCTCATTGCATGCAGCTTGGGTATTTGTGACAAGTCCTACTGAGTGATTATACTTGGTAACATAGAAAGATGAAGCTAGCATACCAACCACCCTGAAAGCGTGCTGAAAAACCTGGTATATAGTATCAATGGGGTAGAGTAATAGAAGTGATTGCTCTACCCTACATGCATGGGAAGCTATAAATTATTTATAGGGAATTATTAAATATCAGGGAGTACTTAAAGAAAGAGGGTGTAACAATCGTCTATCCAAAAAGCTATTTCCTTTGTAATACATATGAATTGTTTTGAGGGAAAGGATGTTATAATTGAAAAGAAAATTATTCTTGTGATGGGGAAAATGTTTTTTGGGATAAAAGGAAACACAGAAGCCGCTGTCACAAACCAGATGGACAGGGCAGGAAACACTTTGCTAACAAATAGTTGCAGGCATTTTGAATGGAGGGGGAATCCTTGGTTCTGGTTACTCTTACTGACTCCTTGTGACAAAGAACTTGTAAACACAAATCCAAATGTTCAGAATCAATTATGATTGACATGTAAATGTCCTTTGCTGATTTTTCTTTATGCTTGTTTGTTTGTTTCTGTCTTGTTTTGTGATTGTGGCACTCTGCCTTTATTTCAAGGCTGTTTGGACAGTTTTTAATCAATACTTTAGAGGATTGGTTTTTCTTAGATAGAGCAAGTTATCAATATTTAATGATGAAAATTTTGGTTAGTTTACTTAGGAGAATATGCAGAATTTGAGTTAACATATGATTTAGTTACTTTAAGGTATTACACTTATTTCATATTTCCACAGACACTAAACTTACAGAAGACATTTTCTGGCATTATTCTTGTTCTCTAATTGGCTTCTAAACAGATCACTTACAAGTGGCACTGGAGAAGGCTTAGTGTCTCTCAGACAAGCCGGAACCAATCATTAATACTATGGGTACAAAAAATTATAAAATTTTTAGACTAATACTTATTGCTGAACAAGATTATGATAAATTTTTATAATATTTTGTAAAGATGTCGTGTGTGTGTGTGTGTGTGTGTGTGTGTGTGTGTGTGTGTATGTGTGTTGCAGAGGATTGAATCCAGGACTTTGTACTTAGTGAGCACGTACTTCACCACTGAACTAAACTACCAACCTGACACGATTCTTAAGGACTAGATTTCCACAATGAAAATTGGTGGATTTAAACCACATGGAAATATACACAATTGTACTTTTTTCTTAATGTCAGTTTCATACCCACTGAGGATATTTTTTTTTACTTTTTAGTGATTTGCATTTTCCTATTTTATTTCCCACTTATGTGATAGTTTTTAAATGCTGGATTATGGCATCCAGTTACGTGTCAGGGAAACTGAACCTGTATTTATACATTGTAGATACTCCAACAACTGGGCAACAATATTAAGGCAGCCACATAATCACATCAGCTATGAGATTAAATTGGAAGTTCAAGTTTCTGAAAAATTAGGTCATGTAATTTACCCAACATGGTTTATAACCCTGTGGAGAAGAATTTTGGGTGGAGAAATGCCTTTTTAAGTGAATTTGATGCAACCTCTCATTGAAATCAGGACTCCCCTCATAAGCATCCTTGAATGGCCTGAAATCACTATTCCCAGTGACAGTCTTAGGAAGGATGAAGCTCTGGGAGGAGCAAAATGACCCCAATATTGCTTATAAAAGGAAAAAGCAAAATTAAACCCCAAAGAAGGAGAGCTCTGCAAAACACAATCAGAAATGAATGAGAAAAGTTAGAAGTCCAAACTTCTTAGCGCTATCTTGTTCTTTTTGCTTTTTGTTTGTGTTTTATCTGTATCAGAGAATCTGATATATCAGAAACACCTCAGCTAACACATTTATCCCACATAAAATTCATTGGCAAAATTATCTAAGAGACTAACTATGCTTTAATCTTTTCCCTACAAACTAACTGCCAAAGTGAAAGGCCTTTTATTTGCTTTCCTATCCTCCATCATGGATAATTACTTCTTGAAACTCTAGTATGAGCTAAAAAAATATACACTTTAAATAATTTGTAGGATGTTGTTCCTACTAAGCACTTAGTATCTGTAGTAACATTTGGAGGATGAATGAAGATCATCGTTGAAGATAGTGGGATACAGTCTTCAAAGAAGGATGACTCTCAGTTTTTAACACAATAAATGCAGCAGCAAGTGCTGCTTAATCTGAACATGAAGGAAAAACAGAGACAGTAGTCTATAGAATGAAATCTCTAAGGATATTTGTTTACCAGACTAAAAGTTGGCAATTTGTTTCATCATGAATGGAGTAATCATGAAATCACAAGGGCATATTCTTGATAGGGTATGGGGTATTACCTGGGAACAGTATGACCTCTTGTGGGGTAGTAAGAATGGTATTTCTATAGGTTAGGCTAGTAATGAAATCTAAAGTAAAGAGGAATAAGTGGTTTTGGAGAAGTGGAAGTGTGTGTGTGGTCTTTAATGGGGCTGTTGGACTGTGGAAACAATTAACTTTAGAACTTGAATGGAGGAAGACAATGATGTAAAAGAGGAGAACTTGCATGGTTTTCAAAATTCTTCCTTGATGTGAACTAGAATCTGCCGTTGTACAAGAAGGAATATATGATGCTTGAAGTGTGAGATATTGGAACATTTGGATGGTGGGGTCTAACATGCTAGGTAATCCCTTTATGTGTGGCTCTGTGGAAGCCTATGGTGAAGTGTCTGCTCTAGGTTCACCAGAAAATGTTATAGAAAAAACAGTGTGAAAGATCAACCAGAGAAAGCAGTATGTGTGAGAAGTAAGCAAAGAGAATATGTATGCGTAAGAAATAGTGTTTACAGATGGAATTAATGATATGGAGATATTATAAGAACCAGAGAAAGACAGTAAGGTAGATTGGATTTTCTTTTAACAGAACAGTGACTATGAATTATAGTAACCAGACCCTACTATGAGTAGCATTAGACTTGCCAGAAGCATCCCTGGCCAGGCTGCCATTGTAGAGAGAACATCCATGTTTGGAGACACTCCAAAAGAGATGCTCTTCAATAATGGCTTTATCTTTTTCAAGAATGAATTGTGAATACTTAAATCATACAATATTGCAAGAGGGATTTCTTGACGATACCCAAGTTTTATACTCTTTTTAGATGGAAATTTGAGGTGCAAAAGATTTCAGGATTGATCCTCAAGGTTGTTAGGTTCCTGGAAAGAGTATTAACTCTAAGATTCTACTGCAGTTAACATACTCTAGCTCTAGAACCCTTAATGATTACCATCTAAACAAAAGCTATACTTTTTGTTTTCATTTTATACCGCATATCAACTTTCATGTCAATCAAGTCCTCCACTCCTGTGACCCCTCGACTCAAATGACCTATCAGTTTTTAGACAACCTTCACTTTTGTTCCCAGCCTAGACTATAAATGCCAGTCATTTCTTTCTTACCAATACAACAGTTGTCATCAACTTTGCTTCTTCACTTCCACACAACACAACCTTGAACCTATGATGCCAGCCTCAATCCCATGATGTCTCATTTTGTTCTCCATATATTCCATAATGAATCTTATTCTACATTTTGCCATCTGACCCATTCCTAAGACATCAGCTCTGGGAATAACATATCTTTCTATTTTGGGCTAGCACTTCAAAAGCTTTCTCCAACTTTAAATAGTATATCTTACCTGCTACCTAGGCAGAATTGAAATGTCTATTCCTACTTCCTACAAGCAAGTCTATAATTACAATAGCTTACATCTTCTTCCTTAAATTTTGTTCCATTCTATGGTCTGTTGTCAATCAATTTCCAAATGCTTAGGAGTCATTTTATGTTCTCTTGTGTCTATAAAGACCTGACCCTCTACCAGGCTGTTCTTTTTCGTTTCTTCTATCTTTCCCCACAAAAATGCCTTTAATAAATCTCTTTACATTATTTCTTGCTTTCATTGACAAACAATTGTCACTTGCATTACTGAATCATGGTCAACATATGTGCAGAATTACTAAATTGATAGTCATTTCTGTTAGTGGTTCTCAGATATTGCATTGACTCAAGTGAAGTCAATCTAGTGGGGATTCCGAGCTTAGCACCTTGAGATTACCTAGGTAGTAAATTTATGATCATAGCCAATAAGACCAATTGAATATTTATCACTTTTGCTGAAATCCAGGAATAAAATTTTGGAGGAATCTCAGATAATTATAATATACAATAAATTTGGCCTAAATATTGACATAGGGTAGATTGGGAAGAAAGATATAACCACTCCTATGACAATGGTTATATCAGGATACATAGAGAGAGAAGACATGGGCAAGTAGAGAGGGCATATAGTTTCTACATGACTATGTACTACTAATAGATTATGGAAGCAGGAAATAAATATAAAGGTGATTTTTTTTCATTTCAAAAATGAAAATAATCTCTAGAAAAAAAGGGGCAAACAAGGCATTTAGAAAACAAGCCATATTCAGCCAAGGGAGAATGGAAAAAAAAAAAAGACTTTTAAAGTTTCAAGATGTGAAGCAATTACATGACAATGGATGTATTGGACTGTAATGGAAGCAAGGTCACCCAAGAGAAGGCCTTCTGGAGGGTAGATAAGTAAGTAGACATGCTATCATTTGGTTCCTGTATTTCTAGTTTCTGAGATGGTTATTTATATTAGAATATAAATGCTATTATATGTAAGAAATATAAAGATATTTAAAATCTCT
The DNA here is from genome assembly GCF_982192425.1 of Myodes glareolus. Taxonomy (NCBI): domain Eukaryota; kingdom Metazoa; phylum Chordata; class Mammalia; order Rodentia; family Cricetidae; genus Myodes; species Myodes glareolus. The sequence continues at coordinate 60,825,057 of NC_142048.1, forward strand.
CCTCCAGAGAAGTGGTGATTGTAGTATCTCTAAACTAAGAACAAAGAAACTTGACCTTTGCAGCCAGTGATGAACCAGACATAAGCTGGGAGTAGATTAGAAAGAACCAAATGACATTCTAGTACTGGCCTCGTGGAATACAAAAGAGGCTGAGGAGAGGAGACATGAGTTAGAAAGTCATAAAAGGTCTCTGAATTGTGTATAGTAAGTATATGTATTGTACTTTCTAGGAAATGCAGGAGGGAGAGAAAAATTCACAAGGAAATCAAAACTCACTGGACGTTATAGTTTTAATCTGAATGAGTACCAAAGACCTATGCCCTTAAACCTTAAAGGAAAGATAATGCTTAGAGTAACAGAATAGTAAAAGCAAGAATATCTGGGGTTATTTTGACAGGTAATTGGCATATCTAGCAATTTCTGATTTCTCTGAAGTCCCAGGACCTATCTCCTTTTAAGTTAGTAATTAAAATAATGCATGAGTTAAAATAATACTCTATTTGTTTTCTTTAAGCTGTAACCTACTCTTTAAGAGGCCGATAAGAAGATTTTATTAATTATTCTCAAATTAAGAAGACTATCTTCTCATTTTTAGTATTTGAAAGGATACTCATGCATAGCTTCCCAGCTTGTGTGAATATCTTATGGCATTTTTTAACACTTATTACATCACATCTATAATTTGATTGCTTCACATAACTGAGACTCAGTTTTGAAATGCATAGTTTATATGCTCATAAAGGAAAAAGTTTTATAAATTTTGTAATTATCAATGATCATGGTGAGTGATTTCTCCATGCTCCTTCATAGTGGATAGAATCTTCATCTAGAATTTTGAAATGAAGCCAAAAAGAGCTGTTAGTAACTGAGGTTGCTAAGGAGACATCTCTTTATGAAGTAATATAAATTTTAACATCTCTTACAAAGTAAATTGTATCTACTTTTCAGTGGTGTGAAAATTTTCTTCCTATGTCTGGTTTCTCAACTAGGATGCTTTAGATAGTTCTATGACTTCCTTTTTTTCCTGCTCTTTGCTCACCAAGTGACACCCTGTTTTAACAATTGCTGTGCTTATACGTTATTCAAGAGCTAATTTTTTTGAAAATTGCATAATTTGTTTATGTTCTAATATTTGTCAAAATAAATTGATTTTTTACTAATTTCATGTCCTTAGTCTGCTTCCAGTGTGTTTTTCACTCTAGTCAAAAATTGGACATGTTCACATGACTAAAGAAAAGAAGAAAACACAATACATTCACATGTGGTTTCTATTAAGGACCCGAACAGAACAATTTTAGTATCTTTATCATGTAGAGTCTCTAACAGAATAAATACATTAAATTTCCACCTTGGAAGTATTAAGGCACTCTTAACTTCATTGGCAGATTCTAAATCAAATTCAGTGCATAAATATAATTAATTATTTCTTGCTCATGTCAGGAGGTCAGAAATCTTTGCACAGCTGAGGATTGATCATGTCATCTATAACAATTCTGCATAATGATAAGTATTAGGAGTCAGTTTAATTTGATGTCCATTTATCAAGGTAGAAGCAGTAGGCTCCCCTACTAAGGCCTATGACCAGTCTAGTCACAAGCTTTTGGCCTTTTGATTTTAAAACAAACAAACAAACAAAGATTCGAGCCCTCCTGCTTTTTCATTAACCTGCACTTCCTCATGGATTTCTATTCTGATTGTAATGCCATGGAACCTCTGCACCAAGAAGCCCGGCGACTTGTTCTCTCTCTCCTCTAACTCCTGTTCGTTAAACCATCACTACTCGTTTGTAAAAGCCCCCAGATTTTCCTTGAATCTGTTAACTCACGTTCCCACCACTGTCATTTTCAGGACTGCAGAACAGGGTTGTAATTAGGTCATTCCTCATCTTGTCTACTCAGGAATCAATTTATCCTCAGTTGTCCCACTTCCCATTAATACATTATCTGAAATAATCTTTCTGATGTTAAAGATACATCCCAGTGATCAGCCTTCCCTTGGCTTGTCACACAGCGGCAGGCTACGCAGGCCCTTCCATGCCACCTGTATTTCTCAAGACTTCAAATCTGTCACTCCTTTCACTTCCTACTTGATGTCAAGCAGGTGGTTCACACTTAAGAATCAGAACCTTCCTCTTCACAAAGCTACAAAGGATCTCTTCATCCTCCTTTCTTTCTTTTGTTAGAGTCTTCTTTTGCCCTCCAGGTTTCTGTTGTTTCGGTTGTTGTTTTACTTTTAATTTTTTTTATAGAAAATTGCATTGGAATGATCTGCTTCACAGCCAGTCCCAACTTTAAGCCACAAATGCCTGCTGGCTCTATCCCGTGGATGCAATTCCCTTGATATCTCTCAAATGCAGTTACTCTTCTCTCTTGTGACTACCCTATGATTTCAGGCCACTGCAGTTATTGTACTAAAACATTAATATAATGAGCATGTTTTAATATTTTCCATCTGTTTCTATCCATTCTGGAGATTTCCTTTTACTTCAATGAAGCTGAAGTTAAAAAAAGAATTAGATCCTCTTTTTAAATAATTCATCGCATTGCCACAACTCCATGGACAAAGTCTCAGCTTTTCACCATCATTTACAAGATGTTTTTGGATGAGGGTCTGCATAGCCTACAGAGCAGGTGCCTTGCACTGTCCCATATAGAACCCCTCTCCCCTGTTTTTGGCACTCACTGTGTGAGGATCCACCCACATTCATGGTTATTGCTTCCTCCTGTGATCTATCCATATGACTTTTCATCTGAGTGACAGCTAGAAGATTCCTCTTCTGAACCCACCTCTTTGTCAACTTGCGGTGCGTCATTATCTGCATCCAAATGGTCAGTGTCTCCCCCAGCCATGTCTGTGAAATTATTAAGAGCTGTCATTTAATGCCATTTCCACGGATGATGGCTCTTACAGTATGTCCTGTGCTCCTGTCTCGTCCACTCCCACGTCTGTACACACTGCCAGCATTTTCTCATTCCTAAACAAGATACGCAGTGTGTGCTTTGAACATTATGTTTTCTCTGGGTGTAAACCTCTCATATTAGTGGATTTCCTAGAGAATTTTCACCTTTCATAACACAAGACTTCTGCATGTCTGAGTAAGAACTTGAAGAGCCCCTGCAGGGTTTGGCTACCACAATTTTCCATTTTGCCAGAGAACCACATGTTTCAAATAGAAAATGCACGTTCGATCTGGATGCCGGAGAAAAAAGACACAAGAAGGGAAACTCCAGCCAACCCACAGCTGCAAGGTCACGAGAGTGAGAAATGCATTATTGTCACGTTCCACTGAGAGTTGGGGGCTATTCAACTGCACAGAAAATCCCAGGAAAAGTTGACACAAACAGGTAATCATATTTGCAGACTCAAATGCAGTTTCCAACGGTTCATTCAGCCCCCTTCCAATCCTTACCAATAGATAAGATTGGCTTCTTCCCACAGAAAATACAAAGAACGGGAGGAAGGGACAGAGAGAAGGACAGAAGGAGAGAGGAAGGGAGGGGGACAAATGGAGAAGAAAGTGCCCCTGCCTCTATTATGTGTCAAATAAATTCCAAGCCTGAATTTCTTTACTGCAGATTCTGATCAGTTTCAATAAAAACACTGTTAAGAAAATAATAAAAGTTAAAAGACCGCCCTAAATCCTACTCAGTGTGTGAGCTATGTCTCTGTTGTCTACCAACTGTTTTTAATGAACTTCACAAAGTATTCTCATTTTCATTTTCACTTCTTTAGCCTCGTTGACCCTGAAACCTCTTTGTTTTTGCATTTCTTTCTTTTTATTAAAACTTTTAATTAAAATATAATTGGATAATTTCTCCCCCTTCCATTCCTCTGTACAATCCCTCCCATGTCCTTGCCTTGCAATCTCTCTCCTGTGACTGCTACCTCCTTCAAATTGATGGCCTCTTTTTCTTTGATTATTATTTTAATATATCTAAATGAATACATATATTCAAAAATCTGCAACATTTACTTAATGTGGCTGGATTGCATGTGAATGCATCCAAGGCTCAGTTCTTCTTTGTGTTGTGATCTCACCTGAACACCCTTTTCATGCGGTTATTGATGTACCTGTCTGTGTAGGCAGCATCCATTGTTTCCGTCCCCACACTACTGCAGGACCTGTGGAGAGGTAGCCTCCACATTTAAAACTTATGGCCATGTTTTAGCATCAATGACTATTTATACATCTTCTCTTGCTCATTCCAGATCCCTATGATTGAATATTGCTTCTCCACAAATCAGTATGTAAATAATTGAATATTTAACACATTCACTTGCAAATCTCAAGTGTAACATCCCTAAGGCAAATATCAGAAATTTCCTCCCCACAAGTGAAAAAAAAAAATGTGTCACTGTGCACCAGTTCTTAACTATGGAACTTCAAAAAGGCGGAAGAGGGATCTGTGTCTTTGTGCCTGGTGTCTGTCATCCAGCATAATATTCTTGATGTTCATCTACATTGAATCTGTGGTTTGACTTTCTAAATTGATGAGCTTAAATTGATTCATTGCTTAGATAAGTCAAATGTTGACTGTGCTATCTAAAGTCCTATCAAATTCTCATACAGTTTTGTGGATTTACGCTTTCATGACCCTGGTATAAATGCTCAGCAGTAGGATTTCTTCATGAACTATGTCTAAATTCAATTACAGTGGAAAAGGTAAAATCTTCTCAAAGCAGTTGCCAGCGTCTGGGATTTTAGCCTACTTAGAAGCTAATAAATTTGTCTAATAATGTTTTATGCTTGTAGGAAGAAGGCATGTGATTCCTGATGTAAGGAAAACGGATTTTATCGTTCAGGAGAGGAAGCAGCATGGCCACTATGTGTATGTTGTTTTATGGTGTAGCTGGAGTCCCAAATGGAACACAGAGGCCTAGGGAACGCTGAACATTACAAATGGTACCTGGTCCTGGGGATCCTAATTTAGGGTAAGTGGAAGGCAAGCTTGAAGAGAAAGTATTTTCTCCCACCTCAGGGATGCTAATCAGAAATATCACACTGGGAAATGGTCCAGGCGAAGGCGGTCATGAGACCTGCACACATGGAGAAGCCAGAAAGCATGTAGAGGCAGGAAGCACCCAGGGAAGACAAATTTCCACAGTTCATAACTTTGCACTTCCCTTATGAGTGTGGGAAAAACCTTTAACTGCAGCCATTCTCAAATGTGCACCTTACCTTTGAAATTCCTGATGAATAAGAACAAAAGCTTTTTTCTTGTTGGCCAATCTGTTTCCTTTGCTTTGTTTTACAATGTGCATATTTAAGAATTATTTTTTGTCTTTGAGATTATAATTTAATTACATGTCTTCCTTTTCCTTTTTCCCCCCAAACTCCCCCACGTATCCCTCCCTGCCCTCATTCATTTATGGCTTCTTTTTCCCCCTAATTGTGATTGCACAATTAGATGCCTAAATATAATCTATTGAGTCCAAATAATTATTGCATGTATGTTTTTAGGATTTATTGAATATCCACATTTGTCTTTCTACATTTTAAATTCCAGTGTCATTTACATATTATAGATATAATTAGTCAGCCACATATATTGTAAATATTTTCCAGGCCATGACATATTTTTCATTGGCATAATTTGAAAATAAAACAGGAACTTAATATGAATTTTTTTTGGTGTTTGGTGTTTTTGTGCTCTAAGAAATCTTGTGTATTAAAAGATTTTTTGTATGTATTATTTAAGCATATTATTTGACTATTTAATAAGTAGCTTCTTATGATTATTTTCTCCTTCTACTCCTTCTTAACTCTTTTCACTATTATCAGTTTCCTCCCGTGTAACCCTCTTTAAGAACTATATCTCTTTGTCTCATTTTGTGGCCCACTGTGTTTAGCCAGAGCTATCTCTGCTGTCATTGGCTTGAGTTAGTCACCAGAGTCTAGTCGGCTCCCTGGTGGTAGACAATGGAAGACAGTGACTCCCTGCCTCTAGTACCCATCAAGAGTCAATAATGGCTCAATTCTTCTATATGCATGACCACTAACTTACTTTTTTCTAAAGGATTTTTCTCTTTCTGTTTTTTCCTTCTTACGCTAGAGTTACCTTTTTGCCTTTTAAATTAATTTAAACTAATAATCAAATAGTCATATATCCTATCCCATCTTTTAAAAATACGAATATTTTAATTAGGTATCATTTGGTAGATCGACGTTATTTATTCTTACTATACTAATACTATAGCAATTATATATCATTTAATAATATATTATAATTATATTATTCATTATTGTCATGGATTACTATTGTTATATGTTATTTTATAATAACTATTTATAACAGGAAGGTTAGTTTTAGAGGTGCTGCCTTTCTGGAACTAACAATGCTCTCTATTTAATAACAATTTGATAAACTGTTTTATTTTACTCAATTGAATATTGACATTTTGTTATGCTTGCCACTGAAGTCTTTTATCTAAATTCTGTCACTGGAATTAAGTGAGATCTTGTCTCATAGCTTATTGGGTAAATGGTGTTTTGGGATAAAAACCATTTGAATCTTTACAGTGTCTTCGTTGCTTTCTTGGGGGTGCTTTTTAATCATCCCCAAGATTCTATTAATAAAACCCAGTAACCCCAACACAAGGTACTGCCCTGTGTTGTAAAGAACACAGGGAACTCCCTGGATTAGCAAATTCTAGCTGTCAGTGTAAGATGCTAGCCATATGAACTTCAGGAGCTCATCTGTCAGAAAGGAAAAAGGATGGCTTCTAAGATATCACGTGAAATGGCAGGATTCATGGATTCATCCAGCTTTGCTAATGAGCAGAAGCATTACTATTAGAAATTGTCAAGGAGAAGTTGTCCCCACATGGCAGCATCTAGAGTCAGCAGTCAGGGCCTCTTCTCACCAGGGCTTACCACAGTGACACACTGGTCCCACTGGCACCTGTATTTCAATTCAGGAATTTCCATTTAGCATCCACCAAAAACTCTGCACTATTGTTACAGCTATCATACAAACTTGTCATCTCCAAACTCAGAGGAAAGTTTATTAAAAGTCTTCTTGTTACTGCTGACTAAAACCTGAATTGGCAGTACACAGAATGAGCTTCCTTGTGATGTAGTATCTCTCTATCTATCTCTCTATCTCTCTATCTATCTATAATCTATCTATTTATTTATCATCTATCTAAATATATGTATATATAAACAACTATAATATATATAAAATTAACACTGATACTGGATGAGAAAAGAGAAAGTTATATTCCACATAAAAGTGTCAAGTAAATGACCTCTCCTTGTTCTCATGTATAGATCACCTTGAATATATGGAAAACTAGATTTTGTTGAGCCCCAGGAACTTGTGCCTGATAGTTTTGTAAGCAAAGAAAAATCCTTTTGTAGTTTTACAAAAGAAATTATTTAGACACTAATGAATTATTTATTAAACAGGTGAGTTTCAGTGGTTTTTAATTCTAGCATGAAAAGGTCCATAAGCCAGTCAAATAATCAAACGCCTTGTGTGCTAGTTAGCTTTATGTATTTATTCTAAGTGTCAACTTGATACTGACTGGAGCCATCTGAGAGAAAAGGCTCAATTGAGGAATTACCAGCTCAGACTGGCCTATTGACATGTGGCAGGATTGTCTTTATTACAGATTGATCATTTCTGGAGGGAGCAATGCATTGTGGGGATTGTCATCACTAGCTACATGGCCCTAACTGTATATAAGACAACTAGCCAATCATGATCCTTCCATTGAGCCAGAAGCAGCATCCTTCCACAGTTGTTTCCTTGCATTCTTGCTTGAGTTCCTTCCTGCCTTGACTTCCCTCAAGGATGGACTGTAATTAGTAAACTGAGGCAAACCCTTTCCTTCTGAAGTTCTTTTTAGTTAGAGTCTTTTATCACAGCAAAGGAATGAAACTAGAACACTCCCCAACTTCCCAAGAGGCATTAATTTGACGACAAAACAAGCCATTGCCCATATAGTTCAAAAGTGCTCTTGCATCATAAAGAGTCATCCTATTAGTCTTCAGGGATTCACTAAAAGCACAATTGAACCAAAGGTTCTTATGGAAGAAATAAAAAAGAGGAGGGACGACAATTTTGCATGAATCAAAGGCACATTTGCTGCTCATGGCCTTATCTAATCAGTCTCATTTAGAGACACACATCTAGTGGACTGCATTTGCAAATCTCATGTTTCCCCCTTTAGAATAATATAGCATGGAAATGCTTTCCTCTGCAGGAACGCTTTTGATTCATTTTGCTGAGTTTTAGGAAATGTGGCTACCTTGCATAGAAACACCAAGCTATAGCATGCACAAATTTAGCACCGAATTTGCAGGTATAGCAATTTTGATACTGCCACCTACAATTCCTATTTCCTTTATCCACACAGTTATTCCCGTGTCACCGATGCTCCACACTTAGAGCAGCCTGGCCGCTTACAACAGACACCACACAGTCTGCATTATCCCCCACTGGCTTCCTGAGTTGCTTAGGAAAAGGACCTATTCTAGGGTCTACTGGCATGCACAGAGAGAGGGGGAGAGAAAATAAAAGTTCTGCCATTTCAGTTACTACTTTTTCCTCTCCAGTTTCTCTGGCACTTCTGCTGATTATCACCTAGTACAAAACATCCACACTCCCCCAAGACAGAAAAGAGAGTCAGTCAAATGTTAATACCCTTTCAGCTCATTTCAGAGCATGATAATTAGTCTTGATCCAGTCTAAGAGCTGAAAGCCACAGAACTTCAGGAAAATACTGTACATAAAATCCGTCTTGCTCAGAACCAGTGGGCAAGTTACACTTCCTGTCTCACATGGCTGTCTCTCTGGCCAGGAGTTTATTACAGTGAAGAATATTGAGTACCCGTGGGGTTCTAGACATGTTGGACTCTTTAGTTTGTGAGTTTGAGTTTTCTGTCAGAGAGGAGTTCTCAAAACCTGAACTCAACTTCAGGAATTTGTGAAAAATGGTAGAAGATGCCCGCTGATGCTTTCAGTATGTGTCAATATCAATATGTGTCAGATGAATGTCACTAGGTTTGAGCATATATGGCTTAGTATAAGAAGACAGGAAAGGAAGAGGGAAGGTAAAGGGGAAGGAAGAAAGAAAGGAAGGCTTTGACTATGCCAAGAGAAGATTATAAAAGAAAATTGATGAATATATATATGTGAATATATATATATGTATATATATATGTTTTTATTGCTCTAACAATAACAGGAAAAATGGAGAGAAAAGAAAAATATAACCTATGTAACCAAGTCTGACTGCATGAAAGTTAAAGAGTAGGAATAAGAAGAAAGTATTATTTAAAGCATGAGAGGGTCATAGCACAACACATCACAACATAGTAAATACAGGAAATATAAAGCAGGAATTCTACATCCAAAACTAGATAATGACCCTTAGCCAATAACTTATGGCTTATAGATTTGGAAGAGAATACTTAAGATTGAGGATGATGATGATTCAAAGGAGATAAACTCAGAGACGGGTTGTGGACCGTTTATTTGAATAGCTTTGGCTACTTAATCTCTGCATATGTGGGGAGGGTATGGGGAACAGACTCTAGGAAAACAAGTGATGGACACTTTGTGAAACAGAATCATAGATTTATTCCAACATCCTCAGTGAGATAAAAACAGTGTCTGATAACTTCTTGGAGGTAGACCAATTGTAGGATGCCCAGAAAGTAGAAGGGGATGGTGATCAACAGGCTAAAGGGATAGAAGGGGAAGTATGCTAGGCATATGGTTACAGAAGAGAGCTATGGTTTCCAAACCAATGCTGAACAGAATCCAGACACCAGGCATTTGCAGTGATGCCATGCCTTGGTAATGTTTCGGTGGCAAATACATGTTTAAAATCAAACACATTTTCCTAAATACCTTTATTAATGTATTAGTAAGTCACTTCAGCAACTAGGTCTGTATTTTTGATTCCACGTTGCTTTTGATTTGATTTTTGTTGTAGCCATCATTTTTCTTTCTCAAATTTTCTACCCCCCAAAACTTTATTCCACAATTCTAGCTGAATGGTTTGAGTTCCATCACAATATATATTACGGAGAAATATGACATCTGTAAAGACAAGTTTTGTGGCCTAGACACTAGCATAGAATAAATTAACTGGTCCAGATAAAGATTCTCCAGTTGCATTCATCAAGCAAAAACCAAGATTAGCTGCAGATATTCTTCAACCTCCATGAACATGTAACAAACATGACAGTACGAAAGACCAAGCTTAGGGAACTTTCTGAAGGAGAAGAAAAAAATGCTACATCACAGTGAAAACAGATCTGCTCTGTTCTGCAAGGCTAGTCACTGGGACCTCCAACGAATAAGCTCCATGGAATCAGAACCATATTGAATCAAAAATACCTGTATGAAATGCAAAGATGACATTCTCATTCATAGCATATCACACAAGGAACTGTTAACGTTCACATAATGGAAACACGCATTCAGGAATCAGGGGTTGCACAGTGTGCTTCCTACATGAATGTGTGGCAGATTATGTTCACTACAGAGCTATCTCTGTGACAACATGCTCACACTGGTTATTCAGGATACCAACAGAATATTTAAAAGGGGTACATAAATACATGTTTCCTAAATATGTGTTAAAGTATAAGATCACAATTTGAAAAAAAAAAGTACTACAGCATTGAAACAACTGATTTTATAACAAAAATTAAAAAATTAGCAGGTCCAAAGCATTGAATAGACAAAGTCTACCTTTTTAAACCCTTTTCTCAATAAGAGTTCAGTAAATGTACATGAATTTAGATCCTCATAACGCCACATAATTTCCTTCTTAGGCAATACTCATAAAACAGCAATATAATCTACCTTTCCACAGTGTGAAATGAAGATAATGAAGGAAAGGGGGATGAGAGAGCTCAATGTCTTAGAAAATATAATTTGTATATTATTAATGCAATGACAATAAAGGAAATTTGAACTGGGGAGATGGCTCTTTTATAGAGAGCACTTATTGATCTTCCAGAGGATCTGAGTTTTGTTTCCAGCACCCGCTGGTGATAAACAACCACCTGTAACTACAGCCTCAAGAGATCTGATGCTGTCTGCTGCTGCCTTGGGGCACCTGGAACAGATGATACACTTACTTACAGGCAAACACAACTATAAATGATTTAAAATAAAAATAAATTATAAGTCAAAGAAGTATCAACTGAAAGCTAAATTAAGAAAGAAACTTAGAGAACAATGTAGAATTCCAAACACAGTTTACTGAGAGGATATTATTTAAGAATGATGAATTTCAAATCGGTTTGCAGATACTATGAGTACAGAAAAAAGACACATCATCTCAGGTCCCGCAAAAGGGGAGGTCTTTCAGAAGCATTTCCAGAGTGCAGGAACCATTCAAATGCCAAATCTTAATATAATTAGGAGCCGAAAGTAAAACAAGCCTATCATTTCAGGTAACACTGGCAAATTATTGATAGACATAACACTGTTGCAAAGTAAACCCAAGGACTCGCATGCACATGTAAATCTCCCTCCAGCCTTCTAAGAAAGAAGAATGTATAAAAAGGCCAAGTTTGTTTTCACTGCCCTTATCTGATATAGTAGTTTTTTCCTGTGTTCTGTGACATAATTAAATGACAAAATAAATTTATAAGAGATAGGATTAACTCTAGTTCACAGTTAAGGAGGCACAGCCCATCAGAGTCAGGTAGGCATGCTATGAAAAGCCACTGATATCTTCCAGGTATGGCAACAGTACGAGGCTTCTTCCTCAGGTAAAGTCAGTGACAGTCTTGTAACAGGGCTGGACATAATCTTTCATGATCATCACACAAAGAAATCCTTCTATTTAGGCAATGCTGTGTCCCTTGCAGGCACGACTAACCTGTAGCCTGTAGGCTGAATGCAGCAGGGAACCGCTGTGAACAGGGTAGAAGATACAATCACAAACTTCCTTTAAAATCATGACTTTGCTTTTAAGTTTTTTTTTTTTATTACTTCATTGCATAGTTCTAAAGTATGGACTTCACAGTTGTGAGTGTCAAAGATTAGAATCACTGCTTCGATAAGCTTTTACAACCTCTGACAACATTGCCACCAGCAAATGACCAAGAAATGTGAGCCTGCATAAGGTCTAACACATTAAAATCTTAATGCCTGAGAAAATGCATAAATCTATAACAGACCAAAAACCAAAGCAGAGTTTAAAGATAACTTAATGTGGAAAAATACTCTGAATCCTCTTAGGGGCATTTTTACAATCATTAAACAAATAAAAGTACCCCTCTAGAGAATCTTACAAGAAAAATTGACATTGCAAAGTATAAAAAGAGGAAACAATTAGATGAGGCTACAAAATAAAATAATCAAAAATAAAAATATTTAGAGAATCAGATATAATTCAACTCAGAGAAAAATCATATATGTAATATTACATATTATCATATATATATGTTTAATGAGGAAAACATTAATAATGTGATCATGCAAAACATGAATAACATATTGATGATAATAAACATGTTGACACCACAAATACCTCAAGAAAAACTCTTGATTTAAAAGAATGAATAAAATTTGATTCAATTGTGTGAAACTGAACTTGAAAACCTTATGAAATATAGCACTGAGCAAATTATCTGGAATTGTGTACAAACAGGGAAATGGAAAGTTTACGGGGAATCTGCACATATAAAGGAAATGGGGAACAATGAACAAAGTCATCATCTTTGTTGGGGTTTCTATTGCTGTGAACAGACACCCTGACCACACGACCATGGCAATTCTTATCAAGGAAAAGCTATGAATTGAGCTGATGATTATAGTTTCAGATGTTTAGTTCATTATCGTCTTGGCAAGGAACATGATGGCCTACAGGAAGACCTTGTGCTGGAGAAGGATTTGAGGATCCTATGTCTTATCACAGAGGCAACAGAAAGTATACTGTCTTACTGGGTATGGTTTGAGCACATGTGAGACTTCACACCCCACCTCCATGGTGACACACTTGTTCCTACAAGACCACACCCACTCCAAAAAGGCCACACCTCTTAACACCACCATTCCCTTTGGGGGCCATTTTCTTTCAAATACCACAGTCATCCAAATTACATAAAACACATGGGACATAATTTTTATCCGTTTTCTTCAAATATTTTTGGGAATTTAAAGATGATGACTATGTCATTTTCATGTAAACTAAGCCTGGACAAACGCAAATTTGTAGGCTAGATATATAGAGAGGAATGTTGACAGTATATTATTAAGGATCAGAAAGAGAGGAGATACTAGGAGATCTCGTGTGTGTGTGTGTGTGTGTGTAAACAATGAGTTAGTGGGAATCCCCTTCATCAGTGCTGAACCTTTGGTATAATGATGCTGGTATCCATGATAAAAGTGTAGATATGGAAAACACAAAACATGGGTCCTGGAGGCTGGAACAAGCAGATATAAATCTAGGAGATTGCTATACTAAATACCTTGTTTTCATTCTTTTTATGTTTACTAAGAAAATTACTTGGGAATATTTTATGTTTCAGTTTTGACCAGGTAAATAACAATAGTATTAACACTTTTTCCTTGTGTTTCATTTTCCCGAAATGCCTGCATTTTTTTCATCACTTCTTTTTCTTTAAATTCAGGGTGGTGATAAGAATTCAAATGGATCTCTGGCTGCATGGGCAGAACAGAGGTCCTCCTCCACCCCCTACCTCCACCCACAAGGCATGAGCCAGGTGGAGAGCTTAGAAGGGGTCCTGAGGTCATAAGAGTAGGAGAACTGGTTCTGCCCCTCATCCTCTGCAGCACAGGTAAGAGTAACTTCTACACCATGCTGGGCAACACAGTAGAGCAGACCCTTTATGAGTAGCTGTGGGAGAACCAGCTCTGGGAATGTGAGAGTGGGAGACTTGACCCCGTTGCTCAGTCCTTGCTGCAAGGGGTGAATTAGCCAGGGCAATTGTGGAGAGCTCACCCTCTCCCTTGTGGTGAGACCAGGGAGACATGGTGGGCTGACCAATCCTAAAACAGTTAGCCCACTTCAACATCCACCCCATTTTAAAGATTCTCTGGTCCTCAGTGCTTGCTCATTCTCTCTCTCTCTCTCTCTCTCTCTCTCTCTCTCTCTCTCTCTCTCTCTCTCTCCTTCTCTCTCTTCCTTCTTCTTTTGGATGAAAGCCCTCAGCTGTTCCTGCCTCCATGCCTTCCTTCCCTCATCATGGACACTAACTTTCTGAAACCCAAAATCTAATTAAAAGCTTTCCCATATGATGCTGTAGGTGTCTAGCTAATAGCTAATAGTGACCTTCCCAGGAATACAGCTATTTGTGTTTCCCTTCCCTTGTTGTTGTTTTCCTGGTTAACCTCTTCTTATGGACTCAGAGAAATCTGCACTTTCTATATAAATTTTAGGTTCTTTAACCATATCATAAGTACATGACATTGGTGATCTCTAATTTTAGCTGAATTTTAACATAACATTGCTTATCTGTATTTACATGGTTTTCATTTTTGGGTGGTACGGGAGAATTTTCTATATTCTGTCAATCATGTTTTAAATAAACGTTGATTGACCAGGCAGGAAGTATAGGTGGGTTAACCAGACAGGACATAGAGGCAGGGCCATGAGAACAGGAGAATTCTAGGGAGCAGGAGGCCCATTCCTCCCAGTCCTGCCAGGATCACCAAAGAAGCAGGAAGTGACCTACCCCGCTGAAAAAGGTACTGAGCCAAGTGGCTAACATAGATAAAAAATAATGGGTTAATATAAGCTACAAGAGCTAATAAGAAGCTTGAGCTAATAGGCCAATCAGTTTATAATCTTATGGAGACCTCTGTATGATTTTCTTTGGGACTAACAGGCTGTGGGAACTGGGCAGGACATAAACCCCAACAAGCCGGCCCTCATGTTACATTTGGGTGTTACTGAAAGGAGTTAGTTAGGCTGTGTGGAGGGGCTGGAAGCTGCATTTTTTCTGTCTGGGCTGCTCAAGTTGTTCTGAGAGGAATTTGTTGCCTTCTCCCTCTTGCTCTGCAAATTTACATTTCTTTACACCCACTCTTTTCATCCTTCAAATATTTGGAGCCAATTGGATTGATCAGTGTCTATAATTGCCAAGCAGCCTATTCTTTAGGCTTGGCCTAAGGAATATACATTTCTACATTGATACCTTCAGCCTATGGTACGCAAAATCCACTTCATTTTGGTAGTTTTCTTTGTGTTTTCTGTAAATTCCATCATCTATAGTTTATAGAAAGAATGGCATTGATGTTGTCATGGAAGAATATTAATAAATTCTGAAAAGGTTGGTGGTGTTTAAGCAACATCTTGTGAATGTCTGAGGGACTGATGATAATAATTTCTGAACCAAGGAATGTAGATGCATGTAGAATTTTAAGATGCCCTTTAAGAGATCTTCAGACATATAGGTTGTCTGAGGCCTTTCTTGTTTCCAGTGGGCTGGGAAGGAGTTTATTTCATGTGACTGGCTGAATAGAGTTGGTTTTGTTTTGATAAAGAATGATATTTGCATGAATCATTTTTCCTGATGGTGATATTTTGCTTCGGCAATTTTTTTTGTCCATTACCATTACCACAATACCACATCCCTGTTCATGGATGAGTTCGCTGGGAAAATGTCTTTGTTAATGTTCTGTTGCTATTTAGAGATACCATGACCAAGGAAAATCTTATAAAAGATAGCACTTAATCAGCTGCTTGCTTACATTTTTAGACTGTTAGTCTATGATCTTCATGGTGGGGAGTAGACAGGCATGGTACTGTAAAAGCAGTTGAGAACTTCACACCCTGCATCCTGATCCACAGGTAAAAGACACTCACTTACACACAGACACACACGCACACACGAGAGAGAGAGAGAGACAGAGAGAGAGAGAGAGAGAGAGAGAGAGAGAGAGAGAGAGAGAGAGAGAGAGAGAGATTGGGATACTGGGTATGATGGCATGGCATGGACTTTTGAAACTGCAAAACCACCCCCAGTGACACAACCCCTGCAAGAAGGTCACATCTACCCTAACAAGGTCATACCTCTCAATCCTTAAACAGTTCTTCTAACTGGGCACTAAGCACTCACACATATGACCCTATGGGGGCCATTCTCATCCCAACTAACACAGATGTCAAAAGTGGGCACCAGTGGTGTGGCCACTCTCTCACAATTATAGGCTGAAGTGAGACATCAAGGCTTCATAGGGTGGGTTTTGTAGAAACCGTAGAGCACCATTTCCTCATTTCTGGGTCCTTGGTGAATTGACTTGTAATTCCTCAATTAGATCTGAATTCTATCTTCCTACGGACTTTCTCCTGCATTCGAAGTCTATCTATTGCTACAATGATACTAATCAAATAAACCCAGCCAAAGTGAACAAGACCTTATCTCAATTGATATAGAAAACTTTTCTTTCTTTCTTTCTTTCTTTCTTTCTTTCTTTCTTTCTTTCTTTCTTTCTTCCTTCCTTCCTTCCTTCCTTCCTTCCTCCCTCCCTCCCCCCCCCCCCTCTCTCTCTCTCTCTCTCTTTCTCTCTCTCTTTCTTTCTTTTGCTTTTTTTTTTTTTTTTTTGAGACAGGGCTTCTCTGTGTAACAGCCCTGACTGTCCTTGAACTTCCTTTATAGACCAGGCTGAAATCGAACTCACAAAGATACACCTGCCTCTACCTCCTGAGTACTGGGATTAAGGGCGTGTGCCACCACTCCTGGCAAAAGCCCCTATTTTGAAACAAGGTCACATGTACAGAAATTTAGAAAATTAACCCATGGGGTAATAAGTGAGTTGCACAACTTAACATATAAAAGTAAGATGATGTACATACTATTCCCTATGATACCTTTTCAGTTCTTCCCATAGAGGAAAGACATAGAGGGGTGCCACAGGAAGCCAGTTCACTACAGGCTGCTTGCTCACATGGGGAAAAGCCTGAAGAGACTTTAAAACAGACATCGGTGTTTGCATATTTTTTGGTATGCGGCTGACCATAATGTGTGCATCAGAGTGATAAACTCAATATGTGATTGTGTGTCTCCACAGCATCTTTTGTTGCCGGAATGTGAAGTGGTGCATTCAGGTGTGGAACTGACAGTAAAATCGTCCCCGTCAGAGACTGGTCTTCATAGGTCATGGAGGGACTTCTTTTCTGATTGCATCTTAACTCACTTTACCAGTAACATAAATAGAAAACGGTTGAATCAGAAATCAAAGGAATGTATGAAAGAGGTTCTGATGCTAAGAGAGAAGTGGATGACAGGTTGGAGTTTCGAATATCAATTTATTAAATTAAAAGCCTTCTAACCTTCCTATATAGTAATTCATTGAAAAGAGTGAGGTCTAAGCAAAAATACCTGAGTTACAAGTGCTTTAACTGGCTGAACACTCTGTGAGGTGGAGGTGGGGAGAGACAGGAAGTGAGGGAATGAAAGGCCAGGGCGTCTCACTAGGTATGTCAAATCCTATTAGACCAGGTAATTTCCTTGGCTGGAAACAGGACAGGGCTTCTATTGTCTTGTCTCCCTTTGCAGAAATATCTCATTCATCCTCCATAGTTGTTTTGTTCTCAGGATATTCTACCCCCTTTCTACATTTGCCTATTCTCTTTGTCCTTGCTTTACTCTTAAGCTCTTATAAGGAACATAATAAATATACTTTTTAAAATTATTGTCAGGTTTTCTCTTTGAGTACAGAAAGTGATGTTCTGACCTATCTTAAGGATAGTTAGTTATAGTTACTGCTATGAGTATCTTACTAAAATCCTTAAATGTGTTCTTCCCACTACAGATGAATGCATTCTTTTGAAATCTGATTGCCAACAAAGCTTGTCAGGAAGTTTATTCTCCTTGTGTAATAAACCATTTAATCTGGAATGCGTATACATCCACCTGAAGCTTGAAGAAAATAAGCCGTCTTTGGCTTAGGTTCAGACACTCTGGATTTCTATTAAAATATGGACAGGTTAAAGATATAGTTCCATTGTTAATCATTTATTATTTACTGTATGACACTTGGGATGTCTACAGTTCATGAGAGAATTCATCCCAAATGTCTCATACTTAACAAATATAATGCTAGGATGCTGGCTTTACTAAAAAATGTAAGAACAATTGCATCAGGTATAGAAAGAGAACACCATCCTGACTGTAGGATTTGCTTCAATTCCTCCACCTTCCTGGATGCCAATGCTAAATTGTTACCCCTAAGAGCATTCAAATTGGTTATGGGCAAGGGAGACACTTAGCGTCTTTGTAGATATGGTCGCTGACCATATTTCTGAGAAGGTTAGGCTTGTTTATCCTCCTTGTATTTCTAGGAGCTTTCTGATGTCTAAGAAAGGATATGGTCCCTATGTCTTGTTCAAAGACTCCCCACTTATTTGCCATTTTTTTATTTCTTATTTTATTTTTATTTTCTTATTTGTCTTTTCCTTTCAAAAGTCCTTGAATCACACCATAACCATCTGGATTACTGTTATAATTATGAGTGTCTCCAGAAAATGAATGCTAACTTGGTTGGTGGAAAAATCTTGATAAAACCTAACTGTCTAGTAACTAAGAAAAGTAAAGGACACAGTGTAAAAGGACAGGGGCAGCAGAAGGAGTAAATAGAATATGTTCTGAGTCTACCAGAAATATAAAAGACAAGAAATAACATTCTTTCTAAAGACTTAGAAAATAATGGAAAGCATAGCCTTTAACATGAGAATTCTTGGGGGTTAGATATAAAGATCACAACTTCAAGGCCGCTGAAGGTCATCTTTCAGGATATAGGAAGTTCTAGGTGAAACCTAGGCTAGGATACTCCGTGTTAATGGGGGAGGGGAAAAGGAAAAGAAATTAAAACACACCCAAAATCGTATCATGAAACAGACATGAAATCAGTAGCATAGAAAATTAAAAGTGTGATGATTCTGTTCTTTTGGCACCAGACTGAATATCTGAGAAATCATTGCATTTTACTTAGTCCTCAGAAGAGCAGAACATTCACTGGCCTTTAAAGATTTTATTCCAATGAAATTCTGGCTGTGATGCCAACCCATGGACAGTTCAAAGGCCGTGTAAGGACACAGTTGATTCAGTATTGAAGGAATTGTTCCTCAAGACTACGACTAACTTTGAATTAACTTTAGATGTATAGAGATTTTATGAATCGGTAGTCTGTTTAACTTTCAAGAGCGTTAGATATGAGATCTGGGATGGCTAATATATATTTTTAGTTTTAACCTTGGAATGGTATGAGGCTTTCTAAGCAACTTCATTTTGATGAGGCTGCTGTTAAAATCCTATTTTATTTTTTTCCCATTCCCTCTGCAAAACAACAAAGTGTTATGCTTGGATTTTCATCTCTTGAAAAGAGAAAGGTAAAGTCTCATTGATGCTTAATTTCCTTTTAATTCCAGAAACCTTTAATCCTTAATTCTGCATTAATTTAATTTATTTAAATATTTCTATGAAGAATGTTCTCCAGTTAATATCTGTTCCACTGATTCTAAAATCTTAAAAAGCATGATTATCAAGGAAGGGTGATTTTACTTTTTCACACAATAATCACAAAATAGAACAAGGAACAATTTAAAAATCTCAGTACTCTATGGCAACAAGGAAAGGCAAAAAAGAAAAAAAAAATCACGCATGTTCCCACCAAAGCAAGTGTAGTGATATTTTTTTAAAAAAAATTCTCCACTGGATTTTCTGTCAGGAAAAGTTCTTTCACAGGCAATGTGGCCAGAGCTATTCAATTTTCTAACTTATTAAGCAATCTAAGAGTGAACTGAGAGTCTCAATTCCAGATTGTGGCTATCATTACCAACTTAAAAACCCCTGTTGACATTCATTAAGTTGTTATACTATTTAGTTGAGACTACAGGATATCTACACGGAGAGTAGTGCCTTATATAATTGTAAGTATACATGAAGGAATATTGAGGGTACTTTAGCATTGGGACAAAATTGCATTTTTGATTTAAGCTCTGACTTCAGTCTCCGCAGTGAATAAATACACAACTCTGTGTTTATCAAAAGTTTATCAGTGAGTGAGCACATTATGCTGAATAAATACGCTATAAAGTGAGAAGGAGAAAGTACTTCAGACTGTAGCACCAGTGGATAAATCTGATGTGAATTGTTAACAAATAACACTGTTTGTATTTCTGTCAGCTGTATAGGATTGAGTAGACAGTGTCTAAAAGCAGGCAGCGAAAGACTCCAGCTTACTGGACTGACATCCTCTTTCATCTGTGGTAGCAGTGCTGGGATCAAGACAAAAAATATCTGGGTGGCCTTTGCCCAAGACCTCTACTCCTACAACTTGGCTTCTGAGAGAGTGCTCATCTCCCTGACCACTGGGGAAACTTATAACTGAGGAACTTCAAAGGGACAGGGCCTTTCTTTGTCAGTCTCTTTGAAGGTTACCACCATCCAGGTTAGCTTTTAAGGGAAGTCCAAGATATTAGGAGCATGAAAATAAAGAAAAGTTTGCACGTTGAAATTTCGCTTGCTTGTAGTTTAGTCCTGGAAAAGGAAAATCTGAAATTCTAGAAAGAAATTGGTCTTGTGCTGCTAGGATTGAACCCTCACTGCCCCTACATGTTAACATGGTTTATGTGTGGGAAACTTGAAATAGTGAAGCAGAGACAAAATGTGCCCTCTGGAATTTAAAATTGTAAGCGAAATTAGCATGATAGTTTAGAAGGTTTCTTACACTTTGTATTTGAAAAATGCTTTTCAGTAGCTTAATAAGCATCTCAACTCTACCACTTAAATCAACAATCTTGGTTGTTTTAGGTCATTGTTGTCGTCTTCTAGGGGTTTAAATGATAAAAGTTCCCGATGGTCTTGGACATTCGAATGTTTAAATTTCAGTTGACAGCACTTCTTTAGATGGGTTCAGTAGGTGTGGCCTTGAGGGAGTAAGCCTCTCACTGTGGCAAAAATTTACACCTTTCTAGTTTGTTCTTTGTGCTTCATGATTTCACCTCAAGATGCCAGCCCTCTACATCATGCGGCAGCCTTCATATTGGCCCCTTCTCCACTATGATGGCCTCCTCTCCCTATAGACCCATGCGACCAAATCGACTCATCCTTCCAGAAGTTGCCTTGGTTATGATGCTGTATCTCAAGCTCTGTGGTAAACAACCTTTCTTATAATAACAAATATAAGTAAGTGCTTGGCTATTACTATCAGATTTCATTCACCAATTAAATGTAGAGCACAATGTAGGTACTTTAGCTCTTTAGCCAGTGGATTACAGTTGAAGGAAAAACAAATAAATTGACATGAGAGACAGAAATTTAAGTCTTTCCCAAACAGGAGAGATTTGTAATGGGGGGAGGGGATTAACGTGGGGAAACAAATAAAAATTTAGGGTTTAATTAGTTTCTGGGGTTATGTCATTCACTAGAAAGTATTATTGCAGGTATAACTGCAAAATTTACGTATAACTGCAAAATTTACATGATTTGCAAATAATCCTAACTAATGTTTAATACCCAATTAATACATGCCAAATATTCTGTAAAACACAGCATATGAGCAGGGACCAGTCTGGAGAGCATGCAGAAGTTCCCTTCTTCCCACAGTGTGTCAGGAAATGCTTTCACTAGAATTGTGCAACGATTTCTGTACTGCAAAATGCAAAAGACGTCACCTCCAGTACAAATTGTTGAGGAAAAAGTGTAATTCTGTTCTTAACACATTCTTCATTTCAAACAGTCAGATAAATGATCATGCGGCAATTTTAGTAGGAAATTTTTTTTTAATTTTTATTTTTTTTATTATTAAATTATAAAAGTTTCCATTTCAGCCCCTCCTCCCACCACCCTCCCACTCCTCCCACTCCTTCTCCCTCTCCCTCTTCATCCCCCAGAGCAGTCAGGGTTTCCTGCCCTGTGGGAAGCCCGAGTTCCTCCCCCCTCCCTCCAGGTCCAGGGAAGGTGAGAGTCCAAACAGACTGGAGTGCCAAAATCCAGTACATGCAGAGATTTTATTGAAAGAGTATAATGGAGTTCAGTAAGTTTGAGGAAGCTCACAAAGACAGGTTACAGAATTAGAACAAATATCAGTATATAGAGAGAGGAAGTAAGTCCAACCCCTACATAAGGAGCTATTTGCAATTGTTAGCTGCTAGGAAATGGGGGCAAAGTTTTCTTTGAGTGTTGCAGCTGTCAAGCTGACCATTCTCCAGTGGAAGACCACAGATCTGAGAATATCTGGGCAGCACAAATTGGTTCTTGTTTTGGATAGTTTTATGTCAAATTGATAGAAGGTAGACACACCTGAAGAGATGGATCCTCAATTGATATCGCCTCCATCTTGTCTGAAGGTAAACCTGTAAGACATTTTCTTAATTAGTGATTAATGAAAATCCCATCCCATAGTGGGAGGTACCACTTCTGGGCTCATAGTCTTTGGTGCTCTAAGAAAGCAGACTGAGCAAGTCACGAGGAGCAAGTCAGTTAATAGTGCTCCTCTATGGCCTCTGCCTAGGCTCCTGCCTCCAAGTTTCTTCCCAGTTTGAGTTCCTGCCTTGACATCGTGCAATGAACTCTGATTCAGGATGTAAAAGCCAAACAACAAACCCTCTTCCCCAACCCCCAGCTCTTCCGCACCACACCTCACCCCCATCTTCCTGCCACCAAATGTATACAGCAGTAAAAACCCTCCTAAGGTAGTCCAAAATACTTCTAAAAAGACACAAAGTTGCGTAGGTAGGAAACTGTAGATTTGGGAGGAGTCAGTGAAGGGGATGAATATGATGAAAACAGATTGTATGAAACTAAAGAATGAGGAGGAGGAGAACGAGACAAGGAGAAGTAGAAAGGAGAAGAAAAAAAGGAGAAGGAATGAAGAAGGAGCAAGAGGAGCAGGAGCAGAAAAGGGAGAAGGAAAGAAAGAATGACCAGGAAACAGCCAAACTGGAGAAAGGTAAAAGCCGTTGCTTCTAGACTGTGACCGACCACACTGGTGCAACCTCTGTGTTTCCCTTCTTGCACTGCCTTGACTAGGGCAATTGAATGACAGCTTGAGGCACACCCATGCTCCTGAGGGTGCGTGGGCACCTGTGGGCAGGCAGCATGCTGTGATGGTGGGGACTACTCTCTTCATACTCTTTCTGTCAGTGGAATGGTAAAGGGGCGATTTTGGATTTACTTAATTGACACAACAAATGTGCACATGGCTTCCAGTGAAATCCAGAAATGTCACAGCTGAATGTAGGGAAAGCCCTTTAATCCCCATGCAGAGGAGACGAGTTCTCAGGAAAGGAAGTGGCTAAAAGTCTTTCCTGTGGCCCTGGCACTCAGGCTGCAGCTTATTTACAGCTAGTTTTCAACAGGCTGTCTCCTTTGCTGCCTCTCATGCGGTGCTCAGGTATCTCGTGAGATTGTTCACACATCTATCCAGGGTGTTTCGCGGCATCTCCAGAAGCATATATCTTCTAAGAACCATCGCTGAAATTTAGTTTTTTCATGGTCTTTGAGTATGGCTTTAGTGAAGTAAACTAGATCAAGGCAGGGATTTTATTGCTCATTATAATTGGGAGGGGAACACGTAACATGAGAGTCTCTTTCACCTTGAGAAGCAGATTGCGATGTCTATGTGCCATGTGACCCAACAGATCCCTAGGACTATTTGTCTTCCCTAGATGACCCTTTGTACCTGTGGAACAGCAAGCCCCCCCATTTTATTCATATCCCAAGGCCAGCAACAGTAACAACAGACTCCAAGGACAATGAATGAAGTAAGTTTAAAACAGGACAATACATATGAACCCATATATGTAGGGTTCTGAAAGCAACTAAGCTTATAGAAAAGATGATTATTTGGGGGAAAGATAGTCTTTCAAAATTTGGGGGAATCTTTGCTTTAATTGATAAAAACTATGCACCTAAAACCTCTTTAACATGGTGTATTGAAGGTATGGTGTGTGTGCGTGAATGTGAATGTGTATGTATATATAAATGAGTTCTGGACTGCAGCTATATAAACATTTCATTAAGATGTCCTAAAGAAAAGAAAGAAAAGGGAGATTTAAGGGGAAGAGTGGAAACACTCTTGGCCACAATTTCTCCACTTCAAAGGATGTATTAGCATGAAAAATTCACTACAAGTTATAAAAGCATTTTATATGTGGCGACAGAAAGTGATCAGGTGGTCCAGCTAACTATTGTAAAATAGACTCTTGCCATTACCTTCTAATTCATTTAGAAATTCACTGGATTTGTTCACTGTATCTTTTTAATAAAATATATAATGTAGTTTATATTTTCACATTTTAAACAGGAAAAAAATGCTCTTTGTACTACTTTTAATGCAAGGTACCAGGGGTCAGGGGCTAGGTAATACCACCTATGACTGACCTGATAATGAAGAATTTTTGTTAAGGTTAGACATTAAGCACATAAAACCTGAGTCCCAAAGATATGGATTCAGAGTTATGAATTACAATCTTGATTTGCATTTTGGAATGGTTCTTTAGATGCAGAATAATCCTTGTAGTATATATTTAGTAACAAGACGAAAACCGATTTACGTCGCACACTGATTGCATTCATTTGGAATATAAATACTATAAACAAAATAAGAATGGCAATTATTTATTTTGTGCTCACTAATTTTCAAGCTTTATATAGTCATATTTTTCCCTTTATACTAGTCCAATGAATTACTCATGGAAGATAGGTTTTCTTTCATTTATTTATTTATTTATTTTTTAAAGTAAATTTTATTAAATTATAAAAGTTTCCATTTCTGCCCCTCTTCCCAACACCCTCCCACTCCCCCCACTCCCTCTCCTCCTCCCTCTTCGTCCCTTAGGGCAGTCAGGGTTTCCTGCCCTGTGGGAAGTTCAAGTTCCTCCCCCCTCCCTCCAGGTCCAGGAAGGTGAGTATCCAAACAGACTGGATCCCCAAAATCCAGTATATGCAGAGGAAACAAGTCCCAGTATCATAGTCAATGGCTTTTCAGAAAGACTTCGGGCCAGCCACATTCAGAGAATCCGGCCAAATTCCGAGAATCTGGTTGGATCACGTCCTCGTTCAGTCCCAGTCCAACTGGCCTTGGTAAACTCTCATTAGATCCGTTCCCTTGAATCAGTGGGTGATAGCATCCCTGAGGTGACTGAGAACTCAACAAATCATTAAATTTATTTCAGGACATACTGCTGATAGTAGAAAAAAAACACTATCAGATCTGGAATGTTTCAGATCAAGAATTCTGTTCATGTCCAAGACTGCTATTGCACTTTGAACCCTGGAGCTTCATGTGGGAATTTATTATGACTGCACAAATCCTCTTCTTCAGAGGTTTGGTAGCAAATACAAGGATGTACACCACGTACTCTCATTCTCATTGTCCCCATTTCTGCCATTCTAAAGGACGGCACACTTCTTCCTCTGTGCTCCCTTTATGACATAACCTGGTGACGTTACTTGCTGGAAGGCGACCTCAGGTCTGGAACTATTTAAAAAAAAAAAACACAAGTATTGGGATGATTGAACTTCCATTTTGAGGCACACTGAATTTCAACTCATGCCAATGAGCATGGGATAAATAGATCCAACATACTAATCACCTTCCTAGACATGGTGTCTATAAAAACACTCAGCCCAGGGGTTCTCACACTTCTCCTTACTGTGGAGATAAGACTGTGACAAGGTCTGGAAGAATGCTTCCTGTGTGGATTGCAGAACATACTGATCAATGTTATTTATCAACTTAATTGCATAAATATACCAGTGGCATCAATGAAACACACTTTGGATGTATTAGTGAGGGCCTGCCCGTGAAGAATTCACTGAGTGGTGAAGAGTTGCTCTGATTGGGTGCCACTGTGTCTGGTGGACTTGAGTTCTAGAGTGAACACACAGGAAATGGGAAAAGATGTAGTTCAGTGTTGGATATCCTCCCCCTCTCTGCTTCCTGCTCTGCCCAACTGGTCCTGCTGTGATGTGTGACTGTATCACCAGACGCATTAGTCAGCATAAAATGTTTCTACCTTTGCTTGCATCTTATCAATTTTGTTTGGTAGTATCCATGATCAAAGCTTAATTAGTGTTGAGGTGGTGTTGGAAAAATAGGATGGGTATCTTTGGAGAGCTGTAGCCTTATAGGCAGCTGTATTCCAGGCCTGAACTGAGGCTCCTAGGTGAGCATCACCTGCATGCCAGTGAGAATGCAATTTCAACAACCACAGGGCTACATCAGTGTTCACATGGCTGCTCCCTTTCTGAGAGAACCCTATGTACACCAAGGGTTGGACACTGTGTTTTGTGTTTGCCATCCTTACAGATTTGCTCTTGGCGCACATTATATGGCAAATTCTCAAGAGAATCTAGTAGGCAAACATGTTTGAGAGACAAAAGGAAACACACCGATCGATGTCTTTAACTCATCCATACACATTTTGCCTTGGTTTGAGAGAAGCTAAGTCTGAGGTTCAGTAACTAAGGTGCCCCTCCCTGGAACTGTTCATCCTTTGGCAAGGCTTGTTTGAAGCATCACTGAGACCACATTGTTAGTCAGACTTTTCAGATACAGAAATAAGGATACAATGTAGAAGTTACTAGGGAAGCAATCCCAAGAGTGAGGGAACTAGGTGCACAGCCTAGATCCTATATGCACTTCCAAGTGTTTATGTTGTTTGTTACATTTAAAATCTATGTTCCACATCCACTGGTCTAATCCCATTTCTCTACAAAACAAGAAATTAATAGTAGTTATGTCTATCAGAGATTTCTCAGTGGAAAACAGGATAAATATTAGAAATGGATAAATGAAAAAAATCAAAAGCCCAATCCATGTTTTTATTTTTTCAAAAATATTTCAAATTAAAGTTTTCCTTATAAAAATCTTGTTTTAAGGCAATCATATCCAAAAGTTGTTTTTATTCTTTATTCTTTAAGGTACATATATTTTCAGGTAGATTATCTCACCTGTTTCTTCTAATCATTATAAATTACCTAAAAATCATAGATTTCATTGTAATTTGGTACCACCTTTGAAAGCCATTTATGTGTTTTAAAACATGTTTAACAACTATTGCTAGAAGTCCAGTTTCTCATTTGAACCAAATTAAAGAGGTTAATTAGAAGAGTAACCTGGTCATCATTAGAAAGTAGATGTTACTTCAAATACATTCCACTTAGTCGTCTCAGCAAGAGAGACTACTTCACACATCAAGTCAGTCATACTCAGACAAAGACGGTGCAATGATTGGTCTATAAAGGAGGTCCAGTGGTGACCCTGCCCCAATGAGAGACAGGCACGAAGAACATGGAGCTTGGAAGAGGTGGGTGCCAATCTCTTTCCAGTGGATATCTGGTAAGCCTTGATCAGATCAACAAATCTTACTGAAATTTTGTCTGTGTTTAATAATTTAGGAAAACGGTGCATTTTGAAGTAAGTAGTAGATTGGATTTGCAAGATTACTTGTAAAGAGCCTGGTTTTCCTGTACTGATCTAGGTTTTTATGGTTGTGATGGTTACCTTTGTCACCTTGACATAATCACTTATGAAAACAGGCTTGATAAAGGATTGTGTACCTTGGGCTGATGTTGAACATGATGGTTGTGAAATGTTCAAATTAAGTTAATTGATGTGGAAAAACCCAGTCCAGTGTCCGGAGAACCGTCCTCAAGGAAGATTCTAAACCATACAAGAGGGAAGAAACCAGGCTGAACACAAGCAAACAAGCAAGTGAGGAAAGGAAAGGGTGGGGAAAAAACAAGAAGAAGGGAGGAGTGACGAGGATGAGGAGGGGTGGAAGAGCATGAGGGAGGGAGGGATGGGTGAGAGTATGGGGAAGGGAGATGTGGGGAAAGATCATGAGAAGCAGAGGACTCAGAGACTAGGGGACGATGAATCCAGAGGACAAACATTCGGCTCATGAAATAAATATAGTGGAAACTCATTAACACTGTACTTATAAGTATTTATAACCTTTAGATTTATTACTTATGAAAATTCTCTAAAGGGTTATTGAACTTTTCCTTCTAATGCACTGTATTCCTGCAGGGCCATGGTGCTGTTCAGTTCAGCAGAGAGTAAACACTGTGTTCACAGGCAGCTAGATTCAATCTCCTCTGTCCTTTGTTGTGAGGGGAGACATTTCAATTTGTGAAGGGAGAACACATTTGAAATAATCAGGGGCTATCCACAGTGGCTGGTAGCCATGACTTCTAGGGTACCTTCCATTCTAGAGTCCATTGGAATCATTAAGAGCATTCTAAGCCTCTTCCACAGAGATTCCAACTCTGGAGAATTGGACTGTCCCCGAAAGTCCCCTTCTTCTGGTTCCCATGATCAGCTGTCTCTGCTGATCAGGGCTATAATCTGAACATTGCTTTTCTCCTGCTCATATGCAGTAACAGATTCCATTGAACCAGGGTTATTTTAAGCAAAGTTTTGCTACATCATACCTGGGTTATGTAGAAGAAGGTAGATGACTGCTCTGTGGCCCATTTGCTCTGTACAGTGGAAAAAAAAAGACAACATCCACCATGCAATTTCCAGTCAGTAACTGTTCCTCTTGTTGAAGGAACATCGGAGCTAATTCATACTTAAGGTAGTTCTTCAAGCTTCATCATATTTAAGCAGCAGTTTCTCTTTCCACATGGATATTCTATTTCCCTTTTATGAGACAAAGGAGCCATGTTTTTCTACTACAGCATGTTTGGGTCTTTCTTAGGTATGGGTAGGGGGAACTGAGTACTAAGGCAACTAATAAATTAAAACCAGTTGAATGTTTTCTAATTGGAAATTTTATTTCTATTTCAGAGTCGTACATAGACATATATATTCCCAGCTAATATTATTTATTTTGACCGTCACATTTGTACCAGAGATTTGTTTTTAGATTTAAAGTCGTCTTAATGTTTTCACAAACTCACAGAGATTAAAGTCATCAAAAATCATTTCTCTTGATTTTATCCTTTGTAAGTAAACCTAAAAAATACAGCTAGTTGCATTAATTGTCTAGTGTAATTGTGAAACGCTGGATTGAAAACCATTACTATATATAAACAGAATGTATTTACTCTCTACGTTTTTCATCATTCACTTAATTTTTAATCATCCTTCGTTCATGCAGCAGATATATGGACACTATTTTTGTACTTTTTCTCTGTCCTCCATTTGCCCTAAACCACTTTAAACCAAACAAAACCCAGGGCAACGACATTATTTTTTTCCCTGGAAAACTTGAGACGTTTGATTGGTTCCACTTACTTTCACTCAATTGAATTTTGGTTTCTTCTCCTGCAGCCTAGGATGTAAACTCTCCTTTAAAGCCACCACTGTTGAAAATCCACCTAAGCAAGTCAAATCCAATGGTTTCCTTACCGACAAAAACCCCGAGGGAAGAATTAGTGGCAAGGACTCCACGGTGCGTCTGCTACCAGTTTTGTATGCTTGGTTGCTTGTCACTGGGCAGGAATCAATAGGTCCACAGAAGAGCAGAGGAGACAGGCAAACGGGAGCTATCGCTGCACAGACTGTGGGCTAAACACCAGTGCTGTCGCTCCGGTGTGTGCCCTCCGAGTAACACTTGGCTCAGATTTACAAAGGACCGCATTTAGCAAAGCTTTAATTTAAAATAGACACAGGTGACAGCTCTATTATTTCTGTACGTTCAGTTGCATCCACAGCTGTTTTTATTTATCTCAGCTGCATGTGCGCACATTTGTTGTAATTATTAGTTTCTGATGCCATTAAAGATAAATATTTCCAATGCCTACAGAGACTAAATTAAATTAAGGAAATCACACTTTCAACCTCACCCGCTTCGGCCCTGTTTCCTGCAGGAAATTGCCACGACTTACACGTTTGAGCCTCATTTCTTAGCATCAGAAGTATGTTGCCAAAAGGTCATAGCTTCTAGTATTATTGCTTCCAAATACGCTACCAATAGGGTCCACTCTACTTAACACACCAAGAGTGAGTTTAAAGTTTTTCATATATGCACAGAATACATATAAACCATTTTTGATTACTGGAAGAATTTCTGAAGCATATGGCAAAGACTTGTGGCATGGAACATTTAAAGTATTGTTTCTGAGTGACTGATTTTGAGCTTAGGTGTTTGTTTGTTTGTTTAGGTATTGTCTTTTAAACTGTGTTTGACAGATGGAAAGCAAAGGAGCAATGGCTTTACTACTAATCATGGGGGATAAGGAACAGCCTAGTCAACTTTCTCTCTCTTTCTCTCTCCTCTTTCCTTTCTCTCTCTTTCTTTCCTTCCTCCCTTTCCTTTCTCTCCCTCTCTCTCTTTCTTTTCCCCCTCTCTCTCCCTCTCTCTCTTTCTTTCTTTTTGACTCTTGTTTATTTGGTAGGTAGAAGTTTGTAATTTGTAGTATCATGGTTTATTTTTCCAAGAGTCTAGTTAAAGTTTCTCTGGGGAAAAAAAGTGTAGTTGCAGAGGTATGGAAGAGTTGCTTTAGAAGGAAAAATCAAGGGTTTTTTTTTTTTTTAGGTTTGAAATAAGATGCAGTATGTTTTACAGGAGGACAGTAGACTACTTGTCAGCCATAAGAGTGTTTTTTTGTAAACATTAGCTTATCTTGGGATATTTGTAGCTTCATGAATTTCAAGAATTTCATAAAAAAAAGTTTATAGAATGCTGTCCAACAATGTGTGAGGAAGTCCACTAACTGCTAAGGAATGTAAGAGACAGAAATGTAATTCAACAAGTCATAAAATCTAAGAATGGAAATGGACATTTATTTCTCTAGCAACCATAAAAGACAAGTATTTGAATTTTAATAAAAACAAATCATGTAATTTTTATAGTTATTTTGAGTATAGAGACAATCTCTTACTCTTATATATCAAGTCCTGTTTTTTTTTTATAGTTTGGTTTTGGTTTTGAGACAGGGTTTCCCACTGCTGTGGATCCAGTCCTGGAACTTGTTCTGTAGTCCAGTTTGGCCTTAAGCTCAAAGAGATCTACCTGTCTCTGCCTCCCGAGTGCGGGAATTAAAGGAGTGCACATTTTAGTTTATTATTCAATTCTGAATTTTAGTTTATGATCACTGGTGTGCTTCATTGGAATAGAAATACTAAAATCTATAAATATTTCTGGAAGGAGCTTCAAGTGGTGGCATCAGGTTTGCACTAGTGACTTTGGTCACTGCTGTGTTTTTATCTTTCTTGCTTTTTCTTTTCTTCCACTTACTGGAAGGGATTCTGAGAAAAGATATTTTCTTGTTCTTGATATGGTGATATTTTTTAACCGGACATATTCCAACTCTCAAAAAATAATATTTAACTGCATCCACAATATTTCTTTAAATAAGGAAATCGGTGACTTTGATGAACTCTTGAAGGGTTTATGTCCCTAGATGGGAACACGGAAACAAGGGTGGCATTAGCTCTCCCACCTAGTTACTGCCATCACTTCATTAGGTAAACATTCAGGGTTTTAATTCTTTAGTTTGTACATTTTGGGTTGAGGCTTGTGACAGGTGATAATAGAGGTTATTAGCTGTATTGCTTATAGAAACTCTTGAATATATATGTTAACACATTTTAACAATGGTGGAGGGTACCCTCAAATAACAGCAAATCTTTTAAATGGAATTCGAAGCTAGATCTTTGAAATCACATGGAAGCCAAGACAAAGTATAAGCTTTTGCAAAAGTTGCGTTGTGATTCGAAAGACATACTTTTTATTTCAATTCAAAATAAATATTTTAAGAGGTAATGAACTCTGTTTCTCTATCTTGTGATTGATACTTTAATTAACAATTATGAAAAACAAGTTTCTTTGGTGCTATTATCATGTACCTTTCTTCCTTTTATAGTACCAACCTCAGTTGAAATGTCATGGGAAAGGACTCACTGGTTATATAGTCTCCCACTGACTTCACATTATAATAGATTAGCAAATACCTTGATGTTAGAAGCTGTCCAGTTTTCCTGCTCTTAAGATATTCTACTCAATTAATTTATCTTCTGTTACTATAACAACAAAGCAGAAGTTGCTACTTTGTGTATTAAATGGAGTTATTAACTTCAGAGCTCTGAAGGTTTAGGTACATGGAACTGAAAGTGACCGTATTACATGTTCTATGACGGAGAATGATCAGAAGGCACCAGTGGATGTGGGCATGGAGACAGACACCAGGCTCAGCAGTGGCACCAGAATTAACACTAATCCCTTCTCAAGATATTGGCCCAATGACTCTCTGCTTAGTAGACTTCATCTTGTAAAAGTCTCATAGTGCCTTTCATATCATCATTAAGAGACCTAAGTTTCAACATGTGAAGTCAAGAGAAACCCGAAACTATATCAATACAATGGTACCACCATGCATTATCAATGATCATTCAGATTAGAGCAGGTGAATCACATAGTCACTTCCTCTTTCTTACTGTGACCTTGGGGTTCATATTGAATTAGATTTCAATCTCAATTTTGAGTCATCATGTAGATTAAGTCGATTTGATGCTTTGTACTCAACTTGGCTCTGTTTAAGCAAGTGTATGTAAGCATGAATTTGACCACATATTGATGCTAAATATGAGATCTGATAGGAACCTGCCTCCTTTGAAAGGTTTAAAGATTCCAGATAGACACCCATAAAATAAAAAATAGACACATGCTGCACCATGGAACAGCAAAAGGGACACTTTATGGAAATGAACACACGAGATAATAATTTGAATTTGACAAGGTGATAATTAAAGTCCCCAGATAGATCCCTTCCACATCTGTATGCCTTTCGGTAAAGTTGGTTAGCATATTAACTACTGCTTGAGAAGACTAAAAGATATTCATGGGATGTAAAACTGCAAATTATTATTCACTTCAATTTGTATAATAAGTGTAACAAAATGCAGTGCGTACAGGCTTACACAGGAGATTGGAAGCTCTATTATACACCCTTTCAAAACCCAGGTGAGATTTGAAGATAACAACTTTTATGTTGCAATAGTCGATATAAGCATGATTGATTTGCTTCTCTTCACAGCTCAAAAGCTATTTCATGTCTTTAGTGTTCTGTAGGGGAGGATAAGTTCTCTCTCTGTATATCCACATTAAGTGTTTTCTGTTATGTGTTAGGATTATTCACATATAAACATGTAGTCTTACTAATAAATCTCAGTATAATCTATAGATATATATTTCTGCTATATTTTTCTAGCAGAATAATTAGAATTCCATGACCAGAGAGAAGACAACGGAAACAGAGAAAGAAGCTCTTTCTCTTCCTCACTTAAGGACTCACACGCACACAAATCACAAATCACACAATCATATTATACATACACACAATGAGCACAAATTTCAATTTCAGATTTTGCAGTGATTCAGCATAATTTCCTCTTCATGATTATGCTTGGTTTATATATGTATTCTAATTTTGACATTTATATGAGAAAAGATTTGAAATATAATGATGAAAAGAAACTGTGAAATTTTTGTTGAGAACTGTGGAAGTGTGCCTACACATTGTGGGTGATGGATGGCATACTCCAGCATGTTCTTAGACCTGCTGATCTGTGTGGAGAATATTTTCTATAATGTGGAAGATTCATTGAAGAGATGGAAGAATCCTTAGGCATAAAAATGTGTTGTAACACACGCATACAAAAACACACACAGAGTTGACTAATGAATCTTGAATAAGAACTTAGATGTATGTTTTTTATATATTGCTAAAATTATACCATTTATTTTTATTAAAAACTCCAGTCATATTTATGTCTTGCACTATCATGTCCCGCGCTACCGTCTCGCCAGCAAGAACCACGCGGTACACATAGGATCCTTCTGCAGAAAAGGTTTATGTCTCTTGGGAGCTAGAGCATAAGCCACATGGCGGAGACCCAGATAAGATGGAACCCATCCCTTATAAAGGAAACAGATCCTGCTCTGGACGTGTCTTTTCTTGGATTGGTTAACTGCTCCCAGTCCCAGGTGAAACCTCGGGAGTAGGCAGGGACGCAGCGGTAGAGAGTTACAAAGCATGTGCGCTGGGATTAAAGGCGTGTGCCGCCACACCTTGGGGTCACAGAGGTCAATCTCTACCTTTGTTCCTAGAAGCAATGGAGAATGTGGTCCGGCCCTCCACATATCCCCCTTTTTTTACTTCTTTGCAGAAAGGCAACTCCCTAGGAAGGTAAAGATAGAGGTCGCACTTCCCAAAATGAAAACATAAAAATTGGCTTACACGGAATCTGTCCCTAGGCTCATGACACCTGGAACCTATCCGGCCTGCCCTCTGCCATTTTTCTGGGAAAGGGAATATACAGCAGGAAACCCTTAAGCAGAGCGACTTATCTCTCAGAGAGGGCCATTCTCTGTGCGATGCTCTTCAGCTCGACAACCTTCAGGGCTAGCTAAGCCAAACACTCCACCCTGTGCAATGGACCACAGTCCTAGGGGTGCAGGAGCTGGTTGGCTTAAACCTTACTGCTTCAACATAGATAACCACACATCAGTAGAGGCCCCCTGTTCCAGGGCAGCCAGCGCTTGTGCAATAACCACTTTGTCCCTACGATTTTGGGATTTGAGTCAGCAGACCATCCAGAGGAGAAACACTATTCCATAGCATAGGACTGTTTCAAAACATTTCCACCCCCACCCACTCTTTGAAGTAGGGGATGAAGGACACGATCCAGGACTGGAATTCTTTGGTCAGGCTTATGTCCACTCGCGTGGAGTTGATTGTCACGTGATGGACCATCTCAAGGAGGACAGCAAATCATCAAAATTCTCCTGCAAGATACAAAGACAATTCTCGGGACAAGTTAGCCACTTTTATAAAGTTCTCATATGGTACACTGGTCACACATAAGGCTGGAGTTTTCCAATTTACAGCCCAATTGGGCAAGCTATCATAAGATATCCACCTGTTCTTGTATTAGGTCAATTATTTGATTAAGAACCATTATTCCACCTCTAATAGATGTATCTATGGTAACCTGCTGATCCAGGGCTGTAGCCATTATGGTAGATAACTGATTGAGGGTCTTTGTTTTTTATGATATAGGCCGTGCTGCCCCAGTGGCACCTAGGAAAAACCCAGACCCTGTTTGTTGATATTAGATTTAAGATTTATTGGCTCCTGTATTCCTTGTTGGTACGGTGGCCTTGGGTTCCAGAGCCCGCCCACCATCCAAGGGCTGTGTGCGTTGTGTGCGGCCCTGGGCCTGCTCGCTGCTCCCTGTGTCCAGGCCAGGAAGTGGCCAGGAAGTGGCGGCTCCACCCCCAGGCGCCCCTGCCTTCCCCGCGGGGCTAGCCTAGTTCTAACCAACGCGAGGCTGTGTTGGTGGCAGAGTGTGGCGGGAGCCGACACTCAGACCGAGGCGGCACAGGCGGCAACATCTCAAGGTCCGCGCCAGAGCCGTTGCTCCGGGGCCGATGGGAGAGGCGGCGAACAGGGCCGCTTCCCTACTAGCCAACTATCAACACCTGTGCCACAGCAAAAGCAGCTGTAAACAAACTCTCACAGACCCAGCCAACGACCCAATCACCTTAAAAATCTAAGGGCTTTTTGCATCTATCTCCCTGTGGATCCTGAAACATTAGATTTAAAACCAAATAGTTGTAAGCTGCCATGTGGTCACTGGGGAATTGAACTCACGACCCTTGGAAGAGCAGGCAGCATTCTTAACCCCTATGCTATCTCTTCAGTTCCTTATTCAGATGGAAAATCTCTCAGGTTAGTAGCCAGCATTATTCGCCCCGCCCGTTGCCCCAGGCTGTTACCTAGGATCAGCACAGCTTAGCTCAGCCAAGCGGAACAGAAGCCACTCCAGCCTCAGAGCCCTTCACAGTTTCAGGCACATTGCAAGCCTTCTGACCTGGCAGCTTGTGGCACCGTTCTCATTCTCGGTACTGCTGTGATACCCTCCAGGCCAGGCACCAACTGAGCCTGCGCAATATGCCTCCCACCATAGCCACAGAGCAAAGCTCCGTTCCAGCCGCCCTCCAGCCCCAGCTGCACCCACTCCGAGCCCAAACCGGTGCACGGAGCAAAGCTGAACTCAGAGAAGCAGGCTTGAAAGGACCTCATTTAATCTTTAAGGGAATTTGGGCGTCGTTTAGTCTCTTTGGCTGCTTCCTGCTGTTATTGGGCCGCTGCATTTTAGGGGTATACACTATAACATTTCAGGAGGTCTCGGTGATTCAAACCACGTAAATCCCAAGTACACCCTTAGGCTCTCCCCCTCCGTGGAGACGAAAACAGAACCTCCCTCCCAAAACATCACACTCTCAAGCCCATGCCTTAAATCTAAACTACCTTTTTTAGCAGCTCCCAAATTCAAATATCCCTCTCCTGTCCAGTACACAAAAAACAACACGAACAACACAACACAAAGCCTTCGACCCTGCAAATCAGCCTTCTCCCCCATCTCCACTCTCCCAAAATCACCGGGAGGTCCTTTTTAACTTATTTTTTTTTTGTCTCCCCCATTCTTTACCGGAGGGTCCTTTTTAACTTATTTTCTTTTCTGTCTCCCCCATTCTTTACCGGGGGGTCCTTTTTAACTTATCTGGGTGCGCGCACAACCTCCCACTGCTGCTCAGTTTCTGTTATGCTCTCTGGACTTTAGAACGTACCTCTCTAAGCTTGCATGCCTGCAGTTCTGAATCCTCCTTGTGTCCAAGGGGTCTCCGGCGGTGCAAAGTTCTTCTTTTTCCCGGGTATCAGCACCAGATGTCCCGCGCTACCGTCTCGCCAGCAAGAACCACGCGGTACACATAGGATCCTTCTGCAGAAAAGGTTTATGTCTCTTGGGAGCTAGAGCATAAGCCACATGGCGGAGACCCAGATAAGATGGAACCCATCCCTTATAAAGGAAACAGATCCTGCTCTGGACGTGTCTTTTCTTGGATTGGTTAACTGCTCCCAGTCCCAGGTGAAACCTCGGGAGTAGGCAGGGACGCAGCGGTAGAGAGTTACAAAGCATGTGCGCTGGGATTAAAGGCGTGTGCCGCCACACCTTGGGGTCACAGAGGTCAATCTCTACCTTTGTTCCTAGAAGCAATGGAGAATGTGGTCCGGCCCTCCACACTATCATTGTGGTGTTGAAGGAGTCTTTGATTCACAGTCAAAAATCCTGAATGTTAAAGGCAAGGATACGTCCTGTGCTTCTATTCTTTGAGGGTATGGAACATTCTGAAGAGGACCCTATTTAGAAGTTAAGCCATACAGAGGCTTCTTTAAAAGTGATATTTGGACCTTGAATCTCCCCTTTCTCTCTTTTTTCTTCCTAGCACTATCTCAGAGAGCAGTTTCCTCTGCCACACTTCTTTAATGACATGCAGCCACACCTCAGCCGCAAAGGCAATGGGGCTAAATGGTCTGAGATTTCTGCAAGTAGGAGTCAGATAAACCTTTTCTACTTAAGACCTGACAAGGTGACCTACCGTATGTATGAGGAAAGGTGATTGAGACAGATGTTCACCCAGGAAAAGTTATGGTCTCTATAGAAAAAGTGACGAGAGTCAAGGCAGCAGAATCATGGTTACATAAAAGGTAGATGTCCTGGAAGGCAACTCAATGTGAATTATGTGTTTACGGATGGATATGGATGGAAAATAACTCCCCATAAGTCTATGCAAGAGAGCATAATTCATACTTGTGTGAGGGAGGAAAGGGGGAGAGAGGGAAAGGCAGGAGAGAGAGAAGGGGGAATTAGACAGTCACAGGCAGTTGCACAGAGAGAGAAATACTGATGACCAATGAATGCATAGCATTCTGCAAAACCAGGACAGAAAGCCATTCAAAACCTAAACTAGGAATCAGAATTTCCTGGAGGTTGTATGAGATGAGAGCTCGTGCAATTCTCAGCCCTGAGAATGGCATACACACATGCATGTGAAAGTAGCTATCACGAGTATTGGTGCTGCCTCTGGAAAAGGAAGACCTCTACGGTCACTAGGAAAGTCTGCTCAGTCTTCCATACTCTGGGTTGAGGACGCTGCCTTTTGTAAAGACTCTTCAAGTGTCTCCCTGGGGGAATTCATGAAAAACAAAAAAACAAAAACAGCCTTGTGAATTCTCTAATTTATAATTCTTGCTTTGTGTGTTTTTCTATTTTTTAAGGACTTATTTTATATGAACATGTGTGTGGTGAGTTTATGGAAGTGTGTATACAGGAGTCTTCAAAAGCCCAAAGAGGGTGTCAGCTGCTTTGGAGCTGAGGTTGAAGAAGTTTCTGAACGTCCATGTGGATGATGAGACCCTAAACTCCAGTCCTCTGCAAGAGCAGGAAGTGCTCTTAGACATTAAAGCATCTCTCCAGCCCACATCTTTTGTTTATTTATGCAATTTTTTTCTCACTTGACAAGGATCAATTAATTGCCTATTGATTTCCAACAAATGCTATTGTCATCAGCTGGGCAGTTACTTGAACCAGTAGCTGTACCCGTACTTCTCCCAACCTTGAGTATGTACCTACTAACAGCATACTCTCTGTTCTTATGTATCTGTCTCTTTAGCAAGCATGACAAGATCCCACTGTTATAGCCAAAGAGGAAATCTGGTATATTATATAACTGGATTCTAGTTTTGAAGAACATATGTCGATGGAGAAAATAGAACAAAAAAAATAGGATTTTTCTCTGACTTTATGACTCCCGGTTTATCTCAAATTATCTCTTTTTAACCTTATTTTAAGATATCATTTTCCTTTTACTTTATTTTTCCTCTTGCTGCAGTCTGGGCTGTCTTTGCAAAATAAAAGTGCATGCTATTTATCCCCTTATTTCCTGTTCGTACTACTGCACACAGAGACCTTGTGGTCAGCTTTGCCCCTCCTGGGCAGCTCTCAGCTTCCTCAACACAGGCAGGCTTTTAGAAACTTAAAAACCAGCAGACCTGAACCACTCCACAAAAGGAGGGGATCTTCTGACCAAGATCCTTACAAATACTCTGTTTCGGAGTCAGAAGTACTGATTTTCTTTATTTTTTAAGAGATAAGGCAGATTAAGAAGAAAATGATTCATATTTCACTTACTGTGAATGATTGTAGGATTTTTTGATCTGCTCTTCCTTTTTGTCTTGTGAGAAAACAAATACATGTGTGTGGGATAAAAATTATTTGTTAAGTTATTTAAAATTATGTTCATCAAAATAGTGTAGAATAAAATACTAAAATTTAATATTACATTTTTCTAGTTCAACTGTTTTTAATAAAAATAGTAATTTATTGATATTATTCACCCTGATTTTCTTTTAGACTATATACTCATATATATTAATATATATGTTTGTATATGTATATACATGTGTATATGAACGCACACACATGTTTATATATCAACCATCAAAAAACTTTCTACTTTTATGTAGCAAAATGTAACTAATTTCCTATAATTTAGTATAGCTGAATTTTTAATATCTTTAAAAATTTTATTTCTTCTACATAGTTTATTGTGTTATATCTATTGCTTCCCCTTACACTGACTATGTGAGTCAGGACTCAGTTACTAACTCCTCCCTGCAATGACCACATGAACAATGTTATACCACTTACAGGGAAGGAGACAACCTCTATAGATGTGGTTTACCTTTGA
This sequence comes from Myodes glareolus, assembly GCF_982192425.1. Lineage (NCBI taxonomy): Eukaryota > Metazoa > Chordata > Mammalia > Rodentia > Cricetidae > Myodes > Myodes glareolus. The sequence goes on from NC_142048.1 coordinate 60,864,555, forward strand.
ATCTAGAGATGTTTTCGTCACTACTTGGTGCTCCTGAGCCTACTCTTAGGAAACAAACCTACTTCAAACTCCCCGTATTTTTTTAAAGCAAACCTTTTCCTCACCCCTCATCAGCTTCTTTCAGAGAGTTAACTTCCCTACTGAGATTCTTCTTCCCTGCACTTCTGCTTCTGTTGAACGTTTCTGTGCAGGAAACCCTTCCACAAGTCTCTGTATGCTATGGATGGGCTCCTTCTCCAGGGATCCAGAACAGCAAATTGCCACCTAGATCCAAGAGCAGACTGCAGCCATGGTGCAGGGCCTAGACTCAAGCACAGATGCAGCCATGGTACAGGACTTAGATCCAAGCAAGATGCAGCCATGGTACAGGACTTAGACCCAAGCACAGATGCAGCCATGGTACAGGACTTAGACCCAAGCACAGATGCAGCCATGGTGCAGGGCCTAGACCCAAGCACAGATGTAGCCATGGTACAGGACATAGATCCAAGCACAGATGCAGCCATGGTACAGGACTTAGATCCAAGCACAGATGCAGTCACGGCACAGGACTTAGACCCAAGCACAGATGCAGCCATGGTACAGGACTTAGACCCAAGCACAGATGCAGCCATGGTACAGGACATAGATCCAAGCACAGATGCAGTCACGGCACAGGGCCTAAACCCAAGCACAGACTGTAGCTGTGGTACAGGACTAGGTTCTCACATTGACTGAACTCCGATAGTTTATAGGTTTATGAGTCTTTTGAAAGTTATTAAACACTTTTGTATGTTTCTTTTTTGAAACAGTTTGTGAGAGTAGAGCTTTACTGAGGCTAGCCCTTACAGATGTCTGTAGGCATAGAAGGACTGAGACTGACCATCAGTGACATTATCTCTTTCCTTGGAGGCCGCTTGAGTTTAGCAGTAAGAAATTACTGTCCCTTTACTTTTGTAGATGGGAGTACATAGTTGAAGATGTGTGTGTGTGTGTTTATTATTAATATTGATTTTTAGTACAATATAATATATATGAAAGAGGGGTGAGGGAGAGAGAATTGTCTAGGCTTTCAGGAAACTAGCAGTTTTACAATTTTAGGAATGAACATCTATCCTGATTTGTTGATATTACCAAATGATTTCTCCATTGTTAACAGTCCATATTTTAAGACTGTTGCTTTCAGAAGGTCGTTTACGGTCCTCTACCGTTATAATTTCTGTTGAGAAATATATCAATGGTACTTCTGAAAAACATCTTTTCCTCATAATATGCAGAAGCCCCACGTATCAGGAGAGTTGATCATTCTTGAATGTCCTTTAGAAGGCTCTGCGTATGCACACGGACAGGATGGTGCAGCCTTCCCTATTATAACGCCAGCCTAGTGAGCATCCTCTGGTCCCTGGCTCACTGACAGGATGTGAATAGACAGGGCTTGGGCTCCTGTGCTTCTGCTACATATCAAGAAATAAACACAGCAGGCCATTGCAGTACTCAGCATCAGGAGGCGAATCAGCTTGCTTATACCTAACCGGCAACCTGGAGTCACACTAGACAATCCCAACAGACTCCTGGCTTGGTACCAGCTGACCTAGAAGGGAATTTGGGGATTGTTTACGCCTGTGAGGCTGAGTTTTTGGCTGTTTATAAAACCACACATTTTATTAAAAACTTTACAAACACAATGCTTTTAGCAAGTACTTCTAATCTATGCTCTACAAACATCTAATTGGGGCATGCCTAGCAAGATCCCAATTTCAACTGAGTTTAAAGGGGACTACGAAGCAGGTTTGTTTCAGAAGGATACAGCAGTCCTCCAAAGAGCCAGGACAAGGGAAACAAAGGCTAGATGTAGAAAAGAACTACAGGCTCGTGCATCCAGTTGCCTCTCTGGATAGCAGGCAAAGGCTGTGGCATACAAAGCTGCGGTATTATAAGCATTTTTTTCAGGACTTCTCAGAAATACTTGAAGAGAGAAACCCCATAAAAGACTAGATTTTCTGCCATAACAAACAAAGAGACCCAAGCTATTGGTATTTAGGCATTAAAGGGAAGCATGACCCACCCCCGAAGGCTGAATAAGTGTGAGACACCTGGTTTACATTTCTGTAAATCTTTACACAGGACAGCCCAACCTTCTAAGCACAATGGAAAGTAGCATAACAAATCTATTAAGCATAGTGCCTCTTAACTCATAATACGTAGCGTACAGCGGTCTCCCGTCGCAGCCGCTAGTATTTATTCAGATCTTTGTATGGGCCAGTCTTGCTCAAAAAACAGTTTTTGAGGTTTTAGCTGATCTAAAACCTTGTCAGATTAAGTCGCCTTGCTATTACTATTTAATAATGAAGTCAATTGCAACTCAGAAAAACTTGATAGATGCACCAAAATATAACAGCAAAGATGACTCTGTGGTTTATTTCATACATAATATGCCTTTGAGTTTCCTTTTATCCTTGCTTTCTACATCTGTGAAGCATGTTGTGTCCTTTAGAACCAAGATGTGTATTTGTCTGTCTAAATGAAATACTATATAGGCAGATATTAAATAGATCTTCATTCCAAAAAAATGTGGTCAATACTAGAAATAAATAACAAAAAATGGATCACCACATTCAAGAAGTGAGGAATATAATTAATTAATAGGTTTACTAGTTTATTGATAATATTTTTGAATATTTAGTCCATTTTGAGAATGTCTAGCTATGTGAATCAGAGATAAAATAGTCTGCTCTTTCTGAAAATTTGAAATATTAATCAAAATAAAAATTGTTTTCTAGTTAGGAATGATGGGTTTTTTGGGAGGAGTCTTAGATGGAAAACATTATGATAAAACTATTTCTCAGATATAAAATTCCCTATAATTGAAGCTCTTCTACAGTAAATAGTTTGATAATGCTTTGGTGTCTCCTCGTTTCCTACAAGTGCTGCCACCGACCGGTGGTCCGCACAGAAGGCTCACATAGACAGTTTCCTCCTCTACCCAGCTGGCAATGCCTTACTAGCCGGTTGTCACTGTTCCTTAGGTATCCTTGTAACTAGAAACACAGAAGTAGACAGTGGTTTGCCTCCTTTAAGTTTAAATATGTTCAAATTAAACACAAAACTTTTGTAGGAAATTAATTTGCATATTTCAAATTATTTATAAAAATGAAAAGATTAGGTAAGATGTACATTCTGAAATAATTAGAATGAGATAATTATAACTCGTTTCTCAGAAGCAATCAAAAAGTGATACCCTAAGGTTTAAGTTTAAAAAAGCACAGATATCTTTTTTAATAAAAATATGTATTGTTGCCGGGCAGCAGTGACACTCGCCTTCAATCTCAGCACTCAAAAGGCAGAGGCAGGCAGATCTCTGTGAACTCAAGGCCAACTTGGTCTACAGCCCCCAAAGCTACAGAAAAACCCTGTCTCAAAAAAACCAAAAAAATTCTATTGTTAATAACTAAAATGTTCTCAAACCTCAAAAGTAATTATTACATTCGGATTAATTTAAATATATTATCTTAATGTTAGTAAAATATGCTGCATTACTTATTTTGGGAATTATTCCATTAAAAACCATTTTAATTAAAATAAAAATTTTATTTTATGTAAATAGAACCTCCAGAATTTATATAAAAGGTCTAATATTTTAATATATGAATTAATATGAATTTTAAACATTATCAATCTTGACAGGGCTCGATGTCCATCTATATTTTTGAATTATATGAATTTATACACACAAATACCAATACAAACATTGACATCTTCAAATAAAATATACATACACATTTTAAAAGCTAGAAATCCTATACATACTAATATTCCCACTGCTTATAAATATATACATTCTGACGGCAAAGAATTCTAATTTGAGAAAGATATTAAGATTTAACTATATTAAGATAGGTTCTGTTGCTACTTATGGACATAGAAATTTCTTACTTTTCTCTATACATTAGTTTTTGTTTGTTTTTTTGTTCATTTACTATTTTTGTCTGATTAAAAGGTTTTACAATTTAGAACTTAATAATGATCATTATTACTATTTCAGTTTTAGGGAAATATTCTCAGGAGGGGAAGAAATAAAATCATCTGATGAAACTAGAAGGAACAATCGAAAATAGATACCCTTATATATATCAGAAATTTAGTCAACCGTCACAATAATCCATATATATCACCATTTGTTACCCAGTGAGAAAAGTGCTAACTAAGAAAGGGAAGTTTTATTAAGTCCTATCTTTGAGATATACCTATTTAAACTGAATGTCTTGATTTGGTCGTCTGGTTTCAATGCCAAAAGCAAGTAAGAAACATAAAATAAAACCTAATAGCCAAAGCCTTTACAACACACTGCTCTGTATTTTATTGGGATGGCCATTTAATGATCTGCTTTAGTGTGAAGAGGAAAGATTCTGTCTAGACCGATGGTGACACACAGCTGTTGAGGGTTGAGAGGCAGAGAGCCTTGCTCTGAGCATGTGTTATGTTTATACCTCAAGGTGGTTTCTGTGATCTGTAGGCAGACCATAAGTTAGCCACAATCACATGTAGAATGTAAGAGATTTATAGCCGTCCTTCGCCAGACGAAGGATCTATGGTGATAAGCAAAATATACATCAGTATGGTCATGGGCCACGGCCGATTCAGGCACCCTCTCCTCTGTCCAGAGAGCAATCTGGGGGATTTCTCCTTGGACCTGGGATCCCATATATAATCAAGTCTCCTGTAAACCCTAAAATGGCTCCCTTAGTTGAAATATATTGTTCCCTGATCCCATATTCATCCTACCTCCCTCCCCCATCCATCCCCGGCCACCAAGCTTTCCCCATTCCTCCCCTACTCCCTTCTCTCTAGCCCTCTCCCCCTCCATCGACCCTCCCACCCCCCCATGCACCCGAGGTTACCTGGGACTCTTGTCTATTTCCTACCTCCTGGTGGATAGCTAAATAATCTTCATCAGGTTCATCTTCTTATTTAGCTTCTCTAGGATCACGAACAATAGGCTCAAAGACCTTTAATTATGGTTAGAATCCACTTATGAGTGAATACATACCGTGTTCCTCTTTTTGGGTCTGGCTTACCTCACTCACTCAGTAAAGCGTTTTCTATTTCCATCCATTTGCATGCAAAATTCAAGATGTCATTGTTTTTAACCGCCGAGTAAAACTCTGAAGGACGGCTATGCAGTCGGAGGCCCACATTGGAGCAACGGATTGAGCCCCCCGAGGTCCGGAGGGGGAGAGGAAGGAGGAGGAACATGAAAGACGAAATCAGTACTGCGAGGGATGCTATCACCCACTGATACAAGGGAACGGATCTGATGAGAGTTTACCAGGGCCAGTTGGACTGGGACTGAACGAGGACGTGATCTAGCCAGATTCTCGGAATTTGGCCGGATTCTCTGACTGTGGCTGGCCCGGGGTCTTTCTGAAAAGCCATTGACTATGACACTGGGACCTGTTTCCTCTGCATATGCTGGATTTTGGGGATCCAGTCTGTTTGGACGCTCGCCTTCCTGGACCTGGAGGGAGGGGGAGGGAGCTGGAGCTTCTCACAGGGCAGGAAACCCTGACTGCCCTGGGGGACGGAGGGGAAGGAGGGGGGGAGTGGGGGGAGTGGGAGGGTGTTGGGAGGGGGGGCGGAAATGGAAACTTTTATAATTTAATAAAATTTACAAAAAAAAAAAAAAAAAGAATGTAAGAGATTTAGAACTCGAACCTGGAACTGGTTTTCAAAGACTCAACTCTTGACCATTGTCTCCAGTGTGCTGAGTTGGAAGTAATCAGCATGTGGATTTATTCTTATTCTTTTACATAACACACAAGAGGCCTGTATCACGTGAATCTCAGACATATCTACATAAAAATGTGTGTTCTTGTTTGCAGCACGGTTCTCAGAGCACTCAGAGTTCTCTACGCTAAGCTGGTTCACACTGGAACAGAAGACATGACAATAATATGATAATAATATAAACCCTTCTTTGCTCTGGTTTCTCTAGCAGAAAATTTTACCAAAAATCACTCCAAGTTGAAGGAACTTGACCAAAGAGAAACAGGAGAGCCACCTCTATTCTTTGGTTGGGAAATCAATTATTTAGAACATGTGGCCCACTGACCACACAAGCATACACACACACACACACACACACACACACACACACACACACACACACACACTCCCAGTAATGCAAGGCAGAAGGGCACATAGAAACCATGTTTTATGGCTCAGTGTGGTTGCTATGCGGGGAAAAGTAACTGTCAATGGGCCTAGACCTGAATTTGGTCTCTGTACTTCACATGGTGGAAAGAGATCGGACAGGATGACGCTGTTTTCTTGTTCAAACATCACCTGTATCTTGATTTCTGTGCACAATAACCTACTCATCCCCCATATAAATGTACACTAAATAATTAGATAAATACTAAAACATGCTGTGATCTTACATTTGGAACATAAATTCCCTCCTTTAAAGCAAATAAACTTTTTAAATTAAGTAATTAATTTATTTGATATCACAAGCACAGTTTACCTTCCCACCTCTCCTCCTATTCCCTCTCCCACTACTCCCCAAATCCACTCCTCCTCTGTTTCTGTTCAGAAAGGAGCAGGCCTCCCATGGGTATCAGCAAAGCATGGCATATCAAGTTGCCATAAGACTAAACACCTCCCCTTGTATTTCAGCTGGGCAAGGCAATCCACTATGAGAAATAGGTTCCCAAGAGCCAGCCAAAGCATTAAGGATAGATCTTGCTCCCACTGTTAGGAGTCTCTCAAATAGACCAAGCGCCACTACTGTCACATATACGTAGAGGGCTTAGGTCAATTCCATGCAGGAAATAAGATTAATTAATTAATTAAAAAGTATAAAAAACAAAATACAAACAAAAACAAAAAAACAAGGAAACAAATTAAAAATAGCATTTTCCCCATAGTAACTAGAAATTGTAAAAGTAGGAAAGATTCAATCCGTAGTCTTAATGAAAACGAATTGTTAGGGGTAGCAGATTAGCGATTTAAGACAAGAACAGGGTGAATTTCAGTCCTGTTTAAGACAAATTAACACATTGCATCTTTCTCCATAGCACTTCATTTTAATTTAAAATTCTGGCACGGAGTTGCATTTCCATCATTCTGTTATCTGAAAACTCCCTGGTTCACAGCCATTCTCATCTCTTTGACTGTGTTTAACTCTAAGGTCAGGATGCCAATGAAACCACAGTACATCTTCGTGTTTTCTGGTTGGATCTGGTCAGGTCAATGACTGTTGCCAGAATGACGCCAGGCAACCTCTGATCTCATTGTAATCCCACCTGTATGCCAAATACAGTGACATACAGTCATACAACTGTGACAGTTGACAGTTGGCACGGTGACAACTCAGGGAAAAAAAAGAAAGAAAGAAAGAATAGGTGCCCAAATTCCCAGAAAAATCTCTGCTCATTCTCAGAAAAGACTTGAATATTCATCACCTTTCTTTTTAGCCTAGCCACTGATTTTATTTCTTTAACTCTATATTTATAACCTCCCAACCTATAGGGGTTGAGAATTTGATTTAGGACCTGATCTCCCACCTCTATTCTCAGTCAAGTTGGAAGTGTTCTTCACTGCTCAGTGGATGTCCAGCCAGGCTATTGGTTCCATAGTTCCTAGAGGGCAAAATGCTATACCAGTTTCTTTCCACATTCAATCAAAATACATCCATGAACTATAACCATGACAAGGGGAGAATTTAATGATACATTGATTTCAAGTCCAATATCAGGTTTTTCTTAAACCTGTGCCTCAAATACCGCACTCTCAAAATCTTTGCAAAGTCTTTCAATATCCATTCAAGCCTGTGACTGTACCACATTCTCTTGAGATATGACTGGGAATAATCTGCCTCTAGAGACTGTTCTGTTTTGGCAGAGTTCAGTTCTTTATGGCTGCAAAATGGGCCTATTTGCTGTCTCTTATTACACATCCTCGTAAGTTCCTGTAGTATCCTCCAGCAACTAAACTCAACACAGTTCTTTACCATGGTGGCTCTTCCAACATTACTGGTAGTGACACCAATCTTTCTATGAAATTTTACCATAGTGGGACAAATCTTGCCTAATGTAACCCACCAAACAAGCCAGATCACTTGTGTTTAGGGGAAAGGCATTATTCAAAGACATTATTTTCACGAGTATGATTTGTTGGTTTGTGTTTGAGTCTGCCACCACTGTATATGTGGATGTAGCCATGCAGAAATCTAAAATGCTTTGATGGTGTAAGTGAATTTTGAAATCCATTTCTGAAGAAGGCAAAACAATGCCTCACTTTGATACATTGGCAGATGACATTTGCTGGAATGCCTACTGGGTTCTGTGACCCATTTCTTAATGTGTAATAGCCTGGTATATCTCAGAACATATGGACAAAGAGTTAGGATTTTTGCAATTGAATCATCAGAAATAGCAACTACCCACACATTCGGTGTTTACCATAATGTGCTTAACACTAATCACCATGAATTTTTGAAATGGAAACAAATTTTAGGTCTCACCACAACCAGGTAAATCTAGCTAAACTTGCCATAAGTCAAAACTAGATCTAATGAACAAAGCAAAGACGTATAGCAATGTTAGAGATTATCTCGGAATTGAAGACACTTATCCACAATTTCTACAATTGTCTAATTGCATTAGACAAGTCTATCTTGTTTGAAAGTGTAAATACTGGTATATTCCTGTGGCATTCGTACTATAAAACCCATCTTAGCTGTCCTGGAGAAAAGCCGTTTTGAAAAAGTTATTGTTATTCAACATTAACCCCTAAAATGCTCCATAAACCAACTCTAAGCAGACTGTGATTATAGGTCATTTGAAAGAAGAAAATGTAAACATAAAAGTTCATTTCTCAGTTGCTGAAATGAGAACTTTAGAGGTAAGGGAATTTTGCATGTAATAGAAACATTGGAACAGGATTTAGAATCTATATTGAATTACTTATTATATTATGTACTATACATATACATATATGTATACACACACATACACCTGTATAAACATGCTCAGAGATTACAATTCAACATCTTCCCTAGGTCCCCAAATAGTGGCTCCAGTTTGTAGGTCCTGCTCATGCTCCTGGGCTCAGTCACTCTGGGCAGCAGTGTGAACTGTCACAAAGATTAGCTTGGTAGACAGCTAGATCAGTGGAGCATAACAGTTTGTTAAGTGTCTCATTACCTAGTAAATGATGTTGTGTATCTTGCGAAGGAGAAAATTAATACTGATGCCTTCTCAACCCCCACAAAGATCGGATAAAACACGTTGAGAGAATGTAGCTTCTCAGTGTGAGAGAGGTCCACCATGAATTTCAAACACCTCTGTGTCATCAGGCCCTGTACTGAAGATGCTTACCCGACAATATTCTAATATTGTGTCCTCCCTTCCTATCCTCTTCTTTCAAAAAGATAGATGCTACAATTAAAAATTTAAAGGTAGATACATATAATGAAATAAATGCATTAAATGTATTCCGCCCTCTGGTAAAAATAAACAGGACAATGCTGTGGTTCTTGAACTGTCGCCACAGCAAAAACAAATTTATTCCACAAAACTTTGGGTTAGAACTCTCTATGCAGAAATACAGTGGTATAATACTTCGAAATAATTGTGAGCCAAAACAGGTAATCATATTTTCAAACTCTTTGAAATGTACATGTAAACTGTTATGTGCCTCAGGTTCAATATGATGATAAATAATTCCAGCCATCACTCAGCAATATGACAATTACAAACCGTATCGTGTGTGTGCCTGTTAGCAAATAAGAAAACGGTTAGATATAAGGCCATGATGATAATTCGATTTGCTTCATTTGTCTTTTTGAGTTATCTTTTCATAAGATTAGATACTGTGTTACTTCTCTCTACCAAGAGGAATGCTTTATGTAAGGAGGCTCTTTTGTGTTAATCAATGCTGATGAGAATATTTTACCAGAGGAAAAGAAAGGGAAAAGGAGCAGGTAGACGCATTGGGGGCTGGGGAAGCGGCAGATGAGGAAGAGCAGATTGAAATTATTAGTTGCCTGAAAACGTAGCTTTTGGCTTTTTACATTTCCAGAAGTACCTCTATTAGCTCTCAGGATTCAGCTGTTTACAGCAGTTGATAAGCCCCGGCTTTTAAGCTTATTCGCGTCCATTAGTTCTCCCCTTTTCCCTCTGTTAAAAATCTAAAGCTGTCAGGCTGAAGTAGCATGATCAGCTAATGTTCCTGCCAGACTCAAAGCATGTCCCCAGGGGTGGCTACAGCATTCTGAGTCCCTTGGCGTGCATGGTTCCTCAGTGATGTCATGGGACACCAACCATAGCATTTACTTCACTGGCCGTGTTAAAATAGGTATCAGGCAATTATACAAACTGTGTTTAACGTGTGTAATAGGCCTTTAGTGGTTGATTTCCTATAAATACTTCATTATTGAGACCTAACTAAAAGAGCTATTTGAAATTCATCGTTTTATTTGACTTTAAAAAAAATTGGAACATAGTTATAGTTTTTTAAATTGGTGAAGCTAGTTTCTAGTTTCCACCTCAAGTCTACTGGTGATTATGCTCTTCCTGCCCTCTACTTGTTAATTTTTGTCTTGCCAATTGTCACACTTTTCTCCTTCTCCTGCATGGTGTTTTGAGCCTTTGACTCTTCACTTTTGGGCATGTTTTGTAGGAAAGAAGGGCGGCAATGTTAAGAAGAAGAAATAATTTCTGAAATATAAATTCTTAAACACTGAATAATAAATATGATCTTCAGCACCGTGTCTTATAGGGACTTATCTTAGAGGCTGTTTTTAAAAATACATGAGAGAGAGAAGGCATTTCAGTTAATGGAGAGTTCTCCATTCATGTCATGAGTGCAATCCCAAACCCACATATAAATGCAAAGTGTGGTGGCACAGGCTTATTATCCAGCTGCTGAGGAAATGCACAGGTATGTTTCTGGGGCTTGATGGCCAGTCGGAATAGCAAATTCAGCTAGTCACAGGTTCCAGTGAAAGACTTGTCTTTCAGAAATGAATTGGGTGTCTCATGAACAATAACACTCCAGGGTGACTTCTGGCCTCCACACATGTGAACATACACATGACCAACGCTTGTATACACACCTGTACATATGCACACATGGTTAGTGAATGGATGAACAAAGGGGATAAATTACCTTATCTCAATTATCAAGATATTATTATTATATAAATTATATCATTTTGAAAGGCCTTTGCAAAAAATAACAAAGATAAGAGGAGAGAGTTAAAAGGGAATATACATCTGAAAAGCAGAAGCCAGCCTTCTCCTTAGTGGGAGACCTGGCATTTTCAAAACCAGCTGGTGTAATTGCATCATTATCTACCTTCTATAGGGTATTTCAGTTTTTTTTTTTACTTCATTTATCTGTGCCTGTTGTCTTCTGTCCCCAATTCCTGTTACCCACATCAAGTAATCTGTGTTCTTGTTAGTTTGAGGGCTTGAGCAATTTAGTCCATCCTTGAAACCTTGCTGCAGATTGGAAGGTAGCTCTGAAATGCAGCAGGGAGAACATTCCATGTGGAGCAGATTTATGCAGAGTTGATACTGGGAGTGATGAAACTTAAAAGATCAACACGTATGTGGATTCTGCATCCAAAGCATCCTTTGTATTGCATCTTGCTTGTAGGCATACTAAACAATGAGTGTTTGTCTTGCGTGTGTTTTTTGCATGCCTCACCAAACTCATAATCTTTAACTGGACGTAGTGGCGTCAAAGCTTTTAATCCTGGCACTCAAGAGGCATAGGCAGGTAGATCACTCTGTGTTTGATGTCCACAAAATCCATATAGGGAGTTGTAGGCCAACTAGAGCTTCTAGTAAGAGATTGTTATGATCTTGATTAAAAATAATAAATTGTTGAAGTTGTGCGTCTGTGAAATTAAGTATCAATAATTTATAAGCTTGACAATCAAATAAAGAACTTTTGTTCATTAAAAGTCACCATTAAGAGAACTGAACTGTAAGCCTGAGGTCAGAATGTAAGTCAAAAAAATATTTGCTAAAGGTCTACCTAATGCAGCGTCTCTATCCAGAACTTAGTAAAATCTCTCAGAACACAAAGTAAGAAAACAATCAATTCTGTAAATTATAGATTAAAATTATAGCAGACATGTGGCAAATGTCTAATTGGATAAAAAATATTCATATGAAAAGTTTCCCCATACCATCAGCCATTAAAGAAATCTATATAACAACACATCACTGCATATCAATTGTGTGGTTAGCCTATAAACTATAAAGGTTCACCCTAGCTCTGTTGCGATGGGGGAGGCACTCATATCTGATCGGAGTGAAAAATGATCCAGTCACTTTGTAATGCAATACATACTCCCAAAGATAAGCATGTATCTACCAGTTTGATCTAGACATATGATCTAGGCTTTCACCCACCAATGAGAGTGAAGGCCTATGTCTGTTAAAAGACTTGTATTCAGACCCAGGTGTGGGGCACAGAATCCCAGACCTGGTGAGGCAGGAAGATCATAAATATGATTAGCTTGAGCTACAAAAGAAGAAGAAGAAGAAGAGGAAGAAGAAGAAGAGGAGGAGGAGGAGGAGGAGGAGGAAGAAGAAGAAGAGGAAGAAGAAGAAGAAGAAGAAGAAGAAGAAGAAGAAGAAGAAGAAGAAGAAGAAGAAGAAGAAGAAGAAGAAGAAGAAGAAACAAGCAAGTAAAGACATGAATAGAAATGTTCTCAAAGCTTATGCAACAGCAGCTGAGATCTAGGGGAGAATAATCATGGTTCATGGGTAGGTGGGTTGATGAGACTTTGTTATGAAAGGGAAGATGGCTGACTAAAGGACTGTCCACAGGAGATTTTTGAGTAAGATCTTCTTGCTCTAATAAACACTAAAATAATAAAAGTGAATCCTAATGAATGAGGACTGATGCCTAAAGACAGGAAGTAGTTGATCTGAGAACCTACAGGAGCTTTCCTTGAGGGAGACAGACCCAATGGATAAAGAATGCTGAAAAGAAACAAGGGGAAATTTCTAAGACTGGCAATGGGCTCAGCTGCTGTGACTGCGGTAACACTTTCAGGGTTAAATCACATGTCAGTGTGGATAAAGTTCTATACATTTGTGTAATCACTTTGCTACATAAATTATATATCAAAAAAGCTGGTGAAAGTCTCTTATCTCTTATCTAGAAGCTTACAATTTTATGTTGAACTTTTACATTTTATCACTCAAGTTGGAGGAGAAAAACAGAAGCTGGGAAAAAAAAGCACAAGAATGAATCCCAGGAGTTTGAGAGATGCTGTGGGCCAGCATCAAGGATCAGAGAGCCCAGGAACCTGGGAGATGCTGTAAGTCAGCTTTGAGGCTCCAACTACCCTTTCTGATGCTGCTCAGAAATGAAGGTCAGAACATTCCCAGGGAACACTGCTAACTTAGTTGAATGATCTACATATGAGGAAATAAGGATTGTCTGAAGAATCATGTACAGTTAGCAAATGTAGTCATTTTATAGCGCTTTCTTTTAAAGAAGATATACATAAAACAGAGGGGAGAGAGAGATTGAGAAGTAAAATGTTAGAGATGACCATATTTAAATATTGAGGAGAGAGGTCCAAAAGAAGGAAAAATGTCAATAGTCTGTTTTCTTTTTTAAATTCACAGAATAGCCACATTGATTTGGTGAAGGAATTATTTTTTTCAAAGATGAAAGATCTCTCTATATGTTAGATCATAGATAAAGTATCGAGGGGAATTTATCTTCTGTTTTTCTCTTTCATTGAATAAAAACAGATAAATGTCTATTGAGATTTAAAGTTTTAGAGAGACCTGTGCACCATACCTAAATGCCAACAAAAAGCATAATATAATGGTGAGCCAATTTTTGATCCCTGTCTAGTGGAGCCAGACCCAGGAGTATTCCTGGGTTTTGTTGTCCAGCCTACCCTGTATCACACCAATGGAAGAACTTATTTCAAATAGGTGAACAGTGTTCCTGAAACTGGCAACCTACCTTATCTTTTAGCATTTCACATACAGCACACACACACACACACACTCACACACACAGACACACACACACACACTCACACACACAGACACATATGTTCACACACACACACTCACACACACACACACACACACACAAAGAATAATGCCTCCAAATGAGAAACATTTATACACAGTTTACCCAGTCTTTGTCAGGAGTCTCAACAGTCTAGTCAAGTGCTGTTTCCAAATCGATGTGGTGACTTTTAGAAGTCAACACAGCTCTTCCATGGCCATGTACCTGTCTCAAAAATTATGCGTTTCTGGGATGGAATGATTGCTTAATGGGCAAAGTGCTTACTGTGCACTCATGAAGGTCTCAGTTTGAAACGTCAGCACTTCTGTGAAAGGCCTGGCTTAGTGACGCACTTCTGCAATCTCAAAGCTGGGGATGGGATGGAGACAGGAGGAGTCTTTTACTTGCCTGCCTGCTGGACTAGCCAGTCTGTGGGCTCCAGTTTCAGTGAGCAGCACCATGTCTAAGAACAAGTTAGAGAGCATAAAGACCTCTTCACACACACACAAAAGACAATTTTATGTCCTATTTATCATTAACATATTTATTGATTAAACCTTTCAGCCCAGTGTATTATTTTTTAGCTTTCTCATTGCCAAATTTATGAAATATTTTAGTTTATGTTTGCTTTTATGGGTGTGATTGGCTTTTCCATATGTTTAGATTTTACACTCCAAATATTCTAGAAATGCAACCTTACAAGAAATTGCTAATTAACCTTTGCTTGGGAAGGTTCAGTTTAGTGAGAAAATGGAAAATCTCTTTTGTGGAGTATCTCCAAGCAAAGGTGTCACTTCATGCCCAGGTCTGGAGATGGTTGGATGCTAATGTTGGAGGGATGAGCTCTTAGGGTAAAAGACTGTTTATATGAAAAAGAACATCAGAGCTGCAGCTGTAGGATACAGAGAGAAGTGAGGGAAGGAAGAACATTGGAGGCAGCATACACAGGTACTCATTTATTTTGTAGGGAACCACAGTGTTTCTCAACATCTTCCTGGTGGTGTCACTAAATGTGTGGAGCTATAGCTAAGAAGAAGTTGACTGTGATGTTGTTCTGACATGTTGACAGAAGTCTCTGGCACTTGGAGAGTCCGAGGGCAGCAGGGTGGGACTCTGCAAGAGAACCTGATGCCTGCAAAACGCAGACAAGTGTGGCTGAAACTGTGACCAGGTCCAAATGTTTTAGGGGTGCCATGTAATACAACTCAACAAAATGTCTTGTGTGTCAGGAAACTCAATAATTGGGGCTGACCAAAGGTTTTGTACTGTATCCTCGGCTGTGGGCAGACTTAGAATAAGATAAAAGGCTTCAGTCTGCTTTTTTTGTGGCCACTTCTTTTTCATCCACATATCAGTCACCAAGAAAGTGAATTAGTCCTGTAGACCCCTCTGTTTCATACCTCATATGTAACTTAAAATAAATATTTAAAACAAAAACTGGTGTTTAGGAGGGCTAAGTAAATTTTTTCCCATGGAGGAAAGCTATTAATTATTTTTCTTTCTCTAAAAATATCTCTGAGTGAAGTTATGGATATTGCTGGGATCATTTAGTAAGCTAATACCTGTATCCTATAAAACTCTGAACTGAGCTTATTTGATAATTCACAATGGACAGAAATGGCTTAGAACTCTCACTGTTGTTATTGGTGAAAATGGGACAAAATGTGTCCGCAAGAATGGGATGGAAGAGTAAGTGTCCCTGCTCCTATATTCCAAGGCTGATTTGTACACAGGGACACGTTTTGATAAGTCAAAATTTCAGATAAAGATCTCTCTGTTCGTTGCTGGTTTCTCTAAAGGGAAAGCTAAAATATCATTATGAGATCCTGGAATTAACAAGTTGTACCAATAAAGAAAATTATTTACAGTATTATAGTCATAAAGAAGAGTCCCACCAACAGTGGTTTAATTATACACTTTATGAAATGGACCGATTAAAAGGGTCTATGTGCAATTTTCTTTATGATTGGGCACAAAAATAAATGTAAATAATCGAAGCCATTATTATGTACATTGTTCACTTTCTCTGACGTAAATAAAAAGCCAGCAATCTACCACCTGACAAAACACAATAGATTTCATGTACACACTGAGTTTCCTAAGTACAAAATGATTGCATTTCAATGTCTTGTGAAATTCCGTATTTTCAGCCTAAATCACTGCCCCTAAACTTCTCATCCAATTCATCCCTTATTTTCACTTCACACAAATACAGCCCTCAGCATAGCTATTATACAATCTGAGACATCTTTATTCCTCCATAGCCCAGCCTTCCAAGAATGAAAATTCCCTCTCTGATTCTTCAGCGTAGCTGGCGGTTTCTTAAGGTGAATTTCTTCTGATTTTCTAAATTTGTTTGAAGGACTTTATAAGAAATACGTCCTTTGACAAGGAGACTGTTTTACCACCGTCATTACAAAAGAGTCTGTGTTCGTGAGGGGAACTTCTTCCCCTGAATTAAACTTAACCTCTTTCTATTCCCATTTAGCCACCTGATAAATCCACTTGAGCTATCTTTTGGGGAGAGCGAGGTCCACGGGAACAATAAAACTTCCTTTTTGAATGGTTTAATAAAGCTTTGTGAGATTTCAAGATGAGAGATAAGCGTGTAACGCTGATAGCGCCCTCCAATGCTTTCATTCATGGATCCAATTACAGGTTCCATCCTGGTAAAAGCCACCCTGGGCCTATTAAATGGGAGCGTGGTTTAGGGACTAAGGCGTAGCGTCTGAATATCTGGTTTCTAAAGTTGACTTAGCTTCTGGTTTCTTATCTAACCTGGGGCAGCTGTGAAAGTTCTTTCTCAGTGTCTCCTTCCATAAACTACCGAGTAAATGTCTACAGAATTGCTTTTAAAATGACAGTGTGAACCACAGCTTAGACCTCTGAATAACACTGAACAAATGAGGTGAGCATTAGGAAAAGGAAGTGTGGTCTTCTGGCTAATGTTAGACGTATCGCAAAGACTTTCCTTAACAGTTGAAAAGCACAGAGATTTCTGACTGAGACCAGCATTTTCCAATTCTGAAGGACACTGGTGATGTTTCCTCCACTCTGTTCTCCCTCACTTGCACCAAAGTTTTGCCCACGACTTTTCTCCAGTTTCTTTACCTCTCACCTCCTAATTACACGTGGAAAAGCATAAATTGCGATCTCTACTTGCCTGAATCTGTCCTCTATTATGAAGTAGTCTCTTTAAGTTTATGCAGGCCAGATTGTGTTTCTTCAGTATTCCTTTCCGATCGGCATACACAATCACCCCCTTTTAGACATTAGTCCTGATGATCCACCTAATCATGGGATTGTTTATAATAACATAGAACATTATGTAACAATTTTTGAATTGAAGCTGCCACAACCCTTATCACTTACGGTCGCCTTTCGATGACCTTAAAGCAGCAAACACTGATCAATTTCTAAGAGAGCATGTCACGTCAACAAATAAGTATCCGTGCATTCAAGAATCCACGGGTATCCCATTGTTTCTTTTAATAAGCAGTGCTGTGAGGTTGAATAGCTGACAGGTGCCCAGCGAGCTAAGACGATGTCTCTGTTTCTGTGGCTGCATGGTTCAGGAGGCTTCAGAAGGACTCTTGTGTGGCATCTATTATAGACTCACTGTTCTCTTCTCAGCCAACCACAGTCCCAGGAAATGAATGCAGCTGTTAAGATTATCATATAACGTTCTGAAATGTAATCTTTTGGTTATCCTGGACATACATCCAGGTAGAACAATAAAATAGATGTTTTTATATGCTAGTGTGTGTAGAACCGTGGCATTTGGATGGTATTCTTCAGCCTGTCATGTCTTTAGCAGAGAACTTCACAGGTTTCTACCTCAGTGGGTTCTTGCCAAATTGCTTGTTCCAAAGGGAATTTTGTTAAGAAATCTGAAGAGTTTAGCTTCATTTTAGTGATAAGAAAATTTACTAAAGCAGTGTTCCCATAGCCCAAAGATTAGGCAGTTCTGATTAGAACTAGATTGAAAATGAGTAGAAATCACCTCTTAGGGAACTTGTCTAAATTTAACTTCATTTCAGACCAATAAACTATAGCCTTTCCTGTGCCATAGACAGATTATAGCTCATCAGCATGACTAGAAATCACGGTGGAATTACTCCATAACAGTCGTGTTGCTATGCCTCTAAATATAATTCCACCGAGTGACTTTGCGTTTTTCTGACAGCTTCGTTCCATTTTTCTGTGACAAACCAGAGGGCCTCCATCAGGAATACTGTAAGTGACACTTTGAAGTACACTCATAAAAAAACATGAACAGTCCACATTGAGTTACTCTGGTTAAAAAAAAATAACAGAATATTGAATTTCATCAAGAACCTTAAACCACATTTTTTTTCTGTGCATTTTAACTGAATATGTTTGGTGTATAAGTATAAAAAGGTAATTTAAATCTCATTTATGATCTGCACTTAGCCTATAGGAAATAAAAGTCCTCAGTTAGATTAACTGAGCAAATGAATAATTAAACATCTGCAGTGATGAAACAAGACAGAGTTAGAATTAAGTATGGCATATGGGTACAGATTGAAAATTAGATAAAGCACAGGATTAAGACTAATTTAGGATATGAGTTTAAGAGATTTACAGTGGACGTAGATACACATTCGCCACAGAGTGGGCGGTGCCATTCTTAACACTACCCCCTCCATGTGCTTTTTCTTTCTTTCTGTGTAGTTACTTGTTGCAGACTGTGGTCCACCACTATGATATTCTAAGATCCTAAACGGAGAGGAGTGGAATAAATGTAATTTACATTTTTAATTGGGTTTTGGTCTGGCCCTGTGAAAATATAATGGTTTTAAGAAACAGCTATGGAAATTAAGCTCAAGAACAGCTACCAGAATATGATGAAAAAAATAGAAATGGGACATGAAACATTTTTTAAGCTTTAAATTAGGTTTTATGTTCTAGAGATATGAAGAATTCTGTGAGAAAAATAAAAATTAGCGCTGAATTTAATATTTGAAGAATGTATAGAAGGAGGTGTTTAGAGGTGGCTCAAAGGGTCGGAGCATTTCTATCCCCAACACCCATGGAGTAGGTCACATTGCTCATAACTCCAGTTTCAGGGCATCCACAGCTCTCCTGTGACACCCACAGGCCCCTAAAAACTAGTACTATACATAGAAACACACAAGCATACAAACGCTTGCACATGAACTGAATCAGTATTTTAAAGGTATCTAGAAATTGTACTGGAGTTGGGGAATATGATTTAAAGTTAAATGATCTATGCTAATATGACAAATGAAACTGCCATAATCTCTGAGCACTTGAGCCTTTCCTGGTCCCTCCCTCTACCTCCCCAACAATCCTTCCTCCCTCCTTCTCTTCTTCCAATCCCTCCTATCTTACATCTTCTGCTCTTCTTTCCTTCCTCTCCATCTCTTTGTGCAATATGAATCTGTGCTTCTCCCTATACTATACCCATAAATATGCCTACCAATGTAAGGATCGGGTGGCAATTATACTTAATTTTATTTAATTTACTTAATTTTAGAGGGTTTTTTATTTACATTAAATTTAATAAATCTAGATTCCTTTGTATGAACGTTGAGCTCCTTATTTACATTAGATACACATCTCTAGATTCCAAGAGCACAAACTAATTGTGGTTCTTCATCTTTGCATCCAGATGGTACACCTTTATAAAGCCCCACCTTGTCATTGTAAGCCTGAAGTCCCTTCAGGAGCACTGGGGCTCTGTGTACCTCAGAGAGCTTAGTTTAGGTTAAAAATCTTCTTTAGTTCTGATGAGCAAAAGAACCTGAGAATGTCTCTGAATGTCGCAGATTTGTAGAAAGCTTTACCGTGGGTTCTGAAGATGTCAGACACCTCCACCCAGCTCAACCTGGCAATAGTTCACAGTTCACCATCTTCAGATGATTTATATTGTTGTTGATGGTCACCTCGCAATGTTAGCATGGTGTCTTCCATCAAAACACAATGTGATTGTAAAACCACGAAAACACAGTTGCTCCTTTTTGAGTAGGCTTCTGCATGATTGACATTATCTTCTCATACAATTTTAACACCCCGCTTCCTGACTATTTAAGGTACCAAGGATAGTTCTATATGTGTGTACTTTAAATATACATGAGTTTTCAATTAACCATTGTTAATAATGGCATAACCTCGCATCCAGCCCATCAATTAACAAAAAAGTCTTTAAAATGTGGAGCCCATTGACTTTTCTATTTCATTAAAGTGTAATCATTTTCTGAAACTTGTCTTGAGGACATCATACTCTCAGTGTGTTTCTTCACGCCCAATCTCTCCTGATATTTGCTTTGCCCTAGAACTGCCAGTAGTTCCAATGAATGCTTCATTTCTTACAGTGTTTTCATCCTTGTTCTTGGTAAACTCAAAATTCATCTGACACACATTTGATTTGACTTGTATGTTCCATGCAGTTATGCTCAGTCATTTACCAAATGACTTTTATAATGGAAGCAAACAGGGATGAATTTGTATATACTTTATATACACTCATAGCCTTCCTTTACCCATTCTACTTTTACCAGCATAGCTGCTATAAGTCACAGATATCTAATAAGTGGTAGAATGTATTGGTACATGTTTCATTTGATATTTTGTTCAAAAATTATAAATAAGAAAAATGAAGAAGCATGGCATCAAAAATGTTTAAACTAAAACCATTGTGGAGAAAAGATAAACCAAGAAAGTGACCCACATGCTTGCCTTTTCACTGAAGGACAAGTGAACTTCCTAGGAAGCCAGTCAGCAACCTGGACAACCTACTGGGTTTTAAAGTTTTATACGGTAATCCTCAAGGGATTGCTTTTCATCTTGATGGTTGCTCTGGCCATAGACATGAGGATATAAGTTCACCACCATCTGCCAATAAGAAAAAAATTAGCAAAAGGTGAATTCAGTAGAGAAAAATTTCAAGCCTAGAGACAAGAAGATAATCATGTTATCGGAAGGCAGAAAAAAAACACGTTAAAAAAACTGACTTTAAATTTATTTACAGAGCAATTGAATTGCAAGAATATTTTCACGTAAGAGAAAAATAAAAATGGACCTCAAAAATGGATAAAGGAGATGTAGAGAAAGTCTATTTTTCTTCAGTATAAATTAAAATATATATTTGTCAGAAGATAAATTATTGCTTCTGAATATTTAGAGGTAAGATGAAAATAAGCTAATTCTAAAAAATTAAATCATTGATTCTCCATACAGCACAAACCTACTTAATTCTGCATATTTTCTTTTCAAATTTTGTGCTTTCTTTTAAGGAGCTGGGGCAAGGAAAGAATGAATGTTACCAAAAGAGTTCAATTCAATCTACTGTAATTACTTCTGAGTAAGGAACCATAATTGGAAAGCAATTTCCAACCTTGAGTATGTACTCTTATAAGAATGGTGGTGGCAGAAAAAAACATTATTTTGTTGCCTCTTCTAAACTCTTTATTGCAGAAAATATCTATCCTCTAATGCATCTATAATAAATGTTTAAAATTTTTACCATAGGGATACTAGGATTTTTTATTCATTCATTTATTGTTTGTCAGTTTGGTGAATGAATGCATGCAAGAAATTATAAGCTACTAAGGACTGGATAATGTGATTTTCTTTTTATTTATTTTCCATACTGAAAAATAAGGCCTTAATAAAATATGACAGCACAGAATCAAAGCTGGGAGAAACAGCTCTCTGAAGGGGAGAGAAAGCAGACATGAGCAACAGCGTGTATCATAAGGGATAAGACTGAGCAGATGGAGATAAGGGAATAAGAATCTCCAGTACTCTTACTGCTGCACCACCACACAGTATAATACTCAGACAAGAAGTCTCTCAATGTAGTCGTTTTACCTATTTCTACATGCATGCATGCACGTGTGCTGAATCGTATTGACACCCCATGTTTCCCTATTTGTACAGATGTTTTTAATGTCAGGCTTTGTCTGACAAAAATATGTGTTGGAGACTATTCTACTCTCTTTGCTTTTATATTCATGCATCTGCACAGCCATCAGGATGAACATGAGAAATAAAATCTGGTATAAGATCTCTCTTCTTTGAATGTCTGGTTTCATTCCATTTATCCACAATTCTATTTACATTATCTATCATAATGCCACAAACTAGAGACAAATGTCTGAAGGGATCAACATGCCAAGGAATGGCCATTGTTAGACGTGAATAAAACTATTTGCACATAGTTTTAGTTTTGTTTGAAAGCAAATATCACAATATAAATACCTCCTGCATATATATAAGCTATAGGGTTGAGTGGAAATTTTATTTTATTTTATTTTACTTATTTTGGTTTTTTGAGACGGAGTCTCTCGTAGCTTTGAAGTCTGTCCTAGAAGTAGTTCTTGCAGACCAGGCTGGCCTCAAACTCACAAAGATACGCCTGCCTCTGCCTCTCAAGTGCTGGGATTAAAGGGGTGTGCCACCACCACCCGGAGAAATTTTATTTTTTATTAATAAAGGTTATCCTTTAAATTGTTCTTCGTGTGCACAATGCATTGCTGTTATTCTCTCTCAACCCTCCGTGCTTCCTGTTTCTTTTCTTGGCAGTCCCAGCTCTTTTCAAGAAATCTCTTTCCCATATTCATGACTTTCTGTTTTGTTTTGTGCTCCACAGTGTTGACTATGGCCTTCTCTGTGATCACGGGTTTGTCACTATCCGTGAAGTTCTGATGGATTCTCCAGTGGGTACACAACTGAATTTGATACATTCCTTACTTCTAGCTACTGATAGTTCCCAAATAGTTCAACAGTAAGTGATAAGACTCCATGAGAATCCTCCATGTTCATAGGCTACAATTGAGTAGGACCACGTTGTGGAGGTCCAAAGGCAGAAGAAGATGAAGTCATTAAGAGTTCACAAATACCAAGTGGCATTTCACAGCCCTTCTCCTTATCTCTGGCTCTTCTATTTCCTTCTTTCCCTCTTCTGCAATATGCTCTGAGCCCTTAGAAAATAGGATAAATATATTCTTTAGGTCTGGACTCTCATTATTTTATGTTCACTGCAAAAACAGGTTTTGCTGAGTAAGGCTGAGAGCAATCTCTGTGAGTGTATGTATCCAGAGATGGTGACAGGATTCTTTACCTCTTTCCAGAGAAGTATCTACTTCTTTAATAATCATTGAAAAAGTCTTATTTCTACTTTACAGGTTTGTATTTTGTAACTGTGTTTGCAAGTAAAGATTAACGGCTCAGAAACTAATAGCTATGTTGTATTTGAATTCCAATATCCTTAAATAAATTGAAATTCTTCCTGTTTTGAAAATACAATGCACAGCTTTATCTTGGTTCATTCCGACTTCTTAGAAGAGTTTAAGTAAGACCCAAGATAAAAGTATCATATCTACAGAATTGACAAGTATTCATATTTTTTTCTCAGTTGTAACTTTGTAAATCTATGAAGAATCCCTACCAAAGTTACATCAGAAAGTGAAAGCAAAGGTAATATGTTTAGGGTTCAGCCTCATAGCTGCCCTGCACAAAGCTACCAATAGATTGATATATGCATTAGCAGCAGAATAGTTAATATTCATCAGGTTTACCCCATGCTAGATTTTTATTTCATTAACAATTCAGCTGCAGATAGATCAAAGTTTCCCACTTTTACAACGGAAGAAATTGAGGCTCACATGTTTCTGTCTATAACCTCCAGAGCCACACACCTGGGAAGCAGTCAACAAGCAATTGCATTTCAGATGTAACTGGCTCCAGAGGCTTTGCCTTTTAACATTGTCAGTATAAATCCTTAAGTGTTAACTGAAATAAGCACTAATATCATTGTGTGTTGAGGGAAGCTGTTTATTCATTTCCTGGCCACCCAGACTCCCAAAATAATCACACAGAAACTATATTATTTGTAATACTGATTGGCCAATAGCTTAAGTGCATTTCTGGCTAACTGTTACATCTTAAATTAACCTATTTCTATTGTTTTATATTTTACTATGAGGCTTGTGGCATACTGGCAAGGTTCTAGCTGGCAGCTCACATTCCCCCCACCCTCTGCTGGCAGCCACTTGGTGTCTTTGATTCTGCATTCTTTCTCCCAGCATTCAGTTTAATTTTCCCCGCCTAGCTCTGTTCTGCCATGCCATAGGCCCATGGCGTTTCTTTATTCATAACCAATAAAAACAACACACATATAGAAGGACTTTCCATACCAATTGTGTCTGTACAACATTAAATAAAACTTCATAGACAAATGGAACATTCACAAGGGTCTCTCAGTGGTAGATGTGCTGGTGATGGACAATACTTTTTCCTAGTTTCTTTCTGTGACTGTGAAAAAGTATCACAACCAAAAGTAAGTTGAAGAGGAAGGGGTTTCATTGTCTTATGTGTCCTGATGAATGTCAACCATCTTGGAAAGCCAAGGTAAGTACTCAAGCAGGGCAGGACACTGAAGAGGAGCTGAAGCAGAGGACTTGGGGAAATGATATCAACTTCCTGCCTGTGACTTGCTTAGCCTGCTTTCTTATGCCATCCTGGAGCAAGTGCCCAAGCACAGCAGCACCAGCAGAGGCTGGGCCCTCCCACATCATTGATTAACCAATAAATACCTTGCAGGCTTGTTTACAGGCCAATGTG
The DNA here is from genome assembly GCF_982192425.1 of Myodes glareolus. Classification (NCBI taxonomy): domain Eukaryota; kingdom Metazoa; phylum Chordata; class Mammalia; order Rodentia; family Cricetidae; genus Myodes; species Myodes glareolus. The sequence goes on from NC_142048.1 coordinate 60,889,203, forward strand.
ATGGTAGCATTTTCTTAATTGAGTTTCCCTTTTCCTAGAAGACCTGAGGTTGTGCCAGGTTGACAAGAAAATTTAGAAGCACAAACCTCTGCATAGAAACAATCTGTTTCCTCTCAATGTCCATTTGATGAGAATATCTTATTTCAGCCACAGGAAAACAAACTAAAATACTTCATTTCTTGTTTTTGTCATCTGTCATACTGCATTAGGGACCAATGTAACCAATGTGTTCCATTAACTGTTTTTCACTATATACGTGTATTCTAAGGACATACAAACACACATGCATACGTTCACACAAGTACACACACACACACACACACACACACACACACACATACATGCACGTCCACACACAAGACACACATGACTTACTTTCATTTCCCAGGAAATTTTAAGAAATGTAAATATAACCATTGAAAACCAACTTTGAGTGTTGGTGTGGTGTAACATGAGGGTCCTGCTTGTTGGGGTTTCTGTCCTGCCCTGTACCCCACAACCGGCAAGTCCCAAAGAAAATCACAGAGTCTAAATTAGGTTATAAACTGATTGGCCCATTAGCTCAGTATTTGTATTAACTAATTTTTACATCTTACGGTAACCCATAATTCTTGTCTGTGTTAGCCATGTGGCTCAGTACCTTTTCCAGCTGTCAGCTCACATATTGCTTCTTTGGTGATCTGTGCAGGAGTGTCAGAGGAAGCTTCCTGCTTCCCAGAATACTCCTGTTCTCTTTGTTCCACCTCTACTTCCTGTCTGGTTTTCTCACCTGTACTTCCTGCCTGGCCAACCAGCATTTATTTAAAATATGATTGACAGAATACAGATAATTCTCCCACACCAGTGTGGAATGTTCTTTTGTGTATGTGTTGCTTTTATTGGTTAATGAATAAAGAAGCTTCTTTGGTCTGTAATAGGGAAGATTAGAGCGAGGTAGGGAAAACTAGACTGAATGCTTAGAGAAAGAAGGTAGAGTCAGGGAGAAGCCATGGAGCTGCCACCAGGGACAGACACACCAGAACCTTGTCGTTAAGCTGCAGCCATGTGACAATACACAGATTAGTAGAAATGGGTTAACCAAAGATGTAAGAGCTAACTAGCAATATGCTTAGTGATTGGCCAAGCAGTGATTTAAATACTGTGGTTTCTGAGTGGTTATTTCAGGGCCTGGGTGACTGAGAAATGAACAAGCACACCCCCAGCAACAGAGTGTTATCTAATAAGTATTTGAATGGTACAATAGTAAATAATTTGTTGTTTTTTAATGTAAATGACTTAGTTTGTCTCTGTGTATGTGTGCTTATAGGGGTATTTTGGGAGACTGCTTGTTTGTTTCCTGGCTGCCCAGACTACTGAAATAATCCAACAGGAACTATATTATTTGCAATAATGTTTGACCAATAGCTTAAGCATATTTCTGGCTAACTCTTACATATTAAATTAACTTATTTCTATTATTTTATATTTTGCCATGAGGATTGTGGTGTACTGTCAAGGTTCTAGCTGGAAGCTCACGTTTTTCCCTCTGGCAGTTACTTGACATCTCTCTGACTCTGCATTCTTTCTCCCAACATTCAGTTTAGTTTTCCCCACCCACCTATATTCTGCGCTGCACAGGTCTAAGACAAATTCTTTATTAACCAATAGTATTCACAGCATACAGAGGGGAATCCCACTTCACTTCACCTTTTCTGTTTAAATGAAAAGAAATGTTTTAACTTTAAAATAGCAAAATTGCATATAGCAAAACAGGTATCAAGCAAGAATTACAGTTAAAATATTTATATCTACTTTATCTTTATTACAACTAAGGAAAACTATAACTATATATTCTTTAACTCCATCAAAGACTCCAGAAAGATATAATATTATGTAAGTAAACAGAAGGTGCATTGTAAATGACTGCTAAAACTCTAGAATTGACAGAGACATCTCACTGCCTGGGTTGTAACCCGAAGTTCTTCTGTACTGTTGGAACATCCAATCTTCAGCCCACAGGCCAAAAATAGAATCTGGAGGAAATTTCAAATGCAGGTCCACATATATCAGTCACTTTCTTCTGTGTTCAGCCGAATGTCTGGCAGGCTCTTTCATGAAGCAAGAACCTCAAAGGACCATCTCAACTTTAGGCAAGTTCAACAGTCATTTCTCTGTAGGTTCTGCATGTCCGTTTCATACAGCAAAGCACCAAGCAGTCCAGGCAAGAACAGTTTCTTGCCCAAATGGCTAACAAACTCTATGAGGAACCTCTTCAGAGCCTATCTTCCTCTTGAAGTAATTGTTGCTGCCAGGAGTAGATGTGTCTCAGTGCCATAGGTTCTGACTATGACAAATAATGCTGCTTTGAATATAGTTGAACACATGTCCTTGTAGTACAATTGAGCATCCTTTGGATATATACCCAAAAGTGGTATTGCTGGGTCTTGAGGAAGGTTGTTTCCTAATTTTCTGAGAAATAACGATACAGATATCCAAAGGGGCTGTGCCAGCTTGCACTCACTCCCACCAGCAATGCAGTAATCCTTAGCCAGCTACTATACTAGGTAACAGGGTGGCCTTTTTGAATACATTGCAATGTCACAGAATTTGTACAAAGTTGAGAGGCATGTGTCCATTTCCAGAAAAGTGAATTCAAACTCATGTATGTATTGCCAAGACTGGCATACTTAAATATCACAAAAGTAAAGATAGAGCAAATAATAATGGCATAGTACAGCTCCCTTGACCTCAGTTCATTAGGCTATGAGAAACAATTATGAATCAGTAAATATGATTAGTGTTATTTTGATTTTCTAATGAATGCTGGTTGGAAGAGGAACGAAATAGCAAAGAAACAATCCAGAGATGGTTAAACTAATTTTGTAATAGTTTTGGAGAGACAAAATTGCATACATCTCTATGAGAACTGTAAATTTAAAAAAGTATCAATGAAGATAAGGAATAGTAGAGATGACAGTAATTATTGAAACTGCCGGTCCCAAATCTGAGAGTTTTTGGGATGCTATCACTTAAAGCCATAAAGTGAAGTAAATATTAGGGAAAATAAAGAAGGTTCATTTTAGATAGTTTAGCTCCCCACTTGTGGATACAAACACTTACTTTCCTAAGAGTACGGAGACAAGTAAGAACAAAAGGAAAATATGATCTCATGCCAGGAAATGAGACGCAAACAATTCCTCAAGTCCAGTGTAATTTTAAACTCTCCACATTATTCAACTCTCACAGCCAGACACACAAGTACTGTAATTTCTAAACTGGATACACTTTCTTAATACAGTTAAAGGTTAAGAAAATAGGCAACATGAAAGATTTTCTATCATTTGAATAATTTTTCAAATTTACAACATGAAAACTAGAGATTTGAATGAAAGTCATTTGATATCAAAGTCCACTCACATAGTAAGCATGACTAAATGTATTCATATATTAGTTAGGTCTCCGTCTGGGAGTCGGGCCATACTTTTGAAATTATAGTATCATTGTTTACAAAGAAATGGGAAACTGTTAACCAACATTATTAAATAAAGCACATATAAACATATATGACAGAAACAAGACAAATGTTAGTGTTAACACATGTTGAGTATGTGTGCATATACAAAATATACTCTTGGGCTGTATTAGAAAGAGTTTCTATGCCAGGGGATAATTTTTATAAACCCCTTGGCTACAGGCTGCCTGTTTATTGTGTTATACGAATATACACAAAGCCACTTCCACTGGGAGTGGGCTAAAGTAAAACTAAAGCATATATTCTGCACATACAGTTTTTCTTGCTGCTGTTTCTAGGTTGATGGTAAATCATGAAATGTAGGCATTTCAGAAATAAATGTGGTAGAAACAGTCCATTATCTGTCTCTGAAATACAAACTTCTATTTATATGTTTACAGAAAGAAGTCCACCTGTGGTCAGAAAGTCAATATTTTCTGCTCAAAACTGACCTAATTCTAAGTCGTGTATTATTTTCTGAAGTGTTTTGGGAAGGGAAAATACTTTGGAATTTTGTTTGAATTTATTATTAAGGCGTTTTTTTTTTCTGTTTTAAGATGTTTCCATAATCGATGGGAACGTTTAGGCCACCTATCCTGACAAACACCGCCCTTTCCTTTTAAAATACTTGATTTGTCCCAATGCTAGGGTGCCGAGCAAGGCAAAGAAGATCGTCTTGGTGTGAGGTCTTGCGCTCTCTGGTAATGGAGCCATGCAGGAACTGGGCTGGAAAGCTGATGAGCCCAGACATGAAGAGGTGCGGATGACAGCGATGTATAATTGGGAAACACTGCCCTGGGGGAGAAGAGAGCTGGGGTTGGTGAGGCTAGCACCCCCACCTCCTCCTCAGGTGATACTTATTCCCGAGAGAGAGCACGAGGGGCATGCAGTCGCAGAACCAACCTGGTGCAGGAGAAACCAACACACACTGCAGGCCAAAACTTGTTTTCCGTACGGGTCCAGGGAAGAAAAATGTGTGCCTCTTAAAGAAAGTCCCAAACTGTCACTATGAGAAGTAACCCAATATTTCTACTTCAAACTGAAGGCTGTTTTTAAAAGGAGGTAATTATCCCAGCAGAAAATGAGCAGGAATATCAGTAGCAAAAATAACCATATAAAAAGACAAGGTTAAAATTGAAAGAAAATTAAAAGTACTTATCTGTAGTGTTTGATTTTTAAGTCCATTGGCATTTCTTCTTGAGGAAAGAACAAGAAATATTAAACAGTATAGGAAAAAGCAAGAGAAACAAGTGAAATATTAAATGCTCTGATTGGAACTCTTTAAAACACAAGATCCTTCTTATTATTATCAAATTGAAAATTTTTATTTTTAGTTTAGAGATGTTTCTTGTAAGTCTTACAAACACACAAGAAGAAATGATATTTTATTTGTGTAAGTTTGTATTCTCTCACCTTAAAGGTATTTTTATGTCTAATTACAATCTAAAGCTGTCACCATCAAATTGAGTCACTCTTCCTCAGAACACACTTCCTGGAGGTTGACTTCCCACCTATGGGGTGTTCTCTGGTAAGCTGTGCTTCATCAACTGTTTCTTTCTGTTGCCTTCACTTTTTTAATCTCTTACTCATGGTTGAGATGGATCTTTAAAATAAAGATGAAATACCTTAGTAAGTAAAAACATATCTTCATTCTCTCAAAATAGTGCAATGCACTGGGTTAAATGTTTGTGTTGTATCATGAACTAAATAAATATATTTTTGTGTTTATATAGAATATATTTACACATACTTATGTATTTATTCATTTTCACGCTTGTGTATTATTTACACTAATCACTCCCAAAAGTTAATTAGCTTAAAATATATTTTATTTTATTCCTCATTAAAAATAATGCAAGCTGTTTTATTCTTTGAGAACAATAAATATACAAAATATCATAATCATATTTATCCTCAACCTCTTCCCTCAGCTTCTCCCAGATCTGCCTTCTCCTGCCCTACCCCTTCATAGCATACTCTATTTCTCCTTTTTTAAATTTTTAATGTTATTATTATATTACAATGTGCCTCCTTTCCTTTTTCTCCCTCCACACCTTCCCGTATATTCCTTCATGTTCTCCTTCAAATCAATGGTCTCTTTTCTCATTAATTGTCATTACATGCATTACATACATTTATGTACATGTATATTTTTAAATTTACCCTGCTATGTCTGTGCAATGTTATTTGTACGCATGTTTTCAGAGATGACAATGTGACACTATACAGCAACGGTGTTCTTTGCTCTGGAGAACACTATCCCTCCCACTCCCCGCTTTCTTGCATTAACCTAAGTTCTCTGTATATTTGCCAGATAGCTCAGTATGAAGTTGGCATCACGATCTCCCTTTATGTGGTGCTGGGAACTGAAACCAAGGCCTTGCTCATAATAAGAAAACACTTTATGATTTGAGCTACATCCGAAGCTTGAGTTACATTGTAAATCTACATTTTATCCTTATGTAAGCAATTCCTCATTGAGTCCATTTACCTCCAAGTTTGGTCCCTTTCCAGGTGTAATTCACAGTCTGTCGTCCTGAAAATTGTATACCTTGACTTTGCTCTAATGTGTTACTCTGTTAAACTATACCCTTAACACTGTTGCATAGATACATGGTAGCTAAATGTTTGGAAACAAATTGTATCTGTACATTGAATATCTAAAATGAAAAGCAAACTCAAAGGAAACTTAATGCTAGCTAAGGATTTATGGAAAAAATTTCATATGCTATTTCTCCAAATCTTGCCTAAGGGGACTGAAATATAAATCTAGGCTTAAAGACCTCATGAATTTGGGAGCTGTGGAAAAGAGATTAGCTCTGAAAGATTTTTAGGAATGTCTGAAATATACTTTGAGCAGACACATGGTCTGTCCAATGTAGTGGCAAAATGAGGTTTCCCTAATGACATCTTGGCCCCATTGGACTGACCCACTGGGGTTGGTCTTTGTAAGAAGTAAGTATTCCTGTAGATGCAAGGCTTTTCCGTCTTACCTTTTCCCACTGGACTGGTTTCTCTCCACCGACTGGGTCCTGCTTGCTGGTTCCCTCAACCTTTTATAAATAACCACTATGAATCTTATTATCAATTATAATTGTTTGGCCAAGATGTTAGGCTTCGTACTGGCTAACTCTATTAACCCATTTCTAATAATTTATTTATTGCCAGAGGCTGTGGCTTACCAGTGTAACATGGTCTTTCCCTCAGATGGGCAGTGGGGAAATTAAAAGAGCATAACAAAGAATATTTTGGAAAGCATTTAACCAAAGAATGCTGACTTTTAAATAATCAGATATAAGTTATGACATGTTGTCAGTAAATTAAGTCTCACACAGTGGTAAGTATAGGCAAGGTGAAATTTTTCTGCAGTGCCACATTTTAAGTTCTGCAGGACTATATAACGTTCTAAGAGTTCATTGTGTGAATATCTCTGTCCCCTGTAGTTGATTTTATTTTTATTTTATTTGATTACCTTTTAGGGACCTCTCACTCTGCACCCAAATACATACATAGAGACTTATTCTTACTTATGCATGTCAGACTTAGTCTGGCTTGTTTCATGCTAGATTTCTAAATTAAGGTATTCTGTTTCTCTCTAACTATATTTTGCCTCTCAGATTTTTGCCTTTCTTTGTTCTTGATATCTTTCTTTCCTTCCTACTTCTTCTTACTCAGTGACTATGTGGATGGGTAGCTAGCCCCTGGTGCCGTACTCCGCCTCTTCTTCTCCTGAGCCTAGATTTTTTTCCTATTTATTCTCCCTTCATGCCAGTCTCACCTATCCTTTCTCCTGCCAACCTACTGCTCACTCAGCCCTTTATTAGACCAAATCAGGTGTTATAGGCAGGAAAAGTGACAGCTTTACAGTTAAACAAATTTAACATAAAAGAACACAACACACATTTGCATCATTAAACAAATATTCCACAGCATAAGTGAATGTAACACATCTTAAACTAATATTCCACAACAGTGCCCTATATTGATATTAACAGAATTTGTTCATTACGAAAAACTTAATAGTTAAAATTCCCTGTGAGTGAACTATACTGCAGTAATGCTCCTAAGAAACCCAAGAATGTTCCTCACATAGTTTATCCTGATAAAAGTAAGTAATCAATACATGTTAGAATGCCTGTGTCTGAGCCATTTTATCTCAGTTGCCCATATCATTTCACGTTTCACATTTCTTCTTCTTCTTCTTCTTCTTCTTCTTCTTCTTCTTCTTCTTCTTCTTCTTCTTCTTCTTCTTCTTCTTCTTCTTCTTCTTCTTCTTTCTCTTTCTCCCTCTCCGCCTCCCTCCCCTGCCCCCTCCCCCTCCCCTCCCTCTCTCTCTCCTCCTCCTCCTCCTCCTTCTTTTTCATCTTCTTCTTTCTATTCCTCCTCTTCCTCTTCTTCTTTTTTTATGAAAAGAGAGGGGTCTCTCTTTTGATTAAATCAGGACTTGGTAATACTGTCAATATTTCCATTTCATAGATCAGGAGAAAACTGATTGTCTTGTTCACGGCAGCCGCCTATAGAGCACTTAGTTTTAATGTAGGTGAGAACCTTTACCATCTCCCCCGTTGTGAATGCACAGACATACACATTTTCAAATATGAAGTAAAAAGGCATTTCAAAGTTTGCATAGAATCCCTCATAGTTAAAAGTAAACCCCAAAGAAATACTTTGAAACTTCATTGAGAATTAAACAAATGTCAGGGTTTTTATTTTCTGGTCCATTTAAACAAGTCTTCAATTCCGCTGGGAATTTCAAACTTCAGTTATTTGAAAGGAAACCAGCAAGTCAAATGTAACTTACAAAGGCTCTGCAGAAATCCTCACTGATCTTTCCCTTTTTAAGCTTAATTCCCCTAAACCTAAAATCATAATAAATTTGAAAATTTGTTTATAGAGTTTAAGTAACATCAGCACCAAAATTATTAATTAAAAATAGTAGCCTTTTAAAACTCTCCATAGCATATTATAGTTTAAACATTTAACGCCTAGATTGAGAAAATATGTTGAAAGCTGTTTAAGAAGTAGGTCAAGTCATGTAAAAAGTTGAGACTATAATAATAGCTGATCATTATATTAACCTTTAAAGTTAAGAGGGCTTGAAAAGGTGTATTCTAAGTCATGAAACATCACAAATATCAGTCCATAGTATTATACTAAGAAAACCTGTCTAATTGAAAGATAATTAAAACCTTTCCATAATAAAAATGTGCTAAAGGAATTTATTATTCCCACGTCAGCATTAGCTAGCACAGGGTTTAGATTCAAGAGAAGTGCACCTTTGAGATCAAGAAGCTAGATAAATAGTGTCAAGGTAGTTAACTGACAATGTCTCAAAAATGTCACAAAATCTAGAGAGTGGCAGGAATTTAGACACATCTTCCATAATAACCCTGAATATTAATGGCTTTGATTCTTCAAATAAAAAGATACAGTCTGATACATTGGATTGGAAAAAGTTCAAAATTTTGATGCCTTCAGGAAACATACTTCATCATGAATGATGAAATCCTTCTTAGTTTAAAATGTTATAAAAATTTCTCTGTGCAAATGGAACAAGCAAACAATCAGACATAGCTATTTTAATATCTGATGAAACAAACTTCAGTGATAAACTAATAGTAAGTGATAGAGACTATCTTATCACACTGAAAAATAAAATAATCCATCAGGAATATGTGTGTGTGTCTATGTGTGTGTGCACACATGTGTGTGCGTGTGTGCATGTGTGCACAACAAAGCAGTATAGAATATCACATCACACTCATAAACTAATCCATCAAGAGGATATGCGACAAGAATGGGTACATATATAGTAATAAATATAATAAATAAATATTACTAGATGTTACACCCATAGATCAATCCCAACACAGTGATACTGGGTAACTTCAATACCCCCCCACCAATGTAGAGGTATTCAGACAAACTAAAAGAACATTGATGTTATCACTAATTCAAGTAACATAAAGAGAGCTACAGAACATCCCATCAATAACTAAAGAATGTATAATATTTTCTTAAGCACATGGAACTTTCTCCAATATTGATTACAAATTAGAACATAAAGAAAAATTCAGCCAATACAAAAAATAAAATGATAGCCTGTATTCTATCTGACCACCACAGAATAAAGCTAGATATCAACACTAAAAAAATTACAGGAAACACACAGAGACTTAGGTTTTTAGAAACACAATATTAAATGAAGAATGGATATTAGAACAAATTAAGAAAAAATAAATAATGCTTAGAATTCAATGAAAATAAGAACATAACATACAAACATCGATGAGACACAAGGAAGTTGGTTCTTGAGGAAAGTTCATAATGTTAAAGGCTTGTTCTGTGAGAATTATTTTAGCACTAAAGAAAGAAAAAAATGAAAAGAAGATAAACAGAGACAACTCAAATAATTATGCACCTTAGTGATTTGGAAAACAAGAACAAATCAAAGACAAAAACTATGGTGAGGAATTTTAATAAAAATTGGCACATATAAACTAAGTAGAAACCAAAAAATAATTACCAAAATTCAGTTAAAGGAATAGTTGATTCTTTAAAAGTTGAAATTTGAATTAAAATTGAAAAAGTTGAAAATATAAACAAATTGACAAACCCTTGGTCAAATTTTCATAAAGAAAGAAAAAGATTATACAAATAAATAATATTAGCTGACATTTAACAAATAACAATGGGATTCAGAAAATAATAAAAAAATATTATCTTCAGTTGTTTTCTGTGATTGCCTCCCTGTGCTTTGAATAGAGTCTTCTTTGTTGAGGGATGGTAGCTCCCCTTAACTGTTGGTATGAAATAAGATTTGGGAAGTGATATCAGTAGATTCTATCCTAAGGTCTGTGTTCTTCCTAGTTCTCCAAAACCATGAACAATTTTCTACCTGTTAAACGCCTTTTGATTCCAATTATATAGTTGTTAGTTACCAATATCATCTAAATGCCACTTAATTGCACCTGTATGGATATCTTTCTAGACTGGGTACTTTGGTAGTTCATAGTGACGAAGTTTGGAAGAATCATTTAATTGCTTCTCTTCCTTGGAAGCTTTCATGATAAGCTCTGGAATCATGAAAAGAAGGCATATGTCCTAAGTGTGTAGGGTCTTCAGCAATCAGGGTGTATTCTCAGCCCTTGAGTGGGAACCAAGGGCTAGATTAACAGCCTACCTTATACAAACAAATTCAAAAGGAAGTTTTCTGTGCCTGCTATTGTGGCTTCTGGTAGTCTGTTGTTCTTGTGGAGGATATTGTCATTCCTAGCGACTTAACTTCTTTTAATATATAATATAAAAGAAAATATAATATATATGCAGTCAATTATATTTATTCTATATAATCATATTCTATGTGTATAATTTAGGTAAATATAAAATAGTATGATTCTTTGAGGCTTTATGAAACAACCTTGGTGATAGTTGTCCCTTGCCCTTCCTTCTTTATTGACCTCCTTGCTTTCCAGTTGGAGCTCCAGCTACTCTGTTTTTCTGTTTACCACTTTACATCATACATCATGTCTGCAATTCCTCTCCCTCTGCAAGACCAGCTATGGTATCTTTATACTTTCTTGGCTTGTGTGGTTTCTTCATGTTATTCGTGAACATTTCAGGATTTGTAGCAAGAAACCAAAGAAAAGATCAATAGATTTAGAGTGTCACAGTCCCCAAAGCTAAATCATAGCTCTTCTACTTATGATTATGATTATTATGAGAACATCATATAAAAGAGGTGAGAAAGGTTGTAAGAGTCATAATATCTCAAAATCCACTGTAAAATTGTCTCTTCTGAAAATGACTTCATGAACAAAACAGGAACAATGGAAATATCAATGAACATTGTAACATAGAAGAGGGATACTTTCCCTGAGTCCCACACCTAGACTAATAGCTATGTAGGCAGTAACTAGTGCTGGGTAAGGAGACCTGGCCTCTCTCAAAGATGAATCCCCTTATTATTTGTTCAATGAAAAGTGATCTGCCCTGGAATAATATGTACACCAATAGGTAAAGTGAACTTAGCAGGGTGTACTGATACATATTTGTGCCTGCGTGTGCACCCATCTATATTAACATTAATCAAAGACAAAGAAGATGTAAATTTGGGGGTGAGGGGTATGAGAGGGATGGAGGGAAGAACGGCAGGGAAAGGTTGTGTAATGCAATTTCAATTGAAAACATTTTCTAAAAATTATGCAAAAAGTTCTATTACAATGCAATGGAGAAGTCTAAAAGAGAGAGATAAATTTCTAGATGCACAAGCTGAAATATATAGCTTAAAAACTGAAGAAGTAAAATTTCTCCCAGCTTAGAAAAAAAATCAAGACCAGATAGATTCAGTGCAGAATTATAAAAAAAATTCAAAGAAGATTTAATAAAAATACTCACATATTCCATAAAGTAGGTGAAGAAGAAAGACACCAAAACTCATTTTATGATGTCACTATTGCCTTGATACTAAAAGAAGTTAGAGACAACAGTGAAAGGTTGTTACTGACTGATTTCTTCCATGAACATAGATGCAAAAAATTCTTAATTATGTTTGCGATAGAAATTAAAAATCGTATCTGAAAGAACATTAATCATGACCAGCTTGGCTTAATTTCGCTAATATAAGAATGGTTCAGCAAACACAGAGAAGCTATAGTCTCAAAGACAGAAATCACATGATCATTGCAATAAAGGTGGAAAAGACCTTCCAGAAAACCTAGTATTTCATGATAAAAGTAACAGAGAATATATGAACAGGAAGTTAACCTCAATATAATAAAGGCAACACAGACAAATTCTTGGCCAAATGTTTAGCTAAACAAATAAGAAAAGGGAACTCAGTAGATAGTATGCAAAGGAGTCAAAATTTCCATACTTGATGATATGGTTCTTTAGTTATGAGACCCTAAAAACTGCCTAAAATTCATTTAGCTAACAAACACTTATTTTAATTGAAAACTAATATATGCAAGTTTGTATCTTTTGTATCTCGATATGAAAATCGAAATGTAAAACATTGGGGAAACAATCCCATAAACAATAGTCCCAAACTTACACATTCTGGAAACAAAGCAAAACAGGGAAACAAAATTCTTCTTTGATGAAAACTTTAAGGCACTGAAGAAAGAAATTGAGGAAGATTCTAGATTTCTCATGTTAATGAATCCAAAGAATTAATTTTATAAGCATGGCCATTCTAACTAAAACAAAATAATTAAGGATTCATATATAAGTCCATAAAGCTACAGTTTCCTGGTCTTTGACAAAGATGCCAAAAAATGTACAATATATAAAAGAATATTAAACAAATAGTACTGAAGAAAACTTTTAATGTGCAGAAAAAGTAAATCCAATCCTTGTCTCTCACTTTTTACAAAACTAAACTCTAAATGGACAAAGATCTTTCCGATGGAACCTGATATCCTGAGACACCAGAGGAATATTAGGAAGAGTATTTTTCTACTCATAGGCTCATGTAAGGATTTTCTGAATATAACATCAGTAGAGTAAGAAATAAGGCAATCAACAAATTTGATCCCATGAAACTATAATGCTTCAGTGTACCAAAGGGAACTGTCAATCAATTGAAGACTCAGATTATAAAGAGGCAAAGCTAAACATTTAACAGAAGATTAATGTCTGGGATGTACAAAGAAAAACAACAGCAAGCAAAACAAAACAAAAACAAAAACCTAAATATCAAGAAAACATAAAATCCAATTAATTAATAAATACTGTGAAAGTGTACAGAAATTTCTGAAAATAAGAAATACAAATGAATGGTAAGTGATTAAAAACTGCAGAGCATCCTTAACCATTATTTAAATGCAGATGAGAACCATTTAAAAATCCATCTCACCCCTGGTCATCATCAGGAAGAGAAGCAACAACAAATGCTGGAATGAGTACGGCAAAGGGAGAACTCTGAAATCCCTTTTGTGATAGTGTGCATTAGTGAAAACCACTTTGTACATCCTCCTGAAGGTGTTTTTAAGAAACCAGGAAGAGAACGGCGATATGGCCTTTCTCTACCAGTGCTTAGTATGTATGCATCCAGTGGACTTTATTCCCTACTAGAGACTCTTGGGTATCCCTCTAGGATGTGACTGTATTCATAACATCTCATTGTACATTGAAAAATAAATGTGGTAGTTTTAAATGTGATTGTGATATAACCTGAGCTGGGGAGAGAGTCTCAATTAAAAAAAAAAATGTATAGATCTGATTGAAGCCATGGGCAGACTGTGGGAGACTGTCTTTTCTAAGGTAATTGATATGGTCCAGACCTCGCTCATTGTGGGTGAGCATCACTCCCTGAGCTTGGGGAGCTTGTTTATATAAATGGGGAGGAAGGGTGAACAAATAAATCTGCTAGTATTTCTTTCACTCGGCTATTGACAGTGGACATGAAAAGCTGCTTCTAGTTCTTGCCTTGGCTTCTCCAAACCAGTGGGCTGTAATCTAGAACTGTGAGATAAACTAAACACTTTCTCTCCCAAGATGTTTTCTTTTCCTTCTTCTTTTCTGTCATAGCAACAGAAATGGAACTAGAACTGTACGACTGAAAGCATCAATTTGAAAGATCGTGACTCCACTCAAATATAAAATTGCTGTAAGTGAAAGCAGTCTCAATCAATGTCAGGGGCCAGAACTATGTTCACGGAAGCCTTTCTAAATAACTCTGAAGCAGCTTCAAGGAATTCAGAAGAAGACGTGGCATTCTGAGCCTGAGCTATTCGTGTCACGTTTACTCTTTGACCAACAAAAGCTTGGGAGAGCCTGGAAGAAGAGAACCCCTGTGCTAGGAGCCTTTGTCTAGGGTCTTGACCATGCAAGCAGCCTGGAATTCATTCAGAGTGAGGAAGCCATGAACGGGAATCTCTATGGAGTCCTGGTGAGAAGATTTACATTTGCCACTTGAAGCTGTCTGGTAACAGTCTGGACAGATGACAGAATGAGCTCTGAGGGAATGCAAGGAAGCAAAGACAGAGGCCCATTTCAGAAGTCCACGGAAGAGATTTTAAGGCATGATCAGGGTGACGAGCAAAAGTGCCTTACTTGTCATGTTGACAAGGATTGTAGAGCAGTCATCCTACTCAAAGCAGGGACAACCACCTACAGACTCTGGCAACATGCTGCTGGTCTGGGGCTTCTTATCTCGGCACGGTGAGGAGATTTATAAACATGGCTTCTAATCTACACAGGCAGAAAAAATGATTTAGAGAACTTTCTTCTTAGGGTGTTCTATGGTGAGATTTTAGAAACACAGAGCACCCCGCACCTGGATGGGGTCTACTTTTCATGACATTGCTCTTTCTTCTGCTCCATTTTCTCTCCATGCAAAAAACTCAAGGGGTGTTCTTCCTTTCTTAGTAGGCAAAGCCTGGCAAAAATCTATTAAAGATCCAAAATGATAATCACAACCAAAGTCAGAAAATACCATATGAATAGCTGAGTTAAAACCCAGAAAGCCACTGTCTCATCATTAGATGGCTGACTAGTTATCGTAACTCAGATAGGGCTGTAACCTAGAGGACCATCGCTCTCAAAAAGGCTACCTTCCGACTGGCAGAAGATCTTCACCAACCCCTCATCAGACAAAGATATGATCTCCAAAATATACAAAGAACTCAAGAAACCAGGCACTAAAACTCTTATTAACCCAATTAAAAAAAATGGGGTACTGAACTGAACAGAGAATTCACAACAGATGAACTTCGAATGGCCAAAAGGCACTTAAGGTGTTGCTCATCTTCCTTAGCGATCAGGGAAATCAAATCAAAACCACTTTGAGATACCATCTTACACCTGTCAGAATAGCCAAACTCAAAAACACCAATGATAGCCTATGCTGGAGAGGATGTGGAGTGAGGGGAACACTCATCCATTGTTGGTGGAAATGAAAACTTGTGCAGCCACTGTGGAAATCAGTGTGGCGGTTTCTCAGGAAACTGGGAGTCAACCTCCCACAGGACCCAGCAATTCTACTTTTGGGAATATACCCAAGAGAAACTCTATCATACTACAAAAGTATTTGTTCAACTATGTTCATAGCAGCACTATTTGTAATAGCCCGAACATGGAAACACCCTAGGTGCCCCTCAATAGAAAAATGGTTAAAAAGGGTGTGGAACATATATACATTAGAGTTTTACTCAGCGGTAAAAAACAATGACATCTTGAATTTTGCATGCAAATGGATGGAAATAGAAAATGCTTTACTGAGTGAGGTAACCCAGACCCAAAAAGAGGAATATGGTATGTACTCACTCATAAGTGGATTCTAGCCATAGTTAAAGGTCTTTGAGCCTATAATTCGTGATCCTAGAGAAGCAAAATAAGAAGGTGAACATGAAGAAAATCTTAGAGTTATCCTCTTGGATATTGGAAGTAGACAAGATTGCCAGGCAAACTTGGTGCAGGGGTGGTGCTGTGGGGAGGGTGGAAGTAAGGGGAGATGGTTAGAGAGAAGGTAGGGGGGAGGATTGGGGATGGCTTGGGGGAATGGGATGGGGGGAGGAAGGATGGAGATGGGACTAGGGAAGTATATATCTCAACTAAGAGAGCCAATTTAGGGTTTGCAAGATTCTTGATTCTGGAGGGATTCCCATGCCCAAGGAGAGGTCCCCAGATTGTTCCCTGGGCATCAGAGAAGAGCATACCTGAACTGGCCTTGGCCCATAACCATACTGATGAATATTTTGTATATCACCATGGAACCTTCATCTGGCGATGGATGGAAATAGAGACAGAGACACACATTGGAACACTGGACTTAACTCCCTAGGTCCAAATGAGAAGCAGAAGGAGGGAGAACATGAGCAAGAAAGGCAGGACTAGAGGGAACCTTCATTTGATGATAGATGGAGATAGAGAGGGAGACCCACATTGGAGCACTGAACTGAGCCCCCCAAGGTCCAAATGAGGAGCAGAAGGAGAGAGAACATGAACAAGGAAGTCAGGACTGCGAGGGGTGCGTTCACCCTCTGATACAAGGGGATTGATCGAATGAGAGCTCACCAAGGCTAGCTGGACTGGGACTGAACGAGCATGTGATCAAACTGGAGTCTTTAAATGTGACTGACTGACTGAGGGCTGACTAAATGGGGGCTGACTGAGAAGCCATTGACAATGGCACTGGGTCTTGTTTTGTCTGCATGTACTGGCTTTCTGGGATCCTAGTCTGTTTGGATGCTCACCTTCCTAGACCTGGAGGGAGAGGGGAAAAACTTGAACTTCCCACAGGGCAGGAAACCCTGACTGCTCTTAGGACTGGAGAGGGAGGAGGAGAGGGAGTGGGGGGGAGGAGAAGAGGAAGTGGGGGGAATGCGAGGGTATGGGGAGGAGGGTGAGGAAGTGGAAATTTTTATAAACAAATAAATAAATTAATAATAAAAATAAGGAATGAAATAAAATTAGTAATATTTGAATGAGATACATACAATAGTTTATCCCAGGTAACGCTAAAATGTGAGAAACAGACAATAATCAGGCAATCAGGTCATTTTCTTAAGAGTTATTTAAAATATTTCTGGCCACACCCACCTGTTAGGATGACGAATATGTGCAGGCAGGGGGAGGTCAAGAAAATGCATGTAACCCCACAGTATTGAATGCAATGATTGCTAATAATACGATTTTCCTGTCTTCCAACATAGACAAATATGTACAAATTCAAAAGATCTGTGTCAGGGTCAGGACTGACATGGCAAAGGTGCTCTTTCGAGGATGAAATTGCTCTCTGGTGACCTTGTTGAAAACTAATCCCCCATTACGAGCTGTCAAGAAGGAGGACCAAGGGACTTTTAAGACGTGGTTAGGGTTCTCCCCTAATTAATGAATTAATTCCATCATGCAACTAATGGATTAATGGGTTAATGGGTTATCGCAAGAGTGCCCATAGAATAAAAAGCCACTGTGGATAGACCTCTCCTATGCCTCATCGCCATTTCTTGTCATATGATACCCCATGCCAACTTGGAACTATGCCAATTTAGCTATCACCAGATGGGTCCCCTCAGTTTTATACTAGAACTCTAAAATAAAATAAATCTTTTTTGTGTGTGTATAACATACCCAGTTGATAGCATTATTTCATAGCAACAAAGCATTGAAATAAATAGAATGCTATTCATGGAAAAATAAATAGAATATCAAAATGTTGGCTTGCTAGTAATGTATGATACATCTGTAAGAGTGTGAAGAGGTAGTGATTATGAATTGGTTGTTGATATTTCAGTAAATTAACACATACTGTCAAGAAAGCATAGACCATCAGGTATAAAAGGGGAATGCCTTGGCATAGATTATTCAGCTATCTGAAGACCAAGGATATGGATATTTAAGTTGAAATTTGGACATTAAGAGGCAAAAGTAAATTGAAAGTTGTACTCCCTGTCCTGTGTGGAAGAAGAAAGGGTAATGGAAAAGTTACAGCACCACCTGGGACTGCCTCACTTGAATTGATAGATGCTGAAAAGACAAAGATTCCCTAACCCTGGAGCTAATTCCTTCGAATCATTGGGCAAACAATTTTCAAGGAACACATGTTGTGAATTTACAAAAGAGAGATGAATATTTATAACTATCTGATACTTTTCATGGCGTATTTATTAATAAAAACTATTTTAGATGATCTATTGACAAAAGTATTTTTAAATAAATGGTTGTGTATTTTCTTCACACAGACTGTTAACAGTGCACAATGATGTGCTATAAGGCAGTCCCAAGGATTAAATGGTAACCTGGGGGTCCAGCCTTTAATACCCAACTGTGCTGATTTTCACAAAAGAGCTCTTAAAGCCCAGCAGCATTTTAAGGGCACTTGCCCATCAGCCAAGATCAAATGCAAAAGTCTGTTTGGTGAACATGCAAAAGGAACTTCTACACAATTCTAGAAAGCAGTATAGAGGGGTCTTCAGTGAAGACAGGGGCCCCTTGTCACTCAGTGTGTGACACAGGCCCACTTGGTTTCACCTCAGAAGTGACTAGTTAAAGTGCTATTTTCTAAGGTATTTTTTTTGTAGTGATCTGAATACAATGTCTAATGTGATGGAATCAATCACAAATCCTATTGGTTTTGTAATAGTAAAAGCTCCACATAGTAAGCATAAGAATGGAGATACCTGACCACTCTGCTCCACATGTTTGGTCATGCATTTCCCCATCTAGGAAAGAAGAGATTCAAGTGCAAAATTCTGACTCAATGACTCGGTGTTCTGGGAAGCACGAATGGCTGTTGTTCCAAAGTGACAACAGCCGATGATTCTGAAGCTTTAATTTTTAGAAGTACATACCCCAGTGCTGAAAAGAATGCCAAATTCATCCTTCAGTTCATAAAGAGAATCATGTTGGTTGCTGTTATGTGCATTTGTTTTCCCTGCCTTGCTTGTGGTACCTTGAGGGCGGGACACTTGCTCATGTGTTTTCTGTTTAGGTAGAATAGAGGCCGAAAGACTTCCTAGAATCTAGAACCTCGGCCATTCCAGTTCCCTATAAAGGAGTACAGTGACTGTACTGAGTGTACATAAAGCACAGGACTGAAGCTTGGGGCATAGCCCTTGCTTCAGTCTTTGGTACCACCAGAAACAAATAGCAAACAAACAAATATAAATAGATAAATAAATGAACAAGTGGTATAGCAACATTACTCTGTGATCATTTCTTATATTTAAAATTGGGCCCTTTGTTGGCTTAAAAAAAGAAAACAAATGATTTTCCGGAGGCTAAGATCATCATGGGCTATACAATAAGACAAAACTAACAAAATCAATGAGCCCCTTTTTTTGAGTGCTGCTAGGGCTAAGGGTGTAGTTCAGTGGTAGAGTGCTTGCCTAAGATGTACAAAGTTCTTTTTCTGATCTCAAGAATGGAAGTAAGGATAAAAAGAAGGTAGGAAAGAGGGTGGAGAGGGGAGAGAGAGAAAAGAAAAGGAGAGGGAGAGGGGGAGGGAGGGAGGGAGGAAGGGAGGGAGGGAGAGAGAGAGAGAGAGAGAGAGAGAGAGAGAGAGAGAGAGAGAGAGAGAGAGACTGTTAAACCAGTTTACCCAGTTGAGCAAAGATCATAATCACAGGTACTGGGAGGCTAAGACAGGAGAAACAAATTTTCAAGGCCGGAAACTGAATGAGACCTTTTGTCAAAAAATAAAAGGAAGGATGGACATTCAGTTCAGTAGTAGAGGGCTTGACAGGCACAATGTCCTAGGTTCAATTTCCAGTTATATACAGATATTACTAAAATTTTCTACTTGTCTATATTTTGGGGTTTCTTGCTGTTAGAGCTGGGTGAATCAGCAGTGATCCTGGCACAATACATCATTTATTATTTTCCAATTAGCTTTCTTCTTTCTCATCATTCTTTCCAAAATACATCCATCATGACAGAGGAGATGAAAGTCTATTTTTGTGTTTCTTTCTTTTCGTTCTCTTCTTCTTATGTTTTTCTTTCTCCTTTTTCTCAAATAGTCTCAGCGTTTCACCCAAGTGTAACTTCAGATTCTCGGTTTACCCATCTGTCTTGAGACATTCTATCCAAGAACTGACATTTTCTCATTCTAAGGGTTCTGGGCATACTGTAAAACTCTCTTGAAGACAGGCAACTCCTTTGCTATCTTCTTCATTGCTTATCCATTTTGTCAAATTCAAGTAGAAATATTCAAAACCATCTTTAGAAATTAGCATCAGATGATAATTTTTTAAAGAAGGTTGTTAAAATGCATCCCTGTGACTGGTTATTTTTCCTTCTTCTACCTATGCAGCAGTCATCACTCTCGGTATTGTATTTCTCCTCAATAATTGATATGTCACATTAAAGGAACACAAAATGGTCTTAATTATGCAGTAATGATCAATGCAGTGTTTCCTGAGAACTAATGGTTGCTGAGAGGACTTGGTGGCTGGAGACCCAGCTGGCTGTGAAGTCACAGGAAATGCTGAGGGCCAAGATTCGTGTTATATCTCTCAGATGAAGATGAACCAAAAGAAAAAAAAAGCAAAATGGATTCTTTTCCCCTCTAATGGGTAAAATGACCTCATTTTGGATGCAGAAGATGGTTTGTGTAGGAGGGATGCTTTCCCTAATAGCCAAGTCCCAATGGCCCAATGGTCAGGGTGTGCATTTTGTCTTTAATGTGGTATAGACCAAAGATATTCTATTATTGATTTGAAGTTTTGATGCAACCAGAAATACCTCACCGCTTTTGAGTCTGTCCACTCTTATATACACTGGGGGATATTGTGGGTAGTGTTTTCTCTGATAGCTTTTTGTGAGCAAGCAATAGATTACACTTGTGCTTAAGACCAGAAAAAGTTACTTTAAAGACATTTAGTGACAGTGATCAATTGTAAAAGCCACCAAAGCACTCAGGGGCTTTCTCTTCTTTTATTCTGGAGTCACTTCAGTAAAATATTGGGAAAAGAGGTCATACCTTGGTTTCCTTAGGTCTCTCTCCTTTATGTCACAGTGCATAATTAGACAGAAGTCACATGACCCTCAACAGAAAATTAGTCCATTCAAACAGTGTACTAGATCACTCCTCTGCCTCTGATGTGTGGTGAACCCACACCATAACTAGTGTGTGTCATAAGTACCAGCACTCTAAAATGTGATGTAGCCTCTTTATCAGATGTTCCAAGTACAGAAGGGCATTGTACTAATTTGGCAAGGCATGTGAAAGGGCACAGTGGGCCTCTGGGTGCCTAATGACCAAAGCTGAAATAATTTGATTAGAAAAGCCATGCAGGAGTGTAGGATTATAAGCCAATACAAAGCAGATATTCAGGGCCATAATGACATGAGCAAGGGAGAGAGTGCATACATGTACGAAGAGAACAAGTTCTCCTGTGCAAGGATTTTATGAATGTGTTTCCCTGTCATAGAGAAGGTGTACAAATTCCCTGTTGATGTTGTTTTTTCAGTGTGAACTGCATATAGTAGTTTTCTTCCCATAAAGTGCAATATGGGAAGGAGAAGGCAGTTTATAAGTACAGAACGGAGATCCAGTCGACATGACTCAGGCCTTGACATATCCATCATTAGTGTTTAGACAGTTTTTATATTCAATGTAGAATCTTGCTTAATTGTGTTAGGCTTTGTGAAGACAACAGGTGTCCTTAATAGCGAAAGTTAAAAAGTCACAGGTTTTGAAAAAAATCCCCTTCTCTGTGCCTTTTTTTTTTGTAAAAAAAAAAAAGCCCACTTAAAACAGTATGAAATAGATATATGGCCACCCAATTTAGCATTTTCTTTTATTGCCAAGAGATACGTTTGTAGGAAACATAGCACACCTTACTGATGATGTAGAGAAAAAAATCATTAAAACAAAGCCTACAGTATGAAATGTTAATGCACATGTGAGTTAGAAAGTAAACATTCATGTAAAATACAAATTAAATTTTCCCAGGGAAGGAGGCATATGTCTCTTTTATGTCTCTCTTTCCTTGGAGAATTTAGGACTCTCACTATTACACAGCAGACCTTCCTTCATTCTAGTTGAATATGGCTAACACATATTATATTTTAAGAAATTTTGTAAATATGATTTAAATGCTAAATGTTTCCCCCTTTATTATTGAATGCAAAAGGATATGTGCGAGGGAGTATTTTCAACCATGATTGACTCACTTACGAATTCAATGTTGTCTTGGCTTTAGGAGTAGGAGCACAACATGCTTTTAAAAGGAGTCACGAATTTTTGGATGAAGAAGCAGTGGACTAGTGAGGTTAATGAGACTGAGGGAGTAGCATCTAATTTCAAACCCTGGGGCCTCCATCTGTCAAGCAGAAATAACACGACTAACTTCTGAGACAATTTAGAAGGCTATATTAATATATTTTAAACACTTAGAAACCTTGTGTCGAACCCCCCCAAAAAGCCTTAGATAATCCTTAATATCATGGAATTCTCTTATAAACATAGCAGAATATGTTAACTTTAATGTTTAGTATTTAAATAAAAAAACTGTTGGATATGTTTTCAGAAAGTGCATGACACAGAGAAATTATTTATATTATACTGTTTTGGCTGTGACATCAACAGGTAAGCCTGGAAAACTCACAGCCCGACCAACATATTCAAGACCAACATACAAAATATCTCTCTCTCTCTCTCTCTCTCTCTCTCTCTCTCTCTCTCTCGCATATTTGTGACACATACATGCATATATCTGAGTATATGTAGGTACCTACTGTGTGGCATGGGGTGCTTGTACATGTGTGTATGGCTGCATGAGTTTGGCATCAAGTGTCTTCCTTGGTCACTTTTCACATTATCTGTTGAGGTAGAGCTCTCACCAGACCCAAAGTTTTTCATGCAACTAGTGTAGCTCTACATCTTGCTTCAGGGAATGTCTGTCATCGCTTCCTGCACACTGGTTGTATATCTAGGCTACTATATCCACTCAGTTTTCAGCCAGTTTCTAGGGATACAAAATTAAGACCTCTCACTTGTAGAATAAGCACTTTATACACTAAAACATCTACCCAAATCCTTCATATCTAGAAACTTGATGGAAATTTAAGATAAAATAGAGCTGGGAACTGTGGCGCTTGCCTGTAATTCTAGAACTTAGGAAGTGAAGGCAGATAGACTCACAGTTCAAGGAGGAATGCAGAGCTCAGACACATAAGAATCATTAAAAATAAGAAAGACAAAATGAACAAGAAACAAAACACGTGAAATAACCAAAAAATTCATTTAGGATCAGTATGAAGAATAACTGACTAAATTAGAAAATATAGATGTTCGGTAATCAATAAACAAATTTTTAAAGGTATTTTAAAATTATTAACTAATTAGTATGATGATAACAATGTGATGGTTTGTTCTTTTTTTGTCCATTATAAAGATTGATGCTTATATTTGTCCCACAAGACAAGCACATGACCATTAAATCAAAAGCAGATCCTTGGATATTTTAAATTCTTCCGTTAATTTTTTGTCAAAAGGACTTTAAACCCTTATATTGAGATAAACTCAAAGAAGAACTCAGTGCACAGATTGTTGTATACCAGACTATAAAACTAGGATCTTCTGAAGAACGGCATCAAGTGTGACTCATTCTGCCGTTCTGGAAGATATTTTGTCTCTCAACCTTGAGAGAATACAAAACTATTATAATATATATTATTAAACACATGACGAAAGTGAGAAATGAAAATTAATATCCATCTCATCATTTATATTTCTTCTTTTGCTATAATTCATGATGAATATAAATATTATTAGGCTTGAAAATTTCTATTCAAAGAAAGACATTAACATTTGGTGCTATGTTGGTATTTTGCTAGACCAGTGCTAGTTGTGAGACCACTTTCTTGTTTTGAGGGGTGAGATTTGAGTGGTAAGAGTCAAATCTTTTCTTGCATGAAAACCACTTTGTTTTCACTTGCTGTCGTCATGTGGGCAGACTCGCTTGAGAGGCATTTCTCGGGCATGGGTCCCTCAAGTGTCAGCTTCTAGCTGCTTACTTTATCTTGGTAAGAACCATTAAAGCTGTGCATGGAACTTAACTACTGTTTTCTTTCTTTTCAGATATTTATTTAATAAATGGGAAGTCTTTGTCTTGCCTTATGAACTCACTACAAACGATTTCTTCTTTACGTGAAATAAATACAAGAGGGAATGCATAAAATACGGCTCTGGCTACAACTTTTGATTATTAGCTTTTTATCTCAATTAAAATATGTCTCCATTTTTTTCTCATTCATTTAATTTGGTCAGATATTTCAAAACTGTGTATCGAAGCTCATAATGTATATATGAGATGCTGGTTGCAGATTGGTGTGGCAGTTAACGCAATTGGAAGACTCCCACTCTAATATTTCTTTGCAAATGCTGATGAATCACCTGCCATGGAGAAGGACAGAAAGTAAACAAAGTCAGCCCTTCTGGGTTTCATGCAGTTGGTGACTTTGCACATCACATTAGAATAAGAATTAAGTACAGGTCATGGGCAAAATCTTATGAATGCCATTATTCCATATTTTAAAGTCAGAATGATCAACTCTGTTTTCAACAATGTAGAGTGAGAAGAACTTGCCTTTGAATATTTTATAAGTAGCCAAGATCTGAGCAGTTGAAGAGCTTTGAAGGGTGCTGCATTGAATGATGGATTAACTAATATATACAGTAGCACAGACCTCCTGAAGACAGGAAGAGTTTTTACATTACTCAAGGGAATGGAACCTAGTTTGAATACTGTAGCAAATTTAGCACAGATGCTCTCACCTGCCTTGGCATGTGCTTCGTACACAATGACCAGGTGGAGTACTGAAGCTCGACAATGGTTCTCACATAAAGAAAATCTAAGCACGATGGGAGCAGCTACATAAATGTATTTTAAGGAAGCTTTGGATGTCCACTGTGGTCGAGTCATTTTGTGATATTCTAGAAAAATTCAGCCAGTTAGTAAGTTATTGGGTCTTCAAGCATCCTCCATAATATGCCTCCCGCATTGTATATTTTAAACCTCACCCAAAAGTCACTTCTATTTCAGCACGAAATGCTGTAGATCATATCATTTTCCTCCAAACTTCAGAGAATAGTTTTCATTAAGGAAATAGAAATTTTGAGAGTGGCTGGTGAGAGGAAGTTATTTGGCACAGAAGTATGCTTTGTGGGATATGAGAACAGAAAGCAGAGGAGAGCCAAGAGCAGGAACAGAGGGGGAGGTAGAAGGGGATGTGGAGAACTTAACGAAAGATGCTTCTATAGGAAGGGGGTGCAAGAAGCAGGCCACAGACACTTTCAATCTCACCAACTGTTGGCTCTGTTTTCTGTACTTTAAAAAAATGAATCAATTTAAAATATTTTGATCTCCATCCAGGGAGAGTGCTATCTGCTTGCAATAGAAACACTCAGGAGTTAGGGGTAAGAGGATTGAGTGAGATTGCATTCTGGGGAACTAAGTAATGAGATTCCTGCTCTCTCTTTCTCACTCCCTATTGACAGAAATAAAAAACAAGTTCATTCTAATGTTTCCCTGCTTGATATCTTTCTTAGTCACATGACTATATTAGGTCAAGGTCTATTGCATCATGTACTCCTATTTAAGTTCACAATAAAAGAGCTATTTAAAGAATACTGAGGTTCAGATCATGAAATGGAAGTGGTATTAGAGAAACTACATCTTATAGGTGACAAGGCTTACCACACATTTAAAGCATTTTCAGAGCCTATCAAGACATAAAAGTAAGACAAAATATATTTATATTTGATAGTCTATGCATTTGTGATCTGCTCACTTATTTCTTCCCAGATTGCTAAGATTTATGTAAAAAGAAAAGGATTTCCTTATTCACTGTCTTTCCAAAATGCAAACCAAACTATGTACACACCTTTCACACAAAAAACAAATAATATTTATGTGAATAATGTAAGGTCTCCATCAGCTCAGACTAGCCTAATTCTCATTATTTAACTGAGAAACATCTTGACGTTCTGATCCTCCTGCCTGTGTCTCTGGGATGCAGAAACTACAAATAGAACCCCAGCTCATCCAGACCATGAGGCACTGGAAATCTGCCCTGGGCCTCTCACATGTGGGTCACCCACTCCACCAACAGAGTTAAGGCCCTCACCAGGCCTCTTTTTTAAAAATGGAACAATATTTAGGTGCAATTCTTCTCATGAGTGTGGTAGGCTATTAAAAAATTGCAAACTATCTAGTTCGTTATGCTTCTTTTCCCCTAAAAGGTAATATTTGAATAAGAACAACACAGCTTTCTTTTCTATCCCTAAGCATCCTTTAAGACTAGTGTGCCAACAGCAATGTGCGGAGTTGAGTTCACATAGAAGCAGACTGGAGAAAGACTTCATTTTTTCTCTTGTTTCTGTGTCATTCTGTCATCAATTAGGGAGCTGTGAAAATCAAGTTTTTCAATAAACATGCATGTATGCTTCATTGCTTCTGGCCCCGTATATGACTGCTTTCAGATTATTTGAGAGTTGTTTGCACAATCGTAACTTTATATTATTGTGACCATATAATTTACTGCTTCTGCTACAGGGTCAAGAAGCAATACTCATATACATACAGCCCCTGTAGAAGTGGCTTGGTTTGTAGAAGGGTGGTGTTGATGCAGTTTATATATCTGTGAGCACACCACAAGATCATACTTGTTCATCACTGTAGGTTAAGAGATGTATCTTTAAAATGCAAAGGCTTTTATGTTGCTATGGCTGACTTGTCCAACAGTGTTTCTGCATGAGAATTCCTTTAAGCAAACCTTGTCCCTCTCTGAATTATGGTATAAAATAAAAATTAAGATTTTATTTTTTTTGTTCATCCATTTAATAAAATAGATGGACCCCCAAAAAGACAGCTGTAGGAAACTGAAAATAAAACTTAAAGGTTACTTTTAAATGGTTAATGGATTTTTTTTAAAAAAAAACAGTAGTAGATGCCATTCTAGTAAAATACAATCTCTTATTAGAAGTATTAATTTTGAAAAAAGAGACATTGTGAAGTATTACACTAATTCCCAAATTACTGTTATTATTCAAAAATTGGCAAATGTCCTGGTGCTGATGTTTAGCCTCTAGATAATGTCCTATTTAGACTGAAGGTTAAGATATTGCCTTTTAAATTTGTGATAAGAGAATAAAATCTGGTTACTATTGTCAAGGTCTTGAAAATTGTATATATCTCATTTTGTAAAGATAATTATTATTCATATGATTCTATCTTTTTATTATGGGTACAGATTTGGAAAGGACTTTGCTTGGTGGATATTCCAAATAATAGGGCATTGTGAAAAAAATTAGCATAAGCCAAATGGCATGCCTTGAAAGATAAAGTTAGAGTTGATTTTTTTTGTCAGTTTTCAAAACCATAGTTA
Source organism: Myodes glareolus (assembly GCF_982192425.1). Classification (NCBI taxonomy): domain Eukaryota; kingdom Metazoa; phylum Chordata; class Mammalia; order Rodentia; family Cricetidae; genus Myodes; species Myodes glareolus. The sequence continues at coordinate 60,916,531 of NC_142048.1, forward strand.
GCTGAATGAAAGAAGGATAAGAGAAAGCCTAGGGGGCATTCACGCAAAATCTGACTCATTCAACATGAGAGGAAGTTCAATGAGTCTATCTCATACTGACTGAAATATATCACACTTAGCTAATAATTAAAATAAATGTGAGGCATCTTTGATTTCCTGATTAAAAAAAACTTCAGCATTTGTTTATTGGGAGATTTTAACAATCAACATCTTTAACAATAAAAAAAAGTGCAGTTATCCTTATGTGGGAAGTGGAAGAACTCTAATACAGAAAATCTGAGCTGATCCACACTTCACTTAACTCTGTTTCCCTCTCTTCCTCTGTCCCATGTAATTTGCAAACAATAAACTGTATATAGGATAGGGTGATTTAAAAAGCATTTTGATTTATACATTTTAGAAAAACTGTCACCATATCCACTGGTTTTCTTTTTGTCCATTTAACGGAGCTATCATGATTAGGAAATGAGTCCTACGGCTTGTCTGGAGTTCCCACCAATGGCTGAATGGCAGCCTCTACGTCGACAGAGACAAGGAGAGCGAAAGTGAACTCTGGAGTCTACTACTTTCTAACTGAATTCTGTGATCTTACCCAATCTACTTTTCAGCAGTAGAAGAAGATAAGCATACTTCCCAATCATCTCTGGAACATCAAATGATAGGAGATAAAGAATATTAGAGTCAGGCATGGCTGTGATCTCATCCATCAGGGAAGCTAAGACAAAAGGTTAACGACTTTAAGATCAGGCTTGGGTACCCAGCAAGACTGGACTTTGAAACCAAATGTGAATGAAATGAAACAAGTAGTGTAGAGTCCATTAAGATCATGGAATCCTTGGACTAGCATAGCAGAATTCTTAATAATAAATAGTATTTTGTTTGATAACAGGACCAGTATTTTGTTAAACCTGTACAAAAAAAATGCCAGAGTGCTTTGTGGTTGGTTGTTCTCAGCACATGTAAATATATAAAGATATCACACAACAGAGATATTAATAAGAACCTCCTACTGTGATGGGGAAAGGCAGGTGTGGCACGTTAGATTCTCTCTTCGTACCATTCAGTTTGCATGTGGGTAATGCTGAGATATTTTCTGTAGTGACTCCAGGAGTCTTATATGGTGAATCTCTTCTCTTAGACGGTGGTTAGTGAATAGTCACTCAAGGGACAGACTAACAATTTTGACACGTTAGATTCTCTCTTCGTACCATTCAGTTTGCATGTGGGTAATGCTGAGATATTTTCTGTAGTGACTCCAGGAGTCTTATATGGTGAATCTCTTCTCTTAGACGGTGGTTAGAGAATAGTCACTCAAGGGACAGACTAACAATTTTGGCACGTTAGATTCTCTCTTCGTACCATTCAGTTTGCATGTGGGTAATGCTGAGATATTTTCTGTAGTGACTCCAGGAGTCTTATATGGTGAATCTCTTCTCTTAGACGGTGGTTAGTGAATAGTCACTCAAGGGACAGACTAACAATTTTAAGAGAAGGGAAGCAAACAATCAAGTGTTGAGTTACATAAAGCAGGACAATGAAGGCTTTCTCCCCTAAGAAATTAGTGAAAGAACCAATCTACGGTCTTAAAACTGCACAAACGCAGCATTTGACCGAAAGAGAGCTTCCACCCCGGCATACTGCAGCTCAGACACCCTCCTCTTGTCTAGTTCTATTCAGCCAACCAGAGGTCTTCTTGTCAAGAACCATGCTGTCTAGGTCCACGTCTCATAGTTGCTACATTGCTTCTCATGTTCACTATATTATCTGGAGTTGTTATCTGTTGATCTCACCCAGGCATTTTCCCTAACGTGGTTGTAAACTTCCTTAGTGGTGGTGTTTAAAATGTTTCTGAAACTAAATCCCACTTCAGCAGTATTTCTATAGGAATGGTTCAGTCAAAAGTGTTGATGGAAAATTTGGGTGAAATAAATATTAAAGTACTATGACATTTATTACTTAAACATTCCTTCGTTTTTTTATTATTTCTTTCCCACAGTCCTATGAGGGCCTAGGCCATAATATAACCCAAAATTCACAACCATCTCCACCAAGTATGTTCATAGCTCAGCTGATGGTGCATTAAGTCTTGTTCTAAACCTCTGACTCAAAACATGACATTGCTCTGATGAGTCTAATCATGGCCAAGGTGTTAGGTTATCATCAAGTACACTTTCTAGGAAGGATCTTTCTTTCTGTTTCTTCACTAACATCACAATATAGCATAAATCACAGTGTGATATCTCTAGACTCGCATGCACACACACAATGTAGTTCTCATAACCTGTAGTATAAACATACAAATGTGTGATACACACAAGCACAAACCCTTGTCATGATACAATTTATTCCTGTGTTTCTTTTCTACTACGCTTATTATTGGTATCTAGAATTTCCAGGGCTGTTTTATTTGTATTTTTTCAAGATAAAGCTGATCTAAACAGGAAGGATATTATGGGTTACAAAAATAAACTTCTCATAATATTTCAAACTGTGATTTCCTGTATTTGAAGTATTCCCTAGTGAAATATGAAAGTTAAAAAAAATGTTAACTATATAGGAATGGAAACATGCTCATAAATTTCAAAACTGTGACATATACATATTAACAGCCATTTTTGCACAGGATTCATTTGGGTTTTTAAAACCAGTCACTTATCATAGATCTTGAGTGTGTGACCTGAGGAAGCTCACACAGAGTGAGTTGGAATTAAGGTTGCTCACTTGTCAGTCCCTTTGCTTTTCCCAAACTCTTTTCTGTCACACCACAAAGATGTTTGAGCTTTTCACTTTCCAATATCTTTGGGTGTACTTATTTTTCTCTTATAAAGTTTTACCCAAGTTCATCCATTACTTTAAAAAAATCAAAAGTTCTTATCATGGTATTTTAGTAACAAGTTTCTGAACTATTTTTTCCTATTTCTGAGCCCTCTTCTTTCTGAAAATAAAAACTATAAAAATCAATAGAATTTCAGCTCTCTGTCAGGTGTGTTTTAGATACTGTGGACCTTTAACCTCACAGCCTGACTTCTAACCCATCGGCTTAAGGAGATATAGCTGCAAAACCTCCAATACATGGAAACATACAGAAAAGCAGATTAGCTAATGTCACAATGAAGCCAAACTGCTTATCTCCTATTAAGTGTGAGCATGAGATATGTCCTTACATTATCTACAGAGAAAAATCAGGTTTTGGTTAATTAATTTATTTTATCTCAAATCATTTTAGCACAAACAATATTATTTAGTCCTGTGTTGACTAAAGTTTCTGTCCTTTTCAGTTCCTGCAGTCATTAAGTCCCAAAGAAATCACACAGAGGCCTACATTAATTATAAATTGATTTGCCTAGTATCTTAGGTTTCTTATTATCTTTTATAACTTATATTAGCCCATAAGTCTTGTCTGTATTAGCCACATGGTTTGGTCCCTTTTTCCACAAGGCAGTCACATCTTACATCCACTGTGACTGGTCATGACTGAAGACTACAATTTTCCTCTTCCCAGGATTCTTATTGCACTGCCTCTACTTCCTGCCTGGTTGCCCTGACTATACTTACTGCCTGGCTACTGGCCAATCAACGTTTAGGTAAAATACAAGTGACAGGGTACAGACCATTGCCCCACAGCACTTCTGTGTACACAATACACTAGCAACTTATATCAAATCCTGACTAGCCTCATCCCACGAAATAAGCATACTAAGTCCTGATCACTTGGCAATGTTATATGTCTTCACATACTCTAAACTTTAAGTTTTAATTTCCAGATGCACTTCATCGCTATTCTGTGACAGTTCATGATTTGGAGTTGGTTCATGAGACACACTTGAACAGGTGGAAGATAAAATTATTTAGTGACAAGTTTACTGGGGAGAATTAAATTAATAACAGAATCTCAGCTTGTTGAGCATTTCTATCACAATTTCCAATTATGTGCTAATGTGTTCAAATAATAGAATTTCATGTTATTTGGCAAGTTCTTTCTTCCTTTCCCCTTGGTATCTAGAACAGAGTAGAGAAGAGATCGCCTAAATCAGAGCATTTTAGTAGGATCTATCTGCTCTGATATTAAAATTGAATGGGAAAGAAAAGTATCTTCTGGACATAGGGTGAAAAAGTACTAATGCAGATGTTCTCAACTTCAAAGTGTTTGACAGCACATGACAACACCACATTAAATCAAGATCTTTTGTGATGAAGGCTTCAAGAAGTAGCCATGCTTGTGGGTTAACAGATAGAAATTACCTCCCAGAAGTGTGGAAATAATCTTCATATCTAGATAGTGAGTGCACTTCAAATAAACCAAACACGGCTCAAGAGAAGTTGGCTAGATCTTGAGATGTCGTAAGTAAATGACAAGGAGGATGCTTTCTTTGTAGTGTCAACCCATCAGAGATTGTGATAGAACCAAACCACATCAATTCCACCATGGAACACACACACACACACACACACACACACACACACACACGACATTTGTCCAGTTTTTCATGAGCACCTCCAACATCATTCACTTTCCTTTTCCCAGTAACAGATACCTTGACCAGGTCTAGTGCACCATGTCTAAAACCCAGGCTAGGAAATATGTGTCCATGGACCTGTGGGAGTCTTTCTCTGTGCTTGAAACTATTTTTGTAGCAACTTCTTATTCATTTGTAGAATCCCCATCCCCAATGTGTTAGTGATGTGGGATTCCCCTCTGTATGTTATGGATATATTTTATTGCCATTGGTTGATAAAGAATCTGTTTTTGGGCAATGACTTATCAGCATAAAGTCAGGTAGAAAATCTGAACAAAGATATAGAGAAAGAGTAGGCAGAGTCAGGGAGATGCCTTGTAGCTACTGACGGAGACAAACATCTGGGAACCTTACTGATAAACCACGAGTCTTGTGGTAAAATACAAAATAATAGGAATGGGTTAATTTAAAATGTAAGAGTTAGCTAGAAATATGCATAAGCTAATAAGACAAGCAGTGTTGTAATTAATATAATTTCTGTGTGATTATTTCAGGTCTGGGCAGCCTCCATCTACATGCTGGTATAAACTGGTAGACTTTTTGGTAATGAGATTGTCATTACAAAGATATTTTATGTGAGAGTAAAATGACACACTGATCAATGAGAAGAAATTATTTCACCCTGTCTACCCAGTAGTAAGACATCATGAAGATGCTTATCTATCATTGTCTCATCTTTTTTTTCTATTTTTTTCCATTCAAAAATTTACACTTCCTCATTTTGTGTCCTTGTCTGTTCTTGAGCTCATTGTGTAGATTTGACTTGCCTAGAACTCAAAAAAGGTTCACTATCCTCTCCCTCCTGGGTGTTCACAATAAAGGCATGTGCCACTATAGCTGACCAGCTAAGGTTCTTGCCCTTCATATCAATTGCTTACTGTGACACATGCAAAAGAAATTGACCATAATATATCTGAACATCAACCATTTGTATGCAGATAAAACATAAATAGCCTAGATATGAGGGAAATGTTATTTATAAGATAAGATTTACATAAATCTTATATAAAAGGTATGGTTCTGATTTTGAGGCTCTGGCTTTCCTGCAGCTTTTATTTTTCATTTGAAGAGACTCTTATTGTGAAGCAAGCTGGCTTACCCTATTAATAGATTTATGTGATGCTAGTTGGGTTGATTGTATATGTGTGCACATGTAAGTTGTAATTTGTTGTATCCATCTAAGTTGACAAGATTTTAAATCTTGTTCATGAGTTGCCAGACAGACATCAGTGTTAAAGACCTGAATGAAGCTTGCAATCTACACTTCAGAGAAAAAAAAATTCCTCCTCCATCTGTATCAACCGGGACTAACTGTTTATAGTTACCAGTGGGTGAAGGCTGGGCCTCCTGCAGCCTCCCTTAAAGGTTCAGCAATGATATATGGGTGCTAAATAAAGGCTTATCGGCTTACTGTACATCAGAGCCCTGATAAAGCTTCCCCAGGAAAGGAGAAAATGGAACAAGGACCTATTCAGAAATGTTAGTCTTCAGATATACCAGTACAATGGGACTCCTCTAAATGACAGCCGGGCTTAAGTGTGGAATTTTCACTCCCAGTTCAGGAAATTCTAAGGCGGCAACCAGAGTCTGTCTTAACTCTGGAGAGGGGGGCCAGGATCCAGACTGCTTTTCTACTGTGTTCTGGCTTTCTGAGACATGTGAACGTTGGAAGATAAGAACAGAATAGCATATTAGCTGTAACATGTGACACTTGTCAGATGAACAAAAGGAGTGGGAAGCCTCAGCTGAGTCTCCATTCTCCCTGGTGCCGTTTCTGGGTAGGAAGAGCATAATATTCATGTTTTAAATCCTGATGTAAAAAAGGCAAAAGAAGTCAAAGATGTGCAGATCACAGAAACAGAAGCTAATTTCCTTCGTGTTTTAAAGAGATAGAATCTAAAGATATGTTCCTTGTGGATCACAGATATTGTTGGTGTTTAGTTTTGCTTTCCCTTTTATCTAAAACATTAAAAGGAAGAATGGTAGTTATATCTAGTACCAATATTTTCGATGGCAGGGCTCCTTTAAGGTGTATCCGGCCACTCTATGGAAATAGGGAGGCACAGTTTTGTAAAAATAAACACCAAGAATGAAACCTCTTTAGTTAATTGCACCTTTCTGACTCACTCCCATCAAGCCAGGGGTGCCACTACTTACCTGATCTTTAGATGACTAGTTTATGCACACAGGACGTCTTCTTTGTTATCTAATCTCAGCCTCTCTTGCTGTAACTCCTCCTTGTTTTCTTGTTGATAAAGGAAACATAGTGGAGCTCTGTATTTGAAAGAACAAACATAAGAGACATGGAAATTGGTTGGTGTTTTCTTAATCATTTTTGTAACTGAATTATATTTTTTCTCTTTTCTCTCTCTGTGTGTGGTGGGGGAGTGATCATGACATTCTCTGTATGTGAATGTTAAGAAAATCATAGGGTCTATGGGTAGTAACAATATATTTCTTTAAGGGTCAGGCAGAGGCCATTTCATGATATCTTGATGAGTTCATCCATCATTTTTAACAAAGAAGCAATGTCTAAAAAGCTCAGAAATTTGGAGGACAGACACTGATGAAGAAGTTTATTAAATGGTAACTTTGTGTCCTCTTGGTTTTGTAGGTGTTGCAAATATCACTTATCACTACCCTTATACTGAAACTCTGAATAGACAGTCAGGATTTGGACAAACAAACCTACCTTTAACCATATTCTTGAAAATTCTCCCAGTAGAAATAGTCACGGAGGCAAAACAGAGTGATAGGAAACGAATCAATCTAATCTTAGCTGCTCTAGTCAGGAAGAAAGAGGGCCATGGATGACATTGCCCTCTGTGCCACTTCTTTCAACAACCGCTTGTTCATTATTGATGGGTCTCATCAGGCGAGAGATTCAGCTGGGTGCTGGAATAGAGGACACGAGGAGGTGAAGGGCACCAAGTCAAGACGGTGACTGCAAATTCCTGGGAGCCAGCTTCACTGCTCAGAGCACAGCTTCATTCTCTGTGGCTGAAGTGGGTGCTTTAGATTTGGACAAAGCTGTAAGAATATTGTAAGACTATTGTACACTTATCCTTTTAAGAAAGTGCATTCAATTTTTATGAAATATTCTAATAAATGGGGTATGCAAGAATCGTAATGCATGGTTTCTGTTTTCAAGAAGTTCAGCTTGTTTTGATGAGGCAGTATTGATAGGGAAATCACTGGTTAGCAAGTGTTTGAGAATAAATATAAATTTAAAGGTTAGCTCAATTCAGAGTCAGGAAGGGGTGAGGATGCTTCAAGAAAACTCAGAGAGGGGGAAAAAGAAAAAAATAAGCACAAGGGACCCATCTGATAAGACTGGGAATGGCTCAACCTTTGTACTGGTAAGATGGTTTCTTTAGAGAGAATTGTGCAAGGATACAGAATGCCATGGACACAGGGGTAGCATGGTTGGGTATAAAAACTGAAAACTTAAGTCACAAATTCTATCTTAGTACATATATATAAAAGAAAGCAGGAGTGAAATATTTACTTAATATCCTGTAACAAGGTGGTATGTAGTAGGGCAGCCGTCATTTCTTAATATAGCATAATCCATAGAACATTTGATCAAAAAATAATCAAATTCGAAATCTAAAACTTAAATGATTCGTGCTTTTAAAAAATAAGGTTACAGGGCTAAAGAGATGTATTGGTGGTTCAAGGACAGTTGTTGTATTTGTAAAGAATCCAAGTTTTGTTCACAGCCCCTCAAGAAGTAACTCACTACTTGTGATTCCAGCTCCAAGAGGATCTGAAGCCTGTTTTGCTTCAAGCACCTGCCTGTATGTATTCAGACAGTCACATACAAGGACATGAAAGTAAAACTAAAATAAATTTTCAAATGTAGACTTGAAGTCTCTGGAGATGGCACAGCAGGTAGAATCCAGGCTACATTTTCTGGGGCTGTTCTGCTCTGCTCTCTTGAGGGCTGGCATCCGTTGGGTGTCATGATCGAATCTGCCCTGCTAGACAACCCCTTTCAGTGCCCGAGGAGTCCTTGAGACTGAGGCATGAGAGCAATTTCTGAGTAGAGTCGGTCTCCCTCTTATACAGGAAGAGAAAGATGATATTTGAATTTCGTTTTGAAAGCCCAACTGATAAACCGGTGACAGAGTGAATTTTTACAGAGTTTGAGGGGGAGGAATTAACTGACACATGAGGATGTATAAAAGTATTTAGTGTCCTCAATGACAATATTACTTTAGAAAATTCATATAAAACAGACTCTTAACTATATAATTCCATCACAAGAAATAGGATAGATTAAAACAGTTGAACTTGTTCATAGACTTTTTGTAGCTCACTCAAAGTTTCAGACAGATTGACTAGGAATGAAAACAAATGCTAAGATGAAGAACATTGACCTATACCATACTTGCATTGTTTTTGAGCACACAGATTTCCTGTCTAGCGCATTACAAAGAATTTCAAAATACGATATATGTTCTTAATAACCTGTTTTGAGAAATTTCAAGTGACAGACAAATTATTATAATCTATGCAATGTGGGCTGTTCAAGTGCCCCCTTTAGATAAAGTAGATTGCAATTTTCGTGCTAGCTTTGCTAAATTGAAAATAAATATGCCTGGTGAAAAGAGTCTGAGTGAAAATTTTTAAGTCAAATAACATTTCTCAAGACTAGTGTTCTAGTCTGGTCTCTGTCGCTAAAATCAAAACCATGACTGTAAAACCATTTGGACAGAAAAGCGTTTGTTTGCCTTACAAGTTATAACCCATCATTCTGGATTGCCAGAGCTGGGCTCAAGGCAGAACCTGGAGGCATGAACTTAAGCAGAGACCATGGAGGATCACTGCTTATTGACTGCTCTCTATTCATACATCAACCATCAAGCATTTTTACCTAACCCAGGGGGATCTGCCCAGGGATGGCATGGCCTGCAGTGGCTTAGCTTCTGCTGCATCAATTAAACTAATGAAGAAAATGTACCACAGATATGTTCAAAGGCTATTGTTTTGGAGAATAATCCCTACTTGTGACTACATGTAACAACTCTGGGCTTTGTACAGCTGACAGCTGAAGCTAACTAGAAGAATGAGGGGTTAGCTCTACATGAGGGACAGCAATTTTGAGCATGACAATCCAGTAATTTCATCTCACTCTTTTTCAGTTTAATTTAAAATAACATTATATTTGTGATTCGTGTGCAAATGTGTGCACATGTGTGTGTGTGTGTGTGATAGCATACCATGTTTTTCAACTTCAGAATACAACTTGTATAACAATGGGGGTAATGATACTCTCTCTTCACCAAGTAAGTTCTGTGGATGGAACTTAAGTTGTCAGATCACCATGTTTAGAAGCAAATACCTTAACTGGTGGAGCCAGAGCGGTTAAATTTAACCTGGAAGAGTAATGGTGCTACTGTGCTTTGAGTATGAAATTCCCCTCTCAAAGTCAAGATTTGTACTTAGTCCTGAGCTGGCTAAGCATTTTAAGATGCCAATGAAGTGCTAAGAACTGTGCCCTAGTGGGACAAAGTGGGTTTCTTGGCATAGGGTTCAGGTTTATATTTAGCATGGTTGAGTAACCTAATTCCAGATGGCTGGTTGAGATAAGCCTTGCACACCCACACTTGGTCCTGAGATAACAATCACGCCTATCCGTCCCAAACCATGCCTTCTCTCCCATGATGCACTGGCTCCTTTAAAACCCTGAACCCTCATCCATCTTGTCTCTCTGAAGTCACTTACTTTTGCTTTCTCTTGCATAACCAACAAGGAAAGTAACTTCTATAATTTCCAGTGATACAGAGCTGTACTGTGTGACTCAGGTTCCTTCAAATCATAGGCTAGCTGTGAAGTCAGAGCTATTGAGATAAAGCATACGCTGTGTAACTGAAATGAATCCAGGAGACTCTGAAATCAGAACGATGTTCACTATCTGATGTGTGAACTAATATTCTTAATCTAAATCATACTACATAGTAACCTTTTGTTGTTGTTGTGATTTTTTCGTATTACCCCAAATAATGAACAATTTCATTTACATTTTTAAATGTTAAAGAAATTTAATATTTACATTTTTTCCTTATTTGCTTTTTAACTATAATTTCAAAAGTATTTGGAATATGAAGGTAATTTGAAAACTAGAACAGAATTCTGAAACTGACTGAATTTTCTCCGACTGATTCTTAAAATGATTGAAATAGAATAAAAGAGATTGAAATAGGGAAAGCTGGGATGAAAATCACATCAGTTCTTACTCTGCACTAAATCTTGCATTTCTGAGCAAGTTTTTACAGGCAAAGCAAACACAGCATGCAATCCCAAGCCCTCCAGGAGCATCAGGCTACAGCTTATTTTTGGAGTTGTCATGGATGCTCTCCCTCCGGCAATATTTTTCCTAACTCGTGTATCATGTCTTCTTTCAACTCTTCGGACAGCATGTCAAGCATTGGTCCTGCAATCATCTGTTCACACAGTGGGAGAGAGAGGCTAGCCAAATACACACTGACTCGGGAGCAAGGAGACCCCAATCTTTGATACTTTTTCTCCCTACTAAAGAGGAAATCTTCTAAGCACATGGAATCAAGTTCCTGGATCGATAGGGAAAACTTTTAAATATATAGCTATCCAGTGAAAATTTATATCTTGACTAAGGATATGTTATGATAATATAAGTGATATCCTCATAAAGTTTTTGGAGTGACACATGAGGAATGAATGGGATAATAATATAAAAAGCACATGCTGCCGCCTCACTGCCAGTGGAGCCATCTTTCTGCCTTGCAAAGACATTGACTTCCATTCTGCCTTCATCTTTTAGAGTAGCTGAGTTGTGTAGAACTAGAGAATTGCACACAATAAAACACAGCTAAAATTAGTATAATGAGCTTGGGTTAGAAGAAGCAAGATGTCCTGGATCCTGTGTACACATGCTCGATTAGGCTAATTTGTCAAGAAATATTCACAGGGAATATCGCTTTCCTTCCCAACATATGTTGGGACCTTTGTTTGTTTGATTTTTTTTTTCTGATTCCAGAACCTTTCAGATAGACTGACTTGGAAAAGGAATTCTGCTAGACTTATGTTTTTAATATACTGCCTTAAACACTAACATTTCATTCAGCTATTTATCTGCAAGACTGCTTTTTGACCTATTTGTTATGGGAGAAGTTTCAGAAGAGATATTCAAGTTCCCTCTCTGTTTTCTGGTCTTAAAAACAGGAAAAATGGTTTCTGAATTATCGACTATTCCACTGGGAGCTCAGCAGGTGATTCCAAATTAAATTCACAACCTTCTAGGATGACATTTTCTGTAGAAAGTCCCAGGATATAGTTTTACCAACTGGATTCAAACCAAGTCTCTTTGTGACAATATATAAATCACTGAACTGCAGGATGGAGCATAGCTCTCTCGAAGTCCAAGGGTTAAGAATAAGGAGATGGATTTTTTTAAAGTAATCTGTGGCACTTTTGGGAAGGGATCAAGTGGCATAATTTAGCTTTTATACTATTATCTATATATCTATCATCTTTCCATGTACCTAGCTATGATCTATCTCTCTATCTATATCCTTCATCCATCTATCTATCTATCTATCTATCTATCTATCTATCTATCTATCTATCTATCTATCATCTATCTTCTGTCTAGCATGTATCAAAAATCTATCTTTATTATATATATATATATATATATATATATATATATAAATAATCTATCATCAATCAATCACAATACAAAACAATGAAGAAGACATCAAGTTGAGAGGGATAGGGTTGGAACATGGAAAAGATTGGAAGGAGGCAATATGGGAAGAGGAAATGGAACAAAAGGAGATCATATAGTTAAAATACATTTGAATTTAAAAAGATATTTTTAAAAGAAAACAAAAATTGAATGTGAAACTGGTGGACATTCCTGACACTTGCAATTTCTTTCATATCAAAAATTTGATCTTATTATAGCATTTGACAAGTCTTGACTCATGAAAAAATGAATTTATATTAAATTTTTATCTTGCTTGGTTTTTAAAAATCATTTTCCTTTGTATTTATCTTTCAAATTACATGTACATATATGTATATATAAAATTTCCTACTCAGTGCAATATGCTAAATCAAAATTTAATTTCTTCCTATTTCTTCCTCATATTTTTTGACTCTAGGTCTGACTATGTATCCCCAGGTGGCCTGGATCTTACTATGTAGACCACGCTAGCTTCCAGTGCCTTGCCTCAGCTTCCCAAGTGCTGGATGACTGGTCTCCACAAATGCACCTAGCTTAAAGCTTAATTTCTTCCTGAAATGTTTAGATTTGAATGAACTAAGGCAGTTCTTGAAAAAAGAAACAATTAATAAAATTTACAATAAATATCCTTTAAAGAATTTTGTTTCTCATACATATAACCAAATGAGGTCAAACTCTGTTTATTAAGATATTTGTATCCATTCCCTAAAACTAGAAACATATACTAATGCTTTTAATCGCACGTATAAAAATGTGTATGTGATCATAATTCATTCACCACACTGAAAATAAATATCTAGATACAGTGAAGTCATATAGCAAGTATGAATGAGCTATTATTGCTGTTTTGCTATTAGATGGTAACTACTTGTCTTTGATATTTTTTGAATCAGCATACTCATGAACAAATGAAAATACGTGTTGTCATGATTTCTGGCTAATTGAAGTAATCTGATTGCTCTGGTACTCTTAAAAATTTTGATGATATCAAAAAGAACTACCTTAATGTATAATTACCTATACTTTCAAATAACATAGTAATCTTTACCATTTTATATGCAAACCTAGGGGAAATTCCAGTTATCTTGAACAAGTCCATTTTTACAATATTCTTGACACCCTACAAAGCATGTTGCTTACACACATTTTGGTACTGGCAGCATAAATGGGACTCGGGGTATGACCCATAGGGTGTTATGGTTGTGTATCATATATGTAATTTTTTAACAATAGATTGTTTAAACATAAATTCTTTTTACTATTTATGTATGAAAATATTATTTGATGATATGTAACATGTCATTTAAATTCCTTTTTTATCAGCATATTTCATTGATAAAGTGGCAAGCACTTTCTTCATTCTCTCATGGGCTATCATAAACTGTATTATAAAAATCAGTCAGGGTTGAATAGTAAGACAGTATGACATTTTTCATTGTGTTTTTATCAATTATGCCATTTTGGCAATGAAATCTCTTAACCATTTTAAATGCATTGTATCTGAGTTTTTGCATGGTTTAAGTTACCTTGAATTTCTGTGAATCTCACTTCAGTATGACATACTGAACATGAGTTGTCAGAATGTAAGTTTTCTCTTTTATTTGACTAACACTGCAAATTATGTTGCTCCAAATTTTATGTTAAAAACTCTGCGTACTTCCTAAAGTCCCCTGTGTTTTGCTGGAGAATGAATGGTGAATCTATGCATTGTACTATCAATCACACAAACCTTCCATGTAGCCACTGACAGTAATTGTATTTAAGGAACCAGCTTATACTGATTTAAAAGACAAATGTACACTCATATATTATTTCATCAAAAGGTATATTAAGTAATATATACTAAAAATCAAGGCAATTAGATAAAATAATTTAAAACAAACATTCTTTTCTGCACATTTCCTTAATAGATATCATTTCGCATTTATATTTTCATTGAATTTCTTCTTTCCCCAAAACAACCAATTATTTTTATTTTCCTTCATTTTAGAACAAACCTAACTTCTTATAGTTTCAGTAATGTCTGACTATTGAGATTAAGTATATTAAGTTGAAGCTCAGGAATTGAGTCATGAGTGGAGTAGAAATGAGATGATTCAGAAATATCACTAGCAACTTATGCACAACTTTCTCCATGATAATAAGAAGTCTAGGGTAGCTGCTAAAATGCCTGGGTCAGTATATGCCTTTTATTTCAATTTGAAAATGCAGAGCCATCACTAATATTCAGACACACTGAACTTTTTCCTGCCATTCCTTTAGTGGAGCTCAACACTAGAAGGATGCTAGTACAGGTGCCACTCAAAGTGACCAACATTGCAAGAAGTGCACCCTGTTAGTTATTTAGATTTTTTTTCACCATGGATATAGGGATGAGACAGTGATTTCCTCCTGGTATGGTAATTCATGATGCTGTGGTACAGTAGCATCTTCATCTTCATCAACCCATCTGCTATATTCCAGTTGCTGAGATGTGACCCTTTCTGGAAAATAGCCTTAACATTCATAACCATCCGTCAATGTTGACAGGGCACAAAAATAGAAGTAATCATGTCTCTAAGATAAGATTGGCTATGTGTTTTGAGCCCTACAGTCTTTATGAACTGCAAAACATTTTAATCCTAGTCCTGCAGTTGTCAAGTCTACTTGTGAACAAAAAAGAACTAGAAAGACCAATGAGTCTCATATATACTTAATATCGACTTTTGGGCAAAAAGTAACCTATTTGATAGCACAGTTAGAGCTTGATGAAAAGCAAAATTGATTCGTTTTGCAACTTTTGTTTAGGACAATTAGTGAAACAAGGGATAAATTCATTGGACACAAAAATCTCAGCTGTATTTAGTGCTTCACTTTAACACAAGACACCGGTTAGCTTGGAGCATGCCCAGTTATGACAGAATCTAGATGTTCTGAGCAAGTGTCACTATTCTTTTATATGTCAGGGTCCATGATAATTTTCCTTGACTTCAAAGAGCTGCCTTCATCAATCTGAAGAGAACAAATGCATGCATCTTGATATTTATCTCATCAGTGCAGAATGAACACTCACTTTTCTTCATTTTTGCAATTTTCCATCAAAATCAAGATTATGTTCTGTATCTTATATATTTAACAGTATGGGAAAATAGTTATTGAAAATCCATATAATTTATAATTATCTCTTTTAGTAGTTTTTAAAATTTTCTTAAAGGAAGGAAATGCATGTACATTTTTACATATATTAATAAATATATGATTCTTCAGATAGAAGTTAATGGACATATATATTCTGCTAAGATACACATAGAAGCAATATATTATGTGAATTATCAAAATAGATTACTCATTACATATATATTAAAGAACACAGATTGCTTTCATTTTAGGCCATATAAACTATATTATTTATGATTTATGTTTTACATATACCATGTAAAGATAGATAAAAGATAAGAAGTATCTTACTCAGTCAAGTAGTTTTGACACCTCCATTTAAGAATAAATGACTATTACATAAAATGGCACAAAACTCTGAATCAACATATCAAACTAAAAATACTCTGATAGTGAAGATTGATAACTTGCCTAACCCTCATTTCAGACATCATATCTGAGATAAAAGGTTGACACCTTGCATGACCCTTCTCTTAGACTTATATTGTACTGGAGAACTCCATTTCAGGTATTGTGCACCTATGACCAATTTATTTCAGGGTGTGTCTGTGAAGCTTAAACTATAACACAAAGCTCATTTTAAAATAATTAGCTCCCAATAAGTATCTTATATAGCTAAAGATAGGATCCTTCAACACTAACAGTAAAAATGAAGATGCTATAGGGCTTTCATTTTTTCATTTCTTTATTATCTTTCTTTAAAAGAAAACAAACTACCTTTTTCATTTTACATATCAATCCCATTCCCCACTCTCTCCCCTCCTCCCATTTCCTTTACCTATCCCCCACCCCACTGATGCCCAATCCTCAGAGAGGGAAAGGCACATTGCTTTGGGGAAGGTCCAAGGCCCTCCATACTATATCTAGGCTGAGCAAGGTATCCATTCAAAGAAAATAGGTCCCACAAGAGACAATACAAGCAGTAGGGATAAATCCTGGTGCCACTGCCAATGATCCCAAAATCTGCCCCAGCCAATACAACTGTCACCCACATTCAGAGGGATTAGTTTGGAACGATGCTGGTTCCTTCCCTGTCCGGCTAGAGTTGGTGAGCTCCCATTAGCTGACGTAAGCTGTTTCGGGAGGTATCCCCATATGGTCTTGACCTCTTTGCTCATATTCCTACTACTCCCACTCTTCAACTGGACTTTTGGAGCTCAGTCCAGGGCTGTGATGCAGGTCTCTGCCTCTGTTTCCACCAGTTGCTGGATGAAGTTTCTATGGTGATATTTAAGATATTCATCAGTCTGACTACAGGGCATGGCCAGTTCAGGTACCATCTCCTCTATTGCTTAGGGTCTTAACTGGGGTCATCCTTGTGGATTCCTGGGAATTTCTCATTGCCATGTTTCTTGCTAGCCCCATAATGGCTTCCTCAATCAAGATATTTCTTTCTCATTTGTTCAACTGGTTCCTAGCAGCATTATTTGTAATATCCAGAACCTGGAAACATACATCAGTACCAGACAAGTTCAGCAACCTGTTATTTTCACTTAAAGTAAGTATTATTCAATAATTTGGAGTATAAATATTCTTCCTAATTGTTCCTTCCCATTCTTCACAGTTCTTGCTAATATATTACATTGAAACACCACTATGTATATATATATATATATATGATATGTGTATGTATGTATGTATATATATATAGTGGCATTTCATTATATTTTAATAAACAAAGTTTGACTGAAGAACAGAAAAGTAAAGCAGTCATTGGCCAGCTTTACAGACGAGCCAGCAATGCCAGCAATGCCACACACCTTTAATCCCAGTAGCCACACTAGTTTACAATAGGACCCTGTGGTAGTGGTGCATGTCCTTAATCCCAGAACTAGAGAGAATTATAAAATGGGAGGAGACTTCTTTCAGGCTCATTCTCATTCTGAGGTTTCCTGGAGACAGGATCACCATTTTTGGACTCAGGTCTAGGGACAGGTATATTTTAACAAAATCTATTAGCTTTTAATTTATGATACAGGTCTTTTCACTTATTTTCATATATATATATATATATGTACACATACACACGCACAACACACACACACACACACACACATATAGTTTCCATTTGGTAGATTACATATATTCTACCTCAGCAAGAATATTGCAAGTATGGCACGACAAATATTTTGATATCTGACAGAAATTAACTAAAGAGCAGATTTCACTTAAGTACAGAGCCCAGGCCCAAGTGGCTGTTTAAAAGCAAACTGACCAGTCAGCACGGGTAGCTTTTCTTCTTTGAAGAATTCCCGTTGACACCAATCATATTTTCCTACTTGTGCAGATTGCATCTTCTCTGTAGTTTTGTTGCCATATTCGTGATGACGCTTATATCTTCCTTGTCCACTTACAGTCGCGCGTTTGTGTGGAAAACTGCGAGCCTCACTTTGTGTATTTCTCAGAAAACTCTGTCAGTATTGATGGCTTGGGGAACAAGTGGCTGCTGTCTTCAAAAGATCAAGTGTGAAGAGTGAGATGTCAGTGTAGAGTGAATTAATATTTTCTCTGCATTTAAAATACACAGATTTCAAGGAGGTAGGATGAAAAATATTTAATTATCACTTTATATCCAGCCCTAAACAATCCACTTACTGTGACCTTTTTTTATCAAATACTATCTTATTATTAATTTGCTCCTGTATTAATTAGAGGTCAGTGAATGATCCCAAAGTATGCTTATATTTCGTGTGTTATATCCAGTATACTATAACTTTAGCCATTGTTTTCTTGGTCACTAAATAACTGTTTGCTTTATTCTTTTTAAAATTCTTTAAATAAAAATACTCTATTTGAAGGGTCACATAGTTATTAAATGAAAATCTGTCACCATGTTGCTCCTGTAGAAGTCAAGGAGTTTGGGATACATGGAATTTTTCTCATTCTCTTTAATTTTTTCAAAATTTACATTATACATAATCATATGCACAATTTAGACTTGCAGCCATTTTTAGAAACTGTAATTTTTGATTCAAAAGAAAACTGCAATCTTGCAAAAATAATACTCGGTTTAACAGTGTGTTTCCAAAGAAACTGTAGCTGCTTCTCCTCTCAGACAAGAGCTTCCTGATGGAATCTCTTAATATTCCATGCACAAAAAGGGGGGAAGAAAGCAGAATACTCCATAGGCACACATAGTGCTGCCGTGCAGAACACAATACCTGAAAAGGGGAAGTAATCAGGTCTCATTCTTTCATGCCACCAGCTAGCTCACTCCAGTGTGTACAAGCCTCCGATGGGTGATGGCCCCTGGAAAAATGATTTTTTGGTAATGATTTTTGTTACTTTTAAGTTTTTATTACAAGTATTTTAGGATTCAAAGATTAAAAATAAAACTCAATATAAATACACCCACTTTGCCTTTTAACCAAGCACTTTCAGACATCGGGAGTTCTGAAATACCACAGTTATTAGCGGAAGATGAATAAACTGGTGTTGCTTTAACATATATTCCTTTGTGAGCTCTAGCTACTAACCCTTACAGAATGACAGCCTATTATTTTTCAGGCACACCATCTTTAGCTACAAAGCTGGAAGGACAGCTAATTATATCCCTCCTACAAAGGAATACAGCAGAGAGATTTTGCTCAACATTTTTTAAGACTGTTGAGTGGGCCCATTGAAGGACTTAAGGTTTTTTCAACATTTGTGTGAGTAATGGTTTGTGTGCGTTAGTGTTCAGCCCCCAGTGTTGCATAAATTGTAATATGGGGTTACGATTGTGTACTAGTGTTACATTATTGAATTCCTATTTTCTGTGGATCTTTCATGAAAGTCTACATTTTTATTCTGATAGAAAAAATAGTTACTTCTTTTAATATGTGCCCCAACATTGCTGGGAAAGACATAAAAGGAAATAATTAAGTGAAGGTCTATGAAAATAAACATATTAACAAAGAAAAATGATTTATTATGCAATCTCATTATGCTCTTTGTAGAACATTGTAACAGTCATAAATAATTCTATCAAGTGTAGACACTAAAATTTTGTAGGGTTGTGATACAAAATGCATTTAGTGGCGTTAATCATCAAGAGAAGCATTGCAATCGGGGCTCTCCTTGTAGTATAATGCTTGCTGCTCTCAGATGGGAGGCAGAGGTAATGATCACAACAAAGTATTGGCATAGGACAGTATGACTTTGGTGCTCATGAGGTGAAAAGTGTGATAATGGAACATCAGAGATCAGAAGCAAGACATCTTTCTCTGTCGTGTTCCTAACAACTCGCTGTCTTGTTTACTCTCTTCCTGTCTTCTTCCTTAAGACCTGTGTCATTGGACTGCATCTACCTTGACTGAAACAAGGCATTCAAACTTTGTGCAAACAGAAATGTAGCTTTTAATGAATGAGATTTTCTAGTAGGACAAATGTCCATGGTATGTTTCAGGTGACTCTTAAGTCATCTGTGTCCTTCTATGAGCTCTGACTAGTCACAGAAAAGAAGCAGTGAGAATCGCAAGCAGGTATATGTAATGTAGGTATATTACAGACATAAAACAATTGATATTTGTTGAAATTTTAAGTGAAGGTTGTAATTTACTGTAATAGCACATTGCTAAGGAAATTGATAGCACTATAATTATAATTTCTTGTCTTTATTTTGGGGATTTTAGTACCCCTTGCATTGCTGCATGCAACTGCTTCTCTTGATTTGGGTGTATATCAATGTTTTTTTAAGTATCATTTCTAAACTTTCTTGTAAAGAGTTACAGCTTGCTAGAAGGATAATCTAGTGTTGTTGACTACAACAGACACCTGTTATATTTGACATTTAAGTCATGATTCTTGGTTATTACATTTTATTAGGAATTCACTTCCCACTGAGATGTAAAGGACCCTGGGTGCTAATGTCACTGTACTGCTCAGGAGCACTTCCATGCTTAGGCTGATTCATTACCACATCTTATGGAGGAGTCTAGAGGTTTTCATTCTACTTCATTCATCTTCTTAATATTTTCTATAGAGATAAGATTCAGTATTTAATTTGGAATAGAGTAGGAGAAAGAGATGCATGGAATAGAGCAGGTTTGTCATAAAGTGTGAAAGACAACATATTTTTACAATAGTAAATATTTATTAGCATATACACTCTGAACATGGCAATGTGTTTATATGGATATTTTAATGCAAACTTATAGTGTAATCTCAGAATTCCACCCCATAAGCCAGTTTATAATCAATTTCTTCTCGCTCATATCCTTCCACTCAACCCCTTTGACTAGTTAGCTTCTGTTCACTGTTCACTCTTTATTCAGGCATATGATTTTATGGCTCTATGTAAGTTCTTGGATACAGTGATGTGAGACCACATGTGATGCTTGTCTTTATAGGAGTTTCATAGTTTGCCTGATTTGACTTTGGTAATTTCCATTTTCCTGGGATTGATTTAACTTCATTCTTTACGACTGAAAGTTTCCATTGGGAAAATAACAGCTATGCATCTGACAGAGGTTTAATATCTCAAGTATATGAAGAAGTCAAAAAAAAAACTTGAACAGCATGAAGTCAAGCAAGCCAATAGGTAAGTTGGGAGACAAAATGAGAAGAGTTCACATAAGATGCAATATAAATGGCCAGTGTATACAGGATGATCTTTTAAATGAAAACAGTAATTTGGCATTTGAAAGCTCTCAAAGTTAGAACTCTTATGAAACACTAACATAAAAACTGAAAATTTTATTATGTAAAATTCAAACATGCATTGACCAGTCACTGTGTGACTAAGCATGTACATTAAACATTAGTAACATTACTAAAATAAACATCATTTATAAAAAATAAACATCATTTATAAAAATAAATGACATATACTATTTAAATTTCTAGTTCAAAAATTTATGCAGGTAAAGTTTAAAAAATACATTTTTAAAAATTGATGAAGGGTTTTTAAAATCACTAGCATGGCTTATCTGTTCCATCAGCCATTTTGGCAGCCTTTTGGTACTGAGTTATCAAAACAACTACACAAACTTAAAAGTAATGAGCAGCTCATTTGGAGACAGAAAATTGGCTCCTAAAAAGTAAACGAGACCATAAAATAGTTAGTAGGAAAAAAATGTAAATTTTATCACAGCGCTATTGGTACAGAATGATTTTCATTTTCCTGAACCTAAAGGAAATATATATGTGCATGGATGAAAACCTCACAGAGCTATTCAAAGCATGGCACCAAGGTCTGTACTTCCTGACTCAGAATATCAAAGCCTATGCTTTCTTAATTTTCTTTAAAATTATATTAACTTTTCAATCCATTGTATCTCTCTATATCTATCTATATAGCTGGATAGGTAATCATACCTTCTTGAAATGATGTACACTGTGTGCAGTGATTTGTTATTAAAATAACTTAGATCTGAGGTTGCCTACATTTTATTAATCATTAGATCAAATTCTAATATAGATATTATATACATCATAATAAGATATATATAAACTCAGATGGTCTCATGATTTTTTATTAACTAATTTATAACTTTTTGTTACAATTATTTCACATTTTTATTATCAAAACTGCTGACTTAAACAAGAGTTCATTTCACGGTTTTTTACTCTAAGTTGGGTTGCTACTCAAGGGACGGAATGACACTAGGTTCATGGTTTCCTGTAAAATGTGTCAGGAACAAATGAGGGGATATGCTGGATGCCTGTGAAGGATTCAACGGACGTATAAAACAGGGAGATTTGCTCTTAGTTGTAATTAAATGTTCATACCTTTGACAACTGTATTTTTTTAAAAAATTGTTTTATTTGACAATCACATGCAGGTGAAATTCTAAGTTTTCCATATATCCTACCATATACTATAATAACATAAGAAAAAGAAATATGAAGGTATTCATATATTTCTAGAGGATATGAGTCACTGAGGTAAGTTTAAATTTTATAAAGAATTTTTGAAAATATTTTAAAACGAATAATTTTATTATTGGACGTAGTTTTGGGAAGAGATGATGTCACATCAGAAGTAATCTGTCAACATTAGGGCAAACATGCCAATGAAAGAGAATTCTTACTCTCTCTCTCTCTCTCTCTTTTTTCGTCCTCCTCTTCTTCTTCTCCTCCTCCTCCTATGCTCTGTCCACATCCAAACCTAAAACCATTGCAACATGGCCTAATTTGACATCGTGGCCTTAGGTAGTGCGTAATGGTATACATACATGTGACAGATGTATGTATACCTACAATCAATTCTCAGTTCTTAACAAGCTTCACTTCTGTCATGGTATGGAGGGTAATGTGTGCTTATGTCTTTGGGGGTCAGTCCCATGAGACAGTAACTGATCTCTAGCTTTAGCGTCTATGGGCTGCGGTGATAATGGCACCCTCATGACTTCACCATCTTCAGGCTAGTCCTACATCTGTCACTTGATATCTTATTATCTCTCCATTGTGAGTTTCACAAATAACAACCAGAGAGTGAGACCAAGGAGGACACTAATCATATGAACCAAATGGAATACTCGCAGACCAGGCTGAAATAACCCAAACGTGCCAAGCTTAGCATGGAAGAAAAATTCCCTTATCACATTCTACTACCAAATCTATCTTTTTAGTATCACTACTTTGTGAGGTGTGTATTTTCTACTCCTTAAAACCTATGGATACCCGATTGCTAAAAGCACATGCAAGAGCCTCAGAAATCATTTTCAGTCCCAGTTTTAACAGAGTTCAATTCAATGAGAGTCTCTTCCTCCTTTGACACAATATTGTGATCCATCATGTTACTCCCCCCAGGCCTGCACTTGCTCTTTCCAGTTCTAGTCTTGAATTCTGCCTTCTGGTCTGCAAGATCCATGCAATAAGCTGCGATACTAGCTTGTCACAGCACTGTGAGGAATAGCTGAAGCTTTTACTTTAACAGTAGAATTCATTTATTATACATCATGGTCCAAATCGCTCTCCTTAATTAATTTTTCCTTTAGTAAAAAATGTAGTAGTGGTCAGGATCCCCCAGATTAGACATGAGAACCTAGGGTCAGCCCTTAGCCTGTAATAGTTCACTGCCTAAAGTGGTTTTCAAGTACCCATGGATTATCTTTATCCGCCTGAATGTTTTCTGCCTAGAAAATTAACAGCTGACTGCATTTTGAGTAAAATACTAAAGGAAATGGCTGATAAAAATATCAGTGTTGTATATCTGCTGAAGGCGATACATATCTGTTCTTTCTCAAAGCTCTGTTAAGCTGTCATCCTCACCCTTATCACAGGAATGATTATCTCACAGCACCTTATCGCCAGACTCTTTCCTGACCAGACAGAAAGAATCCCTGGACAGAGTCATGTGTCTCATTTGTCTTAAGGGGGTTGTTCTCTTGTGACAAATCACTTATCCTTGCCGTTAATAGTCAACACACAGTGAGCGCACTGACCGCGGAGGGGTCAGGCTCTGTGCGAAGCAGTATGGGATTTCAAATTACTCTAGTCAAATAAACCAAATGACAAGAAATTGATGGTAAATGTCCACCTGATTGCCTGCTTACTCCTGGATTTCTGAATCTGCTAGATGATACACCATGACTAATGCAATCCTTTGAAATTACTTCATTGTGCCAGAACATAGTGTCTGTCTCAGTAGTCAGGGTGGTAAGAGGGCAAGGCTTGGTGACAGATCAGGGAAGAAGGTGCTAAGTGACCGGAGCTGAAAAGGGAGTCCCAAGAAGGACTGCAAAAAGCAACTGAAATGGTTCAGTGGGACTAGTGCTTAGAGCACAGTTGTGCAAACCTGGATCCAAAGTGCTGGCACGCAAGCACTTAGTTGAGATGTCGAGGGTGTAGCTTCCCCATCATGACAAGGAGATACTATCTAGCAGTAGGTGTCCATGTCCTTTGGATCTTACAATCTTTCTGCCTCTTCAGTGATATTGTCTAAGTCTTAGATATCAAGGTGTCATTGAAGATACAGTAATTTGAACTTCACAGTCCATGGTCACAGATACTTGTCTTCTGTATTTTGATCATTTGTGGATCTCTGAAAGCAAGCATAGTGTCAGTATCAGTTGACAGGCATTGTACATGGGAAAATTTCACATGGTCCTACCCTAGATGAAGAGACATAGGCAATCATTGGCTGAAGAGAGGATAGGCTTCTAGATAGGTTACCCAGTTCCAAGTGATCATCCCTAAATGCATCGACTTCTAAATAGACTCTGTAGGATGTATGTGTATGAGTATGTGTGTGTGTGGGGGGTCTTGTGGAAGGGAGAGGGATGGAAGGGATACAAATTTCATTGCAATGTACTTTTTAGAAAAAATACTAATTTTTTTATAAAGCCTGACACATGAGATGCAACCGTAGTCCCACCTGGGGAGACAGACACAGGAAGATCTGTGGGACATACTAGCAGATCATCCTAACATATGTTATAACATATGTTATAACATCCTAACATATAAGTTTCAGACTTGTGAGAGATATGGTCCCCCAAATAAATAACAAATTAATTAATTAATTAAAAATAAGAAAGAGCATGACAGAACAATGTATGTGCTGCTCACCTCTGGCCTCCACATACACTGACACCCATATGCACACAGAGATATACACACACCTGCATACACATGTGCACAGCAGTGCACACTCAAGCAGTTGTGAGATAAGTCAGTAAACATCAAGAAAAATAAGAGGAAAAATGAAATGAATAAAATATCATAAATATAATTTGACACTTAACTTATGTGAACTACAAATTTCTTACATTTCTATTTCTAGATTTATGGAATGACTTTTTGCATCATTTCTGATTGCTCAATTTTAAGACCATTTCTGGAAATCAAATGAATACTTAAATTTATGGTGAGACCCAGGGAGTTTTCATTATCTTGCTAATTTATTTTTCTATTACATATACCACTATTGAATCATATTTCTTGCTAAGTGAAAAATGAGATTTAAAATGAGCAATTATAAATAAAGTGACTTATTTCATATTTATACATCAACTGTAGGAAGAATAGGTATTTATGGATCTTGTACAGAGTATCATCACCTCTCTTAATAAGACTAAAATTATTTTGTGTCATAGACGACAGTGAAGATTAATCAAAGATCCAGAGCAGCCCCTGAGAATCTGCTTGATTTTTATTTTACAAAATGTGAATTATCTAGCTCTTTTATTTAATATAATTTTTGTTTCCTTTCCCCATATTTCATGAAATATCTAGCATCTCGTGAATTTTCATTAATAAAGCAATGATTTAATATCATCTAACATAGAAGAAGAGAGGCTGCTGATAGATAAATGATACAATCAGAAAGCCAACCTAAATGCTGGCTCTCAACGGCTCGGAGGCTAAAACACATATCATGTGAGCTCCATAACCTGGGCTCCATCCCTTGAAGTCATGCATAGACAGAAGGAGAGAATAAATTCCATAGATAAATAAATTCTCTTTCCTCCATACACATGTAATGATAATGCTATCTATGGACACATACTATGCAGACATAGTAAGAATCAAATTTATTGAAAAAAATGAGGAAAAATCAACCTCAGATCTGCATGCATGAGAATGTCTTCACCTATAAGTATAACCTAGTTCTGCACATCACTCCATAAGAAGGGCATTCCTGTTTATATACTATTGAAACCACTGTCTTCACTACCTGGAAGATGGCACTAAGAAAGTGAAGTCTGAATCCAGCAGTGATGGGCTTATGCTTGCTCTTAAAATAGTTAAAATACAGTCTCCGTATTTTGCTGGGGGACTCATCTGGGCTCTGCTTTGTCCTACCTCTCCTATCTAGGGTTCCCCACAGTGCTGGCCATGATTTATCCAAAAGCGCCCAAGGAACATACGTTTTCTCAGCTTGAGAGCCTGTGAAGGCTGGAATTTATCTTTCTGCCAGATACAAAAGAGGCTGAGAATTCCCAAGCCCTGCATCATTGTTGAGAAGCAAATGAACTGATTTCTGTGTCAGTTATTCCATTTGCTCCCGGGAGCAATCGTTCTTTCCAGAATCAAGTCCTGTTGACTCTCTTCCAAACCTCATAGTAATTCTTGCCAAGCCATTTTGGAGAGGCGGTTCCTGGAGAACACACAGCCATATGGAATGGAGCTCGTGCTTCAGGCCAGCCCACACGATAGGATTTGCATAATGCAAACCACTGTCCACCATATCTTCACAAGGTTTTGGAAAATATTCATCTTTGGGGACTCCATGCTAAGGTCTAGCAAATTTTCTTTACAAACAACCTCAGAGAAAGGCTCGGTAATCAATTCCATCGATATTCTATACGATTAATTTCAAAAGGATGAAGGTATGAAGCGATAGTACACTGTCCCCACTTGTGCTCACTCTACCAATACATTGTTCAGTCCCTCAGAATGGCAACCTTTCTGTTTTCTGCTCATCATTATCATCTTCAGCTGAACATACCGCCTGTCAATCATGATATCCTGAGGAAATGCATTGCAACCAACACTTCCCAACACTTCTCCCCATGTTCCTTCAAATCCAGGAAAGAATCCCACAAACAAAGACACAACGAAACCTGTGTTTTAAAGGTATCAGAGCTAAAAAGTTATTTGCAATTGCAAGCTGCTGGGAAACGAAAATCAGTTTTCTGCAGTGTCTGCTATATCACAGGGATGGCCCCACGCTCAAAAGGAGTCGTATAACAGCCATAATTTTGGAAATCTTTTAAAGGGAGAACATGAAGTTCAGTAGGTAGGGAGGAAAGAGATTATCTTGGAGGAATTCAAGGAGGGGAATAAATATAATCAATGTAAATATATAGTGTGAAATTATGAAAGAAAAAATAACTTTTTTTTCTAAATGTCAAGTTTCAAATTTAGAGGAAGATCATCTTGATCACGTTTATAATTACATTTGCTTTTGGAAATACTAATGTTTAGACATTCTATATTATAGTACTCAAAAATAAATTTATAAATTATCTATAAATAACAGACCAATTATCAAAGTGCATAAAATCTATCTTATAAAAATTATTTAATGAGAATTATGAACAAAATTAAGGTCTGGAAAATATTTAGCAGAAGATCTAAATTGATAAGAATGTCTTAACCAAAAGATGTAAGTTACGGGGCAAAAAAATATTTGTTAGAATAATGGACTTAATTTGTTCTAAAACTTCAAATAACAAATCACTTAAACACAAATAAACAGCCACAATTATAATGTATTTTATTATCTGCATTATCATAAAACTTATTGCAAAATCTTTGTCTGACAGCTGAGTGCAAAAAAATGTCCTCCATGAATCACAGATCAGAAATAATCGCCTTGTAGACGATTCTGTTCTAATGTATGGATTAAGGGGAGACACTGGGAGTCGACAGAATTTTATATTGTTGTGTGATTCTGGTTCTTTGTTGGAATTCAAAAGCGATGTGTGCTCCAGTTGAGATTGTGCATCTACAGCATTGTCCACGTTGGTCCTGCAGGGAACACAACAGAATGTACAGGATTTGTCTATTTAATTTGGCCTTAAAATACCATTGTGTCTGGAAATTTCAGGCATAAAAAGTCTCATTTCCTTTATGAAAGGAAATATTTGGTATGTGGAGAGCAGAACACTGAATAGTATGTTGGGTCATACACTGTAATGGAAACTGTTTAGATCAGAATCCACAGACCATGGCTTAAATTTCAGAATATACAGTTATTAATGATGCCAGATACAGCATAATATCATAACGATTCAAGCCTGAATCCTTCATTGGAGAATAAGAAAAACAAATCTTTCTGCTCAAAATTGCGATGCCAAAATATTTAAAATATGTAAGCATCAACAGGCATGTTGGAGAGTAGAGACCTGTCATTGAAATTCATGTATATATGAGGGCATATGACGATCATTCAATCTCACCATGATGAAAATGGGGAAAAGATGTGCGCATGCATCCTTGTCATCTGTAGTTATATGCTTTTCTTCTGCAGTGGCTAGGGTTGATCCACAGATTCTTAGTCCTTTCTCATTCTTTCCTGTGTTCTTGTGTAGCGTCCTACTTGGCTTTAACCCTAACTTGACACACTCTAGAACTCACCTGGGAGGAGAAACTGAGTTGAGGAATTCCCTATGAAATTGGTCTGTCGGCGTGCCAGTCGGAGGTTATCTTGATGGTTAATTGAAACAAGAGAGTCCAGCCCATCATAGTACCCATTCTCTAGATTAGCTGATCAGGAACCTGAAGGAACCATAGAGCAACATCCTCTATCATCCCCGCTGTCCTTTTGTTTTCAGTTCCTTGGTCAGAGATGATATTGTGGGAGAGCAACTAGGCTTAACTTCAGGTGCCTTCTTGATTGTTTTCTCCCAACTTACCTCAATAATTGGTTGTAGCTTTTACTCAGAAAAAAAAACTTTTCCTCACTTAACTCTCTTTTAGTCAGAATATTTATCACAGCAGCATAAAAGAAATAAGAATAGGCAGTGATGCACCTCTCTGAATCTAGGTGTTCAGATTTTCAAACTAGATGGTTCTCACAATAAGATAAACTAATAACATAAAATGCATAATAATTTTTCAGTGCTAAAACATTACAGCTTCCCAGAATCATGAAGATTTTCGCTGTTGAGTATTCTACTAGATATGAACCTGGTGCAATAAAACTCACCCCCCCTTTTGAATTTGCTTCTTTCTCTGGAGTCCACGCCATGACATCAACCTTTCTTCACATATCCCTGAATTGGAGATATACTTCTTTTAAAACAAAGAAGGGTATTTGCATGTTAAATGTACATGTATTGAACATACGCACTATATTTAGGATGACCATATGTCCCAGCTACCTTTGTACCATTCCCAACTTACAGCAGATGCACCATATGGTTAAGCACATGTTCTTGGCAGCAGTGTTACAATTTGGATTACTTATGTATCCACCCCAACCATTATTTGCTCTTGTTAACTGGAGAAAACATTCATGCATTGTCTGTGTTCTCTGTGTTCTCAATGGATAAATTTAAAGACGTCAATACTTGTGTATGAATTTCAATCACAAAATCAAAAGGTCATTTGCTATCTTCAGCAAACAGAACAGCATGTAAACACACACACACACACACACACACACACACACGGACCACCACCACTACCACCACCACCACCACTACCACTGTATTATAATTTTTCTATTTATTTCCAGGTCTATGAGTTTTAGGTGCTCTTTTCTCTCAGTTTCCTATCAATCCCGTCTTTGTAATTCATCATCCTTCCATTAATTTATTAACTTAGCATTATCATTTAAACACATCCAATTAAATATATATATATATGCTTCTAAATGTATATACATATATGTCTATTGTGTATACACAGATGTTCATATGTGGAAAAACATGATAATTCATGTAAAATAGAGGTTGCTTATTTCTTGATTGAAAGTATAAACTAGATTTCATGTTTCACATCCTGCAACATCTTGTGTATATACCCTGTGTTTTCAGGACACATTTCAATAATATTCAACAATTTTTATATCTGAAGGTTCTTGTGGGTATTTTATAAATATTTCAGTATAGAAAATAAATTATCCTATTTTATATTTGAGTTAAGAGTCTTGGTCATATCATATGTCATACAGTACACAGAATGCTATTCTTTAATTACCTGAATTACCTGCTCTGTGATCTTGCAACAAATCCTCTGATGTTTCACAAGGATATACGGAAATAGCATGGAGACATGAAAAGGAGCCCAATGTTTTAACACTTTGGGGGATATATCCTTTGTTTAGTAGCTGTAATAAAGAGAATTCTGTGATTGTAGAGCTGACTCTATATACAGATAGAACTAGAGGAGGCAAATGTCATTGGAAACTATACCAATTGAATGTTCAATATTCATATTACGTCAAGAGCATGCTTCTTAGCACATGCAACTGGTCACTTTACTTAATGACCTGACATCACAGAGAAATGATTGAAACGAAATCTTACCATAGAGGCTTCTGTATAGAGGACAGAGATCAGTGAATGTGATTATATATTCACTTATAGATTTCCACCAATGGTGTGTCTGGGGAGGCAGGTGTTTGGAAAAAATATACCGGAAGCAAAGTTTCTAACAAGAAAATCGGTGTAAAAGGTATCTGAACAAATCTTGCTCAACTGGAAATTTAATGAAAATATTTTTGTTGTTTATGGATAATCATCTAACTTAAATCTCACAAAAGATTTTCATAATTAAGTAGGTGACATAACACATTGTATAGGTAGCAGTATGCCTGTTATTTTCCAATCACTACTATCATTGCCTATTGGGATCCTAGATGGAATTGGGCATACTGTTGTGAATGGAGGCTCTGCATAGATTTTACCCATATAGTCGGCCTGAATATTATTCCCATTGAGAGTCCAGTATACCTCTTCTAGAGCCAGAAGCCTGATTCTCTAGAGATCATCTGGTCTCTAGATGATCAAGCACATATCTGCCTGCACGGTGATTCCATCAGACAGCTCCCTTCACATGGAGAATTCCTTGTGTTCTAACTGGACCTTGTGTTCTCTGGACAAGGCTGCTGCACTGCCCAAGATTGACTCTGAGAATGCTGCACACTCCATCCTGCTCACACACAGCAGCCTCTAATCAGGTAGCTTGCTGCATAGCAACAGAAGTGCAGCAGTGATTCAAAGTCTCCACAGGTATCATCTTGTCTCTTGATTTCCTAAAAAAATGCTCACTTGATAAGCTCACAGGAAAGGATTTTCTGCACTCAGTTCCTGGGTTAAACTACTGGCCCTGCTTTGCAGGGATGTTACAACGTTCTCCAGATGATATATCCTCTGAATAAATGCTCAATATGCAGTGTCAATTAATTTTTTTCTAGCACATCTTTACATACGTATTGCCAGTAGACAACAGCTAAATTTGATAGTTCAATTTTGTTCAATTAACTAAATACTTGTTTTTAATTTTAGTTTCAAAATGTTATTTATTACAAAACAGCATATACGAACTGTACATTCTAATGCTTCTAAATCAACGAAGATGTTAAACATATGGCTATGGTTGGCAGAGAAAAATAAATAAAAATCACTTTGCATGACAAATTCCAGAAATTATAATCCTGTCCATAGTTCTCTTCCTTTAGAATTGATCCTTTTGGTATTCAAATACTGCTACAGTGGAAAATGTTCAAATGGAATGAGCATTTGAAAAGATTTTATACAATGACAGAATTAAAACTATTCAGGTTTTGATTCTGCACCTTTGCAATGATGGCAGTATAACTATTTATTTCACATTGACTCCTCCATATCAGAAGCACAGTCCATCCAGAGGTGTGTATGCAGGGTTTGCATTGAAAGCAAGCATAGGTGAGCAAAAATCTATAGAAAACTTTTTGAAATAAATGAGGTCAGCTGAGTCGTGCCAGGGTCCCTTACAAAGCTGTGTGATCTCCAATTTAATAACCATAAGAATACAAACATTGCTAGATGACAAGTAACCAAAGCAAACTCATTAAGTTTTATTTGTTATTATCAAATTTTATTTTTATTTGTTATTATCAAGCTTCAAGAGAATAAACTTGTTAGGAACTCAGTTGATATGGTATTTGGGGAGAGAACTTCCTAATCATGAAGCAAAGTATGCATGGGTACTCTATGGCCTAGAACTGTGGTATCTTCATTTACCTCTGTACTTCTGTCTTAAGTCCTCTGGGAGTGTGTGTGTACGTATCTACGTGTGCATATGTTACTGTGGGGGACAGATAGGTTTACATGTATGTGCACAAAAAGGAAAGACTGAAATCAATCCTGGAAGACATTTCTCAGGTACTATCCACATTGTTTCATGAGACAAGTTTTCCTTGTGGCTCACAGTTCATGCATTAGACAATTTTGGCCGGTCAATGAGTCCCAGAAAATAACCTAACTCCACTTCCTCGTTACCTGGATTAGACACATGTGTGACTATGTATGGTGTGTTATCTCCTGGGTTCCCAAAAATTGCTGCATTTATGTCGTTTTATTCAATATGAAATGAAAAAATACTCCCTTAATATTAAGTATTTTATAATTTATATACCTAAATACAACAGATGTCTTATCATAGAAATTTATAAAACATCATTAGTAATTATATCATTCTGATACCTTATAATTTCATAGATCTTGCCACTTTGTTACTGGAAGGGTAATTATTGCTTCCTAGTCTAAATAAATTCTTGATACTTGTTCATAAATATCTTAGAAAGTAATTTTCAAATTTTCTTCTCCATGAACGCAATTACTTTGAATTTTAAGTGAATTTATTATGACTATTTTATTGTAAATGTAGTCATTTTTCTATGTCATCTATTTGCATAGAAAATTATATGCTTCACAAATATTTTACTTTGGCTACAACTTACCTAGCTTGAAAACTTTTTAAAACTTGCTAATGGTCTCGTATCTAGCCCAAATATAATGAAAAAGATTTTTAAAAGGCATGTGCAAAGCATTACTATTTGAATTGAACGTATCCCCACATTATTTTTACATATATCTATGACTGATATTGACCAAAGACATTATGGTCTTAAAAGAGAATGAGATGTGGATGTCTGTCTTCTGTGATATAACCATGTCTACAATGATAATTCTGTTAATTCAGAGTTGAACCAAACGAAGTGGTAAGTCAAAAGGTACATTCTTTGTAAGGGAATTTATTTCTAGTGTAAAAATTTACAAATTCCCACACCCCACCCCGCAAAAAAAAAAAGAAAAAGCCCCAAATCTATGTGGTTTGCCCTCAGATGCCTGGCCTGGTATATCATGCAGTATCTATCCAGACACAATAACCAACATAAAGAAGTGAGTAGGGTTTCAGCTTTGCTTGGTCTCTGATCCAGATAGTAATGATCCCAAGTAGAAGAGATTCCACCATATGCAAAGCATGAGCCACTTAAAATAGGCATATACAAAGCATATTTAATTACTTAAAGTTTTAAAAACATTTCATTTGATCATTTCACTTAAAATTTTCTATGTTCCTGAAAAATTCTGGGATCATTGGTATGTCTCATACTATTCCTTCATTGAGATCATTTGCATAAAATGAATAAGATGATTATGATTTATAAAATTATGCTCTATCTTTGTTACTATACAACCATTTTAAACTTATTATTGCTAACTTTTTTATTATGGCTTGAATGTCTAAAGTTGTCACTGAAAGATGAATATCTAAATTATACTGCTTTTATAGACTCATTTTGATTTATGTTACCACATGATGAATAACCAATATCTTATATATATTGAAATACACTTATACAAGACTTACTTACTTCCATGCCAGAGGCTAAGACAAGAAGGTTATGAATTTGAATTTGAGACCAGACTAGGTTACATATGAAGACCTTGTAAATCAATATATTCATACTATTTATATACTATATATATATATATACAGAAAAATACTCATGTATTTATTTGTATATGAATATATGATGAATGCTGAATTAAAATTCTTATTTTGCCTTTATGAATGATTCCAGCTTTGTTTATGACCCACAAATGTTAGTATTAACTTAGTAATATGGAAAAGGATGATTTATTTTTTTCTGATATATTTTATCTTACTTTTACTTTATTGGTCCTGAGTAATTCAAGTATTTTTCTGTCAGAAGTCAGCTATATCAATGTAAATATGTATATCGTGAGAATAGACATGTTTATATTCATTTCTTCAAACTCATGATTAAGGAAGTCACTTTCACAACTTATTTCAATCATATACCTTCGAGCTGCTAAACTAATTTCTCAAACTTGAAAAATTACAAGAGTGAATAACTTAACATATAAATAACTTAAATACATATTCTTAGACTACAAATTAACTGAGCTTGCTCAAAAATCTAGGTTGTTTTGGATATGCAACATGAGATTTTTGCTCATTTTCTAATGTGAATTTTCTTCTTTCTTATATTACCATATAGTTGATGATTTTTAACCTCAATCTCAAATTGAGTGGGAAACTTCCTGCCTGCTCCTTAACTTTCACAGTACTGGGAGCTGCAGTGCAGAATGTCAGGAAAGTGAGAACATCTATGGTTATACTCAGTAGTGGACACTGCAGGCTCCAGTATCAACCTGACATGCAAGATGTGCCCACTGGTACAAATGTGGCCTGACTTCCTTTAGGATAACTGACTGCTTCACCCTTGTTCCACAGAAGGAAATCTCTACCTGGTACTTTAAATTTGGTCAATGCCCATAAAGAGTTCATAAGCCCTAGGGTGAAAACCAATATTGCTATTCTGCTAAATGGTAACGCCTTAAAACCTTAATGAAGGAGGAGCATTCATTAGATAGATGTCAAATAGAAGTGGACCTTTTAAGATGTTGTTCCCATAAAATGAGAAGGAATAATAAATTATAGTGATAATAACTATCATGTGCTATTATTTAAAAATAAAACTATTCTAAAGCTTGAATTTTGGGAATATCTTTGTAGAAAAGATGATCATTTTTCTTTATTGAAAAAAAGTCAATTAAACTTCAATTTCTCTAAGCTCAGTGTTTTCAGTGACCTCTATAACCATGACAATGATGTTAACTTTGAACCTCCCTAGTGGATGAAACAATGCTGGACACACTATAAGGAAAGAAAAAAAAAGGTGTATTAGATTGTGGATGGGGCTACTTCAGGATTCTGGATATAGCTCATAACATCAACTTCTGAGGGAACGTTGATGCTAAAAATATCTGGTATGGAAACAGGAGGAAACTTAAATTTCTGTTAGTATTTTATCTAGTATTTTGTAGATTTGTGTGCATTTAGAGGGCTTCTCAAATAGTTGTATGAGGTTAGACTCACATTAAATATTTCATCGTCTAAGAAGCTCTTTAGAGACAGAGAAAATAATCAGACAGAGATGTGAAACACGATCTATATAATTACAAAATGTCACAGTAAGTTTATTAGGTGAATAGCATGAATCCACGTGGGATCAGGCATGAATTTATGGAAGACTGCAGGAAAGACCTCTAGGCCATCTTCAGGAACAAAGAAGGCCTGCTTGAGTGTGCAGAACGGAAGTGTGCTTGCTTTAAGGGAAATGTGAAACCTGACAAAGGGGATCTGTCATCCTCACAATTCATTAGTGGCATTTGTCATCTCTTTCTAAGCGAGATTTACAGAGAAATAGATCCAGAGAAGTAGGGGAAAGAAAGCCTTAGAGTTAAAAGCCTAGGATGATTCCCAGGAAGCCACAAGGGGACTTGTTTTACAAATGTAAACTCGGTAACCTTTGGGATATAAGGATGGCTTGTGAAGAATTATTTCCAGCACCTCCCACTACTATTACCCAAAATTTCTAAATGATTATTTAGCTTTGAAAAGGTTTTAATTTTCTTTAGAAAGGGCATCTCATCCTGTGGTCCAGACTGGCTTCAAACTCTCATCAACTATCCTCTCGTTTCAACCTTCCAAGGACTCGGATTACAGCGATTAGATTCCACACCAGACAATGCTTGAAGGCAAAATGCAAAGAGCTATAAATGTCAAGAGAGATGCCGTTTTAGAATTATGTTATCTACCAAGAAGTAAAAAAAGGCCTTATTTATTTGTTTATTTATTTATTGTTTATTTTTGACAAGCTACAACATGATGCTTTCTAAACTACTACGCCTGTCTAGACTAGGTGACTTGTTCGAATGTGCCTGAAAAGGGGAATGAGGATTGAGAAAGAAAGAGACAAAAGACAGAAAATAGAATCAGGAGGGCTTCCAATGAGTACTATAACAGCCTCAAGTTCATTCCTTATAACTCTTATATACCCAAAGGAAAAGGGAAGGGCAAAAGACTTCCTTACCAATGATATAAGGAATAAATAAGTGTAATTATCTCCTTAATCCTCAAAATATCTAGTAACCAGGCCCTTAGTCAAGCATCCTGTAATTTGGCGTTGAAAAGCAAAGCATCTAGTGACCATGCCTTTGGCCAGACATTCTGTTATTTGGTCTTCACAAGTTTGACCTCTCTGACCTTGAGTCAAGATGGAACTAGAATCACTGTGGGCTCCTATACATGACAATCCATCCTGATGGAGAATCTGTTATTTCAATAACTTTCTATTATGCCTTGGCACAATAGACATAGTGCTGTGGGTTGATTAATGCAAATATGAGAAGTCAAAACTTTGCTTAATACAGATAACATATACTTCGCATGCTTTATAGCATTGGGGTTTTCAACCTTGAGGAACCGGAGAATTTCACACAATAGACACAGTAATGAAGGTGCTTAAATGAGCACAGCTGCTTAAGGAGAAAAGCCAAGGGAGAAAACAGAGTGAAAAGCAGAGTCTTAACATAGACCTTTATCCAGTTTATCAGATACAGTATTTTATCAGCAGGTATTTGCCCCATGAATGAATGTTTGAGTGAAGTACGACCCACTCTGCTGTACTCTAACATACCATTGAAGTTCCCAGTGGACAATCCAGATTCAGGAAAGTGGTAGTTACTGCCTAGGGCTTCAATATTTTCAGAGACAGTCCCAAGTTATTTTTAATGATTTACCTGGGACTTTGTCACTGGGAAATGTCACCAAACCAATGGAGAGGACACTGAGTTTTTATCTTGCATTAAATCAGACTCCCTGTGGGAGGCAGCTGGGTTACAATAGAAGGGGAAGTCTAGCTGTTTGGGGTGTGTGGGTATTGCCATTTTATAATTGCAATGACGTGCTGGCTTGGCACAGATTCAGATACCCTTTTTGAACCCATCTGATCACTTCCAGAATGGAGAGGTTCTATTTGGTTACGGTTCATGGGCAGTCATTTCAAAAAGGGCATGCATTTCAGGGTTATAATGCCTGGAGTGGGCATTTTCCCCACATCTTCCTCTAAACATAAGCAATGCTGAAAGCAAGTTTTAATAGCTAATAAGGTCAAGAAGAATAACTGGGAAATTTGGGCTAGGAGTCACTTTTGAAGTGACTTGAGAGAGGATCAGAGACTTAGAGAAAGACCGAAATGTGATCCGTCTATGCTTCTAATCCTTAATTTTTTTCCCACAGTAGATTCATGCTCAAGTGTCAATTTTTTTTCCCTTTCTTCCTGTCAGTATTTATGTATCACCCTATTTTTAATCTGACAATTCTGCCTGGTCATATATAATGCTGCTGTTAAAATCGCTTGACTTATAATGTCCTCCGTCATGAAAATTCTTATTTTTAATCTTTCTTGCTGAAAGATAAATATATTCGATTGTAGAGCATTTGACAGTCAGGCATTAAGGGAAACTGGTACAGTATCTATTCTTCACACACTGACACTGAGATTGAAAAGAACATTAATGTGTGTCCATCAAGTACTCATTGGCACAAAAAAAGTGCAGAAATGTGGTGAGGGGGTTAAGCAACATCACTTGTCTGGAGTTCTTGCAACATTCTTGTATCATTTTACTTCCAATTCAAGGGGCTGCTAGACTTAGAGACAACACACTACTCATTGCTTCGTTCTCTTTATTTACTTTACTTATATTTACACTGAGAAACTACAGAAGACAGTAGTCCAGAGTGATATGCACGAGGCACAATGTTTTCATTTCCTCATGTGAAAAGAAATAGAGATGTAGAGGAAGCAGAGCTACATGACATCTTTGTGATACAGATACCAGTAAGCCTACCAGTAGCGATTAATGTCTGATTCTTACATCAGCAGCGTGAGTTCTTCCCATCCAGATATGTCGACTGTGTTGTAGGAAAGATCAGTGTCAAAGACTTAGGAATCCAAGGACAAAGGTACCCAGAGATACCTATGTAGATAAGCCACAGTGCAGTCTGGTTAACTGCATGGCATTCTGGTAAAGTGATTTCATCCAAACTAGGTGTCTATTCGAAAGAAATACATTGTTGTGGGACAATGATCTTGTACCCTGTTAAGATTTATCCATTGTATTGCTTTTAATAAAACACCGATTGGCCAGTAGCTATTCAAATAGTATAGGTGGGGTGACCAGGCAGTAAGTAGAGGTGGCGTGACCAGGCAGTAAGTAGAGGTGGGGTGAGGAGAACAGGGGACTTTTGGGAAAAGGAAAGATATAGTCTGTAGTCATCATTCCATGCCATGTGGCTCACACAGACAAGAATTATGGGCTAATATAAGCTAAAAGAGTTAATAAGAATTCTAAGCTAATAGGCCAACCAGTTTATAATTAATGTCGGCCTCTGTGTGATTCTTTTTGACTGAACGGCTGCAGGACCAGGTGAGACCGAAACTTCTGTCAACAAATGGCGCCTCTAACCAACACATATGTTTGAGTTGTCATTGACTAGAAACTGGAATTTGTGCCACAGACCTTCAAGAAGAAACTATATTGCTTGTTACAGGAACTGTAGAGAACGGATGAATAGTATTTAGGTAACTCAGAAACGTGAGAGAAAACCCAAGTTTTAAGAGGCTAACTGAAACCCTAGCTCGTGAAAAGGCATTGCCGATCATTGTGTCTACTTCTCTCTTTCTTTTGCCGAGTGCATGTTGATTTGCTTTATTTAGATTTTATCAGTAAACAGTGCTTTGCATTGTGGATCCACTTATTTCTAGCCTACATATAAATATTTCCTGATAGTGAAAGCTGCTACTCTACAGGGGTTTTTAAAAGCCTATCACATCGTATGACATGTGTGTATTCTTGGGAGCTTAAAGAAATGCACAATAGAAACCGTCAGTGTTTCTTGTGTTAACTGTGGAGAAACAGGCGAGTCTCTGCTTGTCTTTCAATATTTTAGACAGATGTACTGTTTTAAAGGAAATAAATTTAAAACCACACCCATCCAAATACTTTCAACAGATATATAAGCTAGCATAGCAACATTGCACAGAAATACACTACTTCTTCACTCTCATTCTCATTGTCTTTAAAATCCTTGATGCTTGATAGACAAAGATAATAACTGATTAATAAATTGCTAATTATTTGTGTATCTGAAATTGATATAAAATGTCTAAATAAGAAAACTGATGATTTGTTCTCCCTTAAAAATTTTGATTTTTCTTGTTACTTTACTCAATTCTGCAATCCATCTTCTTTTTCATGTAACAAATTCTAAGCCTTCCAAACCTCTAAATCTAGATTATCAATATACATATTTATATATGTATACATATTTATATATATGCATACAATATATGCTTGAATTATCTTCTCCATACCAACTCATGGGGTAAACTGTGGTTCGGTAAAAGACTGAAGAAGTTAAGAAGGGAGGTGATTTAAAGTTCTGTCACTAGATTCACCTGCAATCACCTACCTGGATTATGATGTCCATTCTTAATGATGGGATGAAAATCAGGGACCCAAATAATGCAACAGAATCAAATTTAATGTCACTGGTGTCCTTTCTCAGTCCTTATAGAATATTTAACTCTAGGATCATATTTTCCAATTCAAAGGGTTAGAATCACACTACCTGGGTTTTGTCTCATTTCTGTTCATGTGGCTTGTCTCTGGACTAGAGAAAACTCAATACATAAGAAAATGTCTTTGGAAAATAAAACTGTGCCTATCTGATGACACTGGCCTGCTCATCCATGTCTCTTCAGTTACCCAAACACTCCCATTTATTCCAGGCTATTGTGGACACAGACATCCCACAAAATTTACCACATGCAAGAAAGCAGACTTACTCCTCCCTGGCTAGAGACCTCCTACTGAGTGGAGCTAGCTAAGAGCACATGACTGTCCCATCTACCAAGCTCTCGTCCATATAGAAAATGGTGGCTTGTCTCTGCAAGAGGAAGAATAATATCCTTTCCAGTGGGACACCTGGGTAAAACATTATACATCCTCCAGATATAGTGTTTACAAGTTAAACTAAGAACAAATATTTACTATACAATATTATACAGATTTCATAATACAGTTGGCAAAATGGATCTTTAATTAAAGCTAGTACATGTTTCTCGAACAATGTGTTTGATTCAGTCATCAGTTCAATTTTATTTGAAATACAACTAAAGGAACAATACCAGTATAAGTCATATGTAGCTTCGGTATGCTGAGGTATATTATATTTCCTACATATAAATTTTCTTTTTCTATTCATCCTTTGATGGGCACTAAAGCTGATTCTGCATCTTGACTGTGGTGACTCATACTGAAAGGAACATGGAAGGAGTGATGTATCTTCCATATACTGATGTTTTTCCCATCTTTGGATACATACTCAGTAGTGGCATTACTGTGTCATAAGGCAATTCTATTTCTAGCTTCATGAGGAATATCCACAATATTTTCTGTAGTGACTAGGATAATCTCTGTCCCTGCGCAAAATATGCAGGAATTCTCTTTTCTTGTGTACGCTAATTTTTTTTACACTTTTTCATAATATCTAATTCAGGCTAATAGATAAGAAGTGACATCTCAAAGCATTTTGTTGATAATTAGGCATGTTGAGTGTTGATTCATACAGTTCTTGAACATCTATAGACTTCTATTGAAAACGCTTATCCTCAATCTTTTACTGATAGTAAATGAGGTTTTGCCTTTTCTTTCCATTGAGTTGTGATGATTACTTGATGGAGAAGTTTCGAGTATTGGGTGATGTGTGATTTGTAAACATGATTTTCTGTTCTACAAGCTCCGTGTTAATGGTTTCATTTGGCATGTATTAAGCTGTTAGTCTTCATACAACTTGAACTATTTGTTTTTCAGTTATGTTGATTGTAATTTCAAATAATCCCCCAATTATTCTATAACCCAATGTCATGAAGTTTTATACAGGTTTATAGTTTTTCATGGCACATGTATTTTTACTCAGTGTTGAACTGATATTTTGAAAACAGCATGTGACCATAGTCATTTCTACTCTTCTGTGTCTAAATATGCAGTCCACCTATATTTATTTTTTGATGAGACTCTTATTTTTCTCAACATGTTTTTGGAACTGAAAACTCAGCTGGGTATAAATATGTGGAACTCTTTCTGGGTTCTGTATTTCTTTCTAATGATTGATTCAGCTGGTTTTATGCAGTACAGGTTTGTGTTGATTGATTGCATTTTGTAATATAGTTAGAAGTCAGAAAGGTGGGTAACTCCCTCTTTGCTTTTCTTTTTGAAGATTATTTTGGTTAATGCAGTGGTTTTGTGTGTTGATTTATTTTTTAGACTTAAAATACAATTTCTTAAAAATGTTACTTAGTAATAGGTATTACATTGAAGCTGAAGAGTATTTGGGATAATATACACATCTTTAAAATAATGATTTTTCTAATCTATGGACATGTGTGTTTCATCTGTTTCTATCTTTTTCAATTTCTTTCATCAGCATCAGTGTGTTATAGTTCACAAGGAAAGATAGTTCATTTTGTTTTATTGACTGTGCTCATAAGTGTTAAGTTTCACAGTGTAAATTATCGTTTTATTTCTTTGATAATACACTTTAGTGCATAGGAATGTTAATGTATTTTGTATGCTGATTTTATATAGATATCATTTGACAGACTTTTAGCAGATTCTTTCAGAGTTTCAACTTATAAAATGATATAATCTGTATTCAGGTCTTTGGGCTCACACGTGTAAACTCAGAATTTGTGATGCAGAGGCAAAAGAATTGTTTCAAATTCAAGGCTACCGTGGGCTACATACTGAGTTCTGCATCAGCCTGAGAGACTCAATTAGATCTTTTCTCAAAGATACAAACAACTGGAAGTTGGCAAACACAAGTAAAGGAAGGACGTTTGGCAGAAACAACTGAAGAAAATGTTGTTTGAAAATACTATAATGACACCTATTTGTATGCTAATGGAAAATTTTTAAAAAATTAAAATAAATAATAAAGTAAATGATTAGGATTTATAATGCTTAAAAACAAAACAATGATGTCACATGTATGACTCAAGTCTGTCCACTAGGGTCTCCTTCTCTGGCTTGTTTTTTATGATTTGAATTTCTGTTCTAATCAGAACTTCAGAGAATGGTTGCTCTTTATATATAAGTTTGGCTCCTTACATCTTAGCTTGCTTGCCTTTCAAAAAAAAAAATACTGTCTTCTGCAATTTTGAGAAACTTTTTAGTAGTAAGGGTAAGAGGCCCGCTGAGTAGACCCTGAGATGTGTGTTCCCCAGTGAGGCCCTGGTGAAGGTTTACATGCCTGAACAGTGTTGAAAATCTTGAAACAAAGTTGTACTTCACTGGAGACTCTGGCACGTGCATCTTTAACACATTCTCATGAAGTCATGTAGCAAGTTAAAAGATTTACTTCAGAAAACCAAGATTCAGGAAGAAAAAATAGAAGAGGGATTACATACTGAAAACAGCTGATGACAGATTGCCTTCTATGTAACCTAACCTCTTGATTGAGAGCCAGAAACTAGAGTTGACTGTGTCTGCATATTAAAAGTTTTAAAACCAGAAAATGCTAATCTACATGGTGAAAAATGAAATAAATATCTTGGTTGCAAAGTTCATTGCTGTGATACAATCTAAATAACCTTTAGGTGATCATGCTACACATTAATACAGAATTACAGAATTACATTAATACAGCTTACAGAAATAACATGTGTGTCCTTACTTGCCCAAGCACAATTTACTGCAGACATAATTTTTGTATGATGCAATGTTAGCATGAAAATTAAAGACCAATATCTTAATTCCTCAGCATTGTAAACAGATTTGACACCAATGCTTTGTGTGTCCTTACTTTGTTAGAAAACTGAGTTTATTATCTATGAAGCCAATAGAATATCTTTCTGTCATGGGAATAGAAAGAATGGCAGATTTCATTCCTCTAACTTTGTGTGTGATCTTTACAGGGGAAACCAATTTTAATAAGTTCCTGTGATGCTAGCTTATCATGAGAATTCCTCACATTGCTTTCCCAAAGGTGAATGGGGCTGAAATTGGACCCTTTCTAATCTTAACTCTGTCTTGTCTGCTCCAACTTCTATTTGTTACCCTTTGCTTTCTTTTCTTA
The DNA here is from genome assembly GCF_982192425.1 of Myodes glareolus. Taxonomy (NCBI): domain Eukaryota; kingdom Metazoa; phylum Chordata; class Mammalia; order Rodentia; family Cricetidae; genus Myodes; species Myodes glareolus. The sequence continues at coordinate 60,959,815 of NC_142048.1, forward strand.
TCCCTGGTCTAGACCCTGGTTAACTAATACATTTAGATTAATGGAATGTCTCCCTTGTAATGCTCCAACTTCTGGCTTCCAGCCTTGCCGACTTTTAGCTAATCCTACTCTTATGTGTGATCCAATCCAGGAGGGCTAAGGGATCACAAAAGAGTCTATTTTATTCCTTGAGACTTCCCATCACTTGACTCCTAAGACATCCATGTTCCTGCCTTATTTCTGACTCAAATAACCCACTTTAAAGAAGCCAGTTCACTCATTACTCATCCTTAACTCATGATCCCATTTTATGGCCCTCACACAGAGATTCCTTCTTAGAGCCCATGGCAGAGACATACCCCTCTCCCATAACATACATAGACCCTCAAGGATTTCTTACTTAGAATTCATTTAGCAGTCTTTGAAGATTTCAAGTGACTTCCTTTACAACAAATATTGATCTGCTGTCTTCTTCTTACAGATCCTGTCTGCATAGCTTTTACTGCCTGCATAGCTGTCTTATATAACTTGCAAAAGCCACATGGCCATCATTTATTCTCTTTGCAAAAGAGTATCTCTTCAAGGATCCTGGCTATACACATAGGATCACAAGGTAGGGAGAATAAACCTTTTTATCCCCAGTGGCACTTTTTCTATATTTCTTAGCCTGAGAAACTAATTCATTATTTTAAACCCTAATTTCTTACAGCAAGGTGTTTCTAATAAAGCTCCTATCTCATCATTTTCCTTAAATGTAAATTAGAATAATCAGTGCTCAATCACTTTGTATTGCTTGGTATATTTTGAGTTCTTAATACTATATGAATCTTATTTTTTAAAGATTAGCATTTGTTGCTTAAAATGTGTAGTACCGCTCTAAGAAAGTGAGATTGCAGTTTAAAAGATTTAAGCCAGGTTCCTTTTGTTCTAATGATATAGAGAAGCATACTTGGAATAAATAACCAAATTGATTTGTCAAATGAAAAGGTTTGTTAAGTGAAACACAAAAATTGTGTAAGAAGGGATTGAGTTATTATAGAAAAATGTTTCTTAAACTTATGAACATATAAGTTTACATACTGAACATACTGGGTATTACATATAAAATGATGCAGTCATCAGTAGCATTATAGAGATGGAATAAATACTTTTTAAGTGCAGTATTTTTAAGCAAAATTTGTATTTTGGTAGAAAAGAATAAAAACTGACACAAGTAATTAATGTAAGGGAAGGAAAGTAAATATTTGAGAATAGTTTATTGACTTCTTGAAGAAATGGAATTCAAGGTTCTTTTATGTTTTATTTTTTGTTTCATTTGTATTTTGTTCATTTTTTGTTTTGTTCTTTAGTGATAAGTAGATAAATGATGTGAAATCATAGCATTTCAGTGAAACTACATAGATTAATTTATATATTTGTGATCCTGAGTCATTGTTAGGTGGCTTGTTACTTTTTAATTCATGTATAAGAAAATTAAGAGATTCTTCTCTTCTGTTCTAATTATGCAGAAATCCAAACAGTGCATTTGTCAGGTTGTGCTATAAAGTGAAATAGAATTAGATTTTCTCCAATAGCATTTTTGAGTTTTATGGATCCTATTGTTTCTAAACCCATACAAAAGGTACTTAATATCCTTCAAATTAATTTTAAATATGCATTTGTCCATACTTAATGGACCTGATGATACATGTGCATGATGATATCTTCCTCAATCACTCTCTACATTATTGTTTTGAGACAAGGTTTGTTCTGAGACTGGAGCCCACTAGTTTCCCTAGACTGACTTGTTTGCATATTCCAAGAGTCCTCCAGCCAATTCCCATGTGCTGATATTACAGAAATAATTCTCCTCAGGAGCTTTTCATGAGGGTATAGGACATTTGAACTCAAGACCTTCTCAGATTGGTAATGATACTTATGTTCATCCAAATGTACTCATGAATAACTTGACTTTGATCTAGAGAATACACAGAAATTATAACAAAATTACTTTAGTAAGCAAATATAGCCACTCATAGCAATGTATAATTATTTGTTTCAGAGAGTCTAAAAAGTATTTTGTCTTAATATATCTATATATGTAGTTCCTTTTCCCCGAGATTATGGGAATAAACACATACACACACACACATAGATAATATAGATATTCACTCATATATATACATGAAAATTATAATCAAATTAAAAACCAAAACCAAGGAAACTATGATTAGCACTGGATTTAAATTTTTATTACTATTTCTTTTTGTCATGTGGGAAAACTTCACTCTCTTTAGTAAATAGGCATTTGGATAGACAGTGTTATCATTTATAGACAGTAAGAATGATGTCTTTTGGTAAATAGTATTTACCAAATACATCTTTAATCAGAACTTCTGGAAATTGTGCATGAAGTACATATCCTTACAATTTTCAAGCAATCAAATATAGAAACTGCTTTGTTTCCTATTGTTAAGATGAAGAAATTTATGAACAAAGACATTAAATAAGAAATTGACAAAGTCTGTTCCCTAAATTTAGTTAAATAACGAACATTTGTAAAGAATCATCCACACTAAATGTCATAGATTTTTATATTGAATTAGTATTGTACTTGTGAATGGATTTTTAAACAAAGACTTTTAGAGAAGTGTTCACTTAATGTCCATTTATTAGTCTGCAAGGAAATAAAGTCCCTATACAAACTCAAATGTTGGATGCCAAAGATTGTTTGGCATCAGGAGCATAGGAAAAGGAAAAGAATGAAGACATCAGACTCAAATTATATTATTTAACCCATACTGTTTATGCATAAGTATATAAATTTATGCAAGTAAAGTGTGCACTAGTATAAAATAGAAGACACCGAAATGACACATAGCTCATGTCTTGCTGGAGGATACATGGACAGAAAGGTGAAACTGTAGGTTTGTGTGTGGCTCGAGTACTGTTGGAAGGGGCAATCATAGCTAAATAAATAAATAAACAAATAAATAAATAAATAAATTCCTTCAGGTGACCATAGACATTGATAATTTATAGCTAGAGCCTTCTATAAAGTGTATTTGTAGTTCTATAATTTTTCAAAACAAAATAAATACTATGATAAATTTGTATCTGGAGATATCCAAAACAGTGAAAAGTTCTGTGTGGTGGGCACACATGTTTATGCTTTAGTAGAATATGCATGGATATGAGCACATTTTGGTTTTGAATTTGAATCTTTCATTCCAGCTATGGCGTTTGTCTCTCAGAGGAATACTCAGATTCAAACTTTAAATTATAAGAGTCAGCTCCTCATGGTCTCCTCTTTCTGGGCAATAATTCTTGTGGACATATGGAAAATGATTTTTTGAGTCGTATAAGTCAATATCTGATAAAATGACTTTAGCAGAAACTTTCCAAATATTCACCTTTTGGCTGAAGTCAAGCCTGGAGAGTTTAAAGCCCAGAAGGGAATCTTTGAGAAAGTTATGAATGAATGGGTTCTAGTTTATTATGGAAATTCAATTGTAACCAAGTACTACAGTGTGTCTAGACTGACAAGGCTTGCTTGCCAATGATGCAGGGCTCGAGTTTCACAAGAACTCTGTCTGGAAAGTATGCAAGATGTTGGATGGTGAGAACCTACCAAGGGACCATGTGTGCTCTGGGCACTGTTGGGAAGGCACTCCCATACCTCTTTCTAGAAGGGTGAGCAAGAGAATGAGGAATACTGTCTAGTAGACACAGCATAAGACTGGGAGAGAAAAGTACTGGAACGGCATGATGATTTTAAGAGTTTAAAGATATAATCTTTAATTTGTTTTGTTTTAATTCTTTTCTTTTTTTAATCACTAGTGTTTTGTTTAGGGTCTTTTGACCAAACTTATTTCTCTAGGACGATTTTAGAAGAAGATTATGTGTGATAAAATTGACAGACTCACCAAAGACTGCGTTGAAATACTTTAGATTCTAAGAGGCTTCAGGGGGATCAAAATGGAAATCAGAGCCAGCTCTGTCATAAAGGGATTCCTTAAGAGAGAGAAAAGAAACATATTTCAAGGACCCCATTTCTAATGGAAAAACAAACACAAAATTTAATTCTCTTACTGGAGACTATTATCTGTCTCACTTAGGGAACACCCATAAGATCATAATTTGAAGTAACCTGACTTTCTAGCAACTCAGTGAGAGTGCAGTTCATTAAAGATCGTTGCATGTGTGCGTGCATATCTGTAGGCATGTGTGCAGAATCTTCAAAAGTCCAGCCATCTTCCACGTACTTATTTCAAAAATGACTTTATAAATCCTGAAAGGAGAATTACTCAGCAGCCCTTTGAGAACCACTTCCAGTCGTGTGTCTCCAGAGTCAAATAGAGCTGTCTTCATCGCTTTTACATATAGACTTCCTCACACACTAAAAAGAATGATAATCGCCTAATTATAAATTCACTGTTAATATAGCCTTCGAGCAGAGAACATTTCACTCCAGTAGTTAATTTAGTCTGTGGTAAATTCTCGCCGTTATTTAATGTCATTTATCACCTGCTGTTTTGTCTTACTGAGAACATCCTGCCTGCCCTGTGCTGTCTACAGTACATGGACCTTCTGTGACTTTAATGTACTCTGAACAAAGGCTCCAAAGTGTTGCTATCGGGAGGATTTTGGCAACTTGCCTCCGATATGTTCAAGCCATTTTACTGCCTGTCACTCAGTGCTGTACAAATTGAACTCGGAGGAGAGGTAAAAAGGGTCTATCAGGCACTTTTTTTTTCTCTGGGAAAAAATATGCTAATAAAGCGCCCTCAGCAGGAAGCAGGCCGTGTCTGAAAGAGTTTTGTCAACTCTGAATTAATTTTGTGTGTTAAGAAACACGGGGGTGCTTCTAGAGCCGTCCTGTGGTAATTAATCCTTCCTGCTTCTGGAAGAACAGAACTGTAATAAATGCAGCCCAGATTTAACAGATGTGTGCACACAATGTCTGCTTTATGAGGAGTAAAACAAAATGATGGGCACAGAACAAAAAAATGTTGATTTGAAAAAAAAAGGAAAAGAAAAGAAATTCAAACAGTATGGAAAGCACGAAGCATGGAATTCCCAGAGTTTATGCAAATATATTATTCCTTTAAATGTTCACAGACAACGTGGTTTTGAAAACATCTGTCCCTGGGATTGAATACTGTGAAGAGACTGGAAAAGACAGATGTTTCGTATTCCTTAGAAAATTAAGTAAAAAAAAAAAATGGCATGCAGACACTGGGAATGGCATGGCGCTTGCTCTCTGGAGGTGAGGTTGATATTTGACTCTAGTAATTAAATGGCAACTTAATACTGGAATACATTTCTCATTATCTTACTTATTATAATTTTTTTCCTTCCAAACCTCATTGTGGAGGGCAAAGTCAAAGTATTTCATCTATAAACACAAAAGCATGACATGTGTGATGATTGCATCCTGTCACTCTGTGCAGACGCGTTTGGCTGTCAAAGCAAAGCATGTAAATTGTGCTACCAACTTAGACATTTGATACATTCAGATTCCAGTTCCACATAAAAGTGAATGGGGGAGTTCTTCATGCAATTCATTAAAGCAGATATCTCTCAGAAAAAAGTGATTTCAGTTTTAGGAATAACAAAGTAGTCTAACCAATTATACAATTTCCCTTTCTTCTTTTTTAGTTTTAACTTTTTTTTTTATCTTACTAAGCTAATACTGTCCGCATAACTGGGAGTCAGGAGTGTCAGGAGTTGCATATATATATATATATATATATATATATATATATATATGTGTGTGTGTGTGTGTGTGTGTGTGTGTGTGTGTGTGTGTGTATGTATATGTATATGTATATAATGAATTGGAATAATAGTAAAACTGTCCAAACAATGGCAATCATAGCAATTATTCTTGATAGGGCATGTTTTCAACAGATGTGTGTATACCCTCTTACTTATAAAGAAGATATCTGAATTTATATGTAAACACAAAAATCAAATCTCTTGGGTCTTATGTGAACACCTTGTGCTAAACCTATTCTTCACCATTGTTCAAATAGCTTGTGATATAGAACAAGAGAAAAAAAAAACAATTTAACTGTTCCCAACAAAATGTGTTCCTTGTTTCATACTAAATAGTAGGGTTTTGGGGTCTCCCAACACCATCTTCCCAAAACCTGCTTCAGAAAGTTCCATGCCACTTTTGTAAGAGAATTGAGAGTTTTTCTTATCATACTGCATTTTGTGATTATTTCATGAGTTATAGAGGAAACTGCTGTGGGATAATACTCTTATACACTGTAAAGTTTTTCACTCATATTGGTTTAATAAAACAATGATTAACCAGTAACTGGGTAGGAAGTATAGGTGGGATGACCAGACTAGGATAATTCTAGTAAGAGGAAAGTCAGAGTTAAACACAGTGGAAGCAAGATGAGAATGCCTTACTGAGTAAAGGTATCAAATCCTGTAACAAAACATAGATAAGAATTATGGGTGCACTTAAATCATAAAAACTAGTTAGTAATAAGCCTGAGAAATAGGACAAAAGTTTGTAATTATTATAAGCATCTGTGTGTTTATTTGGGACTAAATCCCTGTGGGACAGAAACTTTTGTAAACAAATGGCACCCAACGTTTGACAACTATATCCATATAAAACCTGAAGAAACTTGGGAAGCAATTACAGACACTAAGAACAAAGTTAAGTACTTTCTTCGTAACAACATTTTCTAGGGTGGGTGCTATTTGTTAGTGACAAGCACAGGTGCAGATCCTGTAGGAGAGGCTTCCTGACTCAGCATTAGTAGCCAAAACCTCACAGTTCTTTTAAGAGGCCCTGGCACCAAACCCTTAAAAGATATTTATGCGCAGTTGCCAGCAAGCTTCTTGGTGGTGACATGTACCTAGAAACTCTGCAGAGTTGTGGCAATAAACGTGGCTCATCCCTGTACCTCAACCATGAAGCAAGACTCTCAGGAAGGTAAGGAATGGGGCGGAGTCAGGAGCTGAAGCCATGGCTTTCATCCCAGCCCTGCTGTTTAACAGATCAAAGACTCATGTGCTCAGAAAAAGATAGATATATACTGTGTTTAAAAATATATGTAGACTTGGGAGAGAAAAGAAAGAGAATAGAGAAAGTCCTTTAACAAAGAAATAGAGTGGCCAGACATAGTGGCACATGCCTTTAATCCCAGCACAAGGGAGGCAGAGGCAGGTGGAATTCTGTGATTGAGGTCAGATTGTTTTACAGAGTGAGATCCAGGACAACCAAAGATACACAGAGAAACCCTGTGTTGACAAAGCAATAATTAAAAAAATAAAAACAAAAGGAATAGAGAAAAAACATGTAAAGATGGAAAATACACAGAGAATCTGAATATTGTATGTTGTTGTATTGTTTTTGAATTGTTTGACTGCTGAGGAAGGAGCAACAGCTGCTAAAAGACATTTGATTATAAGCGTTGATGGATTAATCCCATCGATATATTTTGAAAATGTTTTGATTTCAAAATTTAAGTCAGAAGATATGTTACTTTGGAGAAGAGGTTTTGCTTTTGTTTCCACAGAAAATGAGAAGCTATGGATTTATTCTTGGTTAAGAAAAATAAGTTTTGATCGAAGAAGACCCCCTGAAAAACCTTCAGTGGGAGCAGATGACCCAGAGGAGCCAACATTTCAGAGGACCTCTTTTGTCATGTCTTCTGAGTTTTGCATACAGAACAGCTTCAAGGCTCCTGGCTCAAATGATCCGGGCTCACAGAATATTCCAGTCAGGACTTGACCATAATCCTAAATTTTCTTTGGGTCCCCATAAGATTATCAGCACCCCAATCATCTGGAAGTATCCTAGAAAATTGTGCCCATATTCTCCAAAAAAATGGAATATGGTTGTTTGTCCTTTTTTTCATGCTTGTTACACGTTTTTATAGATAAACAATAGAAAAAAAGTTAAATAAAGGAGATTAGAGTCAGGGTTCTTGTTTTGAAAGTAAGGGAGAAGTAAATCTTGTGGAATAATGCTCTTGTACACTGTAAATGTTTGTTACTCATATTGGTTTAATAAAAACATGGATTGACCAGTAGCCAGGCAGGAAGTATGGGTGGGGCAACCAGAATAGGAGAATTTTGAGATGAGGAAAGGCAGAGACACAGTCATCAGCCAGACACAGAGGAAACAAGATGAGAATGCCTTACTGATAAAAGGTATCAAACCCCATGACTAAATATAGACAAGAATTATGGGAGATTTTATTTCATAAGAGCTAGTTAGTAATAATCCTGAAAAATAGGCTAAGTAGTTTATAACTAATATAAGACTTTGCGTGCTTATTTGAATAGCTTCAGACCAGGCAAAACAAAAAATTCTGTCTACAGGAAAGTTCCCATTAACAGTTTCACATTGCTGGAGCTATACATCAAAGGCAACCACTTAACTCTCTGTGTAAAGTTTTTGAAGAATTTCAGTGATTGAAGACTTGACTATGTGATATTTGCAAAAATGATTTTGAATAAATCTAAATTATTAAATAAAATGTTTTCATTAAAGCAAGGATCATACTTTGACATAATCTGAATAACTTGTTCATTCTCAAATTTTTAAATTAATAAGTAACCGTGTTTAAAAATATTAACTCCTGATTAGAAAAACAATTTGTGAAACACAAGTGATCCAGTACCTTTTTCTGGTCTATTTTGTCACCAAGCATACATGCAGAGTACATAAATACTGAGGAAACATGCTTGCATATTAAATGAAAATAAGTAAGTCTTTAAAAAGAAATGAATAAAATTATTGCTACCATTGAATTCACAGGCTACTTTGGCTTTGAGTGGATAACCAGGTGAAATATCTACCCTACATGTGAATAAATGGAGCACTGTTTGACCTCAGAGAAAAAATAAATTTTATAATTTCTGAAAACATGGGTGAACTTGGAGAAAATTATGTGTGTAACAATCCATACACAGAAAGAAAAACACCCTGTGTTCTCCTGAATTGAATCTAATAACAACAATTTCACAGACATTAAGTTGCTAATTACCACAATGGCTAAGTAGTGAATGCTAACCTTCATGAGAGTCCCACTGTATCTCAGTTTATTTCTCTCTCTTAGACTGCAACAGCAGGAACAGAGCACAGTCTAAAGGCAGCATTAGAAGGAAAATTACGAAGATCAAGTACTGCACAGGTCAGAGACACACACTGTCATTCCTATCCCTGAGAATCTGTGGAGATTTTTTGTTCAGTGAAAGGTAATTGTTGACTAAAACCATCACTGTCTTCTCAAAGACTAACATTACCACCTGGAACTATACTTCTAAAGTACAAAACGAAACCACACAGCAACCTTGCTTTTTTTATTGTAGCAGCTTCTCCTTGGTAGTCTGTACTGTAATTCTGTAAATGACATCAAAATCTTCTTTTGAGGTTAAGCTAAGTCAAGTTATCTCCACCCAACTATGACCTACTAAACAAAATCATTTTTATGTAAACCTGAGAACAGTCATGAGGTGCGTTCCAAAGTGCTTGTGTCTTTACACCCATCCTAACAGATCTGGAATAGCATGGAATATATAAAACAGAAATATCTATATGTTTAAGAAATACCATACAAATATAGTAAGGGTTATGGAAGTGTTCAGATCAAGAATTGTTCAAAATTTCATTCCATTTACCAAGGAATTTCCCATTCTACCATCTGCCCGTCACTGTTTCTCAAGTCCCCCTCTCCTCAGCAATTCAGAATAAATATGTTTGTCAGAACAATTGAGCACCTATGTGGTTGAACGTGCCTTACAATTAAGGTTTATAACTCAGCTGGTTTTGTACCTTGGCTTTTAACCTTCTGTTGGTTGGGAGAGCCATCCTTAAAACATCTGGGTGCCTGACTAAAACAATAGCATGGTTTCAGCAGTAATCTTGTATAATTTCTGGTGAATAGTAGGGTACATTTAAACAGTTCTAATGGAGTGAACAATACTGTTTTAAAGGGCTCTGATCATTACTTATCTTCCAGTTGATTATAGGAATCTTGTTGGAAGCATTCAAAGGATTTTTAATTTTGAGTCTCTTTATGTCTTCAACCTAGTGATGACACTAATTTCCCTATTGCCTGTGAAAGGAAGCAGAGTTTTGTCCTTAGACTTTTTTGTTCCCTGTGTCATGTCTTTTGTGTCTGCAGATGGAGCTGATTAATTCTAAGGCCCTTGCAACATTAAGAAATAATTTAAATAAGGAGACATGGTTAAGACAAGTAAGTGTTTCTGTTTAATCAAAAAACTACCAACAACAAATACACAAGCAGAGAAATATTTAATTTTTATTTCTATTGCTTTAAATGAAGCTACCATTTCCCTTATGGAAAAATGACATTTATTTAACAGCCACTAAGACAATATTCCCCTAACAGATTTGGAATAAGTAAAGCACTATAAAAACAGACAGGCCACACTCTACCCCAGGGTCCAGCCCTTGCACAACAAGATAATTGTTTGTGATGTGGGGAAAGTCTCAAAAGAAAACACAGCACTTGTGTATTCTGTAATTGTTACCAAAAACATAATGAATCTCATTCAATGTCTTACATATGACAGTTTTGTTTAACAAAACTACATCTTGTAACATTTAGGCAGGTGTCTGTAATTGAGACTTCTTTTGCTTAAACAGTGTGTCTCCTGTAGTATTTGTTTAATGACAATCATGTTCTAACTGTGTGTCTTAACAGACTATTTGATCACCTGTGTTTGGGAGACATGCTGTTTGATGGAGACACAAACTCACCCACTTTTGTCAGTAACATAGCATTGTGGGAAAGGTCCAATGACACAAAGTCTAAACAAAGCATCTCCTAGCAGCTCTGGTGCAATATTCAAAATGGGGTTATTTTTGCTTGTGATCTGACTTGAGGATGGAGACATAAACCACGGTACTCAGATATTCCTTTCTAAAACTCTATCCACTGAGTTGTTACAATCAGCATGAAGCATCACAAGACATTTTATAGACACTATGATGACAGTAGTTACCTATGGATCACTGTTAACCCTCACCTGGGCTTCCCGCTCACCTAATCCTCATTAAACTTATATTCACATGGTCCAATATCTCTGAGGTTTCTTTGGTTTCATGACATCTGTCCAAAGATCACAGTCATGTTCAGAGATAAGTATATTAAGCTTTTTGCTTTTTTATTTCTAAACCTATTATCTATGATTTATATAATTTATTAGAAATGCCATGTCAAATGGCCTTTTTTATAGTCTTATTTTGTATTGACTAATCATTTTATAAGTGAATTTTGAAATTATTTATGGTATAGGATAGAAAAATAGTAAAATGGGACATAATAAAAACATTGTATTTATAAATAAAATCCTTCAGACTTGATAGTGTTATCATTTAATACAGCAGTGTCAAAAGTTAATAAAGAAAGGAAGGAAGGAAAGTAGCATTCGGTTAAGGCATGGGAACTATGATGACACATCCTGTCTGTCTTTGCTTCAAGTAGTGTGTCCCACAGACTTTCAGGAGTAGCAACCATCTTGGAGATTGTTATGGTCACAAAAAGTAGAGTCCTATACCAAGCTTGGGAAATTCATGTGTGACTTACTCAGGATGTCCACCCTATCCTTACATGTACTCAAATTATCATGGTGAGTGGATCATGTACCACAAAGAAGGGTGTGTTCTGTATCTTCTGACAATGTTGTATGACTAAAATTCAAGTCCCATGTCAGCATGTGAGGAAACACAGACAAGCAAACAAATAAACAAACAGTGTAATAGACTCATAATAATATGTGTGTGTAGCAATCATGTATGGAAAAAGAGGTCATGAATTTGAAAGCCAACAAAGAAGGATGTAAGAGAAGGGAAATGATATATTTATGTTATAATTTCTATCAATAAAAAATCTGACGTAAAATATTGACATCATAGTTTACAGTTGAATTTTCTTAGTGACCAAGCTGTGTTTCAGATTCCTTAGTATCTACTTTCTGTATCATCTATTGAAAAAAATTAAATCTATTGTCCTCCTTCCCCTAACTGAGCCCCCAATGCTATCACAATACCACCATCCAGTTCCCTGCCTTCCACTGTTCTCCAATTTAAAGAGAAGTTTCTAAAGATTCAAAGCTAGGACAGGCTTATGAAAGAGAATATACACAACTTGCTTTTTTGGGTCTGGGTAGACTTATTCAGAATGATCTGAATATTTCATTTTTCTTTAGAGTGGCTATGACTGTACACACAAGACTAGAACAAGTTGAAGTCAGTCGAGATTCAGTACTTATCAGGGCTAGGATTGGAATCTATAACTTCATCCACAGTGAGACTTTTTTTGTTTGTTTGTTTGTTTGGTTGGTTGGTTGGGTTCTAGTCTGTTCTCTTTTGTTTTGACAGCTGATGTCTGTTAAGAGAAGCAGAGTTTTCTTCAGGAATGTGTAGACTGCCAGTGCCCCAGCGGATGGCTCTGTCATGTGTACTCAGTGAGTTAAGAATAGAGAACCTCAGGAACGGCATCCCTGAAGAAGGAAAGCAGAAGTGCTAGGAGGGTCATTGAGGGAACTAAAGGCTGTGGATATGGGTTGTAAGGGTGAATTTTCTCAAGTACAGTGTATACATATATGAAACTCTCAAACAATGAAAAATAAAACAAATAAATACAAAAAAAAATGTTTATCTGCATAGCATAAAATATCACACAGTCTTAAATAAGGAGGTTGAGAATTTCCCTAGCTGTCGAATCAATAATTTCTTTCAAACTATCATCCATTATTCCCTTTCTATTGATCATGCCCTCAGGCCAACTTTTGAAACTAGAGAGAATTACCTAAAAATACCTCTTACCACTTATTGTGCTTTCAGAGGTCAGGTGTCAATCAATCAAAAATGACCCCAGGAAATTGGTGGATATTTTTATCCTTGACAAAGAAAAACAAAATAAAACAAAAAAGGAAAATCCTGTAGATTTGCCTCTTATATTCCGTGTGTGTGTGTGTGTGTGTGTGTGTGTGTGTGTGTGGTGTGTATGTGTGTGTGTGTGTGTGTGTGTGTGTTAGAAGGTGGGTAACATGAAAAGAGCTTATTTGGACTCACATGAATTAAATATAATGTTTTACTGTGATAATGTTAAAATTTAAAATCTAGAAAGAAGTTATATGTATGGAATGAACATTTAAAAATAAAAATAACAAACCATCAAGCAAGCAAGCAAGGAAAAGGGTTTTTATTTGAGGGTGAATGGAGGAACTGCCTTCAGTACACCCCTCTGCTTGTTTTCCATTGCTGCAGAATATTCATTTTTCGAGTTTGAAAGGAGTGTTAGGAGGTCATTGAGTCTGCCCATTCTGATTATTTAAACCTGTCCATCATTTTGGGATTTTTTAAACCCATACACTTTTAAAAAAGTACCTTTTAATTCCTATGTCCCTGCCATGTGATTCCATTGTCCCATCAACGTGAATTATGTTGGATGGTTGTGCAAATTTTGAAATGGAATGAATCCTGACTTTTTATTTGAATATTTTTACACCGAGAATATTGTTATAACTAATACTGAGTACAAGAAAGAGTCCCTTGGATAACTCAAAGGATTCTAAGGACCCACACCCATGTTTTGGCTCTTTGCTGACCTCTGTGCTACCAGAGCTTCACATAGTTAGCTACCTCACAAGCTGGTACACTCATTATAGGGGGTCAGGTTTCTAAATCACAACCTGCTTCTCTAAATGCTGGTCTATCTCTTTGACATTGATACCACCTGTACTCTATTAATGTAGAACTTAAAAAAGATAGGTATTGCAATAAAATATTCATCCTCTCATTTCTAAAATTAAATTAGAGATTTGTACTTTTATTGTTTTTGAGTTAATTATCATTTACTGATTTCATTTTTTTAAATAAAATAGTAATGTTGCAAATAAAGTTACCTGTATTTAGTGTTATATGGTATCTACTGGCCATGGGTGTGAGGTTTTTTTTTCATCCATTTTGAAAAATTATAAAAATAAAAATTTCTGACAGAAGAAATTGACCCACAAACACACAGTATCATGTTGGGCCCTTGACTTCTTCCCCCGAAATTCCTCTGTATATGATAGCACACAGTCTTCCTTGCTGTAGATGCTGCATGCCCCTGCTGCTCACAACCTCAGGGTAGGACTCTGATCATATCAGATTCACACAAACACATTGAGGACATCTCTTAAAGTCATTCTTCTAGCCCACACTTCTCTTTTGCATCATTTAGCACAGATATAATTTCAGATATATCTGGCAGGTGAGGCAAGATCAGTCTTTGCACTGGAGCCTATTCTTCATAAGAACAGAAAAGTATTCGTAACTCAAAATAGATTTTATGAACTGAGGAATCCATGAGATTTACTATGCATTTGTTGACAAAATTTATGAGTGACTGATATCATCTTCATGAATTTCTCTTGCCTGCCTGAAAATGTTGTGCTATTTATGTTATCCACTTGATTTGTGAGCAAGCAATTCTGAGGAGGGTTAAAGTGGTCCTTGATAATGTACTTTAAGATCATCAATTATCAAAAGAGAGACTCATTATTTCTATAAATGGCCATAATTGTATATAGAAAGATGCCAGCCAAAGTACTTACTCTGCAAACATTATATATATATATATATATATATTACTAAAATAGTTATTATTTAATATAAAGTTTGCCAAATATTTTATACAAAGAGCAAAGGGAAAATTATTTAGAATTTATGGGTACTGTCTGTGCAGGTTATTTCTGCTATGACTCACGTAGAATTATCTAAGAGGCATACTTCTAGAGAGTGTCAGGAGAGGTTTGAATAAAAACACAAGACTTTCTCAATGTAGGCAGTACCACTGCATGATCTAAACTCCCAAGCTGAATAAAATGGGGAAAGGAGAAATTGAACTGTGTAGCAACATTCAGCTTTCTCTGATTCCTATGGATGTGACATAACTATCTAGACCATGGTGATCAGCTTCTCTACATTTCTGATGCCTTGCCATCCACCATGAATAAGTTCCCTTCCTTCCTTCCTTCCTTCCTTCCTTCCTTCCTTCCTTCCTTCCTTCCTTCCTTCCTTCGTTTATTTCAAGTTCCTTCTGTTGGGTATATTGTCACACCAGTTGGAAAAGTTATCAACACATCCTCTTTGATGAGAAGATTTTATACCTTTGTTGTTACAGGTCAACATATGCCATGATAGTGTTAAAGAGGTATGGCTGTTTCCAACTACTTTTCTTCTTGACTAGGTGGTAGCCTGGGGTTAATCGTAGGCTCTGGTTTATGAAACTCTGGCTCAATATACTGCAGACACTCTTCAGAAGCATACTTTGTCTTCTCTGGAACTTTTCTGAAAAGTTAACATGACATCAGACTCTTTTTGTGATTTTATACTTATATTCACCTTCTGTCAGTTACTATGAATAGTCTCTTTAAAATTCAGTCATGATTCTTGCATGACTGTTGATTTTAAAAGTAGATCTTAGTCATTTCTTACTTCATGGTACATGTTACAGCACCATTGCCACGTTGGAAGTTTTTCTTAGCTTTATTAAACTGAAGGAAACATCATGAACTCTTAATCTGAGGCAACCACATTACAAGGATTTTTGTATAGTATTATTGTTCTGGTATGTTTTAGTTTTTCCACTCTGCTGCTGTGCTCATTGAAGAAAGTCATAACAAGAACTCAAGCAGGAACCTGAAGCAGAAACCATGGGGAAATACTGCTTTCTGGCTTGTTTAGCCACCCATATTTAACTATCTTTCATATAAAGCTCGGTACCACATTCTTGGAGATAATGCTTCGTAGCATGGGCTTTGCCCTCCTATGTTAGTCAACAAACAATCCACCACTGACAGAGTAGTATGATCTTTCCTCAATTGATACTTCCTCTCAGGTAACCATAGCCTGTGTTAAGTTGATTCTTAATGCTAGTTGGAATTTTCTTGACCCCCCCCCACACACCTGGCTCCCATAATCCTTCACTGCCCCTCTTCCACAGGATTCCCAGAGGTCACTGGGCATGTTTGGCTTTGAGTCTCTGTGTCTGTTTTCATCAGTTGCTGGGTAAAGTCTCTGTGATGACAGTTGGTCTAGGCAATGATCTGTAAGTATAAAAAAATATCATTATGAATCCTTTCATTGCCTTTATTTTCTTTTTTGACAGTTATGTTTGCTTCTCTTCTAGGTATCTTTACTGTCCAGCCTCTGGTTCCTAGACCTCCAGGCAGTGTCAGGGGTAGGTTCTCTCTCACAATATGAGTCTCAAACTAGACTAGTCAGTGGTTGGCCATTCTCACCATTTCTCTGCCACCTTTGTTCCAACACATCTTGTAGGCAGAGTAACTTGTAGATCAGAAGTTTTGTGGTTGGATTGGAGTTTCAATCCCTTCATTGGAAGTCTTGCCAGATTACAGGAAATGTCCATTTCAGGCCCCACATATCCCATTGCTAGAAGTCTTATCTAGGGTCACCCTCATAGATTTCTGTGGGTTTCTATTGCATTAAGCTTCAAGTTCATTCCAGAGATTACTCTGATTTCAGTTGCCTTTCCCAATACTCTCTCCCTACATCATCTCCTCACCTGATCCTTTGTCTTTCCAAACTCAATACCTGCCAAGCCCTCCCACCATCCAACTGCACCGTCTATTTGTCCTTCATGATGAGATTCATGTGTCCCTCCTTGAGCCTTCCATGTTACTTACCTTCTTTGGGTCTATAGATTGTGACACGTTTCTCCTTTACTAAAGAGCTAATATTCACTTATAAGTGAGTACATACCATTTTTGGTTTTCTGGGTTCTGCACAACCTCACTTAAGATGGTCTCTTCTAGTTCATTCCATTTGTTGGCAAATTTCATGATGTGATTGTTTTAAACAGATGAATAATACTCCTTTGTGTACCACGTTTTTTTTCATTCATTCTCTGGTTGAGGGGCATCTAAGCTGTTTCCAGTATTGTGAGACTCCTAACAGAGGAAGCAGGGCTGTCTCTTACTCTGTTACTTGCTTTGGCATCCTGTTACTCTTACTGTGTTGTCTAGTCTAGCCTGAGTAGGAGTGGAGTGACCCAGTCTGATGCAACATGATATGACATGACTGACTGATGAATGTGAAGGCCTGCACTTGTTTGAAGAGGAAGGAAGAATGAAAGTGGGTGAGAGGGAAGGCTGGATGGAGGGCCTGAGAGGAGAGAACGGAGGTAGAGAGGAGAAACTGGGATTGAACTCAGAAATTAACTAGTCAATGAATTTTTTTAAAAAAATCTAGCTAAGATATCAGAGATCTACGAGGATTTCATCTTCTTGCAGATTATTCTCACGTCATTGACTGTGTTTGAGCCCAGTGGCTACACAGAAGCTTGAGCAACTCTTCTTTACCAATGGTTTGTGGGTAACATCTTTTAACAGGAAAGAGATTACTTAGTCGTACCTGCCTAGGACAAAACTAGACACTGATAGAAAAATTGGTGAAGACTGAGTCAGTTACGCAATGGCCACTTACAGTCTGGTAAGCATTTTCACACAGCCCTATATTGATTATGGCTGTTTTAGTTTTTGATAAGCAACTTGAACTGTCTCGAACTGAAGTACGTGGCATGCTGGACATGCTCTTTCATGGTAATCAACAAAGGAATATGTAACATTATATCACTCATCTGTGAATAGAATGGATAAGCATAAAAGAGATTATGATACAAAAGAGTCCATAATGTCACATTTAATCCAGCTTTATAATAGGATGTAGGATTATGAATATGAGATATATTTTGAGCCTTAATAGATTTATATCCTTCAAGTCCTGTGTACCAAGTATTTTTACAGCGTATTTATATAGTTAGTAAGAAATTAACCTAAATGGTTTATGGGGATTGTAAAAATATTTGTGTCATTGATAAAATATATACAGCATGGTCAGTATGATAGCTTGATAGCTAAGTATTCCCTGAATCTCGTATTTTGAATTCTTAATCTCCAACTGATATTGACTTGAGGACATGCTAAAATATTTAAGAGTGAGAACCCAGTTGGAGGAAGTAGGCAATAGAGTTTGTGTCCTTGCCTATTTTGTTTTTGCTTTCTGGCTAGCATGAGTTAAGAAGCTTTCCTGCACCACGCACTTCTGTTATGAGATTCTGGGTCACTACAACTTCCCAAGCAACCAGACCAAGAGAAGTAAAGCCTCTCAAAAACAAACCAATAAGCATTTCTTCCTACGATGTTATTTTTCTCAGACATTTTGACACAGACAGTGCTGACGAGCAAAGCCATCCACTCAGGAAGATGCTATAGAGCTACCTCTGGGCTCAGACATGCCGAATCTTTGCCAGTAAGCCACTGCCATGTGGCAATATATAAACAGGTAGATAATGCCCTGGAATATAATCTGAGAGCTTACATCTTGATCTACAAGTAGGAGATAGGCACAGCTTACTGGGAATGACATGGGATTTTAGAACATCAAAGCCTGCCTGTAGTGACACCTCCTTTCACAAAGCCACAAATCCAAATCTTTCCCAAATACTTCACCAATTGAGGACTAAGTACTTGAGTAGAGGAGTTGAGGGCAGTGGCTCTCTACCTCCCTAATGTTGTGATCTTTTAATACAGTTCCCCATGTTGATAGGATATACAGAGTACTATATTGCATGCTCGTGTTGTGGTCACCCCAACCATAGAATTATTTTCATTGCTACTTCATAATTGTAATATTGCCACTGATATGAGTTGTAATGTAAATATCTGCATTTTTCAATGGTCTTAGAGGACCCCAGTGAAAGGGTCATTAGACCCTCCCGAAATGGTTTGTGAGCCAAAGGTTAAAAACACTTGTCTAGGAGAACATGCTCATGCAAATCAGCAGAGTGCCAGACTCAGGAAGTATTTTCCTTCCACAGTTAGTCCAAGTATGAATATCTGCTGAGACACACCCAGAACTTTGCCTTCTAGAATGCCAAATCCTCTCAATCAGATATGAACTTGAGGTACCAAATAATATAATAAAATAGCTAAGCATTTAATAGGCTGATTTAGTCTTGCTTTTTTATGAACACCTTAAAAATCATAAAATACATCTTCAAGAGTGTAATGCATTCTAGTGTTTCAGATAATTATAGAACATTTCATGGATAGACATGATTAATTCATTGAAGACAAACATTAACTAGCATTGTCTTATAATATTAAATTATAGTTCATGATGTTGACAAAATTAATTTCTGAAGAGCAATTCATATTCTGATCAAATCATTTTATTATTTGAAAGATAATTTTTAGCTGGAGTATACAGCTATACCCTATGTCTTATGGATACTTTCATTTTTACCCTAATATATTAAGTAATAAAAGCATTCTATATTCTTTAGAAAATGGTAAATATTTTTATGTCATTCATTTCCCTTCTTCTGTTTTTAGAATGTTTATCTTTCATTGTATTTACAGATAAGTAAACTATTATTTGAAAATAAGTATAAAATGTTTTAACTGTTTAACAAAATGAAGTTTGTTTAATAAATGATCTTCATTACATTTGTAGTTATTCTCTCTCTGTTTGTGTGTGTGTGTGTGTGTGTGTGTGTGTGTGTGTGTGTGTCTGTGGGTGTGTGTGCATGTACCCATGCACTTTTGAAGCTACAGGTAAAATTTTGATGTTATTCCTCAAATTCCATCTACCTTGTGCTTTGGAATATGGTCTTCCACTTGGTTGGGAACTCATATACTAAGCTAGGTGTACTGGTCAGAAAGCTGGATAGGTCCATCTGTCTTTGCCTCCCCAGCACTGGGTTCACAGCAATCCTAACACATCCAGATTATGAGGGTGGGACCTGTGGTTCTAGTTCAGGCCCTTGTGCTTGTTCTGCAAGCACTTTCTAGACTGAGCTACCATCCCAGCTTCATGATATTCTTTTTATATGTTTGAGAACTGTCATGGTATATTTATTTTTCTAGTATCACTTCCTAAGTTTTATGTGCTCATAGTAACATTAAAACCATCTTAATGATAAACGGAATACTATTTTGCAGAAAACTATGCAATTGTTCATTTCAGAATTCACTTGAAATACTCCACTATCAACATCTCCTATTTGCCTTCAAGTGATTACTCTTGCAGACAATTCTTATTGCAAAAATTAATTGCTATATAGTGTATCATGAATGCAAAAATGCAAACAGAATTCTGTAGTATTTCATATGAAATCTAATTGCTGTCTTTACCAGTACAAACATTCCATATGTGAATGCTTCCTGAATACATATCTCTAGTTCTGAACTCTGCTCTGAAGGTGTAATTCACAAATAATCCCACACCAGTTTGGAATTATGATTGATAGAATGGTTATTTATTTAAAGGGGAAAAACTTACAGATCACTGTCCCAGACAACAGCCCTCTGCACTATCAGGAAAGGAGACTAGTAGCCAGAAACGGAGCCAGAAGCAAGAGAGTGAGTGGAGGGCTGCCGCTGCTTTTTTAAAGAGAGAGACCATGCCTCAGTGGGCTGAAACCACATAAAACTACTTTTCTTAAGTAGTTGTATCTAAACATGTACTTGGAATAATGATTTTTCTGGATTGTCAGTGTCACCATTTTGAGTGCTACAGTGTAGATTAGCACACACATTCTCTCTCCCCTCTGGATATGTAACCTTATGCTTTCTATTTTAACTCATCTTAGAGACATTATGTACCAAACAATAATCCCTTGACATCCTCTTTGATTTCCAGCAGACATGTACACACAACGCTGTCAGCAGACAAATGGGGAACAAGGAAGGGAGAGCTCTGTCCTCTGGGAACTAGAGATAATCTAGGGGCACTGTTCATCTGTGGAGTGCTTTATTTTTTAAATATTGTTTTTATTTAAAAAACAATAAAGCTGTCTAAAACCCGATCCATCCCTTAGCGTGGCTTGGCCAAGCAATTCTAAACAGTGGCAAAATTACTCACTGTGCTGTTGTGAATAATGTTGGTCCAGGATCTAAAGAGTAGAGTGACTGGGGTTGAGTTTTTCCTAATACATGTGTGTATTTTAATTTTCAAAAACAATAGAACTAATATATTATTTTTCTTCATCATTAAATATTGTTCTCTAAAAGGCGGGTGTGTTCCCTGGCAGGCTCGCAGAGCAGCCGCTAGTCCGACATTGATGGCTGTGGGTCCCTGCAAGATCTCCAGGGTGGCAGGCTGATCCCACCATGCGGCCGGACGAGTCAGGTGGGTGGGTACGGTTGATAAACGGCTCACAGGACATAGTAAATAAACATAAGGGTAAACATTTATTACTTAAAAAGAAACAGAGAGACCAAGAGACAGAGAGAGACAAACATAAAGACATAAAAACATAGAGACAGAGAGAAACACATATGCACACGCCGAGAGAGAAAGACCAAAGAGAAAGAGTTAAGATGACGGCAAGGGATGTCAGAAGTGGCTGGGAGTGGGCGTGGTTAGCCCTTAAAGGGATTAGACCCAAAGGAATAACAATCATAATTTTCCTTATCCAAGTGTGTGTGTGTGTGTGTGTGTGTGTGTGTGTGTGTGTGTGAGTGAGTGTAGGCAAGTGCATGTGTGTGGTATATACACACTGTGATTGTATGGCAGTGGAGACCAAAGGAGGAAGTAAACTTTCCTGTTCTATCACTCTATGTCTTTGTGAAAGAATGTCTCACTGAACCTGGAGCTAGCTAGGAGGCCAGCAAGTTCAAAAAATTTCTCTGCCTCAGCCTCTCCCACAAACCACAACCTCAGTGCTGAAGTTGCAGGAATGTACAGACATCTGTGACTATCTCAGAGGAGTAGAGAAACTGATAGCAGGTCCTCATGTTTGCACAGCCAGTGCCCTGACCCTCTGAGCCATTTCCTTAGCCTAATAATAATGGGTGGTAATTGAAAATTATTTCTGATTGCTTACTACACCATAATTGGCTTCTGCCACAGCTATGGGTTTGTTAATTTTCAGATAAGTGAACAGTGCTTTGAAGGTCCTTGCGGTTTATGTGTCTAAATCATATTGAATAGTCTTGCGTATAAATAGTATGTATAATAAGCAGTATTGAGAGTGAGGCCATAAAGTCTGAGAAAATGGGTTTGACTAGATCCAATTCTTTTATGTGACCAATTGAGATTTAATTATGTTTAAAACTAAATGTAGTGAGGCACATTGAATGCCACAAGTGGCCACATTTTTGCTTGCAAACTGAACTTTCATTTCATACATGAAGTATTCTCATTAAGCTGATTATGATAAAGTGAACACGTGTGGGTTCAGAGAAGGCTCAGATAATCACAGCAACTGCTGTATAGGCATGAGCATCTAAGTTCAAATTTTTAGGAAACACATAAAAGCAAGTAGTGAATTTAGGTATACCTGTAACTTAAGTATGATGCAGGGCAAAGACAGGGGTGTCACTGGAGCTTCCTAACATCTATGTACCAACCAGCTCATCAAAAACCCTGTCATAGGATAAAGTGGAAAGACATAGACTAAGACATCTGATATCCTCTGACATTTGTTCATTCGTGGATGTGTGCAGCCCATCTCACACACTTATGCATATAGTACCCACCAAATGAACATACACACACAGGAAGAAAAATATCACAATACAGACTCACAAAGAAAAGTCCCAAATTTAACATGTTGTTTTTCTTTTTAATTTGTTATTTAATTTTGAAGCAAAGGTGCAATTGATACAATGACATATTTCATCTGTGGTGTGATTTGATAATTGCCTAAACTCTATGTTTTCTTAATATTAACGTTGATTCACCATTGTGGAGGCTATGTGCACGAAAGGAGGAAAGAATCATAAATATTAATTTGTGTATAATAAAATAGTTTTATCTCTCAGAGATGATTGAAAAATTTAATCTTTCAAATAAAATCATCATAAAATATAACCAGTAGATAACAGATGGATTTTTAATAAAATAAATATGCTGATTTAATCAGAGATGTGGCTTCTGATATCAGACCATGACCACCCAGAGAGCCTTAGGATCAGTAAGGACAGCTGTAGGAAAGGAAGTGACAAGCTCAATGATAAATGCTCTCCAGTGGACAGCTTCACACTTAGCTCCTCAGATTCACAGGACTGGCTCTGGTTAAAGCCAGTAAGTCACAAAGTAAAACAACTTGGAAGTGGAATGGGCATTCAGTGGGTGAGCAGAGGGTTGTTGATAGAGGTGTTGGGAAGCTGGGGTTGACTTGCTTAGGAGAGGGAAGGGCGATGATGGGTGTGATGAGAATGTATTACAGGGTGGTATGAAATTGTCAGAGAATAAACTAAATACAAATAACTATTACTATTATTATGTACATTAAGTATTCAGTTTGGGAACACAATAAGGGTGTTGAGTATACCAGTATGGTCTTTGTCTGGATTCTTACTGACTTTGAGAAGTTCTTACTTCTCCAGTCCCTAGTCGAGTTCCTGAGAGTTGTATTGTTAGTCATGGTCACTTTGTAGTTGAAGTAGTGGTATTATTTTATACAATGAAACACCCACCTTACTTTTCAGTACAAACAGAAGGGAATAATAAATGATAAGACTCCATACACATTCCAAGAGTCAGTGAAAATGACATTTCTTCAACTTGTCCCTGACTGCTGAAGAAGACGCTGTAACTTAAGTAGGAAAGTTTGCCTTGGGAAGGGCCATTGAGAGTTCAGGACGAATGTGTCATTTAGGCTCTGTTTGCCCACCCTGAACCATCAATCTATCTCTAGGTAAATAAGGCCTATGGGAGGTCAGGAAATCAGACTACTAGTTGTAGACTTTAAGCTTTCTGAAAAAATGCATTCACCATAAACTTCAAAAAAAAAAAAGGCCTGAAATCAAGCAAAGGGCAGTTGAACGTTCCCACTCCACAATTTTCATAATGTTATCTTTTTTTTTTTTTCTGAGACAGTGTCGGCTACGTAGTCTTACTAACCTTGAAGTCATTACAATTCTGAACCTCGCTACAAAGTCACAGTGTTCTTACCACAGCCTCCAAAGTGAAGGCACTCCAGGCCTGGGACACCATACCTACACTCTCTACTTCGCTCCTTAAACGTGTCTTAAATATTCTCTAATCTGGTAAACTAGTTGGCATATGAAGCCCAATTTAAATCCCACCTCTGAAAAACCCTTCTCAGAAAAACACAAATTTTGTAGAGGAGCCTCATATGCCACTTTTATCATGAAATTTATTCCACTTGAGACTTAGGATTTAGCTCACGGGTAGAATCCTGTGCTGACATAAGATCAAATGGCTATAAAATATAAACTGGTATTCAATGTTCTTGCTTCCCTATTTATATTGCGATTTCTTCAAGGTTAAAGATCATATCTTTTATATCTTTGTGTGGCCACACTACCTAACGAACGTCTGTACACAGCCACTTCATCATTTATTTACAAAACTAAATGTGTGCTACCTCACAATAACACTCCATAATGGGCCTGGGGATCAATACATGTGCATCTAATTGAATCAAATCTTGTTAGCAAGATCGAGAAAGCCATTATCATGTGAGGAATACATAGGAATAGACAGTACAAAGACCAGTCTGTGCTCCACTACAAACACAGGCATTCAAGATCATTCCCTACTGTAATGGAAGAGACACCAGTACAGTGTGACTAGAAAAAAGTCTCTAATGCAAGAAGAGAATACCTACCTTAGCTCAGGAGGAGAAGCTGAAACATTTTGATACCCAATGCCTACAGAAATAAGGCTTACAAAATAACTCCATTGACTCTATTATTGGGCATATGAGAAAATGTATCTAATCTCAGATCATGCATTATTAAATATTAAAGCAGCAATTCCAATGCAACAAGACCACGGTCATCTACTGATTTGTTTGGACTTTTATTTCCATTCCAAGCCTAGCCTGTTTCCCAGATTGAGCACAGCAATAAATGCAGAGGTTTGTGAACGCTAGGATTAACAACACATTCTTTTTTCAGTCCATTAGGGTGATGAATGCCCTGTAGGTAGATGACAAGGAACTCCCTGGATTGCTGCCTGATCTTCTTGCTTTGCTGGGGATTCCACTTAGCCCCCTGCCACAACACTCCACAGGCAGGTTGGCTGCCTTCATCTGCAAATGTTTCCTGTGGATGGCTGCACAGCAAGCATTGGTACCAGAACTGTGAAGACCTATGGTGTTTACATTGGTATTGGCTAGCTAAGGATCCAAGCCTGGCTGTTGTTTTTTATTAACAAACAACTGAAATTTTAATACAATATTCAGGAAAATTATGAGCCAAAAGTAAAAATTGTGAGTACTCCCATTGTTTATAGAGCATAGTTTTAATGCAAACTAAAAACAACTAAGTTTATATCTTGGAAAACTAAAATATTCATTAGAAGTCTTTACTTATATCAATTGAAATTTTACTATAAGAATGAAACATATTGACCTGAAGTATCAATGTGATTGAATTTTGACTCAAAACAGAAATTCCTATGTTGACCTAAAAATAGCATATTCTCCCATCCACAAACATCTTTCTCCATCTAAATCTAAGCTCTTGACTGTTAGATTTTCCAAGTTGCAACTGAATCTACACAACCAGGTTTATGACTTTCCCAAGTCATGTGGTCATAAGGACAGTGGGATAACACATCCTTACTCAGAGCTATCGTTTGCAGTCCTTTGGAGCCCAGTAGATCACTGAGGCAATTCCAGAATCCTTTTCTCCGTTTCTTCAGGACAATAGTATTTCTCAAACATCATTCAACCTAGTCGCCCAATCAGCTTAGTGAAGTTGAATAAATCTTCCCACTGGTCACTTAAGGACAGTTGTCATGAATATATTATATGTGTGGATAGTCACCATCTGTAAACCTTTCCGTGGCCGACTATTATTCAGTTTTAAGAAGTCACAAGACACAGATGCAGAGCTGACACCACACTGTGTCTCATCCCGCTAACTGAAATTAATTCTCTAGAAATTCCTCAAATGTACAGATACTCATTTCTGTAGAGGGGTTTCATTGTTTTTATTTGCAATTTTTATAAAAGTTACTCATTCACTTGTATGAATATTTTAGTTTTATGTATGTATGATCTTGTACCAAATGCATACCTAATGCCAATGACACTTGAAAGAGAACATCAGGTACTGAAGTTACAAATGGTTGTGAGATGCCATATGAATGCTGGGGGCTAAACCTGGGTCTTTGTAAGAGCAACAACTGCTTGTAACTTCTAAGTCACTTTTATAGTCCCTTATTTAGTACTTTTAAAAAATGTTATTTGGATAATGAATTGATTGCTGATTGTACTGGAGCCTGTTCTGTAAGACAGAATTCTTATCCAGTCCTGTAGACCTACTGAAGGACCCATGATGCAGAAGGTCATAGATACTACAAGACAGTTACTTCTGTGATAGGGGAGTTCATCCAATCACATTCTGTTTTGGGGGCATGCTGCCCTCGGACTAAAGCCTGCCTATAAACCTAGCAAGCACGCTCTGCTAACTCTTATCGCCTGGCTCCTGCGTCAGGACGGATCGTTTGGATTCTGGTGTAAGCTGTTGTAAGTCTTACTTCTGTTTATTAAAGCTGTATATTTTTGTATCAAGATAGTCTGGGGACTTTTCATTACCAATCGCCCTTCGGCTTCACTTCTGTTTTGCTAAAAGTAGACGTTGTCAAACTGTCTCTGAAATAATAGTGTCTGTTGCATTAGACTAGTGAAGTCCTCACCTTAATCAAAGATGCTTCTCTTTGAAACAAATTGGCTAATAAAGAGATCATGGTTAGTCAAAATGTTGAGAAAATGTGATTGTTTACTGTTCAGTATAAAAAAGCACCTATATCAGTCCCCCACATATTAGAAAACTAGGAAAAGAGAGACAGAATGAATGCAAGAGCAGAGCAGTAGGCAGAAGGGCCATGGCACACTTTGGTATGAGCATGCCGTGGCCTTGGCATTCAAGACCTCACAACAACTGTACCACCTGAATGAGCACCACACCAGACTGAGTCAATAAACACTCAGCCAATCGATGGAGAGGACTTCAGGAGGAGAGGCAGCCAGTGTCTTGAGTGATGTAGTTGCTAATGAATTAGTCATATTTCAGTGGGTGGACGAGTGGTACTGATTACAATGAGTCACAGAGGAAAATAAACATGGAAGAGAGATGTGGTCTCAGTGAGAGAAACATAGGGATCCGGCAGAGGTAGGATTAAAACACGGGAGTGTGAAGCGAACAGTGTAAACAGCATTTTAGATGCACGCTTAAAATATTTAAAACATAAAATACAAAATTAACATTGGTTCCGTTTATTATTTGTGTGTGTGTGTGTGTGTAGTAGAGTTTGTGTGTTTCTCTTCTTTGAGTTGTGGTTGTGAAGGGTCGCTAGATGTCTGGGTTATTGTAGGCAGTGATGGCAATGTTGGATTCCTTGGGTTGCGATTTTCCTTCTATTACATTCTGTAAGGATGGATTTGGGGCTACGAATTGTTTAAATTTATT
This sequence comes from Myodes glareolus, assembly GCF_982192425.1. NCBI lineage: Eukaryota > Metazoa > Chordata > Mammalia > Rodentia > Cricetidae > Myodes > Myodes glareolus. Next base: position 60,987,244 of record NC_142048.1, read on the forward strand.
TTTATCCTGGAATATTTTGTTTTCTCCGTTGATAGTGAATGATAGCTTGGCTGGGTATAGTAGTCTGGGTTTGCATCCATGGTCTCTTAGTTTCTGCAGTACCTCTATCCAGGACCTTCTGGCTTTCATGGTTTCCATAGAGAAGTCTGGAGTAAGCCTGATAGGTTTACCTTTATAAGTCACTTGACCTTTTTCCTTTGCAGCTCTTAATATTCTTTCTTTAATCTGGATGTTTTGTGTTTTGATTATTATATGGCGAGGGGACGTTTTTTTTTGATCCAGTCTATTCAGCGTTCTGTATGCTTCTTGAACCTTCATAGGAATATCGTTCTTTAGATTGGGAAAGTTTTCTTCTATAATTTTGTTAAATATATTTTCTGGGCCTTTGATCTGCAGTTCTTCTCCTTCTTCAATCCCTATTATTCTTAGATTTGGTTTTTTTATTGTGTCCCAGATTTCCTGAATGATTTGTGAAGAGAATTTGTTGAATTTGCTGTTTTCTTTGACCAGAGCATTTATTTTCTCTATGGTATCTTCAGAATCTGAGATTCGTTCTTCTATCTCTTGTATTCTATTGGTTATGCTTGATTCTGTAGCATTCGCTCGTTTACCTAGGTTTTCCATATCCAGCCGGTTCTCGTTTTGTGTTTTCTTCATTGCCTCCATTTCAGTTTTCAATTCTTGGACTGTTTCCTTTACTTGTTTGATTGTTTTTTCTTGGTTTCTCAGGGTATCATTCACGGATTTACTTATTTCTTCAAACTTTTTGTTATATTTCTCATCCATTTCTATACTCATTTCTTCAAACTTTTTGTTATACTTCTCGACCAGTTCCTTAAGGGAGTTATTCATATCCTGTTTAAGGGACTCTATTGCTTTCATAATGGCACTTTTTTCCACTTCATCTGGGTTAGAGTGTTCAAATCCTTCTGTTGTAGGGTCGTTGGGATCTGGTGTTTTCATGTTGTTTTTCAGATTGTTGGAGGAGGTCTTGCCTTGGCATCTGCCCATCTCTTCGTTCAAATGCTCTCTATTGGAAATTCTGGTAGCGGGCCAGGTTCCCTTGTTGGGCAGGGAGTTCACTGATAGAATGCCTACCTTTCCTCAGGCAGGCTGTTGAAGCACAGGCACTCCCTCTTTCCGGAATGGCCTACAGAGCAGGCCCAGCATGCAAGGCAGCTGAGCTGGGGAAATTTTATGGTCCCAGTGGGAGGGGAGAAATATAGAAATTTGTACCTGGATAGAAGCTGGGATTGTTGGCGGAGGCGCTAGCAGGGTGGAGCCAGCAGAGCAGGCTGACCTGGGAGTCTATGGGGTCGGGGAAAGTCCTAGCTCCTCCTCGCTGGGCCCCTGCCATGGGCCCAAAGCACACTCACCCCTACGATGGCCCTCTGGATGGCAGCTGGGATGGCTGGCGGAGGCCCAAAATTAACATTGGGATGGAAGTAGAACGTCACATGTGATTTTCTACAAACCCGACATCCTCTGGACAGAATGCATCTCTTAGACCCTTTCCTTTACTCAATGACAATAGCAAAGAGTCTGTTTATGACAGAAAAACTTATGTCTACAAATAAGCAGAAGGTACATAATATTATTTAATCACTAAATTAGCTACATTTATCAAGAATCTTGTGTCTGATAAAGCAAGCTATTTTCTGTATAGATGAGACACTGAAATGTCAGTGAGACTTGACTGTGGAAGTCTCCATCCCAAATATACCACACAACAGTCTACATGGGAGTCTCCTCATCCTTGCCTTTCTCTTTGCCTTAGCTTTGCCTCTCACACTGGCTCAGTTACCCTTTCTGGTTGAGAATCTGGCTGTTTGCCACAACTTTCAAAATTAGTCTTCAGCTGGATTTTAGTCTTCTACACTGGGTTACCAGGTTCCATGGAATCCAATTCTCTTGGTATTTGTTTCATTGAAAAATTAATAACATAAAAGGCTTTTTCCACAAAAGGAAGAGGATTTATAACTAATAGTATAGTAATGAAGGAAAAATGTGCTATATCCTAAGATTTGAAATTAATGAAGATTAAATTAAAATTAAAAAAAAAAACTTTTGCTCAGGGTGTTATTCACCTGCCTTTGAAAAAATAAATCTAAAAACAAACCTAGGATTTTTTTTTTATTCCAGAGCCTTGTCTATTAGTTTGTAGCCCATTTAACCATATATACACAATGATTTCACTTTAACATTTTTGTGTATTTATTCTATGTAAGGTCAGAGAGATAGAAATTGAGATGTAATGATAGCTCTGAAATGTTTCATTGTACAGAGGTACTATATCACATACAAGATCTTAGGATTCGGGGAATCAGTTATATTGATTAAGAAACATCTGTGAACCTTTCAAAATTAGAGAATTGGCTCTTGAATCACAAGTGACACTCAAATTACAGTCCACAAGTATCAAGAATGAATGAGTACCACAGTGCCTAGGCCACACCTAAAAGCAGATCAGCAATGTCTAGTAAGATTACCATCAGAGTGCAGAAAATGACAGACCATGGCACAATGTCTCCACTGTCCTCTCGGCAAAGTTAAGTGCATCTAAACTATTCTTAAGTGTACAGTTGAGACACAAAACCAATGGACTGTCCATTGGTAAATTACCTTGATTTAGTGTGATTCATTTAGTATTGTGAGTTCTTTTATATTCTGTCTTTTATGAATATCATGACTGTGAATGATTCACAAGGAAGTCCTCAGAATGAGATTGTGCAGGGACATTAGGGAGCTGTGTGAAACTTAAAATCAGGAAATTCTCTAGGGGTATTGGATATCTCCATCTGAATCATCCTGTAGTTACTGGTTCTTTCCTGCGTTCTCTGTTTTGCTATAATTCTGGGTTTCTCTGAGGATATCTTCCATTTCGATCTCCATGAGTGATGGTGCCCCCTGTTTTCTGTCGCACATGTGATTATTTTCCTGTTGTCTCCACCTCACTGTTAAATGTATGACTTCAGTGCTGAAGTCAGTATCTGTGTCCCCGACATCAATCAAATGCATTCTGGATACAGCCGGTAAAGAGGCATCATTACTAACACCCACCTACGATGGATGCTGCATTTACAGCAGTGCCCAATGCCGGCTGAGTGTTTCTCTTCTCAGGTTTCCACATCGAGACTTCCCTACAGCATGAAGGCAGTGCCGTCAAAGTCACAGGCTCAGTGTCCTGCTGTCTAAGGCACTTTTAGCACAAATGCAGACATTATTTGACTTTCCCGGGGTGTCGTTGTTAGTGCTTCTCTTTTCTTTCTTTTCTTTCTTTTTTTCTCACACCTCCACTAATCCCTCTTTTTACTCATCCTACATCGCACAAAGGGTTCTGATCCCTTGAGACTACGAATAGCTACTTCTTTGGAGAAAAGGATTTCGTTTGTCTGATTAAGAATCTAGAAACATGAACATGACCCCCAGAGATTAAGGAAGACTAAATAGATCACACATGTAAGGAATTTGCTGATAGACTGATCATGGACCTCCAGCCAATAGAACTTTGAGAAATAGATGTTTGGTGTCCTAGTGTCCACGTCATGTACCATATCAGCAGATGTAAGACACGTGGTTCCCTGATTCTAACTGTGCAGGGGCAGTGGTATATTTAGATGTAAACTTCCACTCTTGAGGATTTGGTTTTTGTTGTTGCATCTGTTTAGAAGTCAGATTCGTTGGTCAGTTTATGAGAAAAATGGGTCCTTGAGAATCCTCTGCTACCTGAGAACATTGTGAACTTAGAAGTAGGTGACTCGAATAAAGTGACTTTGTGAAAATTCTTGCGAGGAATTGCTGAATGTATTTATGCTTTGTTGAACATAAAACACACACAAAAATGATGTGTTGTAGTCCCCACCATTCAGTAGAGTGGTGTCACTATTAAGAAACATAGTTCATTGTGTATTTTCTGGGTCATAAACAGGTTTTGGGAATTTTGAACATTGATGTTCCTATCATCAATGTATGTATAATATGACTCACATCTATAATCTGGATAATATGCCCAGGACATCTACATCTGTTACCAAAGAGCTGTTTTAACTTTATTACGAGGAGCTTCTGGGTACATGCTTATCAACAGGAAGCTTCTGAGTTTCCCAAGGAAGATGCCCCTGAATTTTATTGTGTTGAACTTTGACTTAGGTGAAAGGCGACATTCCCTCAGAAGCAGGACCCAGTATTTTCAGACCATGGTTCACCCTGTTAGGCAGCAGGCTTGTCTAGAATAATGTATCAAAATGTTCAAATGAAACGTCGAATGACTTCCTTTGTATAATCAGTTTGTTCTATGCTGACTACAGTAAAGCGAACCCTCCCTGGGATATTCATGAAGAAACTTGCAATTTCCTCCTTTTCCCCAGGGAGCCCTTCGTTTTGCAATAGTTGGACCCACAATTCACTTAAATATATGAGCGGTGTAGTCAGAGAACTGAAACCCTGATAAAAATCAGAAGTGGTGAACGTCCAGTTTAATTTCCTATCATGTACATGAAAGACGAGTCTTCCTATGGGTGCCCAGCTTCAAAATCTAACATTTTGTGATGAAAAGGGAGAATGGATTCTCTTTAAAATACTTTCATTAAATCAGTGAAAGCTGTGCAAAACCTTAAAGTGGGAGGCAGGTTCCCGCCGTCAGAGACTTCACAGCACGAGGAGGCGGCCAGTCATTCTCTGCCGTGGTCGCATCTGTGAAAATGAAGGAAATGTTTGACATTTCTTCTGCAAAGGAGACACCAGTCTCCCCCTGTACTATTTACCGCTACACAAGACCATGTGTCGAGTGTTCGCTAATCATGAAATATATGAGCATAGTTATAAGTTTCAAGATCCTAAAGGTGTCATTTAGGAAAAAAAACTCTGATTTAACAGTTAGGAATATATTTTAGTAAGAAAAATTAATTCAAAGACAAGAACTAGAAGTTGTTCTTCGAGTAAGAACAAATGACATTTTGGAGAACAAACAAGATATTTGATAAAAATAAAATTTTTCTCTTCATTGATTCTCACATGAACATTTTGGAGAGTGTCTCAACTTCTACTCTGATCAATCACTATGATACTAAATATTTACTGAACATCTCCTGTATCTCAGATGCTAAACAGATGTTTGCCACAGGGATATTAAAATGTAGAAGATGAAGGACTTGTCTTCTTTTCCATCCACAGGAGACACCTTAACGACATGGAAGAATTATGACTCCACACAATGGATAATGGCGGCAGAGGGGGAAACTGTTGAAAAAGAATATAGCTACGCTCGGACGGCCAGGGGAAAGATGTTCCCACAGGGAGGAAACATTCCAGGTGAATCTTGAAAACTGCTCATGTGAAAACGGAGTAGATGAGGATAGCAGAACTCTCGTGTCTGAGGATACCAGAGGAAGATGAGTTAGAGCCGGTAGTGGGTGTGTATATCAGATACATGCAGGATGAAAATAGGATACTGACGATCCCAGGCAGGGCCAGCTGAAGAAACTTGTTGCATGTGGCACAAAATGCATGCTCTACTTTGATGGAAGAGTGTGTGTAAAGATACAGGCATTAGCATGTCATGAAAAGTTGAAAGTCAGAAATACCCAATGAAGAATACAAGAACTTGACAACTTTTCAAACACTTTGATGCCCATGTCTGTGTTCCCCAAGCTGATACAGCGGGACTTTCCTTTTATGGTGATTACATGATTTAATGTACATAAATTACCAAATGTTTTCAATGTGCCTATGTCATCTCACAGACTCTCCTTGTTTTTGTTCTAGGACACTCATCTTCAGTTTGATCTTCATTTTTCTATCAAAACCCAACTTTGTTTCCTTTTTCTATGCCTCTGGTTGAACATTAGCGATTATTTAAGAAACATTGAACCAACACTTTTAGTGTTTGAATATTTGTTATATTTATTATATATGTATAGTATATATATATATATGTGTGTGTGTGTGTGTGTGTGTGTGTGTATGTGTGAATAAAAGTATACTGTTAAGACAGTTGAGTAACAGAAGCAAAAGCAAAATTTGTTTAAAAGTCTTTAAAATGAAGGAAGCAATATGTGTATATCAATAAATACTCAGATAAAATTAGTGAAACTTGAGTCACATGAGAATTTTTCATTACTTGTAAAGACATTTTAGTTTTTATTTGTTTTATTTTATGGGTTGCCTTTTGATCAAAATTGGCTTTTTTTCATACAATATATTCTGATTACAATTTTCCTATCTTCAGTCCTTCCAGATTCTTCCCCACTCCTCCATCCATGCCCTTTTTTGTATCTCTCATTAGAATAAAAATATATCTAAAAGTAATAGAAAATATTGTTATTAATAATAAATAATGATATAAAATCTGAGAAAAATTATAAAGAAGCAGAATAAGGCAAAAAAAGAATAAAAAAACTCAAAGAAAAGGCACAAGAAATACTTTTAGACACAGAGAAACACACGTTTTCACACATGTGAAATCCTATAAAAACACCAGACTGAAACCCGTATTATATAATGCCAGTGCAATAGTGGCATAGCGTTTGTCAGAACAACCAGCCTCTATGTAATTGGAATTACGGCCTTAAGACAGAACCCGTGCCTAACACAGGTAGTCAGGATTCAGAGACCAGATAGGCCAGGTAACTAGGAATGATGCGAAATTCAAAGGTATGTGTCATGCTCAGCCAAGAGTAGAGAAGCTTTCCCCTATAGTAGATGGGAGCAAATGGAAAAAAACAAAAACATTATTTTCTAAAGTGATAAAATACAGCATAGTTCGTTCTTTACCAGAATTGTCATGGAAATTCACTTGGGCATGACGCCAACACTTGACATTTCAACCCATCTGTTCATTTTTGGTTTTTACTTCCTCCCCAAAAAAGAAGACAGAAGTCATTGGCTGTCACCCATCTAGTTACTACCATAGGGTGGCAAACCCTGTTATATTGTGGGCAAAATGTGAACTCAGCAGTTGAAGAAATGGTTCAGTGTTGAAGATCATGTAATGATCCGACAGAGCGTCCGAGTGTGGTTCCCAACATTGAAATTTGGTTGGTAGATAGATGCCTCTAAGTCTAGCTCTGGCATATGGCTCACACATATGACACACACAGTCAGTTTTGCTCACCTGTACGCATCTTCTATACATGCATGCACAGAAAAATAAAATCAAAAAGTATAAAGTATAGGACCCAGTCATGATAAGCTTAATAGAGGCCTGAGTTTCAGTAGTTTTCCTTAAGGCAATGCCTGGTTGCAAGCAAGACCATAACTGAGGAAACCCAGGCACCACCCAGGAACAGACCAGGCAGGAAATTCTTAATGTTCCAACTTTTGTAAATAGAATCACCCGCCAGCACACACCCATCGCTTTATACCAGGACAACCCTAGACAAATATCAGCCAGTCAGGTTTGAGCCTGTCACCCCAAACCATGCTATGTAACTTCTCTGGCTTTTGCCTTTAAATAGTGCTCTCTATAAGGGTGGGGTACCTCCTCCTGCTGCTGCACTGATGAGATCCCTGCCAACTTGTACTCATGGATGATAATAAACCTTGCATTTGCATTTTGGAGAGTCAGTCTCCGTTGTGGTCTTTTGGGGTCCCCACGGACTGGACATAAAATCACCTATATTCGGAGGGTCTAGTTTGGTCCTGTACAAGCTTCACCACTGTCAGTTCAGAGTCAGTGAACTCCACTAGCTGAGGTCAGTTGTTTCTGTGTGTACCCCATTATGATCTTTACTCCTTAGCTCATATTTTTGCTCCTCCATTTCTTCCACTGGTTTCCAGAAGTTAGGCCCAGGTGGGGTAATGTGGGAGGAACGGGAAGAGGGGAGGAAGTGGGAACTGGGCTAGTTATGTATAATGAGAAAGAAATTGGTTTAAAAAAATAATTAATTGGTTTAAAAAAATAATTAATTAATTAAAACAAAAAAACAAAAAGGAAAATATTATAAAAACTTCAAAAAAAGAAATTACCATTAAAATGCATTATTTTCTAACTAGAAAGATGTTCTTGCTTACTGTAAATTGTTTTTTATAAATAAATACAAAATGGTCTGATTAGGATGATTCTTTTCACTTACTGACCAATTCATGTCTCTTCAGGTACTCTTTGTGTTCAAATCAAGGGCGCATACATCATCAACATTTTGGCATAAACCTTCTTTGCCAGAATTTAGTGGATGATTTTAAATTTAATAAGGAGAAACTTCAGTCAAATTAAATTGAATCATTTATCTGACAGTATTCTGGTTTACTGGACATAGTTAATATTCTTCCTCTGTACTCTGATTCTGAAGTGTTTATAGACTTTAATGAGATCATTACTAGTCAATATGAAGGATTCCGTCTATCCAAATATAAATAGTTGAAACAGGATTTAAGGATAACTTTTTGTGTGCTAATAGAATTTGTACATCAAGAGGTAATGTTTGCACTGGGATTCAGTACCCAGGATTCTGGACTGACTGGTATATTGATAATACATATCCCAATATCTAAAAAGGAAAGAATATTCGTATAATATCTTTATTTCAATTTCCCCACTTTATACACAGGACTAGTGTGTCCATGCTGTCAGTTCTGATAGCTTCATTGCACTGTATTGCAGGACATGTGGGCAATGACAGGCAGTCGCCAGCCTCCTAGGAATGAGGTTTTGGAATAGAAAGATAATTACTTTCCTTGGTGAGTGATACTCTTCACACACATTAATTCATTTGTTCATTGAGCATTTCCATATTTCTTTGATCAGGTGGGACACATAATTTGTCGCCAAATATTCCTCACAGATTTTCTGAGCCCAAGGCTTTCAGATGATCTTAACATTTGTAAAGATAGAAAATGAAGGAGGCCATTTTGTACCATAAAACAAGTTGAGCTGGAGGCAAGTAGACTGGAGAGAGAGTGAATCATCACACAGAGGGAAAGAAATGAAAGAATTGAGCAATGTGGGCACAGGTAGGGATCTATAGGAAAGATAACGTGTGGACAATGAAACTGGAGAGAAAATCACAAAATTATGAGGTCTCAAATATGAGGAAGAAATAGAAAAATCTATAAGATGGAAAGTAAATGTAGAATTCAGGACAGTAGCTGTTCTTGTTATGATTCTATAAACAGATAACCAAAGAATATTGTATTAAATTTGACATTTGTGTCCATTCTCTACTAATACTTTGAATTTGGAACCTCACAATATAGTGATACTACAAGGCAAAACTTTGAGGAAGGAAAGCAAGGATTGGTACCCCACTTGAAAGATTTGGAAGCTTGTTGTACATCTCTGCTCTTTATCTGGAGAGGAAACACTAAAGAAACAACTTTGTGCAAAACCAGGAAGAAGATGCCTGCAAGATATCGGACACCTGTGCTTCCACTTCCAACCTCTTCAAAACTGGGAGAATTAAATATCAGTCTATTAAGGCACATAATGAATTGAGACCTTTTAAAGTAGCCTGAGGTAATAGTAACTGGGACAACATTACTATATTACTATTCCCTAGATTATGGTCCGAACACACGCACACACACCCACACATCCACACGATACAGAGAGAGAGAGAGAGAGAGAGAGAGAGAGAGAGAGAGAGAGAGATTGAGAGATTTCAGAGGACTCTGTAATCAAGAATATTATTAACTTCAAAATTAAATTGATACCATAGAATCCACAGAAATGGAATATTATCACACATCTGCAATTTGGGAGTGAAATCCACATCCTTCACATTGCATTTTAATGCACTAGGTCTTCAGAGGTGGTGAATGAGAGCCGTTTAGCTATCATCTATCAGCGTTTTGAGTATCCAGAGCAAGGCTTTAATTTTAGAGTAGTTGCATAACCTACCATTGAATTCTGATCTCTTTAAAAGGTGGTAGGGTAGGAATTTTATATTTAAAAAAATGTAATTTAGTAGTTAAGAGAACTATACTATAATTCCATGATGTATTCAAATAGAAGCATCCATGTTTTGGGAATTAATTGCTTTCATTCCTGTTAAAGTCAGTTAATTGCAGACTGCTTGTTTTGAGTTGAGTCCCACCAAGCAAATAATTTCCATTTCTCACAGAGTTTCACCTCTAAACCAAATAATAATGACTACCTCAATCTGGAAAATAAGCTAGCAGAATAATGTTTTTCTTCTCTCATCTTTGTATCAGTCTGAAATTGTATGAAGAAAAAGAGAGAAAGAGATCATAAAACCACTAATCTCTAAATGAAGGAAAATGAAGCTACAGCTTGATTATATGGTCATATGTTCAAGGTTAAAATTTTCAAACCCAAAAGAGTATAAGGAGGTGCCAAGGAGCCCTAAATGCTGTCAGGAGAGAAAGAAACCATGCTGGAAGCCAAGCAGAGGTCCTGGTTGTCCAATCTTAGCTCCTCCTGAAAACATTGTCTAAACTCATTTTAGGTGCCATGCTCAATATTTCAAAGGCATGTTATAAGAGACTGACTAATACGGTAGCATGGAGTTCATTGAGTGATGTACATACAGTATATACAAAAGGCATTTATAATAAGAAATGGAATGAACATGTAAGAATGCTTGGGTTGCCTCGCCCAGCCTTAATACAAAGGGAGGAGCTTCGTCCTAATTCGACTTGATATGCCATTCTGAACAGAAACAGAAGAGGTGTAAATTGCGGGAAATGGCTGAGGGAAGAGAGAGACCAGAGGCAAGGGGGTAGGGTGATGAGGGGGAGGTACAGTTGGAGAGGAAGGATGGGAAACAGTGGTTGGGATATAGAACAATTAAAATTTTTTTAAATTAATTTCAAAAAGAATGCTTACATTTAAAGCTAAATTAGAATTGTGTCTAGAAAAGAAAGAGTAGTGGATGGCCTGGTTCTCATAAATGATCCTAAAATGAGCAAGAATTTTCAAGGTAAGGAAATAAAAGGGACAGAGAATCACAATGACCCTGGGAACAAATAATAGTTAGCCTCCCAGAAAGAGGAAGGGCTTTTAAGTGTGCTCCCAAAGGACCCCTGTTTTCAGCTGGCCACAAACACATGCTTATTTTCAGCAGAGATAAACGAATCCTTCCCTTTATCTGTCAAGGACAGATGTCGAGGCACCAACAGTACCAAATAACCATGGCTTATCTGGATCAAACCTCCTGGGGGAAGAAGAAAGTTATTATCAATGAAAATCACAGGATGGAGAAATGAGGATACATGGGCTACACTGGTACTTTTCTCTAAGAATATTTGCAGTGGTCAGCTTTGATTGTCAATCTGACACAACTGGAGTAACCTGGAAGGAGAGGGTCAACCATGAGGGTTTGTCAACAATGAGTTGACCTGTGGGCACGGCTTTAGATGGTATAAAAATGCCCTGTTCACTGAAGGCAGAACCATTTCATAGGCAAGCGGTCTTAAACTGTGAAAGAGTGGAGGTGTATTATAGAGGCATTTCTCTCTGTTCTTGACTGGGATATGAAGTTACTATCTACTATTGTACCTCCTGCCTTAACTTTTTCACTTGATGAACTGTAACCTGGAATTGTTAGTTAAAATTAAGCACTTTCTCTCCTGTATTCAATTTTTTTAGGGGGGTGGTCAGGGTATTTTATCACAGTAACAGAAATGAAACTGAGACATTACCCTAGGAGAATCCTTCAAAGAGGACGAAGCCACGGCTGGCACACAGGGATTTGCCTAGAACACAAGCAGATTCCAATGCTTCTTGATTTACTTCTGGCCTTAGTAAGACTGTTGTAATGTAAGCTGTCAAAAACAAAAGAAACAAGCAGACTTCGCAGGGTTAGGTGGTTTCCTTTGCAGGAAATGGCAATATTCCCAGGGTTAAATGACATCTTCTGTACCTACCTGGGAACTTAGCAACAAGCTGAGGTAGAGCAACCATCCTGTCTCCGTTCCAAACTCAAGTACCCTATAACAGAAGCTTCTCTTCTGTCTTTATTTCTTTTTATTCTGCCTCCAAACATCAAATAAAGCTAATGTTTTGCCTACAGTCTGATAGAATTCATCTCTAAGAATTCTGGAATCAATTAGACTCTATTGTCTATTATTAGACAGGAAGATCCTGAAAATTATGATTAATGGAAAAAGTGAACATCCTACATAAACAATTGCGTCTAGGCGAAGACTACTTTTCACCGATTTTACAGCTTCGCTTGTGCGTGCACACACACATACACACACACACACACACACACACACACACACACACACACACACAGAGTGCCCATACACTTTTATTTTATTTCTCTTCAGCTTGATTTTATCAGTTAAGCTTCTGATGTCATTAGCACTTAGTGCGTTTGTTTTGAGAGGGCGACCCTGCTTCTGCTAAAACTCTGCAGCTGTTCAAGGAGGAAAGACCCTCCACACTCAAGCAACTGCTATTTAGAGAAAAGTCCTCTACGCAAGAATTTCCAATTAGTTGTAGGCCACCTTTTAGATGCTGATAAAGGCCTGATTTCATCTCTTTCCAAAACAGCATTAACAGGTCCTGAATCCCTTCATCTTAAGTCCTGGCACCCAGATAGGAAGAGCATGGATTAAGGAGACCAGGTATCACAGTTGAAAATCAGAACACTTTGATCCTAAGTAGATGGATTAAGGTTTAGTGAGTGATTTAACTCATTAAAGGGATGTCTAATATTTCCCATGCGCTTTAGAAAAATGCTGTCTGTTTTCCTAATCTCCCTAGATGGAGTAGTGCTAAGTATAGAAATTCTTATAAAAAGCAACAAATGTATATTTGACTTCTTGCTCACTCGCAATTATCACTTAAAGTTTAAATTATGCAATTGAAAGTTCTGTCAATATAAAATAAGTCAAACCTTGTTATATTTTTTTTAAAAATCTCTGTAAGCTAAATACTTCAGGATTATTATATTGCATTTTTATGTTGTCAGAAAATAAGAATTAGAAGTCATCTCTCTTACCACATTTTTTGTTGAGAAAATATAAGGAAAACATGATTTAAATGAATTCTGGAATGTAGATGAGTTATTTCCTTTCAAGATAGAGTTGTATGTATGTGCTAAGTGCTAATAACATGGCCTCTTACCCAATGATCATTGTAATGAGAACCAAAACAATCTAGCAAATGAAAATTGTCTATTTATGTATATATCAATTTTACATGAGCATGAGAGTATGTGTCCAATTATATTTATTTAAAGAACATAGTATAAAAAGGTGCTATATGTCCATCTTTTGCTTTATTGTTTTTAAACTTTGTCAAGAACTCATTTGTATGTACTTCTAGATCTTCCAATTCTCGCAGATATTCACATTGTAATTTTGCTTTTCAGGAAGAGATGCAATCTGGCATGACTAAAAATGCCGCGGTGATGGCAAAGTGCGACTGTTAGGTGACATTGATCCAATGGAGAGAATTCATAGTGAACAGTGACATCTACCTCCCTCTCTCCATCCGTCATCTGCAGCCTCAAAACATCCTATAGATACCCAGCTTCCTCTCGGGTGACTATCTTCTGTACTTATTCCATCGTATCACATAGATTTCATGACCGTCGGCTCTCTTGGCAAGGAGCTAAATTCAGGAGGGAGCACCACAGCCTTTCTTTCTTACTTTCCTAATCCCAGCTTTGTTCTTGCTTCTCACTGTCTTCAGTTTGAGAAGATGCGATGATTCCATCCAAACATCCTACTCTTTTCGATGACTGTGTCTTTTGCTCTCGACTGTGAATTACTGCTACACACTGGGAATAATGGCACAGAAGCACCCTGTTTGTTTAATAGGTATCACACAGTTAGAGCTAGAGAGCTAAGAATTGTTTTTCCCAAATTGATTTGCATGTGTCTTGTGAGAGTCATCAGCCAGCACTCAGGGAAGTAGCTGCCATGGTCTGCTGTGTTTACACTCTCCACTTGAGTTCACTTAAGTGCATTATTAATAGTTTATGTGACTCCTTGATGTTTGATATGAGTGCTTTCTTACAATGAAGAATTCTAAAGTGATGTCATTTTACTAGGAGGTTTAATTGCTAATTGCTAAAATGAAAATACACTCTTCCCTTTGGATTGAATGCCCTTGTGGCTTACGCTGTTATTGGTCATATATGGACTGGGTCAGAATAACCCCATTTTGTTCGATATTTTGTCCTCTATACTTCCATATTTTGTTTACATGCAAAGGGAGATGCATTTTGGCTTGTTTATAAGATGGTCATTATTTTACATATTTATCTTTAGCACATATTTCTACATAAGAATTTTTTTCAGTATGGAATCATGCTGATTTAAGACCATTTAGTTTTGACCTAGGTTAACTCTCTGTTCTTAAGTAGTAGGAAAAGTGAGATAAAGAGAATGTATCTCATTGACATAATACATAGTCAATTTATTATATCATTCCTTAGAAAGTCTATGGCCTGTAAGATTTTAGACAATTCTGAAGCCATTTCTGACAATTCCAAACCCTCTCAGCCTCTGTGCCTCAGTGCTTCCCCTCCTCCCCTGGGAACCAAGGACCTAACAGCTACACATGCACGTACTCAGTTCCTGAACAATTACCCATACACGTATGTTTTGACTCAGTCCCCTGGGAAACGAGGTCAAAATGACCTCTTACCTCATCTGATCTGACAATAGTTCTCCAGCCAATTATTGGTATTAGCCCTTTTCGAACAAGCCAATCATAATGGTCAAGGAAAAACCCCTCTTGTTTCTATGGGGCCTTCTCCTTTAAAAGTAGACTGTACCAGCTATTTGGGGTCTCTCGGCTTCCCAAATGCTGGGGGACCCTGTCATGACAGAATTAATAAAATCCTCATGCTTTTGCATCGGCTGTGGTATATGAGGTGGTCTCCGGGGGTGACTCCTTCTCGGTTTGGACACTAGAGTCCAACAGGCCTAGTGTTCTAAATAGATTTTTGAGTATAGAAATTTGTGTTGTAACCAGAGTATATTGTTATTGATATTGCTAATTTATAAACTCATAAAAAACCAAATAACCTTTGCTTCAGTTGATAGCAAACTACAAGCAGTCTTTCTTAAGTATGAATTTTGAATGTTCTGCTCCTTGAATATATAATACTTATAACCTACAGCTGCATGAAATTGCATAATCCTTTAATACTACAAGGTTTGCACACTACTGAGGTCAAGTGAAAATGGTCTTAGGACAATGAAAGAGCAGAGCCAAGATGCACGTTGTAAAGTGGCATAGATGGCTCAGAAGCTCTGAAGAAAACTATGCCCATATTCCCAAATATTGTCTATAAATGTTTGTTTACATTTAAAGGGGGATATGATATAAATATAAATATTTTGCATTGATGTGGATCTTGGTTTATTGATACAAATTTAAGGTCAATTTTGTTACATGTATATGTATTTATGATCTTGATTAAGGTATTGTGTTTGCTTAGCTCGTTTAAAAATTAATGCATAATTAGGAAATATAAGTTACTAGATACTCATCTATGAGAGTCAATCTTGTAGTCATGATAGTTAGATTTTCTATATGTATAGAGATATATTTCAGTTAGATAGGTATTCTTTAAATCTTTCAGAGACTTTCAGAATATGGCATTTAAAATGTTTTAATAACTTAGGACTTTTCATGACAATGAGACACATCTGCTCCTGGAAGCACAAGCTACTTCAACGAGTAGATGGGCATCAAAGATTCTCCCTATGGAGTTTGATAGCCATTTGGGCAAGAGGCTGCTCTTGCCTGGACTGTTGTATAAACTGAACATGCACGACACATAGAGAAATGGTTGCCTAAAGGTGAGCTGATCCTTCGGGGTTCTTGCTTCATGAAAGAGTCTGCCAGACATTCTGCAGAACACAGAAGAAAACGACTGAAAAACTGCCAATATAGGCAGAACTGTCTTTGGACTTTCCTGCTTCATGGAAAAGTTTACTGGATACTATGGGCCTGTAGGCTGAAGATTGGATGCCCCAACGGTACAGAAATCTGTGGGTGACCCTCCAGGCAGAGAAATGCCTCTGTCAATTCCAGAGTTTTGGAATTTGCTTACAATGTACTTCCTGTTTACCTAAGTAATATATTTTTCTGGAGTCTTTGATGGAGTTGAAGAACAGATAGTTATAATTATAGTTTTCCTTAGTTATGATAAAAGATAAAGTAGATGTAAATATTGTAACTGTAATTCTTGTTTGATTCCTGTTTTGTTATATGTAATTTTACTATGTTAAAGTTAAAACCTTCCTTTTTATTTAAACAGAAAAGGGGAGGTGATGAGGGAGGCCACTCTGTATGCTGTGATTAACATTAATGAATAAAGAAACTGCTTTGGAACCAAAGCAAGGCAGAACTTAGGTAGGCAGGGAAAGCTAGGCTGAATACTGCGAAAAGAAGGACAGAGTCAGGGAAACGTCATGGGGCCATCACCAGAGTCAGACATCCGAAACTTTGCCAGTAAGCCACTGTCATGTGACAATACATAGATTAATGGAGATGGGTTAAATTAATATGTAAGAGTTAGCCAATAAGAAGCTAGAGCTAATGGGCCAAGCAGTGATTTAATTAATACAGTTTCTGTGTGATTATTTTGGGTCTAAGCTAATCTGGTGGCTAGGAATCAACAAGTGACCCTCCTCCAACATCCAACGTTCGTTTACCACAAGACCAATGTCACAGTGTTTTCAATTTCTCAGTCCCTTATAACTAAAATTTCAAACTACTGCTTCTAACAATTTGATAATATCCAATAGTATAATTCAACATTTTTAACTGAAGTTAAAACATTGCTGTGATAGCTATAAACAGTTTATAGATTGATGAGGCTCTGGATGGTTCCCACCTGGTGAACTGTTCTTATTACCCACTTAAGTAAGCATTTTGTGGGTGGGAACTTCAGTTATTTAGTTTATTGAACTTCAGAATTCTTGGTGGTATTTTGCTTCTGTTTTTTTTTTCCCCCACCCCTCTCTTTCCTTCTGGAAAGTAGCCAAGTAGCCAGTGAATTTCAACTTGAATTTATAAAACAATTTAGTCTTTTCTGTAAGGTATTTTCTGAAATTTTAAAATGTAAAATTTCAATAGTTGGCCATGTCTTATCTAAAGAATACACATAAAGATGTAAACATAAAACCATTGTTTTCATAGTTAATATCTGAAGATATCCCTTCATTTTACTGCATTTCAGGGGAATATAAGAAAATGTTCTCAAGGATGAGAGTTATGACATTGCATAAATACCAATGCCTTTCACCAATATTTATAAATAGTTACTGAAATTATCAGTATTTTGTGAATGCTTCTGTTCAGATTTTCCCCAGGCCCCACCCCATATTTTCCAATATGATAACACTGGCTAGTCTTCCATTTTTTGCTTTATTTTCAAATTTTAAATCTTCTCATTTTTGAGAAGGGCATGATGGGTTTTGCCTATAATTTCAACACTCAGAAGACTGAATTAAAAATCATTATTAGTTCAAGAGCAGCCTAAACTAATGATATGGCTTCTCAAAAACATCCCCAAATAAACAAAAACAGAACATATTTTAACCTTTTTTGTGTGTTTTTCTAAAATTGGGGGACTATTTATTGATTTGCATTAGATAAATTATCATTGTTAATTATTTTTATTGACTTGCTTCATAGTTTTGAATGCAAATTATCTAGGAAGTTTTAAATGTAAGTGTAGAGCCAAGATATCCAATAACAGCTCAAAACAGTTTACCTGTATACAGAATGGAAGTATGATTCATTCTGATCTTGATCTCATCACAGTCCCTCATCTTGTTCCATCATGATGAGACTTAGCAGCATGCCCGCTTCCTCAGAAGTGTGCACTGCTAAGGTCATGTGACACACAGATGTATGCCAACTGTGTTTGAAGTTAATTAGCCTAAGGCACACGTGCTGTAGCAAGGTGTTCACATGCCCCTTTCAGGTTTATGACATATGTATTGCTAAACTGTAAAAACAGACCGCTGCAGACTCCCCTTCCCATTCTAGTAAATCACATATGTGTATGCTTTTAGGAAGTTTGCACTGGTGCGACGCAAAGAGCTACATTTTGAAGTACACATAAAGATCAATTAGTCTGGCAACATAAAGTGAGACCTAGTTGGTGGTCTTCAACATCTAAATGGGGGCGTTATTTTTGTAATTTTAAAATGGATAAAATCCTCATGGAAATCTGACTTTTCTTTCAATCCAATGCTTATGAAACTCTAACCATTCCTGCAAACACATGTGTGATCATCCCATTGGTTTGTTGGTGGGTTACAGGATACAAACTTGGTTAAAATTATGGACAAGGGGAAATTGCCTAAAAAAACTCAGAGGATTAAAAATATTATGAGAATAGTTGCAATGTTTGTCTCCAGTCCAGTCCTTACTCTTTATCTGTTTGCATTCCTCAAGAACCAAAAGGCATTTTTTTTTTCCTTCACTGTGGTAAGAATCTGCGAGCGTGAGACTGCTTCCTGACATTCACTGCAACCTTTAATAAAGAGAGAACATTGTGGGCCTAGTGTGTGTGCCCACTGCTAACCATTTCTGCTGGCGTGATCTGAAAATGAAGATTGAGCAGACTGTAAAACATATGAACTGTCTGCCAGACAGCAATTTCTGTACTAGCCAAGTATTTAAATTAAATCTGGGTATCTGTCTCTCTGTGTGCTTAGCACATACATATTTTCTTTAGGCCATGAACTTCTAGTTTCTGATAAGTAGAAACAGTCTCCTTTGTTGCAAGATAAGAAACATTACATATCCATTAGATATTCCATCTTTATTATTGAGTGTTAAAATGTAAAAACCATAATAATAATTGTATAAAAAGGATGAAGAGAGTGGCATTTAGTGCAGAGTATGGCTACATAATTACATAATTATAACTACATTTATAAACTCGTTGCTAATGCTTCATCAAAGCAAAGCGAACATTCTTCTATTTCAATTGACGGTTCCTACCTTTTAAATATTTATCTAAAAATTCTCATTAAGTTGATGGGGAAACTGGTAAACTCCCTTAATTATCACACATTTATATCTTGTTCTCCTCATGTAATTGGGTCCTTAAAGGTGTTTGAATAACAAAGTACACCACTTGGATGCAATCCTGAAGCTAATTTGATTATGAGTGAAAGGACTCCAGGGAGTGACTTGAGGGAGTGAGCTGCAGATGTCTATGAAGGAATGTGGAGATGTCAAAGCGGGGTGTGTATATGGAAGGGAGCTACAGCTTGGCTTTTGATGATTGACATGATTAAGTTGAGGTGTTCGTGGAGAGATGTTGAAGAGAAGATGGCTGCGGAACAAGTCCAAATTACATTGAAGAAAACTAACGTGTGTGGGAAAAGGTAACAAATATTGTATTTAAATGTTAAGGAAGTTTTCCTCCTACAGACAACACAATGAAGTCCATGTTATACATGGAAAATATAATGATAGACAAACAGCCTATTGGTTCAAATAGAAACAAGGATTCCCAATGTGATGAGATAAACTTTGTGTTAAAAGATAACTATTTGAGTATGAATGACATTCAATGTGCCAGCCTCCTGAACACTAAAGGCGTCATGTGACTTCAGATTTCAGGGAAAAAAAAAGGTTTACCTTGTATAATATGAAGACACAATATGACAGTTTATTGAACTGTAAGAAAGTACAGGTAGTTTGTAGTTAGCAAGTATCGATCATTAGTTTACTTTACAATTTTTCTTATTGCATAAAAGTTGTCTTATGGCCAGTTGTGAAACCTACTAACAACAAAAGTGTATTAACTCTTTCATGAGTTCTAGGCTAAAAAGCAAGCAAACAAATGTGCAATGTGTTAGCATCCAGGCACACCTTGGCAATGCCCCTTGGGAACCTGGCACAGTGTGTCACCCCTCTGCGCATGACAAACAGTGCCCTACCTCTGTACATAGATGCAGAGGTCCATTTGTAGAACGGTGACAAGTAGACCCTACTCCTGCTCTTTGTTTTCTGACATTTCTCTGAGGAGGTAGATTGCTGTCTCTCTATCTCTCTGTCTCTCTGTCTCTCTGTCTCTCTGTCTCTCTCTCTGTGTCTCTCTGTCTCTCTCTCTCTGTCTCTGTCTCTCTCTCTCTCTCTCTCTCTCTCTCTCTCTCTCTCTCTCTCTCTCTTTTCCCTCCACTTTACTCTTCTAGCAATAAATGCCATACTCAAGCTCTGTCTCTGTGGTGTATTTGTCTCCTCCCCGCCATGAGGCCTCTGGCTCTCACTTACCAAGATCTCTCTCACACTGTTTTAAAACATAATAGAAAAAAAAATCTACTCTGTACAAAGTTGAGGCCATCAATGTTCACACGTAATGGCTCCAGATCTATGTGTGTATACACCAACCTACACAGAGTCCTTTCTTACATAAAAAATATAGAATTTGAATATAGAGTTTGAATACCCATTAATGTGTTTTAAATTAGCTTTTAAACACACATGCAGAGACCAGAAGAATCTATCAGGTCTCTTCCCCTGTAACACTCCACCTTCATTTTGGAGGTGAGGCAGATCTCTTGCTCGACCCAAAGCTCACCATTTCATCTAGGTTGTCTGTCTTATCTGGGTGCTTCCAGTCTTGACCCACCGCTAGGCTTACACAAAACTAAGCACAACACTTACCCATGCTGGGGTTTTAACTCAGGTAATTTGTTTTCACGACAAGTGTGTTAACCCCTGACCATCTTCCTAGCTATATTCCTAGCTACAGCAACTATTTTGAAAGATTCATTCTGATCAGAAGATGGTTTAATCTGTGGATGTGAAGTCTTTAAATAGCATAGGGTTAGATGCACAAGTTAAGTTTCAGCTACCTTTTATTTTAAACTATAAGATTCTGATAATCCTGTAAGGCAGATGTAATTATTGAAAAGAATAAGAGGCAGCACAGGGATCATGCTATGGATGAGGAAAAGAATCAATATGAGAGCTGAAAATACAGGCTTTAGAAACTCTATTAATATTGCCACTACCATTAAATGTTTCCGTTCCACATCATGGCTTATATAGTATTTCACATGAATACCAGGGGAAGAAAGCACAGTAGATTAGATCTCTTTTATCATGAATATTTAGAATTTGATTGTAGGAATTTTCTTCTTTCTTTTTACTTGTTTCCTCATTTATATATAAAGTTAGCTTCAGTAATTCTCACTTCATGGGATATAACTGGTTCAAAACAGTGTTGGTCTTTTACATGAGCAATAAAATCTATTGTTCCAAATTTGAACATTTTTACTAGCTAAATGCTATTAAAACTTTTAAAAGACAAAACATACACAAGAAAGAGAAGTTTATCAGTAGGAAGGAGGATTGAAACATTGGGCACATTCTTCTTTGTCCCAGTCAGGCTATACTGAGATGAAACAATCTCTAATTTAGTCAACCTCACTTTGATAGAGAAGGCTAATTATCATTGTCTTCTATTGCTGACATGTTATTACCATGACCTCATTAAAAAGAGGCAGATCTAATTAATAAGTTATTTACATTACAATAAGCCATAACTCATGTTGGATATTCCCAACTAACACTGAACTGTCTAATTTCATTAAACCAATAAATATTGCCAGAGGGCTATGTGTGCAATTACCATTCTGATTTTACCAATTTCCCCACAACAACCTGTGTCTTTTAAAGGTCCATGTCAAGAAATGCATTATTTTCCCCATTTAGAGGTTTCATTTAGCTGCTCGATGAAAATTAATTTCCTAATTATTTTTCTAGTATGACAATTTATTTCTTCTCCCTTAAGGGCATTTATAGAAAAATCTTTATTACTGTAACTTTATTAAAAATCAGCATCCATTATTGTTGTTGCTTTATTTGTACAAACTAAGGTAGTTAAATCTTTACAATCAAGCACCATCTTATAAGATCTACAAGGATAACACCTGAAAATCATTTAAACCAAACAATGCAGTTTCTATTGTGTTCATCCCAAATAAATCAAATAGATTTGGAAGTCTTAGTCTTTGTGCTCCAAATCTACCAGACTGTCATGAAAGTAACACTTGCTTTTCACACACTGTGAATATTACTATCTCTTTTCTTATGGTAGCCCAAGAAGGATATCTCTTACTTCATGGACAGAACTATGTACTTTCAGAAGAGTAGAACCTGCCTGCAGACCAGAATGGTTCACTGAGCTCCTCAGGGTTTTTTTTTTGATGTCTCTGAAATCAGCATGCTGCTTCATTTTGATGACCAGGCCACACTCTTTGAAAGTGATGCCCTGTTTTGTAAGACATCTTTTTGGTTGAACTGACAACTTATGTATGGTATGGTCAGAGTAGATTCTATTTGTAAGTAAAAAGACTGCCAAGGCAAATCAACCTCAGGAAATTGAGTAACAAAAACAGAGATAAGACCTCAGCAGTAGCAATGTTTTCCTAGCACAAGCAGAGGAAGTAATGAAGTCTTGTTGATCCTAAGCTAGAGGGACGCTTTAAGGGAACAGCTGCCTAATTCTCTGATAGATTAATCCATAACTTGGATCTCCAGGGGCAGCAGACATATTACTGCATTTCTATACTCAGTGGTAATAAAATATGTTATTCATATGACCCGAGGTATACAATTTCATATTGTGGAAAGAAATGGTTATTTCCTTAGCTTCGCATGAGCCTTCTTCATGGTCAATTAGGTATGTTGTCTTTCCTTCTCAGTGAGTTTCTTGGTTGGGCATCACAGTAACATTCTCAGATCTGAAGCACCATTTAGATTGCAGGAAAAGCTTCAAATACGTGTGTGTGTGTGTGTGTGTGTGTGTGTGTGTGTGTGTGTGAGAGAGAGAGAGAGAGAGAGAGAGGACAGACTGTGTTCTGTATGGATATGTGTGTGTGTGTGTGTGTGTGTGAGAGAGAGAGAGAGGACAGACTGTGTTCTGTATGTATATGTGTGCGTGTGTGTGTGTGTGAGAGAGAGAGAGACTGTGTTCTGTATGTATATGTGTGTGTGTGTGTGTGAGAGAGAGAGAGAGAGAGAGAGAGGGCAGACTGTGTTCTGTATGTATATGTGTGTGCGTGTGTGTGTGTGTGTGAGAGAGAGAGAGAGACTGTGTTCTGTATGTATATGTGTGTGCGTGTGTGTGTGTGTGAGAGAGAGAGAGAGACTGTGTTCTGTATGTATATGTGTGTGTGTGTGTGTGTATGTGAGAGAGAGAGAGAGAGAGACTGTGTTCTGTATGTATATGTGTGTGCGTGTGTGTGTGTGAGAGAGAGAGAGAGAGAGAGAGACTGTGTTCTGTATGTATATGTGTGTGCGTGTGTGTGTGTGTGAGAGAGAGAGAGACTGTGTTCTGTATGGATATGTGTGTGCGTGTGTGTGTGAGAGAGAGAGAGAGAGACTGTGTTCTGTATGGATATGTGTGTGCGTGTGTGTGTGTGAGAGAGAGAGAGACTGTGTTCTGTATGTATATGTGTGCGTGTGTGTGTGAGAGAGAGAGAGAGACTGTGTTCTGTATGTATATGTGTTCTGTATGTATATGTGTTCTGTATGTATGTGTGTTGCCTTTTCTTCTTCTGAAAAGTTTCTTGATAAATAGCATATTAAGGGAACAAATTTGAGGAAAATAATTACTTCATACACCTCAGCCGTGACATTTTGAAAATATTGAAAGAGTAACAAACAAGAGAGGGCTCATAACCTCATCATTTGAGAGGTTCAAGAAAAACAATCCTTTGGGTTAAGATGGCTGAGTTTCACAATTCTCAAGTGGATCTGAAATATATGAATCATCTGAGTTTCACTCAGACATAATACCTATTTTAATATTGTTAAATATCTATTAATGTCAGTTTATTTCCCCTTATAAAAAAACTATCAATTATCTGCTGACTATTCTTAATACTAGATTACTCCCAATTTAATACCATACCAGAACGACTTTATTATAAATCCTATTCTCTCACTTGATTGAGAACAAACCATAATAAGAAAAATAAAATACTAATCCTCCTGGAATCTTTTGAATTTTGTTCACCAAAAATTTATACACATTTGCATGTTTTTTGTTTGTTTATTTTACTTCAAATTTTTCCAGTTACACACATTGTCAATTAAATGGGTGACTGTAATATCTGCATCATTTAGTATTGTTGTTATTTCTTTTTCCCTAAAAATGAAGAATTAAAAAACACAAATCCTTCACTTCATTTCGGTATTCTTCAACAACTTTACAAATACCTGGTAAGGGTGGAAGTCTTAAGGAATCAACTTGTGTTTATTCTTCTGACCTGTTTCATCCAAATGAATATTATTATCTTCATTATTCAGTAGTTCATATTATGCAGTAATTCAGGAAGATTGAATTGAATATGTTCTTTCTGTTGAGCATTGCTCTATGGCAAGTGTGGTGGAGAGAAAGTTCCCCACTCTCAGGGAGCTTATATGCATGTGGAAAGAACTAATATCCTGTGAATAGATGTGAAAACCCACAAAAGTCTGCCACTGAAGAAACCAACTCACTACTCCAGTTCACAAAGCAAAGGATAAAGTATTGTCCTTACTTCTTCCAGAACTAGAATTCAGTGAGTCTTTGATAGCTTATAAGGAGTAAGCCAACGTATTTGTAATAGAACAGTTGCCTATAAAAAGATTATAACTTCAGGAATAAGGACCCCTTTGTCTGTCATACATCCAGTAACAGTGACTAAGACCTGGGCCTGTGTTTACTCACAAACTAAAGGTGGTTGAAAGAGGAAATCAAGTGTTAACAACCTCGAGAATCTTTTACACCAGAGATTCTGGCACCAACCAACAACCTCTCAACATTCCCTCCTGTACCTTTGTGTGAAAAAAAAAAAAGACAATGAGGCAATAGCTAGGCTGTCACACACAAATGGACATAATAGGTTTGAGGGCACACTCTTGATTTGAATTAATACTGTACCAGAAGTTCCTTCCCCACCTCAACCTGATCTTTGTATTACTGCAATAAGAGGGCAGTTGAAATGCATTTGCATGATTTCTAGCCCTTGGAAAGACATATGGTTTCCTACTCTCTTATTTTGTTAAAATATCCACATAATCATTTAGTACTCAGGTTGACAAGCTCAGCTCTTCTTGGCTTTGGTCTAAAGAGCAGAATAAAAACCAATCCAATTTTGAGAACTATGTGTAGTTTCATTTCAGATTCCCTGTGCACAAAGTCAAAAGATTTAGGAAAGAATTATAATTGTCCCATACTT
This sequence comes from Myodes glareolus, assembly GCF_982192425.1. Taxonomy (NCBI): domain Eukaryota; kingdom Metazoa; phylum Chordata; class Mammalia; order Rodentia; family Cricetidae; genus Myodes; species Myodes glareolus. The sequence continues at coordinate 61,012,375 of NC_142048.1, forward strand.
AAAATATTATTGAAATTGCAATAGACTGAGATCAAAATGCTCTTGGAGGTTCAGTATACTGATTTTAGTAAAAAAGCCAAGTTCATTTGCAAAGTTATGATGAATTCTTTTCCTAGGTTTTACTTGGTTAAAGTAATATAAAGGTCTATATTAGGTTACCAAGGGTGAATCAGTATTTCTTTTATTTTTGATTATATTAAAGTGTACTGTAAAACTTATAAAAACTGGTAAAGACGGTCTGGAAAAAAAGTTCAGTCAGTAAAGTGCCCATTGTGCAATAATAAGGACCCTTTTTGATAATTTTTTCTCACATAAAAATACCTGGTATAAAATCCTGCACATATAAAGTCAGCACTGGGAAGTCAAAGACAGCTGAACCCTGGAACTCTGTGGCCATCCAGCCTAATGTACTTAGTCAACTAGAGATCTTTCCTCCAAAAATTAATTAATAAATAAAATAGTTAGAGTTGTCCTGAGGAATGACACCTGAGGTTAACCTCCAGCATGTGCCTGCCAGTGTACCTGCAAGCATAAATATTTATATCATCTATGTTAGGGTGGCTATTGCTGTGATGAGACACTATAGCCAAAGCAACTCAGAGAGAAAAAAGTTTATTTGGCCTACACTTCCACATCACTGTTCATATCAAGAATTCAAGCCAGGAACCCAACCATGGCAGGAGGCTGAAGGCAATGGCAAATTCAGAGGCCATGGAGGGGGACTGTTTACTGATTTGCTCATCATGACTTGCTCAGAACCAGGACTACCAGCCCAGGGATGATACCACCATCATGGGACTAGGCCCTCCCCCATCAATCATTAATTAAGAAAATGCCTTGCAACTGGATTTTATGGAAGCATTTTTCCCAATAGCAGTTCGTGTCTTTCAGATGACTCTAGCTCATGCCAATTTGACCTAAAACTAGCCAGCACAGAACAGGTGAAAGCAGACATGGATATACAGAGATGCTGCAACCTGTACTCTTGGAAAGTTACTAACTATGTACCCATGTCTTATAACGCTGTATTTTTATCTCATATACAAATTGTATCTATTATTTGTGTTGGTTACGTGAAATCCATTTCAGGTTATTGGAACGATGCCCCCAAAGCCCAAGCTGGCAAATGACAAGAGATTCTGTTTTCCCAAGATGTCAATAGTATTTTGTTTTCTATTCTTTCTTATTACTAAGGTTTGTTTTATAAATTTTTTCTAAAGGCACACTTTCATTTGTCAAATATGTTTGTGTACTCATTTCATATGGAGAGATTTTATTTCCGATATTTATTTGTTTACTGACCAAATATTTTAACTTGTTGACTCCAGCTACATTATCCGTGTCTCTTCAGATTTGGTGACCATTATTATATAGATTGTGTGATTCTTGTCACTGCATTTTGGATTGATTTTTTTTAATTTCGTAAGTTTGCATATGGCATGGCCTCAGAGCAGAAGACAAAAGAACACTCTGAAAGCCAGCCCGATCCAGTGTTTTCACCTCTCAAAGAATCTCTTTGAATTTTTGTTCTTTATTTTTCCAAAATCATACTCATTACTTAGCTGCCTGAAGGATTAGGTGTGTTTGGTTTGCAATGGAAAGAAGATCAAAACATGGCTAGAATTATGGTATTGGGATCCATAGGTGTCATAGAGAACAACAAAATAACATTCCATAGAGTACATTAACTCCTAGGAGGGAAAGGCATAAAAGACTCCGAGAGGTCGCATTCTGTAGAGTAACCTTGAAAATATTTGTCATCATTTGGTAACACAAAAAATGCATAGATGAAATCATAATTTAACTTCTCTCTTTGTCAAGTTTAGTGGATGAATTCATTGTGCCAAAGTCCTTGGTCTGAAGCCAATATCAGTAGATCAGTTCTTGTTCATAAACCCGGAAGTCATAAGCTGGGAGTAGACAGTTGTGAGTGCCATCACATGAGTTCTCTGGGGAGGCTGTGAACTGGGGAGCAGGCTGCACCATCGAAACTCAGCACCTTTGTAAAGTTCATAGAAGCTAAGAAGGATGATGAGAAGCAAAAATACGTTCTAGACTAGACTTTTACAAAACTTGAGATTTTAAATGTAAGAGGCTCTTGTTATAGCTTAAGCATTTCTGAGAAAGACTTCTAAGGTGACTACATAATTATGTCAATAGGCACAACTAAGTTGACAGACTATGCCTGAAAACATGGAAACACTTGAGGGCCTCTTACGAGCACTCTCCCTAAAGTGATTTTCTTCAATACCAGTATAGCCAGTATTAAAAATGTTAGATTTCAGAAGGTATGAGTCCCTGGCTTGAGTATTGGGCAGCCAAACAACTAAAATAATGTGAAACAGTTAATGCATATCTGCCTTACAAAGATTCATGAATTCACTGATGTTCCTGCTCCAACTTACTTTTCAATGTGTGTGTGTGTGCGCGTATCTTGTTTGAAGTTTGTAATCTTGTCATGTCACTTTGCATCATATACAGTATATATAATTTCTATATATGAGAGTAGTATGTGATATTTGTGATATATAAATAATATGTGTGATATATGGTATATGTCATATTTATTAAATGCATATTAATGTATATATGCACAAACGTGTTTAGATACAAATATATATGTATGCATTACAGGTCTCTGATTTACTTTCTTGAAGCAGTATTAGAGGTCATTACATATCCTTGAGAACACAACCTTGATCAGATATCTCAAAATTCCTCAGTGTGTCAAAGGATTCAGCAGAGAAACATTCAGTTCTCCTACACATTTCTTCAGCTGGGCCAGCCTGGAGGTGGAAAACTTCACAGCTACACATAATAATCAAAGGTCTTGATGGACCAGGCAGTGAATGTGGTTTACTAGTTTAGCTGTTCATTACAATACCTGTATATGTCCCAAATCAAGGCCCCTTGAGCTCCTCTTGTGTTTTCTTGTTACCAAGTGGGTGTCTCCAGGAAGTAAAGCAGACAGAGAAGTATTGATTTCCAGGAGTAGACCTATGAATGTCACAGTGTATACATTCACATCTACTTGCATCATTACACTAAGATTCAGGGAGAAGGGACCTTTGAAATAACACATAATAGGAACATAAATCTAACTTTGCTATAAGATCACAGGAGAAAATATTTTGAGGTATTTTTCTGTTAAACACGTACAATGCCACAGTTTAAATTCTGGCCAAAATCCTCCATTCCTATCTCCTATGCAATTTACACCATCACTCTTCCCTAAGATTCACACAGCTCCATGTATTAATTTTCAAAGACTGATATAAGTACGACCACAGTGTGCATACCGTAAGCAATACAGACATATATTTTTGTGGGTGAAGTCTGAACTTCCAAATATAGCCAAATTGTGAGGAACTGGGCTGTGAGAATCTCAGTGTGTGCATTTTGGGAAAACTGAATCTTGTCTGTAATGCGATAGCAGCTTGCAGTCTAGGAAACTGCCACCCAGGCCATCTTCAGATACATAAGATTCTGCATGGATGCAGGTGCTCAATGCTGCATCTTCAGCATGTGTTTTCTACCTTAAAATCTTGGAACTAAGAGAAATAAAACCTGCTCACTCCTCCTTGATATGTAATGACAATTAAATCATAGAACAGATTTTTAACATTCCTGTTCCAAGATTCAAAGCAGAAGAGGAATAAAATCCCTCTTCTTCATTACTACTCTGCTACCCTGCGGGAAGTCTTTCTATTACAAGATAAATTAAAGCTCCCTACAAAGAAGAGCCTGTTTACATTTTTATAGAAGAGATTTACATCCTTAAAATCTTTGCTTATATGAAGGCTCTATCTTGGATACTACACCTAAAAGGACGTTGCAATATACCTCATATACATACACCTGTTATGATGTGATTCTGTTTTGCTTTTACTGAAAGATGATTAAATAGATCGATAGATAGATAGATAGATAGATAGATAGATAGATAGATAGATAGATAGAACGTGTATGTATGTGTGTGAACATACATAACAGTGCGTCTGTATGTATATATATATATAAATTTTAAACTTGGGTAGATCTTACAAGCAGCTCCACATAAGAAAAAAAGGTTGAAGTGACCCAAAGTGAATTCCAGAGCTAGGTAACACAATGTTATATGATTCTGATGTTGTCTCAGGACATTCATTTTTGGAGCCCTGTCAATGATCTATGAGAAAGACAAACAAACTTAGAGAAGCCTTATGTAAATACTCTAACTGCTGCCCACAGTGGGTGTCTCAGGCAACAGCCAGCATCAATCATCAGCTCAGAATGAACAACCCAGTTTTGATTGATGTGCAGATTCAAGAGAAGGCTAACATTCCACCTACTTCAGCTAAGCCATCTGCGAAAAACCAAAAGGTCTCTCCAGTCTGCCTTTTATGGTTTATAAATTAGCAAAAAGAGAGAAACTGGTGGCTTGATCACTAGTGTATCTCTATCCAGTGCTGGAAAACGCTCTAGAGTGAGATATTTGAAAAAAAAAATCTAGGTGCTATCCTGTAGCTCTGAGACACTTCCTCTCAAGCACAATGACCTCAGAAAACTAAGACACCTTACTCAGGGCAGAGTAGTGCCTTGCGTGGAGTAAAGATTGCATCTTATATTTCTAATTGTGGAAGACACTCTTTTTATAATCTATTGATTAAAATCAAATCAAAAGCTCTCCAAGGAGAGAATACCTGGAGGAGTGTCAAGGACACTTGTACGAGAACACATGCCAAAAACCAAATGCCACCACTGTCTTTGGAAACACATTCTCTGTCATCAATCACACTAGCAACTTAAAATCTAATTGGCTCCCACAAGGCCCATTTGTTTTCATTTCGGCTGGCTTTGTCCCAGTTTCTCAATTGCAACGATGCTTTCCATCATCTGAGATTTTAAGCAAATCCTTCTAATGGGGGAATTTGTGTTGTCACAGAGGGAATGAAAGCAGCCATGAACAGTGTTTTAGATCTTTTGACCTTCACTAAGTTATGAAACTGAGGTCTTCTGAGAGGACAAAGTAGGTAGTCAAGAAGAAAATTTAAGCGAAAACAGGAAGTAAATACTAAGACATTGTATAACTTTTTAAAGAAAACCTGTCTTCCCCTTGATGCCACATTAGATGTGGATGTCCATTTTATACATACATCTCTTGGTTTTTAAAACACCTTTGTTGTTCCATTTGCTTCTTCACCTTGGTTACACTATAGCTTTTCTCTTACAACTGTATAACTTCCTGTGTCCAAGAATTAGATTTCAGATGCAGCTGAACTCAAGTTACTTGAGCAAGGTTCCTGTTTATGTAGTGGTTTTATTGTTGCCTAAGAATTCTGTGAAGGCACTGCTAAACTCAAGAATTATGAACGTTATTACCAAAGCAGCTATAATAACTCCACCCATTGTACATTCCTTTAACCTCTGTACTAAAAACAACCAGCATTAAAAGGGTTGTGTTTTCTTTAAGATCAATTCTCCCTTTAACTTTTCTTTTCTCTAGTTGGTACCATCTTCCATGTGAAATCTATATTTGAATGGCAAAGGCAAGTGTTCTAACTACTGACCTGACTTTATTCCCAGACATCTTTAGATATTTCCAGTCATATCTCATATTTCCCTATGCTTGAGATACCCATAGTCCTCTGGTCACTACTGCCCTGCTTCCTGCCGATTCTTAGCTTCCCAGACTCACAGGTCATCACTGTCTTAACTTACAGGTCATTTTCAAAGAACTAATATGAAAACCTTAAATTTCTAGTGTCCATAGTACTGGAAGGTGCTAGGTGGGAGAGAAAAGTCAGCAGTAATCTTATCTAGCTGTGAACCCATCAAGCTACAGAATGATAATCCTGACAATCCATGCCCATGGGTTCAATGACGACACGAATGCTATGGGTTTACCAACTACTGTGTGACTGGGTTTAAAGCAGGAAAGGTACACCTGGCACTCTAAATTTGCCCTACAATCCATATCGTGGGAGCCATAGGCTCTCAGGGTTGCTACTATTATTATTTTATCAAATGAGCTTAGTATTAAATGAGTCCTGTAAGTGATATCTTTGTACCCATAAATGAGGGCATTTCTCAGTCCTCATCAGAGAAGCTCCCTTGCATATTTCAGAAATGGTCAAAGTGCAGAGAATTATCTGAGGACCTCTCAGGTACAAATGGGACATCTATTTCACACCCCTTTGACCAAAGTTTCAGGTAATAACACAGAAGAGGGTGTGCAGAGATTGTAAGAGTCTCAGGTTGGGGACCAGTGTAAACACTGCCATCACAGTAAAACAAGGCCTTCTGAATATGAGGTGTTTGCTGCATTCACAGACTTGGGTAGCTGTGCTGTGGCTGCCTGCAGGAGAGGTGCACATAGGTCAGAATACAATTCCAGCATGGGAGGGGGAGTGACTTCCAAGTCCTGACCTCCAGCTGGGGAGCTATGGACAGCTGCTGGCTGCCGGAGAAGAAAGAATCTGTCTACTTTAATAATGTGGACCCTGACTCAACATGATGTTTTCTAGATCCATTCATTTGCCTGCAAATTTAAGATGTCATTTTTTTTCTGCTATGTAGTACTCTACTGTGTGAATGTACTACTTATTCCTTATCCATTCTTTGGTTGAAGGACAGTTAGGTTGTTTCCAGGTTCTGGCTATTACAAACAGTGCTGGTATGAACACAGCTGAGAACATGTCCTTGTGGTACGATTGAGCATCCTTTGGATATATACCCCAAAATGGTATTGTTGGGTCTTGAGGTAGGTTGTTTCCTAATTTTCTGAGAAATCACCAAACTGATATCCAAGGGCCTGTACCGGTTTGCACTTCCACCAGCAATGCAGGAGTGTTCCCTTTTCCCCACAACCTCTCCAGCGTAAGTTGTCAACAGTGGTTTTGGTCTTGGCCATTCTTACAAGTGTAAGATGAAATCTCAGAGTTGTTTTGATTTACATTTCTCTGATACCTAAGGATGTCAAGCATTTCCTTAAGTGTCTTTCAGCCATTTTAGATTCGTCTGTTGAGAGTTCTCTGTTTAGGTTTGTACCCCATTTTTTAAAGGATTATGTGTTCTTTTGATGACTAATTTCTTAAGTTCCTTGTATATTTTGGAGATCAGTCTTCTGTCCGATGTGGGGGTTGGTGAAGATCTTTTCTCATTCTCCAGGCTGTCTTTTTGTCTTGTTGACTATATCCTTTGCATGACAGAAGATTTTCAGTTTCGAGAGGTTTCATTTATTAATTAATTGTTTCTCTCGGTGTCTGAGTGAGATAACCCAGACGCAGAAAGACAAATATATGTGCCCAGTCATAAGTGACTTTTAGACATAAAGCAAGGAAAACTAGCCCAAAATTCACAATCCCAGAGAAACTAGACAACAACGAGGACCCTAAGACAGACATACATGGATCTAATCTACATGGGAAGTAGAAAAACATCTTCTGAGTAGATTGGGAACATGGGGACCATGAGAGATGATAGAAGGGGAGCAGAGAAAAATGTAGAGCTCAATACAATCAATTAAAAAAATCTGGACCCCATAAGCTTACCGTATTCAAGTAGGCAGTCCCACATCCATGGATATATGAATAACACAAATTGGAATTGGTGGATTATGAAAAGAATAAATAAGTAAATAGATATAAAATTTTAACAGTGAAGTAATGGAGTTAGGGACAGGATTGAAGCTGAATTTGAGGGGAAGCAGTGTGTGTGTTTGTGTGTGTGTGTGTGTGTGTGTGTGTGTATGTGTGTGTGATAATTAAAAGAAAAATTAATAAAATGGATGGTTTTGTTAAAATGTTGCTTAAAACTATCTAAGCCAACATTAATCTGACCACTTTGAACCAGATAGAAGAGAAAGTGGGAAGTAGTCTACAAGACATAGGCACAGGAGACCACTTCCTACGTAGAACCCCAGTAGCACAGACAATAAGAGAATCAATGAATAAATGGGACCTCCTGAAACTGAGAAGCTTCTGTAAAGCAAAGGACACTGTCAGTAAGACAAAAAGGCTACCTTCTGACTGGGAGAAGATCTTCACAAACCCCTCATCAGACAAAGGTCTGATCTCCAAAATATACAAAGAACTCAAGAAACTTGACACTAAAACTCTAATTAACCCAATTAAAAAATGGGGTGCTGATCTGAACAGAGAATTCTCAACAGAAGAACTTCGAATGGCCAAAAGACACTTAAGGTCATGCTCAACATCCTTAGCGATCAGGGAAATGCAAATCAAAACAACTATGAGATACCATTTTACACCGGTCAGATTAGCTAAAGTTAAAAACACCAATGATAGCCTATGCTGGAGAGGATGTGGAGAGAGGGGAACTCTCATCCATTGTTGGTGGGAATGCAAACTTGTGCAGCCACTGTGGAAATCAGTGTGGGCGGTTTCTCACAACCCCCCTCAAGACCCAGCAATTCCACTCTTGGGAATATACCCAAGAGATGCCCTATCTTACCACAAATGCATTTGTTCAACTATGTTCATAGCAGCACTATTTGTAATAGCCAGAACCTGGAAACAACCTAGGTGCCCCTCAATAGAAGAATGGTTAAAAAAAGGTGTGAACCATATATACATTAGAGTTTTACTCAGCGGTAAAAAACAATGACATCTTGAATTTTGCATGCAAATGGACGGACATAGAAAATGCTTTACTGAGTGAGGTAAGCCAGACCCAAAAAGAGGAACACGGTATGTATTCACTCGTAAGTATATTCTAGCCATAATTAAAGGTCTTTGAGCCTATTATTCATGATCCTAGAGAAGTTACATAAGAAGGTGATCCTGAAGAAAATCATGTAGTTATCCTCCTGGAGATTGGAAGTAGACAAGAGTGCCAGGCAACCTCAGGTGGATGGGGGCTTGGGAAGTTGTTGGAAGGGAAGAGGGTTAGAAAGAAGGAAGTAGGGGAGGAATGGGGAAAGCTCAGGGGATTGGGATGGGGGGAGGGAGGAAGAATGGATATGGATCAGGGAAGTATATATCTCAACTAAGGGAGTCCTTTTAGGGTTTACAAGAGACTTGATTAAAAAGGGGATCCCAGGTCCAAGGAGAGATCACCAGATTGTTCTCTGGACAGAGGAGAAGGTGCCTGAACCGGCCTTGGCCGTAACCATACTGATGACTATTTTGCATATCACCATAGAACCTTCATCTGGCGATGGATGGAGATAGAGACAGAGACCCACATTGGAACACTGGACTTAACTCCCTAGGTCCAAACGAGAAGCAGAAGGAAAGAGAACGTGAGCAAAGAAGGCAAGACCAGAGGGAACCTTCCCCCGTTGATGGATGGAGATTGAGACAGAGACCCACATTGGAACACTGGACTGAGCCCCCAAGGTGTAAATGAGGAGCAGAATGAGGTAGAACATGAACAAGAAAGGCAGGACCGTGAGGAGTGCGTTCACCCACTGATACAAGGGGACTGATCTAAGGAGAGTTCACCAAGGCCAGTTGGAGTGGGACTGAACGAGGAAGTGATCCAACCAGATTCTCTGAGTGTGGTCGGATTCTCTGAATGTGGCTGGCACAGGGTCTTTCTGAAAAGCCATTGACAATGACACTGGGACTTGTTTCCTCTGCATATAGGATTTTGGGGATCCAGTCTGTTTGGATACTCACCTTCCTGGACCTGGAGGGAGGGGGGAGGAACTTGAACTTCCCACAGGACAGGAAACCCTGACTGCCCTTAGAGATGGAGAGGGAGGAGGAGAGGGAGTAGGGGGAGTGGGAGGGTGTTGGGAGGAGGGGCGGAAATGGAAACTTTTATAATTTAATAAACTTTTATAAATAAAAAAGAACACTCTAAGCAATTCTTCTGATTTCCAAATTATTGCCTGTATTGCTATAGCAAATTTGGGCCACATTTCTCAACATCTCCCCTCCTGGTAATGACCTCAACTGATCAGAATGCCCACCTTGCCTTTCTGTTGCCTCACTGTCATCCCTTCCACCCCTAGATTTGGAATTAATTCCTACAAAATAAGATATGATTTTTTTTCTTCCTCTTCCTCTACCAGAGATATTATTTTCAGCGTTCTACTCTAATTATTCTGGGACATATACTTATTAAAAGTGTTTGTCATGTTTAACTTGTATTATTAATTTGGCTGTTGTCCCTCCTCATATAAAAGACAGGTATTCCCATCTAACTCCAGTGTAGATTTCACTGTTGCTGAACAAGGAATTAATTACTTTTGAATGAGTAATTTCCTTGATAGAGATTTTAGTTTCAATGCCTTTGTGTTCTATCATAGCAGAAGGGTTTCACTAAATTTTCATTCCTTAAAACATACACTTTAAATTTTTATCAAAGTGTCTATCTTTCAAATGTGTCCTTTGTTAATGATTTTTATAGGTGACATACAATACAGATATATAACTTATGACCTGTGTCTATTTAAAGAGACATTCAAGAAATTATTTGTGTAATTTGAATATCCTCTACATTTACAAAGTATTTTCCCTTGCTTCATTGTGTAGCGTTTTTATGCTTTCTTTGTTTTCACATGAACAGTTTATGTATTTTCTTTTTATAGGTGTTACCACATCAATCATTTTCATTAGTTAAAGTTGGGATTCAAACTATAATTTTTAAACATATCTAAAATTCCCTTTAGATATAACTGCAGCATATTAGCATATTGTTCAGAGTATCTTTCTTATGTATAATTTTGCATGGCATGGAACTACGGATTTTTGTATACAATTGTTTTCTTTGTTTTCAATATATTATCTTTCATCCTTCTGATGTCTGTTAGTAATGACACCATGGTTTTCTTCTTCCTTAATGAGTAAGGTACTTTGATTCTATTCGCCTTTCAGTATTTGCTGTTTGTCTTTGCTATCTGGAAGGCTGAAAGAAATTACATCTAGGAGTTGTATCTTTGTTGTATTTTTTTAAACTATGCTACGTGTGTTCTGCGTCATTGAGTTTCTTTTATGACTTTCAGTGATCCAGTGAATCTTGGAGCTTATCATTTTGGTATTATAACTGCTGTATCATTACAAATATGCATGACCTTTGATCCCCCACCCACAGTTCCAAGTTAGTATCTCTAGTTTTTTTCATTGCATTTTGAGAAAATTTCATTTTATTTATTTAAATATTATATATATATGTATATATTCAAAATAAAATTGATAAAATAATAGAAAACAAAAATATCACATTAAAGTTGGGCAAGGAAAACCCACAGAAGGAAAAAAACCTAAGTAAGGGCATGAGAATCAGAGAGTCACTTGTTTACATGCTCGGGAGCCCCATAAAAACACTAACTGAAAGCCATAATGTATGTGCAAAGCAGTATTACTTTTCTTTAGGTTCATTGATACTTTTGATGGTTGTTCCAATCTCCTGCTCAAAGGCAATCTTCACTTCCCCGACACAGTGTTTTTCTTCATTTCCAATACTTTAATTTATCTTTAGAGCTTTCATCTGTTTACCTGCCTACCAGTTTATGTTTATTTACTGCCAACTGTTTCTAGGTTCATATTTTAATCAAAATTTTTTTTGTTTTGTTTTGCTTTTAATTCCCTGACCAGTAATTCCTGCATATGTCTTATCTGCTGTATCTTTAAGGTTTCTCTATCTCTGTAAGAAGTGTTTTGTTTTCCCTTGTTCTTTCTGTTTCTGTTGAAAGCAAGAAGGGTAGTATCTGCAGGAAATGAGCTTCAGATCTTTGGTTTGAAGACTTACCTTATTCTTGCTGGACACTGGGTTGTATTTCACGTTTGGTACAGATTAAGATGCCCAGGTCTCCCAGTTTTTCCTGGGTCTTTGGTGGTCTTACGTTCAAAGTACTGCTCCAAAATAGTTCGCATTTTGCATGCCAAATACCCTCTTGGTGTGCTGGTGACCTTAGAGACAGATAGTGCTTTGCACACTCATTTTACACTGTTAATGGGTTTTTGTCACCAATCTGAGGCTGTTCCCAATTTCTCTCTTAAGGTAGCCATCCAGGCATATGCCCTCCCCACAACTGAACCCAGCTCAGGAAATACCTTTTCTCCTGATGTTGGCATTTACTTTTGAGAATGTTTCAGACTATGCCCACCATTCTTTTCTCTTACCAAAGTACAAATCTCCATCTCTGTGATCTCTGGAAGTTTCCCACTGATACCCTTGTTCATCAAAACAGCCAGGTAAACCATAACATTTTTTTCTGCCTGATTATATCTATAGTACCTACTGTTCAATAAGCCCAGCTCTCCTGCCAATTTTGACTTTTTTTTCCAGACCAGTGTGAAATGATTTGCTCTATAAACTTGACTTTCTAATAGGCCCAAGGACAGATATTTGTATTTCATTGTATAGCTTTATCTTATTATTTAAGTTATAGTGATGATTTCCAAGTTCTTACTTAGCCTGACAGTCCATTCAACGCTAATTATTTCAATCAGTTATAATGTATTGGACAGCACTGCATATCAACTTCTACATTAGATTTATAAATAATTTGGTTTTCGGATTTGTTTGAGTTATGACTGAGTGCTCTTTCCCTCTCATTTCCTCAACTAACGGAAATTGGGTGTTTGTTCTTGGTAAAAGGTTTTTTCACTTTACCACCTTTGTATATCTTAAACCCTCCCGTCTTGGTCAGTATTGTGTATGTCAGTGTGTGTTTGTCTGTGTGTGCTTCTGTGTCTGTGCAGGAGTGTAAGCACATATATGTATACAAAAAAAGAGGCCAGAGTTTGACTTCCAGTATCTTCCTCAATAGCTCTTCACCTTGGTTTTGAACACAGAGTCCCTCAGTGAAGCCAAATTCACTATACTGCCTGCTAATGGATTCCTAGAGAATCCAGCTGTCTCCTGTTCCCCAGCATTAGCATCACAGCAGCAGGTGACTGACTCTGGCTTTTAACATAATTGTTAGGATACAAATTCAGATTCTGATGCTTGCATCGCAAATGTTTACCCAGTTCTGATAGTGCCAACCCATACCAAGTCTTTGAGCTATAAACACAAGCTGCATTTTACACAGAGTAAAACATATCTGAGAGCAATAGATCTCCTGGGTTTACAAGCTGGAAGAGACTGAAAATTTGTTTTTCCTTTGATTTTGGATCCAATTTTACATGATGTTAAAATCCAATGAAAGTTTGGACAGGAAGATAAAATAAATAGCACATATTTAAGTGAAAGGTCCATGACAATTGTGTTTGCATGATTTTCTCTTTTCCTGTGTTCTCTAAATGATGGAGGTGGAGATCACATCTACTTCTAGCTTGTTCAGTTACTCTTGCTAAAACAGTAGCTTCCTCCATTTTCAGTTTCTCAAAGGTAGGCAGTTGGACCTCCTGACACAATGTGGATGTTTGGGAGACATATCAAGCATTCCCCTCATTTACAAAGGCAGAGTCAAGTGAGAGTACATGGCTTTATTAGACTGTCAGAATGAATATCATTCAATTAATGCAAATTATGCTGTTATTCTTTTCTTAAGAGTCTGACTTTCAAAAATACACAAATCTCCAGGCACAGGACTGAAGGGCAACTTTTACCTTGGAGGACTTGACAACGCATATACATCCTGGGGAGCAGGAGTAATGATATTAATAAATAGCTTATAATTTTGGAATCTTTACTTATTAATCCCCACAGGTACCTTATCCTACTGTATTTTATAATAATTATAAATTTTTTTCCTATAGGAGAAATTATTTTTATTCAAAAGCAAGAATTTAGTTATAGTTGGTTCTGTTTGAGGCATAATACCACAGTTCAACATAACCCCTGACGTCCCCAGGTGAGCCTGCCTGCGTTGAGGCCCTCTCTCTTCTTAGTGTTAACAACTCCTTTTTTGTGTTATCTACACTTCACAGTTTAAAAATGGGAAACACATAAAATAAAAGTTATTTTCTCAATCTGTTAGACCAACTCTCATGAGTCACTAAGGCAAAGGGATTTAAATGTGTCTTTCGGGATGTTCGGAGTTTATCCGAGCACAGGACAGTTCGCAATCCATACCTGTCAGTGTTCCATAAACATCAATTAGCTGACATAACAACCTGGGAACTTTGGTCCTATCGCATTTGCTTCATAGATAAAATGATTGCAACATGTAATCAAGCTATGCAGGGTGAGATACGGAATGCTTTCCCATAAGCAGGGAGACGGAGTCACAGGCTTGAACTGAACAAAATTAAAAGAAGCCTGATTGGCAGTTATTCTCATTTGTAATCTTCATATTCAGTAAATATTAATTTGGATTTTGCTATTTGAGAAGCCTAAATCCTGCTTGGTTCTTACACAAAGTTACTCTTGATTCAACCTTTTTAACCCCTTTCCAGGTACTTGCCACCCAGCGGGATCAATAGCATCTTTTTAGTATGGATTCAGAAACAGCTGCTGCTGGCCTAGGTTGTTTCACTTCTCTTCACGGCAGGCATCTATCTCCATTCAGGTGTGCATACTTGTGATCAGAATATATACTTATTTTCCTGTGTTTGAAGTCATCCTATTCCGCCTGTCTCCCGATGTGGGTGGCTCCTGTACTGACATGTTGTCTGAAACCTCATATGTCTACACTTCTATACATTTTTCCTTTCTACTCTTTTCTTTTAAACATCACCTGCCCTCATCCACATGTCTTCCTCTTACCTCATGCTGTCAAAAGTCAAATACCTTGACAAAAGCTCTAATATCCATCACGGAGCATTCATTTATGACAAATTTTTTTCTACAACTTGGCAAAGTCCTTTGATTCTATTATATCAGTTTCTCAAGAGTCTTCACCCAGGACTCCCTTGTCTCTGTATCTTTAAAAAGCTAAATGACTTTTAGAATCATGTAAATCATTTTAAAAATCTTCTGACTGATATTATTGTTCAAATCTTTGAGTTCTCATCTTCTGAACGTTCCCTGGATCTTCTTGACTACATACTACTTCTCCATAACATTTGTAATTCCATTTGCTGTTAATAGCTGCCTCATCTTTGAGAAGAAAGAAATCCCATCTTGCTGTTCTTACTAATTGAAGTTGTTTATCTGCATTAGTACTCATTGATAAATAAGATAGCTGCAAATTTCTTTTTTTTTTTCTAATCTACTTTACACTCTGTCCACAATTTCCCCTCTCTCCTCACCTCCCGGTTCCCTTCCACTTCTGCCCTCACCTCAATCCACTCCTCTTCTATTTCTGTTCAGGAAGGGGCAGGACTCCCATGGGTATCAACAAGCATGACTTATCAAGTTGCAGTAAAACAAAGCTCCTCCCCCGGGCAAGGCTATCTAGTAGAAGGAGAAAGTGTCTAAGAAACAGCCAAAGAATTAGGCATAGTTCCTTCTCCCAGTGTTAGGAGGCATACAAGAAGACCAAGCTAAATGGATCCCACATATATGTAGAGGGCCGAGGTAGGTCAGAAAATATTAGCATTGCAAATTTCTTATTGCACATGGATGTAGTAATAAGAAAATATGTCTGCATTTGCAGTAACAAGAAATATAGATGTGACACCTTTATATTTTCATTAAAGTAGATTTGATTCACATTTTGAGAAATAACTCAATCAACTCTAGTTAGTGTGAATTCTGATGCACAGCAACCACAGTCTTCCGGCTTAAGGTAGTAGATAATGCCTTATGCTATCAGGCCCTCATATGAAGCCACGTTGGACAGTAGCTTTGGTTGTGAGAAAAAGACACTTTTAAATCCTTGACAAAAGTAGGTACCTATTTATTTGTATTCTGGCTACAGTAGGACGCAGTACTATCAAAATACTTTTTGTGTGTGTTTCTTAGGATCTCATTTTAGTTTTGAGGATTGATATCCCCTTCTTATCTCTTTTACCCCAAGATCCAAACTCTGCCTCACATGCTGGAATGTGCCCTATTTGGCTTAATAAAATTCCAAGTTTTACTCAGATTTGCTTTTCTAAGTTGGAAGACCTACTCTCCAGCCACTATGGAAGGTCCACGACCCAGCTGCTTTCCTTGTGAAAGTTCTGCCATGAATTGAAATATAACCCCAACAAAAGGTTTTGATTTTCAAAGACAAAATCAGAACACACTTAAACTCTTGTTCTGCTTTTTACCTTATTTGAACAAATCGACCTAGTTTTGCCAGCGGGTACAGGATAGAAGAGAGGTAGCAGATCTCATCTGAGAAAAGGTGGAGCCACATGTATGAAAATAAGGCGGGATTCTCTGTCATTATCTACTTTCACGGGGTCTTGGTTTTGATTTAGGTAGAGAAGAACCAAGTTATTCATGGAAGGCTGTCACTTTCACATACGAAACAGACTCTCTTAGGTTCTTGTTCTCACATTCGGTTACTACCACAATCACCATAACTAAGGCAGCACCAGGGGCTTGGGGTGACAATATGTCCTTGACAGAAGTTAGGGCAGGAACTCAAACAGGAACTTGAAACAGGTATCATGATGAATAATGCTTCCTGGTTCACTTATAGGCTCATGCTTAACCATTCCGGGGAATGGTACCCTCAGGGGGGCTGGATTGTTTCTCTTCATATAACCATCAAGGCAAACCCCTCCCCCCACATTTGCAGAGGACAATCTGTTCTGGGAACTGTCTTAATTGAGACCTCTTTCTCAGAAGATCTGAACTATGTCAGAATCAGGCACAAAGCACAGCAGGAGAGCACTTTTTTGTCACTGTTACTCTACTACCTAACAGAAGGGTACACAGACTCACTTTCCTTCATGGTTTCAAAGTCTTCATCTCATCATGTAGAAGACATATCAGGAAAGCTCAGCTCATGGCTTGGGGAATGTATGGCAGAAGGTGTGTGTGTGTGTGTGTGTGTGTGTGTGTGTGTGTGTGTGTGTGTCCAGCCAGAAAACAAATAACAAAGCCAGAAGAAAAGGCTGAGTATAGCCTTAAAGTAACATCCCCAGGGACTGATGATTGACTTTTATCGGCTGAGATTATCTCCTTGGGATTCCTTATCCACCCAAAATGTCAGCGCCAAATGTCAGTAACCATTAAGAATACAAGACTGGTTAGAACATTTCAGATTTAAACCACAGCATTACACTTTGGACAGTAAAGACTCCGGTCATCTCTTAAGGCAAAACTATTGAATCTAAACTCAAAGTCTTAACAGTTCTAATGATTATTACTGGAAGTTTTGCTAATCAGTATAAATTCTTATCATAAGTATCTATGAAATAAGACAGAAACTTTCAGACTTTCAACATATAATGTGATGCAAAGCATTCTCAACATAAGGGGTATGGTGGCTGGAGAATAGAAGGGAGTAATAGGGTCAAAGTAAGACTAAAACCCAGGAGAGTGAATATTAAACCATGTAGCTCTGTGCTCAGCATCCATACCAGATGATGCTATCATTAGTCTATTGATCTCAAACCAACTAGGTTCCATTTCCCAAAGTTTCCCTGTTCCTGAATAGTGCCAACTGCTGGTCAGCAAAGTTTCAAATCATGAGGCCATGGAAGAAATAACAGATTCAACCATAGCATAAATATTGTGGTATCTTTCCCATGCTCATGCATCTTAATTTTGTCACTTAACCCTTGGAGACATCAGAAAAACAATCAACTAATATTTCAAATCCAGGACATCGTGTTTACACACTACTGTGTCCCTAGACTACAGCAGATGGGAGTTTTCAGAGGTGATGACTTATGATAGCCAAAGTGATTCTCGGTCATAACGTCCATCCCATTTGTCATCACAGGTGTATGTGTTAGCAAGAGTTCCTCGATATTCTTTGCTTCTGTCTTAAGTAACAGGCATTTCTAATTCTTTAATATGAAGTTGTAAGAGTTCACTGAGTAGAAAACTTAATGCAGAGACTGGCACACAGCAAATACCAATAAGTGTTAATCATTATTGTGTGGAAACACTGGCTCTTAATAGAGCATTTGACACATGTTAAGCATTGAGAGTCTTTGAAATGTCACCACGTCAATAATTTGAACAACAAAACAAATCAGACTTTACTGAAGACTCTTCGTTAGTAAATTCAATTCTGTGCATTTTAAACACATTTTTGTACATCAGTAATAAAATTAATATTTATTTCAGTTTTTTAGCAATTAAAGAGTGTGTGTAAATTTGATGACTAATTTAGTTTATGTAACTTTATTATAAACAGCCAGTTCCTTAAGGAAGTGAATTTTTGTCTGAATTCTGCACCTACCAGGTTCTTATTCTGCTTCACTTGTCTAGACTTATATCTTCATCTGGACGTTTTCCTGAAACTGGTCTCGCAGAGAGTCTTCAGTGGATGCTCTTGTCTGTCCTTAATTACTCAAGGATTCTCTCTTTCTCTATGGTTTTGGCTCTATGGTTGTCCTGGCCTACTTTTTTGGGGGACTAAGTTTTCACAGAGCATTTTCCCTGGAGTGAATGATTATGAAGCTTCTTCCTGGACCACGCTTACCAACATCCTTTGGTAGACGCTATGTGGAGAAGGCAGAGTTGCTGTGGGAAATGTCTAAATACACTGGAATGTGACTAAGTAACTCTGAGCAATGGTTATCAACATCCAGACTCTAGTGAGTCCTATGAAGTAAAATTGGTTCTTCTGATTACTATGCTTCTCAGAGATTCCACTTCCTTGTACTCTTGCAGGCAGTAGGGCAGAAAAAGAAAGAGTATTTAAAATTGGAAGTTAACAGTGTGGTAACCGCTTTTTTTTGTTTGTTTGTATTGTTTTGTTTTGTTTTGTTAAAGTAAGCACAGTGTTAAGTCAACACAAAAACTCCTTTTATCTCCAGATGGTCCTTGCTTGCTTTCTGCTCGTCTCTATGCAGATTCTTTTTCTGGTCCCTGACTAACTGAGCAGATCTGATCTCAATATCATGAAGAACTCTATGATTTACAGAGTCTGGGTCATAGGAAGTTTTCATTTTCAAAACAAAACAAAACAAAAAAAAAAAACAAAAAAGATGCTAATGGTTCTGTCTCAACTCCAGTTTGACATATGGATAACTTGTCTGTGATTTGTCTGATAGAGAACCTGAGAGATTCATTCCCTGGTCAACTTATGCTCTTTTCTGGTCTGGCCCAGATCCACATTCAACTATTTCATTTTTCAATTACTGTGAATCTAAGCCCAGCAACAGTTCCCTGTAACACTTCCCAGATATCTGACCCTTAGTAACTTCTGACTTATACATTATGAATCCATTTTCATACTGTGGGGCTCTTCTCTTCCTTTTTGAACAACAGGAAGGAGCACTGATTTTTCTATATGACTTGTAAGCTTAACATACTAATAGGGCTGTGTTGTGAATTGAAAGAAAACATGCAAATCTTCAATTATGTTCCATAAAATACAATGCATTCTCAATATTTAATTTCTTATTAGTTTATCTCAAGTTTCATTTGTTGACATTTATAAATATTCTTCAGTTATAAATCATGTGTTGTCTTTTATTAGTAGAAGTTGATAAACACTGTAAGATTTTTTTTTAATTTATTTATTTACTAAAAATTTCCACCTCTTCCCCACCTCTCTTTTCCCTCCCTCTTTTTCCTCACCCCCTCCCTTTCCAGTCCTAAGAGCAGTCAGGGTTTCTTGCCCTGTGGGAAGTCCAAGGTCCTCCCCCCTCCATCTATATGCAAATAAAGTAAAATAACTTTTTGTGATTTTTTTTATAGTTCTCATTTTACTTCCTTCCTAGACAATGGTATTCATCTTGTTATCATTATGGATTATTTTTCCCCATACGTGTATTATTTTCTTTCTGCCCTTGAATGTTTTTTACCAATACTAGGAAAAAATGAAAATAGAATTTTATAAATATTAACCCATGGAGAAAATTAGAAAAATAAATTTTGAAGATCAAGAAAGATCAAAATCTGTCTGAATTTCCAGTGACTTTGAAATGAATGATCCATGAAGTCTTTCCTTCTATCCTTTCATGGACACATTCCTGCACCAAAAGAGCAGAGGTTCTTTATATCCACAAGATATGTATGTATCTGTTCTTCATAGTTTTGATTAGCAAAAGCTATCAGTTCACTCTATGTTTGATTTGTAAAATTAATGTTTATTTTGTAGGGAGTATTGGGACAAATATTATAATTACCAAAATATACCATATATGTACCCCATAACAACAGACGCTCTCTAACACTTAGTCTTTTAGATATAATATTGTACACTACTATGAGCCTAGTGTTCAAACCCACATGTTCCTTACATTAACACTCTAACCACTCGCATGGTTGTATATGAGACTTCGAACAATCAGATCAAGCTACAGCCCGGTGGGCATGGCCAGTATACTTTTAAAGAGAACCCAGAATTCTGTTACCCACTTTCCGTCTCCCATAAGCCAAAAAAAAAAGGGCCTTTGACAACACCCATTCTGACTGTTCCTTGATCTTGGACTTTCAGAATAATAAGGATAAAGAATAAGTGTGTGTTATTTGAACCTCTCATATCTAGTGTTTTTGTTATTATAGCGACAATGTAGTAACGGTTTTCATGTATTAGACTCATAGATACAAAAACCCACAACAGGGTTTCATTCAGTGGCAGTCTTTCTCACTATGGTCTGTACTTTGTTTTGTGGTTTTTGGTTCATATTTCTAGTACAACACTTGCACAAAAATGACTTCACATTTCCCATCCTGATCCTCTGTTGTTGTGAAGATGAAAACAACAAAATAAGTCTCAGAAAAATCCACTGTTGAGAAAGAAATATTGTTGAGGCTTGGGTGCCTTGCTCCCTACGTTTCAATACCAACCATACCTAATGCATTGTCAAGGTGACATTAGATAAATCAGTAATATTATTAGTGCTTTTGCCATCACAAGAATTATCTTAGTAGTCAGGTGATCTAACTTATCAACTTAGCAATCATGATTACAATAAGAAAAGCTTGAGTTAATAATTTAAAATTATATTTGCAAACAGATTTAATGAAGTATAAATCTTTAAGAGTTTGTATACTATGTAAAAGTACAATAGTATTTTTTCACATTTTGAAAATTAGGATAGAATTGATTTTCTACAAAATATAAATAACTCACAACAAAAATAAAGAAGAGAGAAATCCTTCCATTTAATGAAAACAGTTATGACACTTGAGTTCAGATGAGCAAAACAAAATAACAAAATGCCCCAAAATTATTCCCTATAGATATGGTACTACGTTCCTTTAACATCTCCCTTAAAAAGCTTTTTGGCATTTCTTCCATTTTGCATTTGCATTGATTAAAATTTCATATATAGGTATAAAACAAAATGATTTGTAGACAGTTGCAAATTAAATTCTAGTTACCTTTCCTGCTATGATAATAAAACATCCTGTTTTATTATAAAAATAAAAGCAATTTGGGGATAGAAGGATTTATTTCCTTTATTAGATTTATGTTTTTCTCATTTTTAAATTTTCTTTTTTCTTTTTTATTGAAAATAGATTGTGTTCTCATAAAATGAATTTCAACCACAGTTTCTCTGCCTTCCACTCCTCCAAGATCTCCTGTACTTCCCCTTTCCACCTGATTCACCCTCCACTCCCTTTTCCTCTTCAGAGATCAGGCCTATAAGAGAAGTAGCCAAAAAGGTACAATAAGACAAGGCAAAAGACCTCATACTAAGGCTGGACAAGGCAACCTAGAAGGAGGAAATGAGTCTCAAGAGTAGGGAAAAGAATCAGAGATACACCTGTTCCCATTGTTAGGACTCCCACAAAAACACCAAACTAACAGCCACAACCTATATGCAAGGTCCTGTTCCAGACTCTTGCAGCACCATGTTTTCTGCTGCTACTTTCTATGAGCCCATAGTGCCCATGCTAATGGGGACGTGATATCAAAGGTTTTATTTTTCATCTCTGATGTTACATTCATTGATCATTGACAGCAAAAGCAGAACAGGAGCTCAAGGCAGTATCTAGAGACTCAAGTAAAGTAGAGACTATGGAGGATTGCTGTTTACTTGATTGTGCCAGGGCTCATTACAACTACCATTCTTACTGATTGGCTCAGAGCTGATACCACAGTGATTGGCCCCTCCTCCAGCAATTAGCAATCAAGAAAAAAATGCCCCCACAGAAATGCCCACAGGCTATCTGATGCAGTTAATACTTCATCTGAGCTTTCCTCTTCCCAAGTGTATCAAGTTGAAAGCTGAGATTAGCCCTCCCAAATATGAAAGGAATAACTCTTCAGCAATTGGAAAATACACAAGAATGTAGTCATTTCCATCTCCATTGATCAGGATTCCAGGAAAAGAAAAATTACTTTGTTTATCAAGGCAAGACCATGATGTACTTGCTTGCAGGCCATTTTCATTTATTTCACATTTTAAGTTATCTAAATGAACCTTATTTTCTAATTAAAGATTTCTTTCATGGTCAGCAAATTGCTTTCAAGTTTGGCCTGTAAGTCTGCAGAGTGCCCCCATCATATTCTGACTCAAACATAATAAAGCAAATTTTTATATTCATAAGAAGAATGTTTTCTGTCCAGAATTGCTTTTGATTAGTGTGAGGCTACATTACTGGGAAAGGACTCTGAGTGTATTTTATGAAAGTGCAGTAATTGTACTAGAAATAAGATGGCAATGGCTTTCGTTTGCTTTGACTCTAATGGCTATAAAAGCCATGGGGAAATAGACTTTGTGCTACTTTTGCACAAAATAATGACTGTCCATTGCATGGCACTGTTATGCTCTTGATTTGCGTAAGAGAGAACGCAGGGTAAACACTCAGAGTTTTCCTATTCTAGTGTATATGGCACAGTCAACGAAATTGGCCTTGGCCTTTAGTCTGCACATATACTGAAGAAAACGGAAAGAAGCAGATTTAGAGAAAAATGGGGGAAAAATTGATGAAGGCATTAGAGGATCAGGAAGTACACGTAGGATACAGTGTATTCGAGAAGTTCAAATGCTTTGTTTCCCAATATTTAATGAAGCATAATAAAATGGACTTTAGGTGCCTGACAAGGAACTGTGGAGATGACCATGTTGAGGGCTTCTTTTTGGTAGACGACATGGGCAGCCTAGTGCTGTCTCAGGGAAGTTTCCAATTTAGCTATGATTAACTCATTGCTCAAACATAAATAGCAATGTTTGCATTTTAATCCAGAAAGAGTTCACTGAAGGTGTTATTTTTAAAATATTAAAATAATATAAAAATTAAATTGCAAGTCATCCTATGATATTAGAAAAATCCAACTATTAAACACCCCAATGTGCTTTTTTGGATTATCTTTATTTAATACCAGAATTATCTCAGATAAAAAGATATTTTACAATTAATTTCATGCAAATGAATAGATTTGTAGAAGTCCATGAGAGGATTGGGTTTTACAATATGGATTAGATCTTCAGGGTTAGGCTGCAGTGATCTATTTTCATTTTGCAAGGAATTATATACTGTAATTTTGTTGCTCGCTCTATTTTTAAAAAGATTTTCGTTTTTATTTCATGTCTTTGAGTTTTTACCCACATGTGTTTGTGTGCACTGTGTGTGTTTCTGTGCATGCACACACATTTGCATGCTTAAAGAGACCTGAAGAGTACATCAGTTTCCCTAGAAAAGGAGATACAAATAGTTGTGAGCTGCCTAGTGGGCACGGCAATGCTCCTGACTGGTGAACTATATCTCTAGCCCGTGTAGCTCATTCTCTTGAAAAGACATCTATTCTGTTGCTATAATATAACATGAATGACCCAAAATATTTTCCTTTGTTCTGTGACTGCACAAGCACTCCCTTAATGCCTGGACCTCAAAAGATTATGTGATATGATAGGACCAATGGGAGGTCTTTACATCAGTAAACTGTGGGCTAGCATGGGATTTGGAGAGCATAGGTATTCAGTCTTTTCCTGTATTCTTGATTGTTTTATAAGTAGTTTGCTCTGCTACAAGCTCTCCTCATGGAGATCTATTTTCTTCAGAAGCACAAGCTCATGAACCTAAAGAACTAGAGATAGCTAACACTTCTCATCATGAGTTAATTGAATCCAGTATTTTCTTATAATATGAAGTTAATAATGCTTTTAAAGAGAAAAAGGCAAATTAAATATATACATGGTTTGCAACTGCAAATACTAAAATAAGGTAAAGTACATCATTCTCACTTTTCTTTTTAAACACATGTTTATTGAAATTAAATTTAGTTCTTTGTTTCTCATTTAATCTCAGAGTGAGATCAGTGTTGGGAATTCTTCCTACCTGCATATATTTCAAAATAACGGGTTGCACAATTTAAGAAGCAGTGACCAGCACAATCTGCACACTGCCTTGAAAGTTGATGTGTTGATTATAGGCAAATGAAAGAGAGATTTTAACACCTAAGGTGCAGCCCTTTTTCTTTCCCTATTTGAATACCAGTGATTTATTGAATATCAATGCACAATGATTTTCGAACCTAGCTAAAATTTTGTTTTTAAAGAAGCCCAATTTTAAAAATTATATCAGATGAATAAAGCAAATTGTTGTATTGAAAACAATACTACTGGCTAGTACTTATTAGCTGCCAACTCTGAACTGTTCAATTTTACATACAAATATAAGTATCGGTCAACAGAGTTTGTATAGATAAGTACTCAGTGGCTTGGGTCTAAGTCACCTGCCAAATAGAGAGAAAAATGAAGGCACAGTTTAAATCTTGTAACCATAGCAGCGAATCTCAGTTATGTTATTACTATGGACACAGTTTCACATAGGATAGCTTGTCTCAATCAGCTCCATAAACATTTAAATGTTCAAAAATAGAATCCTAAATATTTCTCTAACTGTATTTAAAGATTGTTATATTTTATGCTTGTACAATCTCTTAAGCTTCAAGGTGTGTGTGTGTGTGTGTGTGTGTGTGTGTGTGTGTGTGTATGTGTGTCTTTGTGAAAACTACAACTTATTAGATAAAGTGCTTTCTGAGAGTAATAAGATAGTTAAAACAGAGAGCCTAAGGTATTCAAATACCTTAACCCCTACTGTGTGCTGGCTCAAAAACATAGTGCCTTCCTATACTAATGTGTTTACTTGTCTAGCTCAAATGTAGACCACATCAAACAGATGGATACTTTATCTTCTTCATCAGCACCTTACCAAATAGAAAACTCAGGAACAAAGAAAAAGGAAGTTGTGTAAAGTCATATAAACAGGAGCTTCTAAGCAAACTCAAGATTTCCATATGGATAGTATAAAATCTAAACCACTTGGCCCGAGTACTTTTTTAAAATGACATTTCTTGTAATAAAGTTAACTTGATTAAGGAGAATTTAATAGCCTATTTCCACCTACAGCAATATTACATTAAGCTTCAAAGAAAGACATGTTTGCTAAATCACCTAATTCTAAGATCTAGTTGGGTGAATCTGTGATTTTCGTTGAGTGATATTTCTACTTAGTTTTTATCAGAGAGTTGCCTGCCATTGGAGTACATTAATGATTTATTAATTGACATGTAGACACCACAATTATTTTGCTATTACTTTATTTGTTTAAAAATAAATTCTGTCAATTATTTTTAGCAATGGTTACTCTAGTAGGAATTCTGAAATAAATATTAATGATATAAACACAATAATCCTGGAATACAAAGATCATGTACTAAAACTTAGTTTGAAGAAAAGGAAGGGATGGAAAAAAGCTAAACGATTATTGAAAAGAACATCTATGACCTTCAGTGCCCTTACAGTTACAAATGTCCTTACCCTAGGCAGGAGTTTCAAGTGGCCGAGAGGTTTGGGGGGATAATAAAGAGCCGAAGATACTATAGGATGAGGAAATTCATGAGAAGGATTTGCAGGAAAATAATTAAAAGCTTGTAGTCAAAAGGGATAGAAGACAAATAAAAAAAGGTGTGGGGTTAAACCCCAGAGTGAACAGGTCCAGTGAAGATAAAGGGTAGCAGGAAAGAACTTGGGAAAAGTGGCATGATGTGTCAGGCATAAATAAATAAGAGTCATCAATTGAGTCTGGCAGGGGTGCCAAACACCTTTAATCCCAGGATTTGGGAGGCAGAGGAAGGTGGATCTCAATGAGTTTGAGGCCAGCCTGGTCTAAAGAGTGAGTTTCATGACAGCCAGGACTACACAGAAAATCCTGTCTCAAAAAACAAAATCAGAAAACAAACCATAATACTCACAGTTGAAAACAGAGCACAAGAGGTTAAGAAGAAAAGTTATATGATCTTGAGTGTGGAAGTACTAGAAAATTAATTGGAGGGTGTCCCCTAGTATGATATATAAGATATAGACATGAAAGATGCAACAGTTTAATTAGACATGAATGCAAAAGAGTGCTGAAATAGATGAGTTGTGAGCAACAAGAATATAATTAAACCCACCGTAACACCTTCAGTCAGTTGTTTGGGCAAATTGTGTGTGATTTGTGTGTGTGTGTGTGTGTGTATATATATACATATATATATATATATATATGTGTGTGTGTGTGTGTGTGTGTGTGTGTGTGCTGGTGTGTATGTGTATGCATGGTACTTACAGATGATGAATTAAAAGTTCAATATTGAATGCTTACATCACTAACTATAAAATTAATTACACATTTGCATTTAACATATTTGCTGTATTATGATAAGCAAATACTTATAAAAACACATGCTCCGATGTGAACCAAGGAAGGTGGCCTTAAAATGACAGAGGCATACCTCATCCATTCTTTATCTACTTAAAGTAATTTTTCATAATTTACCGGTCTTCCACTATAAGGGCTGCCCAGTTACCATATTCACAAAATACAATTAAGAAGGAGAAAGAACACTTGTCTCTGTATCCTTTAATTGCCAATTACTAAGGATTTTTCACTGCATGAATTACCCTTATTGTCCCTCAATAAGGTTAACAAAGCCAAATAATGTCCAGGGAATCATCTCCACAAATAGTGAGTGCTTAGAGGTAGCTTCCATCGACAGCCTTATGGCCATTTATAGAAGAATGCACGTTTTGTTCAAAGATTCTATTAAGCACTTGGGGTTAAACCTCTGACCTAGGGTTTCAAAGTGACATCTTTGCCAGTTTCTAATGATAGAGACATCAACATGTGTCCTTGACCTAGAAAGCACAATTTGTCATGAATCATGATTATGGTCCACATGTACAAAGAGGCAACACTGGGGACGTTTCTGTCATCTTTCATCTGTGAACAGAAGGGATTAAAGCAGAATTATTAAGCTGAGACACCTAGAAAGAGTGTGGAGCTCATGGTTTCGTCTGCATATCC
Source organism: Myodes glareolus (assembly GCF_982192425.1). Classification (NCBI taxonomy): domain Eukaryota; kingdom Metazoa; phylum Chordata; class Mammalia; order Rodentia; family Cricetidae; genus Myodes; species Myodes glareolus. Next base: position 61,039,522 of record NC_142048.1, read on the forward strand.
TAGCTAATCTGTCAGCTAACTACAGGGGAACAACCTTACACAGTAACTACTTCTATTACATGTTTCTTAATATTGACATGGCCATGCTTTCTTTTGAGGAACCATCAAGAGTTAAGAAAAATACTTTGTGTATTCTTTACTCAATAGGGCTGTGGAGTGCACACCCTTTGTACTGGAAAATAGTGTGAATAGAAAGAGATTACGAGAAGTTCTCACATCTGATTGCCCTTTTCACCTTCTATGTGGACTTGTCTTATACCCAGCACAATAGATCTGACCAACATCGGTTAAATTTGTCAAAAATCTGAAGTTGATCAAAGCTCTGTTGCAGAGTTAATCAGTCTGTGATCATCGATGTAGAAACAAGGACATGTTGCATATTGTGATGCCCAGTGCATATACATATATTCATATATGTGTATTATTATTATTGTTGCAAAGTAAACACATATACATTTGTTGGAAAGCAAAATTAAAAACAAAATATCAATGACAATTGATTCAAACTCTACAAGCAATCCAGGGAGCAATGCCATGTCAATTTCAGACTTATTCCCCAAACTGAATCTCATCTCACGTTGAAACTCTGAGTGCCAGCAAGTCTTAGAACTGAAACTTCTGTGGCTAAGCTATAAACAGGCTACTGTTTCTTAAAGGCAGTATGCTCCAGAGTTTCTCTGTCAAAGACCAGTAGATGTATGCCCTTCCTCTTTAGCAATAGCAAAGAAGGAAAATAAAGAAGGCTTCTTGAGAAGTGGGTCTCCAGGCACTTTACATATTGCATATGTCACATGGTTGACCAAGCACAGATGAAAGGAGCTGCCCACACCAGGGTTCAGCACAGGGGACATGTTTGAAAGGGTTATGGAGTAATGTAGCCTGAACTGCAGACTCTAGTTCCATGGAGCATGACCTCTTGATTTGTTCTACTGGTATCCCATCAGAAATGAATGCATATTAGGACATGAGGCCTGTGATTTATTAATGAGCTGGAACCTAGAATTGTAAGAGGAAAAAAATGATTTGTATGAGCCATAAAGAAGTCTGACTTATTTAAACAGTGAGAAAGCACCAGCATTGGAATGGGTATTAAAATGTTCATGATTGAATCCTGGTTCTCCACACTATGAGAATTGAACTTCACACCTGATCTGGAATCACTGTATTCGCTGAATAGGTGTCATGGCCCACAGATGTGAATCCAGTGTACCTTGACTAAAGGTTAGAGTGTTTGTGCTTATTCTTGCTTTCTCAAAGTTGTTGACAACAGATGAGGCTACAAACAAGAGATCCTCAGCTAGGGTGTGGTTAATTAGTATTTTGAGTGTAGAGCTGGATCTACTACTCCACCTTGACTGAAGGCTGGAGCGTTCAAGTCTATTCCTGTTCCTTCAAAGGCAGTTAGCAGGAGGTTCATGGAGTGGCTGCCTGCAGGAAACTTGGTCTAAGGGTGTTGTCATTACATGTCCTGTCTAAACAACAGAGTGCTTGCACTTTACTGATGATGCTCTGCTTATTCCTTATATCATGAAAATGAAGTCTGTTTCCTCTCCTTTCCCCTTTTGGAGTGAGTTATATAAGCATATAGAAAATAAACGCGGGCAATTTCAGTATTCACTGAACTTCCCTCTGGTGCTGTTTGTGTCTTTGTCTGTCTTTTATTTCTCTCATATCTCTGTTCCCTTTGCTTAATAATTCTAATCCTCATTCTACTACCCTGGAACATATTAACCTATCGAGGCTGGACCCAGACAAATAGACTTAAAGAATTATGGGATGAAGCACAGCTGAAGTGCTGGTGATTGCTGTCAATAAACCCCTTTGACAACAAACTTTCCCCTCACAAAGTGCAGATATGTTCTGCTGGGAAGGAGTGGCGGCCCAGTGTGGGGCAAAATTTTCCACATAAAACATGAGAAAGCTTTTAAAAAGTGATGTGGGATACCCTCTGTACACTGTGAATATGTTCTATTACCATTGGATAACAAAGAAGCTGATTTGACCAATAGCCAGGCAGAAAAGAGCCAGTCAGGAAATCCAAGAAAAGACTAAGGGAAAAAGAAGGTGGAAGCTGGGAGATGCCTGCAACCACCAGAGAAGCATGATGTGAGGTAGCAAGTCATGAGCCTTGAGGTAATATGTAGAATAATAGAAATGGGTTAATTTAAGTTGTAAGAGCTACTTAAAAATAAGCCTAAGCTAATAGGCCAAACAGTTTGTAATGAATATTAAGTCTCAGAGTGGTTATTAAGGAACTGGCAGGTGGGAGAGGAACCTCCAGTTATAGAGGAGACATCCCAGTCACTGGGAGCTGTCCTGACTCTGAAGAAATTATGTGTCGTAAGACGATGTACATGAAAAGCAGTGCCCCATGCCTAGTGACTTGGGCACATGGTCTTGTTTATTTGGTGAGATTGGGAATGGTTCTTCCCAGACATTTGAACCTTTAAAGGGACTTCCTGTGACTGCTGCTGCAACTAATATGTGTGTCAGTCATTCTTTACCCTCGCTGCATTGCTGTGCTGAAGGTGGATCCTGGGCTTGCTGTAGCAGAGCAGGCCGTCCTGAAGTTGCCTCTAACTGAATGCTTACAGAGTCATTAGTGAACTGCAAGGTTTCCTCACCTTGCAATTGTTCCATCCAGTTACTTTCCCACACTTTTTAAAACATGTAGCTGAATGGCCTGAGTAATAATTTTAATGTCATAAAATAAATTTAATGCCATTTTAACACCCCTGCCATGTCCTAATTGAAATCATTTTCAAAACAAATTGAGTCTTCCATGATCAATTCACATGACAGTGTAAACTGTCACTGTTATTTTGAAATGGTATTGTTGTTTGACAATGGATTTTAATCAGGACTTGTCAAATATTTGTTTGTCCTTAACATCATGTTGAATTAATTGTATATGTTAGTTCATGGGGGAAATAGAACAATTAAGCAGCCAATAGCAGACTGGTATTTATCAAACTATTTTCCCTGTGAGTTTAAGTGACAACTGCAGAGTAATCCAATTTGTGTTTCCACCAGCTTGTGGATGCATCAAGGTGCCTGCCGTGCTTGTGAATGGGCTGCCAGTGTGAGGTGCCAATTCTAAAAGGCATTATGCTTAGATATCAATTTTATAAACTTTCCCGGATCAACTCAAACTATTAAGGAATACAGCTTCTCTAGAATTAGCTGCAAAAAGCATTAAGCAAAGCACAGCCTCCACACCACTAGAAAGATGACCAAAAGAGCTTTGTTTAAAGGCATCCTACTCAATTGGGGAATGCACACTCAGAGTATCCTGTGAATCTCTTTGTAACACCCTGTTATAGGAACCAAGAGTCTGGGGAGGTAAGGGTGAAATCACAGAAACAACCAGCACCATCATACTCATAATACTGTCCAGTCTTTTAAGACTTTCCTCTGCTTGAGCCCTCGGCCTCTGAAATTTCATATCCTTTTTGTTTTGTTTTACTTTGTTCATTTGTTATTTTTTTATTATTGAAAATAGATTCTTTTCTCAAACACTATATCCTGATTATAGTTTCCATCTCCTATTCCCAGTCCTTCCCCACTGACTCTCTTCTCTAGATCTACCTCTGTGCCATCTCTCAAAGAAAAAGAACATACTTCTAAGAGATGACAACCAAACATGAGCCAATAAAATATAATAAGATGAAGCAAAATTTTTTATATTGAACTTATGCATGGACACCCAAGAAGAGGAAAAGAGTACCAAGAGTAGTCAATAGAGACCCATTCAGGAGTTTCATCAAATATTAAATGAATAGATGTACTATATAGGCAGAGGGCCTGGTGTAGATCCACGAAGACCTTGTGATTGATGTGTCAGTCTCTGTGAGTTCATATGCCCTTGCTTATATGATTCATAGGGCCTTGTCCTCCTGATGTCCTCTACAATCTTTCCACCTCCACTTCCACAGGATGCCCTAAGCTCTGAGGGGAGGGATTAGATGGAGATCTTTAGTTTAGACTCTTTTTCTACATAATGTCTGGCTGTGGGTCTCAGCATCTGTTCTCTTCTGCTGCCGGAGGAAGCCTCTCTAAAGATCACTAGATAAAGTGCTGATCTATGAGTATAGCAGACTATCATTAAGAATCATTTTGTTGAACATAGTTGAGCACATGTCCCTGTTGTATGATTGAGCATCCTTTGGGTACATACCCAAAAGTGGTATTGCTGAAACTTGAGGTAGGCTGTTTCCTAATTTTCTGAGAAACCACCATACTAATTTCCAAATGGGCTGTTAACATTTTGTGCTCCCACCAACAATGGAGGAGTATTTCCTTTATCCCACATCCTCTCCAACATAAGCTGTCATCAGTGTTTTTGATCTTGGCCATTCTGACAGGTGTAAGATGTAATCTCAGAGATGTTTTGATTTGCATTTCTCTGATGACTAAGGATGTGGAACATTTCCTTAAGTGTCTTTCAGCAATTTTAGATCCATCTGTTGAGAGTGCTCTGTTTAAGTCTGCACCCTGTTTTTTAATTGGATGTTTTGTTCTTCTGATGACCAGTTTCTTGAGTTCTTTATATATTGTGGAGATCAGCCCTCTGTCCGATGTGGGGTTGGTGAAGATCTTTCCCATTTTGTAGGCTGTCATTTTTTCTTGTTGACCATGTCCTTTGCTAATACCCATCTACCAAAGGATAGACAAAGAAAATGTGGTACATTTGAACATTGAGTACTATACAGTGGAAAAGAAAAGTAATGGTATCTTGAAATTTGTAGGGAAATGGATGGAACTAGAAAATTACATATTGCATGAGGTAACCCAGACCTAGAAAGGAAAATATAATATTTACTCACTTATAAGTGGCTTTTAGACATTAAGCAAAGACAAAGCAGCCTACAATTCACAAGCCCAGAGATCCTAAACAACAAAGTGGACCCTAAGGGGGACATACGTAAATCTAATCTACATGGGAAGTAGAAAAAGACAAGATCTCCTAAGTAAAATGGGAGTGTGGAGAACAGGGAAGAGGGTAGAAAAGAGGTGGAGGGAGAGAAGGGAGTGGAGAAAAATATATAGCTCAATAAAAAAATTATAAATAAGAGGTGGACGATGGTGGTATATGCCTTTAGTCCCAGCAGTCAGGAGGCAGAGGCAGGCAGATCTCTGTGAGTTCAAGACCAGCCTGATCTAAAAGAGCTAGTTCCGGTACAGGCACCAAAATCACACAGAGAAACCATGTCTTGAAAAGCAAATAAATAAATAAATAAATAAGATAAAAATAATAAAATTTTAAAAAGAATCATTTTTTGACTTTTTATAGCTGTAGGGCTCTCCCTCGGTCTCTGGGCTATGGCATTCTCTGGTTTTTAGTTATCCAAGCACTTTCTTCCTCTACCCATCTCCCACACACCTGATCCCTCTCACCTCATCTGCCCCTCCTGACCCGAATGGCCCCCAGTCTATTCTAATTTACCCTCTAAGAGATATTCTTATGTCCTCCCTAGAGCCCTCCAATTTCCTTACCTCTCTGTGTCTTCACATTGTAGCATGGTTGTCATTTACTTAACAGCTAATATCCAATTATAAGTTAATATACCATATTTGTCTTTCTGAGTATGGATTGCCTCACTTGGGATTAATTTTTCCTAGTTCCTTCCATTTGTCTGCAAATTTCAAGGTACCTTTTTTTTTAAAACAGCTAAGTTATACTCCATTGTGTATATGTACCACATTTTCATTATCCATTTTTCTGTTGAGGGACATCCATATTGCTTTCAGTTTCTGGCTATTATGACTAAAGCCACAATGAACATAATTGAGCAAGTGTTCTTATAGTATGATTGGTCATCTTTTGGGTACTAAAAAGAGTACAGCTAGGTCTTGAGATGGATCATTTTCCAATTTTCTGAAGACCCATCACATTGATTTCCATAGAGGCTCTATAAGTTTGTACTCCACTAGCAATGGTGGAGTGTTCCCCTTGCTTTATATACTCCCCTAGCATGAGCTTCCTCTTATCTTAGCCATTCAGATATGTATAAGATGGAATATCAAGGTAGCTTTGATTTGCATTTACCTGATGCCTAAGAATATTGAACATTTAAGTGCTTCTCAGTCATCTGAGATAATTCCTCTATTAAGAATTCTGTTTAGTTCTTTATTCTATTTTTAATTGGATTTTTTGTTGGTATCTAAATTCTCGAGTTTTTTAAATATATTTTAGATATTAACTTTCTACCAAATGTGAAGTAATGGAAAATATTTTCTCATTCTGTAGGTTGCTTTTCAGTTTCATGAGGTCTCTTTTATTGTTGACCACAGTACCTGTGCTATCATTGTTCTGTTTAGGAGTTTGTCTCTTGTGCTGACAAATTCAAAGCTATTCCTTACTTTATCTTCTATCAGATTTAGTGTGTTTGGTTTTATATTGAGACCTTTGGTCCACTTGGAGTTTACTTTTGTTACAGGTGATTAATATGATCTATTTGCATTCTTCTGCATTCAGACAAGTTCGAGCAACACCGTTTGCTTTTGTCTTTTTTCCAATGTGCATTTCTGCCTTCTTTATGAAAACTCAGGTGTAATTAGTTTCCATTAATCAACATGTCTGTTTTTGAGGCAATAAAGTTTTTATTACTACAGCTCTGGAGTATAATTTGAAATCCGGGATGGTGATACCTCCAGCAGTTCATTTATTATTCAGGATTGTCTTAGTTGTCCTGCTTTGTTGCTGCGTTTCCATAGGAAGTTGAGAGTTGTCCTTTCAAGGATTGTAAACAATTCTTGGTATTTTTGATGGGGATTGAATTGACTGTGGATTGATTTTGGTAGGATGGCCACTGTTACTAACTTAATTCTACCAATCTATGAGCATGAGAGATCTTTTCATCTTCTGATTTCTTCTTCAGTTTTTTTTTCTTCAAAGACTTGAAGGTTTTATCATCCAAATCTTCCACTTGCTTCGTTAGTGTTACCCCAAAATATTTTTCATAATTTGAGACTATTGTGAAAGGTGTGGTTTCTTTGATTTCTTTGCCAGTCAATTCAAATGTTAATTCATATAAGAAGGCTACTGATTTTTTTTTTGAGTTAATATTCTATCAGGTCACTTTGCTGAAGATATTTATCAGCTGTAGGAGTTCCCGGGTAGTCTTTTTCTAAGTATACTAATGTAAACTATCATATCATCTGCAAATAGTGATACTTTGACTTTTTCCTTTTAATCTGTATGCCCTTGATGTCTTTCAGTTGTGTTATTGCTCTAGCTAAATCTCCAATTGCTATAATGAAAAGATAAGGAGAGAGTGGATAACATTGTCTTGTTCCTGGTTTTAGTAAAATTGCTTTGAGTTTCTCTCCATTTAATTTGATGTTGCTATAGGCTTGCTGTGAACTGTGTTTATTATGTTTAGATATGTTCCTTATATACCTAATCTCTCCAGGACTTTTAACATGAATCGGTGTTAGATTTTGTCAAAGTTTTTTACTGCATTTAATGAGGTGACCATATGGTTTTTTTTATTTAATTTTACATTGTTAACAAAATACCAGAAATATGCTTAAATGCAGTATTAAATATTGCACTGAAAATAGATATTGATGTTATATAAAGATTCTCTGCTTTAAAACCATGATTATTTCTCAATTCCTGTATGTAACAAATAAAACTGAAATAAAGCTCCTTACTCAGCTTCCATGTTAAACATTCTAACATTTTCTTAAATTAGAGTTGTTTAGAGAAGCTTCTGCATTGCTTGAATGACTTTGAAAGTTTTCCTGCTTGATCAAGGAACTATTCTGTTCTGATTTTAAAATTAGCATACCAATATTGAATTTATATATTGTATCTGCCTCACCTAATACCAATATCATGGGAAGAGATACAGTTTTCTTTGGAAAGCAAATTTAGAGTTAGAAGATGGACAACCAAAGGTCTTAATGTTTAAATAGCATGATTTTTTCATATTATGAATATATCTTATAAATAAATAAAAGTTTCATTTGATGTATTAATAATAGTCTATAAAGCCTGGTGGTGGTGGTGCATGCCTTTAATCCCAGGACTCGGGAGGGAGAGGCAGAAGGATATCTGTGAGTTTGAGGCCAGCCTGGTCTCCAAGAGCTGGTTTCAGGACAGGCTTTAAAGCTACAGAGAAACCCTGTCTTGGAAAAAAACAAAAACAACAACAACAAAAAACCTGAAGAGTCTATGTTTTACGAACTATCTAGTTTGTAGAACTGGAAAGGGATATCATTATTATTATTAATTATTATTATTATTAAATTTAAATAAATTTGGGAAGTTCAAAAATGTGTTCTTTTCCCCCCTTGATTCATTCAGCACATGTCTAGCAGATTAGGAAAATTTGAAAGGAAACATAAAAGCTAAATTTAAGAAAAATCAAGCCTTTCAAACGTTGAAGAGGTTTTAGTGGGGTCATCACATCCTAAACTGTCATTACTATTTTACAACAGATTTTTTTTAAGTTTATACATCAATGACTTTTTATTTGTTAAATTCTAACACCCCAGAATGCTAGATGTAACAGACCATGAATATAGTTTTGTCCACATTAAAAGTTTGAAACCAATTAAGTCTCTGAATCTCTTATATTATTTTGACTTAACTAAATTACCTGGCTTCAAGTCAACAGAAATTTCATAGATAGGTAAACTTCTGATTATGTTAATAATCACATACTACTGATGATGTAATTTGCTTGTACATGACACTAAACAAAATGTTCTTGGTACATTAAATAAAAGATGCTTTTTTTGACTTATCTGATGATTTTTAAATACTTTTAATTATTCTTGGAAATTTTCAAGGATTTGTTCAATGTATTCATGTGTATCTGCATGTCCCTCCTTCTAACCTAATACCCCAACTGCATCCCCTTCCTAACATAATGACCTCTCCACTTATTATTAACCCCCTGAAATCTAATTAGTCTTGACCACATTCGCTTAAGTCATATTAAAATGATCTATCTGAGATCAGATCTGATCTAGGCAGTGTAGACAGTGCAGTAAATTTGGGGTGACAAAAATGAGAGAAGATAAATTAAAGGCAGATATGTAAATGATAGATGATAATAATAAACCCACAGACTATATAACTTAAATAAACAAAACTTTACCTTTTTCTCTTTTCGTAAAGTGTTTCTTGAATTTACTAATAGTAGAAAACAAAATGTAGTATATATCATTTGTATTTAAATAAATAAAATTTGCTGAAGATCAGAGAGTAAAACTGTCCCACTGGCCAGTCTTATAGACTAGGCAGTAGTAACACACACCTTTAGTCTTAATAGCCACGATGACACACACCTTTAATCCCAGTAACTACACTAAATTTCCATAGAAGCCAGATGGTAGTAGTACATGCCCTTAAATCTCAGAACGAGAGAGAATCATAAAACAGGAGGAGACAGTTCTCAATCTCAGTCTCATTCTGAGATTCCTGGAGGCGGGATCTCCATTTTCGAACTGAGGTCTAGGTAAGAGTCAGTGACTGTTTTGCTTTTCTGGTCTTCAGGTTGAACCCCAGTATCTGTCTCTGAGTTTGTATTAATCCTGCTTCCATCAAATTATCGGTAAAATCTAGTCTTAGATGGCCTGTGACAATTGATTATTCCTTCTTCCCATTTCTGTGTTTGGGGTAGAAGTTGGAGGGAGTTGTACACTCTTCAGGGTCTGTTCACATTCAGGTCACTGTTGACGGGCTCATATTCTAACTGAGGATTAACTTCTGTGGCAGTCAAAAGATATGTAACGTATCTGTTTCCTAGCGATAATCACTCAGTTAAAGCATTCAATTAATTTACTTAGCTAAAACTGATTAGCCCTTTGTAAGGGAAATGCAGGACCTTGGCAAATTTCGTCTATCTTCCTATGCAACATAATTACCCTAATATCCTTTCCAACATATTTTTAGAGGGAACATATGATGCATGAGATGTCATTATAGTCTCCAGTCACTCAGTTTGCGGAGATCTAGAAGCCCCAATGTCATCCTCTTTGTACGAGTGTGTGCCTTTGAGGACGCCCTTGTGGTCACAACCTAATTAAAGATTGAAGCGATTTCTATGCAGTTATTTCCACACTTCCACATTGGCTGTCCTTCCCTGACTACAGATGTTAGGGAATTCAGAGGGAAGTTTTTTGTCTTTTGAGATTTTGCTAAGACATACCTAAGATTATAACTTTGTATTATATTTCCCATAAAGTTTTGACGCTACCAGAAAGCAAGGTAGAGCTCCTCTTAACTTTGATTGGCATCAACAATGAACTTTATTGTTGTTCACTGGTATGTATTTCTGGCTATTTTTCTCACTGATCCTATTTTTAAGGAGATTCTGATGGGTGGTCAGAGGAGGGTATAGGGTTCTGGGGAAAACAAAATTGTTTCTCATGTATATGTTCCCCAGTATCTGTTTTGTATAGCTGCTCAGTGCACTGTGTCATTCTTGCTGACACTGGAAACATATATGTTTGAACTGATAAGTATCTCATCACTAATTGTTACCTACAGCAGATAAAAATTTGATTTAAAATGAAAGAAATTCCAGTTATTTAGTTTTTTTCTATCACTCTAGGTTATTTATTTAGCATAAAGCAACAAGCATATAGAGAATATGAATGATGAGATTAAAAAATTAACAAAAATGATAAAAACAATAAATCAAAATTTTCTTTCTTACCCAAATAGAACCCCACGACACTGACTTAACTTTAATCACTTCATGTTAAAATAAGGTCATACAAGCCTAGGCACACATACAATGGGTATAAAAACAGACACTTAAGCAAATATTCTATGTGGCGTTTCATAGAAATTCTCTTCACATTTATCAATTTGCTGATATGATTCACGATTTAACAGATTAATAAAGACCTATGTATGCATATAAACATATATATGTGTGCTCACAGACACATATATAAAGAACTATTATTCAGCTATAAATATAAAATATCAGTACATGCTACATTATGGTTAAATCTTGATTTTAAGTTAAAATTTTAAGGGTCGGGGCCCAATATTATATGATTTCATGCATAGAACCATCCAGAAGAAACAGCTCGGATGCACAGTTGTTGGGATGGAAAGGTGTAGGGATGAGGACTGAGATTTATGAGAATTTTCTACTTGAAGTGATGAAAGTGATTTTGAGTCGGAGGGAAGACAATCTAATCGCATTATGTAAACAATATACCACTGAGTTAACAGCACACTATAAAGCTGCTAAAATAAGAAAGCTGTGCTTTAAAAGTTTCATCCTAATGAATATGAATACACATTTCTTTGAAAACTTTTAGGTGACAAATGTCACATAGGTTGTTGAGAACACCATCTCTCTTCTAGGATTTTAATTGTAGAATGCTTCAATTTCCTTTCCTTTGTCTTGAAACTGTGCTTCCAACCCATGACAGTGCCTTTCTCCAGTTCTATGTCCACCTTGGCAGGGGGTGGGAACTTTTCTCCTCTGAAATCTAGGAACTAATTAGAAGTGTGCTAAAGAAAAATACTTCATGGTAGAATATGTTGTTTATTCCAGGAACCTGGGTCTTGCTTCTCTGACCTGTGGAAGGAGAGTGATCTCTTCTTAGATTGCAAGGCTGGCCATGCTCCGGCATATAGAACATGGGAGTTCACCATTTCTACGACTTCATGTGACATTCAACAGGACTACAAGACCTTCATATCTGAGTGGTATCTTTTGCTACATTAAAAGCTGAAATTTTTTTTAAAAAAAGGCTGCATAGACTGACATAAAACAGGCGACCTCTCGAGACCGTCCTGCAGGTGTTTCCTGCACCTTGGCTATGAGTACAAAAACAGCATTAACAAAATGGCAGCTACAGAGGAGTCTATATTGTCATACAAAGAATCCAGAATAAGAAAATGCTCCATATTTTATTAGGAAAAAAACATAATCAAGTTAAAATTGCAAAATCGGTGTGCAGTAAAGCAGATATAAAATCTGAAGAAGAAACTAAAAACAACACAGGCGAGGAAGCCCTGACCCGTTAGGAATATTAGTGAAATAGCGTCACAAAGGAGGAACTTAATGCCTGGCTTTCTGTGAAGGAATGGTTCAAGTCAGAATAAACAGCCCCTGGGGTGGGAAAATGAGTAGCTGGACTGAAAGACACGGCAGAGAGCATAATTAGAACCGGAGATACAATGAGGATGGCGTTGACTTCAGACAGGGACTTGTTTGAAATTTGCTAGAGAACCTAACACGCTGACACCAAGTCTGGCATGCACCAAGAATGTGCATGCCTCATCATTCCTCAGCGTTTCAATTACAAGGGACCGAGAATACCCCTGTGAGCCGTCACTCTGGGATATGGCAGGTTCTCGGGAGGACTTGAGGATTCTTTATTAGTGACATGGAGAGACACGGGGATTTTTAATGCAAGAGTCTCAAAACATGACCATGGGGATGATTGCAATTGCCTTGAGAATGAAGACGAAGGTGGGAGGTTACTGTGCTTGTAAATACTAAAATGATATTACATAAATATAATGGGTTAGGAGGCGGGGGGAGGGGCTGAAGGTTTTTTCCTAGAACTTCTGGTAAACCCTAAGAAAGATCATCTTTGAGATGTTCCTTCCTGTGATGCCCACCTGCCATCCTTACTGCTGAATCTAGACACTACTTTTGTATTTTTGCAATGTGAAATTAATAAAAAAAGAAAAAAATACAAAGGTACCTTCTTTTGCCATATAAAAAAAATCATTCTTTTTATGTTGCCCCTCCCAATATTATTCCATGTTTCTTTAAAAAGTGTAAAAACATGCTAACTTTAATTTTTGTACTATAAGAAGTGCGGTATAAATATCATTATCTGCCTACTTTAAAAAAGTTAATTATTCAATTTTAGAGCTTATACAAGGAAAGAAAGACATTCTAATGGCCATTTAATACTTTTATCTTATATTAAATAAATTAGGTTCAGCAGGAACGTTTAGAAGGTCACTGAAGTTAAGAGTTGCTGTTTCCCATAGGACTTAAACCATTGGAGTTTGGGGCAGCATTTATCACTAGGAGCCAGAATTTTACTGAAGAGGAATAAACACGTTTACAATGTGTCTAAATAACGTCTGAGGCCAATTTTCATTTGCATGCTAGTGACCCCTCCACTCCTTCTTACAACTTTCCCTTCAACTGCATGATGTTTATTGGTTCATTATTTGTAAAATAGTAAAACCTCAGCTTTAAAAAAAAAAGTGCATTGTGTCTTTAATTTAAAAATCGCCTAAGGGCCCTATGGGGTATATTAAATCTGTCTCTTTGCCGTATATCTTGATGTACATTTTACTTGAAACCAGGTGTTTTGTATATTGAACTTTTTAACACTGCAGGGAAGTAAGTATTCACAGCTGGAGTTTTATGCTTCGCACATTTTCATGTTTGAGAACAAGAAGGAACCCCTAGGAAAATCCCCTCCAGCCTGAAGAGAGGCCAGACAAAGCGCTTCTGTATCTAGTGGCAGGACACGGATATGATGGAGTCACTGATAACAACCCTGAATGCAAAATAGATGCCAGGGAAACCATTGCGAAAAGTGTCATGGAATCCAAACGCATAGGTTCTCAGATCCCTCGTGCGCGCGGGTGAGGAGGCTGTCACCGTGGAGAGCCTCTGAAAGGCAGCATCAAAGGCTTAGGGAGAGGGGAGAGCAGAGCTTTGGCCATGCAGGCCTTTGTCTTCTCAACCAACCCTGGAAGCCAGCCCCTGTGGACTGAAAAGCCCAGTTAAGCTATTGCTAGCGACCATTGTCCCTCTGTGTGTAGTTAACCCTAGATCCTTAAAGAAAAATAATTAGGTTGGCATGACCCAAAATAGTAGCGATTTTCCTGTGGGGGTACATTTCTATGTACTGAATTATTTTTTGCATATGTTTTTTTTGTGTGTGTGTGTGTGTGTGTGTGAAGGAGAGTAAGGAGGTGCCTCACCCTGCAAAACAAATGTGCACAGCCCACCGCTTCTTAGCCCCAACAATGGACTTGGTGTTTGCAGGTCAAGGCTTGAAAGGGTTGATTAAAATTCAAGACATTGCACTAGTAACCCATTCTCTTTTAGATTCAGTTTCTTCTCTGAAGTCTTCTTTACAGTCCTACAACATGAAAATGTTTTGCCACTGTTTGGTTAGCCATCCCAGAGAAATTTGTCATGGTGCTGTATGAGGATTTCTTTATTTGTGGTGGGTGGGAAGAAGTTGTGGGATTTTTTTTTCTGGGGGTGAGGGAGGATTAGAGAGAGGCAGGCAAGGCTACAAAGTCTTTATGACTTTTTAGCATGAAATTCTAATATTGGCCAGCGCCTCTCCCCCCCCCCCAAACCTGTTCATTTTAGCTAAGAATAACCATTGATTATTGATGACTCCTCAAATGTATCTGTCATTCCATATCCAGAAGCACACTTCTTATCTGAGATCATCATCATGAGAGAGCTGTCAGGCACCATGCAAACTGCGTCATCTTTGTTGCTAGATAAAGGAATAACACTCACTTTGTCCTAAGATCTCAAAGACCACACTCTTATTTAGATGTTGGTATAAGGATGTACAGAGAGTTTGGGTATTAGATTCTGTGAGGCTCCTACAGTGTGCACAATAAGGTTTCAAGCCAAAAGAGAAAAAAGAATAATAAGCATTCAAAATTGAAAAAAAAATAATCCATCAAGATTACCAAGTGAAAAGAGAAAATGCCTTAATGTCACCAATAGGTACCAAGGCAATAGTAACCCACACAAGACAGAAGTATAGAAAACTGAAAGGGGGGTTGAAGTAGATCAATGTATTCTTCAAATTTAAACCTAAACCTACTAGGTTTTGCTGATAATTCTCCAAATATACTTTTAAATACTTTTATACAACAAAATCACTTTTATTGTTCATCAGTTCATGTTGGGAGCTTGAGACATTGTTATAAAATATGGAGAACAAAATAATCTCTTCAATTTCCTAGCTTTTTAGGGCACAACACTGCTTTATAGAAAGGACTGAAGGCCTGACTGCTGAGCAAGTAACTTGAAGAATTAACTGCAGGACTCAGAGACACTGTAGATGATCCAGATGGAGCAGTAGCCCAAATAGAAGGACATGGCTAGCACGGTGGTAATGTAGAAGCTCATTGGTAACCTCACATATGATACTGAAGGTTGCTGAGAGTCTTTATTACCCATGTGTCTTTTTCTTTTTCTTATACACATGCATACACTTAGACACATAAATATATGCATATTTATGCACGTGTATAATTCTGTTCACAGCTGTATGTATTTTTTAACTTACCCTTCTGGTAATTATTTGAGTCTATTTTTATTAACATCTCTCTAGAGGCCAAATTATTTAGGTCAGAAATAAAATAACCAATTTTTAATAGTTAGAATGGACCCAGAGATTTAAAGTTATAAGTTTGCTAATTCCACATGAACCAGAATTGGAAATTTAAGAATTTATAAGATCTTGAAAAATTCAAGAGTATTTTTTAGTTCTTAACTTTCTTTCCAAAGAAGATCCACCAATTTAACTGTGGAAATGGAAATATGATGTATATAGACCAAAATAAATGAGCAAACTTGTTCCCAAAACATATTATGAAATACTTCAAATATTATTAAATATTTCAAACAAACAAATGTAGTGATTACTGACTATCAGTCATGGGTATACACCAATGATTTTATAATAAAGATGGACTTATAATCTTTATACAACATGTTGACAGAATCACATTTCAAGCATAATTTTGACAGCTTAATTCTCTTTTGTCTTTTTCATTTTTCTCTGTTGTCATGGATATTTGCATTAAAGAACTTAGGAATTATAGTTTTGGGTTATATTATATTTTTAAACAACTGTAAAAAATGCTTATTGGCTGCAGACTGTAACCAGTGAGTATGTATTAATCTAAAAAAAATTAAAATAAATAAATAAATAAAATAAGACCAGATCTACTTACAAGGATCTCAAAGACCAGTGGATAAACCTTAGATAGACTTTACCCATCACTGAGTCTGTGACATCCTTATTGTAAAAAAAAAAAAATCCGACAAGAAGCATGCTGCACAGAAATTTCTTACAATGTATTTTATTTTGCCCTATTATATAAAAAGGTTATTAGTATCAATAAATGTCTGGAGACACACACAAGTCACATCATGATGTGTGTGATTAAATGATTCCATTCAAAGACTGATGCATTACTCAGATCATTTTTAACCATCAACTGTATACTGGGGCTTTGCTAGCAATTATGTTTAGAAATCCATCTTAGATGCTCTTCCATTTCCTTGCTTCTCGATCAACCCTCAGGAAAAAGAAAGCAGATAAGACATATAACTTGCATGCATGCAATGCTACAGTTTTTAGAAGTAAAAGTTTATATTTTTAAAGATATTTAATGAAACTTGCATAAACTGTTATCTAAATAAGGGATGCATCAAGTAAGAGAGCACTTAGTGTCAATGGAGTTTGCTTTCCCCCACCACTCTGGCCCCCACCTTAGTTTTTCTTTTCTGTCTACATTGTGAAGTAAAAGCTTTTTTAGGGAAACATCTAAACAACAGTCAGAGATATTACATGAAGTGCCAATTTTCTGATCATGGAGCTGACATGAAAGATACAGAGAGGACCAAGGTACTGAAGCACTAAAATGACATCTTTAGAAGGTGCCAACCCCTGGAGTGAGCAAGGGCAAGTTGCTCTGGTAGAGGCAACAGCAGTCACCCCCAGATTCTAACTCCAGCAAGTAAAGCTCAGTCTTGCACCTGAGATGCATGATGTACCACCACTGATGGGCCCGTTAGCTCTGACATAGCTGGTAGACGCTTCTACTGAGTGCTGGACAGAAGTGAGAGGCCCACTTGAGATCTCAGTCCATCGAGGTTGATTTAGGATTGTCACTAGCACTGGGTCAATTCCCTTCCTTTTGTTACCACTGTGACAAGTTGATAAAAGCCAAGCAAGGGAGCTCTGTTTTCATTCACACTTTCAGAAAGTACACCAACTCAGAGGAGAGAGCGTAAGGCAGACTTTATGGGAGAGGAGTCTTGAGGCTTGCCTTTCTTTCATCATAGATAGGAAAGAGCAACTCAGATGCCTTACTTAGGGTTTCCGTTGTTGTGGTACCCAACATGGCCAAAAAGAACTTGGGGAAGAAAGGGTTTATCTTGCCTAATCATAGCCCATCATGAATGGATGTCAGAGCAGAAGCTCAAGGCACGAATTTGGAGGCACATGAACCTGCTATGGAGGAATGATGATGTCACTGGCCTGCTCTTCAAAGCATGTCATCCTACTTTATTTCTTATGCACTCGGGAACCACTTGTCCCTGGGTGGCACCTCTTACAGTGGAACAGGTCCTCTCACATTAGTCACTAATTAAAAGAAAGGCCTCACAGGCTTACCCCCAGGCCAATCTGGTAGGGGAGTTTTCTCAAGTGAGGTCCTCCTCCCGAATGACTCTAGCTTGTCAAGCATATCTTCTGCAAACACTGTCAATTAATACCCTTATGACCTGCCTCAGAGACTGCTGTGAACCAACTATGACTCACTTTCTAATGATAACCTCCCCCAAAGAGCACTACATTCTTGGGACTAAGTAGGAGTGTTTCATCCATAAACATTAACAGGCAGTGTCCAAGCAAGAGGATTTCTAGGAAGCATGATTTTGAGGACTCCGCTTTAGAAAGCTCAGTTGCATCTTTCATTATGGATTCCTCTGTGCTAACGGGATGATGTATATTCACATATAAATCCCATCGTCGCATCAGCACAAGCTTGGAGAAAAAAAAACCAAAATGTGTTTTCTTTCCTCCCTCCTTGCCCTGTTAACTTGCAAGATTCTCCATGCTAAAAATCTAGATTTAAAACCTTCATTCCTACTTGTGAAAAGTTATCCATAAATGTAAGTTAGTAAGGGAAAGAGGGTATGATGATTTGTCTTAAAATCTGTATCCATATATGACAATTGTTTATTGCCTGTTTTACTTTGAGAAGTAAGGTTCATTTGCTATCTCAATATATCACAAAAATTGCTGTTTGAACATGCTGAATGTTTCAAAAATTAAGTAGCTTTAGTTATATACCTATTTAATTAAAAATAATTCATTTAATACAAAGAAGGAATTTCAACCACTTTAGAAATTTAAACTATGTAAAGTAACTCAGTCCTTTACTAATCAAAAATAATTGTTTTAGCAGAAGTCAAGGCATATTTTATTAAGAATAATCTTAATTTTGTTATGTTCCAAATATTTATATTCCAGATTTTATGTTTTAGTATCCTTTGCAAAATCAGACACTCCAATACAATGTGTCTTGAATATTCCTTTTTTCTGCCAACCTTTACTTACAAACAAATGAGAAAGGAGGTGTTTGAAGAACTGACTCTAACGTTTGAATATCTGTATTTCATATTTGTTTCTGATTGGTAAACCATCAGAAAGATGTACACATAACAAAATCTGTAACCCATTACTTGACCACTCTGTAAAGAGAGTTAAGGCTTGTCTACTGAGTATTTAATCCAGCATAAAGGGAGCTATTTTGTCAGCAATCAAAAAAAAATCTTGGATCCTCACAGAAGTCAAATCTAAACTAAACAAGATGCATCATGTATCAGTAGCCCTGGATTGTGACGTCAAAGATAGGAAAGATCTATACAAATGGCATTTACCCTTGCTCAAAAGTCTACCTTGTGAAACTCACTACACACAATTCCTGCCGCCAATTACCCCTGGTGAACAGGTAGTTTTGCTGAGCTGATATATTTATTCAACTCTTTCTCTACACTCTAGTTCTAATAGATTATGAAACACTATGTCTATTAAAATCACTTGAAAATGAATGGTTTATTTTAAAAATTTACTCTTATGTAGTTCATAGAAATGTTATATATCATGATGTATTTTTATGTACCACATTACATGCCCATATATATCTCTACACAAATTCATTTTGATGCTCATCCATACTATTTTATTAAGTAGGAACTAATGTGTTTGTCATAATTCCTAATCTTTTGCTGTGGTTTACATCATATTTTGTGAGTTTGAGTTTCCTCTGCCTACTTTCTATCCTCTTTGAAGACTTTTTAATTTGAAATAATTCTAGAAAAAAGTTTCATTTTCCTTCCTGTACATGATTTCAGGTTTGAGTCTCCATCAGTTTTCTGCAGTGAGCAATGAGCATGCCTAACAGTGACCTTTGAAGTCTCCAAATGGCGGATGGGGACCCATGATAATTCCAATGATAACACTACCAAGCTGAAAAACACCACCTAAAGATTGGCTTTGGGCTACAAACTGTTCAGAACAATTTCCAGATGACTGAGATGATCCAACCTCACAGATCACTCTAGTTAGAACTTGAAAAAAAGCCCCGCACTTTCCCATTACTTAGAGACTGAACAACATGATACAGCTACCTCTCCCAGGACTAGACAGTTAACTCAATTTTTTCTTTTTAGGATACCCTAAAGATACCATTGCCCCCAGACAGCTGAAAGTAAATTTGAGAATAGGACACCCATATTTATACTAGGTGTGGTGGGTGGGTTTTGGTCGTTCAATGGATTATGGATGTTTGTCATTGTTTAGGGGGATTGGTTACAAGTTATTATTGGTAAAGTTCAGGAAAAAGCTTAACAAATGATACTAAATTCAAGGTTCTTGTTTTGAAAAGAAAAAGAGGGATACACAGATATGATAAGATATAAAGGTAGATTATTGAATCTACTTTTTAAAAAGCAACTATTAGTATTAAATGTTTTACTTTGGATTGGACTTTGTATATTGATACAAATTTGAAATCAATTTTGTCAAAACAGACTGTACATATATTTCTAAACTTGTTCAAGGTATTGTACCGACAAAGCTCATTTTACAACATAATACAAATTATAGATTTCCCAGTTTATCAGATGCAGAAAACATTATGATAGAATGTATATTAGGTACAAGATTCTGGACTCACAAGATAGGATAGATATAAAGCATTGTTTTTGAATTTTTCAAATTAAATGGACTAGACATTGTTGATGTATTTATTGTCTGTATATATTGTATATATCTTTTGTACTTATTGTCTATAGTTTTTCTTATATTAGTTATGGCCTTCTTTTTTATTTTAGACAAAAGCAGAAATATTGTAATACTTTATTTTTGTTTTAATAAATAAAGCTTGCCTGAAGATCAGAGAGGAAAACTAAGCCATTAGAGGCCAGGCAGTGGTGTCACACCTTTAATCCCAGGTTTTGGGAGATAGAGACATATGGATTTCTGTGAGTTCAAGGCTGCCCTGGATTACACAAGATCAATACAGAACAGATACAGGTGGGGGAGGCTCATATTTTTAATCTCAGTACTAGGGAGTCACTCACCTTTAATCCCAGCACTAAAAGGAAATATAAGACAGGAGGAGACAGAGGCTCAGGCTCATTATGCTGTTGACCAGCCTTGGTAGAGGTAAAGTTTCTCTAGTGGCTTAGTTGTTTTGCTTTTCTGATCTTCGGCTTGAACCCTAATACCTGTCTCAGGGTTTTTATTATTCGGGTAGGAACTAATATGTTTGTCACAATTCCTAATCTTTTGCTGTGGTTTTAATTACATTTTGTGAGTCTAAGTTTCCTCAGCTCACTTCATATCCCCACTGAAGAGTTTTTATTTCATGAAGAATGTCTGACAGCCCAAAGCTCACTGAGTTCATTGGAATTTAAGATTTCCATTTTTGAATAAGGCCTGTATCACCTCTGGTGAAATCATTACAAATGAATGCCAATAATATCCAAGAAGACAGAATCTTAATATAAACCAAATGGTATCCCTTGAGGGAGAAAAAAGAGCTTACCAAGGGCTTAGATGTACATGTGTTCACAATGATGATTACCCAGCATGGGGATCTCAGAACAAGGCTGCTTGTTTACAGTGGATGTAATGAAGTTTCTGTGCCGGAGTTCAACTCCTTTAGAATTCTGAACAAAGAAAGGGTGCATTGGAAGAGCTCTTCAACTTACACCATAAATTGGACTTGCTGCCAAAATCAGGAGGAATCTAAGGCCTTGACTGGGGTAAGTGGTTCTTAGCAGAGTTCATGACGAAATAATGAAAGCCGGGGGTGTTTTTTACAGAGACCATATGCTAGGCACTGGGGTCCTTTTATACTTGCAGAGGCCCACATTTATTTTTAGCCTTGTGTATGCAAACACACGTAATGACTAGGAAAGATGCAACACTTGATACATTGTTTGGTAATTTATTTGCCTCTTCAAAGGACTCAAGGGTATCATCAGCTAAATGGACCTAAAGCAGCGAAATGATAAACGTTGCCCAGGAAGTGGGATGAAATGTCACAGAAATAGTAAACTTCTAGAAATAAATATAAACATGTTCTCATTTCATCATTTTAAACATCTTCGAAAATTCAAATGCAGAATAAAATCTCTATGGCAGACACTCTATGTCTGGGGTAGGAAATACAGCATGTGTTGAGTGACAGTTATAGAATGAATATATGAACATAAATTGTAATTCAGATAATTGAGAGAGGGAAGTTTATGCTTATCTCGGAGTGACTAATAGAGTTGGCCAGTGTGTTGTTACATTTAATAGATTCAGAAATAAATTGTTTCCTTTTTTTTTCCAAAGCAAAAAGAAGCAGAGAAGCCCAAATCAATGCCCCACAGAAATGGATTTTTCATTAGATGAAAGCATCCAAATTAGAACCTTGTAAGTGCCACGTGTGGTCAACAGTCTCGGAATGGTCTTCACACACACAGCTGCTGGGGTCAAATGCTCTGTTGATTTTCTGCTAAGCAGCAAAACAGAAAGTACCAGAGGGTAAAGAGAGGTTGACATTTGTGTAATGATTGGATCGTGAATCTCATCACTTTTGCAGCTAATGTTTCTTAAATCTCTCTTACTGCTGGCTTTGAGAAAGAAAGCAGACGTGTTCTAGACTCAATTTAATAAATTTCTGTTGTGGTATGATAGGAGATGAAGGAGGCCTCCAGTCAAAAGCCAGCCAGAAAAAGGGTGCAGACTTAGAAAGGCAAAGCTATGAATCTATTCACCATCTCAGTGGGTTGAGAGGATTCTTCATTCTTGGTGATGCAGTGGGCAAGTCCAAAATCGTAGACAGCATTTTACTGAAGATTGTCTAATTACACTGGTCCAACATTCTTCCCCCACAGACATGGGGAACTGATTAAAGTTTGTTTCTTTTGGTTCCCATGTTTTTGGTAATATTTTCATGTCATAGTTGCAAAACTGACACATATGGAATGATTTGCAATGGTTCTATTTTGTATTCTTTAAAGTTTTACTTTCTTCGTAGTTTTGGGGTTTTTTTTGTTTTTTTTTTTTTTTTTTTTTTTTTTTTTTAGACCTGGGTAACACTATGAATAGGTGTCTGCATGCCATTGTAGATACAGGAAAGCCATAGGGCAGCTTGCTGGAGTCAGACCTCTCCTCTGGCATGCTATTCTGGGTATCAGACACAGGTCATCAGACTTGGTGTAAGATATGTAAATACTGAGCAGTTCTTTGATCCTACTTAGTAACTGCTTTTGTTCATTTGTTTGATTTTGTTCTTCAAGACAGCATCTATCTGTGTAGCTCTAACTGTCCTAGAACTCTCTCTATAGACAAGGCTGACCTTGAACTCACAGAGATCCTCCTGCCTCCATCTACTGAGTGCTGGGATTAAAGGCCTGCTCTACCTACTTAGTAACTTTTAATGGACTTTGTCAATTTTATTATTATTATATGTCCTCCTGGTGGCCTAAGTCAAGTAATCATTCCTATATCAGTGAGCCTTTACTTAGTGTGTTATTCAAAGACTGCATGAGCTCAGTGTGATATTCATGCTGCAGGAAGATTTATCACCCGTCTACTGGGGCATGGCCTCATACACTATTTACCCGGATCTGGCCTTTCTCTCCTCCCCTCTTGTTCCCATTTGCTCATTCGGACTGCTTGGATCCCATCTCCATCCACCGTTCAAGCAGAGAATCCTGATTTGTAAGTTTTCCCCCTAAATAAATATCTATCTCTCAGTTCTAAGATAGTGTGGGATTTCTTTTAAGCATCTGTTCTCCCAACCATCATATTTAGATAGTGAATTCAACTTTATTTAATAGTTGCAGACAGTGTTAAGGCCTATGACTATTCTTTTGGGTATGGGCAGGCAATTTTTCCTGCAGTTTTTCCTATAAGATCTTTTTTTTTTTTTTTGGCATTCCGTGTTTCAGGCTTGGACGCTTCTGCTTGTGTGGATTTAACCAAGGGTGTGAGGGCTGTTTGGACACACTGTACTCCATTTCACTGGTCTACATACATGCCTTCATGCAGATGTCACAGGCTTAGCTGTGAAGCACTCTAGAAAGTCAGGAGGTCAGAAAATGAGTAAAGCATGTCTTAATCTTTTAAGGTTGGTTTAGACTTTTGAAGTTTTAGAAAAGAAACTATATCTTAGAATAAGACCTTTATTTCTACAAACCACCTTATTAGGATTTTCAACTGGGAAAGGTTAAATATAAAAATTTCTTGGAGTAATATTGCCATTAATAATATTATATCTTCTAATATATCTTCTAACAATAATATCTTCTAATATAGAATATATAACAGTTACCTCTCTTGTTTATTGGTTTAAAAGAACCATTTACCAATATAGAATAATCTTTTATAATATTGGTTTTACATAAAAATTTATATTCAAAAGTATTTATTATATTAACAAATATTTAAATAAGGAGACAATGACGTATTGTGTTTTTCTTCAGATTTTACTTAAAACAGAGCTGATTTCTGATCAAAATACTTGACACGGAATCTGGGCTTATTCATAAGATCATTGCTACAAAATTTATAATCATCACTTGTTCACAAAGTTACTCACTATATATCGAAAAGGAACTTAGTGCATGAAATTCTAAAACAGACTTACAACCCAGTCAAGTTTCTGCTTTGGCAATGCTAACATATGACTACTACCCTTAGCACTAGATTGTGTGTGTGTTTGTGTGTGTGTGTGTGTTTGTGTGTGTTTGTGTGTGTGTGTGTGAAGACTGTGCTACTTGCAGCTTAACTTGAAAATCTGACAGTCTTGTATTCGTTTTAAGTCAGGTCTGAATCAAGTAATTCACACACACGCATGTGCATCACTTATTTCTGTAGACATATGGCTACGTATAGATACACATAATGTATACAACTATATATTTTTGTGAATAAATATGGACAAAATTTATTTATTAAGACCCAAAAAATGTATGTCTTTGATAGGCATTTATTCAAATGGTTGGGTGTATTTCTTGGTATAGGGATGTGATTGTATATATATATATATATATATATATATATATATATATATATATATATATTTACGCATTCCAAATTCAAAATTCTCTTTGTCATGGAGCACACTTTCAGACTTTCTTTGACAATCTCTGTGACATTCCTTTTCACAATTATGTATGTTCAAGTTATATTTTAAGATAATGACTGTTGGAGAAGATGCCGCTTGTTTGTTTCCTGGCCGCCCAGAAATAATCACACAGAAACTATATTATTTAAAACACTGTTTGACCCATTAGCTTTAGCTTCTTATTGGCTAACTCTTACATCTTAATTTAACCCATCTCCATTAATCTGTGCATCATCAGGAGGTCGTGGCCTATTAGCAAAATTTTAGCACGTCTGTCTCTGGCAGCGGCTCCATGGCTTCTCCCTGACTCTGTCTCCTGTCTCCCAGCATTCAGTTTAGTAATCTCTACCTAGCTCTGCCTTAGGCCAAAAGCAGTTCCTTTATTAATCAGTGATATTCACAGCAAACAGAGGGAACTCCCACATCAAATGACTATTATTTTCATAGACTACCTAGGTTTTAGTAAACTCAGAGAACAGTTTACATCACTTCAAAAACAAAATCAGAACCATAAAATGATCGAATATAAATGCCAACAGAAGACAATAACAAGCTTTGTGCCCATCAGTTTCTCCTGTGTTGGTGTATTGCCAGCCACAGTAGAGAGAGGGTCTTGATGAAGCAGTGATGCTGTCCAGAGCTGGGTCACTGCAGCTCTACTCTCTGCTTCACTGATGGAGCCAGGGCGCAGGGCAGCACATGTTGGCTGAGGTTTTCTATTTGTCTAGAAATCTGGAGGACAAAGGCCTGCTATGTTCTAAATACAGTTTTGTAGTCTGTTGAATATATCACTAAATCTTGAATTTTCACATCAATATATTGACAAGATTCTCATTGTTGGCAGGTGTTCAGAGCATCACAACAATGCAATCCAATTCCTATGTCTTTGAAAAATAGAGACGCAGCATTAGTATTGATAACTATTTCAGAAAGTTCTAGTTTCTATTTTATATCACTTCATGTGAGCTACCTACTGCAACTTGATATTAAGTTTAAGAAAGATTTACAATTAGCCATCTTCATATTAGCCCTCCAAATTAACAAAATATAAAACAAAAATTAAGAACTTTATCTAAGAGAAGACATTTTTTTTGTACAGCCATCTTTAAAATACTAAAGGAATGTACAAAATGACTAGTTAGTGAAAACATAAGCAACAGAAGTGTTTAATATAAATAAAATAAACAAAGAAAATTCAGGGAGAAAGGACATGGTTATCAGAGGACAACAGAGTATCTTATTGTGGCAAGAGAATGGTTAAAGAACAGTGAGTTTAGAAGTCAAAACTTTTGCACATACTTGGAACCCTGAACACTTGACAGAAGTAAGGGAGGATGGTTCCTTTTATGACACAGATTCTTTTTTTTTTTCAAGTATGTGAAAAAGTTACCAGGATAGCAGAAAAAAGACTGAAAATAAGAAAATAGGAAACCTACCTATGTGTATGTGTGTGTTTGTGCGTATGTGTCAGGGAGAGAGGGAGAGAGGGAAGTAGAGAAGGGGTGAGAGACAGAGACAGAGAGAGAGAGAGACAGAGAGAGAGAGACAGAGAGAGACAGAGACAGAGACAGAGAGACAGAGAGAGACAGAGAGCAAGCGAGCGAGAGAGAGGTCATGAATGTGAGTGGAAGTGGTTGTGCACTGGAGAATTTGGCACTGGGAATGAAAGCAAAGAAAATTATACACATACCATACTGTTGTGTGACACTCTAAAGATAAAAGTTACATGGATATACATACAATCAACATTTTTCTATAAACTCTTCAACCTTTTGTTCTATTTTATAGACACATAAAAGACCTGAACATACTGACCAGTAGTAATTTTGTGAGCTTCCTTACCTTTGGCTCACTGTCTGCAGAGCCTATCTGATTTGCCTCTGTGACCACTCTGACTCTTGAATGTAGAGGGACTGGGGATATGTTTCCTTACCTGTAATGACCTCTTTGTATCAACCCAGGCAAGGAACATGGGCCATTCTTCATGCCTTGCCTCTATTCACTGTCTCAGAAACTCTGTTTTGTGTAAATGTCATCACTTATATTTTATTGGAGGGTCATAGTTCTCACGAAACTCACTGCTTGGGGAACCGACATACCTGCCCAGAGTGTACTAACACTGAGATATATCTCTCAAAGAGTATGAACAAGTCATCATTCCTAGCTTTCCTGATTTCTCTTTTGCGTTTATTTTGAGATTTTTCTCATACCTGTTTCTTATTTTTTGTGATACATGCATGTCTATTTCTAATGCATATTTCCTATACCTCTGAATACTGGAATTCATACTTATTTTTTTATTTTCAGGTACCACTTCCTTATTAAATGTTAATTCTGCCTGTCTGTTTTCCCCAGATTATGTGCATGAGTAGTCATAAGCAGCCGTTTTTTTCCCCTTTGGCTTTTCGAGGCAGATTTTTTTTTTGTTTGTTTGTTTGTTTGTTTTTGTAGCTCTTGCCATTCTGGAACTCACTTTATAGACCGTGCTGACCTGGAATTCACAGAAAGCCACCCGCCTCTGCCTCCTGGTTGCTGGAATTAAAGTCTTCCACCATCACTGCCTGGTACATGGGGCGATCTTGATGCACTCAATCTTTCATCTTTCCTGAGCCTGACACAGGACCACTGACATAGCACCTCAGACAGGGAGGTTCTCTGGCTATCAGTTCCTTTGCCTACTTGAGATAAATGTATTAGAGTCTATGGTTACTTTTTTTTTTTTTTGAAACAAATGATGTACCAACCACTAAAATGTCAATCTCTCAGAGGTTTAGCTCTGTTAACAGACTTACTGAAAGTAATTTCTCTTTCTGTGTGAAATAAATGTACAGTTTTCAGCCCTCATTCAACATTCACAGGTTGCAATCATACAGCAGGGTTGATCCACTGGAACTGGCACCTTTAATGCAGACAGACATCAATAAGCTGTAGGTACACATCCGAAAGCAGCTCCTCTCAAATGGAGCTTTATGGTTCTTGGGATTTTGATAATGAGAGAAGATGCTAAAGAGCAGGGGAAACATCTCTGGGGAAGGCTAATGGTCAGTGAAAGGCACCTGATGATCACTTTTCAAAGCATGGCTTTCCAAATCTCAACAAACACCTTTTGTGTCAACAGAAAACCAGACAATACTCTACAGAAAAGGTCCCTGTCAGCCTCTCACCATGATAAGTGGTAACTTGACATGCTAATTAGAGTTTTAAAGAAATTACCTGAAACTATAGCTGAAAGGGAAAAATCCCCATAAGATGCCTATTTGAATGCCACAGGGCACAGTCTCATAGATAAAAGTTCGAGCCAAGAGTGGTCCCCTATCAGCCCTTCCTTCACTTTTTGGGAGCACCCAGAAATGTTTTTTCTCTCTTTAGCACTAAGGAGTTTGCTCTTTAATTTAATTTCCTCTTCAATGTTACTTGAAGCCGTATTAGCTATCAGCCATGTTTGGGCAGCCCTCATGTTCTTCCATGCCTCTCTTCCATTGTCAGACTTTCCTTTCGAACAGGTAGATTGGTTTCTATAACTATAATGTATTACATGCATGTGAGCAGCCTTATATTAGTAGATGGAGATTTGATCTGAAAATTAGTAGTACCTGTAAGTTTAAGAACTATAGTGTTCATGAAGAATAAATAATCATGGTATACAGGGCAGTATTTTTATATCTTGACTTCTCCTTATTCTAAGCTATATTTGGTCTATGGAGTAATAATAAATATTACATTTGAAGACATATTACTGGCTATTTATTCTTCATTAAATTCTAGGTTTCTTCATTAAATTGTATTCCAGTGGGTAGGTGCCTTTGAGGAATTCAAGTTAATAGCTTCCATATTGTTTTGTCTAACACTAAAATATCAGATGTCAAACATTAAGTCATATAATTATATTTGTAAAACTGTTCAGAATTTGATTCCTTAACAAATTATAAAATCCTAGATAAAATCAAAACTCATTTCTGCATGTGAATGGTACTTGTCTTTAGCAGGAGACATTTGAATCTTAGTTAAATTTCCTATAAAATTACTGGGGAAAGAGTTATGATTTCTAGGTTAGAAATCTATAATAAAATAGATTTTGATAAAAGATCTTAGTAACATTATTTTTCATAAACTGGCTTCTGCTACAGTAAAACGTTGTATGACAACCACTAACTCAATTTATAAATAAATATCTACTATCTGTGGAAACTATAGGTAAGAGAGATTTTTAAGTCTGCCTATGTGCTGACAGAATTAAGCTACACTATGACAAAACTCACAAGGCTCTACATTTTATGTATCAGTCTGATGGGTTTAGGCTAGGTCTCACAGCTTGTTCCTTGTGCTAAAATCTGAGAATAGAATATTTGAAAGAAAAGCCACAATTCCAACCCCCAAGGCCTTTACCCCATAGTACCAGAACCCTACAAGGGGATGAACAAACAGCAGCGACCTGTGGGCAGAACACCCTTAGGCTAGGGTGCTGACAAGGCCAAGTTCGTAGAACTTGACAAGGCAAGTTCGTACTGCATGGGCTCCTTTGCTTTATGCTGCTTGATGAATTTCAACTGCTCCCTAACCCCGACTAGCTAGAGTGCCAACCGTCATTAAACATAAGGATACCAGGATGAAAGCCTGTGGGCTGAGGAGTGACGCTCCTGCCCCTCTCCTGGGAGAGAGAACTCAGCATATGCCTCTCTGTCAAGGCCCAGTGACTTTATCTACACGACGAAGAACATCACCACTTGGAAACACACCAAATGAGGTCTCTTCTACTCATGCATGGAATGCTATTCAGTTAAGTCAGCTTCATCTGCTCCAGTACCAGGCATCCTCTGCTCGCCGCAGCAAAGCAGCATATGGCTTTAATTAACAGTATGAACCCTAAATACCAGGTAGCTACAGCAGTTTCCATGAGTAATACTTCATAAATCATGGGCTGGTCATAGTATAACTTTGGTGATCCACTCTCACAGCAAAACCAGTGAACCTGTGTGGGCGATGCCTTCCACGGAGACAGATGCTCGTGGAAAATGTGGTTATTAATAAGGAATGAAATCTTTGATGCTGGATGATGATATTAAGATTAATAAATTTCCTTTGAAAAATAAATACGATTATCATGTATGATAAATGGGACTGGATGGTTTCCTTGTGGATGAGGTCCTTAGATAACTAGTTAATTTTAACTTGCTAAAATACAAACAACAGATGTGCTTGGCTTACATGTCAGTATAGACCCAGAATACTTGTTAGAAATTGCAACGTTTTCTAGGTTTCTAAGACAGTTCTCATTTTTTTCTAACAGTTTTATAAGGTTTATTTTGTTTTTGAATATGTATATCTGTGTGTGGCCATGTGTAGGCAGGTACCCGAAGAAGCCAGGGAAACCCCTGGAGATGAAGTTACAGGAGCTTCTGAGCCACTTGATGTGGTTGTTCAAACGTGTTATTAACAGCTGAGCCATCTGTCTAACCCTCTACTCTTTCCATGTTAAACCATTTTCACAGAGAGTTTACATTTTTTAAAATGGGGCTTGAGACAAGTGGAGAAGACAAGTGGGGACAAAAATAAGCAATGTCTAAGCTCTTGGTGGTGAGGGGTGATGACCCCTGCTATCTAATTTTTTGCTTGTAGAGATGGCCCATGTTTGGTAACTCCAACTCAGACTGCACCTAGAGAATGCTGAAATTCAAGGAGCCAGATACGAACAAAGGGTTTTAGTAAAGGAACACAGACTGCGTTTCATACTTTGGACCAATAAACTTAAATTGAAAATTAAATAATGCTAATCCATTATGTCTAAGCACTATAACCACATCTATTCACATACAGTTAAATTGATTTATCTTCTTACTTTTTTTTTTTGTAACAGATTTCTCTTAGGTATCTTCACCTGTTCCGGTACTCATTATATATCCCAGGTTGACCTTAAGCACACAGAAATCCTCCTGCTTCAGTCTCTAGAGCTATATATCACCATGTCTTAAAATTATTTTAGCTTGTGTAAAAAAAAATAAATGCCATGTATGTATTTCTGAGTGTACATCCATATGCTCTCTCTCTCTCTCTCTCTCTCTCTCTTTCTCTCTCTCTACACACAAACACACACACACACACACACACACACACACACACACGGAACAACAATTAAAGAAAAGTAAACCGTGGGATTGAAAATGCTCAGGGGCATATGTGGGAGGGTTTTCAGGGAGGAAATAGAAAGTGGAAATTATATAATTATGAGTGATTATAATTTCAAAAAATAATTATTTTAACAGTACCAAGTCAGCGATCCCAGACACATTTGAGTTGCCTTTGTATGAAGTGAGTGAAACAGAATACAATTAGGGGAAATAAACAAGTCCCGATTCTCTCTCTTTCAGTCCATAATCATCTACTATATCTTGCATGTGGTCTGTGTCCCTACGTCCCGCCTTCCTTGAAATCATAGGCAATGTGGTCTTTACATTGATCCCTGAGAAAATAACAGCTGCGGAAGCAGCACTCCATGACGACTAAGCAGCCCGGCTTTACAGCCTCCAATGTGAGGACAGTGGCGTTCTATGGAGTTCTACTCTTTGAGGTGCACTCATTTGCTGTCATCTCTTTAGAATCAAGAACAGTCTAAGCCACTAGATTGTCACGTGACCTCTGCATGCCAATAGGTCTCTTCAGTTTAAATTTCTTTCCCTTATTGACTCATTCCACCCACATTTGCCCTTTTTAAATGAGTGCGGTGATAACTTCAAACTGCAAATCTGATTAGAGTAAAATCATTTCTGAAACTGCTTATAGCTCTTTTGCTAAAATTTTTTAAAGTCAGAGTTTCAGAGACCAGACTGCCTCATATACTATTCTTTGGTCTCAAAATTTTCAGGCCCAGGATAACATATCATAATGCGCGCGCGCGCGTGTGTGTGTGTGTGTGTGTGTGTGTGTGTGTGTGTGTGTGTGTGAGAGAGAGAGAGAGAGAGAGAGAGAGAGAGAGAGAGAGAGAGGCTGTGCTATAGGAAGTTATACAGCAACACCAGTCTGGATACTGCCTGTCCTGGTCAAGGAATCAGTCAGGCTGACCTCACTCTTCTTCCCATCCTCCGATTCTAAATTCCTAGTTCTATCCAAAATTTAATAGCTCAAGATACAGCGCCTGTAGTGTTCTGTATTCCTTCTCTTCGTTTATTCTCCAGGATTCCACAGACCCTTATGGCAGATTCAAGTTTTCTTCCTGCTGTTGAACCTCTCAACCCCTCACCAATCTTACCCTTCTAATCCATGCCCATTCCTTCATGTCAGCTCCTAATGTCTTAAGACACGTTCTACCCAGTGGCCTCACTTGAAAGGGACTCAAAAGCACTCCCTCCAACACATAACCACCACACTCTCCTAAGATCCAGAGGGGGTAATATAAATCAAAGAATGAAACACACATCCAACAATGATAAGACCAGATAACAATACTTATAATTTAAACCACCCGAAACCCAGATACATAGATAACAGCATAAAAACACAACAGCCAGGACAATACGTCTCTATTAGAGTTCAGCAACTTATTATGGTAGGCACTGAAAAATGCCATGTAGGTGAAGCACAAGTCAAGAACTACAAAATAGCTGTTATGAATACAATCAAGGACTGAATAAATCCATAACGAAGTCACCGAAAACACGAACAGTGAATTGAAATGGAAAAAAGCTATTCAAGACATGAAAGGAAATATAAAATATATAAGTAAAACTAAAACTTAGGGAGAAGTGAAATGAAAAATTTAGAAATTCAAACAGAAATCTCAAAGAAAGCCTCACCAACAGAATAAAAGAGATGGCAAAAAAAGAATCTTGGGAATTGAAGACAAAATAAAAGAAAAGGAAATATTATGTAGAAAAAAATTATTAAGTCTAAAACACCTAGGCAAAAAATATCCAAGAAATCTGGGACACTATGTAAGGATCAGCTATATGGAGAATAGAAATATAGAAAGATGAAGAAACCCATGTCAAAGGCACTGAATATATTTTCAACAAAACTATAGATGAAAATTTCTCTAAACTAAAGAAGGAGATGCCCATAAAAGTACAAGAAGCATACAGAACACCAAATAGATTGTACCAGAGAAGAAATTAACAATGACACATGAAAATAAAAACATCAAACATACAAAACAAAGAAGAATATTAAAAGTTGCAATGGAAAAAGACCAATTAATATATAAAGGCAGAACTCTATTAGGATAACACCTGTCTTCTAAATGCCAGATCGGCTTTAACAGATAATCTACAAACTCTGAGAGACCACAGATGCCCAGCACAGACTACTATTCCCAGCAAACATTTCAATCAAAATAGATGAAGAAAGACAGTTCACGATGAAACCAAATTTAGGAAGTATCCATCAACTGTGAGTCTGTAGTCATTGATACCACAACAAATGTAGCTTCCTATTCAGTCAATAGGAACATGCATCATCGACTTCCAAATGGCTTTCGGTGACAGCCTGGGCCACTGACATCCACATGGTCTCTGGCATCAGCAAGTAACACTGACCTCATCATGGTCTCCAGTGGTAGAACAGACTGTGGACATCTACACAGTCCTCTGCTGCAGCACAAGCCACCAGCATCATAATGGTGCAGGCCTTGGACATCGACATGGTCTCTGAGGCCAACCACTATGGTCATCTGATCCAGTTTGAGTCATGGACGTCAACATGACTTAGGTGGCAGCACACAGACCAGAGACATCCATATGACCTTCATCTCTAACAGGGGCCACAGACATCAACAGGGACCTTAGCCACACCATGGACCCAGACATGGCCCTCGGAGGCAGCACTTCCCATGGACATCAGCATACAGTGACAAAGACAAAAGGGGATATATGAGCTTCTATGACAACCCTTTTCCCCACCCAACACCTTCCAAAAATTAACAGTCTTGACAGAAAGTCATTGAGGAGAACTCCTGAAAATTGTGACAAGGATGCTGAGGTGTAGCTCTGTACAGTTGGTGGCTTCTTGCAGGGGTGTACGTGGGTAAAGGACTCAGTTTTCTTTAAAGGTCTGGCTACAGGGAGTTTGACCATGCTACAGTGATTATATAAGCAACACAATTTGTGTGGCAGGAATTTCTCCTGCCAGTAGCCTTTACCTTGCCCACCCACTTGGGTGTGGCATCTTATACCACTTATGCTGATGTAAAGAGCTCCTCAGGGCTACTTTTTGGATGTGGGATTTGGTTGCTGTTTTCTGCTTCAACAGAGGATTGTGATTTGTTAGTCTACCCCTAAATAAATAATCCTCTATTATTTTTAATTTTGAACTAGTGTGGGATTTTTTTAAAGCATCCTTCTTCTCCTGGCACCGCACGTGGATTCGGACTCCACACTTACCAGGTGGACGGCCTGAGAGCCTAACTGGTCCACAGCTGAAAAAGTCTCCCAACCCTGCCCACTTGGCTTGTTTATACCTAAGTGCTTTTTTGTAGAACCAATTTCTTGGGGGAAGGGTCGCTTGTTTATCCAGGCTGCCCAGCCATGAAATAATCACTCAGAAAATCATGTTATTTACAATAGTGTTTGTCCAATAGCTTATGTATATTTTTGGCTAAACTCATATCCTAAACTAACCCACCTCTATTATTTTATATATTGCCATGTGGCTGTGGCTTACCAGCTAAAGTTTTCAGATTCTGTCTCAGGCAATGGATCCATGGCTCTTCCTAACTTTGCCTTCCTCCTCTCATGCTATTGGCCAAGTCAGTTTTCTTTATTTATTAACCAATAAAATCAACATATAGACAGGACCTACCACATCAAAATCGGACTTGTCATTTTGTTTGTTTGTTTGTTTTTCTTCTTTTTTTTCCCTGGGAGGTCATAAGTTTGTAGAGGGCAGACCTAGGAAGATTGGAAAGCAAGTGTGATTTGCATGCATGATGAAAAATTCCCAAATAATCAATAAAAATAGTACGTTAAAAATAAAAGGTTATATTTACAAATCTAGCTCTATAAAAGATGCTAGAGAGAAAATTTCTTCTCGAAGAGAATAGCCAAAGCCAGGAAAACACAAAGAATTAATAATTCATATGGGCAACTCCAAAATATGAATAAACTGAAACTACCACAGCAAAATAACAGGAATCAGCAAATACTGTTCAATTCTGCAATACAAAGACAGAGAATAACACTGTATTTTTAAAAGGATCCATCCTTCTGTTGCATCAAAGAAATACACCTTAATATCAAGGATAGATATCTTCTCTGAACACAAGGATGGAAAAGCATTATTTCAAGTAATGAACCCAAGAAGCTGGCATGAGCATCCATTTTAATATGAAATATATATTTCAAAAGAAAACTAAGGAAAACACATAGTAAAGGACACCACATTCTCATCAAAGGAAAAATCTACCATGGCGACATTGCAATTCCTAACATCTATATGACAAACACAACATCACCTTTTCCTTATACAAACAAACAAACAAAAACACTACAACAGCAACCATCACATTTTGACCCTCACACAGTGACAGTGGAAAACTTCAACACCCCACACTCTCCAACAGGAAAAGAAATAATGCATTGCTGGAGCTAATCGACACAATAAAGCGACAGAAAGTAGCAGATATTACAGAACCAAAACATCAAGGATATACCTTCTTCTCAGCACCCATGAATTTTCACCAGTTAACCACAATACACAAAACAAGTCTCATCAGATACATGGAAACAGAAAAAACACTCTGCATCCCATTTGACTACTATGAATTAAGCCTGGTTACCATCAACAGCAGAAACAGCAGGAAGCATACAAACTCATGGAAACTGAACAACTCACTGTGGAACGAAAGCTGTGTCAAGTCATAAGTTAAAGAGGTTTAAACTTTTGAGAAAACAAAAACACATCTTCCCCCAAACTTATAGTGCACAATAAAAATTTAGAGGCAAGTTCAGAGCTTAAGTGCTGGATTAAAATAAAAGACTGGAGAGATCGCCTTTTCGTATCTTGATAGCACAGCTGAAACCTTCATAATAGAAAGAAGAAATAAAGCCCAAAAGGAGTAGATGGCAAAGCTTCATCAAAGTAAGGCCTTAAACAAATAAAATAGAGATAAAAAAATACAAAAAAAATTAGCGAAACAAAAATGTTTCTTTGAGAAAAATAAATAACATCAACAAAGTCTTAGACAAATTAACTAAAATGTAGAGGGGGACGATCCAAGTCAATAAAATAGATAAGAAATGGAGGTATAGCAACAGATGGTGAGGACATCAAGAGAGTCATGGGACATGCTTTATAAACCTGTAGTCCACCAAAATAGAAAATCTAAAAGAAATGGATAAATTTTTTGTTGTATACCACCTACCAAAGTTAAACCAAGATCAGATAAACATTTTAAACACAGCTGTAACATCTAGTGAAATAAAAGTAGTAATAAAAGTCTACAAATAAACAAAAAATAGCCCAAGGCAAGATTTTAGTAAAGTTAGTGCAGAATTATAGCAACCTTTTAAAGAAAAGTTAACATCAATAATCCCCAGTTTATTCCACAAATTAGACACAGGATAAATATTGTCTAATTCTTTTTATGAAGTCATAGTTGCCCTGATATCTAAACCACATAAAGACCCAATGAATGAAGAGAGATACAAATCATTTTTTCTGGTGAACATAGATGCAACTTTCTCAGTAAAATCCTTGCAAAGTGAATGCAAGGATGAGAGGTACTAATGGGGACTGGTAGAGATAAGGACTGTGAGGGAGGGAATATGGGGAAGGACAGATCAAATTAAGGGCCATTTGAAGTGCTGCATGGAAAACGAATACAGTAGAAGCTTCTTAGAATACATAAAAAAAATAAAGTGATCAAAACTGAATGACCAAATAACAGGGGAAATGAAGCCCCAACTGGAAATCTCTTGTCACCAAATGAGGCTTCTAGCTCCAGGAATGGATGGCATCTATTCAAATTCCTGGCCAAAGGGATCACATGGACACTCCAAACAACTCAGGATGTTGCCAAGGCTGTTGGTTGTTTGCTGTCTAGAAACTGATGATAAGGCCCTATTGCTGAAGACAGCACCTCCTCAAATCATTGAAATACAGACACTGAGATGGCTTCTAACTAGTGCCTTCACCCCCACAGACCAATGTTCATGCAAATGGAAGGTATTCTATAAAAGGCCAAAGGAGAAACGTAAACACCAACCCACCTGCAAACTTTTTGATTTAGAATGATAATCCTCCTGCAATATGTCCTAATGCAATAGTCGCACAAACTTATGGGCGTAATCAATCACTATCTGATTTGAGATAAATCCATTCTATGGGGTAGAACCCATCTTTGACATTGCTTGGGTGACAAGGAGCTGAAACTAGATAAGACCAGAACTTAGGTAATATATAAAACTTATTTTTTAAAAAAAACAACCTAAGAATTATGCAACAAATTTTTACAAACATTCCTCATGAAAAAAATAATAACTTCTGCGTGTATGTGTGTGTGCATGTGCATTCAAACATTTTAAATTGGTAAAATTAAAGAATATTGTGATTTTAACCACATATAAACTTGTTTATCTAAAACAAAATCCTAAGAAGATGTAAGAATTATAGGTTCCTCTTTCCAAACATTTAATGCTTCATAGTAGATATGTGTATACACGGAAAATGAAAAAGAACTTTAGTTTGATAATTCCTTTAGTTTGATTTAATGTGAGAGCAAATATTTTTAGGATAGAAATTTAAAAAATTCTAATATTGTCATCAGCAATGCAGAAAAATCTAGTACAGATCAGGAACAATTTAGAAATGTAAACTTAAAATATATTTTACTCCCTTCACTTATACTACACATTAAAAAAGATAACTCTAAACAGGAAGAATACAGAAGTCTTCTTTTTCACACCTTAGTCCTAATTCAGTAAAAGGGAGCACTGGGGGTCCAAACGAGTGGATTATCATAATTTATACAAGAAGAAAGGGATAATGTAAAACAGGGAAGGTTGGAAGACAAGGGAGGTCATATATTGGTTGCTATTTCTTTAAACATCTCCAGTCCATATTTTTGTATCTTTGGAACCAATGTTAGAGGGAAAATGTTAGGGGAAAAAAATGTTATTTTTGCAAAGACAGATGCTGATTTCTTGATTCTTGAAGATTACAAATGATTCAAGGAGTGTTCATTGGTGATTTCAATCTCAGCAAGCTTGATTTTAACATCTGACTTCTGAGTCTAATTTCAATGTAAAATGTAATGAAAAAAAAAAGTGTGTGCTTGGTATAATGAGCAGCAAGCAATGATACCCAGATAGTCTGGGACTTGGTTCTGGCATTCCAGATGTTTGTCTTGTGTAATGCCCTCCTCATTTTACAAACCTGCTTCATGCTGCTGTGAGGATTAAACCCATTTTATGTATTTATGTGTGAAACCCCTGCATATTATTTAAAACTTACTAAAATATAGAATAGAAAGCTATTTATACTTCAGTAGGATCTCTTTAAGTAACTAGGTTGATGTCTGCCTGGAGCAACGGAAATTCAAACTTTTCTGTGATTCTCTCTCCTTAGCACTTCAGATCTAATATTTTGGTTTGTCATATGGTTTTTATTTTATGACCTATGATTTCTACAGCATCATCACCCACACGACACTTTGCTCATTCCCTTGTATATAATATTTCTAGCATTTCCTTTTGAAAAGGCTCTGGAGTTCATTTACTGGGACAGTGGAGAGAGCAAAAAAATAATTGTCTTGAAGAATGTAATTAGTCTGTTTAAATTATAATTAGGAGATTCAGTTGTTCCGGAAATATAAATTAAAATGCACCATACATATCTATCTCCTTTTTGTAATTATATTACAATTCTTCGTATTGACCAAAAGAACTACTTAGCAATTGCTCAAATATTGTTCTGTGTTGATATCCTATCATCCTAAGGGCTATTTGGGACATTTTAAAAATGGATTTTTCCAATTACATAACACATCAGCAATCTTTTCATGGAAGGTTGCAATGCCCTTGCCACCCATGGAGATTAATCCTGATTGGTAACTGGAGACAAATTCTATATAGTTGCATTAATAGCTCACATTACACCTGTCAGGAGTGTAGCCCTAAGTATTATGGCTAAGAAATTCATCCGATGCTAAACCTAATGTCATTTATCTCAAGCAATGCATAGTTATGAAGATCGATGGCTGTCCTTTGCTCAGATAATTTAAGATCATTTGAGGTACTTCTCCATTCATTAGTATTTTAAGCTCCTAAAATATTGTTAGTGAAAAGAAATTAAAAAGTCTGAACTATGGTCCTGTGGCCAACGAGTCATAAATGCTTGCACCTCAGTTGTTTGAGTTTACAGAAGAAATTATTCACAGCGCTGATGAACTGAAATCAATTGTTACATTCATCCGTTCATTTCCAAAGGCAGAGTTTGTTCACAGTTTACAAAGCAGAAGAAGTGCAATCAACCAACAGATAAAATCCCAGCATGGTTTGTAGGTGGGGCTCCTGAAGTCCCATTGTGTCCACCTGAGGAACACAATTGATAGCTGGTGGGGAGGTACAGTCACTTCTAATCAGCAATGCTGCCTCCTAGAAGCTCCCC
Source organism: Myodes glareolus (assembly GCF_982192425.1). Taxonomy (NCBI): domain Eukaryota; kingdom Metazoa; phylum Chordata; class Mammalia; order Rodentia; family Cricetidae; genus Myodes; species Myodes glareolus. Next base: position 61,078,535 of record NC_142048.1, read on the forward strand.
TTGTTTTCTTTCGTGGTCCCACAGCCATGCACAAGCAACACTAAGCAGATGTAGATGCTACTGGAGACCACCACAGCACATAAGCTTTCTCAGAGATCAAAGTAATCACTTTGATGGCATGTTCTGCCTCCCTTTAACAATTCTTCTATATTAGATTTGTGAATCCCAACTGGATTGTTTGTGGTGTCAGGGTTTGTTCTATTGTGAGCTGTGGAAAATCCTTCTGCTAAGACCTGTAATAGCTATCCAGTATTGTTAAACATGTCTTTGTGGCCAAAATCCATCCCATTTGTTTCATCAAATATCAAACTGTCTCAGATGCCTTCCCTGCAATCGTTTTGCCCCCGACCACTGTATCTATTCGTTTTTTTTTCCTAGAAACTATTGTTTTTCATGTTCTTCTATAGCTACTTTACTCTCTGAATTTCTAGGGGTTATGATGATCATTTTGTTAATTTCCATAGTCTTGGTAGAGACTGCTGACTCATTTAGCAGTCGCTCTGCTCGTCATCCTTTAGTTGGCTTAATCCAAATTCCACAGCCGATCATTAGAGTGGAATATTTCCATCTTAAAGTTGAAAGAAAAGCGGACAAAACAAGAGTAAAACTCTGTGTAGGAATGCAACCAGCACTAGTTTTTATCTATTCTCTATTCTGCATAGTGACCCATATTTGGTTCTGTGCTGCTTTGATGGGGATGTTTCAATTCCTTCTCACCCTACTTCAGTCTGCAGACCTGTATAGGGTTATTTCTGTGGTAATTGGGACTTTCAGCAACTGTAATAATTTGAGTTTCAGTCATTTACAGGCTGCTCAGACTCCTGATTCACAATAGGAGCAGCCCTGACAATGGAGCACGATGACAGAATTGAATTGGTCCTTTCAATTCTGATTTGACTTGATTGCCCAGGGTAGAGAAAGAAAGGTAATTATAGGACCCAGAAAAGTATATCATGACAATGACACTTAATAGCTTGCTCCGAGATATGATTTTCTTTCTGTGATATCTACACGAAGCTCAGAGATTAAAAACCCTCAAGAGTAAAATTATCTTGGCAAATATAATATTTTCTCCCTTTGTTCATTAAAGCACTTTAGGCATTTATTATGTAATTCTTTGTAGTTCTATCTGAATCCTAATTTATTCATTCTATAATGTACAATCTAGGTGGAAAGGTAACACAGGTATTCTTTTTTTTCTCTTATCATTTGGATGTAGTAATGTATTTGCTTCCTAAGAAAACTTAATCAGTATAAATGCAAGTATTACGGCCTATTCCTACCTGTTTTGTTATATCTGTGAAAATAAAATAACCAGTTGCCAAAGCTTCAAAAATGTTCATAATTCCATAAAAACGATTTAAACTATTGTAATAGATAGCCAGTATTGTTAAAAGCATCTTCAGACATTATGTCTATATGTTATCCATGTGTCTACAATAGCTCCATTCTGGATTCAAAGGGAGGTGTAACATTTCTGGTGCTTCTTATGTCAAGTTCGTATGAAAACAACTTCCTCTGTGTGCAAAGTAATCTAATTATTTTATTTTATTGTTTATTTTTCTGTGTTGGGAAGGTGAACGTTGGGCTCCACACTTGCTAGGCCAGTCCTCTACCATGTTAGTCTTCTCTTCAGCCTTGCTTGATATTTTCAACAATATGTTAGTTAATTCAAGATAAATCTACCAAGTGATACCAAGAGGGAAATTTAGGACTAACAATTTTAAAAAAACTTATCAAAAATGACTTTCTGAAAAAAAAGAAACACAATACATATTTTCTAGAAAACAGCAAGTCTAGTATAAGATTGTATTTAAAATTAATATTGATGTATTCTATTCAATGTTTATAGTATGTAAACTTAAGTCAATTTCATTACATTTTTATGTACATCAGAACATTCCCTAATAACTTTAGCTATTTATTTTGGATAAAATCCTCAGTCCTGATCATTCTCTATAGGGTAGTTAATGTATTTATGTTTATATTTTGCCATGATTCAGGGAGATAGTCCCTACGGCCAGTCTGTCGGCTTATAAGAAATGATATTGTTTGAAAGTAATCTTCTTCACACCACCCACAAAAGTCAACATTCAGGAATGAAAAACTATGACTAACAAATTCACCAACTTTATTTTTGCATACTTTTTCAGTGAACAAATGTACAACATTGTGTTTTGCAATGCATGAATGCACAAAGGTTAAAGATCATAATATAAAAAGAAATCGGAGGCAGTCATTAAGCAGGGATTAGCTAAGGATGCATATGCATGGAAACACTGTGTCAAATACTAATAAATTCTTTTAACTCTTTCTATGCCTGTCACATCTCTGTGCTGCGGTTCCTGTGGCTGAACCACTTATATTAAACATGATTATTGATTCAAACCTATGTCTCCCTTTCTTGGTAGCTGCTTTGTATGCGTTCCTCATCCCACACTCTTTATTGGGACATTCCTGCTTTTAAACAAGAGCCTCTGAAATGAAACCATAAACTTCCTCTCCAGCAGCTTATTTTTACCATTTTCTTTACAAAATTTATTTTATGGCCTTGAAGTTACAGTTTTCATCTCTAAGTACTCTTTGTGAAAATGCACATCATGGCACACAGCTTCACACATAGTATCAGCCATTTACAACATCCCTTCCCACAAGCTTTCTGCATCCCCCATAGAAACAAAACATCTTAAATAAAAATTTATTTTAAAGAAGAGTTACATTTAAAATAGAATAGAATAGAATAAAAGTTTGTGCCTTGGCTTATTTATTTGTTTGGGTCAGCTGTACAGAAAGTTCTATGGGATCTCTGGGCGCTGAATTTTTTCAGGTCATTGTGACCCATGGAAATTTTGATTTTCTTTCTTTTATTTTTTAACTTTGAAGCTTCACGTTCAGTTTGTTTTCAACATCTATATTGACTTTTTGGTAATCTTTCTTAAATATATTTTTAAATACTTTACTCCATTGGCCTCTTAACTTGTATACTGCTGACAAAAGCCTGTTTTTTCTTGTCCTTAGTACTCCTAGGTTATGTATCTTTTTTTTAAATCTTTGTTTCATAATCTGGCTACTTGAATATTTTTCTGCATTATCATGAGTCACTTAAGATTTTGTCTCATTTTGCTTTAATGTTGTAGTTATTTAGCAGGGTAGTCTCTGTCATTAATTGGTTTCTTGTATGATGCCAGTTAGTAATTGGTGAAATTCTTGGCCATCCCTGGTATAAATTTCATCCAACACAGTCATAAGTATGGCAGTATTTCAAGGTCATTCTTGTGCGTACATCATTTTTAGCAGCTATGACAAACCCTGGAGACAATCAGTGTACAAACAGAAATGTTTGACAGTGGGTCTTAATTTTTGAGAATTCTATGCCATGGCTGGTGGGATTTGATCTTAGGAGTTCAGGGTGGGACTTAAGAGAGGAGCAAAGCTTTTCAAAATGTGAAGGTGTAGCTGGAGAAACCCACATACACACAGATGGAGAGAGAGACAGAGGCAGAGAAAATACACTTGGAGTCAAGTTGGAAGAGAGGGGACAGGAAGAAGAGAGGAAGGAAGTGTTTGAAGATGAAAGGAGAATAGGACAAGGATGAGGAGGAAGAGCAAGAGGAGGTAGGACATTGTTGTCAAGCCCTTATCTGCTCTAAAGATATGACCTCTGTGACCTTAAGACTTATCGCTCAGCCCTCCATCTTAAAAGATTCAGAACTTCCCAGCAGTGACTTCATAGCGACTGAACCCTCAACACATAGACCTTTTGCTCACACTGCACTGGAGTACCCTGTTTTCCCCTAATCTGTCTTTGCTGTGCTCCTGGGCATTGTCTCCGGAGCTTTTCCTCTGTTCTCCATTGTTACCTTCCTAGTACTTCTCAATAGAGTGATGGAGGATGAAATCTCACAGATCTGTCTGAGGTTCTGCAGATGCTTCTGTCTGTGGCTGATACCATATGATGGAATCCAAGGATGTGTCCTACTCAAGTAGTCTTTCTAACATAGTAAACACAATATACTGAGCAGCATAGTAGATATAGGTACCTAAAGATTAGTGGATGCCAAATCTTACACTCTAAATCCAGGAATTAAACTAGACAATCCTAAAAAATCTGTGTTACTCTTATTCATGATCTGCCTCTCTTATTTCTCTTTGTATCCACCAATTGAAATTGATGATTAATATTCAACCACCAGGCCACAGATAGAACTACTATCATCCATCTATCATCTATCTAAGATATATATATTACACACATACACATATATTTATATATGTATGTATGTATATGTTTCAATTTTCTATTATAATGTCATATTTAGAAATAATCATCATTTTTGTCAGAATATTTTTACTTTCCCAGAGCAAGTAGAAAGTGTGACTATGTGACCATGATTGAGCAACATGTCACCTCTCGGCAAGCCACTTGTTACCCAAATCATAATCTGTCTAATTATTTGCTTCTGGGTAGCTTTCACAGTTCCCATTCTTAGCATTATCCTCTGTATTTGTTTCAATGAATTTATTTGTCACTCCTTTTTTCCTTATTTTAAATCTTAAACTCTTTTATAATGCTGAATTGCTGTCCATGATCTAGCTCAGAAGCTTAAAACTTCACTCTGTGTATTTGTTTTAATGGGTTGATTTTAAATATAGCAAAGAATGAAGGACGATAAATATGTTAAATATGTATGAGTCATTTGTAGTTTAAAAAATATTTCAACATATAAAGATACATTAGCAAACTATTTTAAAAATGCATAGGAAAAAAGAAAAATAGAACGGTATAGGAAACTTTCTTATTGGTGAATAAGTCACAAAGCAGATATTGTCTTCATACTTATGTTAACAGTAGTCAGGTTTCTGTCTTCTGTTAATAGCATTCTTGACACATGTGAAAGCCAATTCCAATGTAATCCTGTACACAGCATAGAGTAGCACTGGGAATTATGGGGAACAGCTTAGGGGTCAGCAACTTCTGTTCTTGTTCTTCAAATCCCACGAGCAGCCTCCCTAAGGTCAATCAAATAATCCTTCTGAGCTCTGTTTTCTTTTTCTGTAAAACGAAAGATTTAGTCACAGTATCTTTTAAGTCTGAGAAAATCTATATCTATCATTTTAAGTGAATGATAGGGCAGACAGTATTGGGGGCTGAATGCCAACCTAAGGATAACGAGTTTGATCCCTTCATCAATGGAAAGTTATCAGTGATGCCTGTCTTAGCAAGAGGTTAATGGAAACATTGATGGTAGGGACTATACTGGAAGAACGGTTAGACTGGGTGACCACTGCAATGGGTTGTAAATGCCTGAATTACAGACTAACAGGTAACAATGGAAAAGGCGATCTAGAACCCTCTAGATGCCCCTAGTCCTTAATTACTTTAGAGCAAATTCGAGAAGGCATGACATGCATTGACTTGGAAGAAGGCTTAGAGTGTGTTTGAAATTGAAGGCTGTGATTTCAGTGTACCTGTGGTGGCTGTCCATTTATGTTTATGGACCGTCCATAACGGCTTTATCTACCTGACTATTCAATCATGAGAAACACGTAATCATAGATTTCATCAATAGAATGGCTCCTTCAGTGTTTCTGAGACATTCCCTGGATGGGGATACTTCTGGATTTAATTGCTTTAAGTATTTTCTTGTAGTCTGAAAGTTGTTCATATGACTTCACAATTGCCACACTTGTTCTGAGAATTTGTGCATAAATTGAATTACATGCCAAAAAGTATTGTTTCAGATGGACTTATGGATTCTTTCAAGTGACTATGAGCTGGGGCGATTATTCTGGAAGAGGAAGTGTAGCTCACATGAGTATTTTCAAGAGAGCATGGTTAGAGAGAGTCTTCTCAGTGATGTGGGATGAAAGGAATTCCTGATAATGTTGACAATCTTGCAAGGAAGGGCATGACACAAAGAATATTCTGGAAACTGGAAAAGTATAAAGCTAATAAATATCATTTTCCACAGAGCCTGTATCAAGGAATATGCTCTGTTGACACCTTCAGTTAGGCCCAGTGGAAACATCTTAAACTTCAGAAGTCATGAACCATATGATAATGCATTCTTAACAATTGAAAACCAAGAGGTTTTGATGATTTTTGCACTATCAATATGAAGCAAAAACAAGAGCCAAATAAAATAGCCTGAATTATTAAAGAACATTAGTGCTACTACCAAAGTTGTTTTTATATGCATTTATATATTCACATATATAAATGCTTTTTGCTTTTGTTCTTTGCAACAAAAGTATCAAAATTTTATGGCTAGCTTTAATGATAATTTGCAATCTTAATTTATTATTGTTGATGAATATATGAAGGGTTAGTCTTATTCTGAGCCATGGCTCCTATAATATTTTGTTATTACTGTAAAGATACTCTGTACAGATGAAAGATAAGGGAAAATAAAGCATAGTATTATTCTAGCTGATTTTACATAGACAGTTTCTACATTATAAGAATTATAAATCTCAGTTTTATTTAATAAACTCAGTTGGAATTGGATATAGCTGTAGGAAAAAAGTTGTGTAAATGTTTGCTACAACCTAAGTTTTGATTCCATAATGAAGTTTAAAGTATAGGGTAGGAGTTGGCTCCATGAAGCTGTCCTATGACATTAATATGTGTACTATGGCATTTACATGATCCCTCAATACCTGCACATTATATACAGAAAATAATAGCAGTATGTAGAAATTCTTTTAGCTATTAATTATGTTCAAAATAATGACATCACATATTACAATTATAATATTTTCGTGTATTGAGTTTTTCAAATGTATTAAATAAATAAAAATAATTCTATGTAAGTTCAGGAAATTTTCTATATATTTACAATGTCTAGTATTTTTAAAGGTTGTGACATATTACATATGATATTCCGCATACAGAGTAGCTTAAGAGAAGTTGTTCAGTAAAGCAAATTTATGTTTTCCTTCTGCCCTCACTGCAGTTCTAATTAAACCCTAGAGGTAAAATAATAAACTGTGTCTGATTAATTTAACCAGCAGCTATGGCTGAAGTCATCTTTTCTGACCCCTAATTTAACATATTGACCCTTTCTATAAGTAAAACCAGAGGAAGCTAGAATTAGAAAGAATTTATTACTTCACTCTTTTTTCTTCATTTTCTCGTTTTAATATGTCATATATGAGACATTATAGAGACCATAGCACTGGCTTCAGATAATTTATACTGGATAATATCAATGGACGAGGAAAAATTAGCAAGGCATAAATACTGAATGGAAATAAAACTCAAAGCTTGTGAGGAAAGAGTTTTCCTTGTTATTTTCTCGGGCTCTTTTCTTTACTTATTATTCCTTACTCATTCAAAAGCACAAGTATGCACAAGAAAGTCATATGACTATATTCAGTCATGGACCTTTCAAGGCACTACACAGACATATGTTTTGTTTTTAAGTGTGTAATGCTAAAAAAGTAATTATCATTGTAATTATCATACAGACGAGACAATTGTTGAACCCAACTTCCTTTTTTGGTAGAGATTTTAGTTTTGTTTTATATGTATTAATGTTTGGCTATATGTATATGTGTGCGTACTGTGTACATGAATGTACTCTTGAAAACCATAGAAAGGTATTAGATTCTCTGGAACTGGTGTTACCTATTGTTGTGATCCGCCATATCTGTGCTGAGAACTGATTGATGGTCCTCTACAGGTTCTTAACTAATGAACTCTCTCTCCAATCTCTCAGATTTACTTTTCTAAGGTAAGATTACATAAATTCTAGCATATATCATTTAACCACCGAATTTGATCTTGGAGACATTTAAGGCACTAGTACAAGGTATATGGATTTCAAATTAACTTTTTCATGTACCATAAAAACTCACCTTATATGAAATTTAAATGTAATTATGAACATTCTTTCAAGCCCATATCTCTGTTTGTATGTGTTACATTAATATGTAGGTGTGTACTTTTCTGTATGTTAATAAACAAACAAAATTTATAATTGAAGGTCATGAATATTTCTCTTTTTTAATTATGCAAGTTACCAATCATTCATTCATTTAAATACAGAACATGGTAACATTTCTTTGCATGTTATAGGAGCTCACTGGTCTTCTACACAGTGATCTAGGCCACCGTACTAAACTTGTGCCTATGTTACTACTTCGAGGGTTTGCATCCTATAGTAAGTCCAAACTTCTCTTAAATTCCTCCCTCCATAAAAAAGCCTTGACTATTGTTTATTATTTGGAAAGTCTTTGTGTCATCCTCCTTCTCCTTCATTCTAATATTTAAATGTATACAAGACTTTAAAGAATCCACATCTATCTGTCTCTTACATGGTTCAGGAACATTCCTCGATTATTGGAGAATGCTGGAATAAAGAGGGAAGCGTGCCTACCTGTGTCTATTGGGTACCTGAAAGCTAAAACTACAAAGTCTTCAGATTTTAACATTGTCCTTAAACTACTAGTTCATATAAACAGCATGTCCAATAATCAATTTCTAACATCCCTCAGATCCTTAAACGTAAGGTAACTCACCAATTTATTATTCTATTCCAACCAGGTTTGTCTGCATGACTGCTTGTCAACCAAGACCTTCTTGTTTTTCAGGGAAAATTTGGGATGGTTTGGAGACAATTATTTTCCTATCCCACCCGGGAGTTGAGACTGAACTGTCGTGTAGAGATCAAAAGTCGCAATGTTACTATTTATTCTAAAACTTATATCCAACCTGCAACAACAAAGTGATACTCAGTCTAAAATGCAAAGCTAGGGAATTTGACAAAACTAACTACATTTGCATTGCAGCAAACCCATTCAAGATACTTTGTTTAACTTTAGCAAATAACACACTGAAAAAGTATTTTCTAATGAAATTATTATACCATTCAATCCCCGTTGCCTTGCTATACATAAAACCATGTTCTCGGAAGCAATTATGTCAGTTTGGGCAGTCGTATTGATTACTTTCAAACTTAAAATTAGTTGAATCACTTTTATGTCTGAATAGTTAGTTGTTTGTTTGGGTTTTTTGGTGTTGTTGTTGCTGTTTGTTTAACATCCAACCCAAAACTCTGGGGTAGCTTATTGGGACTTTATTCTATTCCATTATGTTCACAAGGACACAGAACGTTCCTTGGAGTTCAACCACATTGCTGAGTGACTTTCACTCAGTCTTCCCTGAAAAGTCACTGAGGAACCCACATATTGAACAATTTTGCCTTTTCACATTGGGTATGGTACTTTTTAAATGTATAAATGGAGTCTGGTTACACAGCGCCATAATGAAGTTGATATTACTTCTTTGTGATAATTTCTTTTGATGTTTAAAGTAACTCGCCAACAGTGTATTAATTAAAAGGAAACTCAGGGAAGTAGTCCTTCATCAGTCTGTGAGGCAGTCTTTGACTTTCTCGTGCTTGCCTTTGTAATGTGTCATTGTTGTTTTCCTGACCGGCGTTACCATCTGAAAGCATTTCACGGCACTATTTCATGTGTGTAATGTAATACAGTTTGAAGGAGACTGAAATATTATATGCTTCCACAGTCAGGAAAATGAGAGGTGGGATCCCGGGCTGCGTCGTTTTGTCTAGATCATTCTGTCGTAGGTGTTAATTTGTCAAGGTATTTCTCAATTACTTCCCAGAACCTAAGCATTGTACTCTCTTATTGGATAAGTATTTACGAAAAGACTTAAAGAAAATACATCCCTGGCAAGTGTTTACTCCCTGTTTCATGTTTGATCTTTTTTCTACAATCTCCTCAGAAAAGCTGGGATCTATTTTCAATGACGACATATGAATGCAGAGCACGTTCTGCGGCCTAACAGATGCCATCTGTAAAAGCATTTACTTTAAATTAGTGGGATAAGTAATCAAAAGGGCTTTGTACTTAATGCAAAACTTTTGGTGACTATTAAATGCTCATTAGAGGGTGTTTTTGCTGTATGACTGTCAAAATCAGCAGGACGTTTATGTTACGTTTCCTGAGTGGGTCAAGATTGAATATGATTTTACAACCTAAATAACATAAATGGATGCAGGTTATTTCAGCATCTCCAGATGTTTTTTAAACTCGTTACCCCTAAACCCACAACTTAGTGCCATTTCAAATTCTACAATGGCATTTTTAGTGAAGATTAAGAAAAAAATATGTATTTGTTATCATTAGATACATAGATTGTACCTCCATGCCCTCAATATTTGAAAATGAATGAACTGATACCATCAACAATGCTAAGTGTATTACAACCCATATTTTATGGAAATATATGCCCCTGGGAACCCAATAATATTAAATCAACTTAACTATGCACTTATTACAATAGCTAATTATTTAAAATTTTTAATTATCGTATGATGGCTTATTTGGTAGATTGTGTATGTATTACAATTTGATTGAATCTCTGGAAATACGTCCTTATTATCATTTGTTTTTAATTAAACATTCAATTGCAGTCTTGTTTAATCTTGAGAGATGCATCCATTAGTCTCAGCATTGTTATTTTTGTGGCACCATTCACAGGACTAATACTGCAAGATAAACACTATTCTTTAAGTTAAATAATCATCTTTATACTTAGAAAATTATGTCTAATTCATTTTGGTGAATGTCAGTATGGGATGTTTCTCAAAAAGATTGTTTTGAAGATCCTTGCTGTGCTGTAGAAGTGGTAAGAGATGTCCTAGGGGTTGGGAAAGCATCCATGATGACAGGAAGAAATGAAGGTAGACCAGTTAAATCATGATGGTAAATGCAGGTGATAAAGCATCACTAACCTGAAGTGGAAACAATGGGTTTGAACAAGACTGTAATATGTCAAAAGCATTTCCTTCCCTTTTTTTAAACTGAGAAATATATATATATATGTATATATATACACACATATATATGCAATATTCATATATATATATATATATATATATATATATATATATATGCAGAGAAACCTGCTTCTCTGTTTTCACCGAAAAATCTTTTCCAAGGAATTTAGTTGTACTACTTCCCATATTGTGAAGAATGAGCCCTATTTCTCTGATTTATGAAGCTGCAATTGTTCATCCCTTGGTCTGTACTTGCTCAAATACACAACAATCTCAAGAGTGTGAGGGCACCTTGACTCACTGTGTTCCTCCTCTAATAGTAACTACTATCCTTTAGTTCAACCCAAATAGACCTTTTGATGTCCAGGATCGCTCTAACAGCACTTTGCTTCAGGAACAAACATATCTGCTTTCTCATTTGAACTGTGCCCACGTACGAGGAGTTTATAAAATGACAGGACATTTTCTTGAAGGTTCTGGGAACTGCACACAAGGGCTCAAGGTTTTGTGTTTGCAGTGACTTCTTAGACAACCTGATAGCGCCCCTGTCAGTAACAGAACAATGGGATGGAAAACTTCTTTTCAGTCACTTCTCCAGGCTGAAAAGGAAATTAAATATCATTGAATCATTCAACTAACCATACATATTAAATATTTATAAATATTTCAAGTGTCTCTTCAATTGACTTTATTTTAAAAAATAAATGTAGTCTTCAATATGAACCCCTTATAACCTGCTGATAAAGATATCCATGCTGTGGTCAAATCAACTGAACATCCTGAATCAGATGAGAAGAGAGTCCAGACAAGTGAGGTGCTCGTGAAAGTCGAAGGAGAAATCTCTAGGATGGGGGCTGGGAGGCGCAGGTCTTCGAAGGGTGACTGGAGTCAGTGTTCTAGGGAGCAGATGAAGGATAGTTCTTTCCCAAAGACTCACAAAGAACTTGATATGGAGACGTGAAAGGTAGACGTTCTGCTCATAAGAAACCAACTCATTCCCGATCATGTTCTGTAATGAAAAAGTTGAACATAAACCCACCAAGCTGATTGAAATTATCTTAATCTCTGAGGCGATTTGTAGGACAGAAACGTAACTTACCTTCCCACTGCACGTGGTGGGATGTGCAGGGAACTCTCTCGACAATGCTTTCCCAGTAGGTTTCTGTGTGAGTGACAAACCCAGAAAAGAGCCCACATATCCTTGTGCCTTAGATCATGTACTGTCAATAACATCCAACATTTCCCTGTGAGCAACAAACTCACAGGGGAAATGAGAAGTATTTTAGATTTAAGTAATTTATGTTGTAAAATTGTGATGAAGCTATCTTTTAGGGCTCATTACTCAAAGAATGATGGCTGTGATGATAAAAAAATAAGTATTAACTTTTGGTAAACATATAAAAACACAGTAAATAAAGTTATAGTAAGTTAATTTATGCAACAGACAAAAATCAAGGCTTAGCAATTCTGCCACCATACATTTACAGATTATAGGTAACATTCTCATGTTTCATTTCTTTTTTTATTTTTGAGATTATGATATAATGATATCATTTCCCTCCCCCCTTTTCTCCCTCTAAACCCTTCTATATACTCCTTGTCTATTTCAGATTTCTAGCCAACTCCTCAGGGCTGATGAAGTCATGGATCTTAGAGGATGACCTACAACCACTGCACATTCTAATCACATTGTAAACATTAGTACTTATACTCACAGACAGCAGCATTTTTAAGAGTCATGCTGACTTTTTTACTTGCTGGGAGAAGGGAATCCTTTGACCCTAGATACTGTGTCAGATACTGGTAGGAAAGCAGGTATGATTGCCACTGTGTAAAACAAGTTATAGAGTTTAGTAGCATTTGAAGTTCTAGACTCTGAATGTGACGCCATGCCCATCCATTCCCTTAGTTAGTGACCCTTTTGTTCCCTTCACCAAATCACTAAAAGGCAAATATTTTAACACGGCAAGAAAGACGAACCAAAGCTATGTCAGCATTATCCTTCAGCTTTTTCCCACCAGAGGAAACCTTAGTTAACTGGTGTTGTTGGCTGTGTGGTAATAGGTTTCTTTAACTTCCAAACATCTCACAAGGTGACATAGTCATAACTCTGTCAGTGTCTCTGTCCTACACTGAGATAAGTCTCTTCAGAGCTGCTGCTTGTCCACAACACTCTGAGACAAATCCTATGCCCAGTAGCCTCTTGCTTCTGTGGGCAAACATTCTGAAAGTGGAACTTGGGACTGTTGGTTCCATCAAAGAGATGTTAGCTTGCAAGAAGTTCAGAGGCCTCAGTCTTGACATGTAAACATTTGTGTTCTATCCCATGTCTTTAAATTCTTACCTGGAACTGCCTCTGTGCTGACTTCCGTTCTTCTGTTAGTTTGAGAGCACTTGCTCTTTGTTTGACCCTCCTCTTTCCATCTATAATTTTTGTGAGATGCTTTCCTAAGAACTTTATCATTTTTTCCCCAAACAATGGTCACAGTTGAGCATTATTAAAGACCCTTCTTTTCTCTCCCACTCATTTATATCCCTCAGTAAATACACCTCAGCGGCCTCCATTTCTACACCACTACCCCACTGTGAACCAAAGACTAAGGCAGATGTATGATACACATGTGTCACGTGAAGATAAATGTTAACCTTCTCGAACCCTTGGCTGAACGGCCTCATGAAGTCAGTACCTGTAGGCATGGAAACAGCAAGTTCATGCCTGAGGAGTTAATAATGCGAGACTGACTCTTCTTCTCAGTTATTCCATAAAACATGTGCTCTGTGAAATTTCAAAGCTCACACAACAGTCCGGTAGTTTGGAAGGAGTTTTCTCCCAATGTTAGGTATTTCCCAAGTCAGAAAACTGCATTGCAAGTCAAGGTTGCCTCTCCCTAAATTGTTTTCTCTGCTTTTGTTTCCTGTCATCTCAGAAGCAATGAAAAAATTAGCATTATTACACAAGACACTTGAATACATGTTCAAACATTAGTCTCTGTAACAGGGTAGAAGATACACTAAAGGAACTTGTGCTCCATCCCTAGCGACAGTGACTTTCTTGCATGACACCCATGCTTGAGCTGCTGTGTGATACACACCTTTCATCCTGGAGTTCTGTGTTTGCTGGACGATGGACATGACATACACACTCTGGTCATTCACCTCCAATGTGTGTCGGAAAATTTCTTTTGTTTTCTCTTTGTTTCTTTCCTTTTCTTTCTTTCCTCTTTCATTTTTGGTTTTTTTTTTTCTTTTATAAGCTGCTTTGTCATATTGTCTTTTTTTATTTTATTTTTAGTAAATTTTATTAAATTATAAAAGTTTCCATTTCCGCCCCCCCTCCCAACACCCTCCCACTCCTCCCCTCCTTCCCCTCCATCCCCCAGGGCAGTCAGGGTTTCCTGCCCTGTGGGAAGCTCCAGCTCCCTCCCCCTCCCTCCAGGTCCAGGAAGGCGAGCTTCCAAACAGACTGGATCCCCAAAATCCAGCATATGCAGAGGAAACAGGTCCCAGTGTCATAGTCAATGGCTTTTCAGAAAGACCCCGGGCCAGCCACAGTCAGAGAATCCGGCCAAATTCCGAGAATCTGGCTAGATCACGTCCTCGTTCAGTCCCAGTCTGACTGGCCCTGGTAAACTCTCATCAGATCCGTTCCCTTGTATCAGTGGGTGATAGCATCCCTCGCAGTACTGATTTCGTTTTTCATGTTCCTCCTCCTTCCGCTCCCCCTCCGGACCTCGGGGGGCTCAATCCGGTGCTCCAATGTGGGCAAATCAAAACCACTTTGAGATACCATCTTACACCTGTCAGAATAGCTAAAGTCAAAAACACCAACGATAGCCTATGCTGGAGAGGATGTGGGGTGAGGGGAACACTCATCCATTGTTGGTGGGAATGCAAACTCGTGCAGCCACTGTGGAAATCAGTGTGGCGGTTTCTCAGGAAACTGGGAGTCAACCTCCCTCAGGACCCAGCAATACCACTCTTGGGAATATACCCTAAAGATTCCCTAACATACTACAAAAGCATTTGTTCAACTATGTTCATAGCTGCACTATTTGTAATAGCCAGATCATGGAAACAACCTAGGTGCCCCTCAATAGAAGAATGGTTAAAAAAGGTGTGGAACATATATACATTAGAGTTTTACTCGGCGGTAAAAAACAATGACATCTTGAATTTTGCATGCAAATGGATGGACATAGAAAACGCTTTACTGAGTGAGGTAAGCCAGACCCAAAAAGAGGAACACGGTATGTATTCACTCATAAGTGGATTCTAACCATAATTAAAGGTCTTTGAGCCTATTATTCGTGATCCTAGAGAAGCTAAATAAGAAGATGAACCTGATGAAGATTATTTAGCTATCCACCAGGAGATCCTTCCTCTGGCGAAGGACGGCTATGCACTCATTTTTGGCTTTTTGAGACAGGGTTTCTCTGTGTCACAGCCCTAGCTGTCCTGGAAGTAGCTCTATAGACCAGGCTGGTCTCAAATTCACAGAGATCCACCTGTCTCTGCTTCCTGAGTGCTGGAATTAAAGGTGTGCGCCCCCACTGCTCGGCAGAAATTTTAAGTTACATGAGGTGAGACTGTCTCTTCCACTATGTCCACTGAAGCTAATGACTGTCAATTATAAAACTATGGAAATGAAAGGTAAAGTAAAATAAAATTGAAATTAAAAATTTTAAATTTCAAAGTTTTGGCTCAGATGCCAAGTACCTCACACTTTCCAAATGTCTCTGTGAGATTATTGATACTACTACATAAGGTTTAAAAAGCTACAGAGATGAGTCAATATTTGGAAAGTTACTACAACTATGTAAATCGTTGATTTCTAAACAATCAATGCATAATACGTATTGAAATTGAAAATTTAACTCATATGTCAAGTAATTAACACTTTCCAAACCACAAAAAATTTCTCCCCCAGATTATTGACACTAAGTCATAAGATTAAAGTAACCTAGAAATGAGTCAATATTTGGAATGTTACTGCAACTAAGTGAAACATGGCTTTCTAAACAGTGAATGCACAATGCTGTATAGAGGGTCCATTTGAAATGCAAACTGGGCTTAATAGGCCAATGGATTAAACAGAACAATTGTTTAATAAAGTAGAACAAAGTTTACTATAAAGGTTCAGATTTTACATTGCAATTAACCTTAAGACAGTTCCACTTAATGAGCTTGGGTATAGCATCAAAGAAGAATGTTCACAATTATCTAAAATGGCTATTAAATAAATATTCCTCTCTTCCCACTTTGTATCTGTGTGAGGCCATATTTCCTTAATATACTTCACCCAGAACAACATATTGAAGCAGATTGAAAGCAGGAGTCGATAGAGACCCCATATGGCTTCTATTAAGGCAGACATTAAGGAGATTTGAAAAAGAAAAAAAAGTAAGACAATACCACTCTTCTAACTTGATTCTTATTGTTTGGAAAAATACATTTATGTTAAAATGTCATTCATATGTAATGTGTAGACTATCACTTTAAAGGAATTAGTGTTTTAAAAATTTTATCTGATTTAATCCACTAAGTAATACATAAGTCTAGTCCGTTAAAACAAACACTCTTTACAGGGCTTTGATAATTGCTAAGAATCAAAAGGGTTCTAATATACAACTTCAAGGCTCTCTGACTATTGATTCTCTTGGACAGCCGTAGCGAAGTCATACATAACAAAATTATAGGATGAACTGGGTGGTTGAAAGCCACAGAAGCCTGTACTGTCATGTTGTTTAGAAAAGAAAACCCAAATCAAGGTGTTAGATCCCCTGCCCTCTGTGGAGTCTGTTTCGGGAAATGTGCCCCATGTGTTTCTTCTGCTTCTGCTGTGGCTTACACCACTCTTCCTTTTATAATTGCTTCAATGCCCTATCATCCTCACACCCTTGGCTTCTCCTCACATAGTGTTCTCTCTGTATTTCTGCATCTTTCACTTATCTTACGGAAAAAAATCACTCTCACAACATTGACAACCCGCCCTTCCTCTTGAAACTTCATCATAGTTTAGTACACAGCAACTGATACAAAATTTGTACTCAGAAGATCATTTATGACTGAATGAGCTGTGGTCAGTTAATTAACGTATTTGTAAGAGCCTTGAATATCTCCTGTTTTATTTAAGTCCTGGAAACTCCAAGGACAGTCTAGTAAAGATTTTCTGTTTTCAAATTTGCTTGCTCAGGGCTTTGAAACATGTTTAGGTGATGACTGGGGAGAAGTTTTGGCACCATATATTTCATGTGCATAATAGGACATTTGAAGATTTCTTTGTCACTGAAAGAACTTCAAGATCCCCCGTCAGTTTGTCATGGCTACGACTTCTCAGGAAATCCTCTAAACTGTCTTTTGGTAGGGATGAGGTTCTACATACGTTAGAGTTTTAAGCTTTTTTACATGGCTATGTATTTACCAACTATCTTACGCTGATTAATCTCTGGGCAACTTTAGTACACGTACTCACAGAAGAACAGCAACTTGAAATTCACATTGATTTCATTGATTTGATACAGCATCCCATGAAGTTTTGTTCAACTATAAAACAATGTTTGAGGATAAAGTTTGTGGAACTCATACAATGTACTGTGATTGAGTTCTTTCTCTTCCACTCAGCTCTCCTCAGATCCACTTCTCCCTCCACACACAATTACAAACATTCATTCCTTCTTTCTGTTCTCTTCCTTCCCATTGCCCCTCCTCTCCCTTCATCTTTCTCTCTCTACTTGTCTCTCGCCATCTCCTACAGCTTGTCTTGCTCGAATATTCTCAGGAGCTGGTTCTGCCCTAGAGTGTGGTCAACTTACCAGAAGTTACACTCATGAAGAAAGCTGACTTTCTTTTCCAGAAGCTGTCAAATGCCAACAGTAACTCAGTTGAGGATGGTGTGGTCTTTCCTCCCTTTAGACTGGGATTCTGTCTGACTTGAGATAGGTCAGGCTGTTGTCACAACCACAGTGGGTTAACAACTGCAATTTTCTGTTGTCTCCAGAAAACACTTTTTCTTGAATTCATCTGTTCTTACAATCATTCTGGTCATGTGATTGATCAGTTCCAAAGCAGTGAGATGAATACTGAAGCTACACATACCTTTAAATTATCTGATAAAATCACATTTTAAGAGGAGAGAGATTCTGAACACTATGACCATGTTCTTTATTCATTTCTTACAGACAAGCCTGTCTGGTGCTCTTAAATAAAATGGGGAAACTTGGTACATTTTTCTATCTAGTAGGATATTTGAAATGTTTGTGCAAGTTGTAATCAGATTTTAAAAGCAGTATGAGCCCCGAGAGGAGAAGTGCCACTTACATTTTCAATCACAACTGGAGGAGCAACAGTTACTGAGTATAAGAAAATACCTTCTTGAGCTTACCAGCTACAGAAAATCAGCCGGCATGCAACTGTCCAACTGCCAGCTCTCTTTTGCATTGCTTGAAAGAGCTCTGCAAACACACTTATTTGTTGGATGTACCCATAGCATACTAGTTCATGTGTACATTTATGAGGGCAGTGAAATCAAGGGCTATGCAATTGTCTCTTGGGAATTTCTTTGAGAACCTAGGGCTCAACGAAGGGGTAAATGCATATAATTCAGCTGGTACATTTTTACTTTGTTTTTCTAGGGTTATCATGCAATAAAATTACAAAGAAAGAATATCTAATTTCAATTGAAATAGTAAAGAAAATAAAAGCATGGGTACCACATTCTTCTGCAAGGCAAATTGCAGTGGAATTTCACTTAGGATGGGCTCTATGTTGGAGGCCTTTTTTAAAAGCCAGAATCATAAAATGAATGCACAGTTAAATTTAAACTGGATAAAAATACTCATCAGAATAGTAGCTCACATTTTAAAGTGAGTGCTCTCTCTCTGGACATGTCTGTGTTTAGGACGTGTGCATGTGTCCATCCTCATCAGGTCTGTATATGTCTGTGTTTAGGGCGTGCACATATATGTGTGCATGTGTGCATTCTCATCAGGTCTTCATCTTTTCAATTATTATTATTTTTTCATTTTGAGAAAGGATCTCTCACTGAATTTGGAATTTACAAATTAAGTTAGTTAGCTATCTTGGGAGCTCTAGTAATCTACCCCTGCTCACCTCCCCATAGTTGGGATTACAGATTTTTGCTATTGCACCTTGGTTTTTTGTTTTTTGTTTTTGTTTTTGTTTTTTTTTTTGAATGGTGGTGTGGTGATTTGAATTAAAATGGCTCCATAGGTTTCTGTATCTTAGTGCCTTCTCTCCTGTTGGTTGAACTGATTGGGAAAGATTAGGAGGCGTGGACTTATAGCAGGAGGTGTGTCGCTGGAATGGGCCTGGAGGTTTCAAAAGCTCACTTCATCTCCAGCATACTTGTTCTTTCTGGCCTTGTGCTTGTGAAACAGATGTGAGCTCTCACCTACAGCTCTTGGGATATACATGCATCCATGCATGTTGTCATTCTCCTTGCAATGACAGCCATAGAATCTTGCCATCTTAAATCTTAACCCTAAATAAATGGTTTATTTTATAAGTTGACTTGATCATGATATCTTTTAATAGCAATAGAACCATTGAGACAGGTTGTAAACATTGGAACTGAGAAATCTTTCTGAGAAAAACAATTTTTCATCTGAGCCACGTCTCCTGGTTCTTATAGCATCTTCTGTACAAGAAATTGTTCAGATAATTCAATTATTTCAATATATATTCTTTGTTTTGTTAAGACACAACCCTTTGCTAGGGGCTAAGAGAGAAACAAATCATTTTGCCTGGAAGGAATTGATTCATGTGAAATTTATTGTTTTTTACAGAACTGGATGAAGATCAGAAGGCAGAGATGTAAAAATGTACCTATTTGAGAATGTAAGGACACTAATTTCTTATTCCCCTAGAGAGCACATCAAGTAAGGTACCTAATTGTGCAAAATAATTGTGAAATAGAGAGATTTTTAAGAATGATGATCTCAACTGTCAACACGCTTGGGGCTAGTAATCTTGGGAAACAGGTCCTTGGCAAACCTGTGAGACACTATGTTTATTAGCTTCAATGAAATGGAAAGAACCCCACACCATCCATTCCCTGTATTGCATCTTAATCTGAATAAAAGGGACAAAGAGAGAGATGAATGCAAGTGTTTCAACATTCTCTGCTTCTTGACTGGGGAATCCCTGTTGGCATTGTCTCCCAGGACTGTTATTTTCCAGCTTTATAGACTGTAACCCCAGAATAGAACACTAAACACTCTCCTTGTCAGCTGTTTTATCACCTCAGCAGCAACAGAATCAAACAGATAAAGATGCTGAGGAGTCTGGTTACAAGGCACATCGAGTAATTACTTCTGATCCTCCTTGCTTGTGCATTTTGAGTATCAGCGGAGGAATAGTGTAGTAAGAAATGATAGTGAACAGTGTCTCATCATCTGTTTTTCATGGTAGAACAATCCCAGAAAGGACACAAGTAACAAATAAAGAAAAATATTTCTCTGAAGTCTGGTTTGGTGAACCGGTGAATTAACTGGGGTTTTTGCAGGATGGTAGGTGAAGGATTGCTTACAAGCATGTGTGACTCACACAGCTACATCATGGAAGTCCTTTGCAGATGAAGAGCTGACTCTTGAATGCTACACTGCTCAAGCACCCTCAACAGTGTGTGCTGTGTAGAGTTCCACTGAAGAGTTTCTTCCTCTGCTGTTAATTGTTGATATACCCCAGGGAGGGGACTTGTGATTCTTTTACCTTCATTGTGTGTTCTCTAACTTTCTTGTGGGTTTTGAGAGTCTTCCTTCTTTAAAGGAATTCTAAAATCTGGAGGAAATAACTGCACAGCACAACTGGCCTTGGGTTTAGTGCAAAAATGGTATATTCCTCAAATAAATTATATTTAGAAATTCATTGGAAAATTATGTTATAAAACCTTAAAGGGGAATAATTTAGGCAAAATTATGAAAGGCTGGTGTGATATGGTCAGTGAAACCCAAAAACATGGATATGAAAGAAATTGTAAAAATTTGCATTAATTGTTCTGCAAACAAATAGATGTGAGAAGAAAAAATAGTAGAATAAAAGCTAATACTGAATGATTAAGCATAGTTGAAACAGAACTTGATGCAATTACACTGGGTGGAAGGAAGAAAGAGCAGAGAGCAAGGTCAATGATGACTCTGCTAGGAGTGCAGAGACGGGGATTCTTAAGGTATGCATAGCAGGCTGCTGGGGCTTAGAAAATAGTCCATGCTAGAGGTAAAACGTGTGCATTTTCTGATGACAACTGCGATCTGATGTCATGAGATTAAAGAGAAGTCACTGGGGTTTCAGGAGGGATTAAAGCAAGGCCTTTAGAACTCCAATGTTGGGAGAAAGAAATGACCTATAAAGCAAAGAAGACCTAAGAAATGTCAGGGACAGGGTTTGAATGTGAAATGTTTCCAGAGACTGACTTGGTCCTTATCTGGTATTGTGTGGTAATGATCCATGCAATCTTCTGATCACAGGGCTTTGTTAGTAGACATAGGACTGATCAATAGGGTTTGAGGATGATAGTTCTGTTCTGCTTCCAGCTGGACCTGGGACATGACAAGCCACTATGAGGTTCTGTTGCCAGGCATGAATCCAACCATGGAACTTTGCATCTCTTTAAATTTTGAACAAAATAAGTCCTTAACCTTTACATTTTTGTCGGCTTAAATTTAATTTCAGCTATAAGAAAGTCATTTGTATGTCATGGAAAGAGAAGCTCATGGGGCATTGGGGTCACAGATTATAGCATGCTGATGTCTCTTTCAGAATATGTATAATTTAATTATGAAACGACCATTTTTTTATTTTAAGTCTTTCAACTTATATAGTCATTCAAGATGTTCTCATTAATTCTCAGACATTTTCATTTAAAATATTTTATCCATGCTAAATATTGATACTTAGAAGTATTTTCACAAATGCTGTACACTGATTAATTTTTGTTCTCCTACCTTTAAAGAAATATGATTTCTATAAAATTCTGATTTGAGTATGTGATTAAATAGATGCAATGAGGTCTAACATCTTGCAAGACTTTGAACAACTGTACCACAACAGGATCATCAATACTAGCTGCCTGGGGAAATGGCTACAGGAATGAGGATGATGTGTGCTTCTTTTCTATTCAGAGAAACACAGAAGCCTCTATGAAAAAAAGCATTTAATTCCAACCCAAAAATCATGCACCAAACCCTTGTGATCTTCCAAATCTTAAGCTAATCAAGCATATCTACATAGAGAATCACACAGACTCACTGTAGAATTAGTTTCATTTAACTCTCAGTATAGTTTTCTACCACTGTACCTGTATACACAGAAGAGTGAAAATTAAGTCAGGGAAATAATGTGTTGAATGTTACTTCCAGCTTTAGGTCAGATGCACTCTGTTCTTGTCTATACAACTGTAGTAGGAGGGGCTGCTTCTTGGTTCCCAGCTGCTCAGAGCCCTGAAATAATCACACAGAAACCATATTAATTAAACCACTGCTTGGCCCATTAGCTCTAGCTTCTTATTGGCTAACTCTTACATATTAATTTAACCCATCTCCATTAATCTGTGTATCACCACGTGGCAGTGGCTTTCCAGAAAAGTTCCGTCCGGCATCTGTCTCTGGCAGGGGCTACATGTCTTCTCTCTGCAGTCAAAAAAATTCAAAGAAAACTCAGTAATATACTCAATAAGCTAGACTCTCTGTGAATTTTCCATCTTTACATGGCTTATTTTCTTTATTTGTTTAATCTATGGCTGTCTGTACTCTGTCTCTTTAAAGACTTTAAACCATTTACTTCTTTTTATAACCCTCTACACTCCTTTTCTGTTTTCTGATTTGGGCCAAGCACAGTTGCTGCATTTTAACACCATGACTTTAGTAATTATTTGGATATGTGTGTGTGTGTATTTATATGTGCGTATATATAAATATAAATATACTTTGTTTATGTTTAAAACATTGACTCTTCTAAAATTATTTTGATTTATGTGTAAGCATGTGCATCTGTGTTGGGCATGGACAGTTGCTTGCTTGTGGTGCAGAGATCTGAAGAGAACATGATATTCTCTGAAACTGGAGTTACGGCAGTGTTAGATACAGGGCTGGGACAAACACAGGTGCTCTGAGTAATTAGTAAGTTCTCTTAACCACTGTGTTAACTCTCTGGCCTCTTCCTTACATCATATATTAGTTTATTTATGTTTTTAAAGGATATTTTATTTCATTTATCAATTTTATGTCTGAGTGCTTTGACTACATGTTTGTGTGTATGTATGTATGTATGTATGTATGTATGTGTGTGTGTATCTATGTGTATAACCCCTGAATGTTTGGGCGATGAATGGTTGGTTGGAATCTCCTGGAACTGGAGATACAGATGTTTGTAAGATGCCATGTGGGAGCTGGGAATCAACCTGAGTCCTTTATAAGAGCAACAAGTGCTCTTAACCTCTGAGGCATTCTCTAGTCCTGTTAGCTTACTTAATTTCTAAGATACTGAAAATAAACCTATTTATTACTCTATTTTTTCAGAAAAAAATATAATAATGTATTTCTTAACCTAATGTAATTTACTTCTTCCTTAAAATTTAGATTGTAAAATATTCCTGTTTTCTGAAAAATGAGATAGCAAATCAGAATCCATGATGTAGTGAAGTTGTGTGGCCTTTGTTTCTGGTATCTGAGACTGGTTTCCAAGGCTCATTTTCTTTCTAGTGACCTTTCTTTGTGAAATAGGTTACCTAGTTATTCTGAGTATCAGTTGCCTCTCCTTGACTCTTTCTTCATGGTGTGGAATTGAATTCCTTCTCCATTGAGAATGGACAATAAAGGGTTTATTCAGCCCCTGAAGATGGTGTCAATTGAAATGGAGAAAGGAAGCACTTTTTTCTCTTTAATTAGCCATGAGGGGAGAAATGCACTGGTTTTCCCTGACTTCTCGTGGCCTAAAAGGAACAGCCCTGAAATTGAACTCCCTCCCCTACCTACCTAGGTCTAACTCAACTTCGCTTTGCAGATAAAATGAAGCCTCTGAGCTTGGAAATTTGAACTTCAGGATGTCTTGGATTGTTTATAATTCAGTTCCCAGGAAGGAAAAGCACAATATTCTTTGTCCTGACAGCACAACATCCACATCTCTGCCTTACTACACCAGCTAAAACTAGCAAACCAGGAAAGTGAGTGCATGCCCTCTATCCAGCTAAACACAGGCTTCAGATTTTTATGCTAAGAACTCTGTTCTTTTATGGCAAACAAGCCCCAGGTGGTGAATTTGCATTAGGTAGGAACCTTTGCTTGTTTTATTTTCCAATAGGTGAAGCTAATTTCCTAACAAGCCAATGGGTCTTTTACTTAGGTATTCCAATCCCTGGGAGTACGCTAAAAATGTTAAGAAATTCATCAAGAAATTCATGAAGACCAGTGCTAGCAGAAAGCTACTGGCAATCTTCTGCTGGGGAAGGGAGACTCAGATTCTTTTCAGGGATGCGTCCACTTCCGTGCCAGTAAATGTCCATGCATCCATGTACATACTGTACCACAAAGTGGACTCAGAAGGGGGAAAATGCCCTTGAAGTTGAGAGGGAAAAGTGATGGGGTTCATGGACGGGTACGAAGTTGGTGATTGGAGTTGATCAAAACACACTGTGCATTGTTATAAAACACTCAATAAAATATTTATTTACAAACAACAAATTGCTTAGATTCATTCTCTCCCATTTTTACTCTCTTTCTTTCTTCTATCTGTCTTTCATTTGTGTTTTTATTTTGTTTTATTTAATTCAGCTTCCATTTTTCTTTTGCTCAGTTCAGAGACATTGAAAGGAAACCACCACCTCATCTCACCTCCTGTCCTTTCTCTCTGCTGAGCTTCTCTCCAGGCCTTATGCAGGTGTCCAGCCCCCACTCTTAGTTTTGCAATAACAGGATCAGGTTAAAGTTCTGCATTTCATGCTCTCGCATTGATCAGGACATTCATCTCCTTACAATTTTGCAGTTGCCAGGGCCTGCAGAATCAAGGTTTACATGTTAGGGTTTTAACATTATTATTTTATTTTAACCTTAAACTGTACTATGTGCTCAAAAACAATTTTTTTAGAGTTATAGCATAAATACTCAAACAAAACAAACAGAACAAGACAGAAAATGATGACTGGTTATATGCTCTCTGAGTTTCTCATACTTTTTATTCTTTTAAAAATATATTTGTCTTTGAATGACTGAGACATCATATTTCTTTAAGTACTGCTGTAGGAAGGCTTGCAGATTGTGGTTACTCTCCTACTGGGGCGTGGCCTCTCATACTATATCTGCAGACGCAGAGCCTGCGTCTGCCCCCTTTTTCCTTTGCCCTGGTAGCTCATTCAGATTGTTGGATTGCTGGATTCTATCTCTGTCCACGGTTCAAGCAGAGAATTCTGATTTGTTGTAGTGAGGAGCTGCGGGCAGGCCTGCTTTTCATCCTGCCCGGCTCCCGCACGGCTAGCTTAGCCCCGAAAATAACAAAACACAAATTGTATTCATTTAAGCACTGCCTGGCCCATTATCTCTAGAGAGTTAGTTACTGACTAACTCTCATATCTTGATATTAACCCATTTCTAATAATCTGTATCACACCACGAGTTGTGGCTTACCGGGAAAGATTCAGCATGTCTGACCTGGTGGCTGGCTCCATGGCATCTGCCTCATAACCCTCTTCCCAGCATTCTGTTCTGTTTACTCCGCCTACCTAATTTTCTGTCCTATCAAGGGGCCAAGGCAGTCTCTTTATTGACCAATGAAAATAACACAATAGAGAGATAACCCTCCTCCATCATTTCCCCTTTTTCTGTTTAAACAAAAAAGAAAGGCTTTCATTTTAACATAGTAAAATTACACATAACAAAACAGTTATCAAGCAAAAATTACAGTTACAATATTTATAACTAAATCTTTATCATAATAATGGAAAACTATAACTACGACTATCCATTCTTTAACTCCATCAAAGACTCCAGAAGGATATATTACCTAAGTAAACAAGAAGTAAGCAACTTCCAAAACTCCAGAAATGACAGAGACATCTCGCTGCCTGGACAGTCACCCAAAGTTCCTCTGTATCGTTGGGGCACCCATCTTCAGCCTTCAGGCCCATAATATCCAGAGACATTTTCATGAAGCAGGAAATTTCAAAGTCAATTCAGTCACTATCTGCTGTGTCCTGCAGAATGTCTCGCAGACTCTTTCATGAATCAGGAACCCCGAAATATCATCTCACCTTTAGGCAAGTTCAGCAGTCCTCTCTCTGCAGGTTCTCTGTGTCCAGTTTATATAACAATCCAGGCAAGAGCAGTTTCTTGCCCAAATGGCTAACCAACTCCATAAGGAGCCTCTTCGATGCCCATCTTCCTCTTGAAGTAGATTGGTGCTGCCAGGAGCAGACATGTCTCATTGTCCTAAGTTATTAAAACATTAAATGCTATGTTCTGTAGTCTTTGAAAGATATGAAGAATGTCTCTCTGAAATATATCTATGCACATCTACAAAATCAAACTAACATTACTACAAGCTTGACTATTATCGATGATTATCCATTAACAACCTATATTTTTATGTTTACCCCTCAGTTTACCCCTAAATAAATACGATCTATTTCTCATTTCTGAGTTAGTGTGGGATTTCTTTTAAGCATCTGCTCATCACTTGTTCATCAAAGTACCCCAGTTGAGAATTATGGAATAAGAAGTTTGAAGAACTTGGCATCTGTAGATTTTGGATGTTACCAGTGAGGTCACATGTGCTAGAGTCAGAAGTAGAGTGTTGTTGAAATATTAGGTAAAAGTTTTATGGAAAAATGCAGCTCGAATTCTAATTGGTCTTAATAATAAAAATCTGGGGTAAGGAAGACATGGGGCAAATGATGAAAGATCAGAGAAGTAAAGGAGGCAGTCACTAGAGAGACCTCTTATGTCTACTGAATCCTCAGATTACAGTAGCAGGATCCTGTTTTCATGAATCTTCAGACTGAATGTGGTGAGCACCTGCCTTCTCCCACCTTACATTTTTCTTTCTGCCCAGCCATATACCTTCCTGTCTCCATTTCCAAAATACTCCGTTTAATGGTATGAGCTACCACCACCTAGCTCTGTTTCTCTTTCAGACTGGATCAATCTCACGTAGCCCAGGGTAATTTTGAACTCACAGAGATCCATCTTCCTCTGTCTCCTGATTGCTGGGATTAAAGATGTGTGCCACTGCTGTAGGAATTCCTACCACCAGTATCCTTAAAGTTACCCACCCACTTCGGTGTGGCCTCTTATACTATATCTGCATAATTAAAGCACACATCCAGCCTGTTTTTATGCTGCAGGATTTGGTTGCTGTTCCCTTTTCCAGCAGAAGATTGTGATCAGTGAGTCTACCCCTAAATAAATAACCCCCTCTTATACTCAATTCTGAGCTAGGATGGGATTTCTTTTAAGTGTCCTTCTGCATGTGAAACCCACATGGATCCGGATTTTTCTTTACAGGAAAATACACATCTTCAAAAATTCAAGAGACCCTAGATATATGGATGCTGACAGAAGGAAAAATATCTAATAAGAATCATCAACAAAATGAATATAACTTGTAAGGCTGGATGATCAAAGCATACATATTTAAATATATAGAGTTGACTTTGGAGTTAGACAGTGGCTCTGTCCTTGTCTAAATCCAAGCATGTTGTAAAAAGAAAAATTCAGAATTTCTGTCTCATGTCAAGAGCCATCAGGTATGGGACAGAAAGAAAAAAGAATTTAGAAAGAAATTTTACTTTTCTTCATACCTATTTTTGTCTCTATCATAACTTTTATTGAATATATATGTCTATATATGTCTAAATGAATAGTGTGTAAGTTTTCCGCAATGAACAACACATTTTCCTACAGTAATCTTTGAAGTTTCCAGGAAGAAGATGGAGCCCTACAACTACGACTCCACCTGATTGATATGACATCATGGTGCTGATAGCGCTATTATTAGACCTGTTTGGAGTACCAGCTGCTCAAGGTGGTTCCAACTTGGTTAGCTGAAATGGTGTACTTTTTTTTTTAACAATGTTCTGACCAGAATTCAAAATAGGAACCTCAGGAAAATCCTACCAAATATTCAGAGACTATTTGCTATTATACAGGATAGTAATCTTGAAACTTAACCATCATTTTACTTTCACAGGATCCCATAGAAAGAACACCTCCTCCATGACAGCTGGAAGTAATTCTAGAAGACAATGTCCCTTCTCCCAACAAAGTTTGTCCTCAGGGTTAGGGACATCATTTAGGGGTTGATTATAATTGATATAGGGTTTGGAGCTGGAGTGAAAATTATGTAGGACTAGGGATCTATTTGAAATAAGACGAGAGGTAATTGGAAGGGATAATAGATTAGTGTGAGCTTACTCACACTAATAATAGTAGTGAGTAATGGAGTGAATACTTGTGAGTTATTATTTATAAGCAATTTACATTGGTATATATTCTTATATATTGATACAAACTTAAATTATATTGAATATGTTCCTCTTTCCATCTACAATATTTGTATACCTAGGCAAAATTATTTTGTCATATTGTATACATGCATGCTCCTACCTCTGCTTAAGACATTTTGTATACTGATACAATTTTAGGATATATTGATCATATTGCAATATAAATTTTTACCTCTGATCAAGATATTTATGCAATGTTTACATTTTGAAATCATTGTCCTCATTTGTTGCACAGTTGTTTAAAGATTGTTTATTATTTTAATATGAAGTCTTTGTCTTTAAGTTATATAGGTATTAAGATATTATAAGGTGTACTATCCATATCCCTACATTTCTGCATTAAGCATGGCCGAAAATAGACCTTGAGTGCTTTGACCTAAGACTTAATCAATTCCTTGATATATATATATGAGTAAAATTGCACTATGAAGATGATGAAATGTTAAGAAGTGAGACCTAAGTTGAGGAAGTAAGGCACTGAATGCGGGTGGCCGTGTATTACCCAGGCATTTTCCTGTTTGCACACTACTCTCTGTTTCCTGACATCGTGGCAATGTTCTCTTGTGGCATACAAGCACATTGCCGAACCACCCATGGCCTGATATCTCTAAGAGCATTAATCAAAGTGCCACCCTCTTCCTTAATTGTTCCCCTGGTATTTAGTCACAACAACATGAAATACTGAAAAGGTAATAAAATATTACCTGGAGTAAAGTCTTTATTCATAACTGCAGACTATTGGTAAGAATTTATGTGGGGAACTGTAGAAGGTCCAGATGCTGTGAAAAATTTAGTTGAACTCACTGAAGACAGACACCAACTTCTTCACAGCTCCGATGGAGCTTGGTTGTTCAAATGATGAGGTGCAAGGGACATACAGAGTATCATCCTCAATAGGTTTTGCTTAGACTTTATCCTGATCCATCTATGACCAAAGGGAAAGCCATTATTACCTTTCAATAGCAGTTTGGTAAGTTCTTCTCCTAGCAATATAGATCGTCTTAAGTTTCACCCTGTGCATTTAATTAAAACTAAAAAATTAGAATGATTGGAGCATTATCAGTCTTTTACTTATTCTACCACTAATTCTCCAACTGTGGTTGATTATGCAGCCTGTGTTAGTTATTTTAGTGAATGTGAATTGGAGACCAGGGATATTAACTTCAAGAAGTTTGGGGACTTCTAAAAAACAAATAAGTGCTGCACATAAAATTATATAATTTTTAGTGATCATTATAAGAACAGATTTTATAAATCCTAAGTAAATGATACAAAGTCAAATTCTTTATACAACCTGAACAATTATTTACTGTACTGGTGCTTTTCTTCCTTCCTTCCTTACGTTTTTTTTTTTAATGGTTTCCAAGCAAGTGGTTTCTATCATATATTCATTTGTTTCCAGGAACCCTTAGATTCAAACCTAGTGATAAGCAGGGAATTCCATATTTGGATACATTGATGTGGAAACCCTGCTCTGAGAAGTTGATGCTGTCATGTTTGCCCTGATTCATGAGCATAGAGGTGCAATCAACTCTGGAAACAGATTTTCCCTGTTTCTGGTCTCTCTGTGTCTCCTGCTGAATCAATGTAGGTCCTAAGGATGAACAGAGTAACCAATAGAAAAAAGTCCAAGATATAGTTATAAATTTCTTTTCAAAAATGAATAATCTTATTTAAATATGAAAGAAAAGAATAATTCTCAGGGCATATGTAAAATAGACTGGGGAAATGTGACAAGACTGGCTGTCACAATAATCAAGTAACAGATATTAATCAAATTAGAGATAATTGATTTTACCTTTCAAATTGGCCATAAAAATTATAATTTGCACAGGTAGTGGATTACTCAGTGATCTCTATGAAGAGGATGCTGGGAGATCCAAGGTGTATAAAGGCTGGAGATGATTTTATTGCAGAGTTCACAGAGTTGAGGAGAGCTTATTGAAAAACAATTCCTACAGCAGGGCTTATAAAAGAAGGGCCTCCAAACCAAATGCTTCAGAACTGCTCTGAAGACAGCATCACTGACTCAAAGATCAAAAGCTGGCCATGATCCTTCTAAATTTCTTTGTTTTTAATTAAAGATATATTCTTTTCCCAAATAATATATCCTGATTATTTCCCCTTCTCTTTCCAGTCTACCCACAGTCTTCTCTGCCCTCCAGATACACTTCCTTTCAGTCTCTTACTATTAAAGAACAGACTTCTGAGAGATAAAATCTAAACATGACTCAATAAAGTTTAATAATATAAAGCAAAATCTTTCATATTGAAGTTGGACACAGCAACCCAACAGGAACAAAGGAATCCCAAGAGTAGGCATAAAGTCAGAGACTCACTGATTCTCACAGTCAGGAGTCCCATAAAAATATTAAACTAATAGAATGAAAAGGAAAAGAGATAAGGGAAACCCTGGACAACCCCCACCTTGGTATCCAGATGGGTCTCCAGCTAGGAATGCAGGAAGAGATAAGGGAAACCCTGGACAACCCCCACCTTGGTATCCAGGTGGGTCTCCAGCTAGGAAGGCAGGAAGAGATAAGGGAAACAGGAAGCCCAACCCCCTCCTTGGTATCCAGGTGGGTCTCCAGCCAGGACAGGAAGCCCCTGGACAACCCCCTCCTTGGTATTTAGGTGAAAGGTCAAGAATGTGCCACTCAGCTTAGCCTTATTTGAATTGACCAATGAAATGAATCCCCGTAACCACGCTTTTTTGCTTCTGTACCCGCGCTTTTGCTCTCCTATAAGAACCCCTCACCCCCAACCTATGGGTGTGCAAGTCTCCCAAGAGACCTTGTCGCCCCAGGTACCTGTGTATTCGAATAAACCTCTTGCAGTTTGCATCCTTAAGTGTGGCTTCGTCGGGTTCGTGGGTTCGGGGCCTCTCTCGCGAGGAAGACATCCCTCGGGGGTCTTTCACTATAATATATGCTCAGAAGACCTTCTGTAGACCCATGTGGGCTCTGTGCTGCTATGTCAGCCTCTGTGAGCTCATATGTACCTTGCTTAGTTGATTCAGAGGGCCTTATTTTCCTGGTGTCCTTTTGTTCGGTCTGGATCTTACAATCTTTCTGCCTCCTCTTCTGAGTGGTTCCCTGAGGAACCACTCTGAGCCCTGAGAGTGAGAATCTGATGGAGACCTCTAATTTCAACTCTTCTCCAGCTGACTTCTGGCTCTGGGCCTCTGTATCTGTCCTCGTCTGCTTCTGGAGGAAGCTTCTCTGATGATGACTGGATGATGATGTATTCTCTTGAGACAGTGTCTCCCCCCCTCCCCCCAAAAAAATCCTACATCTAGGTTGGCAGTCGGCAATCCCAAGAGATCCTGCTGCCTCTATTCACTACAGCTTGAGGTTACATATGGCTTTATGTGGCTCCAAGAAGCTTCTCATGTGGGTTCTAGGTCTTTAACCCAGTTCATCAGTCTTGTACAACAAGAACAATTATCCACAAAACCATTTCCATAGCCCACTCAAATCCCAAGATATTAAACAAAAACAGATTAAACTTTTTCAAAATATATTATTATGAAAGATAGATAACTAAATCATCTTTTAGGAAATATGTTTGTAGCTTATTTAACAAAGGGTTTATATAAAAACCTACTAAGAGTTATAATAAAATAACCATTAAGAGGAAAATAACACAACAAAAGTTAAATATTGACTTCTGAAGTAACTCAACAATTCTTCTTTTCTGTATAAACCCCAAAGCACTGAAAATAGTACATAAGACTGTCCATTTTGTTACTGCTGAGCATCATCTCAAGTCAGAAAGTTCCTAATGTTCATCTGGTGGGAGCAGTTAACCCCCAGATCCTGAGTTTCTTGTAAACAACTTGTTTTCCTCTGCTCCAAGACAGCTTGCAGCTGCTCTGAGCACAAGACTCTTGGGAGTTCCTGATGTCAGAGAGTTCCTGATGCCAGGGAAGTGATTTCTGGTGGGTTTGGCTGGGACGTGGCTATCCCTATATAAGCTGTCCCTGAACACAATAAAGTGGGCATTCTTGGAACATTCCTGTTTCAAGGATGACCCGTGTCTCTGTCTGTGTGTCTCTGTGTGTTGAAATCTCCAGATCCTTGCCTGGCTCAAGAGTGGTCTTTTAGGGCAGGCGCCGCAATACAGCAGTTGTACTGTACTGTCATGTACTAGGGTACACAGGCCGGCAGTACATTCATCAATTAATGAATGGATGGACAGATTATGATAGACTCATGAGAAAGACAGTGGAATATTTAAACATAAAGGGGAATGTGGTCGTGTGGAGAGCCTCACCTTGAAAATGGCACTGGCTTCCGCCCCTCCCCCCATCCCGAAGGCGAGCGCTCTCCGGGGTAAACAACCCCATATTTGGAGATGGTCAGGCTCTTGCGTTTCTCGTGTGTGTGTGTGTGTGTGTGTGTGTGTGTGTGTGTGTGTGTACCTATGGACAGTGCCTACGTGGCAATCCAGGGTTGGCGGCCCAGGCCTACTTAAGGGCTGGGAGAGGCTTGCCCTGGGAGAGAAGCGAGAAGAAGCACGGGAAGCGTTATGTAAAAAAGGTCCTGAATAAAAACTGCATGCAAGAAGAGCTCCGGAGTCAGTTTCGTCCTTGCTGGTCGAGGTGGCAACGACATGGTCATGCCATGTTTTAGTGTGGATAAAACTTGAAAACATTTGATAAGAAATCAGGCATGAAATCGCACATTCTGTAATTCTACTTTTATTGGCAATCAGAATAGACAGGTAACACAGAGACAGAAGGAAGAGGGGTGTTTACAGAGGCTGGGGGAAGTAGGGCACTGCAAGAAAGACTAGTGGGAAATGGGCTTACATATACTTTGGAACCGATGAGGGCCAGTGGTCACACAGTAAGGTGGACATAATAAATAATGCTGAGTTGTTGACTGAAATACAGTTCTACGCGGTGCAAGCTTTACCAAAAATATTCACCAAAATAGATAGTCAAAAGTTCTGGAAAATTCTTTAGAATTAGTGAAATGTTTTTGACCAATTGAACAAAAACATCACTATTTTTCCATTTCACTTCCATGGGATGTCTGAAATAATAAACCCTTTCCAAACTTGGGTAGATTAGATATAATGGCCACTTTAATGTTTTGATAGTGAGAATGTCAAATTGCTTAAGAACCTTGACTTATTCAGGAAATGTAGATACTGAATTCATAAGAATTTTAAAGATAATTAATCTATATGCTCATTTACAGAAGAATGGATGAAACAGAGTGGTTGAAATAGGTTATGGAGTATCAAAACGAACTAGCTAAATGAAAGAACACTATGAACGAATCCAAAAGCACACATACGGTTACAGACAACCAGACACAACACGAACTGTAGAGGGATTCCATTTGTGTTCTGTCCGTGAATGGTCAGAATGTTCTGCCTTTCTCGGTGTCATAATTTCACAGTCATAAAATCCTTGCCCAAACCATGCTACTCGGGCCTTGCCCAAATTCCTGCTGTGCTGGTTCATACCCATCATCTCATCTCTCAGGAGATAGGAAAGAAGAGTTCTGATGTCAGCCTAGGCTAGGTAGTAAGTTTCAGACCAGTCGAGGCCAGAAAACAAACCTTGTTTTAAGAAATGTAAGCAAACAAATAAATAAGTAAATAAGTAACCCCAACAATATCATTAGTCTGTTCTTCTGTTAAATAAACCCTGGAACTTCTCATTTTGTCAATGTGGTCTTTTTATATACTTAGAGCATATGTAACATTTTTTTCTGACATACATTGTCATGGATAATAGAGTATCTTATTTGTTACTTATTCTGTTAACTGTTTTTTATTACAGTTTGAACAAGCTTTCCTTCTTTTTTTTTCTTTTATAATTAGTGTCTTATTTATCACACTATCACACCTCTGTCCAAACTCATTGGCAAGCTCACAACAGTTTGCCTGCTGATGCATCAACTTACGACATGACTCCCTCCAGCACCACCTGTTTACAACACACTGTACAGATCCCCTTTACGAAACTTTATGAATATTAAAGTGAATGTCCCTGCCTTCTCGGCTGCACTTGGTTTTCTGTTTTCTTCCCCATGCATAACCCAGGTGTTGATTTAAAATTCAGTGACATCAATGATTATCATTCTAAATTATCTCCTATTCTTTCAGTCCTTGATGTACGTAAGACAGAAGCCTGGGGAACACATTCTTTCTCATTGACCATATAGCATGCTCTCAGCGAAGACTGAAGCCTCATCGTTCAAATTTTAATCTAAACAAAGATTTGCAGGAAGCCTCCCAGCAGCTGCCTTGTCAGGTTTGGGAAAGGGAAAAAATTAAATCTACTATATTTATTCCAAGTCTCCTACGTAATAGGTCTCATATGAGAGCTTAATTTTATTTTCTGTTTATCAAAAATAAGGCCTACTGGAGACCGGATGTGGAAGCAATTATGTGAAGCCATCCTACAGATGGTGGGCAGTAATAAGGAATTGTTGATGAGAATCTGTTCCTTTAACAAGCCAAGAGAAATGACATTTGACTCTCCTCTTTATAAATGGTAATACCTAGTGCTTTTTAAATCGGATGACTCCTCCACTTTATCAGAACAGGAGATCTGAAAAAAATAATAAATGAATGGGAAGGAAGCAATTCACAGTCTTTATTCTATCAGTGTAGGCAGGGACATTAGGGAGATAGGCAAATGGAGAGATGGGTAGGTAGGTGTTACTTTAAAATGTCTTAAAAAAGGAAGCCAGAATTTTAATGAAGCTTTTTATGGATGGCAGATAGTCTTTATTACTAATTTTTAATGCTCTCTCAAGAGAATCAAAGTGCGGTATTTTTATTGTTTACATTTATCCTTCCACAAATCATTTCTGTTAAAATACTAAACACATAAAATAATTGTTTAAATGTTCTTTCACATATTTGTATAGGGATATTTTGTAATGAGTCTAACATTTCCAGGTACTGTGAGAACAGTAAGTTTTGAATGAAAATCTATTGTCTACATCACACATTGTGAGTAGCCTGGAACATACAAGACACTTTTTCTATTCTATGGAGCTGAAATGATATTAAATTCATCAAGCAATTTTCTTTGTTGTGAAAGAGTCTCACTCTGCAAGCAAAGCTGGTCTGGAACTCACTGCAGAATATTCTGGCCACAAACATCTGACAATACTCATGCTCCTACATTATGTAGGAAGATATAACAGGAATAAGTACCAAGCTTGACTTTTTGTTCATCATATAATCCTAGTATTATTTAGATAATTATTATCTCATAGTCTGCCAGGGAAAGGTCTAAAATGGGAAAAGCTTCACCCAACTTTACACAGAGAATTACTCTGACATTCTTAAGTCACTTGAGATTTGCACTCATTAATGATATTACTACATTTTCACTGTTATACCCAATATAAGCTACAACATTAATGTTAGTTACAATCTCAAATGTAAATTTTATTGTCCTCATTATCATAATTATTAGTATAGCATCTTAAGGATTATGTCTTATTCCCTCAGTATATAGCTATCCTTGAACTCCCTTGCATTTTGAAATAATACTTACTGCTCAAAAAACCTGGATATGAGTAAGGTATTTTGCCACAATTTCTTGTTTCGTCGCTTAGAATGGACACTGTTAATAGGAAACAAAAAGAAAATTATTAGATTTATTATCAAGGATATATATATATATATATATATATATATATATTATCAAATGAGAGTGGACAAAAAGTTTTCTGTAAATATAAAGTATTAGCATTTAATTTGTATTATTAGTAAGTTCACATTCTTTTAAGAGATGTTTTTACTTTTATCTTATTTTAGATTTAACATCAGTTTTGGTAATGTCACATATGCACTATGCTGTCATCATGTCCACCTCACTTCACCCTCCACAGATAATCTCCTCTTCACTTTCCTTATCCTGCTGTTCACTCTACTTGTTTTCCTCCTTCTGTTGGGAGTTTTTATGGATCTAGGAACTAGAAAAGTGGCTTAGGAATTAAGAATTTGGACGATTCTTCCAACACAAATTGGGTTTCAGCACCCTAATGGGGTGTCTTATAGCTACCTGTACCTCCAGCTCTATGGAATACAATTTTTATTGTTCTTTTTCCCCCCCACATACTCCATGGGCATTCACACTTCCATGTTCACATGATCCACAACACACAAACATAATAAGAAATAAAATAAACCTCTTTTTTTTTTTTTAAAAAAAAAGCCTTCTCTGTGAAGGATATTGATTCATTTGTGGGGGAAAGGAAAGAAGGGCACTAAGTCAGTTGAGGGCAAGGATTGGGAGTTGTTGTTTTAGAACTATGTGGAGTATGCTGTCCCAGTGATGGTATTCCTTGGTATTTTAAGTCAGATTATTATTGTTGAATGGGTTGTCTTGTGCTTAATAATAAGTTAGCTGAAGCCCTGACTGCTGCCTGGTGAAAACATGTAGTAAATGTAAATGTCCCACATAATGGAAATGGTACATCCAGGTGGATCTTTAGCCCCCTGCTGTGATTGCAGAAGGAAAGATTTATGCTCTCCCTCACTAAGAGAACAAGGTGTCTTTGAGAGAAGACTCACTAACTTGGTAGGGTCTATGTTTCAACAACACTAGAGACAAATAAAATTTTAATGATTTAGAGGGGTCTGAGGCCATTTGTATGGTATTTAACAAAAGGAAACAGAAATATCTCATCATGTAAAAATAGGGACTGATTATTCAAAAGACAGGTGAGTACTTCTGTAATTTAGTAACAATATCAATTACTGTTTGTGATCTTTGTTTATTTCAACATCTGCTTAAATGTACAGCTTGTGGATTACAACAAGGAAGAGAGGTTAGCAGATACTAATTTTGACTAACTATGCAACTATATTTTTATGTTTTTTAAAAGATGAGAAACATGTATACTAATTAGGATATCACAACTTTCCTCAATTATCCAAACAGCAATTATCCAAAAGACTAACCTTAATGAAACACCTGGTATCTTTAAGAGAGTGAAATAATTTACCCAGAATTTTATCAATAATTTCAACTAATTTTAAGTGCTGAAATTTTCTAACTTGTTAAGATTTATTTATGTTAAATATGACTTTCACTTAAAATATTTTAAGAAATGTGAAATGATCCATGAGCTCCCATGAGTTTGGGTCAGCTGTCTCTATGGATTTCTCCCATAGTGATTTTGACACCCCCCTTGCTCATACAATCCCTTCTCTCTCTTTTACTGAACTCCTGGCACTCGGTCCAGTGGTTGGCTGTGGATCTCTGCATCTGCTTCTACCCATTATAGGAAAATAATGTATAGCCTAGGCTGGCCTCGAACTTATGGTCCTTCTGTTCTCACCTCCTTTAGCAAATCCTACCAACCAATGCCACCCCAATTGGCATCCACAGATATAGCTGACCTGAGTTACTGGAAACTCAGGAACTCTGGACCTACAGCTGGGGAGCCTGCATGGAACTGAACTAGGCCCTCTGGATGTGTGTGACAGTTGTGTAGCTTGGTCTGTCTGTGGGACCCCTTGCAGTGAGACCAAAATGTATCCCTGGTGCATGAGGTGATGCTGTGAGACAATGCTCTTGTACCCTGTAAAGATTTGTCAGTTGTGTTGGTATAACAAAAATGCTGGTTGGCCAATATAGCCAGGCAGGAAGAAGAGGTGAGGCAACCAGAACAGGAGAATTCTGGGAAGAGGAAAGACTCAGTCTGCAGTTGTCACCCAGACACAGAGGAATCAAGATGAGAAAGCCTCACTGATAAAAAGGTACCAAGCTACATGGCTAACATAGACAAGAATTATGAGTTCATATGTAAGAGTTAGTTAATAATAAGCCTATTCTGATAGACCAACCAGTTTACAATTAATGTAGGCCTCTGTGTGTTTGTTTGGGACTAAACGACTATGGAACAGAGTGGGATAGGAAACCTCTGTCATCAAATGGCACCAACATGGACAAGTACATCCACATAAAACCCGAGAGAGCTTGGGAAGTTATTCTAGACACAAAAGAACAGGTTAAGCATGGCTTCTTGGTGGTAGCATTTTCTCAGGTGTGCTTGCACTGTTTGCTAGAAGCAAGTGTATCTCATTTAAGAGAGGCTTACTGACTCAGCTTTAGCTGCAAAAGCCTTGCAGCTTCTATAACAGGCATTACCACCATTTCAAGACTTAAATGGTGTTTATGAATAGCCCACAAAAGGAACCTTGAAACTCCAAAGGGTGGTGGCAATAAACACGACTCCAAACAGTACCTCTGCCTTGTGGCTAAAATCTCAGAAAACTAAGGAATGGGGTGGATCCATCAGTCAAAGCCAAAGCTTTAATCCTAGCCATATATCTTAGCAAATTAAAGACTCATGAGGTCAAAAAAAGAGAGAGATACAGTAAAGATAGATTCAGATGAAGAACTTCTAAACCACATTATGTTTAAAAATATACGTATGCTTGGGAGAGAAAGTAAAAGGATAAACCCCTATTAAAGAAAGGAAGGAAGGAAGGAAGGAAGGAAGGAAGGGAGGAAGGAAGGAAGGAAGGAAGGATAAAAGGAAGAAAAAGAGTAGGCAGGTTTGGCGGCACACAGCTTTAATCCCAGCACTTGGGAGGCAGAAGTAGGCAGATCTCTGTGAGTTCAAGGGCAGACTTGTCTACACAGTGAATTCTGGGACAGCCAAAGATACAAAGAGAAACCCTGTTTCAATAATCCAAAAATTAAAAATACAAATAAAAGAAATAGAGTTTAAAATAAAGACATGTAAAGATGGAAACTGCACAGAGAATCTGAATACTGTATGTTATCGTGCTGTTGTTTAATTGTTTGATGAATGAAGAAGGAGCAACAGCTGCCATTTGATTAAAAATGCTGCCGGATTAATACAACTATATATTTTGAAAATGCCTTGACTTGAAAACTTAAGTCAAAAGATATGTTACTTTGGAGAAGAGATTTGCTTTTGTTTCTACAGGAAATGGGAGGCTGTGGATTCATTCTGGGTTAAGAAAAGTCAGATTTTATCAAGGAAGACTCCTTGAGAAATCTTTGTTAGGAACGAATGGCTCAGATGATCTAACATTTCAGAGAACCTCTGTTGGAGTTTCCTCTGAGTTCTGTATCCAGAACAGTCTCAAGACTGCTTGATGTGATGATCAAGACTCATAGAATATTCTAGTCAGGACTTGACCATAATCCTAATTTTTCTTTAGTTCCTCATAAGATTATCAATGCCACCAATAGCATGAAGTAGCCTAGAAAACTATGCCCACATTACCCCCCTCCCCAAAAATGAATTATGGATGATTGTCTTTGTTTAGAGTGCTGGTTACAAATTGTTATGGATGATGTTCAGGAAAAAAAAAACTAAAGAAAGGAGATTAG
Organism: Myodes glareolus; assembly: GCF_982192425.1. Taxonomy (NCBI): domain Eukaryota; kingdom Metazoa; phylum Chordata; class Mammalia; order Rodentia; family Cricetidae; genus Myodes; species Myodes glareolus. Next base: position 61,118,205 of record NC_142048.1, read on the forward strand.
ATTTAGAGTACTTGTTTTAAAAAAAAAAAAGAAGGAAAAAGTGCTATGGGACAATGATCTTGTACCCTTGTTGGACTAGGAGTCCAAACATCAGGGAGGAGTTGCTCTAGACACCACTCACATAACCTCAATTGATGCAAAAGCCAGAGGAATTTTATTCTGTCATGACAGGGCCCTTCAGGTTCAGGATATGAAGGACATCCAATAGCTGTTACAGTTCATCTTTTAAAGCAAAAAACCACAGAAACAAGGGGGGAACTTGTAGGTTGTTTTCCAACTCACTGGATTGGTTTATTTAAAAGGTTACTATCAGTGATTGGTCTATTCCAGGGCAGGGGAATAGCTGCATGGTCAGGTTAGATAAGGGGGAGCATCTATGGTACATCCTGACCTTGTTCTAGTGACTAAATCAATACATCAGGAACTAAGTCAACATCTGTGAGTTGTATTTGCCCAGAATGGAGTTGTGTTTGAAGATTATTCACAGGGACACAGGAGGATGAGCAGTCCAGCATGTGTGTGTGGGCTACTGTCCCGTTTCCAAATGCTAAGAGGCTTCAGAAAATGTCTTTAGAGTTGAGAGGCCTCAGAAATGCATTTAGAGTCTTTCACCCTGTAAAGATTTGTCACTTGTGTTGATTTAGCTAAATGCTTATTATCCAGTAGCCATGCAGGAAGTACAGGCGGGGTGATCAGAACAGGAGAATTCTGGAGAGATGAAAGGCTCAGTCTGCAGTCATCACCCAGACATAGAGTAACCAAGATGAGAAAACCTCACTGATAAAAGGCACCAAGCTACATGGTTAAAACAGACCAACCAGTTTATAATTAATGCAAGCCTCTGTGTGTTTCTTTGGGACTGAACGACTATGGGACTAGGTGGGACAGGAACCCTCTGTCAAGAAGCTGACTTTTTTGGAGCCCATTTCCTATGGTGGGATGCCTTGCTCAGCCTTTATGCTGTGAGGAGGGAATTTGTTCTGCCTCAACATGGTATGCCAGGCTTTGTTGACTCCTTTTCTGTGGCATTGACAGAGCTGAGGTTGGAGTGGAAATTGTGGTTAATATGCAAAACAAATAAATATTTAAATAAAAGATGAAAAACAGAAAAAAATCTGTAATAGTATAATTAAATAATATTTTCTACACAATAAAAAAGAAAATCTGAAGTTAAAATCTGAACTAAAAAAAAAAGAAATGCAGAAGGGAGATGTAGAAATATTACCAAGTGGCTAATTTTTGTTATTTTCAAATATATTTTATTTATTGATTGACAATTTCATATATGTTCATAATGTATGTTTTCCAATTCACCCCCATTCTTTTACCTGCTTCCCACTACATCCTAAGTCCTCTTCTCAATAAGTACCCCACGTGTAATCATGTCACTGGTTTTTTTTATATATATATATAACCCACTGAGTCTATTTAGGTACTCTTCCAATGAGTTTATTTAGGTACTCTTACAGTGAGTTTATTTAGGTACTCTGTCATGTGAGTATAGAAGTGAGATTATTTACTGCATCATGAGCAGCTTGCTCATGGCTACATTCCTGCAGTGGATTCTTAGTTCGGCATGGAGACTCTTATACCCTTTCTTCATCCACATGAGTGTTGAAGGTTCTAGCTTGCCTAGGTCTTACATATAGCCTCAGGGAAGAATTCACATTTAAAATAATTAAACACAATTATATTTTCATCAGTATTTTTAAGGCAAAGAATTTCCAAAAATCAAAATTATTTTTAAGTTTGTTAAGTTAAACTTCCTTAACTTTCTACTGCAAAAAAATAAATAAATAAATAAATAAATAAATAAAGGAATTTATTCGCAAAAGTGTTCTTTCACTTTTTCTTGGTAGACTACTGGCCAAGGTTTACACATGTTAGTATCAAGAACATACAGCAGGTAACAAGACTCAGACTGGAGCTAGATGCACTCCTCCTGTGAGTGAAACATATTATACTTTGGCCCCAAATCCACCCTACCCCTAAAATAAAGACTAAATTTAATTTGGAAAGTTTTGTTCTTCCCTGGTCTAACCATTGCCTTTCAACCAAGAGAATCCCCAATATCCTCTTAAGAATATCAAAAAGAAAAAGAAAACCTGAAAGATTTTACAGAGAAAAAGGGAGCTTCCACTATTTAAATTGCATTGGGGAATATCAGACTGTATTAAGGGGAAAAGAATTTCAAAGAGAAAATGATTTGATCTCTCTTCAGAGGAGTGCTAAGCTGATAATCTATGGTTAAAATCATTAATGATCCAAGTTATGTAGAGAATTTGGATGTCACATTTTCAAACATTGAGTCCTAAGCATATGGAACGCATTGAGCAAAATGACCATCAAAGCAAATAAATAAATGAACTTAAGAAACAGATGTTTGTACATGAGAGAAAGGATTAAAGGAACACAGACCAGTCAACGTGAGGAATTATGATAACACTGGGCAGCCTCTTGGAGCCATATGCTGTTTTCAGTCCATCCATCTAAACCATAAATTGATACGTTTAATTAAATCTACCTCCCAAAGCCATCCCCTATGCTTAACATACTTAGAAGCAAGCAGGGCTCGGTGTAGGGCACAACTGACTTAGGTGTTCTCATCATCTGCTCATTAATGAAAAACACATATGCAATAACGCAACGGAAATGAGGAATACTTCCTATAACTCCTGCCGTTCCTATAACTCGGTGTCTTATTGATGAAGCTGATGGATTAGCTGACCATTGCCTAACTATGCAGATGTCTAAGGGGAGTCAGTACCTATGATGATTTACCCACCCCACTTAGTGCTTTGAGAGATGCTCTCTTCTGAGAATTTGATTTAGGGCAGAGCAGTGTGGGTTCTTCGTTGCTTTCATTGTGTTTTTCTTAGTTATGACCCAATAAAGCAGCTGCATGCAATGATTTTCTTTGCTTTTTAACCCTTTGTTAGTTAAAAAATTCTCTTGCTCCTGCTTCCTCATCAAGCTTATGTACTGAATCTGAAAAGGACACTCTGCTTTTGATTTCTCATCAGGCAACACTAATTCTAGGAAATTAATATAAAGTAGACACTACTGAGTGTGTTCTCACACACTGGTACATTTATCTTCATGAAAATACATAACAGACTGTGTCTTTGACTTTTGCCTGCACATAGGGATGGATGTGTTGTAGTGACCTTGGCTGTTTCAGAGACTGTGCTAACACATTGTGTAATTTAATTCATTTATCCTTAACAGAAGTCTGAAAGATTATGTTCAATATCATTACTAAAGTTTGAACTGTGCCCTCTCTCACAGTTTTTTTATTGAAGTCCTAACCTGCAGTCTTTCAAAATGTGACCATGTTTAGGAATAGGTTAATTGCAGATGTAATTAGTTAATGAGGTGAAATTGAACTAGGGTAGATCCTTAATTGTGTATGACTGGTGTCCTTACAAAAAGGACAGAGTCAAAGGCAGTGCAAATGACTCTTGGAGGTAAAGGCATAGCCAAAAAGATGAAGCTGTTCTTTATCAGGTCCCAAATGACACAGGAATACCGTGAGAAACATCAGAGAGGCATGGATTGAACAGGGCTTCTCTGGTGTAACTCTTACTAGAAAACACATGTCAAATTTTTGGTCTCAGACTTCTAGCCTGAAACATCGCAAGACAATATCTAAACAAACAAGCAAAAAGCAAAAACAAACAAACATACAAACAAGCAACAACAACAAAATCCAAAGGGAAGCCTGGGTACCAATTCTAGAGAAGGCTAGGACTAGCTGTGTGGCACAGTTCCTCCTAAGATGAGGATACTGTTGACCATTCTTGGTGCTAGGATTGCATGTATTTAGCCCAATGTCAGCACATGTTTGTATAGGTGAGTCACACAGCTTAGGGTGCCTTACTGTGTTGGTTATAGTTAAAGGAATGATATCATTTACTTTTTTTGAGGAAGAAAGGGGGCTTTAATTATCCTGGTTAGAGTGATGGGGGTCAGGTAGGAAAGTGGAAGAATGCATTCACAGCTTATCATAGTTCAAGATACACGTCTTTATTAACAAAGGAAGTACTTAAATCATACAGTTCAAAAAAAGTAGTTTTACATTTCTTAAGATAGGATTTTTAATTTATCAAAATTATATTTTGAATTTAGGCTTTCTATTCTCTGATAAGACACCATTACCATGGCAACTCTTACAAAGGAAAACATTTTCTTGGGGTTGGCTTACAGTTCAGAAGTTTAGTTCATCATGATCATGGCAGGAAGTTTGGTAGCAGGCAGACAAGAAGCTAAGAGTTGTACATCAGGATTAGTAGGCAGCAGGAAGAGAGAGTGATACTGGGCCTGATTTAGAATTTGAAACATCAAAGCTCACTCCCAGAAACACACTTCCTCCAACAAGGCTACACCTAATAATAGTGCCACTTCTGTGGGCATATAGGTACTATTTTAATACAAACCACCACAATATCATTACAAACACAATAAAATAGAGAAACAAGATTAATTAAATTCTTGAAGACTTAAGAGATAATTTGGAATCACCTTAATCTGGTAAATATTTTCATATTAAAATTTCATGAAAAATTATGCGCAAAATAAGGAAACACTCATCAAAAAAGACTCATATTTACTGTCAGTGACAGTTAATGAAGGGCCAGTGAGTCCATGATTTCATCGATTAGTTTGCTAATCTATGGTTTGCTGTCATTAAGAGAACAAAGGGATAGTAGTTGGAAGTGCCATAAATGGAAAAAATGTTTAAAGTCAAAAAGAGAAAAATAACTGAATGTGAGGATGACCAGGTGAGCATTATTCATTTGTTAAACCTTTCTTACAGTTTAAGTTATATTCATGTCCTCTTTAAGAAGTCATTAAATTTCAGATATTTGTGGGACATCTACGATATTTTAAATAGGGACTGAGTAGTATTTAAAACAGATTATCGAACTCTGACTCCTCAAACATGTATCATTTATTTATATACATTTACTATCTCAAACTCTTCTCCTTCAACTGTTTGAGATGTTTTTTACAGTGTTGCTTTCTACCTCACCATCTTTGGTAGAGCATATACAGAACTTCTTCCCTGCTGGCCTATGTCTCATTCACCTGCTCTTCTCAAGGTTGGTTCTCTCTTTTCTAAAGTTCTGGTAAATGGTAACTACTCAGAGACCCTTTCCTACCTGTATCTGTCTCTCAGAAACCCTGCCTACCTGTTTACCCAGTCACCATCAACTCTAACAGGAGGCTCATCTATGAATTTGCTATCCAATATAAGTTAGTCAGATACACACCAACAAGAATGAGCTCAGTAGAGTGTATTAATATATGGGTATGCAGCACTAATAATCAAACCAAAGAGTTCATCAATTAGCTAGGGTGTTGCTGGTGAGAAATTTGGAGGAAAGGGTGTAGAGGTGCTTGGAGGGAGGAAAGGGAAAGAGAGTAGTGATGCAATCATCACTATAATATAAAGAGGCTTTGTACAAAAACTGAAATAAAGTGACAGCCTAAGTTAACCTAATTGCAATTAGCAGGGAAACATTACTGCAGACACCAAAGAAATACAGACACCAAAGAAATCATAGAATATTTTTGAAAACCTGTACCCCATTAAATGAGAACATAAAAGGGTAAATTTTTTGATTCTTCCTTCCACCAACTTCAGCAGACTTACATAGATGAGGAGAATGAAATAATAATAAAAAAGCCTCCAACTTAAGAAAGTCCTGGTTGAGACAGATTCTCACAAGAATTCAACCAGACTTTCAAAGCATGGCAACCAAATATCCTTAAAGTCTTCACAGGAGTAGAAACAGAATTATGACTCCCAAATGCAACCTATGGAGTCTGTATTAATCTAATATTTAAAACATAAAACACACACACACACACACACAATTTCTCATAAAACTAAGGACCAATATCACTGAAGTAGAAGATGCAAAAATATTCAATATTTTTTTATTATTTATATATAATAATTATATATATTATAATAATTATATAATAAATTATAATGATTATATAATAATATAATTATAATAAAATTATAATAATTTATAATAATAAAAAATATTTTTTATTATTAGCAGCAAACCAAATACAGGAACATAACTCCATGAAATTAGGTTTACTTTATCCTGAAAATGCAGGATTCCTTTTAACATTTACAAGTCATTAAGTAGAGTTAATCATACGAACAGATTTAAAGATAAAAATCACCTGATCTACACAATAGATGCAAAAAAAAGCCTTTGACAAATTCCAACTTGCTAACATGATAAAAATCCTAGGGGAGACTTTTGTCTTTGTTTTCTTAAGTGTGAAGAGAAAGTAATGAAGACTGTACATGAGAAATCCACAGCTAATTTTATCATGAATGGAGAAAAACTTAAACCAATCTCATTTAAATCAGGATTAAGATAAGGTTATTCATTATTTCTACTACATTTTCATATAGTTCCAAAGCCTTAGATGGAATGATAAAACAAGATAAAATAAATTAAAGGAATACAAATAAGAAAAGAAAACGTGAAAGTATCCCTATTTATAGATAATATAATATAGAGAAAATATCTCAAAACTTGCACCAGAGAACTTTGACAGGTTCAGAATAACTAATAAAAACTAGAATCCATTCTATACAACAAAAACAGACTCTGAGAGAGGTCATGGATATACTTGCATTTACAGTAACATTAGCAACAATGATGTATATTGAAATAAACTTAACCAAGTAGGTGAAAGTTGTCTACAATGAAAATTTCATATATCTGAAGAAAGAGATGAAGGAAGAAACTAGAAAATGGAAAGGCATTCTGTGTTCATAGATTGTATTAATACTGCAGAACTGTTCACCTTCCCAAGAGAAATTACAGAAATAGTTTAATCCCAATCAAAATACCCAAAACATTCTTCATAGGGTAGAAAAGAAATTCTGAAATATATATGGAACCAAAGAAGACTCCCCCAAAGAGTCAAGGAAACCCCAAGCAAGAAAAGATTATTGAAGAGATTCCAAGATATCAAGATAAATTACAGACACATAGTAATGAAAGTATATGGTACTTGCACAAAAATACTTATGTAGACTCTCTTACAGTTTGCATTGCTTTGAAGAGACATCATGACCATGGAAAGTTGAGTAAAGGATTACATTTAAGTATGGTGGTAGCTTAGAGTTTCTGAGGTTAAGTTTATTATAATCAGGGTGGGGAGCATGACAGTGTGCAGGAAGGCATGGTTCTGGCTCTATCTTGATCAAAAGACAACAGAAAGTGACCTGTGACACTGGGCAGTGTCTTGAGCATAGGAAACTTCAAAGCTTGACCACACAGTGACACACTTCCTCCAAGGCCAAAGCTACTCCTGAAAAGCCACACTTACTAACAGTGCCACTCACTATGAGCTTATGGGAGGCAATTACATTCAAACTACCACATTGACCATTGGACCAAAACAAATGTCCCAAACATTTGTTTCCATAACTACAGCCATCTGGTATTTGACAAGGAAACAAAAACTATCAACTGGAGAAAAGTCATCATTTTCCATAAAGGGTTCTGCGAAAACTAGATGTTGTATAGTGATAAGTTCTTTCTTTTATATCTAGAGCGTTGTGAGGAATGGATTCTGTTTTAAGCCCTGTTCATTGTACCAAGTATTGACTATAGATGTTGGTTGTAGGGTTAATGCAATCCCTGAGTTGTACTTGGGAACCCTTTTGGTGGCAGATAAAAAATGACTATATGTTAAGGGAAGGAAGAAAGTTGGGGAAGAAGGACAAACTGTTCACAAAAGGAGTTGATCAGGCCTGGATAGATAGATATAGAAGGTAGGGTCAGATGTCTTATTTGTACAGTCCTAATATGAATTCGCATGCTAGTCATTTTTATGTGAAACATGGATTCTAAGGGTCTGATTTTCTTGTTTGTTTAATGGGGTAGAGACTGGCAATTATTTACGTAACTATTATCAGAAATCATTAACATACATACAAAATAATCACTCTAGTGCTTCATAGAATGTAATTATAATATTGTGTTTTCTTTTTATGAAGAAAGATCATTGACTATCATTTATCCATTTATTGTCCTCATTCCAGTAAAATTATTACACATTTTCAGCTATTTTGATCATAGAAGTATGTTGGTATGTTGGCCTTTTTTTCCTCCTTTTACCTTTTATTCTTTTGGGGGCTTCAACATCCAACACCCAAGCAAATCACACACAGAGAGACATATTATTATTACTTAGAAACACTTGACCTTAGCTTGGCTTTCTTCTTGTCATCTTTTCTTAACTTAAATTATACCAACTATCTTTTGTCTCTGAGCTGTTTCCTTTTCTTACTTTTGAATATCTTATTTTCACTCTTACTCTGTGGATGGCTGGGTGGCCTGCACCTTGAATTCTCTTCTTTTTGTTCTTTCTGGCTCCCTTTTCTCTCCCAATTTTTGCCTTTTATTTCTATTCCTGTAAGCCCTGCCTATCCTTTCTCTTGCCTTGCTATTGGCCATTTAGCACTTTATTAAATCATCAGGTGTTTTAGACAGGCAAAAAAGATCACAGCTTCACAGAGTTAATCAAATGCAGCGCAAACAAAAAGCAACACACCTTTACATCATTAAACAACTGTTCTGCAGCATAAACAAAAGAAATACAGTGTAAAATAATATTCTACAACAAGAGTAGGTCGGCTTTACTTGACCTACTTTCACAGCAGTGTTTTATATTTTGTTTGTTGGAAGTTCTCATTGTCATGATGACTCATTCACTTTGAAAGAAAACCTTTAATTTTGACAAACTGCTTTAGCAAATGTGACAATAAATGGTGTTTCATTTTATTTTATTTTATTTTTTGAGGGATAATGGGTTATTCCGTGCTCAGGACAACTCAGAAAGGGGTTGAAAAGGAAATGGAAGAGCTGCCCAACTGAACTTAATTTCAAGGTCATTATATTAACGGTGGGGTGGTCAAAGACACTGAGAGTTGAAACTGCCAGGAACTGGAAAGTGTCTCCCTAAGAGACACCAAAGAATTGATTTGCCTTTGTTTATTTGGATATTTCCCAAGTATACTGAGGCAAGTTATTCTCTAATCCTTGAAACAGTGGCTAATACCATTTGTCAAGAGCTTCCAGATGTATGAATTGCTGACTGAACTCTGTACCTGCAATTAATTTGCTGTTTCTTCTTGAACTCTTGAGTTTTCATGGGAAGTCATTCAGGTATGCTAGCTCTTCTGATTAAGAAGCCAGGTACTCTCCCAGCATCAGTTCATGAGTTTTCTTGGGAATCTCTTCCATCTTTAGCTTATCGAACTGAACATTAAGAGCTCAAAATATCCCCTCATTTTTAAATGCATTTATTCTCTTTGCAACAGATGGAAATCATTAGAGAAAACCATAACCAGTTGCAATGCAAAGTTGTGAAGTCCAGTCACAACGGATACTTCAACAAAATTCTCCTACTCAAAAGGTTCAGGAAACATTGTAGAAGCAGGGTTAAAAAGACTGTAAGAGGCAAAGAATCAGGGAGTTTGCTTTGAGACTGTATCTCCTTGTAGTATCAGAAGATTTACCCAAAATTTTCACCAACAAGATTGCCAAAATGTGACGTGACCTAGGATGACACCAATGAACATGCCAAATATGATGGGAAAAGCTCATGAAAGCACAACCCTACACAAAGAACTATGGATAACCAAGGAAAAATGGGAGTGAGAGAGACGTTTCTTCTCAGGGAACAGCAGAGTGGTTTGTTGTCCAGTGCCAAATGGTCAGCCCCGAGACTCTATGTATAAGTAACATACAGACTAAACAGCTCATATATAGGGATATATATATGCATGTAATTAAAATTTGTACGAAAAGGAAATCATGCATTTGAAAGAGAGAGAGAAGGGTGATTTGGGAGGATTTGAAGGGCAGAAAGGTTCGGGAGAAGGGTTGTATTTAAATTATCATCTTAAGAATTAAAAAGAAAAAAATGATACCCATCATACTGTTAGAGTAAAAATGTATTTATTCCTTGAGAATTCCATACAAGTATAAAACATATTTTTGAGTCATATATCTCCCCTTCTCACCCAGCCTCCTAAATCCCCAACCGTGTTCCTCCTCCAATATCAGTTTGCTGGAGTTCTAATTAGTGCTGGCAATGTATGCAAAGATATCCACGGTGCCTGTGCAATCTACCAGAAAATATATCCCTTAATAAAATTAATGTATATTCAAATACCAGCCACTAATTGTCATTAATTTCAGTGTTACGGTAGGGTTTTGTCTCTCCTCCCCCCATCCATGCTGGAATTTTGACTTGGTCTATCTTGAGCTAGTGCTGTGCATGCAGCCCCAGCTGCTTGCGTTCAAAGTCCAATAGCCATGTCCTGTCTAGAGGACACACTGTAGTGGCAATCATCCCAGTGTCTGGATCTCAAAGACTTTTTGTCACCTTCCCTATGATTATCTCTGAGTCCTGTGTGTGTGTGTGTGTGTGTGTGTGTGTGTGTGTGTGTGGTGCATGCACACACACATGTGTGCTATGGATATCTCAACTAAGGGTGAAAATTCATCACATTACATAGTCTTTTCACTTTGACCTGTCATGTGTTTTATGTCATATGTCATATGTCTCTATTTTACCATCACCCATAGCAACATGATTCTTTACTGATAAGAGATGAGAGATGCACTAACCCATGGGCATAACGATAAGTATCTCTAAGGCAGTTTAATAGGATAATCACTTGGTAAAATAGGAGGAACATGTTGCATACCTCGTGCTTACAGAATCCGCAGTCCTGAATTCTCTTTCCTAGTTAGAGCACCAGGCCTAAGATCTGGGTAGAGTCAGTCTTAAAGCCAATGAGAAAACATGTGGTTATCCTTTCAACGTTTGCGTCATTATTGCTCTGGTGAGTGTATCTTGCCAGACTGATCACTATTGCAGCCTGAAGGATTCACAGCTGCTCATGACTTTTCTCCTCCAGCAGTTTGCCTGGCACATCCTTTCCTTTTTAACCCTGCCAGTTCAGTTTATCATCAGATTTCTCTAATTTTCATTTATATTTGTTAGGATAACATCTACCTTTGATGTCTTAAGCACTTTGAGGCCCATTTAAAGTCATTTGATCTCCCAGAAACCCTTCTATATTTGAGATATAATTCATTCCAATCCACGATCAAATGCAAAATAGATGCCCTTTGCAAGTTTGAATATTCATAAATTTACATGGGCATGAACGTATACATGACATGAATCAAATCAAAACTCCTAAGTGACATTCTTAGAGTTCACTCGCCAATTTCCCCAATCTCAGCTGCTTCTTTAGCATGAACTTCTTTGTCTTAAATATTTCTTTTTCATATAGAACATCGCTGAATAAAAATATATCACATTGAATAGATGATAGTCAGAATTTCTTCATTTTATTGAAAAATTAATGATTCAATGTGTTTAAATATTTTCTCTAAGAATATTAAGTCATGAAATTTTGATATTTACTAAAGTTTTCATGTTTAAACTTTAAGAAACAGACTTCAATTATTACAAGGACATTGGGATCACAGTCCTCATCATTCAACAAAATCAAAGGATGGAGAGAAGAATTACAGTGATGGTTAAGAATTTAAACTCTGAATAGCTATTAGGCATACATTTTAATTATGAAGAGAAATGTGATAATTCTAATTTTCCCATTATATAACAAATACATCCATAAAATATAATAGCTGTCCCCAATTAGAATAATACTATTTACAATGTGTAAATTGATCTTAACTGGGAAACTGAGGGATATTACGTATGTATTATAAACTTCTGTCTTTATATATGATAGCCCTTTAAAATAAAATAATGGTTTAAATTAGTATTGTATCTAAGGCTATTTATAAGTATTTTTAAAATATTTTCAATAAAATTTGAATTAGTTTATTAGCTCCCTAGCTTAAGATAAGAGAATTCTTTTGGGTATATTTTTGAGTATTTAATATTTTTATTTAAAATTATGATTAAAAGGTTAGTTTAAAATGTTAATCTGGAAGTAAAGGTGGGAAGCCCATCATTCTTTCCCTTGACTGAGTTAAGCCTTTACCAAGCTAATGCAACAACAAAGAGTAACAAAGCCATGGAGTGTGTGCAAATAAAAATGAATCAGCCTTGACTAGCAAGGGGAAGAAGTGTACAGCAAGGTGCTAACTGCTCAGAAACCACCTTAGGAAAAAAAAGTAGGAAGAGAGGGCAGCATGGGAATGGAAGAAGGGAAAACAGGAAGAAAAAGTTAATATATGTGTTATATTAGTGGACATACATAATTTTAATCTCCACGATAACAGAAGGATTTAAAATATTGTTGGTAGTATATTTCATCTGTAGCACATTAAAATTATGGATACTTATTTTAAAGTTTGTGAAGCAGATTTAGTTGAATCCTTTATAGAGAATTACTCGCTGCAGCAAACCAGATTATTTTGACTCTTGTCTGAACATAAAATATATATCCATGACATTTTATACAAGATACTGCAAACATGAATTTCAATCAATTAAACATAAAAAGTAATATTTTAAACTGTAAAGTTATTGTTAAACCAAAAATCCTTAGGCAGTTCTTTTAAGACCAATAGTTTATTATGTCTCAACTGATTATCTTCAGCTTTGAACCCAAATACATTTAGCATAAGGCATGTAGATTGGTTTTATTATCCTTTATTTAAAAGAATAATTTACCTTCTTTATAGGGATGTGATAGGAGTCAGTTTATAAAATATTTTTCAATTTATTTAAGTTAGTCATGTATGTGCAGGGTTCATGGAGGCGAGAAGTGGACATCATATTCTCTGGAACTGGTTTTGTAGGTAGTTGTGAGTCACCATGAATGTGCTGAGGATCTAAGCTCAGTAAGAAATTGCTCTTACACACTGCGCCATCTCTCTGCCTCAGAATGATCACTTAAGGTGCTAGTTTTCAGCCCAGCCTGGGAAAAAAGTAGGTCCGTTAACTAAAACAAATCAATCTCATCCAAACTAGACAAACAAACACGCAAACAAACAGAACAGCAAAACCATCAATCTGTATATATGGTTGATATTTAATCCATAGTAAATTTTAAAAGTTATTTTTTCTTTTAAGTTGTAAGATTGTCCTTTAATGATCCATATATGTGCACTTTGGATGCTGGCTTTTAAAGAGTTACCATCTGTTTGAGTTTGAGTGTAAGTACACAGGTATGTGAATGTGTTTGGAGAGAGAAAGAGGAGATGGGAGACCTGTATATGTAAGTGAAATGATCTATATAGAACAAAAGATGCAAAAAATCAAATACAATTATTTCATGTTCCAGAATCAAACATGCTGATGAGGATAACTCTACTCTTTAGGTAACTCTAGAAAATTTTAGTCAAACGACTAAATATTATTTCTAATGAATTCAAGTTTCCCTTTGTGCTTACATATTTTTCAGTGGCCCATGGATAACATGATTATTCCAGTATGATCCAGTCTTATGACTTACCCTTGCCTTACCCTTAGGGGATGTCTACAGCATGATTAATGATCAATATATACAACTCTGCTGTGTACCAGGACAGCACTGTCTGTGCTAGTTTTTGATTTAATATTATATGGCCTAAAAGCATAGAGGCATAGTTTCAATAGGCTTAGAAATCCAGTCAGAATGGATTTCATGAGAACCAACAGGATCCTCCACCAGGAAACCCTATTCTCCATCTTTAAAAGATTAACATGGACTCACCATTGTAAGTAAGAATGAAGACTACTATACTAATGCTAATTCAAGCCTTTCTTTAGGAAAGTGTCTGAAAATAGATTCCCCACTGTCTAGTTAGTGGAGAATTTAGTTTGGAGAGAGCACTGAGTCTGCTGAAAAACCAAGCCCATGACTGTATCTGAGTTACAATCTAGTGATACTTCTATGGCTATGAACATGAACAGTAGCAAGCCCATGACTATATTCGAGTTACAGTCTAAGGCCATGAACATGAACACTGACTTTCCTCTATATCATATATTATGATGGAGAGTTTTAAAGTATGTGATAAAAATGTACACATCATACTACCACCCAAACTGCCTACCAATTTACTCATGAAAAATTTTCACCCATATGCCTATCACTACAATGAATGGCCTCATTCCCCCTACTGGTCAGTTTATTTACTGCTTTCTATCTTTAGTCATTTAATCCTCTCCAATGGATCCCATTCCATATAGTTAAATTCCAATGGTGTTTTCTTTTGTAATTATCCAATTTCTCTTTGGCGTACCAATTTTCTCCCAGTCTATCAGAATGTCCATGTCAGTGCAAACAAATGACCCAATACTCTATTTAAATGTGGAGTATCCTTCATTATCCATCAAATTCTTATGACTTACTACTACGCCACAGCACCAGGAAGCTGCTGTCCATAACACTTGTCAGTGGCTATTCCACCAGAAACTTTCTTGGCCATATCACTTCTATGAAATGCATCTATCAGTCTTCCTAAAGGTGTCAACCTTGATCAGATTATCAGCTTTTTTTTGAAGATATTTTAGCAGCAGCCTCCTACATCCAAGATCGATTACCTGTGCCATTTCCAGTGTTGTCAGTAGAAGCAGCGATCACAGAACACTCTCTCTCCGTGTTTGTTCTCTCACTTGCTCCTGAACCGTACCACCCCCAGGTTGGAAGTACTCAGATGAAAGGAAACAGAATTATTGGCTGTCTTTTGAAAACATTCCCCACTGATATCACTTTAATTTCCTAAATTGCTACCTCATCTGAGGCTTTTCTGTAACTTGCTTGGATGTTTTGTTGTCTCCCTTTGATTGTTCTAGTTGCTTTGTTGTTGTAAGGAAGAATTTTATTGAATTATCCTGATTTACTGGGACCCCTTTCAAGCCGAGGCTGACCAGGGGCTACCAGTCTTTCACGCTGAGTAGGAAATATGGATGTTCAAGACCACATTTATATTTGCCTGTCTTATTAAATGACTCTCATATCAAAATTTCTACCATAGTTCTGACCACTTTTGTGTTCTCCTTTTCAGTGGTAGTTGAACTATGGGAATTACATATAATACATCTTGACACTCTCTGTTTACAAACCTATTGGTGTCTAATAAAGGCTCATATAACCACTTCCGGTGTGGAACATTTTTATTACTGACAGCCTAAATCTGTGAGTCTTGGCTGGTCATTCATAATTGGTTCAGAATAAATTATTACATCACATAAATAAATAAATGAATTTAATGAAAAATTAAAGGAGAGAGGATCAGTAAAATGACTCAGCAGGTAAAAATGTTTGCAACAAGCCTAAGGACCATTCTGAGATTCATCCCCAGAATATCTATGTGGACAGAGAGGCAACCTATTCCTTCAGGGTATCTTCTTACTTCTACATGTGTACTGTGGCCTGAAAAAAAAAACACTCATTTTCTCTTTCCTTCTTTCTCTGTCTCCCCCCACCACAGACACAGAGAAAGCAATAAAATTTAAAATGAAGTGACAAGAATATGAAATAAAGTAATAAAATTTTAAGAAAATAACACAGAACCTATTTTAATAAGGTAAGAGTTGTATTTTTCTATTTACATATACCAGATATAATTCTAAGCCCTTTACGTATAATCTTCAGGATGCTTATGAAACCAACAGATTCCCTGAATCACAAAAACCTATCAACATTCACTATGAACATGAAACATAATTTTCAATTAGATTGTTAAGTCAGCGCTCTACATGTTTTAGAAGGGAAATGGGCCCTAAATGGTAAAATCATTTATCTTTTGTTCGTGATTTTCACGAGTGTGGTCATTAACAATGAAGGTGCTGACTCCTAGCACTGGCTGCGGCTGAGTCAAGGGGGCATAATTCCTAGCTTCCCGCCTCCTCTCATGGCCCAAGTTGCTTCTTGTCTGTGTTCACAGCTTTAATGGTCTTGTGTGAGTTCTCTACCTCTGAAGCATAAGCTCTGCAATCAGGAATCCTGACTTATTCAACTTGACATCATCACTTTACCCTGTACTCAGTACCCTGTACCCTTTACCCTGTACTCAGTCGGTAGTGTGCTCAGGAAGTACTGGATGAAGGACCAAACTAAGTGTGGTGGTGTGGCATATGCTCCACTGAAGACCAAAAGCAAATGAGCTGTGCTCACTATGTATAGCGACTTTCCTCCGAACGAAAGAAACTATATGTTTTTATTTTTAAATAGCTTAAACAAATTTAAACAAACTAAATAAAAACCCACTTCTTAAGAATCAAGCATTGCTATGTAACATAATATATTAACATACCCATTTTCTTTGTAATTCTATAAGATGCGATAGAACATCAATTGTATATTTGCATAATCTGAGGCATAACTTTACACACTTTCCCAGTAACATAGCTGACAAGCAGGAGAGATAAGAGACAAAGCCAGGAAGTTCAGCTTCATGCCGATCTCTTACCCAGGGTGGGTCAGGGGAGTCTGAGCCACTTCTTTATATCATGAGGTCTACAAACTCAGAAGCAAAAAACCTTCAGAAATTACATGAGCAGAAATCTAACCAGAATGTCACATGCACTATCACCGAAAATGTTTGGCTATGTACAAGCATACTATTGAAACAGTATGGGCTTTTATTTTTCTACCATTATATTCAGGAAAAAAATGCACTGCCAGTAAGAATAAAAAGTCTTCAAAGCTATAAGATGTTATAGTTATACGATATTTTTTAGCTATTTCCAAGGAAATAGACTAAGGTAGATCATAAAAGACAAAATGCACAATGACATAGTCATGTTAGTTTCATGCAGACTCCAAGATAGAGCTATTTAAAACACGTCAAAGGGAAAACTACCCTCAAGGAATAAATTTTGCATGGTATCCCCAGGAAAGGATTGTACAGTACATGTATCTCACTTCCTCAGTGCTAATCCTATTGGACTCAAGTTCTGATCTCAGCTTGTGCTGTTCTAAGTTCATTCTCAAGCTTAGAGTACTTTCTTAGATCAAATCACATTCAACCTGTGTTTTTATGCGCAACAAAAATATGTATGCATTTAACAAGTATCTCAAGATATCTTTTTGTTGTTCAAAACTAAACAGAAAGAAATTAGTTTATAAAATTTCTTTACAGGAATTTAGCATGTTCTTATTTATGCCAATTAGTGTTAGAATCTGTAGAATGCTCCCACACAACAGAGCTTCCTTAATACTTTGTTGGTTAAGATTATTCTTAAGTATATTATATAAGTACATCATTAAAATTATATTGAAATTATAAAAATATGTTTCTCCACTGAAATAAATAATAGAATATTCAGTCAGGGTAGATAAATGGGGACTAAACAATTTAATTCTATACTAACAAAGATATGGCAGCTTTCTATTTCATGCAGTACTCATTATACAATCCATACAATCATCGTTAATTATATATAAGCTATATATGTTTATAATTTACATATGATACTATGTGTGTATAAATTATAAAGCATAACCTATATTTATGTAGTAGATAGATGTATCAATTATCATTTATTTGTCCAAAGTCAAATTTACCTCAACCTAAGAACCAGAATTCAAAGCTAGGGTGTTGTAATGACACAAGATTAAATGTGAAAATTAAATTCACATACTGCACTGGACTCCAGATATCAGCCAGTCTGTATACTCAGTGTGATTTTTTTTATCCAAGTCTTCCACACCGTAGAGATTTCATCCAAGTTATATGGAATACCATGCATGTGGCAATCTCCAGTTGAAACTATTACTAGAAATTCAGTCTTTGTCCACAAATTAAGAAGGTAATTGTCATCTTATTTGTCCTGTGAATGTATATCCACTTATCCATCCTATAGGTAAAATACTTCCCATTTTATTGTATAAGACATCAGAATAGCATTTTTTTTTCTGAGGTGTAATACTGGCAACTGTGAGGTGATTTCCACATGATAGAAGGGTAGGATCTCGGTCCTATGCTTGTAGAATAATACTCTTGTACACAGTAAAGATTTGTCACTCATATTGGTTTAATAAAATGCTGATTGGCCAGTAGTCAGGCAATTGAATCAACTAGACTGGAGAATTCTGGGAAGAGGAAAAGCAGAGACACAGTCACCAACAAGACTCAGAGGAAGTAGGATGAGAATGCCTCACTGAGAAAGGTACCAAGCCACATGGCTAAGCACAGATAAGAATTATGGGTTAATTTAAATTTTAAGAGCTAGTTAATAATAAGGCTGAACTAAAAGGCCAAATAGTTTATAATTAATATAAGCCTTTATGTATTTATTTGAGATTGACTTACTATGGGATCAGATGGGGCAGAAACTTCTGTCTACAGTCCTATAATCAAGTTCTCTATTTTCTACCATTGGCTTGGGTTTAGATGAGGTAGCTCTTATAAGTTTTCTCAGCTGAATTGATTGGGGTTGGTCCAGGCCACACATCTTCTCCAATAGCACTTAATGGTTCAAAGTAAAACCATAAAAATGTCCTAAAATAGGAAGTACTTTGGGAGATATTAAGCACAAGGTGACTTTCATCCCAAGATGTAATTAGGAGAAAATGTCACTCTATATTTAGCAATGTAGAAATAGAAAACAAAGATCTTCAGGGGATACCTGGAAAAGCAACTGATCCTGCTGTGATGATTTTTTTGCTTGTTTGTTTATTTGTTTGTTTTTGCCAGTGTGCTTTGAGTTATCTATACAGGGTGTGCACTGCCCCTGCCTCATCTCCGTTACAAAGTGAAGCCAGGGAGTTAGAGGGGGGACACAGTGCACACTGACCTAAGGCATCCCTTACCCTTAAGGAGCCTATAGCCCAGTTTATAGCATTACCACACAGCACATAGCCACCTAACTATTTGAGTCAGTGCACATTTACAGAAAAGTGCAGCAAAAATTAACAGGGTTCTGTTTTACTTTTTTTTCTGGAGTGTTCTAACTGAGGTCTTAGGGTCAGGACAGTGGACTGGGCTCATGACTCATGGCTAATGAGGCTGCTGTGTGCTAGATCTCTCGTTACACAAGAGATGTTGAATATGTTACATAACATCCCCATTCCTAGTTCACTCTACCTTAAAACCAACAATTGTAGAAGTGATGAGTATGTGTATGGGAGAGGACTATGTAAGCACATATCGTTTGCATAATAAAATACGTTTAAGTGCACCTTGTGAAAATCAGGCATTTCTGTCCCAATTGTTTCATGGTGCACAGAACGGCAATATTCAAGTAGTTTGTTCTTAATGACTCTAGTTTTAAAAGTAAAGGTTTGTCCCACTTTGAGGACAAGAACTAAGGTGATGATTCTGTAAGTTTTTACAAGTCAACATCTGTACAGTAAAAAACCAAGAGACTTAAGCTCAGAAATAACTTATTAACTCAGAAAAAAACTCACTACTCACAAACTTACCAATTAGATCATGAACTTGCAACTACATGGACTAAGAAACAACGTCAGATAAACAAGACTATAGAGATGAACAAGCACACAACTAACTAATGGTGCATTCTGGGTAATATGAAAGCAGGGGTTCCAGACATAGGGTAAAGCCGAACCTGCTGATGTGTCTTCACACTTGCTGTGGAACAATGGTCTTTTATCCTGTCACTTGTATTATTTTAATAAAACACTGATTGGCCAGTAGCCATGCAGGAAGTATAGACGAGGTGGCCTGTAACACGAGGGCTGACTTGTTGGGGTATCTGTCCCGCCCAGTACCCCACAACCCGCAAGCCACAGGAAAATCAATCACACAGAGATCTCTATAAGTTATAAAGTTGATTGGCCCATTAGGTCAGGCTACTTATTAGTTCTTATGACTTATCTTAACCCATTATTCTGATCTATGTTAGTCATATGGCTTGGTACCTTTTTCAGCTGGACCAGTTACATGCTGCCTCTTCGGTGGTCTGCGCAGGAGTGGAAGCTTCCTGTTTTCCCAGAATACTCCCAGTCTCTTTGCTCCACCTCTACTTCCTGTCTGGCTTTCCCGTCTATACTGCCTGCCTGGCCAATCAGCATTTTATTAAAATATGATTGACAGAATACAGACAATTCTCCCACCATTTCCCTCTTTTTTTTTTTTTAAACAAAGGAAAATACCCATAGTCCATTTGTTGGAAATGTGGGCATAGTATTCCAGGCTACTTCCTGCTGGTTGGGGGCACTGATGATCTTATGGGGACCTAAAGAAAATTTAGAGTTAAAATCAAGTCCTGACTGGAGTATCCTGTGAGTCTTGATCATCTCAGGCAGCAGTCTTGAATCTGTTCTGGATGTAGAACTCAGACATCCAGGTCATTTGTTCCTATCGGATATTTCTCAGGAGGTCTTCCTTTTTCGAACCTGATTTTTCTTAACTCAGAATGAATCCACAGCCTCTCATTTTCTGTGGAAACAAAAGCAAAATCTCTTCTCCAAAGTAACATACCTTTTGACTTCAATTTTGAAGCCAAGGTATTTTCAAAATACCTATCTTGGGTTAGTTCAGCAGTATTTATAAACAAAAGTCCTTTAGCAGCTGTTACTCCTTCCTCAGCATTCAAACAATTCAAATAGAGCATAATAGCATACAGTATCAAGATCCTCTGTATATTATCTATCTTTATTTTAACCTCTATTTCTTTTATTTTTACTTTTACTTGTGGCTTTTTGAGACAGGTTCTCTGTATATATCTTTGTCCTGGAATAACTCTGTAGACCAGGCTGTCCTTGAACTCACAGAGATCCACTGTCTCTGCTTCCCAGTGCTGGGATTAAAGGTGTGTGTTAAAATATGATTGACAGAATACAGACAATTCTCCCACACCAGTGGCCTGGCAGGAAGTAGAGGCAGGTCAACCAGAAAAGGAGATTTTGGAAAGAGGAAAGCTCAGTCTGCAGTTGTCACCCGGATGCAGAGGAAACAATATTAGAATGCCTCACTGATAAAGGTACCAAGTCACATGGCTAACATAGACAAGAATAATGGGCTAATTTAAGATGTAAGAATTAATTAATAAGAAGCCTGAGCTAATAGGTCAACCAGTTTATAATTAATGTAGACCTCTGTGTATTTCTTTGGGATTGTATGGCTGTGGGATCAGGCAGGACAAAAACCTCAGTCAACACACACTACTTGGTACATGTGCTATGAAATAATCGGTACACACTTCCCAACTGTCAAAAGACTCAAATTATCAAGGCTCTCATCAGACCAGGCCCATCTAGAGCCACATGTTATAAAGCTCTGTTCTATGATCACAGCCTCTTGCTTTAACACCTTTTCTTCAGACAGCTCTGTAACTAGGTTGAGAGTCAACATTTTGATTCTTTAAACCTTTCCTAGATTGATCTGTACTTACCAGGCAAAATATACTGTGTGAGTATTTAACTCTAAATCATACATACTGTATAGTGAGGGGGCTGGAATATATATATACATACTGTATAGTGAGGAAGGATGGAACATCCGTTAAGAGCACTGGTTCTCTCCAGAGACTTGGTTCAGATTCCCAGAACCTAAACAACAGTTTATAACTGGCTGTAACTGCAGCTCCAGGAGACCTAAAACCTTATATTGGCCTCTGTGGTCACCATTCATGTACCATGCATGCACATTTAAAATGATTATAGAATAATAATGAACCCTTGCCTGACAGTGGTCATGAACAGCAAGTGAAATCAAGAAAGATTCATGACCTGAGATGGGTAAAATTGGCACCTCACATGCATTTGTCTTACTCAATAATTTCTGACATTATCATTGAAGGATACAAATACATCATCTATTTTTCTGGGATAGCTCACCCATGGCACTCTAATTTTAATATGAATTGTTCATATTCTTAGCGGTAATCACACATATGAGAAAGAGGACAATGCTTTTATGTTGTGCAATGTTTTCTTGGTAAATCAATGTCATATGGACAGCTAACCTGAACAGAAGACACAAATACTGTCCTTTCACAGCCTCTCAAGGGCAAGCAAAGCCCTCCATTATTGCCACACACAATAGTGAGCATTCAAACATGTACTGACACAAAAATTTTATTCAAGGTCACAGTGTTCATGGGGCTCAGTCCCAGTCTCGTGTACTCCATCATCTCCACAAGAAGTACAATGATGTACCCATCAAGAGCACTATTGTGCTTTCACTGCCTTGACTCCCCTGTTCTCCAGTGGTTCATCTGTTCTTTCAATATATTTTCCTTTTTCTGGAGGCCATGTCCTTCACATCATATAGTGTATAACCATTCAAAATTGAGAAATTTCATTGGTAATAAGGATTTAAGAATCTTCAGTATTTTTCATGGTTTAACAGTTTACTTACAGTTTTATTATCTGCATTTATCAGTTTATCATCAGCTTTAGTCTATTGAAGTTACATGAATTACATTTCCATTGTCAAGTACAAGTTATCTGACATAGAGGGCTCATAGAAGAAAGAATTATCTTGACTTACGGTATTAAAAGGTTCAATCTCTCATGGTAAGAAAAGCATGGCCACCAAGATCATTTTATATCAGTACAGAACAGAAGGAGGCTTCTATTGTTATTTTTTTCCCATCCGACAGGATACTGCCTCCCACGTTCCGAGTGAGCATTCCCTCTTTAATTCTTTCTGGAGATCATCTAATAGAGACATTCTAAGAAGTGACTGAGTCTCATTGATTTTAAATCCAATCAAGTCAACAATGAAGATCAATGACCTGTAAACAGCATGACCATTTCCAAATTTTGATAACAATAAAAATTATTATAAAAACTGATATCTAAGTTATTGTGTAAGGATAAATCTTCAGTTGCTTTGAGGATCACTAGGAGGCTCAACTTTTGAGTTTAACTGAGAACTCGTAAATGTAATGATGAATATCTGTGTAATGTTATCTGGGGAAATTGTAACTCTATATATTTTATTTCGCAGGTTAAAATTTTTATTAAAGAAAGGGAGTTAAGTGCACGTATATGAGTGTGTCTGTTTTGCTTGGGTTGTCTGATCTCTCAGCACAATTTGTTGAAGCCACCGTCTCTCCGCTGTCTCTGTTCTTTTCTCATTGGTGTGCCTTTCCAGGCTCTCTCTTCCACTGTGCTGATTTGTATTTTCTCCTCACAGTACCGTACTCTTCACAGGAAACTTAAGTAGTAGGAAAAATCAGAACTCTAACTTTGTTCTTCACATAATTCTACTGCCATTCAGTATCGAGGAATACTATTTAATGGTGACTGACATTTGCTACTGTAAAGAGAGAGGAAAAAGGAAACAGAAAATAAAAGCTGTCACAGCTGATGATGGGATCCAACCTCAAGAATTTAAATCAGGAAATTATTGAAATGTAAGGATCTTAAAAAAAAAGTGTTCTGAAGACTAGGAGCTAAGGAAAAAGGATTTTTAGCGATGCCACTGAGGACAAAGTAATATAAAATAATAAACCTTGACCTTTTCTTTACCTTCATTGTTCTTGTTTTTATTTCATCCCCAATCTTTCTTCTCTTTCTTCTTTTCCACTTCCTTCTTTCCCTCCTGCTTCTCCTCTTCATATTGGTTCATTCAAAGCAGCTAACTGTTAAGAGATAGTGAGAGATAAAACTCAGGCCTAAGGAAGACAGAAGGAATGTGGGGGACAGTATGCTGTTGAGAACAGAGGAAGAAAAGCAGAAGAGCCACTGACATTGTCTTAGGAGATGGAGAACAGCTGCTTCCTCTTCAGCATTCTTGGTATGTGAAGTGTGCATTATAATTCATCAGATGAGTTACTACTGACTCACTTTGTCCGGTTCCAGAATCCTTCTCCAGCTTTTCACTCAATAGAGACAATGGCTGTTGTCTCATGGAAGCCACTGGAGGGGTTTTGCTATCTGTCAGTCCTTTCGCCACCTCAACACAACCTCAGACTCCCAAGAGTCCCTAACTTTTTCAATGTGCTATGTGAGGAAGACCGACAAGTGCACTTAGACTCTGTGAGTCTTTCTGGAACATTCTCCCCGTTTCCAGCAAATGCGGATGTCTGTGGAAAAGAACCACCTAAGGAGTATTTTTTGAATTCATGAGCTGCTAATAGGTCAGTAAACAAGATTTATTAAACACAGCTGCACTTAAGGCCAAGAAGAATTGTGGTCTACGCGAAATTGCAGAACTCATTGAAATCTTAAAAGAAAGAAAGATTAAGAGAGATTCAATTAAACTTTGCTAAGTAGGAAAAACTCAATTAGATGGAAGTAGTATATCTGTTCTCATAGAAATGGTTAGGTAGAATTTAAGTGAAGATTTGGGCTGGGATCTGGCTAGTGTTCATTGTTCTCATGAAGACACAGAAGTAGAAAAAAGATCAAGTGTGTGTGTGTGTGTGTGTGTGTGTGTGTGTGTGTGTGTGTGTGTAAGAGCTCTTTAGAGATACATGTGCCACTGAGAATCTGTCAAGGTCAGAGGATAACCAAAGCAATCTGTTCTCTCCTTCTACCATGTGGAAGCCAGAAACCAAAATTAAGTTCTCATATTTGACAGCAAGTTCTGAGTCACCTAGCTGTTCCTGATTAATATTATTAAAGGGTTAGAAATTTTTTATTTTTTTATTTTCCTGTTTGCATGGTCTTTATGAGTTGGATGCATGTATGTCTGATTACATGTGTGTGTGTATGTGTGTTTCTAGTGTGTGTGGGGGGTGGTATCCTGCAAGTGTCTGTGCATGGAATTGGAGGCCAAGAGGTTGAAGTCAAGCACCTTCTTTGTTATCTCCACATTGTATTTTGAAGTCAGGGCTCTTGTTTGAAACCAGAGCACACTGGATGTGACCAGAACAGTTAGCCATCTTGTTCCTGGAATCTCTTGTCTCTGCCTCCTCGGTGCTGAGATGTCAGGGGCTCCCACACCCACCTGACAATTACACGCGTGTCATTGCTCAAGTTTACATGCCTGATGCTTTAACCTCTGAGCCATCTTCCCAGCTCGTAGAGTATTATTCTTCTGGTAATATAACTGTTCAGTTCAATGAGTATTATTAGTATTAGCCTTCTCAGATTTTCTGCCTGTGATTTCCTAGCGTTACCCTCACTCACACCTAATTAAAGCAAAGCATTGCATATTGAACTACCATCCTCAAATTAATATTTTTTCTGTCACTTTCATAGGAAAGGAATCCCTCAATGGCTCTCCATCTTGTGGCATGCTATCATAGATCCCTTTCCCCTTTCAGCTCTTTTCATTCATCGCATGATATTTGTCTGTTTTTATCTCTTGAGCTCTCAGTTTGTGAAATTACTCACATCTATTCATTCGGACAACACAGCTTCACTTTATGCTCCATCCTCAGCATATATAGAGCCCTGTGCTTACACTCTTCTCTACTTAATTATGTAAAATCCAATTTAAAATTCTCATTCCCTTAGCTCAGCTTCCTTCACTGTCAGAGTTAAACACATTCATGTGTATGGTATCACCATCTTTTAGATAAATATGCACCAGCCCATGTTTGTTTCTTCTCTATTTCTCTTCATTAGTTCATTGCCTATGATCTTACAGCACTAGGGATGCTAAAAATACATGGATAATGTATAATCCCATTATATTCACCAGGGAGATCTTGAAACAATATGACTTATTAATGAGGACTGTAAAAATACTGTCACTTCAGTAAGTAAATGTACAAACAAGTGCTTGAAGTCTATTTAAAGTAGACTGTGGCCTTCATGAATTTGATAATGTCTTGCAAACGTTGAGACTGTACATGTGTTAGTAGAGAACGAGTGCTACCTCACATATATGATGATAGGTTTGTATTTTCAACTGAAGAATCTATGGGGCACTGGTTGCTTTGGTGATGTAAGATTTTATTATAATTCTAAATAGATTAGAAAATTATCGACAAAAATAATTTCACAGTGCAGAACGTAGAATTCGAGAAGGCATAAGAAACTACTGACAGGTTTCACTGGAATGGTTGATTCCAAGACATTAACAAATATACATACATCAATTTGGAGAGAGTTCAAATTATGAGATTAAGGATAAACCATTCAGTGAGACTAGTTATTTGCCATAAATGAGTCTAGGATATAAATTTTTTTGAGAAATGAAGCAAAATTACTCAAGTTGTCCTGAACTTTTTTCCTGTGAAGAAAGAAGATAGCCATGATTATGAAGCAGTTGGCAAAAATATTAAAACAAGAACTCATCTGTAATGGATTTTATTCAGAGCTTCATTTCTTAAAATGTTGCCATAATTCAGGCGATCTTGAGGCAGGAGACAGCTGGAATTGATAATAGGGCTGCTCAAGCCTGTCATTAGTTCTGCAATATTAGCTTAAAATTAGTATGGGGGAGAATGCAAAGTTCATGCAGATTTTTGGTTCAATTCCTTGCAGCACATAAAAGATGAAACAACATCTTTTATAAATTACAGGAACTTGTTTTCTTCAGAACACAGCAGTCTCCATTTTTAAAATATACTGCTCAAAAGTATATTTTACTAAGCATATAGAAATATGTTAGTCATATTTTAATCTAATTATAGAACAAATTAATTCCACAAAATAAAAATTTTCTCTAAAATAAATATGCTTTCACTGAATTATTTAATAAGGATTCACTCCAGAAGGGTTTATGCACCCATTAGAAAAAGATGCATCTTCCTGGCTTAGATTCCTTTCTGGTTGCTAAGATAAAAAGTCCTCACAGAAGCAATTTAAGAGGAAAGGGGTGTATTTTAGATTATAATTTCACCCTTCAGGAAAAATCAAGTTTCACACCAGGGAAGTCAAGTCCAGAAGAACATTACTAGCGTAACCAGAGACCGTGAGCAAAGACTGTATGTTAATTCTTAGATGCTGCTTTACACTTCACAGAGGTCAGGGTCCTCTGCCTAGGTATAGTCTTTCCCACACCAACTAGAATAATCAAAGCTGTCTGCCACAGACATACCCAGCAACCCATTTCCCGGGCAACTCTGGGTTTGGTTAAATTGAAAATGAACTATAATTATCAAGCTATCTTTTGTATAAATAAGATAAATTTACTGTGTGTAGCCAAGTTGGATTTCCAACCAATTAATGTCCCCCATTAGATACCAGCAGTTAGAACCAGGTTAAGCATCCATTAGGACAGTGCCATTCCTTCAAAGATCAAGTACTCAGATTGAATGTTTGCATGACAAATATCAAACCAACATAGACAAGCAGACTACAGAGCCTCAACAAAGGGCATCAATCTCCTCGAGCCACACAACGTTTCTTGTATTTCAGGAGCAGAATAGGAAATATTAGATGTTTAATAAAATGAAATCAACAGATACGAATATTTACGTTTGCATTTTGTGTTGACACAAACTAATACCAATATATAAATTGTATTGAATTTCAAAGAAAGACTGTTAAATTATCCACAGATGATTAAAATCACATAAGCTATATAACTTTAAAATATTTACACTTACATAAACATTCAGAATGAACTATATTTATTTGCCCAATCATATTTATCTTATAATTTTTTTCTGTCTGCATTCCTTTTTTATTAGATTTTTTTAAAAAAATATAACAATCCAAATTCCCACTCCCTCCCCTTCTCCCATTCCCTCCACATACCCTTCCACCCACCCCCTCCAATCTGAGAGAAGATAAAGCCCTTTGCCTGGTGGATGTTCCAAGTCCCTCCCCATTACATCCAGGCTGAGCAAGGCTTATATTCAAAGAGACTAGGATCCCCAAAAGCCAGTACATGCAGTAGAGATATATCTATCCCAGGACCACTGCCAGTGGCCTCTCAGTCTGTCCCAGTCATATAACTATCAACCACATTCAGAGAAACTGTTTTGGTCTTATGCTCCCTCCCTCCCTGTCCAGCTGAAGTCGGTGAGCTCCCATTAGCTCAGGTAAACTGTTTCAGTGGATGAACCCTTCATGGTCTTGACCTCTTTGCCCATATTCTCATTGTCTCCATTGTTCAACTGGACTTTGGGAGCTCAGTCAAGTGCTTTGATGTGGGTCTCTGCCTCTGCTTCCATCTGTGGTTGGATGAAGGTTCTATGGTGATATTTAAGATAATTATCAGTCTGACTACAGGGCAAGGCCTGTTCAGGAACCCTCTTTTCTATTGCTTAGGATCTTATCTGGGGTCATCCTTGTGGATTCCTGGGAATTTTTCAAGAGCCAGGTTTCTTGCTAACCTTATAATGGTTCCTTCAGTCAAGATATCTCCTTCCTTCCTTTAATATCTGTCTTTCTTCCATCTTGACTATCCCATTCCCTCAAGTTCTCTCCTTATCTCCTCCTCTTCCGCTTCCTTCTATACCCCCCATCCCATGCTCCCCAATTTTGTCAGGTGATCATGTCTTTTTCCAATTTCAAGGGAGTCTATATATGTTTACCTTATTATGTACCTTCTCAAGGATCGTGAATTATAGACTCAATGTCCTTTGTTTATAGCTACTATCCACTTATAAGTGAGTATATACCATATTCATTTTGGGGGAGGTCTGGGTTATCTCACTTAGAATAATGTTTTCTAATTCCATCCATTTGCATGCAAGGTTCAAGATGTCATTTTTGTTAACTCCTGAGTAGTACTGTAATGTGTATATTGCCACACTTTATGTATTCTTCAGTTGAGGGGTATCTATGTTGTTCCCAGGTTTTGGCCATTACAAATAATACTGCTATGAACATAGTTGAACAAATGCTTTTGTAGTATTACTGAGAATCTTTTGAGTATATATCCAAGAGTGGTGTTGCTGGATCCTGAGGTAGGTTTATTCTAAATTTTCTCAGAAACTGCCATACTGATTTTCAAAGTGGTTGTACAAGTTTGCACTCCCACCAGCAGTGGATGAGTGTTCCGCTTACTCCACAGGACAGAAACTCTGACAACAAATGGCAACAGAATGGTGCCCAAGTTGTGGACAACTGCATCCACATAAAACCTGAGAGAGCTTGTGAAGTAATTCTAGACATAAAATAATAGAGTCAAGCACAGTTTGCTGATATCAGCACTTTCTTTGGTGGGTTCTACTTGCTAGAGACAAGCACTCTCATTTAAGAGAGGCTTCCTGATTCAGTTTTAGCTGTAAAAGCTTGCAGCTCTTTTAAGAGGTCCTGCCATGAAACACTTAAATGATGATGAAAAGCTGACCGCATGCTTTTAGGATTTTAGTCATAGCAGGAAAAAAAGACATGCCATTTTAAAATGCCGGCTTTTTGGGACATCCTGCCAGCACAAATTCTGATTCTTTCAGACAGGAGGTCTGGCTACAGAGAATTTGAGTGTGATTTTTGAGTAGACTGCTGCAGCATGCTTGCTGGCAGGAAATTTGAAATGCCATAGAGTTGTGGCAATAAACATGATCCCAGCTGGTATCTCTGCCATGAGCCTGGAATCTCAGAAAGCTAAAGAATGGGCTGAATCCAGCCATCAAAGCCACAGCTTTAATTCTAGCCATATTGCTTA
Source organism: Myodes glareolus (assembly GCF_982192425.1). Classification (NCBI taxonomy): domain Eukaryota; kingdom Metazoa; phylum Chordata; class Mammalia; order Rodentia; family Cricetidae; genus Myodes; species Myodes glareolus. The sequence continues at coordinate 61,147,610 of NC_142048.1, forward strand.
GCAAATTAAAGACTCCTGTGGTCAGAAAAAGAGAGCTATACAGTAAGGAGAGATTCAAAGACAAAGAAGACTTCTAAATTTTCTACAGTGTGTTACAAATAAATGCAGGCTTGGGACAGAAAAGAAAATGAATAAAGTCCTTAAAATAAAAAAAAGAGATTAGTTGGGTGTGGTGACACACACCTTTAATACCAATACTTGGAAGATAGAGGCTGGCAGATCCCTCTTAGTTCAAGGCATGTTGGCACACGCCTTTAATCCAAGCACTTGGGAGACAGAGGCAGGCAGATCTCTGTGACTTCAAGGACAGCCTAGTACACAGAGGGAGTTCTAGGACAGCCAAAGATACACAGAGAACCTGTCTTGAAAAGCCAAAAATTAAAAGTAAAAAAAAAAGAAGAAATAATAGAGGTTAAAATAATGCCTTGTAAAGAGAATCTGGATACTATATGTTATTATGCTCTCTTTGAATTGTTTGAATGCTGAAGTAGAAGAAACATCTGCTAAAAGACATTTAAATATAAATGCTGCTGGAATAATAAAACATAAATATTTTGTAAATGCCTTGACTTCAAAATTGAAGTAAAAAGATATGTTACTTTGGAGAAGAGGTTTTGCTTTTGTTTTCACAGAAAATGAGAGGTTATGGATTCATTCTAAAAAAAATCAGGTTTGATCAAGGAAGAGCACCTGAGAAATTTCCAGTAAAAACAGATGGCCCAGATGTCTGAGTACTACATCCAGAATAGATTCAAGACTGCTGCCTGAGATGATCAAGCCTCACAGGATACTCCAGTCAGTCAGAATTGATCATAATTCTCAATTTTCTTTAGGTCTCCATAAAATTATCAGTGCCCCCAAACAGCAGAAAGTAGCCTGGAAAATTACAACCATATTCCCCATAAACGGAGCATGGATATTTTTCTTTCCTTAGAATGTTGGTTATAAGTTATTATGACTAATGGTGAGGAGAAAAGCTAAACAAAAGATATTAGATTCAGAGTTCTTGTTGTTTTTTTTTTTTAAAGGGGGAAGTGCTGTGAGACAATGGTCTGTATCCTGTCAATTATATTTTAAATAAATGCTGATTGGCCAGTAACCAAGCAGGAAGTATAGGTGGGACAACGAGGTAGGAAGTGGAGGCAGGGTGACAAGAATGGAGAATTCTGGGAAGAGGAAAGCTTGATCTGCAATCCTGATCCAGCCACAGAACAAGCAAGATGTGACTGCCTCCCTGAAAAAGGTACTAAGCCACATTGTTAACTTAGACAAGAATAATGGGCTAAATAAGTTATAGGAGTTAATAAGAAGCCTGAGCTAATGGGCCAATCAATTTATAGTTAATGTAGACCTCTGTGTGATTTCTTTGAGACTTTAGGACTGCGGGAACCGGGCAGGACAGAAACCCCGACAACAAATGGCAACAATGTATTATATATTTTTCATGTGTAAAATATATTTAATGTATTTGTTACTTAACTTTTAAATATTCAAATTAAAACAGAATGAAAATTTAACACTCTAGAATTGAAAGGAAACAGAAAAGTAGAAAATTCAATAAAAATAAAGCATAAAAAATATTGATAATACATGAAGATAGGTTGGGCCCATCTGTCATACACACTAGCCATAAGTAATATTGAAAATGGAAAAAGATAAAATGTGAAAATACAATGGCTAAAAATACTAAATGATTCATTGAGTACATAAATGAAAGTAAAGAAAAAGAAAATAAGGCAAAACAAAAGTAACCAAACTCTCTCAACCATGCATATATAAGCAATGAGTTTAATTTATAAAAATCTGGATGAGATATAGTGATCAGGACAGTGATTGTTTGAGCCTGGTAGATGAGAAACAACACCAGAGTCAACTGTAATGTGTCTGCTCTTTATGATTAGTCTCCTGGGCATGACAACAGTTGCATAAGCTTTGTTAAGTTAAAATATTATACACAGAGATTTGGTGTGTGTTATATTTTATATTTCCATACCTCATTTGGAATTCAAAGCTGTGTCTATAGATACTAGCAAAGAATCTGCTTATAACCATATCTTCTATTTGTTTGAAAGGCACTAATGTATCTAATATTTTATTTCCTGAAATTATATAAAAATTATTTTGAAATTTCAAAGTTTATGAAAAACGTTGTCTTCTTAGTACATTTTTACAGAGATGCCCTGACATGGAACCAAGTGAATCAGGTGGACCAAGTTACATTATGTTCATTAATGATATTAATTAGATATCATCTGGTGTTCCTCTTAGGTCTAAAGTCTAATCTCAGCATCACTGTGAATCATTGTACCCACAAATAGAAGCAATGTTGAGGGAGTTATATTAGTTTAATGCATATATATTCATAGAAATCTAGCTAAAATGCTTTTGAAAACTGATTTTGCTGTTTTTCCATTCAAAAAAATTAAATATGTCTGTGGCAAATTCTGAAAAAAATGTTGATAATTGCTATAAATATGTGAAGCCTCAAGGTAAAAATTAATTAAGTATCCAGATAGACTTTCAAAACTTGAAAGGAGGCGATATTAAGGGTTCTAGACTTAATAAATCCTCCCGCTGAATATTAAGACATTAATGCACTGACCTGATGTGGCTAATTCACAATTTGTGCATGAACTGGATCCGGGCAATTTCCTTACTCCCTATAGAAGTCAGTATGAAAAATTGAAAAATGGATGCTTTCTTACCGTAAAAAAAATTTCTTTCATATGCAGGTGATTTCCTGTGCACTTAAACACCAATAGCAATATGAATTGAAAAAAAACTTAACTTTTTAGAGAAATGATTGGTAAAACACATCAGATTTTCTAATATTTCTACATGAACGTCAAGGAAAATATGTGATTCTTCTTGACTCAATTTTTGAAATTCAGTAAAATAATTTATAGCTATTGAAATATTAAGGAAGCACTAGGCATGATACCTTAGCAATCTCTAGGCAAAGTGCAAAGGAGCAGCTGACTTACATATTAAATTGATTATCTTCCTCCAGATACGGATTTTGACAGAGCTCTGACTTTTCTGAGAACCATGTTATTACCTTGCCTAGCGTAACTGTCAAATCTGTGTAAAATCATGAGATAATTCAGTTTTTTTCCAAATCATATTTCACATTACCTTATACTTTTAAATTGAATAATTTCTTGTTCATTTTCCAAAAAACAAAAATAAAACCAAAATATTTCTTCTGGGAAAATGTTTGTTTTAATTTAATTGTTACATATCTGTGATTCTGCTGTTTGTTAGGTAGACATATTTGACAAGTTACATTTACAGAAGGAAACATGAAACGTATTCATTAGTCCTTTGGAATAAAACACCCAATCTGCTGAGAAATCGAGAGGACATTTTAACTTGTCAATTTAGTGTTTTATCTTTTCTTTAGCTCTGGCCCCCTCATGCTGCTCTATTGTGTTTTGTACTGAATAGTTTTCCTAAAGAGAAACACTTTTATGGTTAGTGATAAAATTGTCGAATCAGCAATGCACATACACAGTCCATTTGTCTTTCATCCTGAGAGCTGTGCAATATGAAGGAAATCTGTCACAGTCCTCTAAAGACTAGAAAATATTTCACATGGACAGAACATTTAGTACATGGCTGTAGATGAATAGACAACTGTTTTTCAGAGCTCACACTTTTTAATTTTTATTTATTTATTTTTTAAAATTTCACCTTTTTGTCCAACCACAGTTCTTCCTTCTCCTGCCCTCCCCTTTCCTCCCTTCCAGGCTACCTTCCTTCCACCTCTTCCAACAGGTAAGGGTTTCCATAGGAAGTCAACAATGTCTGGCATTGTTGGAGCAGAAAGAAGTCCCTCCCTGCCTGCTTTAATGCTGAGCAAGGCATCCCACCACATGGAATGGGCTCTCCCATGAGGTAGCTCATGAACCAGGGATAGATGCTGGTCCTGCTGCCAGGGGCCCCTCAGATAGTCCAACTTTCACCACTTTCTCCCTTGTACGATGGGCCTAGTTCTGTCCCATGGAGACTCCACAGCTGTCATTCAAGAGCTCATGCGTTTCCACGAACTTGGTTCAACTGTGTCTGTAGAGTTCCCGATCGTGATCTTGACCTCTGTTTCTCATATGTTCTCTCCTCCCTCTCTTCACTTAATGAAGAGGTCCCCATTCTGATAAAATGTCACAGACACTATTACATACTCTTTCGTCATCTTTGCCGGCACTCCAGTTGCCTATCTTTTGTGTTATCCGTATCATTATGTGGTGTAGTTGCTTGTGCTTCTGCGGGTGTTCTCTTGTGTTTATGTAGGTTGTGCGTGCAAGTACAAGTGCAAATGTATATGAGCTTGTTTGGGGATTCATCCTGCTGATACCAGCTGTCTTCTTTGAGGATTTGTACCCCGTGTGTTCAGGCAGCTACTCTTTACCCCAGGGCTCCCTGATCTGTTTAGTATAGCTATCCATTTTATTCTAGGAACCCCTGTCTCTGTCTCTAGCACACTGGGATTACAGATGGACAGCCCGGTCAGTCCGGCCCTTACATTGGTTGATAGGATCCAAACTCCATTCTTCACACTTGACTAGTGAGGTTTTTTACCTTCCTGGGCTGCCTTTTCCAGATCCTCCAAATTGATTTTTCTTCAAAGAACATTTGAATATATCATTTTTGTTATTTATGTCAATGTTTAGTATTTTATGTTTTTAAATACAGCTAAAGGAATGGATAGGAACTCCCTTTGAAGTACCTTCCATATTGTTCCTGGTTATAGTAGCAGTGTTGAATATGTAAGAGATCATTTGCAGCTGTTCATGGCAATAAGTGCCTTAATTCTAACCCTGGGGAAACTGAGGCAGAAGGATCACTAATTCAAAGCAAGATTGAGTGAGTTAGTTACACTGAGTGTGCTAGACTGCTTTGAGGTGTGTGTTGAAATAAACAATAAAATAAAGCAATCATGCATTTTTACTGCAGTTGAGGACATCGCTTTTTGTGTCTTGTTCCTACTCTAGTATATCTTTCTATCAGTTGATGACCACTTTCCATTAATATATTTCTGTTACGGTGGAGGATTCTTTGTGTTTGCCATGATTATTAATTTATTTAATTTTCTTTGGTATTATGCTCTTAAATTTGTGTATTTGAAGATGAAAAGGTTTATATTGAAGTAAATTGGAGAGAAACTGAGCAGGTTATACTATCATAAACTTATAATGCTACTCCACAGAAGGAAAAAAGCCTCAAAAATTTATAATACATAAGAAAAGCACAAATCAATAAAATAATGGCTTAAAACAGGACACTTAAACTTATGGATTCTTTTTCAAGTGAATAATTTATTACCCTTTATTTTTATTTCCTATATTAACTTACTAAATAATGGACCTCGTTATGATATCATCATGCATTTATGTAATATAGCTTGTTATATTTGTCCCCACTCATCTTTTTTCTTTTCTCAAAGTCATTTTACTTTTGATTATTCATGTGTGAATATATGAGTGAGAGGTGTGTTTGCCTGCCTTAATGTTTGTAGAGTGCAGGGACATCGGATCCTCCTGAAGCAGGGGCTACAGGTGGTTGTGTTCTGCCCAACATGAGTGTTGAGAACCTAATTGAGGTCTTTTGCTACAGCTACCATATCTCATACCCATTGAAGGCATATCTCAAGCTCTCCAAGGTTTATATTAACTCATAAGTTATTCAAATGAGCAAAATGTTAGTATTCTAGAACCATACTTAAAATGAATAAATACACGATTATACATTCACATTAATATATGCAACGTTACTGGTATAACTAAATATGTATCTATATAGACATAAACTTAGAGTGTTCCATGTGTTGACAATCATGTTTAACAGACAATTTACATATGGGGAAAAATTTAAAAATAAATTTTATAAATAAATAATAAAAATTTCATTGTGATTGCTTAAGGAATATGCTAAGTTTATGTCTATATAAACATAATTTTCTTTGTACTACTTTAAATAGGAAATAAATGTTCTTTTGTATGACATTGAGTTCATACCTTGAATATTTTGTATTCTGTGATTTTTAATTTCTAATAATGACATGCATTGCCTTATTTTGTAACTAGGATATTTCATCATTATACTGTTAATAACATATTCGTTAAAAATTTTGGGTGACAATCATTTTGTTTCCATAAAACTGTGGACCTTAAAATTGGGAAGGGGAAGATTTCTTTCAAATCTATGCACTTACATTGCATGAGGGGGACTGTTTGGCAAAAGATTAGGAATGAATCAAATATAGGAACAGAATTTTCATAATTTATTATCTATCACTGTTAGAAAATGGTTTCTGAATACAAAACACAATTACTTTAATGTTTGGCTCTTTGCAAAGCTTCACATTGTGCTATCCAAATGATTTTATAAACAAAGATTAATGAGCCTCTACTGCCATGGGGTATTCTAGAAGGGATCAGAGAATGGAGTGGAGAACAGTGATAAATTCCTGTTTCTGTTGTTATCCTAGGACAGACTGCTTTTTACATTAAATTATGGGAAATATGAATAGTTCTTTGAGACATAATTTTGTGCTGATGTGGAATGGCACTGCTTGGATGGGACGCAGCCTTCTTGCCTGAGTCCTCCAGGTCAGCAATGCTCATCAGTCATTGGCGGTCATCTTGCTTCAGCATCTCATGTTGCTTGCTGCTTTGAAAAACAACCATAGATTGTTACTTAGATTCCTTTACTATGTGGCTCTCAACATCTGGGTAACAACCAAAGACAAGGGGATGCTAGGGAGGTCTTTACTGGAGGAGAATGGAAAATGAAGGAAGTAAATTATGCAACTACATCTTACAAAGGATTAAAAAGATTAAATTGAAATATATTTTGCTTATATCTAATTTCTGGCCAAAAATGCACACTTCTAGCAATTTATATACTATGACATAATCAGTTTAAAATTAAAAAGTACCTTATAGTTATTCATCTCAAAAACATCAATGTTATTTTCACATTGTTTGTTGTTTTGTGAATATCAATAGTTGACCGATGTTGTTTGAATGTGTTTAATGTAGAACATTACAATCTATTATTATACAAACTTCTTAATCTGCAAATGACTTTCAGTTATGTACCTACTTATCACAAAGCACTGAAAGGCATTTCTGAGTCTATCTTTATAAATTATATAAAGATGGGATGGTTCATGCTCATATAGCAGTCAAAGGGGAAAAATGTCAAAAATGTTCTTGCTGCATTACCTACAGACATGTATTTTTAAAAACAAATTTAACGATCCAAAGATGTGTGTGTGTGTGTGTGTGTGCATGTGTGTGTGTGTGTCTGTTTCTTACCACTCTCTGGATTATGGTCTTCACTTTAAAAGGCATAGCATCATGCCTAAGTGTTTTTTCCATGAAAATGTCATTGTTATAGGTTACTGACAGCTATTTCCTGCCATAGACCTGCATATCAATTTTTAAAGAAAGTGTATTTTACATTCCAGTCCCAGTTTTCTCTCTCTCTCTCCAGTTCTCTTGCTTCCATTTCCCACCCCACCCTCCATCAACTCCTCAGAAAGGGTAAACCCTACCATGGAGAGTCAACAAAGTCTGTCACATCACTTGAAGCAGGACCAAGGTCACACCCTCCCCTGTGTCTAGGCTTAGCAAGATATCCCTCCTTAGGAAATGGGTTCCAAAGAGTCAGTTCATAGCATATCATTGTTTAATGGAACTATGTTAGCTAGAGTTCATCCTAACAGTGAGGCACATGAGCAACACTTTCACTATCAAAATGTCAGTAAGGGTTTTCTTATGTCTCTATCCCTTTAAACACTTGTAATTATAACTAATTGACTAATGTAATTATTTTTAAAAGTATATGTTTGTGTGTCAGTCTGTCAGTGCATGTGCATCACATGCATTCAGGACTCTGGGAAAGACAAAAATACAGTGTTTGATGCTCTGGAAATGGGTTTATAGATGACTATAGTAATGTGGGTTCTGGCACCTGAAACTGGGTCCTCTACAAGAACAATAAATACTCTTTACTGAGCCTGTCCCTCTATGCCTTTCTTTACATTTATTAAACACACCACACACATATACATAAACATACTCATACATATCATTTTCCAAAGAGATATAAGTAATGATAGATAAATAAAAGAAATTATATGACCCATACTCATTTATTTTTTATTATCTTGAAGAAATGTTTATCTTTCAGAAACCATGTATAATAGAAAATAGATATACAGTAAATACGTTTATTAACATTGCTATAAATTATTTTAAAATATAATTAAGAAATATTTTTACATTTCCAAACTTGTTGATCATTTAAAAGAAGATATGGATAAAATAATGATGGTAAAAATGTACTCACAGATATGAGGAAACAAACTAATAAAATGTCTAAAATCATCCCAATGTAAGTCAGAAAACTTTTGTTTCTCCTCTTATTATAGAACTTGATATTAACGTTTGTCTTGAATTATGTCATGAGTTAGGTTTTAGATTTTATATGATAATGCCAAAAAATGTTAAAACCTGAACTGGAGTTGACATTTAGACCAGCATAAAAAGTTTTAGCATGAAAAAATATTATTAGATTTATCTTAATATTTCCACAAATTTATGATGGCTGATTTTGCACATACAGGCACCTAATTGACATTTAATCAAGCATGCAGGAGTGTATGTTAAATATGAATTAATTACTGTGTGCTAAAATACTGCAATTTTATGGTGTACAAACATGTAAGAACATTTCAGTTCCCATTTAATTACTGATTTCATAGACTATAAATGTATGTTTACCTAACTAACAATTCATTACCTTACTATGGATGGCAGATTTTTTTGTGTGTTTGTTAAGTATAATGTAAAGTCAATTAGTGTCATTTTACAATAATATTTAAAGAGTTTCACCTGATTGAGCCATCTATGTCTCTTTTGATTTGTCATTTTATCAGTAATAATTGTGGGGAATATATCTAAGTAACTGCTACTGTGAATTCATACTTACATGATTGCAATTTGAATACCATTCAATAAAACAACACGTGCATGGAAAATATTTTAAAATTTGGCATTAATATAGAAATAGTGTCTGGATATAAGATTATTTTTTTAATTTTTTTAATTTATTAGATATTTTAAAAAATACCAATCCAAATTTCCAGCCCCTCCCCTCCTCCCATTCCCTCCACACACCCTTCCACCCTACCCCTATCTAATCCTAAGAGAGGGTAAGTCACTTTTCTTTGTGGAAGGTTCAAGGCCCTCTGTACTACATCTAGGCTGAGTAAGGCATCCATCCAAAGAGAATAAAATCCCCAAAAGCCAGTACAAGCAGTAGAGTAGTGGTCCCAGTGCCACTGCCTGTGGCCCATCAGTCTGCCCCAGCTATACAACTGTCAACCACATTCAGAGGGACTAGTTTGGTCCTATGCTTGTTCCTTCCCAGTCCAGCTGAAGTTGGTGAGTTTTGATAACTAAACGTGGTTAAATGGCTTATGGAATATGCTTGTAAGGTGCACAACTCTGCAAATATGTGGTCATATTTATTAACATAAAATAGGGCATCTTAACTTCTCTGGTAGAGTTAGCTTCCAGGAAACTTGAGAGAAGTCAGATTCCTTCTAGCACCTCTTGAATAGGGAAAAGAAAGCCTCTGTGTCTCCTGAAGTTCTCAAATGGCTGTTTCGATTTTCCATATCAAATTGTTGTATGTTTCCAAGTATAAGAGTATAAGATTTTGGCCTCAATATTCATAATGTATGCACACTGCCTAAGATATTCAATTTGCCCAAATTCTACTTTTAACCAATGCTCAGACATTACATACCAAGACTGTTTTTATTAGACAGCTTACTATCAGACCATTTCAAAGTTACTGAAATGAAATTAGTTCCAATACCTTCAATAGAAATTCTGGAATCTTAGCCTCATGACTGCAGTTTATCAATATATGATGTGAGATTCCCCTCTGTATGCTGTGATTACCATTGATTAATAAAGAAACTGCTTTTTGTGCCTATAGCAGGGCGGAAGAGAGCTAGGTGAGGGAAACCAAATTTGTTGCACAAGGTGAGTGGGTTCTTTGTTTGTCCCTGTGGCCCGGCTAGCTTACACCCAAAATGATCACACAGAAACTGCATTCATTTAAACATTGCCTGGCCCATTAGCTCTAACTTCTTATTGGCTAATTCTTACATCTTAATTTAACACATATCTGTTAATCTGTGTATCACCACATGATTGTGGCTTACTGGCAAGATTCTAACCAGCGTCCATCTCAGGCAGGAGACCCATGGTGTCTGCTACTCTGCCCTTCTTTCCAGCATTCAGTTTGGTCTACTCCACCTACCTAAGTTCTGCCCTATGAAATGGCCAAGGAAGTTTCTTTATTCAACCAATGAAAACAACACATAGGCAGAAGTACCTCCTACACCATAAACTAAACGCTGAGAGAAGGAAGGCAGAGTCAAAGGAATGCCAGGGAGCCACCAGAGGAGAAAGATGCAAGCCTCCAGCTGGAACCTTGTCAGTAAGCTAAGAGCCTCATGGTAGAATATAAAGTAATAGAAACGGGTTAATTTAATATGTAAGAGCTTGTAAGGAATACGCTACAGTCATTGGCCAAGCAGTGTTTCAAATAATATAGTTTCTTTGTGATTATTTCAGGAGTCTGGGCTGCCGGGAAATGAACAAGCAGCCTCCTACAACAAATATTAATATATATCCACCAAGGGTTGGTTACCACAGAATACTGCATTTGAATAGTCAAATAAATGATAATTTATCAGATCTGCAATATTACAAGAATCATGACTCTTATGGTAAAGAAGTGAATTTTAATTTCTGTATGCAGCTTACAAATACAAGAGTAGAATAAACTATACTATGCATATTTGTGATGATATTCAGCAGTTTAAAGAACAAAAAGTTGTTTATTTACACATTTGCAATGTACTCTGCCACTGGCACTTTCTTACTTACAATTAAAGGTCAAATGCTGTTTCAGTATTCCATCTGAATAAAACAATTTTGAATGTATAGCATCTTCAAAGGAAGAATACACCACGATCTCTCCCCTCTGAGTTGAAAATAACACAACTTTGGAAATAAGAACTGTAATGCACTAAGATACAAGGGAAATTAAATTTCCATAGTGAGCAATGAAATTCCACATTTAATTAAATGGCAAGTTACCTGATAGAAAATAAGCAGAAAAATTCACAAAAGGAGAAATTAGTATTTAGAAAGCCTTCATAGAGAAGTAACCATGGGAATCATGAAAGATTTGCACAGCTAATTTCAAATTTTAAGAGACACAGATACCTCCTCTTCTTCCTAATTCAGAAGGTACTTGGAGGAAGTCTGGCTTTTCTCAAGTTCCTGGACCTTAACTCTACAATGGCAGGAAGGGAGTAAATTTAACCTTGTGTTTATTTATCTCCACCAAGGCCTTTATAAAAAGACAATATCTGCTGTCAAAATTATGGCTAATTTTCAAAGTGTTCATATTCCAAAGCAAGTCCCCAAGGCCTCCAAAGAGCTTTGTTCTTACAAATTATACCTACAAGATGTACACTATCAGAAATGAAATAAGATAAACATTAAAATTATTGTTTATTGCATGAATAATGCATAATGTACCACCTGATAGTTCGCAATTATGATGATCCTTAGGGTCTGTCCCTTCTTCTTTCATGTTTACCTTAGAAGCCATGATGAGAATTAACCTGACTCACAGTTCAGGCACTTGAACTTCCTCCAGATATGGTGACTTCCTGGGATGCTCCTTCCTCAGATCAGCCACAACCACAGGTACCATAAACACGTACTTCAGTTCAAGACTTAATTAGGAAAACAAACTTGAAGGAATTTGGTTCTTTCTGATGAGAGGTAGTTTTTTTCTGTCCCTGAAGTGTGAATTGCTTGTGACAGGTGGTGGCAGTGCCATTCCCTCTTTGGCTTCCTGTTTCAGGGATAGATGTAAATGTCCACACAGGGACACAGGGTAATAATGAGAAAGTATTTGTCATGAATTTGATTTCTTATTTCAGAATCCCTGAATGTTATTTGGTGATTCCCCCAGAATTCTTAATCTTCCACTGAGAAAAGAAACATGGACAAGAATTTCTATATGTATTTTGGAGTCCTTTTGACAGTTCTGCTTTCCCTAAATTTCTATCTGCTTTCAGTTATTTATACATCTCTGCTGGAATATGAAGGAAAATATCAGTGTTTCTCATTGAGGACAACACTGATATTCAAAATAATATTTCCCCACTTCGATCCATTTGTAAGTCAGTACTGTCCATTATCACGTTTCTTTGTTCATTTGCTTTCATGTGTGTGTATGTGTGTGTGTGTGTGTGTGTGTGTGTGTGTGTATGCGTGTGTGTGTGTGTGTGTTTGTGTTGCAGGTATCTGCTTATTTACTTATTTGATTCCTTATTTTATATTTTTGTAAACAGAGCTTCACTATGCAGCCCTACCATGCTTCAAACTCAGGAACGTCCCGAGGAGCCTCATGAGTATGAGGATTGTGACCTGCAACAATGTGCCAACTCTGACCTTGAGGTTTGTATAAAATATGTTGATAGAATGACTGGAACATATTGTGTGATGTTATGTTCTTTTGTTTTTTTGGGGGGTGGCATCACCCAGCTCCCAAATAAATCAAAAACAGAGGCATAACTTAAGTTATGAATGCCCAGGCTTATCAAGGCTTGCTTCTTTTTATTATTTTATTTATTTATTTATTTATTTATTTATTTATTTTTTAACTAGCTCTTGTAGACCAGGTTGGCCTTGAACTCACAAAAATCTGCCTGCCTCTGCCACCCGAGTGCTGGGATAAAAGGCGTGTGCCACCACCTCCCAGCTTGCATAGCTTGTTTCTCAACAGTTTTTCTTAACATATATTAACCTGACTACCTTTTGCCTCTGGGTTTTTTTTCTCTTTTGCTGTTTGTGTATGCCTTTCTTTCCTTTTTTTCTCTGTGACTTGCTATGTAGCTGGATGTCTGACTCCTGATGTCCTCTTCTCCTTGTTCTCTCCTTTGTTTTTTGCTCTACTCATTCTTGGTTCTCCTTCTATTTATCCTCTCTGCCTACAGCCCCACCTATCTGTGCTCCTGCCTCGCTATTGGCCTTTCATCTCTTTATTAGGACCATCAGGTAATCTGACAGGCACAGTAACACAGCTTCACAGAGTTAAACAAATCAACATAAACAAAAGTCACACACCTGAAAATAATATTCCCCAACTGAAACACAATAATGTATTAAATAGTTTGAAACCACAAATGCAATGACCTTATGTGCAATGTGACTCTATCACCTGCTTAGAAGATTTGTGGCTTTCTGCCATTGGATAGGTAGCTCAGGGGTTAAGAATGCTTGCTACTCTTGCAGAGGACCTGGTTTTGGTTCCCAGTACCCACAGATATGTGCAGAAATGTTAGTAATTCCTCTTCCAGGGGATCTTCTGCCCTCTTTTCACTATAGGAACCAGACATATATGTGATGGATATACATGAATTCAACCAAACTCTCATATACATAACAAAATAAAATAAAATTCAAGAGATAAACTTTTAGATAAACCTAAGCTGTTCATAGAAGCAACATTATACATATTAACTGGGCAGGTTACATTTAGGAGTATGTATGTGTGTTGTCTCTGTGTGTGTGTGTGTGTGTGTGTGTGTGTGTGTGTGTGTGTGTGTGTTGTTTGCATGCATGCTTGTAACAACTAATGAAAAAAGAGACTGAGTTTTAAGGAGAGCAGGGAGGGGTGTATAAGAGGGTATGAAGGGTGGAAAGGGAAGCAGGAATGATATAATTATATTATAATCTTAAAAAATAAAATAAAAGAATAAAGAAAAACGATGTAGGAAATCCTAATAAAATGATAACACAAAGCTCAGAAATAATGATGTGGATGTGTCTATCACGCCTTCTCCTCTGATGTTTTTCTTTGCTCCACTCAACATATTGACCAACACATAGAAGGAATGAAATATGTAAATGATGAGAATTGCCCCCAGCAACCAACACTGGTGATCTACAAGTAGAGTTGCAAATATCAATAGTACACATCATGATAATCCAAACATTAACTGTGAAAATACTACTATGATCAAATTGGAAATTATATTTATTTTAATGTCATTTGTCCATGTGATTAATATAGATATGAATACTTTGCAGTGGTGTGGCTATTGGTTTATTGATACAAGTTTTAGGACAATTTGGTTATATGTATATTTATGCTTTTGATTAAGGTATTGTGCTTCTGCAGTTCATTTAAATTGTAATGTATAATTAAGAAATATAGGTTAATAGTCATCTATAATACTCAAGCTTGTAGTCATGTTAGTTAGGTTTTCTAGATATATAGAGATATATTTCAGTTATCCAATAAGAAACTAGAGCTAATGGACCAAGCAGTGATTTAATTGATATAGTTTCTGTGTGGTTATTTTGGGACTGATCAACTGGAAACAAACAAGTAGCCTCCTGCTACATGTGATAATTTGTGTGTATGCAAAACTAGGACTGACTCATAACAATCTTAAGAGTCCAATACAGCATTTTTGACAACAGCTGTATGTTAAAGTAGCAATAAGAAACAAGTGATGAGTGCATTTGGCTCCAAATTCTTCAAGTGTTGTTCTTATATCCTCTTTGTCATGCAAGGTTGGAAAATTCTTAGACTCTGGCAAAATGTGCCTTTTCCCCCTTCTTTTAGCAACTGAAATAATAGCCCATTATATGATAAAGTTCATGAACAGGGCTTTATTTTTGCTGTCAACTATTCTTAGGCATTACTAGACACACAGAGAACAAAGAGCCCTAAATATATTTTAACAGTAAGTAATCTGAAAACAATAATCAGTGGACAAGATTTCACATCCCAAGCATTTTATTATCAATGTTAAGCAAGCAGAACTTCATCTTTGAAATATTTTATGTGAAAGTTGCTATGACATTTTCAATATTACAGAAGCACAAAATAATTATTTATATATGGGCTTCCTTTGAAAGGTGAGGTATTCAAATATTTGCTGTGTGCATGAATGAATGTATTCTTCAAATTCATGAATATCAGTGATCCAGTGACTAGCAAAATTAGTTCTTTGATGTATGGCTAATTTTTAAACTCTCTTGCTTTTCTAGACCACATGTAATTATCAATCTATCAAATCTTTTAAAAGAAAGGAAGCACGAAAGTGAATTGTACTTATGAGAGTGAGTGTTGGACAGCTGTTTCCAGAAGAATGGTAGGATGCAGTTATAGCTAAAATAAATAAATAGAAGATATTAAATGGTAGGCAATTATTTGGCTTTATTTTAGAGCTCAATGTTTTTATATGATAACACTTTTACCTATCTTTGGGAACATTTGTTCCCCAAAGTGTTATATATCATATGCTTGCTTTTCTTGAGATGTTTTCTCAGAATTTCTTTGCATTTAGACATATAATTTAGGAAGATATCATTTATTTCAATTATTTATTTCATGTATGAATATTAAGTTATTTATTTTTCAACTTGATTTTGACTTGTTTGATGAAAATTCCATTTTTGACCTGTATTAAAGAAATCATGAAGTATGATAAACTGTTTGAATTTCCTGGTGTTGGTTGGTTTTATCTATTTGACACGAACTTACATGTATTTTTTTAAGCTGTAATCTTAATTGAAAAAAATGCTTTCATAAGATTGGCCAGTAATAAAGTCTATGGGATATTCTTTTGATTATTGATTAATGTGGAAGCAACCATCACACCACCATTTGGGCTATTGCAGGGCAGTTAGGACTGGGTTAGACATGACAAACTGAGCAACCTATGAGGATCAAGTCAGGAAGCAGCATCCTCCGTGTTCTCTGTTTCAGTTTATGCTTCCAGGTCCCTGCTCAGGCTCCTCCACTTGCTTCCCTCGGTGATGGGGTATGAGCTGAAAGGAGTAAACTGAACTAAATCTTTTAACGCTGTAATAGCACATCAATAGAAAGTAAACTAAGATGCCCTCAATGTTTTTAATTTGGATTCATTGATTAAACCTATTATTTATTTATATTTACTTTGGAACATAATTAAAAATAAGAAAGCATTTATATTTCAAGGCATTATATATTTCTAACAACATTTTTGAACCATGTATATTATTTTCTCTCAATAAAAATTGTAAGTTTAAAGATTTTAAATTCCATTTGAAGTTTGGGATTTTTCTTTAAGGATTTGTTGTCTTATATTGTTCATTGAACAATCAAAATTATTATTGTTTTTCAGCGTTAATAATCAAGTCCAAGTTCTTGAATGTAAATACTAACTGAACTATAGTGGAACATCTTCATCTCTAGTTCTGCCTTATACACACACACATAAACGCACACACACATACACACACACACACACGGAACACTTGCTATAATTAAAATGCTGTGGTAGGAAAATTGTAGAGAACAATAGCCAAATGAATATCATATGTTCCTTATTGTTAAAATGCTCATTTGATAATTACCTAGTATTTAATCATAAATAATTTAAATGCCACCAAATTTCAGATTAAAAAATGTTTATATCAGGAAATATTCATTCAAAGGAAACACTTAATGTAAACCCTAAAATAGGCTAGAAAAGCAGTAATTTAATAAAAGAGGAAGTGTAAATGAAGTTTGTATTGTAAAAGACCAAGGACCAAGGAGGGAGGAAATTGCCAGGTAAAGGGATAGAATTTAAAAAGAAAAATAAAAAACTGGAAAGCATGAATCTATATTGAGTCCATCCTCAGAGGGATCAAAAAGAGTGGGGGCTTATAAACATGTCACAGAATATGCCTTGAGTCTTGTGATGAATGCCAGATTTACTTCAAAATTAATTAATTAGAGAATGGGAAATCATGAAAGGCTTTTGACAAGGATGTTGATATCATCAGATTATTAATTAAGACCAATGACAATTATGCAGCAAATTTCAAGGTCTGTATAGACCCCCAGGAAATCTACGGAGGCATACATCTTTTGTCATAACATTTTCAAATCTTCGTGTCATCTACCATCCACCCTAGTGCATGCAGAAAATATGTCTCTGATTCTAATTCAAGCATATGTGAAAACCACAGCTCATCAATGAAGAAGATATGAAAATTGGTTTGCCAATACTTCCAGATATTTGATTATAATTTATTAGTTCATACATGTCAGTTGTCAATTTTAAAAATACTTCCAAAATGATAAAATTATAGTGTTGTATTTTAGGATTAAAAATGTACATATATCAATAAGAGGCATATGATAATAATTGCAAGTAACTTAATGATGCCAATCATTTACCTAACTGTAGCTCACATAATGGCTAATAAAAAGCAACATAAATTTCTACACCAAGGCAATATTAATCCAAAATACTATTGAACAATTTCACTACAATGCATATAATAGGATTTTATTCTGATATATGTATCTTTAATATATATTCCATATAATATTTTTAAATAAAACTTTATTTATATCTTAAATAAAATATATGGTAACAAGGAGTATTATAGTTAGTTCATAGACTGCATGCAATTAAATGTATTAACTTAATTTTGTGTTATACCTCATAGTAATACAATATAATGATAGGTTTCCAGTATTAACATGATTAAGTACTAGAAATAGTCTACTAATGACTTATCATTCAAGGAATGTATGCACAAGTTATTTAGAAACACCACATCACTTTATCAATAAAGTCTCAGGCATCTGATTTTTATTTTCCAGAGAGAATTCCCCACAGGATTCAGAGAGCTTCATGTTCTGAAGTCTGGACTTCACTGCTCAGCAGGAAAGGCATGGTTAGTTATTTATAATATGATGGTGTAATAATTGAGTTGCTATCAGAATTGAGTCAGCAGATATATAGTTTTTTTCTTATACCTTATGTTGAAATAGAAGCAACAGGAATATGTGGGAAATTTCTGAGAACAAACCTCCCCATGCAAAGTGAAGTCCAAAAGTTCAACATGCTGGTCAGACAATTTTGTAGAATCTGATGGCACACACAACAGGAATGGAAATAGAGCTTAGAACTTAGAATAAGCAGAGAGAAGCACAGAGGATCTCGTAAAGTAAACACACATTGCAAAGGAAAGGCCGCAGACATTGCTGTTTCTGATTGTTGCTTTCAGATGTAAAATTAAGGCAAGGAAGATGGGTGATGTTTATATGGGAAAACAGAAGCTAAGATTTCCCACCAGCCAGACATTTAACTGGGTGTTTGCTGCTTGACAACATGTGAGGTTCCATCCTTGTCTTAATTTCCCTTGTCGGTTGCAGTTGTCCAGCACTCCAGTCTCTAGGTCGGTGGGGTGATTGATGTAGCAGGAAAGCAGGTGACCTTGCAACCTGATGGAAGTTCAACAAGGGAAGATAACATGGAGAAGAAAAGGCTGAGAAAGGGGACTTGGAAATAGAGAGAGCTAAGAAAACTGATCCTAGATTGTTTGTAGGACAGAGCTAGACCATGGTAACTTACTGCAGGTGGAATATATGGGGATGCTAACTAGCTCAGTCACACATTTTTAATACTAATGCTGGAAGTATAATTATGGGAAGATGACGGATGTAAATTAACGTGTGTGTGTGTGTGTGTGTGTGTGTGTGTGTGTGTGTGCATGCATGAGCTTGTGCAAGTGTGTATATTTGTCCGTGCACATGTGCACACCTTGGGTTCATGTGTGTGAAGGCAGAGACCATAAGTTGACATCAGATATTACCTTGTATCACTTTCCACCATATTTATTTTCAAACACAGTCTCTTCATTGTACTTACAGCTCATTGATTCTGTTATGACGGTTGACCATTGAGTTCCAGGAGTTTGTCTCTTCCATTCTAGACCTGTGAGGTTACTGCTGCATCCCACACACATGCATTATTTAAAGTTATGGTCTCTACCTTTCAGGAATACCTCCAATAGATTAAGATAAAAGTTGGGAGAATCTGAAGGTGTTAGAGCTGGATTCTAATGTATAACAAGGGACTGTTGATGACAAGAGATCCTGAAAGCAATATGACCATGTGAGAATGACTCAGGATAGAGTAAGACCATTTGAATTATATGAAGATAACTGAACTGAACAGAAAGATAGTACCGTTAGAGTCCTCAGTGATGAAGTTGAGACTATCAGGAGTGGAAGGAGTTGGTTTCCATCACTGCCTTTCCCAAGGGAAGTGGGAAAAATGTGAGTATGACTACATTCATGTGTGGAGCTCAAAGAAGAATTGTTGGAGTCTCTTCTAACTTTGTACCCTGTGGGTCCAAGGGACTAAACTCAGGTTGTCAAATGCCTTGAGCACCATTTTGTATGAAGTGTTTGTGTTTTTACATGGAGAAACATCTTGATTTATGCATGCATGATGGTTTTGTGTTTTGCTTGTTGACACGGAACACAGCTAACCTCCATTGGTATTATCTTCAAGATGTCCAGTAAATGTGTTAAATTTTGTCATGTACACAGGAATGATACAGTTAACCTCCATTAGTATCATCTTCAAGATTTCCAGTGAACATGTGGAATTTGGTGAGTGTGAAACTGGTACTAGATCCAGTGCTAAGTGAGGGAGTTTGAGAAAGTTCTCTAGTGTCTGACCTTGACAGGACTCACACAGGGCACAGGAGCTTGAACAGGAATATCAAAAAGAGAATATTTCAGGTAATATCTTCAAAGCAGGTCCCTCTCCTTTTCTTCCTCTTACCATCTTCTTACTTCCCCTCTCCCTTTCCCCTTCCTCCTCCTTCCATCCTTTTTTGGGGTTAGACGCAAAGACCCTTCTTTGGGAGAATCCAAGCTATGAAGACGGACACAGGTCATGTAGAAACAAAAATGGTATAGTGTCCTTCATGTTGGATATGTGCGATGATCAAGCCCAAAATGAAGTTGGTGAACATCTCCTTTCAGTTGTTTCTACATCAGTGCACAGTCCTGTTTAAAGAATGTCCATACAATGCTTCCTTTGTTTTCACTTTATTAAATGCTATCGGAGCTTTGAAGTCAAGGAATCCATGTCTAACTTCAGGAAAATACTTTCTAATATTTATGTATGCCTAATTAACCACATAGTTTATTGTGTAGGAAGCTAAGATGCAGAAATTGATGCTTACTGAAAAGCAAGCTAGATAAGCATATGAAATTCTCCAGAGTTTCATTTATCAGATCTTTGCTACCTGAGCAAGGTGTTTTCCATAGTTTTGATCAGCACCTAGCCTATCTGTCCTATTTTACTAAGATACTAATATGGAATTAAGACACACTATTAACAGAACTTACATGTTAATTTTGATTTAAATATAAGAGTCGTATAATAATACAATGAAGCTTATCAATGAGAGGTCTGATAGACCTGAGTACAACACTAATCTCAATCCATGATTTCTTGCTAAGGTTTCTTCCCTTCTACCACAAATCCCTTGCACACACGTCATCATGCCTCATAGAAAGCAATTCTATTTTTTTTTGCGCATGCTTCCCCTTAACGGCAGTCATTAATTTACTGATACCCTGTCTATCAGCCCACATCATCTTGATTAGAGCTGTTATCCTAATCAAAAGGCTGATAATTAAGACTATCCATCTGTAGAGTTCTAAGTGCTAAGATGAGTTGAAGATCCTAATTAAGATTATTTAGGTGTTACTTAAATGCCATCATTTGACTCAGCTAATCATACCAGCAGGTACATTAGATTTGCATTAATGTTCTGCTGAAGCCAGCAGCTATTTAGGCAGATCAAAAATGTAGATTGCAGATACTATTTCAAACATCTTTATTTGAAAGTGATATTGAGACAATGCATTAAGATAAGCAGGGTGTTAGAACAGGTTAGGTAATTTCCACATTGCTTAATTTACTTTATGGTAATAAGTGGAGTATTTGGAATAAACAGTCTATTTACTGAATTTGCTGTGTATCATTCATCATTCTCCAGTCTCTCCACACATAGATGCACTCCCCGACACTGACACATTTTTTTTTCCGGCATCTATCCCTGTGTGTTATACTGAGAGCAGCGTAGAACAACCTCTTCAAAATGATACTGCTAAGCATAAGTGTGTGGGAGTATATAGACCATATTGTAACCCCCAAAAGATCATGGTCCTCTCAGATGGAGAATAAAGTAGCCTTTTAATCACTGTTCAGTTGAAGTCTAGCATAAATGATCAAGAACAGTGTCACAGAAAAGTATAGTCCATTTATGTTTCTTTTTACTATTTTATCTTTGATGAGTAAAATACAAACTCTATTCTCTACTAACTTTATGTACTTAAAATAGAATTAAATGGGTTTATAGAGTCAGTTGATAGGGCCTGCTTCTGACACTTTTCCGCTGCTATGGACCCTTTAGATGATTACAGGGTTAGTTCTCTAAAGTATGCCAAATATTTTATAGTCAACCTGTAACTTATGCTGTCAATATATATCTATACAAACTGTGTAAGAGAGGAGGTCATATGTGGACTAACAATTCCAGAGTGCACAGACCATCCATCACCCAGGTAAGGCACTGAATCTGGACAGACCCATTCAGAGGCTGGAGCTTATAGTGTGATATTGTGAATGTCTAGAACAGAAGTTCTCAACCTTCTTAATACCATGACCCTTCGATACAGTTTCTCATGTTGTGGTGACCCCAAACCATAAAAATTTTCCCATTGATACACCATAACTAATTTTGCTACCAATAGGATTGTAATGTAAATATGTAGGTTTTCCAATGATTTTACCGACTCCTATGAAAGGATCATTGGACTCCCAAAAAGGTCACAATACATAGGTTGAGAACAACTGATCTAGAATGATCAGGAATCAGAAAGCAGGAAGAGAGGTGGGACTGGCTGACACCTGTAAGACCCATCCTTATTGGCCTGCATCTGTAAGATAGACCCCATGCTCAACTGTTCTACAACCCCCTAAAACAGTAGCTCCATCTGGGAACCAAATGTTGGAACGTGAACCTCTGGGAAGAACTGTCATATTCAAACTAAAAAAAAAATAATTGTGCTGTAGCCCACATAAGCTTATTAATGTCTCATAATGCAAAATCCCTTAAACTTTCAGAGGTTCAATCCATTATCCTTATGGAGGGGAGCATGGGAGTCTGCAGGTAGACATGGTGCTGGAGCTGAGAAAGTTCATTCATACAGGCAACAGAAAGTCAGCTGATACAATGGACTGTATCTTGAGCATATGAAACCTCAAATCCCACTTCTACAGTCATACACCTACTGATAGTGCCGCTCCCTCTGGGGCCATTTTCTTTAAAACCACCACATCTCCTTACAGTCTTGACCTTCACAACACATGTGACATCTCTCTTGTTCCCTCTCACTCAATGACTGGTGTTTCTTCAGGAGATGACTCACTTTTTTTTTTTTGCATCTCCAACATCCTTAACATCTTAATGAAATTTAGCTATCACCTACTTCCTTTACGGATCAATGCACAAACATTTCATGGGTCTCCATGAAGGAAATATAACCCTGCTACACATTGCCTGGCTGATAAACTTTTCTCCTGAACCTTAGATGAGCCTGTGTTCTTGTATCTTACAGCTTTGGGCTTCCACAATGTCTTAGTATGTAAACACCACAGCAGGGATGTGCTTCCTTACCCCTTGTTTAGACTTGGAGATTGTATCTTATAAGACATCTCTTCTTCAAAGAAAGCTTTTTGTTATTAGTAGATATTCATACTTTGGAGCATTCATTAGGTCTAGGCTGGCTTAGAGGACGTTTTTCTATCACTCTAGTGCAAAGGGAAAGGCTCTGGCTTTTTGACAACTCCAGCTACAATTTCAACTCCTATTTTGCTCTCTACTCTAAAATCTACTCATGCTGTTTTCTTTACTCAACTGTACATTATCCTACCTTCTGCTCTGACTTTTGCTTTGAATCCTTACTACATATTTGAGGAGTGGTAGCCAGGGATGACCCAGAAACAGTCTGAACATTATGCTGTCTTGAACTTAACACGAACAATATCATTTACTCACTACTTCTGTTTCGGTCTCATTGATAATTTTAGGATACAGAATACAATCAGTTTGTTTGTTAGACTATAACAACAATGATCCTCAGCTCAATTCTCTTCTCTGAAACCTCACTTTGAGCCATTCTTGCTGCCATAATTCCTTCAAAATTGGCATTAAAAAATGGTTGAATTTAACACTCTGGGGATGTGCCGTCTTTTTTGTTGTTGTTTATTTTTTCATACTGTATTTTAATTACAAAGAATTTTCCTTTCCTTCCCTCTTTCCAAACCATTCTGTCTACCCTCACCCTCAATTTCAAATGTGTGGCCTCATTTTTCAATTGCCATAGCATGTATGTATGTATTTGTATATGCATACATATTCCGACATGCCACCTACTAAATTCCCATAATCTTACTTGCATGTGTGTTTTTAGAGCTGGTCATTTGACACTGGATAAGAAACTGGTATACCTTTCCTGAGGAGGGTTAAATCTCTTGCTCTCAACTTTCTTCAGTTTCCTCCTATTATACTTTGTGTAGGGTTGAAGCCTCTTGTATTTTATCCCCAGGCCATTTTGGTGGTATCCCCCTTCTTTAGCTCACACTTTGACTGTCAGTTTGGGGAGACTTTGTGGGTGTATCTTTTGATGTTGCTAGGAGAAACAATCTCACAGCAAAATCCCTTATCCCTCGATTCTCACAATGTTTATTCACCCTCTTCTGTAATGTTACCTGAGCTTGAAGTGTGGAGCTTTTACAGATGTATCCATTGGGACTGGGCTCTACAACTACTTATAATTGATTATGGTTTTGTGTTGTGGTCTCTGTCTGTTACAAAGAGAAGACTCCTTGATGAGAAGTATAGTCTTCAACTCTCTATGGACATAAGAACAAAAGTTTATATGTTGTTGTTAGTAATTATATTTACTTAATAAATTAGTGGTTGTAGATTCTCCTCCAATATCTATGATGCTTCTAGTATTGTTTAGTTAGCTAGGTTTCCAGTACGAGGCATAGTATCCTTGTTGAAAAGATCTTAAGCTTAATTAGAGAGCTATTTGTTTTCACCCATGTATGTGATCTACTTCTGAACCTGTTAGGTTATCATACCATGCTAATCGCTGATATAGTTCATAAGCATCATTTGTTGGTGGGATTGTTTGTTGCCTCTGCCCTTTGGAAAGTCACATACAGGGACAGGGCATTAAGGTAATTCCAGCAAAGGTGCCTCTGAGGCCTGTTTCTGAAATACTTGGTGTATTCAGCAATATGGACTTACCTTCTATCTCTGATGAGGTACTCAAGGGCAAAGATAAGAAGCTATATGTTTTGGGAGACATTTAGAGTCTTAGACAGCTCTGGACAAGAACTCAAAACAGGGCTTCTCATTTTTGCTGATAGAAATCTTGTTTAGTGGTCATTGGCTCTTGGAGGTAGCATCATCAAACCAAATGAGAAAGGTTCAATGTGTGTGTGTGTGTGTGTGTGTGTGTGTGTGTGTGTGTGTGTTTATACTCTGAATTACATATATGACAGGTTTTTGTGAGAAAGAGTTAATAGTATGATTTCTTGTAGTTTTTCAGCCAACTACTTGTTATTTTACCTACATCTCTCCTCTTAGATAAAATATCCTACAGATATTTCTTATACCCATTTATTTGCATTTGTTGTATCTATTTGTTCAATGGTGAAGAATAACACTGAAAAATATTTTAATGTCTTTACTTTTAAAAATGAAATCATTAGATACCATTATTAAATTTTGAATAAAAATATATTCTGTGGTTCAACTTCTCTCTCCCTCCTTCTATCCCCTACACCTATTTCCTCCATGTAGCTTCCCCAATGATTATACCTGTTTCTATACACCATGTGTCCTTTTGCCCACCTGATGAAGCTTCCTCATCACCTAGTATTATTCTCCTTTGGTATCCTCTCTAGAGCTTCCAACTTTTCCTGTTTACAAGTATCCACATGTATATTTAGGTTAGTAATATAGTGTGTGAGAGAACACGTGATTTTTGTCTTTCCAGTTGACACAACTCCCTTACTAATATGATTGGCAGACAGATTGATTTTACAGCACATTTCTTTATTTAATTTTTCATTAAGAAAAACAATATTCCATTGTATAAACGCACATCATTTTCATTATCTCTTCATCTGTTGATGAACATACAGGCTGTTTCATATCCTTACTGTTATGATTATGGTAGTTCTGACATTGATATGTGGCAGGATATGAAGACTCTTGTCCGGGAGTGGGATACCTGTGTATTTTAAATTTTTTAAGGAACCCTTATACTAACTCACATAATGGCTGTGTTAATCTACATTTTCACTGTCAGTGAATATAGGTTTCATGTTGCCTACCTCCGCTCAGACATTTGTTGTCAGGTTATATGATAATATCCTTCCTTGCCAGGATGAAGTGGTGTCTCAAAGTATTGAATTAGGATTTCTCTGGTGATTGGGAAGGTTGAACACTCTTAAAAACACCTACTGAACAGTTGTATTTTCTCTTTTGGGTCTGTCTGTTCATTTCATTAGTCCATTTGTTGACTGGCTAACATTTGGTGTTTAATTTTGCAGGTCTATGTAAATTTTGTATATTAGCCCCTGTTCTGAAGAACAGTTAATAAAGTTTCTCTAAGTTCTTGAACTGTCTTTGTCTTGTTGATACCTTCTTTTGCTCTACCAACACTTTAATTTCATGTGGTTCTGTCTTTTGATACTTAGGGCTAGTTTCCATGCTTTTGGAGTTCAGAAAGTTCTTGCCTATACTAATATTTTTTCTTTAAGGAGTCTCAGCATTTGGATTTCTAAATCAGGGTCTTTGATCTACTCTTGAGTCATTTTTTTTTTGCACAGAGTGAAGATAAAGTTGGATTTTATTCTTCAGCAGATGGGTATCCAATTTCATGATCATGATTTGTTGAATAGACTTTCTTTCATTTGTTTATTGTATGACATTTCTTGTTGCTGTTGGTTTTGATCTTGATATATCTATTGGTGAATGTGAGGTGTGGAAGTCACCAACTACACTTGTGTATGGCTCTGTCTTCTGTTATTTTCAGTAGTACTAACTTTCAGTGGCTGAGTAGGTACAGTAGTGTTAAGTGCATATGCTCTTCTGGTCATATATTTTTAAATTGATTCCCTTTATTGTATGTGGCAGCATTTTATATCTTAGGCATCATTTTGTTTTTTAATCATTTTTTATCCAATATGAGGCTGGCCAATCCTGTTTCCTTTTTATTTTGTTTATTGAAATATCGTTTCCAGTTCTCTGACTTTTTTTTCTAGTTTCATTGTCATTGTGCTGAGTTCACTGCAGATCGAAACATTGCATTTTGTTTTCTTTTTATTTCAGTTACGTATGTCTGCATTTATTAAAAGCACAGTGTTTGAGGGAATTGGGCTCACATGCTACAGTGTGGGTATGGAGGTCATATGAGAACTTATTGGAGTTGGCTCTCTTGTGCAATAAATCCTGGGTGTTCATCTCAGTGCATAAGCTTAAAAAGAAAAAAAAGACCTTTACCTACTGAGACTCCCTATCATCTTTTGATTTTATTGTTCAATCAATCTTCTCTTTTGTTCACAAAAAAAATCAAAGAAATCATGACCATTTGCATGCATGGGCTTTTCAGCCTATCTTACTCAGTATTCCCTTTTCCCTGAGAGCCACAGCTTGATCTGTGGAGTGTCTTCTACTCCTCCAAGCACCAGTTTTTTCTTTCTCTAATTCTATGTCCATCTTGTTACTTTTACCCTCTCTCTTAGTTACCAGTTTCTTCTTTTTTCTCTGCATAACCTAGAGACTTTGCTTCTGTGATACTTTTGCACAGTCATCTACCTGGAATTCATCTCCCCTCTTACCCCAGAAGTATATTCTCTATTTCTGTAATTAGGTTTGAAGTGATAAATGGTAAAGCTTGCAGTTACATTTCATATAATTTACTTGAGTCTAAACATTTGTTGTTTTGTTTTTCTTTTGTCTTCTACTTCTGAGAGAAACATCATTGCTGGTTTGATAGTGACTATACCACTTGCTGGTTCGATAGTGACTATACTGAATCTTTAGACTGCTGTGGGTAGAGTGAATATTTCACGATAGCTACTCTTCCTCTCTGTGAATACAGAGGATCTTCTCTGTACTATTTAGTAAATTCAGAAATACTTTACATTTCTTGTTTATGTATGTGTTTCTCTTTGAAAAATCTTTTCTCTGAATTGTTTTTTATGTTTTATAAATGAAATGTACTTTTTAATGTTTTTCAGATAGTTTGTGTATGAAAAAGCTATTGAAATATCTGTTTATTATCTAGTTTGCTATTTTACTGAATTATCCCATAGTTTTCAATTGTAGACTCTTTACGAATTTCCATTCATGAACTTCTATCATCTACAAACAGGCAAATCATCCGTTCTCTTTTAACTTAGATGCATCTCTTTTATTCTTTTTTTCTATTTCATCTGGGCAGAGCTTCATTGAAGAGGAAATAAAAAGGCATCATGGGCTGAAAAAGATGATTCAATGACTAATGGAGTCTGCTACCATGCCTGAAGTCCTGTGTTTGATCCCAGTAATAAAAATAGAAGTGACTCTCGCAACACAAGTTGTCCTCTGATTTTCTCATGCTTAAATTGGCATGTTTATCCACACACATATTCATAATAAAAACCCACAATGTAATGAAATATGGAAGAGTGGGTACCATTGAATTTCTTCTGATATAGAAAATGTTTTACACATTCCTCAATTAAGTATGATGTTGTTGATAACTTTTCATTCATTATTATTTTAAGTACAATCCTTATGTGCCTAGTTTGTTGGCTGGTTGCTTTTAACAAAGACTTGGACTTCTTTATATGTTTTGGTTTTTTCTGGATGTATTAAGGTAATAAAGGGCCTCAGAAATGACTCAGGAGTTAAGAGAGCTTCTGGCTCTCCTAGAGGAATAGAGTTCTTTTCCAGAACCCATGTCTGGCAGCTCACAACTGCCTGTTACTCTAGCTTCATGAGCTCTGATGGTTCCTTCTCGTCTCTGTGTCACCCATATATACATACATATGTGAATATATATCTATATACTCAGGGAGATAAATAAAAATACTATAAGAAGAGCATATTTGTCTTTTATTTTATTGATGAAATGAACCTTATTTGTTGATCTGCCAGTGATAAGCTATCCATGCACCACATGGGAAAAAAAATCACATTTGATCATAATGTATGATTTTTCTAGTGTGAACTTCATTTATATCTATTGCTATCCTCTATGTGTTTATGCATGTGTAAGTCACATGCATCTGCATGCATGATTTACTTATGTGAGTGCAGGAAGGCATGTACCGTTTATGTGTATGACAGTCAAAGAATAATCCAGGAGACTGGTACTTAACTTTCATCATGTTAGAGATGGGTTCTTTGTTGTTCATTGCTGCGGACACCAGGGTAGTTGGACTGCAAATTTCTAGTACTTTCTATACTTATATCTCATCCTTCTGTTAGAGTACTGGGACAACAGACATGAACAAAATGCTCAGGTACTATGTGAGTTTTGGGGGTTAGTTTACTAAGCCAGCTGTAATTTTGACTTCAAGTTTACTGGCCTGGGTATTTATAATTTCTCTTACGTCAGTGTGTATCAATGCTATTCTCACTGTTAGCATCCTGATCCTGGATCAGGGGCCCAGTTGCTATTAAAATAATTCCATAGCTATCCAAAAATTGTGTCCTTTAAGAAATGGAAGCCTAAGAGTTCCCAGAAAATGACTTCAGCATAATTAATGTAATGAAGCAGGGAAAAACAGTGGTGAGAGACACCCTCCACACAGACATTGGATATTAAGAGACAGACCATAGCATATCAAATTATAACTTCAAACTATAACTGACTTCTCTATCCGTTATTTGCAAAGTAGTCCTTAAAAATCCACGGTATTCCTAATTTCCAACCTCTTCCCTTCCTAGATATTGACACATCAGTTATTTGTCTGATGCCATGACATAATTTTCTTCTGCCGTCATATAGGAAAGCTCTGAGTTATTAAACATAGAGGAAGTGTTCGAATTCCAGATGAATACAAAGAGTACGGAGGTTCTGAGTACCCTGAACTTTGACTACGCTGGCACTGAATAATTTAGAAGCAAATATGATGACACACATTAAGAAGCCTCAGCTGACAGCACCCAGTAATTCCACTTTCCTGGATGGTGGCCAAAAGTCCCTTAGTTATGGCTTCTTTATTTTAATGTGACCGATTCATATTTTACCTTAATGATTTTTGTAAAACTAATTTAATTTTATTGCAAAGTGTACTTTTATCTAAAGTTGTTTGCATTTCATAGAAGATTGTAATCATTTTAACTTACCTATCATTTTTCTTGCTAAATGGTAACCTCAATCATTTTGTTGTAAGCTTTTTCTGTGTCAGAAAATTTAACTGATATTAAACCATGTGATTAAAAAGGAAGCTTACTTATAGGTACATATTAATATGCAAAGCATTATGCAAATTCTACATGTAACATTCCTTATTTAATGTTCACTCTGTGGTAGACAGAGAACTTCTAGTTTTACTTTTATATCCCAGCTCCTTATAAACAAGCTCAATCAGTCTTGATGGCAACACTAAGATGTTTAAGGCATCCCGGGTAAGTCAGTGCTTGGGCACCTAGGGAGATATGCATACTCACCTGCTACAGAAAAGTAGGATTTTTTTTTTTCTGATTTACAAGGGTGTTGTACAGATTGAGACAATTTTTCTCTATTTTCTTCTCACAAAAGTTTATCTCGCAATCATTTTCCTCTCTGTAAATGGCAATGCCTTTTTTTTATTTTTTTACATTAAAAACCCTCAGAGCCAATGCCAATGGTCATTTTCTCCATTTTTTTCCACGATCCCTACAGACAGTCTTAGTCTATGCGTTCATGGTACAGATAAAATTTTTCCACTCAGTATATATTATTGCTATCTAGTCAGAGGTCAAAGTTGTACTGGAATTCTTATTGTATAGATTAAGTTAATGGGAAAAGGGATAGGTTTTCATAATGTGTATAAAACAACTTAAAAAGGAAGACAGCTTAAACAGTTGTATTCTACAACACAGACAGACAGACAGACACAGAAAATGAGGTTGATTAAATTATAACACTTGGATATGGATCTAGCTAAGAAATGTTCATTAGTAATACCTCAAGAAACACTTCCATGAAAGCATGCATGGGAGGAATTTCTAAATAGTCAACTTAAGGACTGAAAATGTGGGTTGGACCTTATATAGACATAGGTGGTAAATGTTCCGCGTGGGGTACATAGCCACAAGCTCTGCCTTTAGATCTGCTCGGTGATGATAATTGCTCACATTACTGTATGTTTATATTTCTATGAGCTTTGCTAATAATTTTATTGATTCTGTGAGTTTCTTAGTATTCCTTAAAATGTCCCATCTTGATAAATTATCTGCAGTGAATTTTGTGTCTTGAAGTCATGGACTCTGAATGAAATAAAACATTAATCTTCTCTGTGGAGACAAAAGATCAAAATTTATAAATGAATGCCTCGGTGGAGTAAAAAAAACATATTCTCACATACAATTTCAAAATGGAGAAAAAATTGTTACTGATAATTGATAAGTCAGTTTTAAATCTCAATCCTTTGCAACATTAGGATTCTATTGTGAACCCACATATATCAATGATGAATTTTAAATACCCAGAGCCTAAGAATGTTATTTTATTCATAGAAAGAATATTTAAAGAGATAATTAGGTGAACTTTTCAGAGGAGTAAATTTAGACACAGATACACTGTAGATTTGTAGAGACATGGAGAGGGTTGCTTTGTTAGAAATCTTCCTGACACCTACAGATTAAGCATTCAGGTTATTAAATTTATCCCCCAGATAACAAACTTCTGTAGTTGAAGCTTACTCCCATAAACTTCTCGATTATGCTAGTTCAATTCACTAATGCAGAGATAATAATGTTGACAGGTATTTAAGTTCATAGGAATCCTGAGAGAGGGAGACCAGGGGTAACAATAGAATACCTCTGGGCAGTTCAGATTCAGGAGTAGTAAGACGAAACCACAATTTGCCCTTAGTCAAGGAGACCTGAACTATAATGCATTTATGTCCTCTCATCTCAGAAAGTGAGGTGACTTTGTACAAAATACAAAGTGAAAGTTGCTAAGCATAGACTATTGAGAATGTTAATGATATCTGTGTTGTACAAGGAAGTCGCAAATCAAGACCTCACAGAGTTTTTTTTTTATTCTTGGCATTCCTTTATTATAAAAGAATAAATTCAATTGTATTTTATTAGCATAATATCTTAGAAATACTATATTAACATAATTTTAAAAATAACATCATTGTGTAGCCTTATTGATACTGTATACATGCAATTCTAGGTGTTAACTTACATTTCAGAGTATAATGTCTGTTGGTTATTTGAACATGCTGTAATCATGCATTTTAGTTGAAGTGGGGATTAGACTAGTTTTACATGGTAATGTGTATAAAAATAAGCATTTAGTAATCAGGAATTTACAAAATCTCAAGTTATTACTTGATAAATAATAGTCCTTGATAAATAAGGACTGTAACAGTGCATGTGCTTTTTTTTTAACATATGCTGAGCCCTATTCCAAATTAAGTCACATAGACAATGAAAATCATATTGTATCAAATAAAAAGACCTTTCTCACACAAAGTTTGTTGATTATTCAAATTGGTTCCTGAGCATAGGAACTCTTGCTTTTACAAAGCACTTACAAAAACTGGCGTCTATATTAGCTAAAATAAAAAAACTAAGGTTTTCTTCTCTTGACCTTAGAAGCTCATCCTTCTGGAATATGTCTTTGCATCTTGTCGAAGTGTTTACCTTCCTAATCACCTCCTGGTGTTTTAGTGAAGTTCCCTTTTGCTGGTCTAAAGAGTTCTTCTGGCCCTTGGTATTTGCACACAGAATCTAAATATTTGTAAGAGTACTTGCTCCTGCTCTTTCCTCCTCAGTTAGCAAAGGCAAACATCAGTTAGCCTCAGACTGCCACCAGCATGGAGGGAAGAGCGGTTAGTCTCCTGACATCTGTACTTTAGCAAGCCAGACTGTTTATTCACTCAGTCATCAGTCATTGACAGGCACTCACATCCAATAGGTACCATATTTCCTCTGGGAAATTTAAGAGTTTTACTCAAGTTCAGAAGCAGATGTCAGTAAACACAGGTGATTCCACATGCTGTGCCCGTCCCCCCTCCCCCCCCGCCACATGTAAGGCATATTAGTGAATGCTGCATCAACCTGACCAGGAGTTTAGGATACCACCGTAGACAGAAGAGAGGTGGAGAAAAGAGTAATGATGTTGCCAGAAATTCTGGAACTCTTAGTTTTTCTCTTTGTTTTAGAAAAATGAGATGACTCTAACAAACAATAAACTCAACATATGAAAATGTAGAATGTGAAACATGTTTGTATGTATACATTATTGGAACCATTGACTCCAAGTAAAACTGTGATCCATAATCTCTAAGATATTTCTTAGGCTGCTAGTTAAAAATTCAGTCTTATTGTCTTTCCCAGGAATAACCTCTTTTTCTTCCATGAAATGCTGGTCTGGTCAATTGCTAGAGATTAATTTGAAACTTCTAGAAAATTCTATACTGAAATTAGACTACAAGGCCTTTTTTTTTATGAGGAGAGAAGGCAGACCCATGTATTTCACTTAGATAAAATCCTTTGAGATACACCCATTTCTTAGATGTTATTTCCTTCTTTTCCTTTGCATTTACCTTATTCTATCACCATATTGATATTTTCCAGAAAGCTACTTCAATATATGCAATGATATGCACAGTTTTAGCCAACATTATATGAAGACAACAATTGACATTGACATCTATATAGATAATCAGTTTTGCATCTTTGAATGACAAACATGGCTTTATTCTACATCCCATTTACTAGATGTCTGTGGGGAATTCAAAGATTTTATTTTTGAAGACTTTAAATGCATCAGTTTTAACAAAAACCATACAACGTCCCTGACATTGCCATGCTTTCCTTCTGGACGATTTGCTGCTACATTTGGAGCCATGATCCACTTTGAGTTATGAAAGTTGCTTTTTCTCTGTTGTTTTATTTTGTCTTACCTACACATACACTTAATCATTCAAGCACCGTTGACTCATTCATTCAATTGGAGGAAGAATCTCATGTGTCCTAGGTTGCCCTGGCACTCCCAATGTTTCCAAGGATTGATTGAATTTCTCATCTTCCTGTGATTACCTGCTGAGATTACAGGCATGCACTCTAATGCCTTCTTTGTGTGATCTTGTACTGAAGCAAAGGCTCCAAACATGCTATGTACACGTTCTACACACTGAACTACTGCCCTGGCCCATTCACTTATTGTATTTGAGTTCATTGCTTCCCCACTTTCATCTTTATTGAAAATCAGTTCATGTACACATAGGTCTACATTTAAAAAATCCCATTTCTTTGATCTAGGTAGTTTTGTGATTAACTTATAACTACACTGACTAGATCATTATCATTTCATTTTATTATCACTTCATAATAGGTTTATAAATAAGTCTGCCTTTGTTCTCCAATACACATTTTATTCAATTATCTGACCTATTCTACAAACTTTGCATCTCTTCACATTTTAGAGTGAGCTCAACAAGTTTCTATAAAAGACACGTCAGGAGTTTAATTTAATATGCATTGAATTTCTATATCAATTTGGTTCTCATATTTTATCTGTTTTTTATGTCTCTCAAATGTCTCTGAGAATCAGAAAATGTACTTTTGCTAAGAATATTTCACTCTGATGAAGTCTCTGAAATTGAGGTTATCGAGGAAAATTAAGCCTTAAATCAGCTGGTAAGTTAGATTTTAGCAGCTGAAGGGCAAAATGAAGCAAAAAATAAAGGTGAAAATGTTTATCTATAGGCAGAATCAAAGACATTACATTATTACCTGTTATTCTGATATTTTATTGAGTTCTTATTTTAATGACAATAATTTATTAACAGTAATAATGTTTTATTCTGAGTTTGAGTCTCCTGGCTTTATTCCTTGAAGCTGATTGTTAGTGCACATAAAATTATCGTCAGTATTCAATTTTTTTTTCAGCTGTAGCACAGGACATCAATGCAGTCTAAAGCAAAGGATTTGGTGCAAATAATGTTATAAAAAACTTAGACTGTGTTAATTATATGAAAACGCTCCTTCTAACATTGCAGATGTTAGGGATTATGATGATTTTCTTTCTGTCAGGTTACATGGATGATGGGACAGTAGAGCTAGCATCAAGACTGCAGTGAAGGTTGTCTTTCAGAGCCAAGGCTGAGACTAGAAAGAAGGTGTGGTGCACAGTTAGGCACATCCTATTCCCAGTGTTTGTTGCCGATCTTAGTAATTTTTCTAACTTTTCCTTTCAATAGTTATTAATGTTGATTTTCAGCTTGCAGAGGTACAACATCAACTAGGGGAGGCACCTGTAGCCCTGCTTGTGAGGAATAGTCCAGATTAGATAAATTTAAGCCAGGAGACTTGCTTTGCCTCTGGTGGCAGCAACATTTTGTGGGTTGCAATACAAGACTGAATAAAAAAGTACTCGTGAACTGAGCACAAGGGTTGACTGCTGATGTAATGTGTCCGGTCACCTCCTCAAGCTTGTGCTACTGTGACTTCCCTGTCATGAAGGAAAGTGTCGTGCTATGATGAGGCAAAATAATGCCCTAGGGTGTTGCTTTTGCTGTACATTTTGTTACAACAATGATAGAAGTAGTTAAGACACCCCCCTTTCCTATCCTTTGCCAGGCTAACAAGGCTGCTGTTAATATTTCCTCTTTCATAAGACCAGGTAATTTGGCATGTTGTGCTCTGGTTCTCTTTGCATAAGTGTTTATCAGTGGAGTCTAATGAGGAGCTTGGATCTGTAATTTCTATCTACCTAACCATCCATCTATCAATCTCTTAGTGACCATGTATCTTCTTTCATCTACCATCTCTATTCATCAATCATCTAACTAATCTTTCTCTTTCGTTTAGGTTTGTCCTTTTCTGCTTAATTTTACAAACTTCAATATAAAAAAACTATACTTTTCATGAAAAAAAAATCTCCTGTCAAAAATAACCAGACCCAAAGTCTATACATTTCAGTGAACATCTATAAAGTAAGAATAGCCATTTAGAATGGACATTTTGTAGCCTTACATTGCACTTTACATTTCATTATGGAATATATTTTATGTACTTATATATCACTAAAAACAAAAATTCCATAGCAGGATTAAAAATAGATTTATATCAACTTTCATAACTTATATTTATACATGTGTTCTGTATTGCATATCCCCTAATATGTAATATGTGTAGCCCTACTTGTTCTTTATTCTCCATGTAAGAATATACCAACATGTACATTTATTTGTATGTGAACATATGTTACCACATAGAAGGGTGAGCATGCAGTTCTCTTCTGTCTAAAATTGCGTCATCTTACTTGATATTATGTATCTTAAATGTATTAATGTTCTTACAATGATTGTGATCACATTTTGTTTCAATCTAAATCGTGTTTAGATTTTCATTATCCATTCATATGTTGAAGGACATCTAGGTTAATTCCAATTTTCTGCTATCATGAACAAATCAGTAATAAACATGGGAGGTAAAAATATTTCTATGGTAGTTTATATAATCTCTGGGTATAAATTTTTAATGATCTTTTAATCCTGCAAATATTAAATTTTTATTCAAAATTTAGTGTTTCCAATGTTATTCAGAACCAATTTTTCTGTCCATATTATAGTTCTCTTGTTTATATTATCTGGTGATTAGTTGTTTTTCTTGAAGGCTTATTTGTATTTTCATCTTTCTCCTGTCTTAACGTGGTGCCTTGCCCCTTTAGTTCCTTTAAGAAGAACAATGTGATAGTAAAACATGTTTTCTTCCTTTGTTATTAATTCTACGATTTGCATTGTTTCTTCTTGGTTTATGTAATATGCAACTGTACGGATTGATAAGTATTGCTTAAGTTTGTCTTCTTATTCATACATATGTCATTTATTTGCTTGGAAATTTTTGACACTAGTAATTCTATGAGTAGTTTTTTGAGTTCTTTTGTAAAATACAAATTTTCCTATGGACATGTTTG
Organism: Myodes glareolus; assembly: GCF_982192425.1. Classification (NCBI taxonomy): domain Eukaryota; kingdom Metazoa; phylum Chordata; class Mammalia; order Rodentia; family Cricetidae; genus Myodes; species Myodes glareolus. The sequence goes on from NC_142048.1 coordinate 61,183,796, forward strand.
CTACTTTCAGTTGCTCAAATGTTGGGAACTGCTTGCTGTAATTCCGACATGTGGCTCTCCCCTCTTTGGATACAAAGCTACTTGAACCACTTCTTTCAGATGTTCTGATTTTCTGGGCTTTATCTTTGCAACTGTCTCTTCTCTAAAGGCTGTTTTCTGCTAGCATGTCTACCAGGGAACTCTGCACCCATACTCCAAGTCTCCAACACTGGAAAAGATAGGATAGTGGGTCCTATCTTCATTTTCACCTTTAACTGTTTCACTAGGAAAGTATCTAGGGAGAAAGTTGTGTGCATCTAAGGCCTTAATCTTTCATTTCTGTTGTACCAAGGATCATTGCTTTCTGTCAGATATTTATATTATTTTTCATGCATTGAGAGCTTTTGCATTGCAAGTCAAGGCTCTCATTTATTTACAAAGGCAGATTGTTCTACTGTTGAGACACTGTCGGCCCCCTAACTACTTGATAAAAACAGATTTACACACACAAACAGAGACACACATTGTTTATGTTGCTATTTGTGTATTCATTAGTGGGAAGATACATCTTGGCCAAGCGCAGATTTCTTGATTACTTTCTTCGTCTTACACACACAATGCGACAAAAGCAAGTTTGACAATCCTTGAGACATTCTGAAACTTATTTGATTGCACTTTAATGATCCATACATATGTAGTCAAAGAGATTACTTAACAAAAGTAAGTTCACACATATTATTTATAAATGCATTAGACATATTTTCCAGTCACTACTATGCAACCAATATTGAGTAGCAAAAGTTTCTTACCACAAACACTACTGGGCCCACTATGTTTTCATTTCAATGATCTTCACCACTGTCGTCCTGCTATTCTTGTAATCTTTTAACTGTTTTTTCTTTGTTTGCTTGTTTTTGTTTTGTTTTTTGCTGCTTTGAGACAGGGTTTTCCTGTGTAGCTTTGAAGCCTATCCTGGAACTTGATCTGTAGTCCAGTCTGGCCTTGAACTCACACAGATCAGCCTGCCTCTGCCTCTGGAGTGCTGGGATTAAAGGTGTGTGCCACCACGGCCCAGCAATCTTTTACTGTTAATTCATCATATCCCTGGTATCCTGATATGCATGCCCTTTCTCTTTCTCTCTCCTTTCTTGTCATCCTTCAACTGTTGATTCATCTTTTTGCTGGCACCCTGATATTCTTATTCTTGCCCTCTCCCTCTCTCCGTCTGTCCCTTCTTCCCTTTTCTCTCAGTCTCCCTTCTTTAGAAATATCTTCTTTTTTTTCTAGGAAATTGAACCAGCATTGAACATTGAAAGCTTCATGAAAAACATTTCTTCCAAGGAATGTAGATTTAACAGGGCAAAGGTCATATCTCGGACTCCAGCAAAGAGGCTTTAAATCAAGGTTGAAATACTCCAGAGATATATTCCTGCTGGGTCTCACTGCTATTCAGACCTCACCTCCCTCTTATATTCTTCTCCCCACCACAAGTTCCTCTCCACACATTCTCACTGACTGACTCAGAAGTCTCTTTCTTCACTAGGAAATGTTATAGGAAGTGGTTTGGAATGAGCTGGTCAAACGTATAGCTCATTAACTTCCCATAAAGAGCTTTCTGTGAGTGCTGGTGTGGACACTTCTCTGTTCATACTTGAAACAGTGAGATCCTGGAATATCTGCTTCTCCCTTTCTAGCAGTCAGTCATCAAGGAAATATAAAGTACTTTTGTTTATTTGTTCATTGTCATGCAAAGATACGGTTCTTTTCTGAAATCATGGCGTATAAAACAATAGAAAGGCGACATGAGTCCATAATTCTATAGTGTCAGATCTATATCTTAACAAAAGACTTATTCTCATATATATATTCAAATCACAGGATGGAATATAATGAAATACGAGAAAATTCGTCTCATGTGGGGAGATTTCAGAGACTTGGCAGTCATTTTCTCTCACCTAAACATTACGATTTAAGACATCTTACCTTTTGTGTGGTATAAATCAAATATGTCAAAAGTCAAGCAGGTGTTGAGTAACAAGTGAAATGGCATAAATATGATGATTTTTTTAAAAAAATAATTTAAGTTAGAATAGGCAACTTGCTGCATTCTTGTTTAAAGACTGATAGGAAAAGCAAAGCAAAGCATTTCTGAACAGAGAAAGAAAAAGTTTCTAAAGAAGAAAGCTAATGTATCTAAACAACCTAAAGCAAAGGAAAATGGTGGACTGAGGTAAACTGATATTAACTCTCTGTCCTCATTAAGTACTAAGACCGTTCACTGTAAGAGAACAGCAGGAGGCCCGTAGGCCCACAGGAGGAAGTTACTCCAGAGGAATGAGCTCACCCTCACATGCTCTCCTACGTGGTACTCCTGAACCTTACCTCTTATGTGCTGGTTCTCCAGAGGAATGAGCTCACCCTCACATGCTCTCCTATGTGGTACTCCTGAACCTTACCTCTTATGTGCTGGTTCTCCAGAGGAATGAGCTCACCCTCACATGCTCTCCTACGTGGTATTCCTGAACCTTACCTCTTGTGTGCTGGTTCTCCAGAGGAATGAGCTCACCCTCACATGCTCTCCTACGTGGTACTCCTGAACCTTACCTCTTGTGTGCTGGTTCTCCAGAGGAATGAGCTCACCCTCACATGCTCTCCTACGTGGTATTCCTGAACCTTACCTCTCGTGTGCTGGTTCTCCAGAGGAATGAGCTCACCCTCACATGCTCTCCTACGTGGTACTCCTGAACCTCACCTCTCGTGTGCTGGTTCTCCAGAGGAATGAGCTCCCCCTCACATGCTCTCCTACGTGGTATTCCTGAACCTTACCTCTTGTGTGCTGGTTCTCCAGAGGAATGAGCTCACCCTCACATGCTCTCCTACGTGGTACTCCTGAACCTCACCTCTCGTGTGCTGGTTCTCCAGAGGAATGAGCTCCCCCTCACATGCTCTCCTACGTGGTATTCCTGAACCTTACCTCTTGTGTGCTGGTTCTCCAGAGGAATGAGCTCACCCTCACATGCTCTCCTACGTGGTACTCCTGAACCTCACCTCTCGTGTGCTGGTTCTCCAGAAACCCATGATGATTTTCCCACCCTATCAGAAACTCTAAATACTTCCTGTTGCTCATTCTTTCCTTCTGCTCTGTGTAAGTGCATGGAGACTTTGGCAAAAAGCCAAGAATGTTTTGTATTCCCTTTGATAAGCAAACAATTAAAGAAAAAAAGCAAACAGGCTTTCTCTGTGAATATACGTTGGGGAGTTTGAGTGAAACCGCAACACATTTTTATGAATCCTCTATGGATTCAACTTTGCTTCTTGCTGTGAGGTATCCTGGCGTTTCGATATTTGTGCTTAATTACCTAAACAGATGGTGCTGAGACACACCAACACTCATTATGATACTGTAAAAATGTATATCACCTGTGTTTCCTTTAGTTTCCTTACACTGGAGTTCTGTCATTTTGTGACTTCATTCATTTCAGCTAACACTGGCAAGAAGATATTTTCATAGAACAAATATGTAAGGAATGCATATCAGGAACTACACAGACCTTGACTTTGTGGGTAACCATATCTTGTTAGTCTCTTGATGTGTAGAATACTTGATATGCCTGGGGTCATGTCATATTTAAACCCATGTGAAACATTTGTGCCGGCTAACACAGCCATAAAGGACAATCATTTTTATGTGCATTGTAAAGTAATTTAAGGTTCAAATGAGAATATTTATTGCACAGAAGTAAAGCATTTTCATTGTTCTTTAACTCACTAACATTTTATATTTCATCGAACATTCTTAGTAGAAATTTACATTAAATTTAAAATTAGAAGTGTATGTGTGTTTGGGACTTTTCCATGCAAAAAATAGGGCCACATATTGGCCACTTAGATGTGTAATTAAGAAAGCCTTTAACCTTGTTGTCTGGATAACTAAAGAAACAGAGTGTTGTCTTATGTCAAAAAGTCTGTTTTTAAAACTGATGAAAACCCTTCCTTAACTCTGGATCAGGTTTTCTAAGTCTTGTTGCTCCAGAGAGCTTGGCCATGTTGATTGCCTCCTTACTGTGTGCTGGTCAGACTTCTTAATGAGACCACAAAGACATCACCTGCTGTCACCAGCTAGAGTAATGGTGGGAGACAAAACAAAGAGCCAATCTTGAAAATTTTGTCTCTTCTTCTCCTGATCATTTCCTGTGGCGCTCTCTAGTTCCAGGTCCTCTGGGAAAAGGGGACTTTCATGTCGGGGGATGTTGAGTTCTGTTCTTTTCGCTGAGTCCTGTCATGTCATCAGTTTCCAGCCTTCTGCTATGCCCACTCCCCCACTCCATCCATCTTCCAAGTTACCCCATGGTTAAGACGTCAGACGTGTTTGTAGGATGACACAGACCAAAAAATGGCAGAGGGAAGGAAGTCCATGGACAGGCCAAATATATATTGTGCATATGTTTGAAGTCGGATGGATAAAGATGACATTTTTTATCACGAGAAAAAAGGATGAATTATTTAACATACAGAACTGGGCCAATTGGCTATCCATGTGGAAAAGGAAGACAAACTAAATCCCTACCTCACAGCGTGTAGACTAATAAAATCCAGATGAATTAAACATTCAGATGTCAAGAATGGGAACCCAGAGTCACTGAATGAACTGTGGGTGGATATACACTGCTGGCAAGGAGAGGGAAGGCAAAGACTGCGAGAAACTGCCTGCATTATAAGGATTTTCTATGAGTCATAAAGTATAATATTGGCAAGTGCTTTGAAGCATGCAACACACATTGCTGACATTCATTTCATAAATAGCTCGCAATATTAAAAATAAATACAACAGTCGAAAAGTATGTAGTATGCCTAATTGTTATTAACCACTAGAAGTAAGCAACCAAAATTTAGGGGAGAAATAAAAAACAATAAAAGAAAAAAAAGAAAAAATATGATACAAATTCTAGTTTGCCTTTAAATGTAGGAATTAGTTTGGATTGTGTTCTTTGCAAAATTTTTAGTAAATTTAATCCCCATGTACAAAAGTGGGGTTACTTTGGTTGCCGATGGTGAGGACTTCAGTACATTGTATTAAAACAATGAGGAAGATGTATACTTAAATATAAATTTTCTTAAAGTGCTTACTGCAGGTAAAATTTACAAGTATCATAATGTTAAAATGGTCAAACATTAAAAACAATAAATACACTCACCATAAGGAATAGTCACCAGGAGGTGGTGGTACATGCCTTTAATCCCAGCACCCGATAGGCAGAGGCAGGTGGATCTCTGTGAGCTCGAGACCAGCCTGGTCTACAAGAGCTAGTTCCAGGGCAGGATACAAAGCTACAATAAAACCCTGCCTAGAAAAACCACCAACAACAAAAAATCTTCTTTCCCAAGTCGCTTTTGGTCAGGATATTTGTTAGAGCAACAGAAATTAAGCTGTAGATAATAGACATATCACAATATTAAAATTTCTGTTTTTTGAAAATGCTGATAAACAGACAAGACTAGCTTCACATATACTGTCTTGACTTCAGCAAGCTGCTAGTAATTTCTGATAGTATCCTAAATAAAAATGAGGAAATGGGTAACATGTACAATTTAATTATAGAAACAACTATGCCCACAGTTTGTTGACTGCAATGAGTCCAGTTGAAAATAATTATCTACAAACTAGTAAATTGATTCCAAAATCTTCTTCTTGATCCTTTTGGATAAACATGTTATCAATAATTTGCATAATGAATGAAAGAAATAGTTATGATCCTTTCCTTTTAATTTTTATAAGCTTATTAAACACGGAATAGAGTTGAAACAAATATATAATTTAAAATCTGATCCTATCTTTTGCCTTACATAAGCTTTTCAGTTTCAGGAGGTCCCTTTTATTAATTGTCTATCTCAGTGTCTGTGCTATTGATGTTATAATCAGGAAGTAATCGTCTGTGCCTAGATGTTCAATGCTACTTCCCACTTTCTCTTCCATCAGCTTAGTGTATCTGGATTTATGCTGAGGTCATTGATCCAATTGGACTTGAGTTTGTGCATCACCATAGATATGGATCTATATACACTCTTCTATATTTTGACATCCAGTTAGGACTTGAATTTGTGCATGGCCATAGATATGGATCTATATACACTCTTCTACATTTTGACATCCAGTTATGGCAGCACCATTTGTTGAAGATGCTTTTTCCCCCATTGTACCATTCTGGACTATTTGCCAAAATTCAGGTAATTATAGGTGTGAGGATTTATGTAAGGGTCTTCGATTTGATTCCATTGATTTACATGTCTGTTTTTATGCCAATACCAAGCTGTTTTTATTATCATAGCTCTATAATAGAGCTTGAAGTCAGATAAGGTGATACCTCTGGAAGTTCCTTTACTGAACAGAAATGTTTTAGCTACCCTAGGCTTTTTGTTTTTCCATATGAAGTTGCATATTTTTATTTTAAGTTCTGTGAGGAATTGTGTAAGGATATTGATAAGGATTGCATTTAATCTGTAGATTGCTTTTGGTAAGATTGCCATTTTTACTATGTTAAACTTACCTATCTGATGTAGGATTCTCCTCTGTATGCAGTGAATATGTTTTATTACCGTTGGTTAATAAAGAAGTTGCTTTCAGTCAATGGCTTGAAAGAGTAAAGTGGAAAATCTGAACAGAGATATAGAGAGAGTAGGCAGAGTCAGAGAGTCGCCACTTAGCCAAGGAAGGAGAAAATTGCCTGCCCTGGAACCTTACCAGTAAGCCATAAGTCTCATGGTAAAATACAAAATAATAGGAATGGGTTAATTTAAGATGTAAGAGTTTGTTAATGAGAAGACTAAGCTATTGGCCAAATAATGTTTTAACTAATACAGTTTCTATGTGATTATTTTGGATCTGGCCAGTTGGAGAGCTAATGAATGGTTTCAGTCTACACCTATCACAAGCTTCATTTGTTAAAACCCAAGCAAAATATCACTGTAAGCATTGGGTGTGTCAACCATACTCCAGGCCTTACTCTCAGAAGAAGTTAAACAACACAGAAAATACTCCCATTTTTTTAAAAATGTATTTGTGCAGACCCTGGTTGATTTATTTTGGTTTAAATTTGTTTTGTTTTGTCTTTAAGAAATAGAAAGAAAATAAATTTGGATGCATAGACAGTGGTAGAATCTCAAAGTAGTTGAAGAGAGGTGAGAATATAAACTAAATATACTGTAGAAACAAGTAAAAATAACATCATTAAATTATATGGAAATGTATTGTTAGGATATAGTTGTTTTTGTTTTTGTAATTTTATTCTTCTCACATATATGACCTCCCGACCTCAGGTTTGTTTCCCTTACCTCCCCCCAGTCTTCCTGACTACCACCTTCCCTAGGTTCACTCCACCCACACCCCACACTTATCTTCTTTCAGAAAAGGGAAGGCCTTCCAGGAACTTCAACCAAACACAGCACAATATGCTACAACAATACCAGGTACATATCTTTATATCAAGGCAGGATGAGATGATCCAGTAGGAGGCAAAGGGTCCCCATAGGCAGACAAAAGAGGGGGTGACAGCTTCTTCTCCCACTGTCAGGAGTCCCACAAGAATACTAAGTTACAAGCTATAAGGTATATGTAAACAATCTAAGTCAGATCTCTACATGTCCCATGAGTCCTATTTTGTCAATTCTGTGGGGGACCATGTTTTTGTGGTGTCCTTGACTTCTCTGGTTCCTCCTATTCTTCTTCTCTCTTCCACAGGACTTCCGGAGCTCAATCTAAAGTTTGACTGTGGGGACTTGGCATCTGCTCCCATCAGTTGCTAGATGAAGTCTCTCCTTTACTCCCCGAGAACTTGATCCCTCATATTCACAAACCAGCCTGGCCCAATACGCTCTTGAATTCTAGTCTATCACCTCCTCCCAGGGAGATCTTCTGCCTCCTCTCCTCTTGATCCCTCAGGGAGACTAACAGGGATGGATTTATTTTCTTTTTTTTCCATTCACCACTTTTCTTATTAAACTAGAATATTTCAAACCTTCATGTCTTCTCATAATCTGCAAACAAGTTTTTATGGCAGTGATCTTTTAAAAAAAACAACAAACAAACAACCAATAAATGCAGACAATTGCCTCTTAATAAAACCACTTCCTTTATTTCTTGGAGGTCATTATGTGAGTAGCAAGCACAGATAAACACACTAAATTTTCAGACATTCATTTCTTTTTTTTTAAAGTAAATTTTATTAAATTATAAAAGTTTCCATTTCCGCCCCTCTTCTCAACACTCTCCCACTCCCCCCACTCCCTCTCCTCCTCCCTCTTCATCCCTTAGGGCAGTCAGGGTTTCCTGCCCTGTGGGAAGTTCAAGTTCCTCCCCCCTCCCTCCAGGTCCAGGAAGGTGAGTATCCAAACAGACTGGATTCCCAAAATCCAGTATATGCAGAGGAAACAAGTCCCAGTATCATAGTCAATGGCTTTTCAGAAAGACTTCGGGCCAGCCACATTCAGAGAATCCGGCCAAATTCCGAGAATCTGGTTAGATCACGTCCTCGTTCAGTCCCAGTCCAACTGGCCTTGGTAAACTCTCATTAGATCTGTTCCCTTGTATCAGTGGGTGATAGCATCCCTCGCAGTCCTGATTTCCTTTTTCATGTTCTTCCTCCTTCTGCTCCTCATTTGGACCTTGGGGGGCTCAGTCCGGTGCTCCAATGTGGGTCTCCGTCTGTTTCGCCGTCCTTTGCCAGATGAAGGATCTATGGTGATAAGCAAAATATACATCAGTATGGTTATGGGCCAAGGCCGGTTCAGGCACCCTCTCCTCTGTCCAGAGAACAATCTGGGGGATCTCTCCTTGGACCTGGGATCCCATATATAATCAAGTCTCCAGTAAACCCTAAAATGATTCCCTTAGTTGAAATGAGGTAGGAAATAGACAAGAGTCCCAGGTAACCTCGGGTGCATGGGGGTGGGGGGGGGTGGGAGGGTTGATGGAAGGGGAGAGGGATAGAGAGAAGGGAGTAGGGGAGGAATGGGGAAAGCTCGGTGGCCTGGGATGGGGGGGGAGGGAGGAAGGATGAATATGGGATCAGGGAAGAACAGACATTCATTTCTTAGATTGCATCATCCCTCTGTTCTTTCTACAGACTCTGAAGCCTGTTAGTGCTTTGTGTAAAAGTTAACTTACTCTCATTCTCTTATTTGAAATGAAAATCTCATGTGTATATCACTCATAATATGCTGATAACTAAATGAAAACATTTCTTTCTAATCTAGGCACTTCTTCAGAGGTACGATATGGGTACTCTTATGTCAGATGGCTGGCTGGCCTTTGGAACTCACACCTAGCCCATGAGTGAACTAAGCACAGTGCCCTTTGATTCACATACCAGTATGGTCTGCTAGTGTCTGCAAAGCAAGAGATGACTTACAATAGTCTCATTTTCTAGAGACTCCCAGTCTTTTGTATTTTAGAAGTGTTTCACAGGTTCATAGTTCCTTATTCAGTGTGTTAACCACATTTTCCTCTAATAGACAATTAATTCCCACCTCCTTTGATGTCGCATGAATTTTCTTGAAATCTGGAGTGACAATGAAGTTCTAAAAAGTTATTTGAACTATTCCTTTCCTATTTTCATATTTTTGGGTCCTGTGTGAAACTCACTATGTGTCTGGGGTTGTCCCAGAATTCCTGGTCCTTTAACCTCCATGTCCCAAGCAGTGGGATTTCAATGATTCTGTACCGTACCTTACTGTGACAGGGACTGTGTTCAGTGATTACTGCATGCTAAGCAATTGAAATACCAAATGAGCCAACATCTCCAGGTTCACTTTAAGATAATTCCATTTCTTAAATGCCTTTTCTACAGCTTCGAACATAACCTTTACCGCTGTGCACCAAGTCTTATCAGTTTGCTGTCTTCACTGGGCTCCTGTTCCAATAATCATCCTCTGCAATGATGGGTAACGTAGTAGGATATTGCTTTCCCTGCTTCCTGACCTCTAAAGTCATTGAAGAATAGAGTGAAACACAACCTTTTCTCACCTTGGCGTTGATTATGTTGCTTAATGATAAAGCCCCTGGAACAATAACTCGTAATAATTACTAAACCAAAGTTTGGCCAACTATGGTCCTTTTAAATAAACTTCCAGCTACCATGATGGAATTAAAAACCTAAAGAAATTGCCAGGACCACCTTCTTGAGAAAAGTGTAGTCATGGTACTAATCGCAAACTGTTTCAAAGGCAGGGTTGAGCTAAGACATGCTTGTGTTTCTGTGTATAAGACATGTATCATCATAGGATTGTCCTAGTGGTTTTATGGGTTGTCAAATTTTAAAAACAAGGCAACAGGTAGGGACAAAATCTTTCAGCCTGAGAGAAACATCATTTCCATCACACATAAGAATTATTGGCTAAGAGCCCTTTCCATATTTTGAAGTTCAATTGCATACTGTATTTGGAATTAGAAAATTTTATTTTATTGGGAATAGATTTAAAGACTACAATTAAGCTTGCCCGGGAATATTGTACTTATGGTATTATATGGGATCCCCAAGGTTCAGAACACTTCTACAGTCTCATAAGGATAGCAGTTCATCTTGTTTCTTCATTTATATTCAGGAAGATAAAATAATTCACCTTTGCTTTGGTAAATAATTTATATCTTTACTTAGATAGAATTTATGTCTTAAGCTTATCTAAGCCTCTTGCAGCACTTCAATAGATTGATAACTTGCTCTATTTAGTTTGGAATTATGTGTAGTATATTTGATTCTGAGAAGTTAAGAGTGCTTTGGACTGTTTATCAGGTCTTAAGATTGACCTGATATACAGTATTTCGAGTGAGAAAAGAAAAATCCCTACCCAACATCATATGCTCATTGTACAGTCATGGACAAGTTATCTATTCTCTATTAGCTTTCATTTTTCTTCTCTACTAGTAAAGTCATCTCAAGAAGTTATGAGAATGAAATACAGTAATTCACAGGAAGAAGTTGACAAATAAAAAAGAGTAGGATCATATATAAAATATACTTACTTTAAATACAATAAATTTCTTCCATCACCACACTGCTCTGAATTATTCCTTTGTAATAATTTAAATATCTTGTGCTTTAACAGTGAACCTCCAGTTTATATGGATGGCCTATTTTCCTGGTCTCAAAATAATCCACTATTTCTTTGATCTTCTGTCTTTCTGCGTTGTAAAAATGCATTCATCTCTTAGCTGGTGCTTCTTTCCAAATCACGTCTCCCCTTTGTATGCATGCTTCACTCCCGGAGCAGGACAAGGAAGAACTTTCATTTCTGGCCAACTTGGGTTTGAATTCTGGTTCCCTTGGTACCTGTCTCTGTGATTAGTTATATAAGACATTCTTACGACTAATGAACAAATCAGTATAATGCTAACATCCTAGAGAAGTTATATTTATTTAAATTATCATAATGACTTTTCCTCTTCAAACTGTTCAAAGACTTCCATTTTTTCTAAATAATATTCAAGATTGTCCAAACCCTTCATTTAGACTAGATACCTACTCTCCACAACGGCATCTTCTTTTTTTCTCCAGCACAGTTATTACTTAGGATATTTTTCTTTCCTCGTGCTAGAGATACAGAACTCTCTGCTAACTGGTGTTTCTTATCAGGGGTATTTAATTGTTTAATTTCCTAATTTATAAGCAAATAAAAACCTAAGTAAAATCCCTGCATGTGCTACAGAATTACTCTTAAGAAAAATATGCCAATCTATCTTCAAAAATACATTACTAGCTGGTGGTACCTACTTTCAAAGGGTGTTTACTTTGTGTATCCTTTTTATTAATTATGCCATTGAAGGAGGTAAATCTGCAACTGTACCTCTCCACTTAGTCATTTTAAAAGACAGTGATAGACTTCAGGTGAGAAATGGGATACCTCTCCCTCCATCATTCCGATTCTACCAATGAGACTGTAGAGTAAAAACAAAATATATAATATTCATTCACTCTTAGAATTCATGCTCATGAAGCTTACTCGACAATATTAAAGCCTTATTTTTCTAAGTCTTCCTGATAGTGTAAGGTTTGAGAAATTGTTTGACAACCATGTGATACCATTAAAACGGCATAAAGAAAAGTAGAGTAGTTTTCTCTTGCATAAAGTATGAGTATTTGGAGTACATACAATAACACAAACCTCAGCAGACAGCTCTCCTGATTCCTGAATTAGCATATACTGTTTGATGTCTCTAAATGCATTAGTACTTAATTGATCCCATTAAAAAATCAGTATTTAGTTGACAGGCTTGATTCTGTATACTCTTTTGAGCCAAGAACATCAAATCTGAGTGCACCTACAGGGACAGAGGCTTTGCATGAATGGTATTCATAGAACTTACACTTCCCTGAGAGATTTTTAAGGCTACGAAAAGCTGAAATTGAAAGGAAGGGTATTTCATTGTAGACCTGCATCCATTTACACAAGGTCAGAGAAAATACTCAAAAAAGAGCATGGAAGGTTCACAACGAATTCATTTGCCACTTGTCACTGGTGAGACAGATAGTGGATCAAAAACCAGGCAGTCAGAGATGAACATAGATGGGATGTCAGAGAAAACAGACTAAAATCAGCGGTAGAGGTGTGGGTGCTGCAAATGAAAGACAAAACAGGATGTTTAGAGGCCAGAACATCCCATGAAACTGGAGAGCTTTCTGTGTGTAGGAATAGAGTTCTCAAATAGGTGTGGAAGGGGAAACTTCCTGCATGGGAACAGATTCAGAAACATCAGTATGCCTAGGAGTTATTTTGAATTAGTTTCTTTCAATTCATTCATTTTATCACTAGAGAATTGAAAGAGATACTGAAACTTAACATAAGAACTAAAGATTTCATATGGCGAGCAATTTCTCCCAGTGAGATCCTGGCTGAGGCGACCCTGGCTGAATTGAGGGAATGGTACATAGGGAAGAGTAGTAGGTAATGGTGGGAACATAGGCACATCTATATCTTTCTTTTCAGTTGAATGGCAAGAAGGGAAAATGTGATGGGAGCTATCTAAATTAAATCCCCAAATCAAAGTCGGCTTTCTTAGTTTTGTTCGTAACCCAGCCTTGTTTAGAAGAGTCTGTCTCTTTGAATGAAATGCTTATCAGTTTAATCCTATTGAGGAAGCTTAATTGTTTTCTGTGTTTGTTGTTCTTCACTTTATTGTTTAATTCTCTTCACAAGTTGCATGTTCTTCAAGAAGAATAAAAAGAGCAAGAACATCCTCAATTAAAGCATAAACCTTTCAGCCATTAGCCCAATCCCCTGATTAACAAAGGACATTTTTGTCTTTTTTATTTTTAATGGGCTGTCAGTTTTACCATAGGGTAGGCTTATGCATTTAAATTACAGGCAGGAACAAATGGAATTTCATCTGTTGTAAAACACAAACAGTATGGCAGGACAGGGACTGTTGCCAGAATAGTGTTATTCAAGGTTCACAAATGATCCCGGTGGAACACACAACAGAATCTCCCTGTTTGAAAATGACATTCAGTTTTTAGTGAAGAAATGCTAAGGCAGTAGAAATCCAAGAAATGTCTTATTGAATCCAGATGTTTCTATCCTATGCCTTCTGACCCACTTTTTCTATAATATAATATTATATCTCATTGTCTGAATTTGTGAATGCAGGCTGTCATTATTTGAAGATCCAAACATCAATTGTTAAAATACAGTAATTGCCACATCATGTTCTAATTCAGTGTGGTGTTGAATCCTCTTGGGATTTTCACATTGATTTCACTATAGGAAAATAAAAGGAGATCACTGAATGTTGGATTTGATAGCAAATTTGCTAATATGTTTTTATAGGTAGGACTATTTTCACATCATTTTAGCAAAAATATTGAAAAAGAAATGAATATTGAGCAGTGGACAGCCTATTTGAATTGATTAAAAAAAGACCTGATCTCTTGATGCTGAAATTAAATGAGTTTATAATTTATACAAATCTCTTAATCCATTTTTGTATTTTTTCTTTCAATAAAAACACACAATCATCAAAAATAGTATCTGTAATAATTAGAACTCAAAGTAATTTTCAACTTATACTTTCTTTGATGCTGCAAGGATATTTAGTCATATTTCAAAAAGTTATCTTTGTTGCTGATAACACAAACTCACTCTGTACAAGTGGTTAGTATTGTTACATCATTGTACTTGGATTAGTGAGTTATCTGTAGTATATCTTATATTAATTAACTTTGTATCTTTTGACATACCATCAAGTTGAAATACAGAAGCAGTGATGATAAAAAAAATTAAAGAAATCAAAGACAGTACAACTCTCCATTTGTTCAGGACATTTTAATAAGTGACTCACATAGTTATAAGAGACATCTGAAAATTTTACGTACTAACAATTTTGATTAGCATGGTCTTCTTATTAAAGAAACAAAAATTTGACCTAATTTAATGTATGTTTGGGGACAAATTCAAATGTCTTAGCTATGACTATATATATCTATATACACATACACACATACACAGACATATGTAATGCCACAGAATAGTTTTTATTTTCCTAGTATTATAACAGACACTTAAAGGTACTTGTAAACATTGAGAATCAGAAATACACATTTAGAAAGACTCTGTCTTATTTAGTTGTTCCTATCCCTTTCTGAACTAAGCATAACCCACAGGCATGTCCAGAAAGGCAAGGAGGGTAATGACAGCTTCTACCCTTGCTTTGTATAATTCTAATTGATGGGTTATTCATGGAAATAATCTTACCTATGTTATTAGGCAGCTTAAAAGGTAGCAATAAAAAACAATGTTGAAATTATTATCAGGAATCTACATTCCTGAAAAACTTTCTGCTCTTTTAATTGTTATGTCTACCAAGCAAAAGAACTGGATTTAGATTCTTGTTCTCACTTTTATATTTTATGATTTAGAAAGCACCCAGACTCACAATGAAATGGCTGAAAAAATCAGTTTCTATAACATGAATCTTCATTGCAAAGAATAGGTTTAAGAAATAATCTGAGAACAATGCTGCTCCCTGATGCACACAATCTCCAATCTATCAAGGATGGTAAGTTCTTTGGTTTGTCAAACAAACATTTGCTTTGTGTTTGCCCACGTTTCACTTCTGTTGCTGTCCTAAAACTTCCTGACAAAAAATACATTATGTAATGGAGAATGGATGTGTTTGGCTCACTATTCCAGGTTACATATCACTGTATCACTGAGGGAATGCCTGGGTGGAAACTCAAGCAGCTAGCCACATGACATCCATAGCCAAAATCAGAGAGAGAATGAACAAATGCTCGCATATCTTTTTTGGTTAAGACTTCTCTCTACACTTATATAGTACAGGACTGAAGTTCAGAAAGTGCACTGATCAACCCTCTCACCTCAATTAGTGCAATCAGTGCAATATATATTATATAAAAGTCAAAAACTTGTGGAAAAACAAAACAAACAGCAAAACCCTAAACAAAATAAAACACAAGCTCATAGGACAAAGCCCCACGAAAAGACTTTCTCTTATGATCCCCTCCTTAGGTAGTTTTAAATTGTAACAAGTTGATACTTTTTTTTTTGAGAGTAAATTTTATTAAATTATAAAAGTTTCCATTTCCGCCCCTCTTCCCGACACCCTCCCACTCCCCCCACTCCCTCTCCTCCTCCCTCTTTGTCCCTTAGGGCAGTCAGGGTTTCCTGCCCTGTGGGAAGTTCAAGTTCCTCCCCCCTCCCTCCAGGTCCAGGAAGGTGAGTATCCAAACAGACTGGATCCCCAAAATCCAGTATATGCAGAGGAAACAAGTCCCAGTATCATAGTCAATGGCTTTTCAGAAAGACTTCGGGCCAGCCACATTCAGAGAATCCGGTCAAATTCCGAGAATCTGGTTAGATCACGTCCTCGTTCAGTCCCAGTCCAACTGGCCTTGGTAAACTCTCATTAGATCCGTTCCCTTGTATCAGTGGGTGATAGCATCCCTCGCAGTCCTGATTTTCTTTTTCATGTTCTTCCTCCTTCTGCTCCTCATTTGGACCTTGGGGGGCTCAGTCCGGTGCTCCAATGTGGGTCATAATATGTGAGTCTGACTGATCTCTATTGACCTTGGTACATGGCTTTATGCAGAGTGACTTCATATAACCCCAGTGATTGAAGGCAAAGGCATCTCCTTTTGTCATGATTTTGTTTTCTGTCTGTAAAAATCCTGAGGCGAACATACACTTGCAGAGTGCCATTAGAGAGGATGTGGGAAAGATGTCAAGGTCATTCTTGATAGAATGGCAGTGGCTGGCTGGTCAGAGAACACCTGGACAGTTTATTGAATCTTGCACAAAGACAAGGAAAAAGTGGGGGTACCACCCTCTTGAAACTGCAGTTGTTATTCTGACCCACAAATCCCAAAACAGTAGGTGACACACAATTATTGTTGTCAACACAGTTCATCAAATACAAGACAAATATGTTCAAACCTCATTCTTTTTTCACATATAGATAGATGAAAAAAAAATCTGTTATCAAGGTCGGATTCACTGACAAGGACATCACTGTGACCAAGCTGCTGGCTCGGCTGCACTTCGCCTTGCTGCCTTTTTGTTGTTCGAAATGAAGATAAATTTCAATATTTCCCTTGCTTGCATAATCTTAGTGTCACATTCCAGACTGTTAGTAGCTTTTCCACATATAAATTATTGGGCTATCGTTTCCCAGAGTCTGGTATGCTGCTATTTAAAGCAGTCTTTGCATCTTCCCTGCCCTCTCCTTGGAAGCATCGCTGTTACAGACCCATTAGAGGGAACGGAACTGCTGTGAGTGCACAGTGTCTGTGGTCCACATTTGGAATCAGATTGCTAAAGCATGCATATTTGATGAAGCTAGCCTAAATAAAAGGTCACAATGTTTAATAGCCTATAAAAAGCGAATAAAAATATATGACAATGCCATATTGTTATCACCGAATATTATACCTACAAATTAGGAAAAGTATCTTTTGTTGGGTTAATAAGGATTTTCCTACAGCATTTTCCTATTATAAGAGGAAATAATATTTATTTTTTTATCAAATTTGTGTGGTAAAAGATTGAATGCATGGATTCAGTTATTAGCATTATAATAATTATAATTATTTAATTTTATGTTTCAAATTGATGACATAAGAAAATACTCTCCACAGCACAGGATGACTAAGGGCTCATGCACAGTATATATTTTTAGTAATACCATGTGTTTTTTCTGTTCCTTTTTTATAATTTTGCCTCTGAATAACTGAGAATTTGAAGTCAACGAGCAAACAATCAAACTGGCGTGCTTTTTATTTACATATGTCCTTAACTGAAGGTAATCTACAGTGAAAGGAAGCAAGTGTGCCCCCAAGACCACAAGTCCACATAGCTTCTCCTTTTCAAGCATTGTAATAGTTTGTACTGAACATAATGTTCAAATGATACTGCTGAGTGAAGGTCATTGCATTTAGAAAACATATTCTTATATCTGCCATTTTCGTCCATTTTTTTCTGTTATAGCTCTCACTGGATGATTATTATTTGCACATAATGTTATTGTAATGTCTGATAAATCCCAGGACAGAAAAACTGGTTTTCTGTCAAGGATTTATTTGATCGTTTGCATGTTTATATAGTTTCAGATAAAACAGATATTATCCTGAGGCTTTTTTCCTCAAGGTAAGCTGCATTTGTTCATTGGAAAAATATTATTGGTCACCTCTGAAGAGACTATCAATTACTGGGAATGGACACACTGATCATAAGACTTTGAAAGAGAAAAAAAAACAGAGTTAAACTACTTGCTTATTATAAGTCACACTAAAAAGTGACGAATAAATTTTGAAAATTAATATTTTAGATTAAATTTTTTTTGTAATTTAATAATTTAAATTTGTAAAGTGAATTAATAATACATCCTTACTTTCAATAAAATAATTTACTATATTACATATTTTCAAATAAAGATATTTTCCAAATGCTTGCTTACATACTTTAACCAATTGACTGTGGTTTAGGAGTTGAGACATATTACTTGAATCAGCCTTATGGCTTTATTTCTTTTGACATTAATGATATATTTTTCTATTCCATGATGAAAGTCTCCTTACATATTCTTGATTATAAGATGGTGTATATTTTCAGGAGGGAGGTTACCCTAATTCGATATTTTAAAAAAAACTGCACAATTGTGGTAGAGAAATGAATTCTCCTCTAGATGGTGTTTGAGATAAATGGGAAAAGTCGGGATTTGTAGAGGTCATTTGTTTAAAAAAAAACATTTTAATAAAGTGCATTTGTCCTTGTAATTTATTTCGTTTCCCGGTGTATACATTTTTTAAAGCAAAGATAGTTAACATTTACTTTGTGATAAGATCAACATTCAATTAATCTTTTTCTTCTTCAAAGCCTTGAAAGCTAACAATTTTTATGTTTTCTATGTTTTACCTTCTGTCGTTTTTCATCTATATGACATCTATATGCACAAGAGATTTAACGGTAAAAGAATGAACAGCCAAAAATAAGTTATCAAAATGATTATGATGTAGGAAACAACCTTGAATGTAATTTGTTGCCAAGCGAAATAGCAGCGTAGAAGCGCTGTGAATTCCTTTTCAACCCTTGGAAATGTAAACAGACTATATGTGGTCTCTTAGTTAGGTGATTTTGATACACAGGCATGTAAAACGCAGTTGCTCCTTCCTCCTGTTTCCCATAATATCCCTGCTGTTTTATTAGCTAATTGCTAACTTGAGACGTTATTTCTATAGGATTTTTTTGTGCTTTCTTTCACGTAAAATGAGCTACATACAGTTGCCCACTGAATATGGCTGGAGAAATCAACCTAAACAAATGTTTGAGATTTTAAATCTTATTTACAAAGAACATTATGTTAAATTATGGGAAAAGATTTTGACCTAAATGATCTATCAAGTAGCATGTCTGAGAATGTTGTTCTTCAGCTCGGCATGTGAACAACAGCAGTTGTGGGACTTAACTGTTCTCCAAAGTATACATATGCAAAGATACATTCTCCAGGAATAGTCAATATCCTGAAGTTAGGCTCAGATCTTCCTGTTTTTATCAGGTGTTCTCACACAGAATACTTGAATTTGGTTCATGGTACATTCAACCCAGTGCCTTTCCCACTCTTTCACATAAACTCCTTCCCTTGTCGTTCATTTCTAGTGAAACTGAACAGATCACACATCTTTCAACACTGCCCCTTGCACAGCATAAAGTGAGAGGAAGGTGGTGAGCTCCATTTGGTCATAAGGATGTGAGGAAATCCCTCAGGGGAGAGAGGCCAGAATCTGCACACAGTTGTCAAACAATAAATTATTGAGTGCCCTGACCCCAGAGATGAGAGTGGTAGAGCTGGGCCCGCCTGCAACTTTATAGAACCCAGAATAGCTACTATGACAGGGCCCAGCAAGCTTAGCCATCCACGTGGGGTAACAGGAGCACCTCAGCCTAACCTTGGGAGTTCAGCTGTATTGTAGGTCATCTCTTTGTTGTAAAACCGCAGCAGGAAGACAGCTGCACACGGATTTCAGTTCTTCCACCTGGTGGAATATGTGCAGTGCAGCTCATACTTGTCCTTGCTGGTTTCATGGGTGGAAAAATTAACTGAGGAAATTCTGCTCCTACTGGGTTAGTTTTCTGGAGTTCTATGCAGCCATTTGATAAGCAGAAATAAGTTTTGTGAAACTCTTTTGACAGGGTTAAGAGTTTGATACACAACTTTCTTTTATAGATAAAGAGTTGTGTCTTTCCTCTAGAAATGTCCATGTTCAAAATATCCCTAACACATTGAAACATCCTGAAGTTTCCAGGTATCTGAACTCTTTCTGTCTGAGGGTATTAGCAGGTCTGCTAGTCCATAGATCCTAATACTTCATGGTAAAAAAAGAAACCAGAAGCTGAATTTGTATGCCTAGATTGTTCCTCCTAACACGGTTTGTTAAATGCGGAATGCTGATACCTGGTGTTCAAATACTATCCTTAACTTTCTTATTTTTAAAGCCTGCAGTTGGTTTAGGTCATCATTGTAGACCTGCTTTCACATCACCAGGCAACACAAATCAAAGGAAAATGATCATTTAAGTATCTTTTTAGGCGTATGTAAGGATAATGTGCTACAAAATGTATGTGAGTTTCAGAATGCCTTTTCAATCAAATAACTGGTTGTTTTTAAAAGGTTAATTAACATTTTAAATTCTAAATAATGATAATTTTCTGATGAAAATATATTGTGTATGAACATTTGAAGGGGCAGAGTTAAAAATTGGTAGAGAAATTTCCTTTTCTGATGAAGGATTTTGCTGCTCCTCCAGAAATTTGTCCATGTTCAAAAGTATTCTGACAACATCAAAACATCCTGAAGGCATCAGTGTCAGCAAATGTTACTGATGTCAGAGAGTATTACTCCTAGGAGGCAGACAAGAATTCTTTGTGTATAAAGCCTAGAGTTATAAAAGAGAAATGCCATTTATTGACATTCATTCTATATTCATTCTTCAGCACTAATAATATTCTGTATATGACTTTTAGACAAGTATGATATATGTCCAATATTCAATTGTAGTAATTCATCATTAAACTTTACTTTGGACTATTCTTGTGATTTTTTTTCAAATTTTCTTTTGTACTTGATTGGGTGATTCTCATGCATACAATTTGTAGGTGATTAATTTTTGTTTGACAGGAGGATTTCAGCATCATGCAAATGTCCAATAGAGAAAGGTCATGGCTACATTTCTCCAGATTCTGATGGAAGATGTGTTGTCCATCCTTAACTCATATGGAGTCAGAGAAGACTAAAACCTTCAAATCACTCATTTCTGCCAAGAGATTTTCCTCTGTCTTCCTCAAAGATAATCAGATCATTCAGGAAATGAGTTTGAATAGTAGTGGAACTATTGTGCCTTATCTCTAAAGAAAATCAATTCCTCTGTTTTTTCCTTAATACTTAGCTTCTAGTGACCTCAATCACCTCAGAAGAAAACATCATGACCTTGTTCATTGATGACATAGTGATAACCGGAAGAGATCATTAGGACGCAAAATCTTAGTATGAATATATAAAAGGAGACAATATAAATCACATTAAGAGATAAGGGTCTGACTTTTCTTGACTTAGGAAAAGTCCTCAAAATACAATGATATATAGGGAATCAAGAATATACTGAGATACATCTGTGTATCTTCCACCATCTCATATGAAGCAAGGCATATTCAGTGTGTTATATTAAAGTTGGCTAAATCTTATTTTGGTGATTATTAGAAGTAGGGATTACACCACCAAAAGCTGCAATATTTTAGACATTTTAGAACTAAAATGTGATTGTGAGATATGGCAGTTCTATGGAGTCTTTGA
The DNA here is from genome assembly GCF_982192425.1 of Myodes glareolus. Lineage (NCBI taxonomy): Eukaryota > Metazoa > Chordata > Mammalia > Rodentia > Cricetidae > Myodes > Myodes glareolus. Next base: position 61,205,124 of record NC_142048.1, read on the forward strand.
AAAATCCTTACAGGAATCACAGCACCATGATGGTTATAATTCATGTGAAAAGCAGTCCAAAACAAAGGCCTTATCCTGTGACATTTGCAACCAAGAGACCATTCTTCTTCACAGCTCACCATGTACTGGTGTGCTGTGATCCAAAGCACAACATAGGACTTACATGAGATGTATTGTATGGATGAACGAAAATGGCATTTACACAGCTGGGCCCGTGCAAACTAAGTGGGGACCAAGTGAATTGTAATTTGTGATAATGTGCCCACTACAGAAACTGACCATTATCACATCACAGATATGCATTAGTGCAAATACAGATGAAGTTTAATCGTGCATAGTAGATTTGATGAGAACGCTAGGGTGTAATGACGCCACGGTTATTATATAATTAATATTTTTAGTAACATTAAGAAGTACACTATTATCCTGGAGAAATGGTTGTGTATCACCAAGTAACATTTATTCTTGTTAATGTTAATAATGTATATCACATTCTTTTACCTAGTTTTCTTATTCTAATAATTGACATTTTATAATTTTATTTATTATTAAATATGAGTGGCTTCTTCTGGTAGATAATGGGCTACTTGTTTGTTTTCTTTTTTACATTAAGTAATAAACTAGGTAATAAGCTATAGGTTTGTTTAATTGTTTATATATTTCTTGAGTTATTTAATACTATCAACTGAAGTAAGAGAGCAGGCAGGCTTGCACACGTACAATGGCTCGTCCTGGTACTTTGGGTTCATGCTCACATAAACTGATCTGACAGAGAATCTTGAAGAACCCAAGTTCTTTGTGATATTTCTAAAAATGTTTCTTTCAAAATTATCACTGATTATATTATAATCATTAATATATTTATATATAATTATAATTATAAAATATCTCATGGAGTCAATTGCATATATATATATATATATATATGTTCTTGTATAGTATATTTTGGTCATCTTATTATCCCTCCTTCAATTTCTACCACATCCTTTCCTATCCATAACCACTCAATTTGATGATCTTTTTTTCTTAAGACAAATAATCAAAATTTAGCAAAAATGAATACAAATAAACATAGAATCATTTTGTGTTAAGAAGCTACTCCTGAGGATGAGGCCTATTCTGGAGTATTGTTGCTATATATATTGTCACTATACTGAAAAGAAATAATCGAAAACCTGATTTTCTATCTTCCAGTAGCTAACAGTTGCAAATAGCTTCTTGGTTAAAGTTGGGACTTAGTGTCTCTATTCTTTTCCCAGGCTGAGAATTTATCTAGCTTGAACTTGTGAATGTTGTCTCAGTGCCTGTTACAAATTTTTACCAGCCCTGTCGCCTCTATAAAACCTTGTTTTCTTGGAGTCATCTCCTTCTGTATCTACTAAAATCATTTTGCCTAATCTTTTGTGCATATTTATGAGCCTTGAAGGAAGGAGTGTGATCCCATTTACAGCTGAGTATTCCAAAGTCTCAGACCCTTACTAGTGAATTTCATAGTTGTGGGTCTTTGTGCTAATTGCTACCTATTACAAGAAGAAGTTTATCTCATGAGGACTGAGTAATACGTGTATAGGAATAGCAGGAATACAGATTTAGGCAGTATTTTGTTGATACATTCATTTAGTAGAATAATTATAGAAAGTTTTCCCCTAGAGGCCATGATCTATATAGTCTCAATTTCTGTGCCAATTAGCATTGTCAGGAATGGGTTCTATGTCATGGAGTGGATCTTAAATCCAATGAAGAAGTGGTTGCTTTCTCCTCCCATCTCATTCGCGCTACTGTTACACTAGTTGGTATATGTTGCAATTAACTTACTAATGTAGTTCACAGGGTACCTAACTAGGTGTAGTTGGTGGTACCTTTTCTTCCCCTGTAGTACCTGCAAACACCATGCTTGTTACTAAGTAAATAAGTAGTGGTAAAGCATCTGTCTACCTGAGCACCAGCTCAGTTTCTTCATGTACAGTGATACAGCATGTGATGTCTTCGGCGACAGGGTCAGAGTCAGGTTGAAGTGGGTAACAAATAAAATAGTGCCAGTTTTTATTGCTTGGAGAGATCTATGGAAGTCCTTTAGCCGACAATTCAAAAATCTGGAACACATTCCTTGTACTTGTAGTTTTGTGCGGTAGCATGCATGTTTAGTTGGGACATCATCTCTCCAGTTACATGGCGCTCTATTTAAATTCCTTATATATATTCATTTATTTGGGGAAGCTTCTAGAATATAAGGTTTCCATATGGCTTTTCAAAAGCCCTTAATATTACCTGTCTTTACCTATGTTCCCTCCTTTATCATCACATTCTCTTTTCCACTTAATCCTCATACTTTAATTTCCTCTTTATCCCTTTATGACAATGTATTCTAATTCCTCTTCCTTGAACAATCCCCTCCTCACTCCTGACCCCTTGATAGTCAATTAGCCTCTGTAAATACCTAAAATAAAGCACATATATCTAAAACTAAGAAAATAACATATATAAAAACAAACATGCAGGGTTTTCCTTTCTGTGTCTAGGCCGTCTCAATCAGGATGATTGTTTCCAGCTCCATTCATGATCATGTAAATTTCCTGAATTCATTTTTAAACACCCGAATAATATTCCATTGTGTAAGTGTTCCACCCTTTCACTATCCATTCATCAACTGGCAGGCAACACTGCTGTTTCTATTTTCTAAATATTTTGAACAGAACATCACCGTACATGGACAAGCAAGTATTCCTGTAGAAATACGTAGAGTTCTTTGAGTATTCACCAAAGAGTGGGGTAGCTGCATTTATGCTTGATCAAGGTTCAACTTTTGAGTATCCTCTAATACTATTTGCAATGGTGCCTGTGCCTGCTTTCATCCCCATCAGCAATGAACAAATTTTTATTTTATTTTCTATGATCCTCATCAGCATCTCTTGTCATTGTTTTCTTAATCTGGTCTCTTCTGACTACTGTAAAATGCAATCTCAAAGAAGTTTTCATTTTCATTTCCCTTAAGGTTAAGGATATTGGACACTGTCAAGTGTCTCACAATCACTTCCGTTTCATCTTTTGAGAAATCTCTGCTCCTATGAAACATTTTTAACTGAGAAATCAGTTTTGATGCTAAGTTCTTTCGAGTTCTTTATATAGTAACTGATATTAGTTCTGTGTGAGATATATAATTAGTAAAGAATATTCCCTTTCTTTAGGCTGCTTCTTAGTTTTAAAGATGCTGCCCTTAGCTATACAGCAGTATTCTGCACATTTAATAGGCTTAGGTCATAATGTCTAAACTATCAGGTATGCTAGATATTCTTTTTTAAATTTTTAAAAAAATATATACTTAAGTTGTTAAAAATATATTTTTTATATGACAAGTTCCACCTTATCCCCCAATTCCTTCTAGATCCTCCTCACCTCTGCTTCCATCATAATTTATTTCTGTCTCTCATTAGAAAACAAACAGACATCTATAATAATAATAAAAGAAAGTAAAAGAAGCTAAAACAAAACCCAATGAATGTAAGTAGAACATCACCAAAAAAAGAAAGAAAAAGCTCAAGAAACACATATTTATGTAGACAGATTCACACAGAGAAATCCCATAAAAACGCAAAACTGGAAGCCATAATATATATGCAAATGGAATCTAAGGAAGCAAAAATTGTTTAAATACAAATAAATTTTATATAAATGCTGTGATAAAAAATCTCTAAAGATGTTAGTGAGTTCTCTTTGTGATAACCATTGGAGCTTGTCCTTGAAAGTGGTTTACACTCTTGGTGAAACTCAACTGGAAAAAAACAATTTTTCATTTGTGAGTAGTTATCACTGAGAAATAGTTTTGAGTTAGGGATGTGTCTACTTCCTCTCTCAGCACTGGGACTCCATCCCACTCAGACCCATACAGGCCGTATGCATGCTGCCACAGTTTCTCTGAGTTCATACTGCTAAGCCTTGTGGCATTTGGAAGGTTTTATTTCCTTGGTGTCCTCCATCCTCCCTGGCTCTCACAATCTTTCTGCCTCTTCTTTTGCAGTATTTCCTGAACTTGATGGGAGGAATTTGGTGGAGGCATTATATTTAAAACTGAGGGTTCAAAATTATCCTTGTATGTTGTCTAGCAGTGTGTAGGTTTCTGTGTTTGTTCCCATCTGCTGCAGGAGAAAGCTTCTCTAATGATAGTAGAGCGAAGCACCAATTTATGTGTAAAACATAATGTCCTTAGAAGTTTTTTTTTATTAATACATTCTTTTAGCATGACAGTAATCTTGACTTTACCTTGGATCTCTGCCCTATATAGTCTCAGGTTTTGGTCAGATGAGCACGGTTGGATGAAAAAACTTTGGTAAATATACATAATGTGATATTACTCAGCTGTTTAAAAATGAAATAATGAAAATCTTAGTTAACTAATGGGTCTAGATAGAATCATTCTGAGAGAGGTAACCTAACCAGGAAAGAAAAATACAATATTTATTTGCTTATATGTGCATATAAACTGTTAAATCTTTGACAAACAAGCTGTGATAACCATAGAGATTAGCTATAGGGAAAGAAACAATTGTAAAGTAATGGTTCTCCATAGGAAGAAGGAATAGATAATTATGGATGGACAAGGGGGAAGAGTGGAAAGGCAGAAACAAATGTGGACAGGGAGAGAAGAGGGGAGCACAGAGGAAATAAAGAGAATCACAGTTAAAATCGTGTCATTTGAGGTGCCATATGGAAACCTAAGCAGTAGGTGATTCCTAAAATACGTACACGACAGCAATCTAAATGAAGTGACAAATAGCAGGGGACATCTCTCACCATCAGATGAAGCTTTCAGTACCATGACTGAGTTACATTTAATTGGGTTGTTAGCAAAAGTGGTCTCATTGGAGCCCCCAACAATCCGACAGCCAATATTGGTTGCTCTCCCGAAACCCACCACTCATTGAACATAGAGACGTCAAGCTGGTTTCTATTTAGAGCTCTCACCCCTACGGACTAGTGTTCCTGCTACCAGAAGGAATTTTGCTGTTACCGAAGAAGAAAGTTAAACACCAACCCTCCTTCATACGCTACAACTTAGAAATGATTGCCTGTCGGGATGTGCTTGTGCAATAGTGGGCAAAATTTGTGAGAGTAACCGATGTCTGATTGGATGTAAGACCTGCTCCATGAGTGGGCTCACTACTGATACTTCTCAAGGTTCTAAATATTCTTAAGGAACTGCCATGGATTACTAGTTTGGTTCCAAAATTCACCCTGACCTTTATTGCCCCTGTGCGACTATACAGTATGATTCAGTATTAAATCTCACACACTCAGTCATGTGGTCCCCATGGAGCCTCACATGTTTCCTTCAGTGAGATGTTCCCACAGTTTCTAGCCAGTTAGTGCGCTTCCAAAGAAGAGACAATAATGTTAGTTTTTCCTGGCTGGACTAAGAAGGGTTAGAGGGTTTAGAGAAATCTTAGTGAGTCCCTCTGTCTGTCTGCACCAGAGTGACAGCAAATATGAGGTTGTGAAGACTCATTTTATACTATTCTGTGCAACTTTTAGATCTGCGGAGTTTCACCAGGTGTCCCAGATACGTTGGACCTAAAACAACACTGAAAGTTTAAATGAAAAACCAGTTATCTTTTCAGAGAGGTTGCCAAATTCATATGCATTTAAAGTATTTCTCTGTAACAATGAAATTTTTCATTAATTTTTATCATTAGAGTTATGTTTCTGGTTGATTCTTACAGCTTTCAGATAACAAGTCAACTACATGATTCCTCTAAGCGGAAGTTTAGACATCTGAAGTAGAACTTACAAATTACCCCGATGAATGAGTCATCAATTTATCTCTGGCATTCTTAAAACATTGGTTATTATCAGAACTAACAAGAAGTATTCATGACAGTTGCTTTACCTTAGCTTCCCACTCCAGCAATCATTGCATTAAATTGCACCTATCTCTGAATATCTTTATGCAATTTAGTATAATATGTAGGGAGTTGAGATATTTAGATCTCTCTTGTTCATATAAAGACATTTCTCAAGTTATCCTTGGTCATTTTGACTTCATTTCCCTAATCTTGCTTTGACAATGAGAAGCCATTACCTTCCCCTCCCTATTACAATCAGAAAGAACACTGAGGCCCCAAATTTTTGGTTTCCTGCTTCCCCTCTTTTCTTATATTTTTACAGTTCTATAGAATTTAAAACCTCTAATCTTGTATCATCTTATATTTCTTCCTGTCATCTGGATTTCCCATTTTTTATCATTTTTTGTTTGTAATATTTCTTTCAATTATATTTCTGGAACATTCATAAATTGGGCAAGTTTTTTTCTGTATCCCAGCTTCTATTTTCTTCTGTGGGTAAGTGTGCTCATGGTAGGCTCCATGATGCTTGGTTAAATCGGGACAAAATTTTAAGATACTGAGGGAATGAGCTCTGGTTTTCTCTATTACTCTCTACCATGTCACTATCAGAGGTTTATAAAGAAATCATAATGATAACTCCTATCATTTTATAACTGGAGAACTGATTAGGAAGGACAGAAAACATTTGTAAAAAGTAAAAAAATTCAATCAGGTTATCATGAAACTATAAATGTATGCAACACTAAGAAACATCCCATATGGTTTTTCTATGATGGCTTTTGCCCTGAGAATATCAGACAAGCACATGAAGATGTTTTGCAAAGTCACATGCTTGAGTGCTGGTCATTCATGTACAATGCACGGTCAGTGCTTTATTTAAACCTATCTTTCATCTTTCATAGCTAGTTATTTTTCTGTTATTGTACTGATGCTGTTTGGTTTGTTCAGTTGAGGTCCAGGTAAAATTCCATTGTGCTTTTGTCATAAACACAGTACTTGGTATTGAATATTATTATTTGAGCTATTTTCATTGTCATCTTTTTTGTCTTGTTTTTTTTTCTATTTTCAGATATTTTCCTAAGAGTTAAATTAGCTAATTTCTGAAATATTATAGGGGGATAGTAACATAAGCTATAACTAATAAATTGTCAAAGATTTGCCATTTTTATTGTCAAGAATTTTGAAAGTCTGGAAGCAGTTGCAGCACAATTTTAATGCAAAGATATATTGCAGGCAACAGAGGAAATTCTGTTGGCATCTTGATATTCATGCAGTATTCTAGCTCAGTACCTGGGGCACATTTTAAATGTACATAAGTGTTGTACTCAACTCAGAAAATACTAAAGTCATTTAATTCATTTAATCACATGAAATTGGACACACAAATCATGTGAACAGAAAAATAGTGAGGTATATTTTAAATATCGTGTGACTGAGAGTGTGAGGAGTGATAGAATCAAACACTCAGGCAGATATTATTCTTCATTCTTTTTAGCCAGAACAGCTTCTATACCGCTTAACCTCCCACTGAGAAGTAGAAAATATGGGAGGAATAGATTTTAAACAGCAGCAGCAAGTGCTTTGAAGGCACTTGACTTGCTAGGGTTGCCATGACCAGGGGCAGGAAGATTAGTACATCAGAAGCACCCATGTCCTGTGGCTAAAACCTTTGAATTAAGGCCTTCTCTGACTTACCTGCAGTATGAGCTTTTGGGGACAGGGGAGCAGAGAAACTGTATAGAGAAAACTACATAAATAATCCCCTTCAAATGATACTTCATGCAGTAAATTGGAGAGGAAAGAGAAACAGAATTAGTGATTTTTTTGACCCTTAAGTTTGACCAGTAGCAGATCAATTCCCTTTGGAGAATTGGCTCAACTGATATGAAAAATAATAATAAAAAATCCTTGGCTGGCAGTAACTCAACTTTCCTTGAGAGCATGTTGTGCCTGTTTAGATTCTGGTTCTTGTCTTTGTGTATAGAAAAGGGAATGTCACTAGGAACCTTAAAGGATGTGCTCTGTAGTCACAAAGTATTTCTCAAATCTACTGCTCTCTCAGAACTGTGTGCCATAAAAGTCAAATGCAGCAAAATTATTGGTTGTTTTGAATTTCCTGTTTAAGACTTTAAGTTTGAAACTGGTAGATAACAAACATTAAAGAAATAGGAAAAAATAAACTTGGGTAGATTATCATAAGATAGACAGTAATATTGGCTCAATCTCTGAATTTAGAAGCCACTTGAACTAATGGTGTAGTGATATGTTATTCGTATTTTGATAAATAAATCTTATTTGAAGACCAGAGGCAAAGTCAAAGCTACTAGAGGTCCAGCAATAGTGACACACAACCTTTCATCCCAGTATTTGGGAGACAGAGTCAGATGAATCTCTGTGAATTCAGGGATACTCTAGGCTACATAAGATCAGTGCAGAAACAAATCCAGATCATGGTAGCATACACATTTAATCCCAGTCCTAGGGAGTCACACATTTTTAATTCCAGTACTAGATGGATTATAAAATGAGAGGAGAGAAAGGTTTAGTCTGCTTAGTTTATGGTCGCCCAGCCTTGGCAGAGGTGAGTCTTCTCTAATGGTTTGACTTCCTTGCTTTTCTGGTTTTCGGGTTAAACCCCAATTTCTGTCTCTGGTTTTTACTATTTGTGCTGCATAATGACATAATGTGGAGGACTGTCTACTGAGTAAAAATATTTGATAAAATTTGAACACTTAAAACATGTTACTATATAATATGGTTCCTATTTTAAATATACTATTCATAAAAGAGTAACCACGAGTATCTTGTAGTAAGGTATCTACCAATGATTATCACAGCATTGAAAGATTCAAGGAAACTTCTGTATCACTTTCACACTGTGCTTCCTATCCTTTACTAAGCATGAATTGTGACAACATATTGAAATTTTGAGGATTCTAATGTCAATGCTAAACATCAGTGAGGTTTCTTTTTTCCTCACTCATTTAGAAAACAGTGGTTTGCTTCCATTACAGTTTGAGATCTTTGTCTGTTAGTTCTCTGGTACAGAGTGACAGTCCTCATTTCCCATGCTTTTCAGTGAAGAATCAATGTGATATTTGTTACCTGCTTGCCCAGAGCTTTTTGGATGCTTACTAATTCTTTCAGAATAACAGCTGTCATGACTATTCCCAGTTGCCAACTTGAAGGCATCAATGTAACTCAACCTAGTGGCTGTATATACATGTGAGGGATGTGTTCATAATTAAGGCATTTGAATTGGGAAGAACCACCTTTAATGTGGACCTTTTTTTACCATATGATCATTTTATTAGAATCTGAAAAATATTCAAAAAAATCCAACATCTCTTCATGGCAAAGGTCTTGGAGAGATCAAGGATACAAGGAACATACCTAAATATAATAAAAGCAATATTCAGTAAGCCGACAGCCAACATCAAATTAAGTGGAGAGAAACTGAAAGTGATTCCACTAAAATGAGGAACAAGACAAGGCTATCCACTATCTCCATATCTCTTCAACATAGTTCTTGTTGTTTTCGCTATAGCAGTAAGATAACAAAAGGAGATCAAGGGGATTCAAATTGGAAAGGAAGAAGTCAAACTTTCATTATTTGCAGATGATATGATAGTGTACATAAGTGACCCCAAAAACTCTACCAGAGAACTCCTACAGCTGATAAATACCTTCAGTGATGTGGCAGGATATAAAATCAACTCAAAAATATCAGTAACCCTCCTATATACAAATGATAAAGAAGTTGAGAGAGAAATCAGAGAAACACCACCTATTACAAAAGCCACAAATAACATAAGATATCTTGGGGTAACATTAACCATATAAGTTAAAGACCTATTTGACAAAAACGTTGTCTTTAAAGAAAGAAATTGAAGAAGACAACAGAAAATAGAAAGCTCTCCCATGTTCTTGGATAGGTAGGATCAACATGGTAAAAATGGTAATCCTACCAAAAGCAATGTACAGATACAATGCAATCCCCATCAAAATCCTGTAATTATCTTAAAATTGAAATGCCATCTTTCCAGAGGAACACTAAGATTGCAGATGTGTGTTACCTGCCTTGTCTTTTATGGGTTCTGGGGATTCGAATGCCAGTCCTCATGCCTGCATGTTAAGTACCCACTGAGCTATCTCTCAAGTCCAAGATATGCTTAATATTGACATTTTTTGTGGTTCCTACAGAAGTTCTCATATGTTTTTTAATTAATTAATTTATTTGTTTATAAAAATTTCCACTTCCTCCCCTTCTCCCCATACCCTCCCATTCCCCCCACTCCCTCTCCTCCTCCCCCCCACCTCCTCTCCTCCTCCCTCTTCAGTCCTAAGTCGACCTATGGAATCGAATAGAAGACCCGGATATTAACCCACAAACCTATGAACACCTGATTTTTGACAAGGGAGCTAAAGGTATACAATGGAAGAAAAAAAGCATCTTTAACAAATGGTGCTGGCATAACTGGATGTCAACCTGTAGAAATATGAAAGTAGATCCATATCTATCACCATGCACAAAACTCAAGTCCAAATGGATTAAAGACATCAACATTAATCCGACCACTTTGAACCTGATAGAAGAGAAAGTGGGAAGTAGTCTACAAGATATAGGCACAGGAGACCACTTCCTAAGTAGAACCCCAGTAGCACAGACAATAAGAGAATAAATGAATAAATGGGACCTACTGAAGCTTAGAAGCTTCTGTAAAGCAAAGGACACTGTCAGTAAGACAAAAAGGCTACCTTCGGACTGGGAGAAGATCTTCACGAACCCCTCATCAGACAAAGGTCTGATCTCCAAAATATACAAAGAACTCAAGAAACTAGACACTAAAACTCTAATTAACCCAATTAAAAAATGGGGTACTGAACTGAACAGAGAATTCACAACAGATGAACTTTGAATGGCCAAAAGACACTAAGGTCATGCTCAACCTTGTTAGTGATCAGGGAAATGCAAATCAAAATCACTTTGAGATACCATCTTACACCTGTCAGAATAGCTAAACTCAAAAACACCAATGATAGCCTATGCTGGAGAGGATGTGGAGTGAGGGGAACACTCATCCATTGTTGGTGGGAATGCAAACTTGTGCAACCACTGTGGAAATCAGTGTGGCGGTTTCTCAGGAAACTGGGGTCAACCTCCCTCAGGACCCAGCAATTCCACTCTTGGGAATACACCCAAGAGATGCCCTATCATACTACAAAAGCATTTGTTCAACTATGTTCATAGCAGCACTATGTGTAATAGCCAGAACATGGAAACAACCTAGGTGCCCCTCAATAGAAGTATGGTTAAAAAAGGTGTGGAACATATACACATTAGAGATTTACTCAGCGGTAAAATACAATGACATCTTGAATTTTGTATGCAAATGGATGGAAGTAGAAAATGCTTTACAAAGTGAGGTAACCCAGACCCCAAAAAGAGGAATATGGTATGTACTCACTCATAAGTGGATTCTAGCCATAGTTAAAGGTCTTTGAGCCTATAATTCATGATCCTAGAGAAGCTAAATAAGAAGGTGAACCTGAAGAAAATCATATAGTTATCCTCCTGGATATTAGAAGTAGACAAGATTGCCAGGCAAACTTGGGTGCACGGGGGGTGGGGGTGGAAGTAAGGGGAGATGGTTAGAGAGAAGGGAGAGGGGGAGGATTGGGGATGGCTTGGGGGACTGGGATGTGGGGGAGGGAGGAAGGATGGTTATGGGAGCAGCGAAGTTTATATCTCAACTAAGGGAGCCATTTTAGGGTTTGCAAGAGACTTGATTCTGGAGGGGTTCCCAGGCCCAAGGAGAGGTCCACAGATTGTGCCCTGGGCAGCAGAGAAGAGGGTGCCTGAGCTGGCCTTGGCCCATAACCATCTTGATGAATATTTTGCATATCACCATAGAACCTTCATATGGCGATGGATGGAGATAGAGACAGAGACACATATTGGAACACTGGACTTAACTCCCTAGGTCCAAATGAGAAGCAGAAGGAGGAAGAACGTGAGCAAGAAAGGCAGGACCAGAGGGAACCTTCATCTGACGATAGATGGAGATAGAGACAGAGACCAACATTGGAGCACTGGACTGAGCCCCCAAGGTCCAAATGAGGAGCAGAAGGAGGGAGAACATGAAAAAGAAAATCAGGACCGCAAGGGGTGCGTTCACCCTCTGATACAATGGGACTGATTGAATGAGAGCCCACCAAGGCCAGCTGGACTGGGACTGAACGAGCATGTGATCAAACCGGAGTCTCTGAATGTGGCTGACATGGATGCTGACTGAGAAGCCATTGACAATGGCACTGGGTCTTGTTTTGTCTGCATGGACTGGCTGTTTGGGATCCTAGTTTGTTTGGTTGCTCACCTTCCTAGACCTGGAGGGAGAGGGGAAGAACTTGAACTTCCCACAGGGCAGGAAACCCTGACTGCTCTTAATGTGGACCTTTTGAGGTGGTGAGGTCCAATAGTAATCTGGGCCACAGCTTCTGACGGCAGACTATGAAATGAATATGGAAGAAGGAAGATTTTATATCTTTGCCTGCTGGCTTTCACTCTCCCTAGCAAGTTCATTAGGGCCTACTTCTTTGGGATTCTGGCACATACTGAAGACAAACTACGTCTTTGCAGACTGAGCAATAACCGGAATCTTGGTCTTTTTAAAGGTAGACACCAATGTTAGACTATCAGGATCACTGCCTGTCACCACTCTAATAAATAAATAAATAAATAACCTTATTTATTTGCTTATTATCTTAGTTCTAGTCCTCTAGATAATCCTCACGAAAACAACTGCATCTGTTTGACTGAACCTGAAGGCCATGAAGCATTTATCTACTTTTGCTCAGTGCATATGTGTCAAGTCCCATTATATATCAGGCAATGTGCTAAGGTCTATATCTATTTAGTAAGCAAGAAAAGTTAAAGGCTGCTACTCACAAAGCTCACCTGACTATTTTAGTTGAGGTGTACAAAAGCATGGAATAAATAGACCTCTTGGAAAATATACAAAGGGATAAATATCTTATTTTTCTGTTTCAAATAGAGCAGAGATAATTTGAGTATATGAATCACAAACATATTTATGGCAGTATTATAATGATTATGAGAAGGAATAAGTAAAATATCTGGTAATATAAAAAGCAAATGTTTGGTAAATGATAGTTTTGTGAACACACAGAGTTAAGAAAAGCAGCATGTGATTTTGCCAAGAGACTAGCGTAAGGAAATCACTGGTTGTTAAAACTCTCTAAATTGTTCGTTGCTCCCTTTAGGTTCTCGGCTAAAAGGCACACATTCTTCAAAATTCATAGTGCGCTATTTCTGTGTAATTTTTCTTTGTAGTCCCTTACATAAGACATGAGTTGACTTTTTTCTCATGTTTTCTACATCATTCAAGACATATCTGGATGTTTTAAATCATCAAATACTCTGAATGTGAATATATGATTCTCTAATCTATGCTTCATGGAAAATTAACTGATCCTTCATTTCACCTTGTTGTCTTAAACCTGAAAACCATGAGTTCCCTTAAACCTACTCTAGACACAATGAATATAACAGTTATCTGGTACGCATGTGAACAGTTTTTCTTTTTGGGTTTGTCATTTGGTAACACATATAAATATATATAGGACTAATAGTTTCAAGTGTTCTCAGAACTTTATGCTCAGGTATCAAAATCTCAATGATAGGGAAGAAAAATGATCCACTATATTTATTCATAATTTACCTCATATTCAAATTTACCAAACCAACAGCAGCCACATTTCTATATGAAATACTGAAAAACACTTGTAAATTTTTAAGGACCACATAAAAAATAGTGTATTCATATGAATTATATTTTATTTTAAACAGTAGAGAGCACAAATTTAAAAATAAACTTTGATAATATCCTTTTCCATCTATTTCATTCTTAAATTTTAGAGACAAAAATCATGAAATATGTGATTATTAAAATGTACATCTAATCACATTAGAAGCAGAAAGACAATTAGTTTTAAAGCCTATTTCAAAACTTCTGCCATCACCTGTATTCAGTTTATTTTTGCATCCTAGTATTTATCTTCCTTATTCATTTATCTACATCTTATACTGTACCCACTGTACCCACATAGACACACATATGTGTATATGTACATGAACATATATACACATACATATATTTCCGACTAGATTCCTAACGTGAGGAAGAATGTGTTTTTCTTTTGTTTTTTTTTTCTTTGAGGGTTTGTGACTTTTAATACTATAGTATTATACCTCCACCATGGAATTTTTCAGTTTTGAGGGAGGGTAAGTACATAAACTTATATTCCATAGTGAATATATCTAATGTGTCGCTACACCATTTTGAATTCCATGCAGTTATTCTAAATTCAGATAAGTTCATTAAGAGGTATGGAATAGGGATGGGTCTGACTAATTTTTGTGTGTGGTAACTTTATTTGACTTTTTATAATGAAATTCATTTATTTTTATAAATTAAAAAGTACAATAATAATTTTGTGCTCTGAGATAAAATTTAATATTTCAAAATGTCAATCACATTTTGAAAATAAATATTTATGATGCTGTCTTCAGTTCCTATTTTATTCTGAAGAATTCTAGAGGCAGAGTTGAGCAATCTGTGTGCCCATGTGGTCCCCCTTGCTGCTGACTCAGAGGACAAGAATCTCACTTATGAGGCCGTAACTTGAGAAGTTTTTATCCCCTTTTTAAGAAGTTCCATACATTGGCAGTCAGTCATTGGGAAAAATTCCCCTTGATGGATCGTCCAATTAGATAATGTAGGTAAGGCTTTGTGCACACAACCAGGTAGTTTTGTTTTTCAAGCAAATGGTGCCTTCTTTTGCATCACTCCAAGCATGGCACTATTACAAAAACCTAATTGTGAAATTGGCTGCCATACTTTGTATCTTTTCTCATTTCAATGAAACCTTTCTGGTTAAGTTCAAAGTTAAATTTACTCTCCAAAGAACTCCCTGACTCAGAATCAAAACTGATATGAAAGCATACAAGAGCATGATTTAGATATAAATTTGATATAAAGTACCTTTGTGGGAATGTCGCCATTTGATCTAAAGACCAATGGAATAGAGTGGGTAGTCCCCATTGGCATGCTACTCTCTGGGGATACATGACTCTATAAGAAACAAAGGAGGAGGGTCACAGGCACTCTCTGTTGGACTTGGAAGGCTTCCTGACACCATGCGCCTGGGCTGGAGATTCCACGTCCTTCCCTGGTGGATAAAGAGGCAGGCACGCCACTTCATTCTGTATTCTTGAGTGTGTTATTTCATCCCTTAATAAATAAGTCCTGATCTAAGACTTCCATAGATTGCCACTTTACACAACCTATGCTTAATTTAGGAGTTAGATGAAGAAGAAGGAAAGAGAGAAGGGAGGGATGATAGAAGGAAGGAAGGAAAGATGGAAGGAAGGAAGGACAGAAATTTATGAGTTATGTCATAACAGCCAGAGAGCAGCAATAACCAAACCTGTAGGGAGAGATCAAGGCAATTTGCAGACAGAGTGCAAAAAGAAAGCCAGAGAAGAAAGACAATTCTGTCAGTCTGACTTTATTAAATGTTTATATAGCTATCATTCGTTTTAGGCAATTTATGGGTAAAGTCTAAAGCCAGATTTCCAGCTTAAAAGACAGAATCCATTTAAAAGAAGCTTCAAGTGCTTGCTTAAGTGAGTCATTAATCATGTGAGGTTTAATCTAAACTACAAAAGAAACTTTTATGGGAATCAAAGTAAAAATACCAAATAAATCACTATTATACCTACCGTACATTTTGTAATTTTCTTTCTATAATTAGATTTTTGATTTATATGATGTTGCTCTTTATTTTTTAAGAAACTTGATACTTGATACTTTAATGTCTTTAATGACCTAGCTCCCACAAATATTTCTTAAATGTATTAATCTGCTTTTCTCCTAAAAACCACACCAACCTTCAAGGACGATTGCTATTAGCACGAAATATCTCTTCTGCAATGTTGTAGACTTTCAAGATGCAATTGGTTTAAGAGACATTATGTTTAACATGCAATATTGTGTCTTGTATTTTGATACTTACTCAATTACTTTGGTTTGGTATTATTAAAAACTTTACCCAAGTAATTGCCAAATTTTATATGAAATAAACTGAACAAGTCTTACTTTTAGCGTTCGTTCTTTTTAAAAAGACAAGATGAACAAAAATAGCACAGTGACAATTTTAATTTTTAAAACATTGAATGATTATATTTTTCTTGGGGTTATTCAGGGTCACATAAGGATATATTGTGTGAATAAAGCATGTTCACTTCTTTTCACAGTTCACGCAGTAGATTAATAAAGTGGGAAAGTGAACTGACAAACCCAGGGTCTGGAAATAGGTGAAAGAAACTTGTAAAGGAACATTGTTTGAGAAAGTTCAGATTACTGACGAATCCAATACATAGTTTTCTGTTTCTCCCCAAGTATTTCACCTTTTGTAATTTGACCTGGATATTGAGTGGGAAAATTATAGCAAAGGATAGCCATTCAACTGTTTGTATAAGTGGATTAATGAGCTTACTATAGGAAAGAAAGAAAAGAAAGCCGAGATATTAAGGAAAGAAAACATTTTTTCCTGGAATTAGAAGCTTTTAAAACTTCCTTGTGTTTGTTTTCTTTATAATTATAAAATAAGGTTTATAAGGATTCAATTTTATTTTGCAGCCCTCTATTTAGATCTTGTTTTCTGGGGTCAATGTGAGAAAAATTGAAGCTTACCTGCCACTTGTTTTTATCTGTAAACATAGACTTCCTTACACTCATCAAAAGTCAAGCGTTTGACAAAGCACAAAGCACACTTTATAAAAAGATAAAATTTCTTTAAAGAAAATCTTACCCTGAAATCTGAGACATTTTGTAAGTCCTCGACTTTTTTTTTATAAACATAGGAAACTGTGTTGTTAGTGATACAATAGAGATTTAAACCAATCCAAAGCAAAAGATAAGAAAAGCTAAATGAATTATAGTTATTTTGTTTCAATGATAGTGTGATGCTTAAACAATCTGCACTGCAGAGTGGAGTCGACAAAATCATTAATGACGCCTGTAAAAAGCTTAAGCATCTGAATCTGGGGCTGAAAATATTTCCTGATAACAGCAAAGACGCATGTGAGAACCCAGCTCAAAATCCCTGCAAAGAAAATGCTTGTACTGAAAACACCAAACTGTGCAAGAGGACTCTCTTCCTTTAGAAACACATTATAAAATTATTTACAAGAGACATAGAGAGAGCAAATAACTTTAAAGTCTTAGATAGTTTCCAGTGGGATTACTACACACACCAGTAAACATTTTCTTGATTGTATCCTTAGTTTTAAAGCATAATATAGTATGAAAGATAAGAAAACAGTAATTATATGGTGTATTTTTGAGCATTAAAAAAATTCAACATTCTTTTAATATATAACTTAACATTGTAATGTATATGATAAGTTAATGAGATTACGCTGGTGAGACAAAGTAAGTGCTGGACACTGAGTTAGACTGACATTGTGGTTGAATAGTAAATGTTGCATTTTATCCCATGCCAGTGCCTCCGGTACTTCCTCACTAAATGTAGCAGTTATAATATCCATGTTGGCCTCCTGACAGTTTATTGTATGATAAATTTTTATAAAACTCAGTCCATCTAAAACCACTACAAATGTGTAATCTTTCTGAGACATCATACTAGAATTTAATGTTTATAAATTAATTTTAATAACAGACACTTATAACAATAACAGACACTTCATAGAATTATAAAAGTTCGTTTGACTTTGATACAATTGCAAACATATCGCGATGCTCTTAAGCGGTTTTCTTTGATGCCATAGCCTTCATATTTCATTCAGAAACAAAAGTGAGTTAGACAGACCTCCTTTGTGCATCTGTAATAATTCTTTCACCAACTCAACTTCCTTACATGAGCCTTTGACCTCTTAAGTGATTTCACTTTCTACAGTTTTACACATACTTTGGTTCTAAGTTTTTGGTTTTGACAAACACATATTGTTGTGTAATGATCATCATAGTAATATATAGAATAGTTTTATTTCCCTGATAAAGCTCTGTGATTTACCTAATATGCAACATCTTTCTAATTGAATAAACTATTGTGCTTTCTGTATAATTTTGTCATTCCTTGAATACTGTAACCTTGGAGTGCAGATTTTTTGTGTTGACTTCCTTGACTCCGCGACGGTAAATGTTATCTGTGTGATTTTCATGATGAGTGCTTTTTTTTTTCTCCTAGCAAAACTGTGCCAGTTCTCCAAATATTTCCACATATTTAGGGCTAACAAGGTTCTTGCCCATTCTGGATTTGGGGAAATCTGAATAAACCATTACAAACATTTGCCTGAAAATTTCATGTGAAATAATTTTGTTTTTAAAAAAAACAAAAACCAACCAACCAAATAAACAAAAAAACTATCTCAGAACCCAGTTGTGAGAATTCACGGAACACAATACTTAAATTTGTCCAAGACAGCTGCCTCTTCTTCATAAGCATGTGTTATTGCTGATGCCTTGGGATTCTTGTTATTTAAACAACTGTAAAACGGTTATGGTTGTAGTTGGTGGTTTCCTAAAGACAAACTCTGCAGAGTACCTTTTCATATGTTTCATCTCCTTCTCTATGCTGCCTCTTATATCTCTGGTTCATTTCATATGTAAATCTTTGATCAAGTACTTGACGTGCAAATGTAGTTTTTCAGCCTCCAGCAAAACTTGTCAATATATTATTTTAAATGTATGGTTTTATTTTCATTCTTTAGGAATTTTTTTAAAAATTTAGTTTGATTTGTTCTTTGACATTTTTCATCCTGTAATAAAATGCATTCCAGGTATTCTTGCCTCCTACACTTGCTAACCTTTCTTGCTTATGAATTCTGCTCCCACATACATATCATTATGTTTTGGCTTATGGCCCACTGACTTTAACAAGAGTGTGGTCATAGATTTAGAACCATCTAGTGAATTTTGGTAGACTGACTAGTTCATATACAATTGAAAACAATGATTCTAACCCCAGAGTCTTTTAGTAGGCTATACGTCATCAGAGCAAAGTAGGGATCCATTAGCTCCTCCCCTCTATAAAACTGATTGTTAACTGGGTCAGTCTTTTTCAGACCAAGTGCAATTAATCACAGTTAGTGTGTATTGAAGACTGCTTTGTTTATTTCATGCCCCGAAAATGTCATTTGACAACTCTTATTCTCATTTTTTGATTCTTATGCTACTTCTTATCCTGCTTTAGCAATATACCCTGAACCTTTGTGACAGTCATTAAATGCCCTCAAGTTTTACTTATTCTCAGAAGCTTGAACAGTTGCAAATCTCTGCAGTTCCCTGTGAAGAGAAGTTTCTCTTGTTAACACCAAGCACAGTATTTGCTTGTGGGTATATACATAGTTATTTAGAGGGAATTCTGATGTTGCATCAATATAGTTAAACAACATTGAAAGTTCAATGCTAGGACCCATGACTTCCCCAGACATATGTTTATGAACGAATCTTCAGTACCATGATCCTTTCTTTCTTTAGAGTAGGATTCAAATTCAGAGAACAGTTTGCCTCACCATAATATGTCTTCCCTGGTAGAGTCTTACTGAAGTTAATGGGGTTCATATTTGGGCAAGACTTGGTGTCTTTTCGCCCCAGCAGCCTGCGTTGCACCTTTTTGCACTATGAAACCTAGTCAACAAGAGGATTTTTCTAGATCAGTTCTCCCATGTTTCATGTTTTCCCTGTATCTTGCAGATAACCACTTCAGTAGATGTCTTCATTAATACGACTATATGACCTAATTTTGCTTGGCAACCAGAGGAAATCGAGAGTCTGTCTTGGATGCCTCTGTGAGCACCATCTAACACACAAATCATAAAAAGGTACCCCACTCCTGATACTGGAAGTATGGTTTAGTAACCAGTCTTCTATTTGCAGGATATAATCTTAATATTTTAATATATACATACATTGTGTATTGGCCAAATAAATATCTGTAACATTAAATGAATGCTATATATTCTAGTGCTGTATCTTTTTAATATTTAAATAATCTTTCAGAGCTGAAGTTTTTAAATTGCTGCTAACTTTATGTTATTACTTTTTTTCCTCCAGAGGAATATATACTTTCATTTGAAAATATTAACACATACTTTCGTTTAGCGTCAAAGATAAAAGACTGAGTTGTCAACTGCTAAAAATTATTTTACAAATCGATATTGTATTCACAGCGGCATAGATAGCGATCTTCTCCTGTCCTCTAGATCCGCATCAACAGCTTTCCCCCACATCGGCATTGGATCTAAATTCTTACCACCAAAGTAAAAAAAATACATTTATTTTACTATTAATCTTGAGAAGTTGAAAATCTAGAACAACCAGAAAAATATAGATAGACCAGAAGTTTGGTTCTTCATATTTATACCTGATATTTTTACTTAAACACTAAAAACATGCATTAATCAAATCAACCTGACATTTTGAAACACACAAACAAATAACAATATCAACAAGACAACCAAGCAGATATGTGCAGGAAATGGGAAGCCTAGAACTAAAACCAAATAAACTTTCTGAACCACTATTTGATCATATAGCAAAGACAACATAATAAAGGATTAAAAAAGTTTAGTTAGTGGTACTGGGAATAGGTATGTGCGTGTGTGTGTGTGTGTGTGTGTGTGTGTGTGTGTGTGTGTGTGTTTGTATTTCACTGATATATACAATGAAATACAGTGTAGGTAAGGAAAAGCAAAAGAGGAACTAGGTAACTCACACAGTATCAATCATATTATTCTAGCAGCAGAGGCTAGAACCCAAGGCTGGACTCTAGGGAGACCACATCTCAAAATATAAACAAACAACTAAACAGGCTGGAAAGAGAAAGGAAGGAAGGAAGGAAAGAAGGAAGGAAGGAACCGTAAATAATAAGAAAAAAGGAAGGGATGAAAATAAAAGAAATACAATTTTCAAATTGTCATATAAATGTACTCATTGACAAACAAGTACCTACATGCAAATACCCATATGTACAAGGTTAATATTTGCTGAAGATAACATAAGCAAATCTTTGGCTGATCTCAGATTTGTTAATGACTTTTAGATAGAGCACCAAAACAAAACCCATGAAAGAAACATTTGATAGCTGAGCATCATTAAAATTAAAATACAGGCTTTGTCAAAGACATTGTCAAGAAAGAGAAAAGACAAGCCATACAAAGAGAGAAAAATATTTTTGGGAGACAGTTCTCATTAAGGATTAATCCAAATGTAGGAATTATTCCTTAAAATTGGTAATAAGAAAATCAACAACCATTGTAAAACTGGTAAGAGAATCTTAATGAATACATCCTTGTTTCGCTGAGAACTTTCATCTTCCTTATAAAGACAAGGCTGGTTGTCTTGCTGCTTTTCTCTGAGAGACAAGGTCTCTAAAACATTAACATGTCTTTTACAAAGGGTAGTAGAGTACTTCACAAATATCTAAGAGGAGAAATTAACAAAAATTAACTGCCAGATTTTTCCCCATAAAATTATTTACAGAAAGTGAAATCACATGCGTAAAATGCATCTCTTCAGCTCAAACTCACCAAATCAATAGATGATAAAATATAGTATTGCTTTAAATAACAATCTACACTCAATCCCCAACATTCATCCAACTTTGAGCTACAAATTTTTCAAATTTTTAATTGTAAAATATTTTTTACCTTTACAAATACTACTGTTACTAAAAATATAAATTTTATCATCCCATTTTTCCTTTTATGAAATTGAATAAATGTGACAGTGATTCATTTAAAACATTTAATTCTCATGCCTGTAAATTACTGAATGCCTGTGCACACTCTTTTACTTGCTTTACTGAGTGAGGTAAGCCAGACCCAAAAAGAGAAACATGGTATGTATTCACTCATTAGTGGATTCTAGCCATAATTAAAGGTCTTTGAGCCTATTATTCGTGATCCTAGAGAAGCTAAATAAGAAGGTGAAGCTGAAGAAAATCATGTAGTTATCCTCCTGGAGATGGGAAATAGACAAGAGCCCCAGGTAACCTCGGGTGCATGGGGGGGTGGGAGGGTTGTTGGAAGGGGAGAGGGTTAGAGAGAAGGGAGTAGGGGAGGAATGGGGAAAGCTCAGGGGACTGGGATGGGGGGGGGGGGAGGGAGGAAGGATGGATATGGGATCAGGGAAGAATATATCTCAACTAAGGGAGTCATTTTAGGGTTTACAAGAGACTTGATTATAAATGGGATTCCAGGTCCAAGGAGAGATCCCCAGATTGTTCTCTGGACAGAGGAGAGGGTGCCTGAACCGCCTTGGTCCATAACCATACTGATGAATATTTTGCTTATCACCATAGAACCTTCATCTGGCGATGGATGGAGATAGAGACAGAGACCCACATTGGAACACTGGACTTAACTCCCTAGGTCCAAATGAGTAGCAGAAGGAAAGAGAACGTGAGCAAAGAAGGCAAGATCAGAGAGAACCTTCATCCAATGATGGATGGCGACACAGACGGAGACCCACATTGGAGCACCGGACTGAGCCCCCCAAGGTCCAAATGAGGAGCAGAAGGAGGTAGAACATGAACAAGAAAGGCAGGACCGTGAGGAGTGCATTCACCCACTGATACAAGGGGACTGATCTAATGAGAGTTCACCAAGGCCAGTTGGACTGGGACTGAACGAGCACATGATCCAACCAGATTTTCTGAGTGTGGCCGGATTCTCTGAATGTGGCTGGCACAGGGTCTTTCTGAAAAGCCATTGACAATGACACTGGGACTTGTTTCCTCTGCATATACTGGATTTTTGGGATCCAGTCTGTCTGGATACTCACCTTCCTGGACCTGGAGGGAGAGGGGAGGAACTTGAACTTCCCACAGGGCAGGAAACCCTGACTGCTCTTAGGGATGGAGAGGGAGGAGGAGAGGGAGTGGGGGAGTGGGAGGGTGTTGGGAGGGGGGCGGAAATGGAAACTGTTATAATTTAATAAACTTTGAAAAAAAAACAGGGATGATCACTAGGGAGTATAGCTTAACACAAATCAATTTCGGTTTTCTAAACTTTTCAAAAATTCAAGACAGATCACTATGTAACCTTTTCGCATGCATTTTCCCAGACATGGCTTCTGATGATCTTCAGCTCATACATATCTTAAGTTTAACTGCAGATAAAAAAGACATTTTCTATAGTGAATACTAGAAATATACCATTGAAATGAAGATTCATAAAACTTAAAAAGCACAGGATAAAATAAACTACAGCATCCTGATCATCTTCAGGGCTCTGGTTTAAAAATGGTGACAGTTGATCATTTTTTGGCAGGAAAATCACCTGCTCAATGAGAGAGGGACCTGAAAAATGTTGTTGGAAAGGACATTAGCAGTTACTAAGAAAAAATATCTGCTGCAAAGTATCATTTGTCTAGAGAACGCAGGTGTTGTGCTGTGCTTTCCTTTTCCACATTATGGAAAAGAGAGAGAGAGAGAGATTCTGTAAGTCTGGGAAGATTTTTGCTTTTCTAGAAAGTTGTAAGAAATCACTGTTACTTTGGATCATGGGATAGCAAAGATCTCTTTGCTGAACAGACCTAGGAAGTGAGCCCCAAATCAACTCACAACGTGAAGATCAGTTTTTGAGTTAGTAACCTATCTAACCAGTAAATGGAACTGTTTGTTCTTTTCCCCTGAATATTGTCATGATTGTATCTAATTTTCATTTATAATCGATACTTGGTAAGAGATTGTACAAATTACTGCTTATGCAAGGGTGCTTCTGTTAATTGTAAAAAAGATGATAGTTCTTATTGTACTTAAAACATTCACATAGAACAATCATTATAAAGTATAAAAGTATTATTATATTTATGTTTGTCATTATATTTTTCTTCCTCTTTCTTTAAATTTGTATTTTCTCTAAAGAATTTTTTTTCTTTCTTCTAGGCTTAGAGGCATTTATTGTGACATGTCACACCCTGGAATAGTTGTAGACCTTTTAAAATGTGAGGTAATCTATATCTAGATATAGTTACACCTACATGTAGATGACAGATATACAAAATAATAGAGGCTACTGATTTTATACCTCTTTAACAGCTGGATAATTATACATGTTATTTCAAGATGTTCAGTTTCTTTAAAAATAAAACTGTGAATTGCCTATCTCTTAAATGCTCTTGACACATTGATTATCTTCCATTGTCCAGTAAAAGACACTATTATTCTCCAGACATTCGAAAAGTTTCCAGTGGATGTCAGTGACAAAATTGTTCTTGTTTGGCATTCTGGGCCTTGTGTTTTTCACGTTTTTGAGATGTCTAAGGATGAGGGCATCTTTTGGAAACATTCTGAACATTTAACCACCTGAATGATTCTGAGTTGTCTTCGCCTACGTTTCTGTCTACTGTGCAAATACTATCTTTTATAATCTTTGAATTTCAATTTCAATCTTCTGCCTACCTCTGTGTAGACTTTGACCACTTGCAATTTCATAGAACTTCTGTGTAATGGCTCTTCCATTATACAAATATTTTGTATAATAGTCATTATTTATGTGTTTCAAAATGTCATACCTTTTTTTTTTTTAAATTAAAGCCATGGTGTTTCATATAGAATAGAAAAATACTAAAATTTTTCCTTACTCTTTCCTTTCTGTAGGACCTTGTAAAAATGTCTAGTTTTAGATTTTTCTCACAAAGTTATATATATGTATATATTTTTCTGTTCATTTAGTTGTGTCTTCTAAGTAATTTTTGGCTGCACCATCAAGACATATTCTCTTTCATATGGATGTATACCGTGTCTAACACTTGTTGTGGAATATAGCAATTTGTGGTATTAACCATCATATATATATATATATATGATGGTTAATATATATATATGATGGTTAATAATATGGTTAATATGATGGTTAATATATATATGTGTGTGTGTGTGTGTGTGTATGTTAGCATTTGTACATATACATCATGACACAATTCTTCTGAAGGTTTATATGATTTATGTTGTACAAAGTTCCCTAACATAGCAATATTTGCAGAAAGAATTTGGGGTGTTAAATTTCTGTCTATGAGAATTAAGCCATACACTGGGGCAGCTGTGGATTAAAACAGGAGCTTTAGGCATGTCCAAGAGACAACAAAACAGGGATCTCCATTCTGATGTGCTTGGATTTTTGGACAGACTTTTATACTCAACCCAAATTGAATTCAAAATGTCTATCCTCATTGTTCAATTTTCAGTGAAGTGCTGGGATTTCAGGCCCGTCCTAAAAGCTGGAACTTTGTGTCTTACTTTTAAACACGTTGACAAATTCTTTTAAACATTTTTTTTATGTTACAAGGAAGACTATTTGGTGTTTTCAAACACAATAAATGGAGCAGAATTTGATAGTGTCTTCATTTCTAATGTCCTTTGGCACACTAGTTCTAACAATGTCATTCTATCTGTTATACCAAAATCTCCTACATAGTTCATTAGGGAATTCCATGCTTTTGCAATATAAATTTTGTTGTAAGTATCCATATCCTTATTTTTTTCTCATTTGCTTAATGTTCTGTGAATTAAGGACTCAAGTACAATACTATATATATATATATGTATATATACATATATATATGTATGTATATATATAATTTTACAATATTGTAATCAATCTTAACTGTGATCTATTCCATAATTTAATTGGAATATTTCTAAATCTTCTATTAGATAACATTTAAGAAAGAGTTTGCATGGTGTGTGTGTGTACATGCACACACATGCACACATTTATAGATGGGGCACACATTGACACAACAAAACAGAGAAAACGAATTCCTTGCTTATGGACTTACCTTCATTTCTTTCTTTGCCCTCCACTTGCATCTCATTAAATCAACAGCAAGGAAGCTTCCCTTCACTTTATATTCAGTAGTCTGGTCTTCCCTGCTGGTTTCTTCTCTTTCTCCCATCCTGTGCCAACTCAGACTCCTGTTAATAAACTCCAGGGAGTAAAAAGAAACCTAAGGAAAAAGTGTCAATCATTCCTGTTGTATTACATATTATTTATTTACAAATCAGTTTATGTTAAATTATATGCATTAATATTCCAATCTTCATATTATAATTAGGTAATTAGAAGCAATTAGTATAGTTTAACTCCCCTAAAATAGATACCTTAAATCTTACATGCTATTAATGAACTTACTCAGGTCTCTGCCACATTTAACCATTTAAAGATTTACTTCAGAAAGAACGTTTGGAAACTTCATGTAAATTAAGTGACACCTTTTAAGAATCCAATTCCTACAGTTAACTCATTTAAATGAATCTATGTTAAACTACATCGTTGAGAGTTTCCATGAAGATGTTTTAACTTTTGTGCACTCATCACTTAATAAAAAACAGTCCCTCAGTTGACATTCTCTGGGCAGAGTAATGTGGAAGTTTGATGGATGTGCTGAGTTTGAGTATTTTAGAAAAACATATTGAAGCATCCCAATGGACCAAAATGCAACATGGGTCAGAGAGAAGAGGACTTGGGCAGAGACAAAAATTAGGGTTCTACATTTCAAAAGACACCGCAGACTGGGAAGATTGAGGGTGATGAACTGAAGCTAAGAAATATGTCTCTTTTCCTGTTGGGAAAGGCAAAGGCAAGGCAAAGGCAAGGCAAAGGCAAGGCAAAGGCAAGGCAAGGCAAGGCAAGGCAAGGCAAGGCAAGGCAAGGCAAGGCAAGGCAAGGCAAGGCAAGGCAAGGCAAGGCAAGGCAAGGCAAGGCAAGGCAAGGCAAGGCAAAAAGGCAAGGCAAAAAGACAAGGCAAAAAGGCAAGGCAAAAAGGCAAGGCAAAAAGGCAAGGCAAAAAGGCAAGGCAAGGCAAGGCAAGGCATGCATCCTAGGGGCTACCAAAGGAAAGATGCCACATTTGCCACACCCAATAAGGCCAGTTAAACCTACTTCATATTTTTGGACAGCAAAGTAGGAGGTTTTATGCTGTGTTCATTCTATAAGTTTGTAACACAGCAACAGAAACCTGCACAAGCATCTACTCCTTTTACAGTGGGGTTTCCAACCAGTGTCAGAGGTTTCAACCTTGATGCAGGTGACATTGGACATTCTCAGTCATGTAAGGAAGAGAAGGAATAACAATGAAGCCATACTACATACATGAATTGAATGAGGTATTCTGGGTATGTTAGTGGAGCAGAGGCAACTAGAGCCCTGCTTCCCTCTTGGCGGGCATTTGGAATATTTCACTTTTCATATTGTGGAGAAATGCATTTAGGTGTGGAAGCATTTTTTTTTATTAGTAGCTGTAATCACAACGTATTGGGCTATTGCTTCATTACACCAAAATTCCCTCAATATCCCTGTATCCTACTGAAGACGTCTCAAATCTTGAAATAGCCAAATAAACATGTGGTGTCTAGATGTCTGTGTTTGGGTTTTTATTCCTGTCTTATCTTTGCTTACTTCTGAGAACCCTTAGAAAATCTAGAGACTAGTGTCTTTGCTCTACGGTAGAAGTCCCTCTATCAATACCAAAAAAGTTCAGAAATTTCTATAAAATTTTTTGTGTGTGTGGAAAAATTTAAGATGTTCTCCAATATGACATTTAAAAAATTAAAGACAATGAAATGAAGAAAATTTTTTTTAACTCTATGGATAAAATGTGAATAATTTAAATTTGTTAATTTAAATTACTCAGTCTAACCAATAAAATCTCTATGCTTTCTACTATTTGCTCATGTTGATCATCAAAGGATATGCATTTATATGAGAGAATTTGCTAATACACTGACATATTTGAAGGTTTATTCCCAGATACACTGTAGATTCATAACTATGGAATTATATTGTCACATTCAAATGTACTCATGAATGTGTATCAGAGCTCTTTGTGGAAGTGTATGATAATACATGTGAAGACATCACACATCACTTTTATCTGGTTCAATTTTATACTTGAAAAGTAACTGAGTCATGCCGTAAGGACTCTGCATAAAGATATAAAGAATGGAGAATTATTCCCAGGGACAATCAGGAAGTAATTGAGTTGGATCATTATTTAGAAGCTTTATGAGAATAGTTAATGTCACTGACTGTGTGAACCATTGCAAACATCTGGAGATTTTATTGAAGAAATACCAATAGCCACCATTTAATCACTCCTTTCCAAAGAAGAGATTAAATAATGGTCTTTCAGACACCTGATGTCTGAGATGCATCAGAGCCAATGGTCCTCATCTCCAGGCATAAAAAGCATCATTGAATTTTGTCACTGAGAGAGAAAGGAGAGGGAGAATTTTCAGCCTGCTCTTCCACTGCAATATTAGGAATATTTTAGAAACTGTCCATGCACACGACCCAAGCAAGGTCCTATGCTTGTATCCTGATTCCAGAGGTGGGATGATGCCAAATCAGAGTTCTCATAGTGAGGGTAAGGGAGTCGTTATGTCAAGAAATTTGCCTTATGTGCTTTTGAGTCCTTCAGCAGGACGATCGGGAGACTGAGCTGCATTAGAAATGGATCTGTTGGTCATAAACCAATCAGAGATTACAGTGCACTGTATAATACCTTTCCCAAAGGAGACAGTTTCCCCATTTTGAGAATATATTAGCATAGCAGCTCTTATTTCTGAACACAGTAGGATATGTGTGCTGCTGTAAAATGGTCCATCAACCAACAGAAAAAGGTCAGCTTGGGGTACAGCAGCACACAAAAATTTCTGAGTCCTACAGTTAGGAGGCCTAGTGGGTAAATATTTGGGGATAGGGGCAAGTAGACAATCCCCATGTAAGTGAATTAGAATGCACAAGATAGGCAAATTTGGGTTCCCATAGTTTGATTCAATTATATAATATTGATAATATTCAGACTTGAACATATCTATTTATTACTCTCATAATTATGCCCAAAAATAAATCATAAATCACTCTCATAGTTATGCCCAAATAAACACATATACATATATATGCATCAATATGACACACATGCACACACATATATACATACAATTATATACACATATACATACACAACATATAATCATTGGCATATAACTTCTTCATAACAAAATCACTATTGTGATTTATTATATATTACTATTAAAATATACATAACTGTGGCTACCTAGTTATCTTTTAGGTATAATTTTAAATGGAAAATATAAAAAACATGCAATCAGAATTGTCAATTTATATGTGTTATAATAAAGAATATTGCGATAGAGACAGTTTTAAGGTTGAAGAAACACTGGTGTCAGGGTTTCAATGTTTTGTTCACATCACAATGCAAGGCCTAAATGTAGTAATAAAAGAAATATTTAGAGAAAGATTTAGCCTGCTGTTACCCTTGTTATTGGAGTATGACCTTAATGTCCTTTGTGTATAACAAAGAAAATTTAGCTAGCAGAAACTGTGTTATGTAAGTCTATTATTTAGCAAAGTCACTGAACTAGACCTGCCTTCATAATGAGATTTACTAATTTTAAACAGTGAGATACATTATCATGGGAAATTTCTAGACAGATTTAGAAATTTGCCAGTCATCCTCCTTTGCATCTGCAGTTACGATATGTCATCAAGTTCATGTCCAAGGAAACGCTGGAGTGAAGAGACAGCATTGGAGACACTTGCCCTTGTAATCAGACAGCAAATTTGCCTTTAAATTCAAAATCAAAAACGATCCTTGGACTAGGCTCACGTCCACAAAGAGACACCTCTAACGGGAAGTGGTGATAGAGATTGGGGAAAACAACATTCAGACCTCAAAGATGTCTGAGTTGCCTCTCGAAGATACCACAAAACGTGTTTAGAAACCGCAAATCAATTTTCAGTCAATATTTCTGTAATCAATGAACATATTTATTTTGAGCTTAATGCCCGCCTTTATCTCCCTGAAAGATGAGAGTTGGATCAAGCCTACACATTCCTCAAAAATGAATATCTTTTTGTAGAATTTTCTTCTCTGCTGACTTTGATAATGTTTTATAATGTAAAAAATAGGAAGAACTGAAGAGTCTTCTTCCCAGTTCCAATCTCCAGCTGGATGCGCTAACATAAAACAGAGCTCTTACACACACACACACACACACACACACACACACACACACACACACACACACACCTAGGGAGCAATGTAAGCCTCACAGCCTTCTCCAGTGCTCTTGTCTAGTTTCTCAGTGTCTCTTACCTAAAGGATAGTAGCCCGGGACATTGGGCTTTGTCATGAACAGCTCTGTCAGCAGCAGGGAGCTGAACCCAGTGAACTCTCAAGGTCTCTTCTAAGGATATTATCAGATTCGCCTGCGCGTGGAGTCTCAGAACTTGCTTATATCCACACGAGGTCAAAGCTGCTTCCCTCCTATTAATTTTCCTGCCATCTGTGCTGCCAGATGTACTGAGAACAGCAGAGGATCTCCACCCTTGGGATGAAAAGCTGGCTCCACCCAATGGCTCAGCTTCTGCCTCAGAATCGACTCCCTCCTTTGTTCCAGAGAGGTTCTGTTCTCCTTCACTGGAAGTCTGAGTGCACAATGGGCTTGAAAACTGACATCCATTTATGGCACCAGTATTTTATGATACATGGATTAATTTTGTACATATTTCCTGACTTTGTTATTCACAAACTACTTGGGAGATTATTTGCCAGCTAGATTACAGCTTCATGCTACTGTGTGTCTGACCAAGGTCAATTAAGCAGAGAATCAATCAAAGAAAGAATTAAAATGAGAATGAGACAAGGGAAGTCAGAGTCTAAAGGTCCCTGTACTCAAAAGAGGTTTTTTCCAGTATCACAATGCCTTTCATTTCACCTTAGACGCAGCAAATGATGTCATATTCTTCCTTTTTGTCCTGTGGAGCAGTGCACAGCTGAGCCCATGTGAGTTCTAGTAAGTTGAAATATAACTGACATGCTAATATTTAATGTTATTTTCTTATATATGTCTTCAAAAATCCTATGTCCTAAAGTGAACTTTGCATTCATTTTATATTATTTCATTATCATATGCAATTTCCAGAAAAAATAAAGGATTTCTAATGATTTCTTAATGTTTATATCTATTCTTTGGCTGGAACAAATAGAAAGTGAGTTTAATAATAATAATAAATAACAATAAAATATTAATAAATACTCTTTACAAGAATATTATTCCATTTTGTGCAAACTTCCTGACTTTTTTTTAACTTAGATGAGACACTTAGTTTCAGAAAATTCCACTGCATAGAGATAAGCAATTAGTGGAACTCTGAGCTGTTCCCTTTGAAACCTGGAGGTCTATATCATGTCTTATTAATTTTCTTCATTTTTAAAATGTGTATTATTCATTTGTTTGTGAACTGTGGAGGCATGTATCACTATGAATGTGTCAGAGAACGACTTGGCAGAGTTAGTTATCTCCTTCCACAATAGTGAAGTCTGGAATGGCATTCAAATTCAGACACAAGAATCACTATCCTGATGTCATTAATTTTAAATGTAGTTTTTAATGGTTCTCTGAAGCTCTTCTGGACAAATCATGAGACATGTGACTTCAGAGGCAAGTTTAAGCTAGTGGAAAGTATAACACAAATTCATAGTCTTTGTTTTTTTTTTTAAACGGGCTGATTTTGTAGGTCAACTTGACATTAGGAAGGAGACTCAGCTGAGAAAATACCTCCTTGAGATCCAACTGTAAGACATTTTCTCATTTAGTGGGTGGTGCCGTCTTGGACTGCTGGTTCTGAATTCTATAAGGTGTCTGAGCAAGTCCGGGAAAGCAGTCAGCAAGCAGCTCCCCTCCATGGCCTCTGCATCAGCTCCTGCCTCTGGGATCATGTCCTGTTTGAGTTCCTGTCCTGATTTCCTTCAGTGATGAGCAGCAATGCTGAAGTATAAGTCAAATAAACCCTTTCCTCTCCAACTTTTCTTTTGTTCATGATGTTTCTTCTTTGCAGCAATAGAATCTCTAGGATAGGTTTCAACCACCTACTCCCATTTATTTATATGCCCTGAATTTCAATGCATGGATATACCATGCCTAATTACCCCCTGGAGCTTTGCAATTCAATACAATTTTACATTAATTTAAAAATTAAAATCCATATTACTGGAAAAAATTGACCCAGAAGTATGAAAATATTATCAGAATCTGATTATCCACACCATTCCAGGTATTAAAGTCCATAGACTGTATTAATAACAATCACTTGTCTTTTTATGTATGATATAAAATGTATTTCAGTTGAAGTGCAAACATCATGCACATTTTAGATAAAATAACCTTATCCACTAAGAGGCAGTTTTGATCAGTCTTTATGGTAATTATTTTCATCGCTGCAACACCATGTTATCCATTTTAAATTTTCCATCTAAATAAACTTTCATAATCATCTTGGCAACATAAACTTCAAGGTACTTTGTGATATGGGTTCTCCGAGAAGATTCTTCTCTTCGAAAATTGAAAATCAGACATAATCACACTTGAGGTTCACTGGAGGGTATGAGACAGTTGGCTTAACATGTTCCTATTCCTGCGGGTCAGAAAAATAGGTCTCGTACTTTACCCCTAACTCAAGCAGCAGGTTCTCCACTGAATTACCCAGTGACAGCAGAGAGGTTTCTATGCTACCTCCAGCCTCTCTTCCCCTGAGAATTTGCTTCTAATCTTAAACGTGGGATGGCCTCAATTCACTATTGGTGACCATATATCTATCACTGGGGTCCACACCTTCTACTTCAAAGTGTGTCATTATTTCTCCATATAATTAGAATCAAAAAAGCATGTAATAGTTGTATTTCTGAGCATGGGGCTTATTACAGTGAAAGTACCACAGTTCTACGTGTTTCCTGAAAGAGTCATTATTTCATTCCAGTTTGCTGATGAATAAAATTCCATTGTATATGCAGACCAAATTTTCCCTTCTTGTTCAACATTGAAGAATAGCTAGGCTGATTCCAATGGAAGCTCTAGGTTTAGATTTTGAGGAATCTTCAAACTAGTTTCTCTAGGGAATGAACCAACTTACCTTACCACCAATAGTGTATAAGTCTCTCTTTTCAACAATAGACAGTGGATTAATATTAAAAAAATTTCTAGGGACCTACAGAAGTTACATTTTTAAAAATTTCTTTATCCAGCAAAGGGTTTAATAGACGGTCATCATGAGAAGAAACTTAATTAGCAATCAGTATTTGAAAGGGTAGGTCATTTCTTTAACTAACTGGGAATTTTAAGTTATACTGATTTGAGATTCCAATTCACCCAGTCAGACTATCATCAAAAACTCAAGCAGAAAGTGGTGGCAAAGAAGTGGAGAAAGTAGAAAGTTAATGGTACTGGAAGTCCTTACTAACTTACATGGTAACCATCTATGAATCCCTCCTCTGTGCGAGTCTAGAACTCGGGACGTTGGCAATAAAATCCTGCTCTGCTTGCAAAGACCTAGCACTTTAATATCAGCTTCTTTCCCATCCTTCCCGTGGATACCTTGGTTTCCGAAAGACCTATAAATATGTTGGGTTTTTTTGAGATTTTAATCCACTTTATCATGTCTAACAGATTGTAATGATGAATGAATTTAATAGTCGCGATTGAATTGTGACTGCTTGTTGAGCTCCCCTCGACTCCAGTGACTTGGTCTGTGGTGCAGGCTGTTAAATCTGCGCCATAACAGCCCCACCGCCTCCTAAGTCAACAACATTATCCTCAAATGTTCAAATTTGTGATTTTCATCTGTTTTCTTATTCCATTTTACCCACACTCTCTAACCAATCCATTACAGGAGGCTCAGTCTTCTGTATTCAAAAACAAACATTCAACATGTGTAGTTACTGATCCAATCATAGGCAAGCGAGGGATTTATTAATTGCACTTTATACGAATGCACATTTTTATACCACAGATAGACTTTTAAATCCTACACAGGAATGTAACGTCTGTAAAATGATTTGTTGTTGAGAAAGGAAAGAAGAACAATACTCTCAGATTTCCCATATTGCCAGTTTTAATACTCTCTAAACAAAATCACAAATTCTGTGTTTACTTAGCAGTAAAAGTGGTGGCAATATTTTAATTAAATATTCATTTTCATGAAAAAGAGTGGCTTTTAATGAAAAGACTCATGTCCATCAAGCCTTGCATTTCTTATATATTTAATCCTGATGAGATTTCTCAGTAAAATTTAAACCATTTCTGCATCTGTCATGAATTAAAGATTAAGTTGATTATTCAAATAAGTAACCTGTAAAGAAATAGAGATGAGGAAATTCCTACCCACTGTATAAGCAAGAGAGCACCATATAGAATTTAGCAAGATGATGCTAGAAAGAGTATCCACATGGCATCATGCTTTCTTGCCTCATGCTTGTCAAAAGTATAATATATGTAATTTCTTCTAAAACTCACAAATACCAGTCACCAATATAGCGTAACTGACTTTGTTAATGCTGATCACTTGTAAATTTTTTTTGCTGTAGCAGAAAATTATATTTTATATATCATTTTTGAAGCCATTA
The DNA here is from genome assembly GCF_982192425.1 of Myodes glareolus. NCBI lineage: Eukaryota > Metazoa > Chordata > Mammalia > Rodentia > Cricetidae > Myodes > Myodes glareolus. The sequence goes on from NC_142048.1 coordinate 61,239,499, forward strand.
TAAAGAACAAAAGGAGGATTTTTTATATAGTGCTCACACCTGATCAATCTCAACATTCTGAAGGTACATTATTGTATGAATATGAATTCTCAAAGTAGGATGAAAGAGCAAACAAGGGTTCTTTATATTAACATTTTATATATGCTATGGAGAAAATGTTAAATATACATAGCAAGCAAATATCTCAAAAATTTCTGACTTTATTATAATGACTTTCAAAATTGGTAAGCGAAGTATAATTATTTTTTAAATAAAGCTTTACTTAAGCCTGGAAATGTAACACATTTGAATACATTATATGCTGTTTTTTTTGCCTCCCTGTGATCTTTGGGGAGTATATTTCAGATTATCAAGGAATATTAAGGTAGAAATTCATTTTAATGTAGTAACCATTACATTTTTTAAGGAACAAAATAGCTCCCTCATTTTCAAATGAACTGCCTAAAAAATAGTCTCCTTTAAAATATGTATTGTACTCATTTATTTGGAATATTCTTGCTCACTGAAGCCTATAATATATGAAAGTAACTTTGAGGTCACAACAATATGTAGAACATTCTCTAACATTTAATTCTTTAAACTTATTTCAAAGTCAAATCCATAGCAAAGTGATTATAGTTTTAATCAGCAACTGAAGATCTATAGACTCACACAAATTATATGGTTTCAGAGTTAAAGTTTAATTACTTCCTTCAACAGGAAACACCTGTTAGTTATTATTTTACAGCTTGATTCTTCATGAACCATGAAATTTCTTATCTAATTTATCTAGAATAGCATCTACTTCATAGGTAAATTTATAAAGATACCCAAATGCATGCTTTCCTTCTGATAAAATGTCTACTACAAGGAGAAAATGGCACACTGCATACATAACTTTCTATATGATTATATACACCTAAGAACTGAAAAATTCAAACATACATACAATCAATATTTTGATGTATATCAGAACCACCTGAGATACTGCAGGTAACAAATCTTTTATATTTTCTATAAATTAATTTATATATTCTCACATATAAGTTTCTTTTGATTTTCTAGCGTTTCTCCATCTTTTTATTATGTAAACTTAGACTATACTGTATACAATTTATCATCATTTTTACAAATGTCTTAGGACAACGTTAATGTGGATAGAATAAATTCAGTTCTATTATACAGCTGCTATAGCAATTTTAAAATAAAACCTATTCATTTTAAATATATTTATTTTATGTTATAAGAGTCTTGCTTACATCATACATTCTTGGTGTATGAGGAGGCCAGTCGTAGGTGTTGATCCGCTGGAATAGGAATTATTGATGTTTGTAGACTATCATGAGGTGCTGAGAACTGGACATGGGTCCTTTGGTAGAGCAGGCAGGTCTCTTAACCACTGTGCCATCTCTTTTTCATAATCTCTTTAACAGTTTTACAAAATGTGCTACAGAAGAGTCATGCTGATGAAAGAGTGTGCAGAACACTGATCTTGAAAAAAAACACAGCTTGCACAGAGTGGATGGAAATTTGTGGGGAAACAGAAAGCTTTACTAATATTTTAATAGTCGTATGGTTTTCTTATAACCTCATGATTCTCTTCTGAAATTGTCTCAGTCCTCCATTCTTACCCTTATTTGAAATCATGTTAATCCTTATAGCTGTTTCCAAGCCCTCTCAAAGTTAAAATCCAGAATTTCCCATGAACGATTCAGTAACTTTTCATATCGTTGCACCTACTGCAGGCCATCAAAGTAAAAATAAGAGTGTAAGTGTTAATAAAGACACAGAAAGAAAACTCTTGAGATCATTGTTCCTGTGTGATCTATTCTTGAGATTTTGCCAAGTGCAATAAGTGGAGATAAATAAAAGACAAAAGCTCTCAAAATAAATATAAAATGATATCTAATAAATGTTAATAAAAATATTTATGTTTTTACAAAAAACAACAAGAGGGGCTGGAGAGATGGCTCAGAGGTTAAGAGCATTGCCTGCTCTTCCAAAGGTTCTGAGTTCAATTCCCAGCAACCACATGGTGGCTCACAACCATTTGTAATGGGGTCTGGTGCCCTCTTCTGACCTGCACACATAAACACAGACAAAATATTTTATACATAATAGATAAATAAATAAATAAATCAACAAAACAACAAGAAAACATAAGTAGATTATTGCAATAATAAAGACTATAAGCTATATAGACAATTACATGTAGATACAAAAGTAGTGATAATTTACATTATCTTTTTAAACATCCCACCAAAAATAACACCAGAAACATGAAATTTTAAAGTATGAATAAAGTATATATGCACATGCTTAGTTTCAACAAAATGTACTTAAACTGAGACCAAGGAATACCTAAGAGAGAAGTCAATGCTTTGAAATGCTTCTATAGCCATTAATTTAAATTCCATATTGGATTGTCCTAATGAGCCTCAAAAGTACCACTATCAAATCTAGACATTACTTTGACAATTGCACAGTGTATATAGAAATATTCAGAGTTAGACTGACTACAAAGGATTGTGCATTTTAAACAAGTGGACACAGAAGCATAATTAGTGAGATTTGGGACATGATATGTCATGTTTATTAATTTCTCATTATCAGTCATGATAAAGTATTAAAATGGAAGATTTAAAGTGTTTTCCATAATCATGACTGATTCACAGGAAATAAATAATTTGGGAAATGGACTTCTATGTTTGTTGTATGAAAGTTAGTGCACAATGGATAAAATAGGTATCTAACAAGATTTCAAGTTACTTAATGTTTCAACTAATAGACTTAGATAAATTTATCTACTTATATAGACATGAAAGTTCATTCACAATTTTCAATATTCATCACTGAAAGTATTAAAAAAGAGAAATTTTAAAAGGAAGATTTTCAATCTGATAAAGTATATACAGTTGTTAACAAAAGGTGGAATTAGATAGAGTCAAAAGTTATAAAATTTCTACAAAAAAATCACAGCAATATTTTTTCTGTGAGTAGAGGTTTATTATACTATTATGACTAAAAACTTCTGAATCCCTTGATTCTAATGTTAAACATCAATTTTGTGACTTTTCTTTTTTTATTTTTTAAAATTTTAAAAATTGCCAGAGTAGTAGTGCCTAACTCTAATTTCATCATTAAAGGTACAAAAGTAAAAATTAAAACAATGAGCACATCAAACAATGTCTTTGTAAAAATATCTTTATCAAGGACTCTAATTTATTCACTATTTTGTTGTTATTATATGAGATGTTTTCACAGGATCTTATCCATCTCAGGCTGGTCTCTGAGATGTCCAATATGACTAAGCTACAGATAAAGTCATTCTGTACATGTCTTGAAACTACCAAGTTTCTGAGGAACCCTGAAAACAATCCACTAAATTCTTGAAACTCTGGCTGCAATTAAAGTGTGAAGCTTCATCAAGGGAGAAAATTGTACTCCACATTCTGTGTGGGATGCAGACAAAACATAGAATCTTCAGAACTTGTTACTACTATTTCATAATGCTGGGCTTTCGATACATTCTGTCATTTCAGGATGTATCCGGGTTACATCTGGGGGAATGCTTCCCTGCATATAGTAAAGGGCCTGAAGTAGTTCAAGTGTGTTCTTTAAAAGACGTCCTTCCCTATACTCATTTTCAGGGAGAAAACATTCATTCTCAGTGTAAATAAGATGTAATCTATACTTTTTTCACATGTTTTCAACCAGTCTTAGAAAGTTCTAATAAACTTCCAGTCTATTGAGTACATAAACCATGAATGGTTGTTGTAGTTTGTAAAATGTATTCTGCTCATAAACTCATGATTTAACTTTGGCTTAGAGATGTGACAAGGTTCATTTATTGATTTTAAAATGTTAGGCCAATCCTGAATATATATCATATCTTCTTGGATATTCATGCTTAAAACTTTATACACTGATAAATTCTTTAAAACTTCTTTCTAAGTATTTTCCAATCTATGTTCATGGGAGATAAAACTAACAGAGAGAGTGGAATAAATGAGCAACCCAGGCAGAGGGCTTAAAGTGCTAAGAACAAGAAAGAGATGCAAGACGTTGAAAACACTGATATAAATGGAGACTACTCTGATGGGCTCATCAGCTAAGGAGATCATCTAAGAGGCTCAGGATATGTCAATAGTAATTTTCATTTTGTGGTCTGATGATTCTAACATCTGCATGATGTCTGAGGCTGAATCTGATGCTTGTTCTGTCTCTGTAGACAAGATTTTTTTTTTATGATTCAGACTGCTTGTCATTTTATATGAGAAGTTACTAGAATATAACCATTAAAAGAAAATGAAATAATCAAGGCCTAAGTGAAAGATTTATGCTAATCTGCCTAGAACTTAGATTGTGCTTACTTTTTTTTTCTTTTAGAGGTCTCTTTAAGAAGTTTCAAATTTCTCTCTGAGCTTTGATCAAATAACCCCTTCATATCTTCTTAGGATCCCTCCTTTGGACAATATCTTACAGCTATTTTAGCTATGGTGTACAAGGCACAATACCTTTTATCATAGAGAAATGCTGGGATGAGAAGCCTTGCTTTATTTTATGAATGAGTACTGGTCTAACAGGTTTTGTGAAACTTGGCCGTGACCTTCATGAGTATTTCTCTGATTTTATGTGTGCAAATAGACCTCCTGTGTGAGTTGCTCGGAGTAGGTTTGGAAAACAGAAAAGCACAGCTTCACAGCAAAGAATACGATAGGAAATCTTTAATTAGAACCTTCCCCCATCCTTGCTCAAGTCTACACCTGGGCTAATTCTTGGCTCTTCACTATACAATGTGTTCTGTTATCTAGAGGTAAATACCATGCCAGTCATGAACTCCACTATGGTTCAGCCCTCTACAATGTCTCGCTCCCATGCTGTGTGTGTCACGTTCAGGCCCAAGCAATATGTCACCGTCATTCCAGTTCTCCTCATAGCCTGTGACTCCAGAAACGAGTCTTTGACTATTATTCTCTAGATTGTGTCGTTTCTCCAGATTTAGAGGAAGCATTTGACTCTACCAAATCTGAGTGGCTCAGGAACAGGCTCAGGCTTCCTCTTTACTTCATTCTTCAATACCACCAGCTTAGCATCTTGAAGACTGAGGCCAGTCATTCTACAGCATACTACCCAATTTGGTCCTGCCAGATGCTGTCTCATGCATGGGTCTGCTACTGCTTCCTGGACAGAATTATATGTACAGAAACTGAGTATTTTCTGATGTTATCCACCTATCTGGAACCTGCTAATGTCTGCCCTCCTTGGTGATGTTCAGTTTTACTAATATTTAAGGATCCAATTGATTTCCATAGAACTGATGATTTTTTCTAGATTAATAAGAAAGCTGTCAATGGAGAAACACAATGAAAGTATGAAAATACCATCAGTACTTTCTCCTACACATAACACTGACCGATCAATACTTTTCAAAGAAACTTTGCTAATTTTAGTGAAATAAGGTCCTTCAAATTACATTATTCTTTGTCTGTCTACCAACATTCTGCTTAAAGAGAATCCTTTTTTCATCTTTGCCTATCTAAGTATGGACTTAAACACTACTACGTGCTTAATGCTGATGCCCACAATTCTCTGTAGCTTAATAGGAAGGGTGCTTAATCTTTGCTATTTATGTTATTTGTTTTATCTATGGAGAGTCACATTTTGAGCCAAATAGATACTTATTTAAATGATTACTGAATTTGAAATGGCTACAATGTTACTAATTAGGCTTGGTGTATGTGCTTAATTAGTGGCTTGTTTCAATAATTATATCATTTCTTTAAGTCTCCTTCATAGACCTCTGCTATTATATATATACATATATATAAATATATACTTATATGTGTATATATATATAGTGTGTGTGTGTGTGTGTGTGTGTGTGTGTGTGCATCAATGTACTCCTTCCCTGAGGTTTTTATAATATACCAGAAACTGAGTATCTTAAAATACGATAAATGGTTCTCCCAAACTTAAGAATCAAGGAATATTGCAGAAGATTGCAGAAGAGAGGGCAGAAGCAGTAAGTGTGTTAAGACCAGAAGATCAGAGAGTTGGATATAAGATTATATCTCCTAGTGATGTCAGAAGCTTCACCCATAACGTTTCATCAGCATGAACATAAAAATAAGAGCTGAACAAGAATAACATCAGCAAACATGCTGAACTGAAGAGAAACAGCCGATGAGGTCTCAACCATATACAAAGAACTATAGCAACTAAGGAGAGTTAAAGTTGGAGAGGTCTTGCCCTGGAAAGAACACACCAAGTGTTTGTCCAGTGACAAATGATCATCCCTGAAAACATACACATCAGTAACATTATTCAGCATGGGCATCTTATAGCTAAGGATATATATGAATATAGATGCATACACAAATATATATCATGTACACAAATATACATCATGCACACACATGCATATATATATGTATAGGTACATATATAAGCATCTAGTAATTATGAAAAAGAGTGTGTGAATTTGAAAGAGAGTGAGAGGTAGTGTGGTAGATTGGTGGACTTGGGAGCAGGAAAGGGAAGAGATAATGTTGCAATTATATTATAAACTCAAAATTAAAAATAAACGTCCCAAAGTCCAAGTGCAAACAGGGAAATGTCCTCCCCAGAAGTGAAAGGCTAGGCTATACTTTTTGCTTCTTGTTGTTTCTGAAGAATACAACATCCTTCCAACTGAACCTCTTTCGTTCTTGACATCTAATGCCTAAACCCTAACCCCAACTCATTCTCTCCTACAATGCTACCTGCATGGATGGCACCTGTCATGATTGAAGAAAAGGCCTCTTTACAAAATGTTTAACATAATCACTTCCTTACTATATAGTTATGTACAGTTATTATTCGTATTGGTTCCCATTGATTAAGAAATGACTATGTAAAGAGCAATTCCTCAACCTGTGATTATAATCCCCATTTCACAGTGGCATTTCTGAATCCTGGTCCAGTATGACCAAGAACATAGACCATGATCCTTCAAGATCAGTAGAAGCTGAAAACTCAAATCTTCTTCCATATATTTCCCACTATCTATTGTATTAGCCTAATTATTAAATGTTAATAGCCCAGAAGAGGGATGGCAGGTTCAAATAAATTTAAACTCACATATCAAAATTGTGCTTGGTGTTTTTAGTCAGGCCTCACATGTAAGTCAGTGGCCCAGATATGGTGGGAACTTCCTCAGCAGAACTGGATATCATAGACTATTGCCGGAGAAACAGCTGTCTATCTGCTTTGTAAGACAAAACAGGTGCTCTTGGTGGGAAGGATGATCTCTGCACCGAGATTGTTTCCATCTTTCCTAAAGTAGGTTGGGTTGATATGCAAGCATGTTGGTGGATCTCGTTGTTGTAGAATGTTAAGTGGGTGTAATTCACTTTGTAATGTTCTGAATATGGGGATTCCTGGCCGCAGCTCAGAAAGAAGCTGTCTTAAGAAACACAAACAGAGCCTACCCCAATTATATCAAATAAATAACACTGATGGAAACGACATATCGATGAAGGCACCGTTAACTTAGCAGGGGAAGCATGTGGAATGCCATAACCCAACCCTGCTGTTTGCTGGTATTAGCAGCACATATGGTGCTGAGTGTTCAAGCACCACAACATAAGGTGGGAGTGGATGCCCCAGGGCGTTCCCTAAGATTCACAAGGTGAAGCATGGCGACCACAGAAAGAATGCTTTCTTTTATCTACGAGCCAGACCAATGTACAGTAAATAACTTCCTACAGAGTATCGTAGATAGGACATATTTTTAGGACTCTATTTTATGGAGTTCAGGATGTATAAAACTAATGGGAAAATGTAAAACAAATTTCTCTTTCACTTTGAGATATTTATAGCATACTCTCTTGAAGAATGGCATATTTTTGGCACAAAATTTGCTATCATATAGAGAACAAAGAGAAGGTGATGGTTGATGCTAAAAACATACAAAGTGTGGGAATAAGGAAATAAGTCCTTTCCTCACCCCATGGATCAAAATAGAAAAGAGAGACAATACATTGAATATTTTACAATAACTTGGTACTGACAAGATATGCTAATAAATTCAGGTCTGTTGGAGAGACAGCCTTCAGCTTTTTATTTAACAACTGAAAAAGACACACATAAATTATGCTAATATTTTAATGTTATTCTGTGTTTTGTATAATTTTTAAATTCTATGAAAAATAAAAAAAAATGTATAACTCCTGTTTAGGTCATTTGCAAGGTAAGATGTCTGAAAACATAGTATGTTAACTTTCAATATTATTTGCAATTTTATTTGTGAAATTAGCATCCTTCATGTGAAATTACGTACTGGGTATCTTTTAGAAGACCTAATAAATCATAAGATAGCCTTCTCATGGTAATGTACTTCGATTATATGGCCTCAGTATTCTCATTATCCATTTTAACTGAAGCAAAGTATGAATACATTATCATAACATTTTATTACACTTGATTAATGCATTTCCTCACACTTCTTGTTTCTCACACAAATGTGTCTGTGCACCTCATGTGTATGTTTGAGGGAGAAATTCAAGTTTTATAATGAGAGTTAACAGATTTAAATCAGAAGTGCCTTTTAGATTTTCAAATTACATCCTGGGAAGCATTAATTTTTATGAGGTTTAGTATTGGATGAGAATCTCACTTTGCCTCTAATTCTATATAAATCTTTTATGAGAAGTCAACATTAAATAATATAGAAGATTATTTATGGAAAGCTAAAAATGACAAGAAAATAATCCAACATTAATTCACTACACTTTAAATCATAAACTTAGCTTTTTAATAGAATTAACTGAAGACCAACCAAGTTAAATAATATAATTTATATTATAATCCTAACAGTCTACATAAGAATAATGAGAAGATATGTATTATACTGCAATCATGAATATGAATATTGTTATCAATAAATCCCTTTCATTATATATTCAGGCAAAGTAAATACAGAGGTTTACTAATAGATTGCTTTCACAACTGAAAAAAATCAATCAATCAAAGTGTAGAATATAATTCAAAGATGATAGAATACTCATCCAAATTTAGACAGGAGCACTCCGTGTTCAAATTTGCAGGCAAAAGTCTTTACAACAATGTTCTCACTCCTTAGGGTGCTAGCATGTTTTAAGTCATGAGCAATGTTAAAATTCTTGAGAATCAGCTGAGCTATGTGATCTTCTCTAGGTGACAAACATGCGGTTTTATGTGTTTTGTATATTTATAACATAATTCACTGTTGTGGGATTCGCCTCTGTATGCTGTGAATACCATTGGTTGATAAAGAAGCTGCATTTGGCCAATAACTTAACTGAATATAGTTAGGCTGGAAAAGATATAAAGATAGAGTAGGTAGAGTCAGAGAGAATTCTGCTCCAGGAGACAGATACTGGACCCCGAATGGAACATGTAGGCCACAAACATGTAGTGATACACAGATTAATGGAAATGGGTTAATTTAAGATAAAAGAGATAGCCAGAAAGAAGTATGAACTAATAGGACAAGAAGTGTTGTAATAATACAGTTTCTGTGTGATTATTTCAGGTCTAGGCAACTGGGAAACAAATGAGCAGTCTCTGACAACAATTTACAACTATTCAGGGTGTATGCCTGCAGCAAAATTTATCTTTTTGCCATTTTGGAGTCTGGGTACTCCATGACCTCTATCAGCAGCAATGTAGACTACTACTTTAGCACTTTAGTATAGGTTACCAAGGCTCCTTCATGAATTAGATTCATCATTTGTTGTAAGAAGGCCCAAATTTTGAAAACAAGATACCGTTCAAGAATATATGGTGGTTTAGAATAGCAATCCTCAGAATCAAATGTCTATCTGTAGTCAAAAATTCAAACACAATAATATAAATAATTCAGACTCTGTGTATATTCCATCTTTAGGTGGTAAATACTTTTTCACTTTTTTAGTCTGAACTCTGTCTCTATAAAGACTTTGTTTCATTATTTTATAAACCGTTTATTTCTTTCTATATCTCTCTATACCTTTTTTCTTATCTCTCCCAAACCTACATACATTTATCCAACACTGTGACCCATTTAGAGGTCTTTTATGTCTGAATCTGTCCTAATGTTTATCTGTATTTCTTTACCTTCCAGGGGCATTCCTTAAAATGCTAAGCACTTCTTAAAAACTTAAGCTGTGTCATTGCTAGGAGAAAAATGGCACTTTATGCTTGTTCTGCCCAGTCCAGCATGGCGGATCTGCTCACTGCCTCTGAGAGCCATGCACAATGCCTTATCTCTAGGCACATAGCTGGTGCCTGTTGCCACCAAGCAAGCCATAGCACGTTGCTCACAAACCCCATTCAAATGCCCTGTCTCCTGAAAGAGACAGAGGTCATTCTGAGTGTATGGCCCAGAAAGTCAGTATTTCTAAATGGCATGGCATCTTTTTTTCTCCTGGTACTGCTAAATCTGAAAAACCCCTCTTGAAGGAGCCTTGCATGCTGCCAGCTAGCAAAGCCCATTTGGAAAAGAAAAAAAAAATCAGCTAAACTTTGTTTTTTGGTGTTTAGAGTTCCTTTTCAAGTCCTCTCAAGTTTTGCATAGATTTAGTCTACCATGTTAGCATACCAATTTGTTGTAAGAAGGAAGTTTGTTGGATCCTGGATACTCAGAACTGAATAATCACACAGATACTATATTACTTAAGTCACTGCTTGGCCCATTAGCTCTAGCTTCTTTTTAGCAAACACTTACATCTTAATTTAACCCATCTCCATTTATCTGTGCATCACCACAAGATCATGGCCTACCAGCAATGTTTTAGCACATCTGTCTCTGCTGGCAGCTCCATGGCTTCTCTCTGACTCTGCCTTCTCTCTCCCAGCATTTAGTTTAGCTTTCCCTGGCTAGCTCTGTTCCCCTATAGCTCTGCTATAGGTCCAAAGCAGTTTCTTTATTCATTAATTGTAATCACAGCATGCAAAGGGAAATCCCACATCAAGCATTGGTACCCAACATCAGTAGAGCAAATCAAGTCAATCTACAGTGGAGTCTCACAACATTATTCACTTTTATTTATAATTGTATATTCTAGTGTCAACTTCATCATCTGACAAAATGTTCACAAGGTCTGATGTGGGATTCCCCTCTGTATGCTGTGAATAGCATTGGTTAATAAAGAAACTGCCTTAGGCCTGCCCAGGGCAGAATATAGGTAGGTGGGGAAAACTAAACTGAATGCTAGGAGAAAGAAGGCAGAATCAAAGAGAAGCCATATAGCCCCACCGGAGACAGACACCAGAGCTCCACCTGGTAAACCACAGCCTCATGATGATACACCAATTAATTGAGATGGGTTAATTTAAGATATGAGTTAGCCAGAAATATGCTTAAGCTTTTGGCCAAACAATATTGCAAATAATATACTCTGTGTGATTATATTGACACTGAGTAGCCAGGAACAAACAAGCAGCCTCATACAACAAACTGGAATCAACATGGCCAACTAAAATCCACATAAAACCTAAGAGAGTTTGGGTAGGATTATAAATATTCTCTACATGGATACATATTTACAAGCACACATAAATATCAGTGAACAGAAGGACTTGGCTATCTGATTGTGACAATAACTACATAGCACCTACGCAGCATGACAAATTATTATGTTTTTCACCTCTAGAAAAGTACTGCATTTAAAATAACAAGGCTGGAGAAATGCCACAGTGGTTAAGAGAACTTACTGGTTTTACAGAGGGCAGGGTTTGGGGTTTCCTGGAATGCTCATGGTGACTCACGGCTACCTGGAACTCCACTTTAAAGGGATCTTCTGCCCTCTTCTGGCTTATGTAGACTTCAGCACACATGTAACACACATAAATCCAGGCAGGTGTGTATCCCATACACATAAACAAAAAATAAAAGGTAAGACTTTATAAAATACAATAGAACTAGATATCAGCTTTAAACTCTCTGTATCCATCTAAATAAATCAACATTGTTACAATTATGGGAGGAACTATTCCACAATTGTTAATCATATTAGTAGATCTTGGTGCACGAGATACACTTAAATAACCACATTAAAGTTAAATCTCAAGCCAGTCAGTGGTGGCACACACCTTTAATTCCAGCACTCCGGAAGCAGAGGCAAGGGTATCTCTCTGAGTCTGAGACCAGCCTTGTCTACAAAGTGAGTTCCAGGACAGTCAGGAATTTTACACAGAGAAATTCTTCCTCAAAAAAACAAAAACAAACAAATGAAAACGAGTTAAATCTCATTACATTAGATTATTTTTTTTTCTTGTGAGATACATATCTTCTCAGAAAGAAGCAAAGTGTTGTTATATAATTAGTGTGTTTTTATAAGTCATATGTGATACTTTTAGTATTGGCAATAAAAGATGAAATCATCATGCAATTTTTGTTGAAAAGGGGTTTATGCATGTCGTTAGGAAGAGTTTTCTTGGGACAAGACAGACTCCAAGGGACAGGGCTGTTCTGCTGGTGTTATGGTAGGTAGAGCACTTGAATCATCTTATCAGTACTTGTCATATCAAAAGCCTCAACAAAGGCTTTATAATCTTCTTTAGATAGGTAGCATTTTTTTCTGCTTGTACCTTAATGATATTTTTGACTCTGATATGGGTGGTAAATGTATTTTATGAATCTCTGGTAAACACTATTTTTACTAGAGACCTAAAAAGAAAGTGCTACAATCATTGGCAAACACAGGCACAAATACTCTATGCATTACGTCTGTTCCAAGTGCTAGTTTTCACCTTCAAAATATGGTCCAAAATCTGAATAAATCTGAAACCCTCCCCAGCCTCCATTTGCCTAGTGCATAGCAATCTCTGTGCTTGATAGTTCAAATAGATTGCTAATTGATCCCTGTTGCCAGTTTTTTTTCTATTAACAGCTAATTAATTACTCTCCAAGCTGCCAGAGAGATCCAGTTTAAAATGTAAATGGACCTCTCAGTTGTCTGCCCCAGTCTCCAATACCTGGTTTGCTGTAGCTTCCTTTTTTAGTGATTTGTGATGTTTTCACAAGGCTTGCAGAATGTACCAACAATGTCCACTCTAGGGGCCTCTCCAACATGAATCAATTCTTCCATCCCCCTCTCTCTTCTTCCCTTGCTTCCTCTCTGCCTTCTTTCATTCCTTCCACCCTTTTTCTCCTCCTCTTTCTTTCCCTTTCTCCATCATTTTGACTAACACCTTCATTTCTGTGACCTTCACTTTCTGTTTCTTTTTTCCTGAAATATGCTACTAGCCTATCTCAAATATTAAGGTCACTACTTGCTTCTGAAGGTCTAATTAAACCAAGTTTTTTTTTTTTAATTCTTCAATTGTAAATTTCCTCTCTAGTCCCAGGCCCTCTTTATTTTTCACTATGATGTTATATTTCCATTTGACATAACTTGCCATCATGGAAAGTAAACACACACACAAAAACAAGGGAGCACATGCGGAAGTCCACACACACACACACACACACCACACACACACACCACATACACATACTACATACACACACACTACACACACACACCACACACACAAACACCACACACACACACCATACACACACATACACACACACCACACACACAGCATACATACACATCACACACACCACACATGCACACCATACACACACACCACACACACACTACATACACACACACCATACACACACTACATACACACACCACACACACACCACACACACAAACCACATATACACCATACACATACACCATACACATATACCACCCACACACCACACACACACACACCATACACTCACACCACATCCACACACCACACACACAAACCACACACACACACAAACACCACACACACACCACATACACACCATACACATACACCACACACACACACTACACACACCACACACACCATACACACACACACACACACACACACACACCGGCACACACACACACACACACACACACCGGCACACACACACAGAGTTAGTTGAAAGGAAATTGCCCACCCATGTCTCTGTTGTTCGAATACTTGTCGCTCAGCTAGTGGAGCTGTTTATGTTGGTTTAGGGTGTGTAATCTTGCTAGAAGAAGAATGACACCAGATAAAGGCTCTGAGGTTTCTAAAGTCAAAAATCATTTACAATTCTCTCTCTCTGCTTCCTGCTTAGAGAGGCAAACTCTGGATTTCCAACTCTAGCCACCATGTCAGTTTCCTGACATCATACTATTCTTATCATTATGGATCCTAACACTCTGGAGTCATAAGCCCAAATAAACCATATGTTTATTTGGTCACGGTCTTTTATCACAGCAAGAGAAAAATGTCCAGTGCCCACATAGATTTATTATATGGTCATGTGGATATATATATATATATATATATATATATATATATATATGTGTGTGTGTGTGTGTGTGTGTGTGTGTGTGTGTGTGTGTGTGTATTCTTAATATGGTAGCTATATGGTCAAGTGGGTATACATTCTATATACTTAGAATGTATCACAAATGTATACTGATATTCTTCATTTGGTTTTAATTTTTATAACAGCAACAAATGGCTGACAGATCTGTAAAAGTCAATGTTCAGGTCAAACACAGGAGATTCGGGAGCTTATGTAAACCAAGACTCCTACTTTACTGTGATTCTGGATTAATGTCTACCAACTGGAGTACAAAGAATAAAGGAATCAATATTTTCAGATATATATAAGGAAGAGAAATGGTGTGATGAGCTTCTGTCCTTAGGAGTTGAGCCTGAAGAGGAAGATAAGAGTATTTTAAACTCTGAAGACAACTGATCTACTTAGGCCCTTATAAGGAAAAAGGTGAAAAAGGTATTTCTGTGAAAACCAGGGGGTAGAGTGGTCACAGAGGAGTTCTAAAACTTTGAAGGTTATATTTATATTTTTGAGCATTTGCTTTTCATTTTGCTTGTTTGCATCTCTTCTTTAGAACTTTCTATCTTATTCCATCAGTACCACATAGACCCTAGACCAATTGCCTTTTCCCATCAGAGAAAATACAATCTCGGTTTCCATACTGAAAATGAAGGTCCTCAGATCTCAACTGCCTTACAAGACTCTTGTATTGTAAAGGCCTGTGATGGGCAGAGGAACATACTCAACTCACAGGAAGTACTAGGAATGGAGCATCTTCTAGGCTCTTGTAGGCAAGGAGTTATATTTTACTTGGACTTTATTTATTTTTTTTGCTGTTCTGAGACTACATTAGGTGCTTGCAATGTATGAGAAACAGAATACAGTCTCTAGCACTGAGATCATCTACAGAAGTTGGGATTAAATAATTAATTCCTTTATATTTGCCAGAACCTTCAACTGTTATTCTGATGCTCACAAGTCATCCATTGCACCAAATACAATCAACTGTTATAAAAATGCTTCATTTTTCTGTATTTTAATTGAATATTGCCCTTTAAGACTTATCAAACTCTTACAAATTTTCTGAGGCCTCTCTACAACTTAAAAAAAGATCCATACTTTGCCATTAGGGTCTGGTATCTTCCTAAGGAGACACGAGGTGCACTACGTTTGATACCGCCTCTATCATTGAGCTGCTTTATTAGGGAGACTGGTACACTACCAATGTTGCAGTGATTCTCTCTTGTTTCAGGCAATATGAAAGAAGAAAGGATAACTGATGCACAATGGTACCTGACATAGCCCTGAGCTAAGTAGCCTTAAGGAAACAAGGGTTCTCAGAACAAAAAAAGTCACAGGCAATTGATGCCAGCTGATGCCAGTGTTGGGCTACAGCCTACATCCACTGAAACTGTCGTATATCTCCTGGATAATTTACTAAGGGTTACTTTTATGCACTTGAATTTATAGAGAAGATGAACCTATAATAAGAATCTGACTCTTAATTTGATGTTGAGCAACTCCATTTTATGCTCTGCTTACAACCCTCATGAGAGAGAATAGGTAGATCTGCCTTACATACTTAGGGAATTCTTCATTGTCTGTGCAAGCATTGATCGTAGAGTTTTGAACATTAATCTGTCCACTTTGAACCTGATAGAAGAGAAAGTGGGAAGTAGTCTACAAGATATAGGCACAGGAGACCACTTCCTAAGTAGAACCCCAGTAGCACAGACAATAAGAGAATCAATGAATAAATGGGATCTACTGAAACTGAGAAGCTTCTGTAAAGCAAAGGACACCATCAGTAAGACAAAAAGGCTACCTTCTGACTGGGAGAAGATCTTCACCAACCCCTCATCAGACAAAGGTCTGATCTCCAAAATATACAAAGAACTCAAGAAACTAGGCACTAAAACTCTAATTAACCCAATTAAAAAATGGGGTACTGAACTGAACAGAGAATTCACAACAGATGAACTTCGAATGACCAAAAGATACTTAAGGTCATGCTCAACCTCCTTAGCTATCAGGGAAATGCAAATCAAAATCACTTTGAGGTACCACATTACACCTGTCAGAATAGCTAAACTCAAAAACACCAATGATAGTCTATGCTGGAGAGGATCTGGAGTGAGGGGAACACTCATCCATTGTTGGTGGAAATGCAAACTTGTGCAGCCACTGTGGAAATCAGTGTGGCGGTTTCTCAGATTTCTCATAAGTGGATTCTAGCCATAGTTAAAGGTCTTTGATTCTATAATTCGTGATCCCAGAGAAGCTAAATAAGAAGGTGAACCTGAAGAAAATCATATAGTTATCCTCCTGGATATTAGAAGTAGACAAGATTGCCAGGCAAACTTGGTTGCACGGGGGGTGGGGGAGGTGGAAGTAAGGGGAGATGGTTAGGGAGAGGTGAGAGGGGGAGGATTGGGGATGGCTTGGGGGAATGGGATGGGGGGGAGGGAGGAAGGATAGGTTATGGGAGCAGGGAAGTTTATATCTCAACTAAGGGAGCCATTTTAGGATTTGCAAGAGTCTTGATTCTGGAGTGGTTCCCAGGCCCAAGAAGAGGTCCCCAGATTGTTCCCTGGGCAGCAGAAGAGAGGGTGCCTAAACTAGCCTTGGCCCATAACCATAGTGATGAGTATTTTGCATGTCACCACAGAATCTTCATATGGCGATGGGTGGAGATAGAGACAGAGACCCACATTGGAACACTGGACTTAACTCCCTAGGTCCAGATGAGAAGCAGAGGGAGGGAGAACGTGAGCAAGGAAGGCAAGATCAAAGGGAACCTTCATCCGAGGACGGATGGAGATAGAGACAGAGACCCACATTGGCGCACCGGACTGAGCCCCCAAGGTCCAAATGAAGAGCAGAAGGAAGGAAACATGAAGAAGGAAGTCAGGACCGCGAAGGGTGCGTTCACCCACGGATACAAGGGGACTGATAGAATGAGAGCCTACCAAGGCCGGCTGGACTGGGACTGAACGAGCATGTGATCAAACCAGAGTCTCTGAATGTGGCTGACATGGGGCCTGACTGAGAAGCCATTGACAATGGCACTGGGTCTTGTTTCATCTGCATGAACTGGCTTTTTGGGATCCTGGTCTGTTTGGATGCTCACCTTCCTGGATCTGGAGGGAGGGGGGAGGAACTTGGATTTCCCACAGGGCAGGAAACTCTGACTGCTCTTGGGAATGGTGAGGGAGGAGAAGAGGGAGTGGGGGGGAGCGGGAGGGTGTTGGGAGGAGGGGAGGAAGTGGAAATTCTTCAAATAAATAAATAAGGGGGAGAAAAAGCATGGTCTGATTATTGGTGGAATCTGGATCTATTTGACAGAATGTGCTCATCATTGCTAGAGCTCTCTATTTGCTATTGATGAAATTTTAATCTAACCCATTAAGCTCACTTGTTGTTTTTGATGTGTTACCCAAACTATTTCAGGAGGTAGCATGACTATAGGCACAAAAGAAATGGTTTCTGTGTCTGAAAATAGACCCTGAATCAAACCAGTTACGTTGAGAAGTCTTATTTTTGAGAAAACTCTCAACATTCATTTAAGCTAGTAAACCCAATATTTATGTAAGTAAAAAATATCAACTTTTCAGGAAAGTAACTCCTCTTACAGAAGATGGAGTGATTCTGAATTTAATGAGGAAGGATCTCGGATACACTGAGAAAGTATATACTGTGCGTCATGAGAATTTATTGGTGGATACACAGGGCTGGGGTTATCTTAAATGGCACAGTTTTGTTTGGTTGGTTGTTTATTTATTTTTTCAATATTACTTTGTAGATAAATGAAAAGAGATGCTCGATTTTTAATAAAATTGTGTAAAAAAATTCTAAACAAACATCATATTTTTGTAAGGACAGGAGATATTTATGTGAACAATTCACACAGAATGGTAATTTGTCTGAGTGGATGTAACCATATCCAGAAAATTCACTTCTTGTTGACTTACATTTTGTAGGATTTACAAGTCAAAAGGACAGTAACAGAAAACATTTATCTGCTAGAGTTCTTTATTCGAAAGCCAAAAGGCAGGTAATTCACTTAGTGAATTTTCCCAAATGTATGTAACTGTTGCTGTGTGAGTGTGCACAGTCCAGTTTCTTCAACTTTTTCTGTATTGGCCTAATGTTTTGCTGACACTACATCACCATTATTGATTATCTGTTATAATATTGATCCCAAACATAATTACAGAAAGGCAAATGTATATAAGACTATATACATAAGTATATGTATGTGTATTTGAGAATATATATATATACCACTACATAGATGCATGGTATATTTCCAAGCTACTGTCAATGTGTTCGTGGTATATGTCAGACAGCTGACATGACATTTCCAATGCAAACCTTGTGTTTGCAGGCATGCAAACTCGCTCTAAAAATGTAAAGAAACTATGGTTGAAATTCTCTAGTGAATGGTGGACATGAAGCTACCTTACATTTACTTTGCTGGGCATAATATTTGTCTATGTACACACTATGTTTTCTAATGTAATACATAGGATTTTAAATTGTATGAAATAAATTAATTACTACTTATATGAAAATATGACTTAAACATAACTCTTTAGTAAAAGAATTCCACAGATTTCTTTTTTTAAGGGTCTCACAAGTATCTTTATCAATTTGTTCTGCAAAAAAAAAATGTGAGATTTTCTACTACTCAGAAAGGAAAATTTATCAGAAGCCACTTCTAATTTTAGCAGAACCAAGGCATGCATGAAATTGAGAGAGAGGGAGGGAGAGAAAGAGAGAGAAAGAGAGAGAGAGAGAGAGAGAGAGAGAGAGAGAGAGAGAGAGAGAATTAGGGAAATGTTCCGTGGAAAATCTGTAGAACTGATGTAAGAGAAAGCAAGAACAGGGGCTGAAGCAAATGAAGTAGGACTGCGACTATAAGAACAGGAAATAAACTCACCATCAGGGCTAAGTTTGGGATAAACTGCAGACAGGACTCTGTAGTTAGGAGTTCCGACTTCTCACAAGGTAAACTAAATGTGAAAACTGATAAAGATCTCGGGTTCAGGGTTCTTTTAACTATTGCATGTATTTTCACATCCATGTAAAACTATTTCATGCACAGACTTCTTTTAACTCTGAGAGAATAACAGGTATCACTTCTGTCTGGAATATTCTGTTTCTGCCTCAGTTCTCAAAATTAGTAACTTAATTCTTTAATCTACCCTGACATTTCTATTTCCCATGAGCCTCTCTGATCTTTTTAGTAGGTTTCATACCCTTTTAAGTGTCTCATTGTTATGAGTTCTCTACTTCATGGTTACACTCAATAACCTCACTCACTACACATGGCAACCATAAGAACAACAAATCTTCACTTTCTTATCCATCTATTTTACACCCATGACACAACAGGCCCTCCATCCTGTCCTCCCGGCCTTTGTCCCCCATTTACCCCAAATCTCTATTCTTCTGTCTCCCTCCGGGAAAAGGCATGTCTCCTATGAGATATATAAAATTTGGCACACATATTCATATTTTATACATGGTTTCACCTGAAATATGGGAGGTTGACTTAATAAGAATATTTACCAAAGCTTGCTTAAGTATATGAACCTCCATGAAATTTAATACATAAATTAAAAGTTATTAATAATTAAAATTGAACCAAGAATCATGTATTTTGATATCCTTAGCACATACCCTCTTCAAACTTGCCTAAAAGAAATATATTGATCAATATATGTATCAATATATTGATATACATATATTGATCAATATATGTATCAATAGATGACATTTCCCTCCCAGTCTTCACAATGTCATAAAAGTATTTAGTATATTATTTTTCAGTGAGATCTCTTTGCCCAGTTTGACAGCAAAGTCATTTAAAGACACTTTCTATTAATGGTTGGATTGTGGATATAACACACCACTGTATTATTAAGAGAACAAATAAGACTATGCTAGAGGGCTGAAGGGCATATCCAGCATTTCCCAGTCTTCTCCGAGCTTGTCTAGACTTGCCGAAGGAAGCTTTCCATGGGTTTTCATTTCACACATCCACTCTCTGAGCACTTCCCTCCATGGTGCAGCTGTGGTCAGAAGTGCTCCAATTGTTCACAGAGGAGGGAACGGAAGGACCATCTGGTCCCAACCTGGAGCAGACTCTTGGGAGCAGCTTGTTATTCCCTGACTTTCCACTCTGTCACTTTGATGCATGAAGTCTAAAAACCCACACTGACATTCTTTAATTTTTGTGAATTATTGTGAAAGAAAACATGGGATTTTTCAATATTCTATAACCCAAATATTTACTCTATTTTCATGTGTTATGATCTGAAGAATATTCCAGTGAATAAATCATGATTTAAAAAGAATAAAAAGGTCTCCCTCAACCTTTTATTACCTCTATCCCTATATTTCTTAGTATATTCATTAAAGGAAATTGATGAGAGAAGTATTCATAAATTTTAATATGGATGAACATTAATTTCAGTTTTTCCTTTATACGGATTATGTTGGATCACTTATTTGGGTCTAATCAATTTGAGCATGCATGTTGATAAAGAAGTATGTGGATAAACTTCTGAAAGGGAGCAAAGCTGAAGATGAGAGAATTTAAGGTCTGTTCCTGCATAAAAGCAATGTAGTAGACTCCCAAAAGCCTTAAAGGTCACATTTAGAACTTGAAAAAAAGTATAACCAGTTAAATAAAAATAACTAAAAGCATACTCAAAATGATTAAGTTGGGAAAACTAAAGTGATATTATGAAAGAGGGACATACTTGACCATAATCACATGAATCCACAATAATCTAAAGAAGACATGGCAGTAATGCACATATAGGTAGAAAAATAACTCATAAGTACAGAACATATTTATAGTTGGAATTTCACATACTTCGTTCTGGTATTTGGTCCATACAAACACCACAAGGGATTATAAGATGACATTGAACTGTCAAAGATTGAGTATAGGATGTCGTTCTTGGTCCGTGTTGTACTCACCGTCTTTGATGTCACCACTGTCCAATGACAGACGTCTCCTGACATTGATCTTGCCATAGCATTATCCTAATCACTCTTGACAGATGAAGAACTGTCAAGATGAAGAATTTGGGTGGGTTAGTCTGTGGTTTATTTTTACTACGCTTGCACAGAATTACTAAATGGCCTGAAAAATACCCCCAGTAGATAGGGTTATATTTGCAAAGTCTAATCATTCCTCAGTTGGCATCTACTGTATGGATGGCATCTTCATTGACAGATTAAAAATGCTAAGGTATGAAATCGTTAGAAAAAAATAGCCATGGAATTGTCTCTCAGGACTTCGAGGTGAAAGTTTCTGCTAGAAAAGTTCTTCCATGAAGAGCTTTTTCTTGGGCAGCTACGAACAAGCTTTCTTCAGAGAGGAGTTCTCGCTTCTCTCAGCCTGCCTTCTCTTCCTAGTGACGAAGATTAACAAGCTCAGCTTGTCTGAGCTCATGAAATTGTGAGGTTTGATCAGGCTCTAGATGTTAACTTTCTCAAACTAACAATTCTAGAAACTTACTTGTTACTTTTTAGTTTCATCATTTTTATTTCTGAGCAAAAACTTCAATAGAGGTCTAAGGAACCTGTATAGACCAAGTCATGATGCTAGAAGTGAATTTTACAGTACAGACACAATGGACCATATTAATTATTCAGTTCAATGTTTGTCTGTGAGAGGAGAAAGGAAGATGCCTACTAAAAAGAGCAAGAATAAAAATTATTTCATAAAATAATTACCCTTTATGGTTCAATTCATATCCTTCTCTTTCTTGAGTTCTAAAATATGTAAGCCTTGAAAAGGGTGGGTAACGGGACAGCCTTTGAATAAAGATTTAATGACATTTTTCCAGCAAGCCTATTATCACAGGCAAAATTACATTTATTTTTTGGTTCAGGGAGCTCAGAAGAAAATTCAATGAATTCTGAATATGTCCATGTGCAAGGAATGCATCTCACTTTGCAGTATATACATTTATCTAGTCCAAGCACAGGTTAATTAGACAATAGGAGTCTCAGAACCTATACTGTGATATCATCGCCTTTATGTTTTATTAGGGTGTCTCTAAATCATATTTCACCGAACCTTATATTTTTGTTATGACAATTACTAGTTTTGTCCAATATTTTTCATTAACACCATGCCTTTTTCTTGTACCTAAATATTCATATTGCTATAAGTTTTATGGAGAACTGGTAATTGTGGGGAGGTATAGCTACCAAAATGATGAAAATGAGGGTCCATTTTACTATATTTTATTTAATATCTTGAAAAAGTATGCTCTTAAAATTAAAAAGATATTCACAGATTAACATTGAATGATTTTTGCAGAGTAAAATTATTTGTGATACTAAATTACGTCTTTGATCACCTGTTGCATAATGATTTAGTGCCAATTCTAATGAAGTGATATCTAGTGTTGAATATGCAGCAGCCTTGGCCAATAGCTTTCTTAATTTTTTTCTGTCTATGACAAATAATTACGCCTGCAGAAAAATTTTCTCATTGTCTGCTTACTGGTTATCATCATTAGCCACCATTCATCATTTCCATGCCTCCAAATATTTATCCTAAAAGAATTATTTTTGTTGAATGTGAAGTGTTAGGACATTAACAAAATATTGGGAAGTTCATTTTATACTTGTGTTCTTTAAAATTGAGGAAGAGATTGTGTTCATGTGCCCCTGTATGTGTGCAAAGAAATAAGTGCGGCTGCTTAAAAGTTCGAGAGTGGCTGGGAGTAATAACTGTCAGTATTTGTTACTGACAAATACTTTACCTTGACAAAGGTCTTCATGTCACTTAATCCCCAAATCAAATTAATGAAAGTTGGGACTTGACATCCAATCCCGGTCTTTAGCACTAATGCAAACTAACCCAAGAGTCCTTGGGCATGTAAAGCACCCTTGTAAATACTCCTTAGTGACTGATCTGGAATTTAATCTTGATTTTTTCACTATCAGCTCTTCGTTCTTCACTTCCTCAAAGATGAGCACCCTCCGGCACATTTCACATTGCAGAAAGAAGGCTTTCAGCTGGCATATGAAATCCAAGAAGAATACAATGTAATCGAACAATTGTCGTGGCTGCATTGTGGACTCTGTATACATGATGGTATGGGTGACTAGAGAAAGCAGAGAGTAGAGTCTTCAAGTGCTCACTCCTCATTCATTAATCATTTCTGTATAGTATCGTCAAAAGTTGCTTGCCTGTGCAGAAGTAGGCAGGACAGGACAACAGATCCTCAGAGCGTCCAGGTGAGGAGTATGAGATCTTTATGTGAACAAGTTCTGGGGCCCCTGTTCCTCCCCATGCTCTAATTCAATTTTACTTATATTTATTGTGTTACTTTATTTACTTTGTGTGTGTGTGTGTGTGTGTGCCTGTGCACTACTCACATTTGCACAGAAGGGAAAGGTGAACACACCTTGCTTACCTGTAGAGTCAACAGGAGAACTTGAAAGATTCCTTCCACCAAGTAAGTTCCAGGGATCAGATTCAGGTTGGCTTGGCAGCAAGAAAAACTTTCTCTGAGGAGCAGTCTTACTTTTCAGAGTTTAAATTCTTTTGTCCAATACAGATTTATTTCACACAATGCATCATACTTAATCTATGTCTATCTCAAAAGATCAACAAACAGCAAGGATTGAGTGCAGAGTGCAGGACGTATCTATGGACAGAATTTGTCAAAATTTGAGTTTGCATAACTTCATATTTTATTATGAAAAGTAAACTTTAAGAAATTAGTGAAAATTCATTAATTCAGTGTTTCTATGTATAATAAATCCTCAGTGCACAAATAGCAAATCATCGCAGTACCTCCTTTATTTCTAGATTATGTGATGCGAGTTACATTGGCAAGGGAAGGGAAAAATAAAGAAAGCCATTTCTAATTATCCTGTAATTTGCTTTAATTTAAATCAGAGTCTAATTTGTTGTCGCAGAAGATTAAGATGGGCCGAAAAAGCAAATGTGATGTTCTTTTCTAAGCCAAAGGCTAAATTTGTACACATGAGCTTATACTGCTTGAACCATTTTTCCGAAACTGAAATGTATGTACTCATAAATGTGCATGTGTGTGATTGTGTATGCGTCCCTACCTGTGTTTTTAAGGTATTAAACACAAACCAATAAAGAATTCAAAAGAAATGCAAAATTTAGCACAAGTTGGCCTTGCAGGTATCTAGGTCAACACTACAAGCAGCAGGAATCAATAAGGTATTTTTTTTTAGTAAAAAATAAAAAAAATTAAAAAGAAAGAACAAATGAAAGCTGATTTATAATATAGCACTGGTGTGTGCTTAATCTGAAATACTCCTTTTTATTAATATTGTACTAAATCCCAGGAAATGATGCCATAGGCCACAGATTAGAGCCAAAGTACATACGAAGTCCGTTGATTCTGTTTATTAAGACCATACAAGGTCTGTGACCCTGCTTCAGTGAACAAACACTGGGCCAGCTGGCTCACAGGCATTCTTTTATATAAACCTGTTCACTCATATCTGTTAGCAACTTCTGCTTTCATCAGGGTAAAAAAATCCAAAAATGTGCAGGAACCCAGCAGTGGTGAGCAGGATTATGTTGAGCATATTTAGCAGAGGTGTGTGTGCAGCAGTGTGCCAATTATCCCAGCTACAACAGGGTGCTAACCAAAACCGGGTTCTTGGCAGCATGTGCCAAGCCGGGGATCCAGCACCTGCGAGAGAGGACAGAAAATGAATTGCCCCCAAGTGCTTTATTTTCTCGAGAGAAAAGAAATTGGTTGGCTATGAAAATGAAGGCACTCGCTTAGGAAAGAAAACATATCGTGAAAGAAAAAAAGGAAAAGCAAATGAAATTTTCACAAAACATAGTACAAGGGGCAAAAAGAACGAGTGGTTCCAAACGCCTATAATTGTCGCTCAAATGACATAACAGGCTCAGGAAGCTTAAGACAGCCAGTCCCTGTCATTGGTGCCAGACCTAGATACAGCCCATGTATTTGCAAAACAATTAAACTCCACAGTTATTCTTCTTTCCTTTCTCCTTTTCAGCCTGCAAGAAAATCAGTAACATGGATTTAAATATCTTCAAAGCTTTTCCACTGAAGTCCTTATTGCCCCTTTCAAACACAGACTCTTTATGTCATACAGGTGCAGAGTACTCATGGGATTTCAAATCCAGTCAGCGGAACAATTGTTTAAAATGGCACAGAAATCCTAAGTCAAAGAATAAGCTCTCTGAAAATCAATTTCTTTTTCTTCTGGATTATATTCACTGTGCACAATTCTGGGTCTGATAAGGACAGTTCCTCTCAACGATCCTACACTTTCACCTCGCCCATTGTCTTCCCTGTACTTCCTCCTTCTTATTCATCTCTTTATCTTTCCCATTTTTTGTGTATCTATACACAATTTTATGTGTCTAAAAGTTCTCAATCTTTAAATGAAAGAAAGCGGGAAGTATCTGTCTTTCTGATTCTGACTTTTGAGTTTATCTCTATTTCATTCATTCTCTGAGTCAACAAAGGACAGAGGTACTTCTGCGCTGGTGCGGGAGAATTATCTGTATTCTGTCAATCATATTTTAATAAAACGCTGATTGGCCAGGCAGGCAATATAGGCAGGAAAGCCAGACAGGAAGTAGAGGTGGAACAAAGAGACTGGGAGTATTCTGGAAAGTAGGAAGCTCCCTCCGCAGTTCTGCCCAGACCACCGGAGAGGAAAGATGTAAGTTGCCCCGCTGGAAAAGGTACTGAGCCATGTGCTAACGTAGATAAGGATAATGGGGTCACATAAGTTATAAGAGCTAATAAGTAGCCTGACCTAATGGGCCAATCAGTTTATAACCTTATGGAGTCCTGTGTGTGATTTTCCTTGGGAGTTGCCGGTTGTAGGGTACTGGGCGGGACAGAAACCCCAACAAGCCGGACCCTCATGCTACAGATGGTGCCCAGACGTGGATAACTGAATCCACAGAAAGCCTGAGAAAGTTTGGGAAGGAATAGAGTAAAGCATGTTTTCTTGGTGGCAGCAATTTCTCGGGTCTGCTCTGCTTGCTAGAGGCAAGCAAATGCTCTCATCTAAGAGAGGCTTCCTGACTCAGCTTTAGCTGCAAAACCTTGCAGCTCTTTAAGAGGTCCTGCCACGAAACAATTAAATGGTGTTGATGAAAAGCTGAACGCATGCTTTTCAGTTTTCAGCCATTGCAGGAAAAAAGCTGTGCTGTTTTAAAATGCTGGCTTTCTGGGCTGTCCTGCCAGGGCAAACTCTGACTCTTTCAGGCAGACAGTCCGACTAAGTGTGGTCTGTGAGCAGAATGCTGCAGCTTGCTTGCCAGCAGGGACCTTGAAACACCACAGAGTTGTGGTAATAAAAATGGCTCCTGCAGTACCTCTGCTATGGGGCTGGAAATCTAAGGAATGGGCTAGATCCAGCCATCAAAGCCACGGGTTTTTGGCTCATGGGGTCACAAGTAAAGAGAGATTCAAAGATGAAAAAAACCTCTAAATGGTTTACTATGTGTTAAAAATATATGCAGGTTAAAGGTTAAAGTTCTTAGGGTAAAAGGGAAGAAAGAAAGTAGTTGGGTGTGGTAGTACATACCTTTAGTCCCAAAACTTGGGAGGCAGAGGTACATTGACTTCTGAGACTTTAAGGGGCAGAGGTAGTTGACCTCTGTGACTTCAAGGTGTGGTAGCACACACCTTTAATCCCAATGCCTGGGAGGCAGAGACAGACAGATCTCTGAGTTCAAGGTGTGGTAGCATACACCTTTAATCCCAGCACCCGGGAAGCAGAGATGCGAGGATCTCTGTGAGTTCAAGGTATGGTAGCAAACACCTTTGAGCCCAGTACTGGGGAGGCAGAGACAGAAGGATCTCTGTGAGTTCAAGGACAGCCTGGTCTACAGAGTTATTCCATGACAAAGATATACAGAGAACCTGTATCTAAAAGTAAAAGTAAAAACAAAAGAAATAGAGGTTAAAGTAAAGCCACAAAAAGATGGAAAATACACAGAGAATCTTGATACTATATGTTATTATGCTCTCTTTGAATTGTTTGAATGCTGAGGAAGGAGCAACAGTCACCAAAAGACATTTGCTTATAAATGCTGCAGAATTAATCCAAGATAGGTATTTTGAAAATACCTTGGCTTCAAAACTGAAGTCAAAAGGTATGTTACTTTGGAGAAGAGATTTTTGCTTTTGTTTCCACAGAAAATGAGAGGGTGTGGATTCATTCTGAGTTAAGAAAAATCAGGTTTGTAAATGGAAGACCACCTGAGAAATCTCCAATAGGAACAGATGGCCCAGATGACAGAGTTCTACATCCAGAACAGATTCAAGACTGCTGCCTGACATGATCAAGACTCACAGGATACTCCAGTCAGGACTTGATTATAACTCTAAATTTTCTTTAGGTCCCCATAAGATCATCAGCGCCCCCAACCAGCAGGAAGTAGCCTGAAATACTATGCCCACATTCCCAACAAATGGACTATGAGCATTTTTCTTTGCTTAAAAAACAAAAGAGGGAAATGGTGCAGGAGAATTATCTGTATTCTGTCAATCATATTTTAATAAAATGCTGATTGGCCAGGCAGGCAGTATAGGCAGGAAAGCCAGACAGGAAGTAGAGGTGGAGCAAAGAGACTGGGAGTATTCTAGGAAGCTCCCTCTGACAGTTCTGCCCAGACCACCGGAGAGGAAAGATGTAAGCTGCCCCACTGGAAAAGGTACTGAGCCATGTGCTAACGTAGATAAGGATAATGGGGTAACATAAGTTATAAGAGCTAATAAGTAGCCTGACCTAATGGGCCAATCAGCTTTATAACTTATAGAGATCTCTGTGTGGTTGATTTTCTCTGAAACTTGCCGGTTGTGGGGTACTGGGTGGGAACAGATACCTCAACTAGCCGGCCCCTCATGTTACAGTGTGCTGTGTTTACTTCAGTGTGATTCACAATGTCCTGGGTATAGAATTGCCTCAGGTGTCAATCGACAGAAAAGAAATATGATGTAGCAATTTTTTTGGTGGTGCTCAGAAGGGAAACCCAATGTCATGTCACAACCAGTTTGCCATACCTTCCAATGCAAGTTGTGAATATAATCCAAATGTATAGACAAACACTGATGCCCTCCTCTTATGCACAGTGCTCCATAGTCTGTGGGTGCAGACTGCTTAGTTTGGTATTTTTTTAGAGGCTGAAATTCTTGCAGAGGGACCTGAGCTGGATGCCCAGAAAACATACTAAGAAGAACTAGGTAAAATTGTAGTCATAAAACTAAGGATGTGGGGTTAGGCATATTTCTTGAGGTTCTCTGTCTAGTAAGTTTAGCATCAACCTCACTGTCTTAGATAATAACAGAGAACCTTTTTTTATAAAACAAGGAATATTGCCCCCGAAGAACTTCAGAAAGTTGAATTCTGAAGTGTACATGAACCATAAATGCACGCACAGGTATATCCACACAAACAGGCAAACATGCACGCACACACACACACACACACACACTGGTATTTTATTAAATTCCTCCAGATAACCAGGTGTTACATCATTAAAGTAAGAGGAGAGTTGTCATTGAATTCACTGTGGTAGCCAGAGGAGAACCACAGGCATAGACTTGTCACACCAGGAGCTTCCAATGATTGTGACTTAGAGGACCACTATGGGAGGCAGTGTGAACAGTTGTGCCCCCTAAAATATGTTTCAATAAGATCTTCATAGAATTCAAAAGTAGAGCCTTTTAGGAAATAATGGTAATCTCAGAGTTTATAGTGTGGTCAATGTTCCTTTAAAAGAGTTCCCAGGAGACCGATCTTGCCTTTTCTATAAAATAAATACACAGAAAGAAGTTGCCATCTTTGAGCCAGACACCAGGCCCACTCAGACACCAAATGCATGGAAACTTGAACCTCAGATTCCCAGCATCCTGAACTGAGCATCAGGCAAACTTTGTATACTTTTGCAGGTCTGACAAAGCAACATGCACCACAGAAACCAGACTGGCCTGTCATTTCTCACAAAAGGTAATTGTGGTAGTCCTGGTTATAGGTTCTTTCTCTCCACATTGTTCTGATTCATCGCGACTCTCCCAGCTATGCTGCAGGCTGGGTCTCTAGTCTTTCCCACTTCCTACCATTCATCTGCCAATATGTTAGAACTGTACATGCACTGACCCCTTCCCATATAAACTTTCTCTGTTTCTGTGTCTCTGTCTTTCTCTGAGTCTCTCTGCTTATAACTATTTGTCTGTCAGCCCCCTCTTCCCCATTCTCATTGTGACCCAGAATCTGGAAGGCTGAAACATAAAGTTTGTATGCTCTTAAAAAAGAGAGTCAATAGGTATATCTATCACCTCTATCTTTGTATCACTATCATAAATATATTCTGTTAGCAAAATAAAATAAATAAATAAATTACCTTTTATGATGATGTCTACCTTCTCAGTGACACAAACACATCATACCTTGTTTGCTTCCTTCTTATATTGACTTTTAGAGATTTCAAATAGTTGCATTATCCAACAGCAAACTACTACTGAGAGACTGCCTCAGAATAAATGACCACAAATTGTAAATTAAATGTAAGGAGCTACAGTTATAATAACTATTTGTGAAGACTCTGTCAATGAAAATATTCAATTCAAAACCTGAAAGAACAAGAATATAGAATGTATTTCTGAAGGTGTAAATTTCTACACTCCCAAGTAACAATGAGGATGGACTTGCATTGGTTCCCTCCTTCTCCAAAAATGAGGCTTCAATTGGTAACTGTCAATTAGCAAATAAAACCCATCACTGGAGATAAGAATATAGACCCCAGAGACCCCCAAGGCTCTCCATCTGCTCACTTATGTCTCTTTCCAATTCAGCAGAAGGAGGGATTTTGTAATTAATTGGAAAGCCAGAAGAGCAAAGGCGGGTGGTATTATTTGGCATGTTTTCCCCATGGTCCTCTCACCTGACTCTTGCAAGCACCATCCTCTGCCTAGAGAGGTGGGAGCTGGACTAGCAATTCTGGGGAGTGTATACTTCTTACTTGTAAGTTCCAGTTGCTTTGTTACAGATACTCACAACCATTCCCAACCCAGGTCACGCACCAATCACTTTTTTTTCAGAACCAATTACTGTTATTCCTTGAGGAGACATGCTAGATTGGCACTGTGGTAGGTAGCCTGTGTAGAGTACCGAGTCCCTTCTCCTCCCCTCTACTGAAAAGCCCATGTCACATGTGATGATTTAACTGGGGCAGGAAGCCAGGTTTATAACTCTATCTCATTACTCTACATTTAGTTTGTCATGTGTAATGGATATCCCAGACAAGTCTGGTTAATAACATACCAGCTTGCTAAAATCTGATTCTGTTGTCATATGTCCAGTCTTCCTCATGTGTTCCTTAAAATGATTTGAAAATTCACTTTTCAGTTTACCAATTTGGACATTAGAGAGCTTATTAACAAGTTAGCAATGTCAAGTGCTTTACTGTGTTCTCAATCTCCAATATGAAAACATGCATTAAGAAATAATACAATCAAAAAGGAACATGACAACCATCAATTACACAAACCCAAAGGAAAAATTGATCTGAACAAGGGCATTCTTTCTTCAGTGTACTTATTGTGGATGATTTGACAGACTGTCTCATATTCCTGATTTTGTGACTTACACACAGTAATGGACTAGAACAGAGAACTATTAGACGAAGTAAACCATTTCTTCTTTAAATCTCTTTTGCTGGAAGTTTTTATGACAGCAATAGAACTGATTAAATATTGAACCACCAATATTCTGTTTATATGGAACTTCTTTTGAGACTAAATACAAAGTATGATGACAGTATCAGGAAAAAAAATTAACAGAAAGAACAAAAATGGCTGCACCAATATCAGGGTATGATTTGATTTTTTAAAATGATATAGCAATTGACATATTGTGTCCAGTGTGAAGCCATATCTAAAGTCCTTAATGGTAAGCTTGTAGAAGCTGATGGCAGAACTAGATTTGTTATAAATCAGGGATATATCACCATTCCAATTTTAATAGTTGAGAGACATATAGACAAACAAATCAACAAGACAGTAAATGATTTAAATAATCCTATAAACTGGCCATCCTGAAGTCAGTCATTATATAGGCATGCAGATAATTTTATAAAATGAATGTGTAGGCAAATATGTGAATGCATAATGATTAAGCACAACCGGTAGTCCAAAGTACAGATGGTTTGTTCCAAGCGAACTTGGAAGACTCTTCAGGGTAGAACACATCAAATACTGGGCCACGGAACAAGTCTTGATGACAACAAATGACTAAACATAGTGACTGGAGATCTGGCTTAGCCCATGACAGTGCTTGGTGTTCTTTCAAAGCACTGGAATTGAGCTTCCAGAACCAATGATGGACATCATTGCCTATAACTTAGTGCCAGAAAAAGCACTTGGCATGCAAGCATGGGAACACAGATTTAGATACCTAGTACTCTGATCAGAAACAAGCAATGACCAAATATTTCTGTAAGCCCAGCATTAGAGAGTCAGAGACAGGTGAATACTTTGAGCTCCTTGGCCTGTCTTAAAATAATGTGTTGAAGAAATAAAGCTGATGTCCCTCATGTCAGTCTCTGGCAATAATGCTCATGGGGGAGAACACTAGAGAATACATGCAGAGAGTTAGAGGGTGATTGACTAGGAGAGTGAGTAATTGAGAGAGATGGAGAGAGAGAGAGAGAGAGAGAGAGAGAGAGAGAGAGAGAGAGAGAGAGAGAGAGAGGAAACTAATTTCCCAAATGGAAGATGATTTTCATGGTTTAGTAATTGTCACACATGAGGCACATGGCAGGTTAAGCCTATGTTTTGCACTTATTTAGTTATGACTCTGGTGGGGAAGATGAACAATGAAGCAATACTTCCTCATGCTGTATTAACTTGTTTTATACCTATCTATACTGGTCATTGTAGTCAACATTCTTTCACTGCCAACATTTGCTCAGTCTTTTACGAGGTCACTGAGAACATTTCCATGTCTGGGCAAACGTTGGGATCCCAATGTGAACATCTTTGACTCTGGTTCAGAGTTTGTAGCACAGTTTTCATTCTACTTTGGATGCCATGTTTGGAAATAATTCATGCGTTCTCTGTGCTTTTATGCGTGGTTCTCTAGGTTTCAAGAGAAATGAGCTGGTTAAAGGGCAAACAAAAATTAAAAATTCTTGTAGAAGGACATATGCTTATGCCTAACCATTTTGTTTATGGTACTCATCTTTCTCTAGTCTCTAGTCTCTGCCTGACCTTGTGGCACACTGTCAATGTTAAACACAGCTCCAGTGTCTCCATGTATTAAACCTCTTGGTCCCAAAGAACTAACCTATATTTATCCAATTACTTTTGTGATCATTGTTAAAATTTGTAACAGATACCAGGGTGGATATCACACAATGCTTCTATAGCTGAGTTTGTTTCTACTGCCCTGCTAAACTCTGACCTACAATGCAAAACTGGAAACTTAATAACCTGGACTTTGAACTTTCCTTAAGTTAAAAAAAATCTAAAATAGCAATTTTGTGTTCTTTAACTATATGGTGGTCAACACCTTAGAGAAAATAGAACCTATCCCCCATATACCTCATATTTATATAACTTGATACCCATGTTAAAATGATGCTGAAGTGGCTACTGGATTTCTAGATGTGACTTTTATTAGTAAGAGTAAGACAAAGCAAAGTTTACACTGTAAATAGTAAATATATAATTTCTGAACAATTATTAATATGTGTCCAAATATTTCCAGTGTTTTGATAAAATCTATTTCTGACTCAAAGGACAAGTACAAATAAGAGTTTCTAAGGCCATTGGAAATGATAAAAAACCAAAGTACAGTTTAGTCAGATGCTTACAGGCAGGACTTAATTGAGAGAACACTTCTGGTGTTTTTGGACTAGTCAATGTTATATATAAATAGAAACATACACCTAAATTGAGAGATTTTATATAAGCTAACAAAAAATAAATAGTAGTGAATTGGAGGGAACAGAATCATGTTAATCCTTATGGTCCCTTTGTAAGACAACTGTAAATGACTATAACAAATGATAAGGTAATTAAAATTGCAAAGAGCAAGGATTCCTGCACTCAAATTTTGTCTGGCATTTTTGTGCTTCCTTTCTCGCAGGTTTAGGGCTATGAGAACCATTTTAAAACTTATAGGGAGAGGGGAGGAACTTGAACTTCCCAAAGGGCAGGAAACACTGACTGCTCTTAGGGCTGGAGAGGGAGGAGAAGAGGGAGTGGGGGGAATGGGATGGTATTGGGAGGAGGGGCAGTAGTGGAAACTTTTATAAATTAATAAAAAATAAAAAAACTGATCATTTCGCTTTATTCATTATCACTCACTATTTCTTTTATTTTTCTAACTCACATGTCTACACTGTCTTGTAATGAAGTAAACATTCTGGATCTATGATGTGGGAGTCCCCTCTGTGTGTTGCTTTTCTTGGTTAATGAATAAAGTAACTGCCTTGGCCTGTTGACAGGACAAAACATAGGTAGGCTGGGAAGAAGGAACTGAATGTTGGGAAAAGGGAAGAGTCGGAGAGACACCATGAATCCTCTGCCTGAGACAGATGCTGGTTAGAATCTTTGTCAGTAAGTGACTGCCACGTGGCAATATACAAATTAATAGAAATGGGTTAAAATAATGTAAGAGTTAGCCAATAAGAAGCTAGAGCTAATGGGCCAAGCAGTAATTAAATTAATACAGTTTTTGTGTGGTTATTTTGGGGCTAAGCTATCCCGGCAGCTGAAACGAACAAGCAGCCTGGCTCTCCTTGCAACAGATTTACCAATGATTATATGTATATACTTATTATATTTACATATATTATTTAGAGTACATATGCAATAAATATGCTTTGTCTATTTATACCATTTTGCTATATTTATGCCTTTTATATTTAATGGAGTTAAGTTTGATAATAATTAGAAATTTATTTTAAATCTTGTTGATTCTCTACATCCCACATTATATTTTCTTTCTCCCTCCTGTAGGTTATTTGATCATTGATTAGAGAATGCATTGGATTTTTGATACTTTTGCTTAAACAGATTTCACCACATATCCTTTTTATAGCCTCCTAATATCAGCATGTTACAAATAAAACTAGATGATAGACAATAACTTTCAAGTAACATTACTCAATAAGTCTATAATTTAATACCTTAAGTACCATTTCAACCTAAATGTAGGACCACAACCTACACTACTATAATTTGTTCTTTAGTAATAATATTTGATTTAGAAAATCAATGACTTAAGAGAATCCTGATTATTTTTTTTTCCGCATCTTTCTGGATTTTTCAAACTTCTACTTTTATGTTTAAAATGTTTCTTCAGCTATGTTTTTTAAAATTTTCCTAGCTTCCATGTGAGAATACTTTGATTTTTGATTCATTCATACATTTTAATTTTCTAAGTTTGGGAGACCGTGTTCACAATTCTATTCCTTGTAGTGAGTAAATGTGTCATTTCCTTTCATTATCCTTCTTCACTGAAGAAGAAACTCCATGACTTGCGAGTTGCTTTCCCATAAATATGTTCTTCTGTTCTCTACTGCTCACAAGGCTCACAGTCTTGTGCTCACTGTCCAGAATCTAAATTGTGTGATCACCACCCCTTCTTCCTCCCGCTTCTCTCTCTCAAATGAGTTTATCTTAGGAACTCATTTTAGTTTTTAAAAAAGAGCAGTCAATAAAAAAGTATAGGATCCATTTTATTAATTATTTCTAGAGATATTCATCAACCTCTCCTTTATATTCTGTATAGAATACAATGGCATGGATGTTTATTTCTATTTAGTCTTAGAGATCCCCAGATTTCATTCATTATTGTTTCAATCTATTGTTTTCTCTTTCATCTTGTGTACATTACTTTACATTCTTGCTCCCTGATACTTTATCTCCCTATCTGCTACATTAGTTTTTATTATGTACTAAGTGTTTTACACCAGAGTCATATTTTTGACAGTTTCATATTATGTGTACATGCATGCACACATATGTATGTACATATAGTGGCTTCCTTATTGTTTTATTAATAAATAAAGTTCAGGAGTCAGATATTAGGGTAAAACCTAATATAGATTCATAGAGTGTTAGAGAAAGAAAATGTTAAGATGCCCTCCTTGTCACCGTCCTATGTCAAAAAGCCCTGCAAGTCCTTCTAAACTCTCTGGAGTCTTTATTTCTCTTTGTGTCTCTCCATTTGAGTTTGCTAGAAAGCTCTATGGTTTATTCCAGGCAGGTAAAAGTAGACTCCACCCTCTGAATCAAAGTCTTACTCCATTGGCCATCTTGAAACAACAATACTAACAAATCTCCCACAAATTCCAACCATACATATATAAATACGTACACACAGAGAGATACATTGATATGCATGTATGTGTGTTTGTGTAATGCATTTTGTTCACAGCCATTCCTTTTCATTTCTTTCATAATACTCTTACAACCAACAAACCACAAATCCTTTTTCCCTTCTTGCTAGAGGCAAGAGCATTTGAGGTATCTGCTTTCTCAACTCTGATTGAACGATAAGAGACAAAAGTTTTCCTTAAAATGTATTTTGTTTTTCCTCAGAGCTAGGTTGTTCAACTCTGTTTCTTTTTTATCTCTGTCTTTCCTCTTACATGAACCTCTATATGGTTATGTGTGCTCATGTATTTGTGTTTTGTTTCTATATAGGAAGGGGAACATGTAAAGATATAGCAGCTATACTTTCTTAGAAAGTGAGTGACAGAATATAACTTTAAAATTATAAATTTTTATAAGGCTTGTGTAAAAATACATTTTACTGGATTGTAAAGGGATATGATCAGACTAGAATTTAGTAGACACTCTACAAGAAGATGATGAAGAGGATAGTCTAAGGGAAAGTCATTAGAAAAATACTGGGTGTCACTAAACCCCATTCCTACCTGCATACACTAACTGATGATTGAAAGATGTAAGACCACAATGTTAAGTTCAGAGTTCCCTAGGAAACGGATCGATCCATAGCTAATAATTCTCAGACTTCTGCTTCTTAAGTGGGTGGTCAACAGCAGCCAGGCCATTTGGCAGACGATGAGCCATAAGTGACATTTTCCAGTTGGAAAATTCTGCTCATAACATTGTAGGACATCAATTAGAAAACAGCTTTCCTGAGCCTTTCCTGGGAACTCTGGTTTGGAAATTATATCAGCACTTGATGCTGTATGCAGCACTTCCCTTGGCAAAGCACAATACTTCTCCATGTACACTACCCTTTTAAGCTGTCATTCATAAATCCAGAAAACCTCCCAAATACCTGTATAAATCAAAGAAACTCAAAAGGTTAAAATAACGATATACTACCCAAAATTTTCAGTACGATGTCATGCTGACATTTCCAGATTTTGTTTTGGGAAAATGTTTATTTTCTGTTTACGTTTCTACAGAATAATATTGCCTAGAAGTCCTGGGATTTTGTAGTCAACAGAATAGGCTTATTAAAATACTCACACTCATGAACCATTATAATTTCTTGATGGCATATGTTTTCACTAATTTTTAATGATATCATTTGTATGTTAGTAAATTGCTGATAAATGATTTTGTTTTGATCTCTGTCAATATTGACAACTCAGTCAAATTTGTAAAAATTTAGAAAAGAAGTTTAAACAATTTACTAATAGGTGTATAATATTGAAGAACTGATTATACAGGTTCCTTAACTATATTCAACTTTATTGAATATAGTATCAGAATAGCATTTGAAATACACACACACACACACACACAGTGCTACATATTAAAGATAACAAAAGATAAAATATTTAATTTATAAAGAAACGATATAATGTGATTTCCCAGCAATTGAACTTCAAAGAGTTGCCTGATGCAATGTAATTATTTTGAGATGTTGGCCTTCATAAGAACAAAGAGGAGGCTGCATTTGGTTGGCTATAGTTTTGAGTTGAATTTAAGTTTTAGTTACTATGCATTTGAAAACTATACCAAAAAGAAAATGAGCCAAAATGCTGGTGTAAATCAACATTGTAACTTTGCAGAAATTAAAAATCACAGAGACATTGTAATTATCAAAGTATTTTCACATAGCATTTGAACTTCATATATAGTTCAGGAATGTACATAATATAATTATTTCAATAACCACTATTTAAACATAGGTCACTTCTATTTTGTTTTGGCTTTTGTTTTTGTTGCTTATGTTTCATTAATCTTTAAAAAATACGGTCTTAGATATATTCTAAGTGGTTAAGAAATAATTACACAAAGTATGTCTTTTAAAAAAGTGTATTCTTAATTTCCTTTTTTTGACCATAAAATAATTACATTGACATTGAGCCAATGTGAGAAAAATATCCTTAGATGATATTAATACATAGGCATTTATTTCCACTATGAAATAAGTTACTGAAATATACAAAATTCTTTGTATTCCAAACATTCAGCTTTTCATCGTCTTTGGATACCAAGTACTCTCTTTGAAATGTATAAAACTACAGTGCATTTTAAAGAACTAATATTTTGTCTCAAGACCTTTGGCAATTTTTATGCAATACATCTGCAAACAGAATGAATTCTCTTAACTCCAAAATGAGAACATCAAAAGGTTCATGGAAGATGCATTGCATTCTAGCAAACGTATCTGTCATGCATAAGAACCAGTTAACTAATTTGCTGGCTTCTGGTCATTTTTTCCTTAGAAGCTATATATAATTCTTTGAATTCATACTCATAAAAATTCATTGATGAGATTCAGCAACAGAGGAGTATTTCCTGACTCATAATATTTCAAAAAACACATTTCTGGAAACTTTACTATATTAAATCTTATTAATACAGAGGTCTGGAGCAATCATTACTGAGTTGTCATCGGACGCTACAGAGCATAAATCTAAACAAATATGTAGAATATAAAAAGCATTCTTTATTAAAACCACCTTTGTTTCAGGCTCTATTACCTCAATATGTGACTTCGGTGTGTTTAAAGAGACTTTCCATTGTGTCCCTGTGGCTGCTCACTGATAACCCACGTTCCCACAAAGCTGACACCAGGAAGGATGGTGAACCTGAGAACACACACCTCTCTTCAAGAAGACATTGGGTCAGTGTGACTGACCAAGGCACAACTTTTTTGCAGGGAATGGAGAACAAAAGTTCTAGAATTCAGACCATTAAATGACATCAATGTATCTAAATTATGTTTTATTGTTAGAACTATCTTGCCCCTCCCTCACACACATTTACTTTGTGCTTTCTAATCAGCTCTTATCTATAAATATCAAATTACTAAGGATGGAATCATGTGCTAACTAAAAGTCAACCTTTTAAGCCAAGTCATATAATCAAATGGACCTGAGATTTATAAACATTAGTGGTTAACTTTTTCTAGCTTGCTTAGAATGCAGACATCCGATCCTTGCAAATTGCACCAGTTTTTCAAATGTGTTTCCAAGGGAATGAAAATCCTGAGCTCCTGGGCCCCACAGACTGCTAAATGTGATTTGCTACAGCTCGTATTACTGCAAGGTGGAAACAATGGCAGCAGGAGCAAACTCAACTTTTTAGAAAACTTATTGTACATAGCGACCGTGAGCTAATAAAGTCCATGTTAATACATTGCCACTGTGCATAGTCATCTCTAAATATGAGTTTCCCATCTTAAATATGGCAATCCTAACATACCCTGTCATAATCAAATCTGATTTCAGCACTACTCACTAAATTCCTAAACTAAACCACAATTGTATATGAGTTTCCAAGACTGTAATGAGCAGAGAAAGAATGCCCAGTGCTATTTTATTTCAAAACAAGGAAGGCACCATCTGCTTTATCCAAAGGAGAGGAAGGCAAAGTTCATCTACCTTGCAGCCGCTGACATACACTCTGTGCTTTAGTTGAGTAAGTCTTTCTAAATTGGGGTGATGGAGTCAGCCAGCTGTCCTGAAAGGAGGAAGACACTTTCGTTAAATGTGGCAAAGTGTTAGTG
This sequence comes from Myodes glareolus, assembly GCF_982192425.1. NCBI lineage: Eukaryota > Metazoa > Chordata > Mammalia > Rodentia > Cricetidae > Myodes > Myodes glareolus. The sequence continues at coordinate 61,278,884 of NC_142048.1, forward strand.
ATTGCAGATCATTTTGTGTTTTGTCCTTCCTTCTGTACTCTTTAAATGTATCAATGAGTTTATGTGAGTTAAGCTATAAAAACTAGACGAAGTAACTCCATAGTTTTATGCTGTTTCAAAATTCTCCTGGTAGAATGAATTAAAAAATCTGAATTCAAGTGTCTGGATCTCAACTGTTGTGAAACTGACTAACACTTTTGTGACTAGGAGTCCACAGTCGATAGATAATCACAGTTGTCCCTTAATTTGGGCACTTGCAACAAAATTGGGAGCACTCCACTAACCCCATGCTCTTCTTAATATGTAGAAGTCTTAATTGCACCATGTATTTCAAAGTACATTTTAAAGAAACCTTACCAGTAGCATGCAAGATGAATCTAAACCCTACGTCTGTACACACTAGCAGGCACTCAGTGTCAGAATTTCAGGTCTCAGATCAAAATTAAACAGGTGAAAAAATGTATTTTGACTTGCCAATAGCTTTCAGTTCACATTCTCCAAATTTTCAGCCAGGTGTTAGAGGTGATGATTAAGATGGATTATTGCCGCCTATATCAAGTTTCATCTTATTTCTGCCATCCTCCCCTAGTGTGATCTCCCAGTATCTGATTATTGTGGAGGGTTTCAAGAGAAGTGAAGTGGCTGGAGTTCAATCAGTGTGAGACTAGGTGCCACACAGAGGCAGACAGAGTGTGTGAGCCAACCTTTGAAGCCTGCCTTCACCTGAAGAAAAGGCTTTGCTATTGAAGCTGAGTTTCAGCTCTTTTGTTTGCTCCTAATACACTATTGATTGAGGTTGAAACTCGTGCCCCTGCGTACAGAGACCAGAAATGACCAATGTCTTCCAAACATGGTGTTTTATTGGAATGTAAGTCATTATTGAAGGTCATTTACTCTGTGACTCCTTGCACTTAGGAATTTGCTTTGAGATATGTCAATTAATTAATATGCTAAAGTTCCAGTACATTTAAGATATGTCAATTAATTAATATGTTGAAACTCCAGTGCAATTGCTTCAAGAAAAACCTCACCTCTGTACAGAGTTGGGGGAAATCTTCAGTAACTCCACAGAGCCTCATTTCCTCCTCCGCTCGATTTTCCTTGTGAATAATATTATTTTCCCTATCACATTAAAGTCATATTGATTCACAAGAAAACAAATCTGGATAAATTATAGTCCTACTGTTTTTCTAAGTTTCCACTACCAAACCTTTTAACATCTATTGGACTTGTTTTCGTTATCTTTTTTGTTTTGTAAGTTGCAGTCTTGTGTCTTAAAATTGATAGGTCATGCTTTCCTTCTTTCCCCCTATAATAGCTTTTGGAGTTATTTGTTGTTGAATTTTTTAAAGAAACTAAAGACAAAGGCAATTGACAACTCAGTAAAGAACAAATTTCGGACCCATTGTGCCCTAAAATTATGAGTTTCTACAAAAGACAGATCAAGTAATGACTACTGATCCGTATGATGTCACCCAATGAAGCATATTTCTTTTTTAAGTTCTTTATAGGTTTCTTTTTATATTTTTGCATTTTGTGCTTTGTCTTCATGTCCGTACACGCGCCCCATAAATGTCTGATACCCACAGAGATCAGATGAGGACTTTTGATATGTAGGAACTGGAGTTACAGATGGGTGTGAACTGTTCTATAAGTGCTAGGAATCATTTTCTATACTTCTGCAAATGCAATGAGCATTTTAAAATTCTGAGCCATTTTTCCAGCCCCCTTTAAAGTTTTAATTACATTTATTAATTATACATAATAATGGCTTTCTTTATGATGGCTTCATGAATGTATATAATGTAATTTGATCATATAATGCCTATAATATCTGATACTCAGGAGGTCTTGATTCCAAGAACTAACCAAATCAGACCCAGATTAGCTTTCATGGTCATATGAGATCAGAAAACGCAGGATTGATGGTGAGGCCATAGATTCTGTTAGCATATGTCCTTAGCGATTTATATACAGCAATATATTACTATATTATATATGCGATGAACCACAGGCACAACTGAAATTTCAAAAGAATTACATCAACTTTAAATAAATAATATACCAGCATATGCTTTCTTTATTTTTGAGATCAACTCAGTTAGTGTTATGAATTGCTTCGATTTTAATATAGAAAAGTATTCCTTTGCATTTTTTCCTCCTTAGTTTTGTTCAAATTCCACAAGGAACGATATTTCTAGAAGTAGGATTTGAACAACGACAAGGTGCACATCTGAATATTAGCCATTTCTATCCAAGCCTGCTAACTTTGGTCTCACAGCTGCAGTAGCTGTGTACATGTGAGTGTGCGCGTCAGAATAAGGACTCAGTGAGTGAAACGATTTGCCCAGATACGAGAACCTGAGCCCAGATCCACAGTGCACAAGTGAGGGGTTGATGTGCAGACAGGTACATTCCAGGATCTTACTGAGAGTGTCCTAACCAAAAACACAATGGGCTTCAAATCTGGTGAAAGCTTGTCTCAAGGGGAGACACCAGAATCTGCAAAACCTTTAAATCCTTAAAAACCTCCCCTGGGTATTAGACAGTTTTTCCAAAGGAGGACGTGGTTTCCATTCCCAGCATCCACTTAGAGGTTCTGAACAATCTGCAATTCCTGTTCCAGAGAATCTAACACCATATTCTTGCCTCCCTAGGCACCAAGCAAGCACATAGTATACCATCATATAATCATATGTAACATAATAAAATGAACTTATAAAAGTAATTCTATGGACTTTGTTGGTAAATTTTAAAAAGAAAGATAATATAAAAGTAAGAAAATACTTAAAATGATCTATGAATTTCATCTCAAGTTGTTTGAAGGAAATTAGTATATACTTTTATATAAATTTTAAATATGAGTTGAGAAAAGATCACAGAGATAGACCTATTCATAACATTTTTAGTTATTATGTTTATATATTATGTAGATAATAAGTAAACTTTTTTGTTATGTTTTTATATTATTGTAGGTTTGAGATTGTTTAGGATACCTTCAGGAAAAACTTTACTAACAGTTCTAAGAAACCTCAAAAGAATACCAAATAAAGAGTTTGAGCTCTCCTTCCTCCCTCTTCTGGGCTACTTTCCATTCAAAGACATTTTGTCTTATAAACTGTTGGATGCCTTCGTGTACCCAGCAGAAATAACACAAGCTAATATTCAGTCCCAAATTGGTAGATGGTAAGAAGCTCCAAAGACTATAAAACACAATAAAACACAGCAGGAGACAAGGCAGACAATATTGTGGATTGCTCCAGTTTTATAAGGGGAGACATGTAGAGTAGTTGTTTGTCTGTGTTAGCTTGGTAATCCTACTCTGCTCCACCCCTAACCCAGTGTGTATGTGTGTGTGTGTGTGTGTGTGTGTGTGTGGTTTGTGTAATCTGTGTGTGATAGGGGAGCTCAGCCAATCACATTCTGTCCATGGGGCGTGTTGCCCTAAGGCAAAAATTTACCTATAAACCTGGCAGGTGTGCTTCCCTGCTCTCTCTTACTTGACCCCACGGACAGAATGTGATTGGCTGAACTCCCCTATCATGTGTGGGATTGTTTTTGTTTGTTTGTTTTGTTTTGTTTTCATTTGCTTTTGTATAATGGCAAAAACCGAATGGTACAGAGATAATTTCACACAGATTGAAAAAAGTCTATAAGCAGAGTCTAACTACTTGGTATGGGATGGAGCTGCAGAGGAATTAGCAAGACCCCTGTTTGGGACATGCCTCAGAGAGGATGGAGATAATCCTCCTTTGAGTCTGAGATTTTGTATTTTTTTTAATATCTAAACAAAACCAACAGTATTTACTCATGATTTGCTGCTTGTAGGTTTCATGGGGAAGAGAAGCAAGGTTGGCTCCATATCTCTGCCAGGAAAATAAAATAAGTTATTTGTTGAGGTAGAAAATCTTTCAGAGGAATGTGATAAGAAATAATAGCTACACCTCTATAGAAGGCTTTGGATTTTGTTTTGGTTTTCGAAACAGGGTTTCTCTGTAGCTTTGAAGCCTGTCTTGGAACTAGCTCTTATAGACTATGCTGACCTCAAACTCAAAAAGATCCAACTACCTCTGCCCCCCGAGTGCTGGGATTAACAGAGTGTATCAACATCGTCCAGCTGAACACTTTGAACTTTAAGTGTGCCATCAAATCTCATCTACAGTGAACCATGGATTCTCCATGTGCATGTTCTCAAAGGAAGATGGCTATGTATCCCCAACAAGCATGCTTTTGGGTGTATTTAGAGAAGGAATTGGGAGCCAAAGTCCTAGTTCATGGGAAAGACACGGACCAGAGAAGAGGACTTGCGTAATGTACACACCTAGTGTTGTATGCAGAGGCTGATGGCTCAGGAGAAAATGACCAGAGCGAAATATGTCCACCTAGTGTTGTATGCAGAGGCTGATGGCTCAGGAGAAAATGACCAGAGCGAAATATGTCCCGTTTCAAACTTTAATGAAGGATATCATCCTGAAATTTTCTTTTACCCACAAGGGTCCTCACTCCAAAAGTTCATGTCTGGCACCTCTTCTTATCCCCATCAGGAAATGGATGGTACCATTAAAAGAAGTCTGACCTCTTTGAGATTGAATGGTCTTTCCATCAGGTGAGGTTATAAGTTGTGCTGTAGCAAGACTCCTGCTCACAAAACCAGGCTCGCTGCTCCCACGTTTTTATATCCTTATCTGGAAATACACGAGGAAAATGACAACAGCAGCAACAAAGAAGTATGACAGAAAGCCACACAAGGCAATTTTCCGTACGTGAGAGGAAGTAAAACTTGGATCTACTTGACTGTATCTCCTAGGCCTAAGATATGTGATTTCTCGTAAAATAAATAAATAAATAAATAAATAAATAAATAAATAAATAAGTAAGATTCATTATTTCATGTACTTCGGGTCTAGTTGATAATACACACAATTTCAAGCCCCTTTCCATTATTAATCAAGATAGAATTTGGAACTTAAAGTCTCATTTGGCTGTCCCCAATTTCAAGAATATTAACAGTGTTTATTATGCCCCAAACTATACCACATTTAAAAACTGACAGTGACTGAGTACAGCACATGACTCCTCTTGAGCGTACAACAGCTCAGAGGACGCTATACTTTAGTAGTCTCGATATTTCTTTAGTAGTACGTGGCCGATGCCATCCATGCATTTTGTGTTAAGAAATGAACGTTGATCATTGTTCCTCAAAGGGCCGTGCTGGATGTGTGCCTGCTATAATGTGGGCTGTGGGCTGGCTGGCCTGACCGTCTATTTCAACTGGCTCCTAGTACCGTTCTCAGATTCTGGACCACAGTACTCAAGCTCTGTTGGTAGCTGGAATTTAGAATGCAGATATTTACCTCCTCAGGTATGTAACGTTCCCATCGCAGGGGTAGAAGGAGCTGGAACCCTCAAACCTCCCAGTGTGTACGCATAGTGATGTAGATGACCTGGTAGGCAAAATCGCTGGTTGAAAATAAGCTGAAAACGAGGCCCGCCTAAGTCTAAAGTCTTTTAAAAACTGAAGAGCTAAGGAAAGACACTTTAACTTTGGACAACGTTTTACACGCACTTTCTAAAGTGTTCTGTTGGTATAATGCGGTACACGATACAAAATAAAATTTAACAAGTTGGTTTTGGCACGGAGAGCTGAGTCACGTAAGCTGTCCGTTGAATAGCACTCTGTGCTGCACCGTTCCCACTGCTGGACCAGCCTTTGGCTTTAGAAAGCTCTAACGGACCACCGCTTCAATTTGAGCAACCTAACCGGAGCTTGGCAGGAGTTGTCGGGAAAGGTCCAAGGAGTAAATATTTATGACTTGGTAGGCCACGGACTCTGTCGTTGGCTTCCTAATAGCAGGCATAGACAATGTGTAAACCAAATGCTTCGGCTGTGTTCCAGTTAAACTTGCAGTGTTGATGTGGGTAGATTCCAGGCTCGGTCTAAAGGCCTCAGAATGCTCCCTGTGAATAAATTCAGAGATGTATCCACTCCAATGTCTGTCCACTTACTTGCTGAGGAACCTGGTGCTCAGCCCCTGGAGAGGAGAAAATGTCTAACTAGAACAGCTTCGACCTTTCTCCACTGGGGGGAAAAAAGGGAAAAAGGCAGTTTAATTAAAATTGTCTTTAAAGTGTCAAATGTTATTCCTTCTTAGGCTTACTTCTACTAGAGTTGGGACAAGCTTGTGTTTGACATTCATGTGTGGATCTCTGAAGCCAAGTAGGAAGAAGCTGTGTTTATAAAACATAGGACAGGTAAGCTACATAAATTGTTTCTGCAATGTATTATTTCAAATTTATATAGTCGGATGACTTGCTATAAACTCATATATATGATCTACATAGTTATATAAATGCATGTTTTTTGTATAATCATAGTTATTTATGGAAGATTTTGTTAGTAGCAGAATACATACAATGTTTAACTCAACTTTGTATCCTTCAGGTGTGGGGATGGAGATAGGATAGAGGCGTTTCCTGAATACATATGTCCACAGACATGTATAACAGTAATAAGCTCTGAATACTGGAGAGTTTTTCAAATTGAAGAAACGGCTCTTCCATCTAAGCATAATTTGATCTATGGTCATTTTTCATATGTGCACATGTTTTTTAAACAGTTGTGTACCTTGGGAAATTATTCAAACTCTCTTGAATACAGGGTTTTAAATGATAGCTAAATAGATACAGGTGATAATATATTCTTCTAGAAAATCTGAATTAAGTAGTGAAACATAAATTCTAATATTTATATATATGTGTGTGTGTGTGTACAGATTTATATGTAAAATCAAATAACTGGATTAGTATCTTTGAGTGTGATTGTATTAAATAAATGGACCCATGATCATGCTTCCAGGTAGAATCATCTACTCTGGATTCAAAGGATATTTCAACCTGTTCTCCTTATAAAACAATGCCTAGAGAATTAATACACATATCAGGAAGAGTGTGTTTATTTTAGAACTTACTGTAGAATTAGCTCTCTCACTTTCTCAGTCTCTCTCTGTCTCTTTCTAACACACACAAACACACACACACACACACACACACACACAGAGAGAGAGAGAGAGAGAGAGAGAGAGAGAATATTAAGTAGGGATTTTAAAGTGGTTTGTTTTATATTAGTGGTGATTCACACATAACAACTTATAACAGCTTGGACAGAAATTGTTGACATGAGCATATTTAAACAAGACTACATCAGATCCTTAACGATACAGCCACATAGATGTTTTCAGAAAAAATCCATGTCTATATATTTATACAAATTTCACATACTCTTATTAATATATATGCATATATAATACTCCATATAAAAAATTTCTCTTAATTTCAACTATATCCTGGTAAGCTATTATAGTCTTGTGACAATTGCTGTTTGAAACAATTCTTTAAAGCTGAGTGAAGCTGTAATCTCAATGATTTATACAAGCTTACGAAAATCTATGATCTTCTTGTGCAAAACTTTCACATGATTAATGCTTCACGTAAAAAGTCTCAAAATTTTGCTAAAATGTTTTTCATCAATTCGGTATAGTAAGCTTTGCCCTTTAGTTTTCTGATGCACCTAGCACCGACTTAGACTCTTTTTATGCAGGTAATTCTAATATAAACTCTTCTTCCAAGGCTGGATAAATTTTCTTTTCATATCCTCAAACTGCTATGGCTAGTCCTCTTCATACCCAATGCAATGAATGAATGATAGTCATACGGGACAGGAATATCATAAAGAGTAAAGAGTGTTTGTTAAAAACTCAGGGGTTAATCTTTACATTTTCATTATGCAATGACATTTCGAGGTCACTGATTGTTTTTAAAGATATTTTTTTAAAAAACGTTTTTGTCTTTAATAGTACATTCTTTTTCTTTAAGTGTCTAGATTCTTTCCACAGATTTCGTATCCTCCATGTTCTTTTTCTGGCACAAAGAACTATCTCTGGATTCACCTTACTTAGATTTATACCTGTAGCAAAAGTAAACTTTCACTCCCCATTGCTGTGTCCTGTTAAACAACCAAAGAAAATAAATAATCACTGAATCTATTCTCCTTGCTTAGGAGAAGAGCAGCAAAAGTAAACATGGATGGCGATACAGACGGAGACCCACATTGGAGCACCGGACTGAGCCCCCCAAGGTCCAAATGAGGAGCAGAAGGAGGAAGAAAATGAAAAATGAAATCAGGACTGCGAGGGGTGCGATCACCCACTGATACAAGGGGACTGATCTAATGAGAGTTTACCAAGGCCAGTTGGACTGGGACTGAAGGAGGACGTGATCCAACCAGATTCTCTGAATGTGGCCGGATTCTCTGAATGTGGCTGGCCTGGAGTCTTTCTGAAAAGCCATTGACAATGACACTGGGACTTGTTTCCTCTGCATATACTGGATTTTGGGGATCCAGTCTGTCTGGACACTCACCTTCCTGGACCTGGAGGGAGGGTGGAGGAACTTGAACATCCCACAGGGCAGGAAACCCTGACTGCTCTTAGGGATGGAGAGGGAGTGGGGGGAGTGGGAGGGTGTTGGGAGGAGGGGCAGAAATGGAAACTTTTATAATTTAATAAAATTACTTTCTCATAAAAAAAGGTAAACATGGAGGAGGGAAAAACATAGACATGGAGAGGGATGAGGATGGGGAAAGTGGAGGTTTTCTTTCTGACCCTATTTTCTATATTTACAGGAGTCCAGTGGTCCTTGCTTTTTTTCTGAAAGAAGCTAGAATCACATCTCCAGAAGGAGGTGCACCTGCTGCCCACTGATGCTTGAGTTCAATTGAGGAGAACATTCCCTAGGAAATTGAATTGGGTGAAAGTTAATGTATCTAATATTCTGGCGGCACATTTATTTTCCCTCTCATTATTATGAATGAAAATAATAGGTCCCTGAAGTGGCAAGCTTATCTCCATGAAAAAAAACAAATCAGCTTGAGAGAAAGTTTTGAGAAAATTTTGTGCATAGTAGGAAATTTTCTGGAAAATGGGATCACATCATAGAGTGGTATAATGGTTTGGATACGGCTGTTGCCATAGCAGTCAGTACTGTAGGGTCTACAGAGCTATGAAAACTCCTGACAACAAACTAGAAAAATACATAACATCTAAAAGTAGAAGAAGCAGATGCACAAAAGAATCACAAATACAGCAATGACTTTTTTGTGATGTCTATTAACCAAGGCATAGATTTGGATGTATGACTATATAAGTACATATAAAAAATATATGCTTGCTATTTTATCTGTTCTTACAATAGAATTTTTGTGTCCTTAAATGGCTCTTTGATCACCAGCCCCAGCTTGACATAATCACTCTTTATTACTGAAATTGTCAAAACAAGGAAATACTGTCAGATTTTTTGACACTTTCTTTGTATATAACCTCAGGCTTTAGTTCTGAATGTGTAACAATTCAAATAGCCAGTCATTTTACTCAGAAAAAAAAAGTGCATTTCACAATATTGATTAAGCTGTGCCTTAATGCTTTCTTCTCCATGTAATATGTGAGGACACATATTGATTAAGTCCAGAGATGCTTTATTGCAACTGCCTTCTTAATGTTCTATGGCATGAGGTCAATGCTCGTTTAATCGATTTCTGATTCATTTATAATTGGAAAATCAGTTAATTATTTCATTTGGTTTGAGAGGTACACTCATCACAAAGAAATTTAGTTGAATTGAACTTTGGCCATGAATTTGAAGGGCATCCTATGGCATAATTAAGTAAATACATAAATTTTATTTTATAAGGTGAGTATTACCCTGTAGGAACATACCAGATTCTTGGTTCACATCCAGACTATAGAAACTTTGGCACAGTCTTTCAGAGTAAATCGTACTTCTTGTGAGAAGTGTAATTATAGCTTTAATATATATGTACAATGGTGCAATCTAAATTTCTTTTAGAATTTGCTTCGTTAATTGTTGCAGAAAGATGAGAATCTATTCCCACCCACTAATTGTAGCATTGGTGCCATTTTAATGGTTTCTATACAATACTCAGGTTAATTCACTAGGTAAGTGTATGACAGAAAGTATACAACTTGAGATTATCATGACTAAGAATGCAGCTCTTTATCATGCTGAACACAGGCAGGGAAAGGTGTAGCCTGAGCTTAAAATCACTGTTCCTTTTTGATGTTTGTCAACACATGAGGCTGCGATAATGTACCAACCCTTAAGTGGAAGCTCTCTGTCTAAAACCAAGTTCTCAGACCAGACAGATTGCTCTGTGATTACAAGTTTTTGTTGCTTTAGCAAAGGAACCAAGTTTAGTTCCTAGCACCCACATGGTGGGTTACAACATCACTACTTCCAATTTCATGAGATCTGATGCAGTTTTCTGACATCTAGGGCACAAGGCACTAAATAATAGGTCTTCCACATAAATGCAAAGAAAACAGTCATAGACATAAAATAAATAAAATAATATTTGTTGTAATAGGGGTTTATACTGCCTTGTTTATTTTTACAACTGCTGTGACATCCTTGATGTAATTTCCTGCAGATCATTTCATGTGTTCAAAGATTTTCTTTGCTTTAAACCTGCAGCCACACAGAAAGTGAGCAACTTTTTACGACACAAAACAGCATTGATACCTTTGTGTATTTTAATTTTATTAATTAAATGTTCCATGGGGATTTACATTTCAGGTAAGCTCTGGAATGTTATTCTGTCCCTCAGTTTAAGGCACTATTGTAGAATATTTTCACTGAGTACAGGAGATCACAATTGTCACAATTTCCGGAGAGGATGATGGTGATTCAGAGAACCCAGGCATCACGACATTTTGCAAGTTTTCACATTTTCCTGAATAAAACAAAAAATGATTCTTGGTTTGTAGTACACAGATACATAATATGGATTTATGTGTATTATAGATTCATGTTTCTGCACTTCCTTATGTGTGTTTATATTATATTTTTACTTACTTTTATTATATAAAAGATTGTATTTTATTTAGATAAAGGAAAAACAATACAACCTTTACTTGTGCGTCCTTCAATTCTTTCTTTCAGTTCTAAGGAAGAAATTACTTCCTCCTCTTTTCCTCCTGTGCATGAAACTAGTTTGCTTGAATACAAATAATGAGATTTGCCTGAGGATATGGATCAGAGCTGAGTACTTGCTATTCTATCAGTGACATAGAGTCTGCATTCCAGCACCAAAATTGGGTGATTCACAAACACCTAAGACTCCAGTTCCAAGGGATTGGAAGCTCTACTTTCTCCTCCATGGACACCTGCTTGTAAACACACACACACACACACACACCCCACAAAGACCATAATAAATAATAAAGTAATAATAATGGCAAATCCTTAAAAAAAGAGCGAGCAGCCAAATTCAAATCAATGAAGAGAACCCTGTGTCAAATTAGCAGAGTGGTAACACACTATAATTTATGCTCACCTGCCCAGTGCCTAGACTCTATTTTATTACCTGCCCACACTTGGGAAATATCACTCTTATTTGCCTCTAGCTCTTCTCACTCCATTTTAGCCATGTTTAGATTCTACCGAGACCCATATGTCAGTGTGTTCAACATTGGTATCTGAAGTGTGCCTGCAGCCAAGCCAACTGCTGTCAAGCCCTCCTCCTCGTAGAAACTATGATCTGCTACCAAAAATCAAAGAAAAATAGTAGACCAAGAACCTAGTGTCTCTTAGAAGATTATTAAGACTTTTAAAATCGGAACCTAGTTATTTGTGAGACAAGACTACTATATTCTTCAAAGTAACTGAGTTATTTAATAAACATAATTTCTCAAAGATTCTATAACTATAGTGTGTATTTATAACATACTTATTTTAATTAATTTACTTATATCGAAATTAATATGTTGTCATTTACTATCTAATATTTGTTTGCAATATTGAATGAAAGGAGAAGACAATTACTATTTCCTCATCATCACTCAGAAAACTATATTCAAAATCAGCTGTTCCACTACACTGTGATGATCTATGCAGTCAGGGGGTTGGTGCAGGAAAATTTCCTTGAGTTTGGTGTCAGCTTAGGCTACACAGAAAGTATCAGAACATCATGGTATATATAGAGTGACTATGCCTCAAATAAACAAAAGTAAGATTATAATGTGGTTACAGATTTAAAAGAGGAAATACAGTAGCAAATGAGAATACCAAGTTGTGTCCCAGATGTGAAGGACGTTGTTCATACATGATCAAAAGCTTGAAGGTCTCAGAGCACAGATAGGGTGCCATCTTTTAGCATCTAACATTGTTTTAAAGCATTGTGCTTATTAAGATAATTGGTGCCAAAGATTTCAGGTCATGAGACCATACCATAACTGATTCATATTCTCGCAGAGAATTTTGTTCTGCATCTCTTTCATTCTACAGGGATGATTTTTCACAGACAGAAGAGATGAAAGAATTTTTTTCCTTACAGCTGCATAAATGTTAACAGTAGTTTGGCACATATTGGTTGATTCATGTGTATATTACTCCATTGAGTCATCTGGCAAACAGTCAAAGGCAAATTTATCTGCAGGTGTCCCTAAGTTTTTAATGATGATTCCTTAAAACCACTCAAATGCATCCCCAAACTTTCAGATGTTGCATTAGCTGCTTTACAAACAATGGACTTCCATAAGTTCTGTATAAATATTAATATTCATAAATTTGTAAATATTTTCTGTAGACTATATCTAAATTTACTTACATAGCTGAGGTGTGAATTGTTCTCATAAAAATCCAAGAATGTAGTAATGTAATTTTGAAGTAAAATGATAGAACTTATTGTAAATATTTAAAAAGCACTCAATGATGTCAATAAATACTAATAAACACTAAGTTGTTATTTATTTAATAAGCTATTGAAATTAAGTACCAAGAGTAGACAGTGTTTTTCTCTGTACTGAGCACATAACATCTCTAAAGAATGAGCAGTGATTTTTCTCAGAATGTATACGTCAGGAGACATTACATGGCAATTATACAGTAGTTCACAAATACAGTGATGCAGGGTTACAAACATAGAAGTGTTTCTAGTTCAGCGAGTAAAAAATTAAATTGACATGGATATTTTTTGGAATATACTTTGTCTATCCTGTAATATTATCACACTTCAAACTATACTTGCTGATAGTCTACTCACAGTGTCACAGGAACAAATATTAGGAATGGAATTTTTTCAGTTAAAAGACATTCATGAAGTAGACTGCTATTCTAGGATAGGTGGTGTTCTGGTTTCACCTCAGTTCTGTGGAAAAATAGCTTGGCAACAAAGAATAGTGGAGAATGGGGGCTTACATTTTCAAATTGTAGTCGGTGTCCTATGGGAAGTCAAGATAGGCACTTAAGGCAGGTAATCACCAAAGTAGAAAGAAAATGCAGAAGACCCTGCTTGATAATTTGCTTGCTCTCTAGTAGCTTTCTCCTCTCTCATAGACCCCTTTCCTAGGGAGTGGTGGTGCCCTCAAAGGGCTTGGTCTTCCTACATCAATGAACAGTTAAGACGACTCCCCCCAGAGACATATGCTAACTTGATCGAAATAATTTCTCATTAAAACTAGCTTCCAAGATGATTCAATGTTACGTTAATTTTTAAAATTCATCAGAGCATCTCATTATTTTAAAGTGGAAATTAGAAGATCTTCATAGACTAAGTGATGTGGAAGATTGTCAGCAAGTTCCAGAATCTAGAGAGTGGCCATGTTCCAGGTTTATCCTCACAGTCCACAGCAGGCACCAGCTTTGCCAACCATTTGGCTTTGAACATCTATTCCAGGACCATGAATCAAGGCGATTTAATCTGCTTAAAGTAATCTGGTATCTGGTATTTGAATAGAATAGCCCTAGGAAGCATATTATTGACCTCTCCTTAGGGAAATAAGTTAATACAATTATAATGAAAGTAAATATATTCAAAGGGATAATTAACAAACGTTTGCATGGGATTGATGTTAGTAAATGTGACTTTTGCATTGTCCTGTAGAGGACAGGTATGATTCTGTCTAGATAAAGATTAAATGATCCTTCCCAGTGGATATGGATGCTGCAGCTGTTGAGTGGAAGTCTGGGATACATTCTACCCTGAGGGTATTTGATAAACTTGTCAATTTCTGATGAACTTGCAATGTGTCCACTTACAGAAACATTTTTTTTTCTTATTGAGAGTCAATTGGGACATCACCTTTTCAGATGGTGTGCTTTCTCTGTATTCCTTCTTCCTTCCTGGCTTCTTCTTTTTTTTTTTTTCAGATGATTCACATAGCAAGAATACTTGTCTACACTTACTGTCCCTTCCCAGATTGCTCCATTTTCTTTTCTCTATATTTTCAGGACTTTCAGTGTGGTTTCCGTGAGTTTTTCCTCATAGTTCTTTAAACTTGGGGCTTTGCAGGGCCTTTTTAAGGGGTCATTTATGAGTATCTCTTTCAAGGTCAGTGCTTTCAGCTTACAAGTACAATCTTGTCTGCCTCTGTCACCACCAGATAACTTTTCCACCCCCACAGATTCTACATAGAACGTGCTTGCTGCTGACTCTCAGCATTTTTGATAATAGCCGTGCTTATTAAATTTTCTGCAGATTCAACTGAATAGTAGGAATTTACGACTATCATGTTTGCCGCTTTATCATCTTTATTTTGCATGCTTTATCTTTGGAAACTAGCTTTTATATCCATGAACTTCATTCCTACTTGCTCAAGGAGAGGATTCATTATCATGTGTCCAACAGCACTCTCCTGGGTTCTTGTGCTCTTCAATTTCCTTGCCACTTTGGCACGTACAGTCCAATTTTATAAGAGTTATGAATGTTTCCTCCAAAGATGTATTTAGGATTCTCGTCTGTTTGTTTCCAAGGCCCGAGTTTATTATTGTCCTGAAACAATTGCTGGTTTCATCCAACAATTCATAGAAGAACTTAACAGCATTGGCTGCAAGTAGTGAACTCATATTGCAAGTTTGTCGGACTTAGATCTGACCTCTGGTATGCCATTGATGGGGAAGTGTACGGAGCACAGACACAATGAGGAATAGTTCAGAGTGACTACACGAAAGGAGGAGCTATTGCACAAAGGAGTGGCTGATGGGTTATTAAGGTATTGACCTTGTTTTATGCAGTCTGCAGGGATCTATAGTGGCTCACTAAATGCTGAGGCATGTCAGACATTTTTTTATTGTGACTGGTGTGTACCTTGATATGACAGTATTACATCTTAATAGAGCTTGATCGTGGTACCTGTCCTTACTCCTGGGCTTTTCAACAGTGCAATAATTCCTGACTCTCCACATTAATTTTTTTTCTATTTTCTTCATGTAGATATTACTTCCTATACTAATAATAGCAAACTAGTGTCTTGTTCTGTATTTTGTTTTATTTGGGAGTTTGTGCATATGAATGTGAGGGAGTCTGTGAGTGTGTGCATTTGGAGGCCAGATGTCAATGTGGGGTGTCTCATTTAGTTACTTACTGGTCTCATAAACTTAAAAAGAATGACCTCTTATGTGCTTTCCCCTTTCACAAGAACATGTATGACATAGGTGTTGTCCTTGTATAGCACATGTTATAGGAGTCTTGAGTCAACCTCTATGGATGCAGTTTCTGACATTCCTGAGACACATAGGCAAATATAGTCACCTTTCACGTGTGTGCTGAATATGGGAACCAGGTCCTTGTGTTTGACCAGCAAGGACTTTACCTACTAACTTATCTTTCTTATCTGCAATGAATCTCCTAAAAATGCTTTTTCTATACTGACATAGTTCCAAATCTATATTTCAAATTAGTAATAACAACGAGCTGAAAAAAAAAAGCTCCTTTGATGATTACAACCACGTCATCTTTCTAATGAATGGTTAGACGCTTGCAATTTTAGAGGAAATTCGTCTCTAGTTTGCATAGAGGGATATCATACTTACCATTATATAAAACTTGTAGATTATCCAAATATCTGCTTTTAATATAAGCAAAGTACTTTGTCCCTAGAACTCTATCAGAAATAAAGGAGATCATTTATGAAGTAGGGAAATAGAAAACTGTGGCTTCTATCAGCCATTTTAAGACATTGTGCAGACAATTAACACAAACAAATACACACATGGATGGTTTTGTGCAGTTCTCTCCAAGATCTGTGAAAATGATCCACATCTAGTTTTCCTGATGAAACAATGCATAACGTCAAAATGAAGGGAAAAAATTAAGAGAAATCACCTGGATAAATGTCCTTCAACTTTTACTGCGCTTTTTGGAATTTTATTACTCTTTGCATTCTGACTAGTAACCAAAAGCAGGATTCCTTCAGATTCCTGGGCAGCATGCCACTTCTCTGGGCCAGGGGGCCAATAAAAATCATTAGCAATACATAAATTTTATCCATTGGGCTTTCCTGAACATGTGCAAGTGTTCATAAGGTTAGCGTCCTACAATCCACATATCCATCTCATCCTCCGTTCATCTTTCACTCACAATCGGTTAGACGCCACTCTACTGTTAGTGATTAAGTTGTAATCTGTGTCACATGAAGATCAATAAGCCATTCAATAATAAAAACAGTGATTAAATAGACGTGGTCGCTAATAAAACTCAATAGGCAAGAGTGAGCAGAGTTCTGGATTCGTGAGGAATGAGAGGCAAACTATGTTGTTTGTAGTCGTCTAATCTCTCACAGCCTAGCCAGGCTGGATATCCTCCTATTATGAAAACCTGAACTGAAACAAGTTACATCACCACTTTGAGAGGCTGAGCTTCACTGCCCTCCTCCTCATTTGTAGTTTGTCATTTGTCTAGGTTGATGGAAATTCTGTTTTCTCCTCCTCTGCTTATGATTTGTTAAGTTTTTAATATTTCTCTTAAAACTGCTTTCTGTGTCAAAAATTCAGTTCTACCCAATGGGTTGTTGTATCACACACACAAACACACACACACACACACACACACACACACACCTATGTAAAGTGGATGTGTACACAAGCACCCATGAAGGGTGATATAAATCTGCTCTGATGTTTCTACTAGAGAGTAATTGTCACACAGCATCCAGCCATGGTGCTCCCACTGACTACAGCCAGACAGAAACATTAAGTCCCAAACCATCTTGTGTCCACTGAGGGAAAAGAGGAAAGAGGGCAGGTTTGAGAGCACACAACAGTTTTGATTGCAACAAAGCACTAAGCGAAAAGATCTGCACTGAAGCCACTTTTAGAGCTGCTGTCTTAAACAATTCTCACTCACCAATTTGTTCCATTCCACAGAACACATTTGATGTCCCTGACCTCACAAACCATATTTCAGTTAAAGTCCCTAATGCCAAGTTTTAGGTCTGGGGGAAGTCTAAGGATATCAAGCCAGAGATAATCAGTCTATCTTAGACTGAATTAAACTACAAGAAAATATATTTTGTCTGTAAACATCTACTTAAAAACATTTTACAACAACTATTTCTTTTGAGGTAAATAAATTAAACATATTTATTTTTGTGCTCTTTGTTCTAATTTAAGTGTTTATCAAAGGCATCTATTTCTTTTCTTTTTTCTTTGTCATAAAATGTACAGAGAATTCGAAACTTGAGGAATATATTCTGTACCTTGGCAGAATTTTATTAAATTATTCTCAACAGATGGGTGTCTATTTTTAAAAACTCGAGGGAAGGGAGTTTCACACCATGTCTAGGTAGTCCGTTCTTGTTTCCAGTCTCACAAACCCTGTGAGATTTCAGTTGCCTCCTATGCCTATGCACAAAGTTGTGTTCACTAGAAGAAACAAGGTAAACGATCAGAAGTCAATTGTGTATGAGGTCATAAATGTAGACAAGGATATGTTTTCTTTAGAAAGGAAAATGATAGAAAACTAATAGTTTCTACATAAGCTTTATCCCATTTGAGCTTTTTAAAAGTATTTAAATAGTGATTTTTATTTCTAACATCAGTGATATATACCATAAATTTCTTTATTAAATTAATTTATTTTAACATTTAGATTTGTGAAGCGATAGGGAGTTAGATTTTTTCTTCTCCTTTTTTTGAATTTTCTATGAAGCATAATTATTTTCCCCTGAATTATCTTCCTCCAGGCATTTATGATACTTATTTCCAAATATTAATCAATAAAATACTTTACTGGTTAAAAAAAATCAGTATTTTCTGTTTAAGCCTTGTGTTTTCTTTTCCTTTCTAATTTAAACCATCATATGCCATTTAGAAGAAAATAATCACATGTACATATCTATGATTCTAAAATGTGTTAACCACAAATACTAGTTGAAAAATTTGCCTTTAAAGGTTGCATTTTTTTTTCTGTGTAATTCGGTGCTTCTTCATCACAATTATTCAAACTTGGTATTGCTGTGGATGCAAGGTTGCTTGGCCCAGACATCCATTTCGGAGTAGATGAACTCAATCCGTATCTGCCAGAATGTGGAATTCTGAGGGTTTGCAGCTGACTCCTTCACTGGTAATTGCCCTTGGCTGCTTAGCACTGCTGATGGACCTTCTCCAGAGGGGTTGGCTCTGAGTCGGTAATTGGCTGATAGGGGACTTTAAAACCCACCACTACTGCCTGGATTTCTGATTACTGTTACTGGGCATTTAGTTCCCCTCAATCTCTGGAATCTGTTGGAGCTACAATTGCAAGTAGGTGAGAGCTCCCATTTCTGCCTTCTTTCCTCCCTGTGATGGAATTTTTACAACTACATGCCCATACTTAACATTTTTAAAACACTTCATTTGTTTTCTTTTCATTTTTTTATTCTTTAAAAAACCAACAAAAACAAAAAAAAACCCAAAAAAATCAACAAGGCACACATAGAAATACTACTACCTTTACCCAACAAAATTAAATTCCATGTGTTGATTGACAGATGTGGCCAAGCTGATATGATTTAGCATTTCAGTAACACGTGCTTTTAATACAACTATCACAACTATAACCACATAATTATGACTATAGTTTTTATATGTGGGAAATAGTGAACGAGTCCATTTGGAATTTGCTATTTGTGAGGTCTCAGAAATGCTACCTTGAGAGCTCCTCTTTGGTGAGGTTACGAGCAACTGTAGTGCATGATAGGACCCTGGTGTAAACTACAATTGCTCATAACCTGAGAGACAGAGTGCACTCATTTAAATGCTTTTTGTTTGACTGAAAGATAGTTCTGTTATCTCAGTTTCTTCTTCATTTCTATTTTATGTAATTACCATCTCATATCATTACAAGGATCTTTGTTCCAAATGACAAAATTATTTTTTAAATACATCAATATCAAAAACATGATTAAAATAATGTTTGTAGTATTTAGAAATATTTAGGAGTATAAAGTTCGTCAAGAAGGGAAATGATCAGATGTGTTAAGAAGAGATGGTGAGAGGCAGAAATCTCAGTCAGTAGATGGGGATAAATGTAATGAAAAGTATTCTTTGAATGCCTAAAATGTCATAATGAAACACTTAATTAAATATTAGTGCATACTAATCTAATACTTAAAAATAAAATACAAAACTACTGGTAGATTGTAGCAAAAACTACAGCAGAATAACTTAGAACTTCATAAGGTAACATCACTAAGCAAAATATACACATACTGTATGTAAAAACACTCATGGATAAATGATGAAGTTGTCGAGAACTTATTTAGAAAGCTGAATTGAATACACTTGACCATTAATGTCAGTTTGGGTTTTTATTAGATTAAGTATATGTGTTTAGTTTTTTCCTTCTGTTTGCTTATATATTAGAATAAAACTATAAAGGAATAAAGACAGATTCAATACTTAAATATGTACAGTGAATATTCAAAATCAATATAATAAACTGCTATAATGATAGGATCCATAAGCAGGGTCTGTTTTAGGAATTAAGTCTGGAGTGGTAAAGTCAAAGGGCGATGAAGGTCTAGGGCCAGAAATGTTTTCAAAGCAGAAAGAAAACTTTATCCATTTGGATTTGAAGGACAAATGGTTGACAAAATGAACTCCAAAAATTTTGCTTGTAGGACTGGAAAGACAATAAGGGTTTTAATGAAAGAGCCAAATCAGAGTATAGACCTTTAGAGGAGAAAGATAATTTGTTTCTGGCTCCATTGTGTTTGGAATGATTGCTCTGTATCTGGATAAAAAACAACCTATTATAGGTAGAAGAACAGCAGGGAAATCTGGAGGCCCTATTCAAAACTGCAGGGAGAAGACACCTTGGGTAGCTCTCCACAGAGAACCGTGCTGTCAGAATTTCTGTGATAGTCTCTCACACTTTTAATTTACTGTCGCTTTGATGTTGCAAAGCTATGACAGCCTTTCTCAGAGAAGTCCTATTCCTCCTCCTAGGAACTGAAGCCTCCTCTGTCCTCCCATATGTAAATGATTTTCTTAATTTTAACTTAGCCACCTCCCGTGTTTCCTCATTAAACTCTATCATGCCATTTTATCCTCAGGTCATTAGAGACAGTCTGGGTTAGATTATGATGTCCTCAAATGCTTCGCAATGAAAGCTCTATAATCTAGTAAAATGTCCTGCCCCTATCTTTTTACCCTTAAACGTTGTGATTAAGGATGCAATGTCAGCTGCTGTCATTTCTGTTCTTGCTGTGCTCCCTCACCCTCAAGACAGCAGCACCTAAGACCTCAAAGCTGTCACCAACATCCTCTCATTTCAAGCCTTACGGTGTTTATCTAGACAGGAAATCTATGCTTACAAATTGTGTCCTGAATTAACACACTGGGTCTGCCACTGTAGTCATCTCTCAATTAACCTCCCTTAGCTTTGCTCGCTACCTATCATCTACTGATACTCTGCTCAAGTTATGTGTGGCCTGTCTTCTCTCTCTGTGTACATTTTATTTAAGTCCAATTACAGTCTAGTTTTCCTAGATTGAAAACAGCCTATATGTCATTAAAACGGAACCAAAATCGTAGGATGGCTTTCTGATTTATTAGAGACCCATATCAAAAAATCACATCACATCTTTGATTTAATTTTGTTAAAATATTCCAATTTCTAGTTGTTTAAACAGAAGTTCTCATAGCTTCCATATGCTTTTCAAATCTCTAGGATCACATGAATATTGTTTTAGCTACCACAGCACCATCAGAAGCTAAGGTCACATACTTGCTTTTTATATTTTGCTATCTTTTTTATAAAGCATTAATTTATTTGTTTCCTTTAACAAATTCTGCAGCTCTATTCAAAATAAATAACCATGCATATCAATCTCCATATATAGTCTCAGAATTTAACTTTCATTAGGTGGGTGTTGGATCTCTTGAAATCACCTTTACTTTGTCTATCAATTAACTTTATGTGAAGGTTTCCACAACCATATGCTGCTTTCTCTTTGAATCACAAAATTCCCTCTACAGATGTCTTATCTTTTAAATGTCTGTGGTATAAGTACGTCTAACTCCTGTGAGATACTATTACATGTGTTTCGTATAGAGGAATCTCAAACTTGCGAGCTAAAAGAATTTCACTTATGCCTAAATCCTTGTAATTATCAGATTGAAATGGGATTTTGAAATGCTTGACTCTGTCATTCAGTAGACTCTGAAGTGTGTCTTTGACCTTGTCTGTATTCAGCATTCTGCTCTATTAGAGAGGAAGGGCAAAGCCCCAGAAGGCTAGAGGACAGAGACTGCAGCCATCCTGGAGCCCATCTGCTCACTTACCATGGCAGGAGAGTGTGGCCCAGGACACAGACAGCACAGCAGCACACCTGCTTACTCACACTGTCATCAAGTCTTTCCTTCTCCTGCTTCACTCCACTAGCTCCCTGGGTTTCTTTTATCTGTAGCTAGTGTTGTTTCTTCTGTAGCTAGTGTTAAACTATGTATCTCTTCTGAGGCTGGAACTCATTCATGTTCCCCTGGGTATTTATCACAATGGATGTGAATATCCCTTGTGTGATGTGAGAATTTATCCCTGCCATGACATGACACTTCATGTAGGATTCATATGGCTGGCTCTGTCCTTTGAATCATCA
Organism: Myodes glareolus; assembly: GCF_982192425.1. Taxonomy (NCBI): domain Eukaryota; kingdom Metazoa; phylum Chordata; class Mammalia; order Rodentia; family Cricetidae; genus Myodes; species Myodes glareolus. Next base: position 61,300,813 of record NC_142048.1, read on the forward strand.
GTGACCTTGTTGTTTTTGCATCCTTGTAAGTTTCAGGTTTTTGAAGCTTAGTTTCTATATTTGATTTATCTTCTATATTCCTCCTGTAAGGCATTCACTTTCTTTTTTCTCATTCTTTCTGTCATTTATTTGCTTCTCCTTCAATTCATCTTCTTTAATTTCTACCTTTCATCTAAGGACTACAGACAAAGGTGTCCCCTCTAGCATCTTGACCTAGTTCCTCAGTCCTCAGTCCTCTCCCTTTTTTTTTTATTTGTAGACTGTCTGTTCTTCATAGCAACTTGTCTTACTTGGCCTGAAATCACTTTGCTGCTTCTTCCCACTGCTTTCTGTTGTCTTCTCATGTTTTTCTCCGCTTTCCATCTAAGAAGCTGGATTATGTTACTTTATACGAACATTACCTTGTCTACTTTTGCTTTGAATATTCATTTTGGTCATATTTCTTATGTAATGACAATGATTCTTTGCCTACCTTCTCATTGCCCCATTCTTATTTTTTGCCACTTTTTCTAGCCAATCCCAAACAAACCTGCAGCATTTTCTAGGACTGGTGACATGCTCTGTGTCTACTGAGCTTATGTGTAGTCACCACTCAAGCCCACTGACTGAAAGGAATACCTCAGTTTGTCCACATATTTAGATGCTTCTGTTATGTTGGGTTTAGGCTAGTCTTAATTAAGAAAAACAATAATTTCATGTTAACAACTAAATATGTGGCTATGCTGATAAAAAGTGTATGACACTACTAGCAAGCTATAATGTTATATATGGTAGAGATAGATATAAAATACATGCATAGTTTGACTTTTATGTAATCACCCATACCTAATTCATCTCCTCTCAACACCCCCGTTCATATCTCCATCCAGCATCATAGCCCCCCTTTGTAATTTTTATTTATTTTTTAACCCACTGAGCCCAATTAATGCTGCACACGTGTACATGAGTGTGGGCTCAGTCATGCACTCCAGAGAGTCTGCCACAACCATGTTCCTAAACAGAAAAGTCACTTCACTCATGATATCTAACTGTGCCATCCCTTATTTCACTCAACACATACAAGTAAACACCTTGTTGTGAAATTCAAATGCTACTTCCAAGCAAATTACATGCCTATTTAACTATTTGACTCTCAACAGACACATCAAATATACAATGAATAAAAATACGACTTTAATAAAGATATGACTTATCATGTACCATAATATCCATCCCCCTCTGTATGTATATACATATATAGAGAGAGAGATAGATATGCAGGTATATTCCATACAGTTAGATATTTCTGATACATATGTGTGTATGCATATATGCTGTATGTGTATAACTTATTTTTTGAATATTTTATACATGAGTATTGTAATTTCAGGATCTCCTCTCCAACTCCTTCTGTATTTCCCCATGATCTTTCCAATTCCCTCTCCTATCTATAATTTGTTATAATGCACGTAACAACATGCAACTAGTTTTCATTCCAGTGTCTTAGTTTATGTAGAACATAAAAAGATACTAGAGAGTAAGAAGGTTCAATGAAGTTGAATCCTCTTGGTTCCCCAAAGATGACCAGACAACTTGGTTGTAAATAATGCAATTAAATGAACATGCGTAAACTGGACAATGATACTTCATGAAGGCTCTATGTTTCCCAGCAGAGAAGATTATCATGTTTGTTTTCTGGGTCATTCTCATCGCCCAAGAACCTTGATGAAAGCAGTCCTTCCACCAAGACAAGGTTGTGGTTTAGTTTATGACATATCTACTCGAGAATTAGCAATGCCCTTTCAGTATCTTACTTTTGAAAACTATAGAACATGGCAGCATAATATAACCCCCTTTACTACTTAAATATTCTGCTCTTATAATTTGTGAAAATAGTTTGACAATGGAAATTAAAGAATTTGAAAATGCGAAGTGTCTTAAACATGGTTTGCTCTGTTAATTAATATTGACATTTTACTTTTAAACCCTAAAGTGAGGGTTTTATACTAATAAACTATTGTAGAATTATTTAAAACAATTAGGAAGTAAATTTGATTTTATATGTACAAAACTAGGTCTTCTTTTAAATCACACAAACTAATGGTCCAATTTTTAATTGAAAATAACCTAAGTTATTTATAACATAGAATTTACATGGTAAATCTTCAAGCATTCATGGACCCTGAATTGTCATTTTGTTGAGCAATAAAAGAAATCATCTCAATTGGTAAGGTACTAACTTTATAAATTTTAAAAGGTCTGTAAATTTGAAATATTATCTATTTTTTTTTTCTTTTTAATTCTCTGGGTTTATTTTCAACACTCTCAGATGCAGAGAACTTGGCATCAAAATGGCTCAGATCTTCAACCATACAACACACTGGTGTGGCAGGACATTTGTTTGTGCCGTGAAGATCCAAGACTGTGTAAAATTAACCTTGGATCAGGGGATGAAGTCCTGGACTAGTTGACAGTAATTGACCACAGAGAGTACTGAAGAACTAGGAAAAAGGACAGAGAGCCTCACAGGAAGGAGTAGAGGTGTACTTAAAGATTCAGGGTGTATTTGGTTTGGCATAAGTGGAAATAGGCTCTCTCGCTGGGTCTCAGGCTAAAAAGGAAGGTCAGCCGGTTGCCTGTCAGCTTCTCTGATCTAGCAGGCTCTCACGCCAACATCGGACTCCTAAGTCTTTATTGGTAAGTAGAACCACTTAGTTAAAAATAACACATTGGACCTGTTTTTAAGCTTAGATATAGTAACTCTATTATAATATTCTCAATTTTAACCTCCAGTTTCTTCCTGCAGTACTAACATTCTCTCTAAGGAAAGTTTGATAACTGATGATCTGAAAATGTTCAGTTTAGAAGGAGTTATCATCTAAGACAAATCTTCAAATAATCGAAGTCCATTTATTGGTAATATATAATATATATAATATATATATAATTTCTTAATAGATTACTTTCTGTTGGGTTGGTTACATCCTAAAAGGTCAGTAAATGAATATTTGCAGAGATTTGTGTTGTGAAGGACAATGCAGTTATTTTCCTTTGATTTTAAGTGGGTAGTGAGTACATTTAGAAACCTCCAAATGGCACAATTAAGCATGAGCTCATATGCTGAAATCTCTGTTACTGTTGTCACTGTTCCATGTGAGGAAGACTCTACTGCTTTTGAGGGACGCAACTTAAATTCAGCAACATGTGTTACCGGGCCCAGCATTTTCTGATCCACAGTTCCTCATCAATTTTTTACATGATCGGGCTGTGATCCGGACAGCAGAGGTTGGGGCTTACTGTCCACACATACTGAACACACACTATAGAGTTCCCAGCCCACTTCACATCATCTTCCCTGTTCATTTTTTTCAGAGGAGAAGAATCCATATTTGAACACATATTAGAACTGGCTATACATAAACAGAATTCTAATCATACTTAGCTTTCTCTCAGGTGTTAAAACAATCTTATTTCTGCTTATCTGACCTACAGGTATTGTTGTGATTCCTGCCTAGTTTTTGGTGTCTCCCCAACATTCATGTCAATCTGTTTTTGTCTCTCTCCTGACTGTCAGCCAGTTCTGAACCAGAACCTAAGCTGTTTATAACAAGTGGACCCACCGGAAGTATTTGATACCGTTTGGTTTTGCCACTGAGACTACCATCCCAAAAGGCTTCTGGTCTACATCAGAATGCTTGATTTCACTAAACTGTGTGTCAGTGTATAATCAAACCCTGAAAATTCATGAAGATAAAGAAACTAGCCTGTTGTTCAAGACAAATATACAGACTTTGCAAACACTACTGGGACACATAGAATCTAGGATTGTTCATGTGTAAAATTAGTCTGGTGATTGCACCTGCTTAGTTGATACAGTTTCTCATTGGAATATCAGTTGTTAGTCAGGACTGGCCTCAATCATCTTAATCAAGCATATGTTATTTCACTTACAATAACCATGTTGCCTCCTGTCTCCCAGAATCCTTTTTCATGTATTTCCCTGCTGTGATCAAGATATGACATATCTGTAATCATGTCTGAATAGATTGTCCAAGAGTCAATATTCAACAAATACATGTTAAAATATGATCAGTTCCTCCACAATGGCATGTTGCTATTTACCTTTTGTTCATTTAGAAATTAAATCAAAATTACATGGTCTGCATACAGGTTGCACAGCAATAAATGGGTGTTCAAACTATAGCATGTGGTCGTTGATAAATTATGAATAAATAAAATAAATCCTGGGGAAAATATTACAATGTATGGAAGAGCGGTCAGGTTGCTTATGATGTGTGAACTTTAACTTTCAAGGTGTCATGGTAAAGACATGTAGGCCGTGGTCGTGAAGCCGTGCTAGGCCAAGCATATATCAAATAACAAAAATAAGAGTTATACTAGTCATTATAACAAAATATAAAATAAATATATGTGACTTAGAGTCCCATGAGCAGAGTAATTAATCCTTAGATGGCCCCTGTTATAAATTGCCTAGGAGCTGGTCCAAAGTTGGCTGGTTGCCAGAGAGAGAGGAAAACAGATTGATATTAACCTTAGGGAGTCAAACAATCTGGGCAGACAGTTCAACAATACCTATAGGTTATATAAGCAGAAACAAGACAGTTTGAGCAGTGGAGGATAAGCTAAATCTGATTATAATTCTGCTTATGTCTAGTTAGTTCTAATATTTGTTCAGCTACATGTGTGTGTGGTTTAGTATGTGTGTGTTGTGTGTGTGTTGTGTGTGTTCTTTGTGTGTGTATGAGTGTGTTCTTTGTGTATGGGTGATGTTTGTGTGTCTGTGTGTATGGTACATGTCTGTGTGGTTTGTCTGTGTGCTTAGGTTTGTGTGTATGGTATGTGTGTGTATAAAATGTAAATATTTTGAATGTGAGATGTTAAAAATTAACAAAAATTGGAAAGTTGTTCATCTAACCTTGTGACCATCTCAATATTTGACCTATGACAGAGTTTGAATTAGTATTTGAACTTTTGAAGTTGGTAACATTTACATTTTTCCCAATTTAAATTTTATACTTCATGTAAAAGTTTTCACTTTCATGAAGAAATATGATATAGGACAGCTGATGATACTTATCTAAGACTTAGACATTGTAGCTATATGAAACACAATTAATAAAAACTCAGGAATAGAAATTGGGGTTCGACATGAATTTGAAAAGAAAACAGGCCACCATTCTCTTACCTTGAGCTCAGTCTGAAATAGCGATCCTGCCTCCAGGAGTCTCAGAATGAGACTGCATCAGTAAGCTGTCTTATATTCCTCTCTAGGGCTGAGAACAAAGGCATGTACCACTAGGATTAAAGGTATGCACCACCTGGTTTCTATGACAAACTTGTGTGGCTACTGGGATTAAATGTATGTGTTACCACTGCTTGGTCTGTAAGGCTGCCTAGTGGGGCAGTTTTCACTCTCTGATCTTCAAGCAAACTTTATTTATTAAAATACAAGTAAAATATCACTAGAGCTATATAAATGGAAAATTATTGGCAATGTGGTGTCTTAAATCTGATGTAATCTTTAATGTAAACTATCTACTTGAAATATATAAATGTGAAGAAAATTAAGATTGCAGAAGTGGTCCTATTGTAGGTAATTTAATACACCAACAATTGATCTGGTATGCTGACCAAGAATTTTAAATAAATTCTTCAATAGTCCTGTATCTTGCATGTTTATATTTAGCACAGTTCACAAATCTCAGCAACAATTCTAGAAAAGTTTCCTTTCTTACAATGACAGAAAGACAAAGTGATGCTTTTTCGTTTTGTTTTGTTTTTAGACTTGAAACCAGATGGCTCTAAACAATAGTGCTATCTTCTGTAGGAAAACATAAAGAAACAGAGAGCAGAGAAGAATAGACCAGTTGAAGTGTTAGAGGGGAAACAGGTAAGAAACACCAGTGTGCAGAGACAGAAAGGACAGGTTCAAATTCTACAGTGTAGGCTCAAGGTCTGGAGGGACAAGACGGAGCAAATGTCACCAAGGGGCAGGAGGAATCCTATAGCAAAGACGCTGTTGACAATAGACAGATGCTTGAGAATAGACAGTAAATTTCCTTTGAGGATGGAACCGCTGAGAACTACCTATGCACAGCAGGTGACCTATACCTAGCCACGTACAGGCTTTATGAAACAAACTCGCTAGGTTAATGAAAGGGTTTATGGAGAGGAGAAAAGAGAGGGAAAGGGAGGAGAGAGACCAAGAGGACACATGAAGGTATACAGAGAAAATACATGATGAGGTAGGATAATGCTGGTATTGGACAGAGGGCACAAAGGCATGAACTTGATCATGAATCATGTGTGTGGTTACCAGATAAACAAGGTGAGAAAGGGCAGAGGGAAGACTGGTGAGGAGAATGTGATGATCCTTGAGAAAAGAGAAGGAATCTAACCACAACTGGTTCTCCAATGTCTCCTTTTCTGACCAATGGCATTGCTTGATCCTCAAAGGCAAGGAAGGAGTCACCCAGCCAGATATTATGGGTAATACCTAGAAGCTTCCTACTAAAACCCTCTCTGCTTATATTAGGTGTGATCACCTTTGAGAGAAGTTAAATGTCATCTTTGCTTAATGATGTCAAATAAGATAATCATTCATAGTCCGTCAGCTTTGGTGTTGCTAATTTAACTTCTGACATATGTGCAGCCATTTGGGTAAGAAGGATGCAAGCAATTTGATCCACCTTGACTGTCTGCGGAACCCATTTTACTCGTTTATAAATGGCAGTACAAGTATAATACTTCATTTTGATAACAAGAAAATCTAAAGTTTGCCTCCACAGTCTGGAAGAACAAAATGAATTCTGACATGAGCCTAAAAATAAGAACATCTGTTTGCAGCAGGAAATAGTAATGATTTATGGTTCCAACATCACTGCGTGATGTGTTATTTCACTTTACGGTAATTTACAGCATTTAATGTACTATATAAATCGACATAAACTGAGGTAATGCTCCCCAAAATTGCAATAAAAGGAACAGAAATGCAGAATATAAATGTTTGGTTTCCTGTGTGAAAGTTTTGGTTTTAAAGTGGAGATTCATGTGGAAAGAACAGAGTGATTCCAAGACAGAAACGCTCTCCCGACAGCTTTGATGTTCGATGTCCCACTGGTGTTAGCAATACATTCGTGTGGGAAGTCAGGAATCAGAGCACGTTCAATAGCAGCCTTCATGAGCCAGAACCCTTGTTGGTGATTTACATTTACAGTTTTCAAAGTATGCCTCTTCTTCTACATTCCAAGATCCAACCAAAGACCCCTGAGTTACACCTCCTTATCAGATTTCCTTGGTCAGCAGCATTATTTTTTTAACTTTCAAAAGCAAGTAAAATATTTTGTATAAAATTGTTTTTAATCTTTGAATGATATATGCCTTCAAAAAGTTTCCAAGTCATTTTAAAGTTTTAAATCAATATCTTCTTATTAAAAGCAGGTTGGTGTTAGTGACTATGAAGCTGTTATTTTACCCATTGGAAATAGGAACTCAGTATCCATGGCTAGTGTTCCTTAAGTAAAACAATATCTATAAATAGATGGCTAGATAAAGAATCGTCATACATAAACACGGTAGAGTTTTATTCAGTAATAAAAGGATGGAATCCTTCATTTACAAAAGAGTGAGAACATAGATCACTATATTAAGAGAGATATAAGCCAGGCACAAAAGGCAAATGTTCTTAGCTAGGGATTTTCAAGCTCTGATGAAACACCTTGACCAAAATGATCTTCCATGGGAAAGGTTTGATTTCAGGTTATAATTTTCAGGTATCACTCCATCACTGAGGTAAGGGAGGGCAGAAACTCTAGGCAGGGACTTAGAGGCAGGAACTGGAGCAGAGACTATAGAGGAGTTCTTTTATTGACTTGCTCTCCCAAGCCTGTTTTCTTATTTCACATCAGGCCTGCAGTCTGTGGATAACACCACCCAAAATGTACCAGGGCCTTCCTACACCAATTGCCAATTAAGAAAATGCCATATAGGTTTGCCTGCAGCCTAATCTTATGAAAGCATTTTCTCACTTGTGGTTCCCTTTTCCCAGAAGACTTTCATATGTGCCACATTGATAGAAAACTATCCATCACACATATAGAAACTAAAATAACTAAAGAAAGTTGAGAGTGAAGTGATATTTAGCAGAGGTTTGTCAGGGTGGAGAGAAGACAGGGATTGGTAGGGGAGTCAATGGTTCCTCAGGCGTGGTTAGGTGGGAGTAAGAAGCCCTGGTTTGCTATAGCTCCGCAGTGTGTCTTGGTGAGGAATATATACTGAATATCTCAAAACAAAACAAAACAAAACAAAACAAAACAAAACAAAAACCAACCCTGGATTTCCTCGGTGCATTATGATTCCACTAGTTTCGATATTCTGAGAACTTGATTCATCATCGTACACATGCGGAGCCTGAAACTCATGCAGGCAACATTCGTTAAGAAAAAAATCAAGTATTTAAAATTTTAGCATAATTACTAAAATTTCCCGATACAGTTTTAATATTGATTGTCAACTTAGCAGACAAGTCTCCGGGTAGGTCTTTGATGGTTTATCTACATTCGATCAGTTAAGGCCAGAGAGGCACCCACTGGGGAGGTAGCATTCCATGGGTTAGAGCCTTAGGCTGATTACAAAGGAGTAAGTAAGCTGGGTGTCAGCAGTCATCACATTTGACTTCCTTACCATGGAGACCACGTAAACAGTTGCCTCTTGACCATACTGCCATCACCTCCTCAATATGGTGTATTCTCCCTCAAACAGTGAACGAAAACAATCTCCCCCTTACTTCAGGTGATTTTGTCAGTTATTCTGCTACAGTGAAGGAAAAAACAACTAAATTCGCTGGGAGAAAACTACTCCGGAAGAGCAGTCAGTGCTCTTAACCACTGAGCCATCTCTCCAGCCATTAATAGTTATTTTTTTTCCTCAAAGTTTATTAAAATACAAAAGTCTCCATTTCCGCCCCTCCTCCCAAGCCCCTCCCACCCCCCCACTCTCTCCCCTCCTCCCTCTCCATCCCCAAGAGCAGTCAGGGCCTACCCTGTGGGAAGTTCAAGCTCCTCCCCCCTCCCTCCAGGTCCAGGAAGGTGAGCATCCAAACAGACTGGATCCCAGAAATCCACTATAAGCAGAGGAAACAAGTCCCAGTGTCATTGTCAATGGCTTTTCAGAAAGACCCCGTGCCAGCCACATTCAGAGAATCTGGTTGGATCACGTGCTCACTCAATCCCAGTCAACTGGCCTTGGTGAACTCTCATTAGATCAGTCCCCTTGTATCAGTGGGTGATCGCACCCCTCACAGTCCTGATTTCCTTTTTCATGTTCTTCCTCCTTCTGCTCCTCATTTGGACCTTGGGAGACTCCGTCTGGTGCTCCAATGTGTGTCTCCGTCTGTATCACCATCCATCATTGGATGAAGGTTCCCTCTGATCTTGCCTTCCTTGATCACTTTCTCTTTCCTTCTGCTTCTCATTTGGACCTAGGGAGTTAAGTCCAGTGTTCCAATGTGGGTCTCCGACTCCATCTCCATCCATCGCCAGATGAAGGATCTATGGTGATAAGCAAAATATTCATCAGTATGGTTATGGGCCAAGGCCGGTTCAGGCACCCTCTCCTCTGTCCAGAAAACAATCTGGGGATCTCTCCTTGGACCTAGGATCCCATTTATAATCGAGTCTCTAGTAAACCCTAAACTGACTCCCTTAGTTGACATATATTCTTCCCTGATCCCATATCTATCCTTCCTCCCTCCCCCCTTCCCAGTCCCCCTAGCATTCCCCATTCCTCCCCTGCTCCCTTCTCTCTAACCCTCTCCCCTTGCAACAAACCTTCTACCCCCCCCCCCCATGCACCCGAGGTTACCTGGGACACTTGTCTATTTCCAATATCCAGGAGGAAAACTACCTGAATTTTCTTCAGGTTCACCCTCCTATCAAGCTTCTCTAGGATCACGAATAATAGACTCAAAGACCTTTAACTATGGCTAGAATCCACTTATGAGTGAGTACATACCATATTCCTCTTTTTGGGTCTGCGTTACCCCACTCAGTAAAGCGTTTTCTATTTCCATCCATTTGCATGCAAAATTCAAGATGTCATTGTTTTTTACCGCCGAGTAAAACTCTAATGTATATATGTTCCACACCTTCTTTAACCATTCTTCTATTGAGGGGCACCTAGGTTGTTTCCATGTTCTGGCTATTACAAATAGTGCAGCTATGAACATAGTTGAACAAATACTCTTGTAGTATGATAGAGCATATCTTGGGTATATTCCCAAGAGTGAAATTGCTGGGTCCTGAGGGAGGTTGACTCCCAGTTTCCTGAGAAACCGCCACACTGGTTTCCACAGTGGCTGCACAAGTTTGCATTCCCACCAACAATGGATGAGTGTTCCCCTCACTCCACATCCTCTCCAGCATAGGCTATCATTGGTGTTTTTGACTTTAGCTATTCTGACAAGTGTAAGATGGTATCTCAAAGTGGTTTTGATTTGCATTTCCCTGATAGCTAAGGAGGTTGAGCATGACTTTAAGTGTCTTCTGGCCATTCAAAGTTCATCTGTTGTGAATTCTCTGTTCAGTTCAGTACCCCATTTTTTAATTGGGTTAATTAGAGTTTTAGTGTCTAGTTTCTTGAGTTCTTTGTATATCTTGGAGTTCAGACCTTTGTCTGATGAGGGGTTGGTGAAGATCTTCTCCCAGTCAGAAGGCAGCCTTTTTGTCTTACTGACAGTGTCCTTTGCTTTACAGAAGCTTCTCAGTTTCAGTAGGTCCCATTTATTCATTGTTTCTCTTATTGTCTGTGCTACTGGGGTCCTACTTAGGAAGTGGCCTCCTGTGCCTATATCTTGTAGACTACTTCCCACTTTCTCTTCTATCAGGTTCAAAGTGGACAGATTAATGTTGATGTCTTTAATCCATTTGGACTTGAGTTTTGTGCATGGTGATAGAGATGAATCTACTTTCATTCTTCTACAGGTTGACATATTTGTTAATGAATTACAGTAGATTATTCTGTAACAATTTCAGTAATATAGGATTATAGCATCAACTCTTTGTAGTAATCTTTAATAATTGCTATATTCTTAATGCTTAAAATTAGTAAATACTGAGTACCTTATTACATTTTTATTCTCACAAAGTTGCTATCTATGAACTCTGCTTAGATGTGCATGGATAAGGCAATCAACATTTTCCTTTTCTTTGATTTTTTATTATTTTTTTCATTTATTTTACATTCTGACCACAGTTTCCCTTTCCTCCTTTCCTCCCATTCTCACCCCTACCTCCCTTCCAGTCTCCCCCATCCATTTCTCCTCTATCTAATTCAGAAAGCCTCTATTCTCCCATGGAGTCAACACAACACAGAACATTAAGTTGACTCAGGAGCAAGCTCCACCTGCCCCTAACCCTAACCACCCCACCACTTCCACCCCCATCAAAGCTGGGCAAGACAACCCAGCTTGGAGATTGGGTTTCCAAAGGCAACTCAAGCACCAGGGACATATCCTGATCCCACTACTAGAAGACCCACAAACAAACTAAGCTACACAACTATCACACACATGCGGAGGACTAGGTCAGTCTCATGTAGGCTCCTTAGTTTTTGGTCCAGAGTGTGTGAGGTCGCATGAGCTCAGGTCAGCTGTCTTTGTAGCTTCCCTGCCATGACTTGGCCACCCTAGTTGCAACAATCCTTCTTTTCTCTCTTTTAACAGAACTCCCAGAGTTCTGCCCAGTGCTTGACTGTTGGTCTCTGCATCTGCTTCCAGCCATTACTGGATGAATGCTCTCTGATCAGGGATCAGGTTTGGTGGGTTGGGGGCCAGGCAGGTGGGGAGAATAATAAAAGAGCTAATTTGGGGCTTTAGAACTGATTCAAAGTAGACTGGTTACCTCTGGAGATGAAATCTGGTTGCCCCTAGAGACAAATATAAGAGATCGTTTTCCCAGGTGTTTGTTGTTGATTCAAGGTCAGAGCTTGAAGCAACTTTAGTAGACATAACTTTCTCAGCAACTGATGTTTTTTTTTTTAACCACAATCCCAGCCTCAGTTGATGTTATGATCTTAAATTTCAGCCAACTGTTTACCTTCTCTCTAAGACCCTCACCAACCTAGAGCTTTGTGCATTGCCAAGTGCTACTCAGTAGCTGGACAATGTGACTTCCATAACCTAAGAGAAACTTTGAGACTTATCTTGTGTTGTGAGAATGGGTCAGGCCTTGAACATATAAAATATAATTGTCCAGAGTTTGGCTATAAGAGAAGCAGAGGCGGTATAGAGGAGGAAGCTCTGTAGAGCTATGTAGGGAGGTGCTGGGAAAAGACCTGTGTAGAACATGAATGAAATGTGTATGTGTATGTGTGCACACACGTGCGTGTATGTGTGTGAGTGAGAGAGAGAGAGAAAGAGAGACGGAGAGAGAGAGAGAGAGAGAGAGAGAGAGAGAGAGAGAGAGCTGTGTGAAAGAGCTGCTGCTATGTAAAGGAACTGTGGACAGAACTGTGTGAGAGTATGAAGGGACTGTGAAAAGTACTGTATTGTAAATGAGATGATAGTTGTGGCAGTGTGGAGAGATGTAGCTGCTTGGAGACAGATATGTAGTTGTGTGGAGACAGATATGTAGTTGTGTGGACACAGCGAGACCCTTAGAAAACACTTTTAAGATCAAGTAAAAGAGAAATTTACCATCAGAAAGCATGTGTTTCTTTATTATTTTTCCCCTCAGATAGAAAAAATCTAGCCCTCAGATGGATAAAATATTTTTCCTAAGACCTCACTGCATTCATGGATTATTAATTATTTTTGTTTTATAAAAGATTACTAATTTTTTGGAAACCCCGGGTGCTGAATAGTGATGGCCCCCGTCAGTAATAGATGATAATATATTAGACCTCTGAAATTGAAAGCCACTCCCATTAAATGGTTTTCTTCTGTAAGAGTTGCCATAGTCATGGTATCTCATAGCGATCATAACTAAGACATTATAACAGATCCCTGATCAGGTTCTTTTTAAATGAAGCATCTTTAATAAAAACGCAGAGAGAGAAATTGAAGTTCAACCTGAAGATCAAAAAAGCAAAATAGCTAGCCACTGGTTCTTACCTCTACCTCAGTCCAAAATGATTATCCTGCCTCCAAGAATCTCAGAATGAGACTGAGACTGTGAGCTGCATCCTCTCATTTTATAATCCTCTCTAGGGCTGCGGTTAGTGTCAGGCACCTTTGGGATTAAAGGAATGCACCACCTGGTTTCTATGACCACTAGTGTGGTTACTGTGATTAGAGATGCATGCTACCATTTTGGTCTGTAAGGCTTACCAGTGGGGCTGTTTTACTCCCTGATCTTCAGGAAAGCTTTATTTATTAAAATACAAATGAAATACCACCACATTTAAGTTCAAGGAGTTTGTCATTATTTAATGTACCAAGTAGTTATACTTTGCTGTATTTATATCCACGAAAGGCTTAAAATGACTATTTTTAAAGCAATTCAACAAATATTATAGTTTCACGATATGTCAAGTAGTAGTATACCTAAGATCATGAGATGCTGCATTCCTCAAGAGTTTTTGAACCAAATGTCATAGCAGGCATTGGTTCTTGATTTCATGAAAAGTGGAAGACTATCACTCTTAGAACAAAGTCAACACAAAAATATAAAATGTGCAACATATTCTGTCACACTAGTAGGTAAAAAAATCTGATGATATTAATGACAGAGATGCTGCCAGGATGGAACCACTTTGAAGGATATATCAGAAGACATGGTGCCCTTACAAGAAAGGTTATTTTAAAGGTCTTAAAACAGTGAGTGTTTCATAAGAGACTGTTTCGTAAGAGTGTTTTCACACTAAACGTCATCGTTCAGTGAACAAATGAAGTTGGGTGTTACTTAAAATGTATTTATTTGCTTTTACTTAAAAATTCTATAGAACAGAAAACACAAACATTTACACAACTGAATGGTTTGTTTCAATCTGAAAACATTTGTTGATCTATAATCTCGGGTCAAGAAGTGGAATAATTCCAACCTTTGGATGACACTCTTCTTAGCCCCCAGTTGTGTCTCAACTCTGAAACTTGGTGTTGTCAGAATCCAAAATGATGTCTTCATATATAGATTCCTTAATGATTTCAAATCATACAGAAATGATAAACTATGTGCCCACCTATTACTTATTCTTTTCATGACTGTTATTTTGAGAGATAAATCCATAATCCATGCAATTAGGTGGAGCAAGCCGATTGCTTACTTGAATTGCTACATGGAGTCTATCTATGTTTGTTCCCCTTTTCATTGCTTTGACAATTACCTGAAAGAAGCAATTTAAAAGAAGAAAATTCTCATTTTATTCATTACTTCAGAGGTTTATTCTATATTTACCTTGTTCCAGTGCCTTGAGATTGTAATAAAGTAGATCATATTGGGGATGAGGGAGTAAAATAATAATGTCAGAGAAAAGTTCTAACCTGCTGGCTAGCTAGTAAACAAAGATGCAAGACATGACAAGGCCAAAGTTTACACTTCAATGCAGTTAGTACAATGAGTTGTTTCCTTTGACAAGGTTTGCCTTCTAATAGCCTAACAAATACGAACACACCAATTGTTTATTTTATGAATAAAAGCAGGGCTCTCATGATCACATCGCTTTTCTCAGTGACTAGATTCACCATATAAGACAATTCCTCTACTTTTTTTTTTGAGTCTTTGGTGGGGGAATACTTTATAAAACTTCATATTTAAATCATAACATGTTCCTAAGTTATATTTGTAACTCAATTGTGTAATGTCCTTTAGATAGATGTATTTTTATTGTTTGTTATCTATCTGTTATTGCTATTAGGATGTTTGAGCATTTGGAAAAATAGGTCCTAGAAAAAGGAAATAGGATTTTAGGGAATTGATCTTTAGTGTATATTATTCTCTGTTCTCCTTTGATAAATGAAGAACATTTTTTTACCACTATAAATTTCCATTGGTCAGAATATTCTCCCAAAGTATACGGGACCTTGTAACCATGGCTATAACACTCTAAAACGATGAGTCAGAATAAACTCTGGTGCCTTTAAATTGTATCAGGTATTCTGTCCCTAGGCTGAGAAATTTAACTGATACCCAGTATACCATCAGTTATTTTTCCAGTCTACATTTTACGGATTTTAGGTTTGTTTCTGGTTAGGTTATGGCCTTTACAATTTTCCAGGAAAAAAAAAAAGAAGAAGCAGAAAAAGAATGTCGCATTTTGGTCTATTTGTTGAATTTGTAATGAAACCAATTAGTGATGTGTTTGCACCTGCTCAGTCTTAACACCCATTGACACATGTCTTTTGATTTGTCCCATCAGTATGTATTCCCACTTAACTCCTACTCATGACACATTTTCTTTCATAGTCTATGTTTAAAGTTTTAATTTTGTCAAGTACTACAATGAATACACACATATGAACATACTTTTTCCAAAACCATTTAAGTGTGGCACATCTGATACTCTCTTATCATTAAATATTTCAGCTTTCAACTGAAAATAAAGAGATTATTTTAGGACATAAATGAAGTTTTCAAAATTGAAAAAAAGTGAGATTAACGCAACAATATCGTTTCCAAATATCTCACAAATACTCAAAGAGAAACAAAGCAGAAATCACAGATAGACACTGCATCGTGGCAGGTTCACTTTTTCTTTAGACATGTTGTTGAGCGCTTATCCACACAAACCGCTATCTTCATTTGTCTTGTCTATTGTTTAATTAGGGTAAACATTGTTTTATTCTTTGCTGAGCACTTACTGTCTTTTGTATTTTAAACTCTTGCTTATTTGTTATACAAGTTTTCTAATACTGTTGTATATTATCCTGTTATCTTGTGCATGAAGGTGAATTTGGCCTTTCACAAACGCATATTTGTGGATATAACTATGCATTCCCATAGCATATTGCAACCATTTATTGTTTTTATGTATCTTAAACAATAGTCTATGTCTTCAAATTCAGTGATAATAAATCAAATTTAAAACCGAACAACATGTATGAAATAATAAGTAGTCGTAGCAAAAAGTTAAATCAAGAAACAAAGTTCAAATTCCTTCATTGTGTTCCTCCTTCTATAACAGTACAGCTTGTTTGCTAAATACTCAGTATTATCTCTTTATTGCCCCTAAGTTGTTCAACAGATAAGCTTAGAAACATAAATAATTATTTTACTATAAAATACTAGTAAACATAGGGAATTATTATTTCTATAAAAGATTATATTATAATTCTTTCTCCTGCCAGTGATACTGAATTCAAAGAAGTGGCAGAACACCATATAGACTTTATGTATGTATGTATAAGGGTCCTGTTTTTTTGATACCTTTACCAGCCACATCCTCCTTTCACCCCTATGAATACTTCCAAAGTATATAATATTGAAAATTCTTAAGGAAAATGCCATTTTGAATAATTCTGGTTTTTTATTATAGTGTTAGTGTGTTTTCAAATGTATTTCACTGTATCATAAATCAAATAATGCAAACCTCTGAGATGTTTGAAAGTCCAATTTGTCACTAATTTCCCATTTCAGCCTTCTATTGATTAAGCTATAATTAATTTTCAAATAAATTAAATAATTAGTAAAGCCAAAAAAAGATATTTAATAGAAATTTTTGATTGTTAAAACATTTAAAGTGTGCTAAAATCATTTACAAATAAAATTTGACTATATTGCTTGTACTAGAGAGAGTTCATTTTCAATGTTGTAAAGGTTTGTCAGTTGTACTGGTTTAATAAAATGATGATTGGCCTTAGGCAGACAGGAATATAGGTGGAACAATCAGAACAGAAGAATTCTGGGAAGAGGAAAGTCTCAGTGTGCAGTCATCACCCAGATGCAGAGGAAGCAAGAGGAGAAAGCCTCACTGAGAAGGCACCAAGGCACTTGGCTGACACAGACAAGAATTATGGATGAATGTAGGAAGTAAGCGTCAATAAGAAGCCTGAGCTAATAGGCCAATCAGTTTACAGTTAATGTAGTTCTCTGTGTGTTTCTTTGGGATTGAATGGCTGCAGGACTGGACAGGACAGAAACCTCTGTCAACAGATTTACTTCTCTTAAATGCCATTTTACTGCAATTTTTAAGGCAGGGTTTTGTGAAAGAGCTCCGTACTGCATAAGTGTTTTGAGTTCACAGGTATCCTCCTGTTTCCCACAAACTGATTTAGTCCTGAGTCCAATCCTTTCCTCTCTGATTATGAAGTGTTCCCAATGTTTTGATTTCCAGTTGCTCATTGTTCATCAAGTGAAAGATACTACTTTTGTTTTATATAGATGTTATGGCCTTTAAAACTAAAAAAATGTGTATGAATTCCTATAAGTGTTCTGTTTTATTTACTTGCTTTTATTATTTTTGGTTCTTCACTTTTAAAAGTTTTATTTATTTCACCTTATGTGCATGGGTGTTTTGCTTGCATCCATATATGTGCACCAAGTGTATGGCTAGCACACACAAAGGTCATAAGTGAGTGTCGTATCACCTGTAACGGGAATCACAGATGCTCTTAACTGCTAGATAATATCTTTGACCCCATGATTCTCCATTTTCACCTGTTTTCCTTAATGCATTATTATTATTTGCTTACTATACATTATTATATATATATTAAATACTCTATTTTCTTCCTACACAGGTTATGTGTATGTTACAAACTAGTTAATTTAAATTTTAAAAAGTACTTAAATTCTGAATAGTCTTGCTTTTTTCTTTCTCCATATGGGTACCATCAAATGTAATACTTAACTTTTAATCCAATATCAATTCTTTGGAGTTTTCTATACTGATATTTTTATTAAGTTCACCGAGTCTACTCAATTTTTAATACATTTGTTATTTTTTATAGTTAGTTTTTTCTTAGGGTAGCCAGATGTTATTCACATAGCTAAATTCTTGCTTTCACTGTTCACTCCAGGGTGAAAATTCGTAATATGCATATTATTTCATTGAAACTTGAAGCATTGTCAAAAGATGTGCAAGAGGTGTGCTACTACTTCTTCCTGTGCGTCTCACTCTCCCTCTGTTCCTTCTCGAGGTCATCCCCACCTTTACACCTCTAAAGAATTGCTTTACTGCTTAATTAACTTCTTGGAAAACTACTTCATTAATCTTCAAAGATTTGTAGATATTTCAGTAATATGTGATGGTCCTTTAGAGGTAACATTCTTATTAGTACCCCAGGACAATGGGAGTTCTATTGCCAAGACAGGATCCTTTCATCATGAGTTGATTAATTACTAATTTCTCTTGCTTTTATAGTAGAGATTTTTTAAAGCCTTAGGCCAAACAGGTTTGTTTGATCATACAGCATCAGACATGTGCAGTGTAAACAAATAATTTTTCCTCATAATTCTAAAACAGGACAGAAACTCTACTTGCCCCTCAATGTCCTTACTTTGCCATTTGCAAACCTTGGTTTTGCTGAGACTTTAAAGTTCTTACAATGTTTTTCAAGACACAATAAATTCTTAAGATTCACTGAGGTTTTTAATATTTTGATGAATATTTCATTATTTTCAGAAGTTGGAATTAATTTTTCAAAATAAAATAAATAGTTTATGAAAAATCAGATTTTTGAAATTTCTTTATTCTAAAACCTTTGGCTTATCAAAACCAGAATTATAGAGTTACTATTTATCTAGAATATACAAAGTGATACAAGCTTGAAGTCTCACATATACAATTTTAATACATCATTTCTTAGGTAGATAGCACAACGAACTTTTCTTTTATCATAAACCACAGCATTCTAATTGTGAAATGTGCTAGCTAGAGTACCAATAAGGAAAACTGATTCAATGCTAAATCCATGCAAATAAATCCCCAACTACAAAAAAGATGAGTTGAAGAGAAGCAGGAGTAGGAAGTTTTCCTCTGAACAGTGCCATGTGATGCGGTTTATAGCTTTGACTATAGATTGGTAGAGCTTTGGACTTCTAGATTTCTTTTGATATAATGTTGAAATATAAGGTAAATATTTATTTACTTCTCCATAAACAAAATAATACGTTAAAACTAAAAGAAAATATTGCTGTGGTAGGCATTTACTATTGCATTAGCTTTTGGATATTACCCACAGGAAAACTGTTTAATTTTTTCCTATTTATTAAATAAGTCTTATTTAGATTCTGGAGTAACAACTAGAATTTCTAAACATACTCTGAGGTTACATGAAATGAAATGGTCATTTCTCCTAGTACATGCTGGTGTTTATCATTTCAGATCAGATTGCAGCTCGTGTACAAAGCACAACATATGATTCATTTTAGACAGTCCCTGTTGAATTTTTAAAGACACATGTATATTTTAACAATTATCAGTATGATTCATTTTAGCCAATCCTTGATAAATTTTTAAAAACATATTTATATTTTAACAATTATTTGATATGATTTGATACAGCCAATTCCTGCTAATTTTTAATACATATGTACATTTTATAAAATTAATTAGCTCTGGTATCAAGAAAAATTCACACACACACTATATCTACAAATGTAAAGCTCTCATGTGAGCTATAAACAGCAATTGGCAGTCCCTGCCGTGTATACTGGCTGACCAGCTGCTAAGAAATTTTAGCAATTGCCATCGTCCAGGACGTTAACATATTTATCAGATACTTGAGATGAAAAAATGGCATTTCATGGGGACTTTTTACCCCGTGCCATCTGGTCCTGAGGTGCCTATTACATCTATTATTGACTCATTAAAGTCAATGAGGTGAATAACACAATTAAACTTGTTTACTTGTCATGTTATAGTCAGTTAACATTGAGACGTAACTTCCCTTTCCTTTCCCACCACGGAGCACAAAACCATTCCAGAAACACTTAGTGATACCTCAGATTAATCTCAGAATACCATCATTCAAAATGATAGTGCAGTTTCAAAGCACATGAATATTGGAGATTATGTTTTAACATACAAATGGCATATAATAGTCACAATGAAAATCTGTCTTTCCAATTAAAGTAATAAAGCAATATAAGTGACCAATAGGGATGAAGCATAGGAAACACATTCCTGAACTTAACTAATCACCCAGTTGCAGATGGTGCTGCATCTGAAAATAGCTCACACAAAATATGGTTCTGCTCGTGGAGAAAGGAGACCAGAGTCAATGTTATTGGACTGGGAGAGCTTTATATTGTCAAAAAATATTTAAGACTGAAATATTAGACAAGTTTCTTAGTATATATACACAAATTTGGGTAAAATAAACCCATCAGTTTCATATTTTAACATTCTTTCAATATTATTTCATAAATTACAGGTAAAATATTTTTTTGCTTAGTATTTGACCTGAATATATTTAAAAATTGAAATTTAAAGCCTACAGATATTATGAACTTGCATAATAATCTATTCCTAAGGAAATTCTATGGGGTAATAATTGAAATAATTTAAAATGTACATTTGTATCTATGAACTATTAGTAATATAACATATTGAAATGTTTGTTCACTCTACTTACTGAAATTGCAAGTAAACTGATGAAATGCCAGTTTTAATACTGATGATTCCTGAATTATGTCCTCTGGTCTCAAAAGTAAGCATGGGAAATTATATTTCCCTACCATCTCCTACCATTGCTTCCTAGTGCATGTGCACTATGATAGACAGATTGCACATATGTTCTATAAAGGTAAGGAAATGTCATAAATATATGCAGGTATAAGAGAGTTACATATGTAGTTTAAATTTAGATTATAAAAAGACAATAGGTAGGTAGATAGATAGATAGATAGATAGATAATAGACAGATCCATTTTTAAGGCATTAATTAATATGGTAAATGTCTTCTAAAACCATCTTGAAGGACACAAAAGTTTGATTTATTTTTCCCCTTATCACTATTTCTACTAGAATGAAAAACAGAAACAAAAAAAAAAAACTGAATGAAATGTATGCCCTGGCAATGCTGAAGCATGCATGGGCAGCTCATACGTGGGCATTTGGCGATTCTGTTAAACTTGTCCCATATTGGGTTTCATGGTCTGTCTAAGTTGTTGAGGATGACTGACCAGATTTCTTCCTCAATAGGACAGGGAATCTCATTACAGATGGTTGTGAGCCACCATGTGGTTGCTAGGAACTGAACTCAGGATCTTTGGATGAGCATATAGTGCTCTTAACTGCTGAGTCATTTCTCCAGCCCCTCTTTCTACCTATCAAACAACAAATGTTCTTAAATATGAGACTGAATCGCAAAGAACTTTGAGATAAAACAAACATTTATTGAATTTAAACATCTCTCATTTTTTTAGAAGGAAATCGTTGCAAAGTAGAACCCAAACAAAGTTTTATAAATGTAACTTTTAAAGGTAATATCAGTATATCACTGACAAATACAGGCAAAGAATTCTACCATATATTATTTATTTAAAGAAATTAAATACAATTGCAGATAAATATCATAACTCTTTCAAAGAGAAGAAATATAAAAGCATCATTAACCACTAAACTCATATAAACAACACATTGAAAAAATACTTACAAAAAACTTTGTGGCTTCTCTGGAATATTGTAAAAATGATAAAATTTGAAAATGCATACTCTAAACTAATTAGAGACACAATGTGAGTCTTTGAATGCTATTCAGTGATAGAGGTAGACAGAGGAGGGAAAATATGAGAGCGGAGACCAGTGAAATAGCTCATTTCCAGGCTTCTATGACTAAAACTCCAGGATTTTCACATTTAAAATGCAATATATAAACTCAATTCATACAAATAAAAGTTGTAACAGTGTTGTGTTACTGAATAATGAGCAAAACTGCATTTGAGCACCTGAAACTCTGGCAATAGTCCTTCCCATGCACCCTTAATAATGAACCTCAGACACTAAGCTGCTCCACTCTTTTAGATAGAATGCACTGGAATAAAGATTCAAAGGAGAATTTGGGAGCAACTAGAGTTAGATTGGGGGAAGAGGTGGGAGGGCATGGTAGAGGAGGTAATATGGACTTGGATAAATAATGCTAAAATAATTTTGAAAAGTGACATATAAACCTATTTCATAAGCAATATAAAATATAAAATCTTATATTGTATATAAATTATTTATTATTTATGGAGTTGACATAAATAATGGGATAGGATGACAATGCCTCTCCTCATAGCAAATGTGATTGCGTAGACAAGACATGTGCAACCTCAAACTAAATAAAAAATTGCAATATAGTAATTAATGAAGTTTCACTTATAGTTGAGAAGCTATTGGCAGTTGATGGAAGAGCGAAAGTCAGTTTTCACCCCTTGTTGGGGCCCCATACTCTAGTGGAAGACACATAACCAAATGTGTATGGATAGAACAAAATAAACTTAACTTTTTAAGGAGGACACCAAGGTGGGTGAAATTAAAAGTATGGGTGGATCTCTGAGTACTTAGTGGAGAGCTAGGTATGATCAAAAATGCATTATATAAAATTCTTAAAGAACTAATAAAAATTAAGAAAAATATAAATGTGGGACAGTTGTTTCTTCATTTAAGCAGATAAAGGAAGTGGTTGACAATCCATGGTGGATGAACATAGTACTAGACAAAATCAAATATATCTTTTTTTAAAGACCATTTCTATAATCAAAGTCCATGCCACAGTCAAAATACCTAATCATAAGCTTGGTCCAATCACCCATCTGTTACTACCACACTGTCATAGATGTTACCCATGTTGTAATTTTTTATATCTTTTAAGAAGCAATTGTTATGTTTTCTGGTCATACATAGACAAGGGCAAAGGTTAACTGGTGTACATACTGCATTTATTGATAATTTCATGTTGTAAATGCCCGTTCCATTAATGAGCATATCACTGACAGCACATAGTGAAAGCTAACAATTTCGTTCCCCAAATGACTGTTTAATCCATTAAAACATACAATGTAGACTTTATCTGAAGGAAAACAAAGTCCATTTGCCTTCCTAGCAAGGAATTTAAATTATGTAAAAGTAAACATACCATTTATAAGCCCAATAAATTCTGAATGTTGTTCAAAGGCGACAAGATTTCAGAACACACCTCAGAAAATATCATTATAAGGCATAATTTCTGCGTAGTGATCCACTTAGATAAAATACTGTATAATAGCATGCTGTTAATTGTCAGATCAAGTAACCTTAGAAAGGGAAATTGATCTGCAAATGGACACTGGAGATGACATGATGGTAACTGCTCCATATGGGCAGAGTAATAAATGCAGTACTAAATATTTCATTTGGGAAAAGAGGATAAAGAGGAGCTGAATAAGTGAAGAGTCACTTAAACATTTTTAATGCGCACATTGGATCAGGACGAAAACATTTAGCTACAAAAATACAAAGGCTGAACAAAATTACCGACTTTCAAGCAACTTTTATTCCCAAACTACTTCTCCTTATAGAACATTAGAGATAATTTTACCGACTATGAATACAACGTAGCCACGGAAGCATTTTTTATGGAATCAGTGGTGTATAAAATGTGTAGTAAGTTCTTTTACACCTTATGAGAAAATAAATTACACTTCATGCAAAAAATAAATTGGAAAGGATTTACCAAGCACTTATCAAATAAAGTGTAATAAAATGCTTCATAATATTGAGTAAGCAGTAATCCTTTGAAGTGCAGAATCATAAAGCCAGACACTGAAAGGCATCTGCATCGATGCAAATGAGTGCTCTCAGAACTAGTCACACAAGGGAAAGGCCTGACCTTCTCTGAGCTCTGTGTGTGGTCTGAATCACAGGAGTTCACCATGGCATCAGGATCAGCAGCAGAATTATTAAAATTGTCAGCAGTGTGGTTGTTCCTCTGCCTGAGGCAGGCAACAGGACCTGTTTGGATCCAACTACAATGAACTCACCAGAACCACAACGTATACTGTAAAAACCAAAATTTCCTGGAATCTCTCAGAGACAGTAAAAGTTATCCATAACTTTCAATGCAACTCCCCTTGAAAGCTGATGTTTTGGTGACTTGAGTGTCAAGAATTAGAAATATTTGAAGTTTGTTTTCTTTAAAATACACTAAATGTATTTTAAAATGTATTCCAAAGAGGATATTTGCAGCTTTACCTTCAAGTGTTTGCAGCCTCTCAAGGTGTCTACTGAAAACACCTGCAGACAGGAAGAATCACTCCCACTGTATTTTTCTATAAGAATAGATGATTTCCCACTCAGGCAAGTTCATACTGAAATATTGCCCACAGCCTTAGGGATTTCCTCCATACCTTGATCTTGCTAACTTAAAATAACCTAAAAAAAGCATTAAGATCATTAGAGGTATCATGTAAAATAATGTGTCTATATCTCACTTCACATAAAGGAGTCTTTAGTTGACTATTATGAAATTAAGTGAGGAAGTGGATAATTATGCTTTAACTGGAATCTTTCCAATAACGTGAATTTTAGCTTATTTTACTGATGAGTTCACCTTAAAAGGTTCACATATTGTGGCACACAAAATGTAAAAGAGAAATGGGAAATTGCTTTACCTTTAGGCAAATAATGAAAAATGAAGCCTACTTACCTAACAAGATTCTTTTATTCTACATTTATTAAGATAAGACCTTATCAGTCACAGCTTTCATTAGTAATTGGCTGATTTTGTATATTGCTGTAGCTTTGTTGTATTTTGAAGATATTCACCTTCAACAATCACTGACCACTGCTTACAGTACACAGATTCCCAGTTTCTCGCTGCCATGAGACTGCATTTCTCCACTGAGAGGGACATTTCAACTTGGAATCTACCAATATCTGATGACCTGTGGACTACATTATTTCAGTTACCATAATATCCTAGGTTTGTTTCTTTAATATAGAGTAACTCCATCTTAATAAATGTCATATTTTATCTTTCACTCTTGAGCTGGTGGATACTAGGGCCACTTTCCCCTGGCTACTATAAATATTCACACAGGAGCTAGGTCATGCATTTAATTTCAGCCTTCCCAGGCTGTTGCATAATCGTGAAAGTCCTGGGAGTCACTTTGTGTTTAAGCTTTGGAGGAAGCAACATGTTGTATTTCCCTAGCCACAGAATCGTATTTTCCCCACCAGCTCGGTAGGACGACTGAGATGCTCCATATCTCCATCAACACTTGTTATTATTAACCAATCTTTTATTCTGGCATCTGAGCAGGTGTAAACTGCTATGTTCCTGGAGTTAACATGGATATGATATGATATGATATGACACGATATAATATAATATAATATTAATATGGCTCTGATTGCTATAGGATAGAGCTTTCTCTTTTTCTGTAGATATAGTTAGTATGGCCATCCTAGTGGGAACTACCCACCTCAACTTACACAGAAGTCAAAAGGTGGGTGTCAGACAATTGGAGGGATAGTGCTGAAATGTACTGTGAGATAATCTACAATTGGGAGATGGTATTCAGGTACCAGTATGATGCCACAGGGCGATCGTTAATGAAAAGTCCCCAGACTATCTTACAAAAGATACAGCTTTAATAAAACAGAAGGAAAAACTTACACAGAATCCCACCCATCTGGAATGCTGGGTCCAGGCCAAGTCAAGAGGGAGAGATAGGACGGGGGCTTTCACCTGCCAGGTTTATAGGTAAACTTTTGCCTTAGGGCAACACGCCCCACGAAGAGGATGTGATTGGCTGAACTCCCCTGTCACAGGTAGGTGTGCTGGATAGTTTTATGTATACTTGACACAACAAGAAGTCATCTGAGAGGAAGAGAATTCATTCGAGAAAATGTCTCCATAAAATCTGGCTGTAGGCAAGCCTGTAGGGCAACTTCTTAATTAGCGATTTGTTGAGGATTATTTGCTTATTCTATTTGTTTATCTCTGACCTGATGCACCTTTTGATTAGTTCAATAAGGAGTGAAATAGCCAAGAGCTAAGCAAGAGAGAAAAAAAAATTGGATTTCTGGGGAGACAGAGAAAAAGGAGGCAGAATCTAGGCACAGGAATTATACCAGAGAGACTCCAATTAGACTCTAAAGAAATCGGTCATATGGACAGAACAGAGGTAACTGAGCCATGTGGCAGAACATCAAAATGGAGATAGAGAAACGGGTTAATTTGGTTTATAAGAGTTAGTAGGCGACAAGTCTAAGCTAACATAGTTGATGGGAGGGCACAGCCCATTGAGGGTGTTGATGTCTCTGGGTTGATGGTTCTAGGTAGTCTATAAGGAAGCAGATAAGCAAGCCATGGGAAGCAAGCCAGAAAGCAGTACCCCTTCATGACCTATGTAGCAAATTCTACCTCTAGCTTGCTTCCCTGTCTAAGCTGACTTCCTTGGAGGATGAACAGTGATAAGAAAGGGTAAGTCAAAGAAACCCCTTTCTCTTCAACTTGCTTTTGGTCATAGAATTTCATTGCAGCAGTAGTAACCCTAATTAAGAAAGTAGATATGACCTGACTAGATAGCATATGAGTTAAAACAAGAAAAAAGAAAATTTTAATTAAAATAGAAAAGAAGAAAATTTTCATAAGGAATTTACTAGAGAAAAAAATATCTTTTAACTAAGGGAAGCCGGACTGATAAAAGGCCTGACATAGAATTGAACTTATACTTCCTGGGTCTGTATTGTTGTTGCTTTGTCTACTTGTATGCTTGCTTTCTTGTTTTTCCTTCCTTCCTTCCTTCCTTCCTTTTTTCCTCCCCTCCCTCCTCTTCCCCTCTCCTCCTCTCCCCTCCCTTCCCTTCCCACCCTTCCCTTTCTTTCCTTTTTTTTCCTTTGTTTTCATCAGAGATAAGGGTTCTTTATATAACCCCAAGGGTGCACTATTACCCAAAATCTCCTGTCTCAACCTCCTGAGTGCTCAGAACACAGACAAGTAACAAGACACCTGACTTAACATGACCCTGCCCACCCCTTTCCCCCTCGTACATTTTTATAGTTCTTTGAGAATTTCTCTTTGTGATCTTATTTTGATCTTATTCATTTCCCTACCCAATGTCCATCTTTGCACCCTTTCACTTAAAACAAAATAGAAACAACTGGATTCCTGAAGTTCGATCTGTTGCTTTGTTGTGGATCTCTGCATTTGATTCCATCAGTTACTGGATGAAGCTTCTATGATGACAGCTGGGGAATTCACCAATTTGGCTACAGGGGAAGGCCAATTAGGGTACCTTCTCCACTGTCACTAGGAGTCTTAGCTGGGGTCATCCTTGTGGATTACTGATGTTTTTCCTAACACAAGATTTCTCCCTATCCCCATAGTGGCTCCCTCTATCAAGATCTTTTTTTCATTAGTCTCCCACTCCCACCTCTCCCCACTAAATCAGCCTGTTCCATCATGTTCTAATCTTCAACGGAGGTCAAGGTCATGATGGAGAAATCTACAGAGACAGATGAACCGAGCTCATGGAAACTCACAACTCTAGACTGACACCTGTATCTGTTAGGTCTTCGTGGGACCAAACTAGGCCCTTCATCTGCTGGAGACAGTGGTGAAGCTTGGACTAACCGAGGAGGCCCTGGCAGTAGTACCAGGATGTATGCCTGGTGCTTGAGCTAGTTTGTTGGAGCACATTCCCTATGGTGCGATGCCGTGATCAGCCTTAATACAGGATGGGGTCTTGGTCCTGCCCCAACTGAATATTCCAGGCTTTGTTTACTTCCGAAGGGAGGAGTGGATGGGTGGTGGGCTTGGAGGCAGGTGAGGGGGTAGGGAGGACAAGCGGGAAGGAAAGCTGTTGTTGGAATGTAAAATGAAATTAAAAAATACTAAAAAATCAAAACAACAACATAAATAGTCAAATACAGCTTGTGCTGCCAATGTATTGGTCTTCATCTGGAGTATGGTTCTCCTACAAATGACTGCTCCTTTAAGACACTACCCCTCTCTCTCCAATAGCGATCAATTACTAGTAGCTACTCAGCTGATGATAGAACTTGCTACCTCTTCCTCTCAATGCTGGTATTTTGAATGTGTACAGGTCTATCCATGTTTTCTCAATGGCTATGAGCTCATAGATGTAACTTCTTTGCTGTGTCAATAAAAATAGGTTACCCTTCAGGATATAAAAAGCAATTAAAAGAGGTTGTGAAATACAGACACGTGTAACATACAACAATATGAGGAATTTATTGGTGGGCAAGAATGCATGTCATGTCAGATGTTTGCTAGATACAACTTTTACTTTCACTAGACTATATATCCACCGAAGAGATAGAAATATTTGATTAATTAAACTGATTAAAGGAAGGGAATATTCCAATGGAGTACCTTTATGCAATTATCACATAATTATGAAACAAATGTAAATCAATTTTTAAATTAATTTTAAAATACACATTTTTTTTCTTTTCTTTTTATTCAAAACAAGGTTTCTCTGTGCAACAGCCTTGACTGTCCTGGAACTAGATCTGTAGACCAGGCTGGCCTTGAACTCATAGAAATCCATCTGCCTCTGCCTCCCAAGTGCTAGGATTAACGAGTGTGCCACCACTGTTCATCTATACAAAATATTTTATAAATTTTAATAAAATATTATCTAATTTCATGACTTTTAAATGGATAAATTCATCATTCAAGTCAGTGGCAATAGGGAAACATTTATAAACCCTGTATAAAATCTTCAGTACACATCTTTACATTAAAAGTTCAAGGGGAATATTATGTGCAAGAAAGACACAGGGCTTCACTGTTCTTCCACAGTCAGAGATGAACTTAGAGAAAGATCCACAGTAATTCAATCTGGTTCCTCTGGGAATGTCCTTCCCTCTCCATTATCAAGTTTTATGATATCTAAGGTTATGACTTTGTCTTGTAGACTTACAACTGGCACTGATTTGTATAGATAGCCACCTGTTATTGGTACCTTGTTTGACTGGCCGGGAAGTCCTGAGACACAGGAATACCAGATAGTAGGACATAGGCTTTCTGGCATATTGGCTACTCTAACTTGTCCATCTCCAGAGTGTAATTATCAGTAAGTGGATGTGGAGAATGACTGCTTGGCTCAAATGAGCCATTTGTTCTCATTTGAATTTGATGTGGATATTCTCAGGTACTTATAGGTACTTACTCGATGTCTTGGCTCCAGGCCCCAGTAGCATATGGTCCTTGCACAGACTTGGCTCCTCCCTGTCTTGGCCTGACTCATTTAATACATAAACCCAAACGTATGAAATATTAGAGGAAAAGGTAAGAATGGGAACAATACATCTTCCTGAAGGTTCTCCTATTATGCTCAGGATTGTCTGGAGAGAAGAAACTATAAGTGCCTCTCACTTTCTCATCCACTGGGCTAGTCCTTCAGATTAAATGAAGCTGGTATCAGAAAAGACAGCATTGTCATTATTCACTCATAGTCTCTTTCTAAAGCTTAACTCTGAAATTATCCAGCTATCAGGTGAAAAGAAAAGCAAACTGTTACAAAGAAATACAGACACAGTTATGTGTACTAAGATCCATCAGTATAAACAAATGGTTTAACTCTAGTATCCTTTAAGACAGTGGTTCTCAGCAGATGGGTCATATCCCTTTTGGGATCCCATATCAGGTGTTTATATTACAATTTATAACATTAGCAAAATTACAGCATTAAGAGAATGTTGTGTGTGGTTCAGCTTTCTTGTTCTTCCTTACTGTGTTTACCCCCTGTAAAACGGTAGAGACAGGTTACCCTAGACCTTCTTGTCTGTAAAACGGTAGACAGGTTACCCTAGACCTTCTTGCCTCACTTCCCTGACCCCTGTCACTGTTTCATGAGCCCAAGTGGTTCCATTCTTGCAATTACTCTTCACTCTGCTCGGGACAACCTTATAATTTCTGGTGAAATGTTTTCCTCTCTCATCCCAACACCATTCCAGCTAACCTTCAAGTCTATTCTTTCAAACTTTTATTTTTTTCATAATGATAAAATTCTGAGAGGCTGTTTTTCAGTTTTCACTCTTGAAGAAGGTGTTTAGTTACTTTCTCTAAACCTAAATGCTTTCTCTTGAAGGAAAACTCAGGAAGTAAGTGAAACTTACAAGACCTAGGAAGTAAATAAAATTCACAAATCTTAATGTTTCTGAGACTTAACAGAGATCTGCAAGGGCCTTCTGTAGTTATATTTGTTGATGGATATGTCTGAAGAATGCACAAGAAGTTCCAAAGATACTCAGCGACTTATCGTGCATGTTAGAGTGAACTTTTCAATAATCCTGCTGCTTTTGTGTCTTCCATATTTCCAAAAAGATCTTTTATTCATAGTCTTGTAAGTTTCTTAGTAAACTCATTGGTTCATGAAGATGGAACTATGTGAAATCATTTCTTTGTTTGTTATTGCTGATGCATTTCAAGTAGTTAGATCTTTGTTCATGTCTTCCCAGGAAGAGCGACCCACAAGAACATTTTAAGTCATTTACTTCTCAACTACCAACCATGTAGCATGAGATAGAAAATAATAAACTTTTATTTGGAGTACACAATGAAGTTGTCTTATCACTATTTACTATTAGAGAATATTTGAGATCAATTGATGATGATTAAATGTAATCCCATCATTCTTGAGGTAGAGCAGGCAGATCTCTGTGCGTTTGAGGTCAACCTGGTCTTCAAAACCTAGCTCCAGGATTGATGTCAAAGCTACAGAGACACCTTATCTCAAAAAAAAAAATCAAAAAAAAGATTAAATGTAGAAAGAGCTAAAGCAAGAAGATTGACTGGATTTGTGTGTTGGTCTTTGTAAGAACAAAGTTACTGTAGAAGAAATATAACAAACCTGAAATCAAACTGATCCATTAAAAGACAATGAAAGAATTTTGTTAAGAAATAAAGCAACAGAAATGGCTAGTTTCAGATATAATTTAATATAAAATAAATCATTCTCAATTCACATGAAACACATACTACTTATTCTCATACATATTCTCAGGGTGTTTCAACAATCCTTTTAACATTTGAAATTCTTTCCATAAATGATGACTCTTGTGTTGTTTTAATGACTTCTTTGTGGTCAGCTTTACTTATGTGGGTGCCTGTTCACAAACACAATTCTTCTGCCTTCACCTCCATGCTGTGGTCCCAGAAGGGCCAATTTGGGAAGTGTAATGCTTGCTGAACTTAAGTGTGGTTTTCAATTTGGCCACAAAATCTGGCACAAGCTCTGTAAAATTATTCCTGGTAAAAGAAAGTATTAGAATCATAGAAGCTGTGTGCATTTAAGTTAGGCTAACCTTAGTCCTTTAGGACAGACAGACACAGAGATAAGTATGTCTCGCGAATAACCTTGGAATTAGCCTTCTCTGTGCATTACCCTTAAGTACAAAGGACTAAGAAGAGCATTTTGATTTGGGTAAAATTTTTGTCTCAGAAAAGCAACAAAGGGGTTGTAGCATCTTTCATTTTTCATTCCTAAAATTTTAGGCTAGTAATCTCATTGGAGAATAACAGCTTTGTCAGGATGTGAAGATGACTGACTCACCTAAGATAGAGTAGAAGTCAGCCAGAATCCTCCACCTATTCAAATATGGATGTGTCCTCCACTGGGTTTGAAATTACCAACACTATTAACCCACTAGTCTGTCTTGTCCTGTCATCTCTATCCCTGTTTGAATGAACATTGAAAGGGTACAGTTTTTCCAGAATACTATGTCGTTGCCCCCTTCATCATAAGAAACATGACAGAATAAAATGGGTGTGTAATAAAGATTGGGGGAGGAGAAAGAGAGGGACAGAGTGCAGTATGGAATATCTCTTGAGCTTAATCCCTGTCCCAAATTAATTCGTGTAACAGAATTGAGACTCTTTGGTTTTTAAACCTCACTACTCTTACAATGCTTCCAGACTGATCCAGAAAGAGCAGTATTGCCTACAGTTCTTAGGTAGAAGCTTGCTATCATTCCCCACCTTCAGAGACAAAGTTCTACTGTTTAACTAGACATCCAGATGATTCCTCAGAATATTAGCTTCCAAGGTATTAGTTCAAATAATATCTTTACTTTTGTTCTCAGGTGAGGATGAAAAAAATAAGTTTGAGTTTTGTATGGGATGAAAGTGAGTGGATAAAACTGAAATAAAGTATAATTTTTGTAGTCGCTTTACAGATTTTGAGTTCCATATGATAAAAAACATACTATTCATGGGCAGGCCAAATATATTCAGCTGATTATTGTTAAGTGAAAATATTATGTTTATTATTTTCTTTTATTGAAAATATATTTTACCACACAATATATTCTGATTATGGTTTCCCCTCCCCTTACACCTCTCATTTCCTTCCAATATCCTTTCCCATTAGAATTCTCACCCTTTCTGTCTCTCCTTAGGAAGATAAAAACAAAATCAAAAACAGGCTTTCTTTTTCTCTTCTTGGCCTTAAGAAGCTCAGCTGAATGATCAGTTCTTCTTGCCTACTTGTACTGCTGACTCCAGATGAATTCTTTGAGTCTTCCATCCTTCACCCACATTTTTATAATCAACACATTTTTGCTCCAGCTTCTGCCATCTCTCTGAATATCAGGCCTCTTGGATATGAACCATTGGGTGCTCATCCATGCTGCTGCATAGGAACACATGGCTCCTTGACTTCCCTAGCATCCTTGTTATTCAGCAACTATTTCCTTGGTCAGCTTGCATTACCTTCCCCTGCCCAATCATCTTCGCTCCTCATTTTGGATTTATCGCTCAGGTGTGTCCTTTCCACACACTTTGGATTTGATTTTTTTTCAGTTTGTCAGACCATTTCCTAAAGTCAGTGAAAGACCATGGTGTCCTTGTTGACTTTCCAAATATTTTTGGACCTCATACATGGTCCTTTCAAAGGCAACATTTGTATGGTGCTGGTCTACTTTACATACTGCTGGAAAATGTGTCCTCCTGAGGAAAAAAAAATCAGAATATGTTTCTTGCCATAAAAAAAACAAACAAGCAAAACAAAACAAAACATAATAAATAAATAAAAACAAAAATTTTGCTCCTGTGGTTTGCTTTCACAGAATAATTCAATTCTATTAAAATTCTGTTAAAGACTTTTTTCTTTCTTATTACTTTAAAATTATTACTAATCAAAATTCAAACTTCCTCCCCTCCTCCCACTTCCCTCCAGTTTGCCCCCACCTTTCTTCATCCTCTTAGGTACTAAGAGAGGGCAATGAATCCTGCCCTGTGGGAAGTCCAAGGCCCTCTCTACTACATTCAGGCTGAGCAAGTTCAGCATCCAAAGAGAATAGGATCCCAAAAATCCAGTACATGCAGTAGAGACAAATCCCAGTGCCATTGTCATTGGCCCCTCAGTCTGTTAAAATAATTTTAAGATAAGGACAGCACCTCTCTTGAGAGTTATGCTTCCTAGCTGTAATATCATCTCTTCCCTTTCCACAGAGTGATCCATCCTATTTTTTAAGTAATTCTATTTACATATTCTTCCTGCAGAAATTCTGAGAGAGACTAATTCACAAAGGCAGGAATAGTCCACTAATATAATTTTTACTTATCACATATACACAATTAATAGTTTAGAGTTTAATCTCTGTTATAAATGAGCAGATCACATGATGGGAAAAAATCTTAAAAAGTCAAAAGCAAAAATAAAAAACTTAAAGCGAGTTTTATAATCTCAATGTACTTCAGATGAAATTTGAAAATTCAAGTAAAGTGTGTATTTGCATATGAACATATGAATGTGTTCATGCATCTGTGTGGATATATAAAATATGAAAGGGAGTGTACTCTTGGATTAGTACAGCAAAATTATTGTCAAAATACATTTTTGACTTTGCTATCTACATTATAAAATTAGAAAAATGTTCATTAGACATCAAGGAGAAATCCATTGGTTATATGTGAATAAAAATTGAGCTATTTAATTATGAGTAAAATTAACAGAAATGTGTTATTATATTTCAGTCTTCATGTTTAATGAAACCATCTAATATATTTCATTTCTCTTATAAAGTGGAATGTCAAAGTGTGTTTTGAAAAGTAATAAATACAGATGTATGTTGATAATTTTACAGTTTCAAAGGCCAAAAAGACCTTATTAAAGATTTCATAAGATTGAATTTTTTAATCCCATTTGAGTCTCATTAACCTCCACCAATAAATTTAATCATCTTTGCTGTACCACCATGTACTTTGGATTTTCATTTGGAGCTAAGGTCATTGAATCATGACTCAAATTTGATGCAATCTTTAAAATGAAAGGCCCATTCTCTATCCTCTAATCTTCACAATATTGACTCTGTGTGCACTGATATCCATCATTGCCCAGGGATGAATCAGCAATATGATCTCAATGGGGTTAAATCACTGAGCACAGCCACCCTCACCCTCAGGCAAAACCTAGTAAGTGAGTCAACATGTTTCATTCCCTTGCCACTATGCAGATACTTTTTAGAGAAAAGACATCTTTGCACATTTCCTACTGTTTGTTTCAAGAGTCTCATTTGAGATATATGTGGAGAACTTGACTCCTAAATGTGAAGGAGCATATTTATTAGCATTCTTTCTGGCACATTGATTAGAATCACAGTTAAAATTGGAACGATATGAGAATCTGCTACAAAGAGAAAAATATATTTTAAATAGTCCCTGTATAACATTTATTTAATGATACTGCGCTATTTTCCATGAAAAACAGCATAAAGCAAAATTGAATTCACAGGCACATTCTCCCGTCCAGAATTGCTTTGGTCTCAGAAACTTTTCGAACACTGACATTGAATCTATCTAGAAAATTCAGCTTTGTTCTCCTCCCTCTGCCACTTCGTTTATATAATAGAGTGGTATGCAGCTTGCATTCTATCGGGGTGATGGGCAAATCGTGGGAGAGAATCTTCTTAAGTCGATCAATAAAACTTAATCCCTCTGAGAGGATAAATATGGGTTGGCAATTACACACTTAATTTGGAGCGAAGTAGTGCCGTTATTCAGAAGTGGGATGATTAAAAATTCTAAAGCTATTTTCCAAGCCCCCACCCACCAGGTGGCCAATGTTTAGTCCTCACTAGTTCAGTATGGGACCCAGGTGGTTGGTGAATGGATGCGAACTGTGGGGTTGATGATTACGGCCATGTGGGGTCTACAGACTAACTGCATAAAAGAGAATAGACTGTGTTGCAGTCTGTTACAACAAGCCTACTTACAGAAGGCTGCCTGACTGTATCACAATCTTTATGGTTTTGAGAGAAAGAGAGTAGATGCTTCAAGATCATTGCAAGCGCTTATGCTAAAGAGACTTGAACTCATCCCAAGCTGCTGCCTCTGGAAAAGGTCAAAAAGCAAATGGCCCTGCTGTGGAGAGCTTTGTTTGACCTGTGTGACATGGTGGAGCTCAGATCAATTCACCATCATCACTAATAATTAAATAGTCTTTGCCCTGAGCAGCAACAGCTCTCTAAAGAGAAATTTGTCCACCACCAGCAGAGACACTGACTATTGACTGGGAATTGATTTTTGCATTATTCTCTGTGCAGAATCTGCTAACAGAACTCTGTTACTGACACTGTGGTTGGATGCTCCTCAGCATCTCTCATAATAGACTGAAACTCAAAGAAGCCAATAACATTCTTTTTTTTTTTTCAGAAAAATGAACCGATTCAGGTATTTTCTGAATCAGTGACATAAAGAACGCATCTTACCTTAAAATTGGTTTCTCCAGTTTATTGGCATCCCCATTGACATTTGTTTTAAAGTAAAATGATATGAATATATGTGCTCCTTGAACATTTTTTATGATTTACATAGCCTCACAGTGCTTTCAAAAGATGAAAATCTCTCTTATGCACTATTTAATACAATGTCATTTTGATAAAAAACTATTGAAATATAACTTAACTATTTAGTTGAAGAAAACTGATTTTTATTTGATTAAAGGAGGAATAACTATTTTCTTTTTAAATATGCCAATGTTCTAAATTCCTCTGTGTGTGTGTGTGTGTGTGTGTGTGTGTGTGTGTGTGTCCGTGTGTGGCTACTCAGCTAAAGGCCCTGATAATTCGCATTCCTAACTCTGCAAGCATCTTGCTAGTCTTCCCCATAGTGATGTATATTCCAAGAAACTTCACCTCTGTATCTATCAGGGGACAAGTTGTATCTCTTTCTCATTGGTACAATATAGCATGTGAAAGCCATTACTAAGTTTTACAAAGTAAGGTTTTGGGACATTTGTATTGAGTTCACACTTAAATGATTTTTTATATATGAAATATACAGTTTAGGTTAATTAAGATACCATACAACACCTATATTTTCAGAGATATAAAGGCTCATACAATTAAGTATACATCAGCATAAAAACATGTAGATATGAATAAGACACACAAGCACAAGCAGACATGCACATTCAAACACACACGTACACACGTACACACACACACACATACACACACACACAAACAGAAACATTAACACTAAAGTAAGAAAAAAAGGCAAACCTTTGCCTTCAAGATAGCCATGCTTAGTGCACCTGTCAAGGGTGTGTATCATCATGTGGTCAGTTGATTTCTGATTGTGGTCTCATGTGAGCTTCCTTGATTTGATCAACATTTGAGTTAACTACAGGGTCTCTGGCCCAAAAATTTGGGAAACTTTATAGTTTCTGTGGTAAACAGAACCTAAATCTTATTTCAGTACAAAAGCAAAGAAAGGGGGCAATATGATCAGGCAGTGTCTTTGAAAATACAGCTAGACTGGAAGAAATCCAGGGAAAAATATCATTTGTTGACAAATACACACTTAAACAATATTGCGTTTTCTTGGATTCTGAATATTACTTACATATAACACTTTAACTCCCCTTCCATCCCATGCATTCACATTTACAATAGGCAAGTGATGACTGACCCTCCAGCTTGGTATAGGGTCTGGCATGTTCCATCTCTCAGAGGAGGCCAGGCTCCTCTCAGGAAACAGTTGGTCATTTCATCATCTCAGCAGATATTTGTATATAATTGCATTCTGGATACACAGACGTTCATACACTTACACAACTACATTTAAACTTCAAAGAGAAACTTTCTAAGGGGATATTTGCTTCTTATGGAAATAGAGTAAAAAATGAATCAAATTCAAAGGGCGAGGAAAGCTATCCACAGGGGACCTCTGTTTTATTGTGGTTTAGCTCATGGAGCAAATATGTTTAGTGGTTTCGGTCTACTTCCTTCAAAAAATGTCCACACTAAAAATGGCCACCCAGGTTAACAGACACTGGTATAATGTTAGCAGACTAGAAAACAGAAGTCTCCATCAAGGGCCAGTGTCCACTTCCAACTCTTACTAAATTTCTTTTCCTTTTGGAAGAGATTTAAGTAGAATCCAGTGAAGTTATTCTATGGGTCTAAAAAAGAAATATAAAAAATTGTGCCCTCTAAACCCATAACTGTTAAATAGAAATAATTTATTATCCTCCATTTTTAACCATAAATGGAGACCATCAACTCTGGGATCAACCAAAAGTGAACTATTCCCCAGTTGGTTACAAAATTTATTCAGATGTCACAGAATTGTGACCTGGTAGCCTGCCCAGACTGAGAGAGGTGGAACATTACAAATGAGCAGGCAGTTGGGCTGTATAAAAATCTTTCCTGAAACAGTATATAGCACTGTCAAAGTTTTATGTTCGTTATTTCACGTCACACTTCCTGTAGAATACCTTGTCAGCCGCATTCTGATTCACTTTCTGTTAGTTCTGCTCAGTGAAAGACGGATTTCTCTGTCCAATTGAGACCAACGCATCCTTGAGAGGAGGTATATGTTGTCAAAGCATGAACTTCTTACCAGGGGTAAGTGTGAGGTTTGCTTTCAAAGACTCTACATCTTGACTACATACAAATTGAAACACAACTTTTTTAAAAAGAATTTCTACTCATAAGATGGACTTCAAGTAGACTTCTATACAGTTAGAATTTAACTAAAGTTAATACTCTAAAGAAAGTGGATGTAATAGCTTCAAATAGATGCAGCATTCTGGAGAAAATAGGTAAGGTCTCACACACACACACACACACACACACACACTCACACTCACATTCACCAACTGTATGGAGAAGGAGTTTGGAGATTTGGAAACTGAGAATTTTTCAGACAATGACAAATAGTGTGTGTTCAGACTTCTTTTTTCAGTATGCCATGAGCATTTCAGCTTAGGATAGACGATATCAAATGATTTACTATACGTCTCTCATATTGTCTTGATACTTTAATTTCACATAGACAATTCTTATTTTATTTTATTTTACTACTATACACAAGTGCTAATTCCCCTCTTCCCAAAAGAAGCAATAAAATCAAAACAGTCAGGCTTAGGAGTGGAAAGACAGTCCAGTAGTGAAAAGCACACCTTGCTCACAGAGAAGATTCATTCCTCACCTGTACATCATATAGCTCACAAGTGTCTGTTTGTCCAGTTATTTTCCTTATTCTGACTTCTACAGGCACAAGGAACGTGTGCATTTCACAAAAATACACACAGTCAAACCACTCATGCACCATACACTTAATATTAAAAAAGAAAGTCATGCTTGCTAGTTTGGGCTTTGTGGATTCCTGAATGATTATTTTTCGAATATATTTCCAGAAAAGGAGCAGGCAAATGGATTTCTATCTTGTAATAGGAACAACAGGAGCAACAATGACCAAAAAAAATCTACTTATACTTTATCTGGATACAATGCATAAGAGTTTTCTTGGGGAAATGCAGAATTACAATGCCTAAATATCAGTGTGTGGAAACAGAAGAGACAGATAATGTGTCTAAGAGTCAGTACTGAAAGCAATTATGTGTCAAGTTTTAATTTTATGGCAATGAGTTTTTGTTTGTACAAGACACCATTTTCTATGATGTTAAAAAATAATTTTCTGTAAAATGATGGTAGAAAGAGAGACAGGAAATGAAGATGAAGTTAGAGATGGAGATAGGGATGAGCGTTAAAGGGACAGAGATAAGGCTGGATTAGATAAAATAATTAAATTAGAGAAGGGGTATGGATACTGACAGATATGGAATTCTGTAATATACATATTATATAATATAATTTGTTATGCACTATATTATGTATATAAATATAAATATTTGATGCTGTAAAGGATTTCCAAGGTAAAATGTGAATAAAGATTTTATATATACAAAGCAAAATTTGCATGTGTTACTAGACAGTATTCTTCCTATGTTATAGCAAAATATTGGGCTAGGCAAAGAGTCGAGCCAACACACAGCATGACCCCTTCTTTAAAAATTCTAACACCCGTGAAAGAAAGGGACATGAGCAGAATTCTTGATGTCTGCCTGCCCTCAGGTCACCTACCACTAACAATAATCGTATCCCACCTAATTGATTAACATTCCTCCATATCCTTTCACCTTGGTATATGGTTGTCTGAATTTGTGTCCTCATCAAGAAAACTAAATTATTATTTTTCTAAAAGCAGTAATTTTGGAGATGCAACCTGCTACGAAGACAGAGTTTCCGATGACAGAACTGGTGAGAGATCATGCTTTTCAACACAGCCTGGCTAATCTTCTTACGTTAGTGCTTATTGTAGGGCTCGGCATCAAAAGGAAATCAATGATTGCTTTTGAGTTGTGGAATTAAGCCTCTTCACCTTGTGGTAGAACTGCTATTTTAGCGGCCAATTCATCCTGTCAACTAAAACCACTTGATGGTTAGGTTCACTTTAATTGTCTAATCAATAACTTAATTGCATTGTATTTGACTCTCAAGTACTCCATATAAAAATGGCAAGAAGTACTGTGTGTATTTTCATTAATCAAATATACTAAGTTGTGGAAAACAATCATATTGCAATATGCTGCAAAAAAGTTTAGATTTTAGTGATTAAAAGGAACATAAATGGTTTGATTTTGGCAAAAAAAAATGTTATTATACCAGCTATCTTAGTAACAATGGAAAGGAAATGCAGCTTCCAATGAGTGATATTTTCAGTACCATTTACATCACAATTCTCTACTAATTTGGGTTTTTGTTTCTCTTTCAGTAGAATAGAACAACTTCTGTCTCATTATGATCTTTTTCAATTAAAATGTACTCATGCGGATAGGCAAATATTTACATTGTTATAAACTGGATTAATAACACTCACAGCAACATTGATTAAATCTCCTATTACCAACATTTAATTTCTCCAATTTTAATCAAGTCTATGAGAACTATAATTGAATATACCCCAATGCCATTGTTTTGTATTTGCTCTGAGGTTTGAGTCTCACAGTTAGAAAATTTTTCCCATATTAAATGACCTTAAAATCCTATAAAATAGGAACTGGTCATGTTTGTATTCCCTTTTTGTAAGATAAGGAACAAGATAGGGTAACTGATATTTTCTTGATGAAAATTAAATTTTATGTGTGTTATTAGTTGAGCAACAATACAGGTCAAGTTTAATTGCAATTGTGAAAGAAAGATCATTACACACATAATTGTGGCAATACAGTGACAAGCCCAACACACTTGAGTGTGCACACTCTGCGCATAAACCTAGAAGCTCCCTCTTTGGAGCAAAGCCTGGTAGCAGTTTGTGTCAAACAGATAACAACAAAATGTGTCTTTCTGAGGGATATCTACAAGGAGAATTATGTTAAAGTCAAGATCTTTGGGTAAGGCCTGAGTCAGCATTTCTATCAGACTTCCAGGTCTTGTTGGCCTGACTGAACAGAAATTATATTTTGAAAAGAAAAGACTTTGTTAGCAATTTTAGCCATTCCAAAGTTATATTTTGAGAATTTGGTTATAATGAACAAACAGAGCATATGGCTTAATAGAAAAGGTATACAGATACAAATGTTTTACTGATACACATCTGATCACTCATAAAAGTGTTTCCATTCCTTTGGGGCTGGTGGACTTGTTAATGACGTCTTAGGAGTCTAAGCTGTTGTTGTTTGCTGATCTGATTAAGTCAGAAAAATTTGGTATTAATGTTAATGAAGAGAAGGTGCCTGCTGTGTGTCCCATAAAGCATTTGGAGACAAGAAAACATCCTGGAATGATTAGTTTATATCTTTAATTTTAATTCGTATTGGTTTTGAATTTGATTTTATTTCAGCTTATGTAGTCAGTGATCCAGTTACTCTTAAATTACAACAAAAGACATTGCCTACTTATAATGATATTTTCATATGCCTAAAATTATTCTGCATAGAATATAAAGACGATAGGAATATTACATTTTATTTTCTACATATATCATTTACATAACTTAAATAACTATTAAAATGAATGTATATAAATAAAAAAGTTGTGTGTGTGTCTGTCTGTCTATGTGAATCAACAATATCACAGTGGGTTTTTATGGTCACAACTTGATAATTTTTTTGCATTGAAAAACCAAATAAAAGGTTTTTCTAGTCTTTCCTGTCAAACGTTTCATGGTACCCAATACGTTTGCTCTTTGATTATAAAGCAAAAACAAAGAAAGTAATAAATATATAAATAAGAATACTATATATATATATATATATATACATATATATTTGAAAATTTGTTCTATGTTTGTGTGTGTGTCTGTATCAAGGAAACTTGATAGGAGTAGCAAATATTTTGTCTTGACTTTATTTTTTTGATATTTTAAAAATTGTATCTTTTCTTTCATTTGGATGTTTAAGATATGCTTTGAGTTATTATTTGTGAAGTTCATAGAGCTTTTTTTTAGTAGTACCCATTATAATTGACTTCTTTCTTCACACAAAACAGTCCCTCACTCAGAGTTTCATTAGGAAAGGATAATATATTAAAGTTTATTTTCTCTGTAGTGCTGAAGTTCTTGCTGCCCTTGCAGAGTATTCATGCTCAGTTCCCAGCATGGATGAACTGTTCTAGCGAAACTCTGTATTTCTAGACACAGATAACCCAACACCCTCTTCTGGTCACTACCGCCACCACATGCACATGAAGTTAAAACACAAACGCAAACATTTATACATATATAATTAAAAATTACAAAATATTACTGCTCTTCAAAAACTGTAAAGTTGTTCAATTTTGAGAAGTCATTTATAGTAAAATATTGTTTCTTCTATAAATTCTTTAATTTTTATGTTTCATTCCATTTTCTGCCTAAATAAAATAAACATAATCATATTGTTTTAACATTTTCACTCTTCTTCAGCTTTATTACCCTCTGCTTTACCTCTAGCTTTCTACATTTTTCTACTCTTTGCCTCCGGTCAGGTCTTTTCCTATCGTATAAATCCATCCACAGGGCATGTTCATCCCTGAGCCTGGGAGATCACGGAAACACACACCTTCATAGAAGTACTGGGTGCATGTGATTTTCCATGAGGGGCTGGTGATTTTCCAAACTGACTCTTTCTTTTCCTTGCTAGCAATGCTTTTATAAATTCCATGAGATCACTTGGAACTCTTTTACGTTTGGAGTCCTTGTAAATGTTCTTTTAAACAGAGGTTTAACAACTGTGATCCGAGTTATCACTATTTATACTATGATCACTGACATAATTCTCCAAGGATTTATACTTTTAGCATTTGCTCCATAACAGTTTTGTTGAGTTTTCTCTTCAATTTTTTTCTGGAAGCAACAATTTTGGAAGGAATAGTCAAATAACGAGCAATAAAATTATATAATGGAATAAAACATATGTTGGCATGTCATGGCTTTATTTTCTCATAGAAGCAAATCTAAAATAATTCCCCCTTGATATTTATCTAACTCCAAGTGTTAGCCTTTATACATTTGAAATGAGCAGGGTTTTTTCCATTTTTTGTTTTACTTAATCAAAATATACAAATCTTAGATATACTCATCGCATCAGTTGCTCTTCTTCCCATAATTTACAGCTTTTCTAGTAATAAGTTCTCAGTTTCAGTATCATACTTTTAATGTATGCTAAACATTATTATATGTACCCAAATATCTATACTTTAAAAGCAAAACATAAAAATTATTTTGTCACACACAAATTTCCACATCTTCATAATGTGGAAGAGAAATTCACAAACTACTTTGTAGGTTAAAGGTACTCTTAAGGTGAAGTAAGAGATGAATAAAAATCAGGAGGAAGAATAAGAAGAACAAATTTAAGAAGAGAGGAGGCAGAGGTGGTAACTGTGATTATTATAAGACAACAAAGATGGGTATTTATAGTCATAAAAATTCATCAATTTCTGGAAAGTACAATAAACATTTTTGGAAATTTTCCATAGATTATATAGTACTTAGTAAAGTCGAGTTTAGATGTAAATTATTATTTGAATGAAAAGGTTAGAAAATTGAGCAGTTGAACTTGGCGACATCTCATTCTCAGTCAACAGAGAAAAGAATATAAACGGCTCCTTTTGTGCTCACTTAACACTTCTCCCTGTGTTTGCAAGAAGTTAAGGAAAGGTATGTGAAAAACCAGTAGTAAAATATCAAAAATCTTCATGACTAAACAAGCGATTAATGATCAGAGGGAACAACGCATTTCGGAATCCTTTTATCCCGTCTTTACTATGTGCCTAAGTCTGCGTACTGCAGCAACTGCTGAAATTGATCACAGCTGTAAGCCTTTCATCAGAAGCAGATGCTTCATCTGCTAGAGATGTGGATGGCGCTCACGCTGATTTTCTCCCCAAGATTAACCCCTCATTCTCTGTCTTAAACTTCGGTTTCTATCACTAACTCGATAGGTTCTTGCCATAGTCATACATTCCTGGGTGCTCAAAGATTACCCAGCATTTTTTTAATGATTGTTAGTATTTTTCTGATTCAGAGAGTAGGGGTAAAAGAATCAATTTCAGATAAAGCTTTAGATCCCTTTAACAGTATTCATACCGTGAAGGAATACACACACAGACACACACACAGACACACACACAGACACACACACACACACAAGCATGCACAGGCATATGTGCACCCTACCTGCTTTCATGTTGAGTATCCACTTACTAGTTTCTTTCAAAATGATTCTACTTGCTATTTTTTAAGACAAGAAAGAGCAGGAAACAATAACAACAAAGCAAGATCTGGTATCCATTCAGCTCAACAAAAATGCTTGGCAGGTTCCTTTTTATGGCATGAGTAATTTAATGATCAATGGATATAAAATAAAGCCAGCCTGCATCTTTCACATATGCTTTGCTTTTGAAAGAGTCCTAGGAAACATGCATGTCTGACAAAGCATTCACATTATGAATAACAAACGTCGGTTCTCTTAACTTTTAAATAGAGGCCTGAGTGCCTTAGAGATAGCTGGGTTTTACTATATAGTTTTCTTTATTTGTGTGTTTCAGGGGCCCTGTGCATGCCAGATGCCATGGACAGATAGCATAGGATAACTTACAGAGGTCAACTCTTTCCTTCTACCATGTGGTTTATAAGTATTCAAATGAGGTCATCAGGTGTGGCAGAAATAGCTTTTGTCTGATCAAAGTTCTCCATGGGTCTCGGTGTGAATTTGTTATCATTGTAGGTATAATTTTTACTTTTTACTGAACATATCTCATGATACCTGTGAAAATGTGAATTTTTTTACAACCAGTAATTTCTTTTTTAAAAAAGCATAATTATTGATTCTTTGGAAATTTTACATCATTTACCTCAATCCTGTTCACCTCCCAATTCCTCCGTATCAGCCCCTCATGCCTGTAGTATGACCCCCAAATTATTTGCAAACAAAACAACCAAAAACTCCAGCTTGCTCCTCCATCTTTCCAACACCTCTTCATTCACCCTAGTGGCATTGGAAGCTGTGATGAGTAACTCAGAGTACCCCTTTGTCCAATCATCCAGACCCACAGAATATTCATCACCATGAGCTGCTG
Source organism: Myodes glareolus (assembly GCF_982192425.1). Classification (NCBI taxonomy): domain Eukaryota; kingdom Metazoa; phylum Chordata; class Mammalia; order Rodentia; family Cricetidae; genus Myodes; species Myodes glareolus. Next base: position 61,345,537 of record NC_142048.1, read on the forward strand.
GTTTCTTTCAAGACCTCTGGCACACCATCATTACTTGTCCCTCATCGAAACTTCTCTCAGATATTCTTTTCTTAAAAAAAATGTTTTAATTGAGCTAGATATTTTTCTCTGCTCCCCGCCCTTTCTTTTCTGTCTCCTTCTACCCTCTCCCATGATCCCCATGCTCCCAATTTACTCAGGAGATCTTGTCCTTTTCTACATTCCATGTAGATTAGATCCATGTATGTCTCTCTTAGGGTCCTGTTTATTGTCTAGGTTCTCGAGGATTGTGAATTGTAGGCTGGTTTGTTGCTGTAAAGGGAGGTGAGGACGCGAGTCAAAGAATCAAAAGCTAAAGCCAGGAGATTCTAATTATATTTCTTTATTATAAAGGGCAAACTCATGGAACAGGAATGAGAAGTCCAACCTCAGGTGTGTAACACAGGAAAGAGAGAAAGAGAAAGAGAACGAGAGAGAGATTAAGAAAGAGAGAGAGAAAGAGAGAGAGATTAAGAGAGAGAGAGAGAGAGAGAGAGAGAGAGAGAGAGAGAGAGAGAACTTGCTGTTCCTGAATTGTTCAAAGTCCCTATACCTCTCTCTGTGTCATGTCTATCTCTGACGCTGGACTTGCTAGTCATTACCCTTGGCTATCTGCTAGCTGTTTGCCATTTAATTTTCTTGCTACCTCAGATCTTGCTGGTAACTTGAATGCTATTGATTACACTAAGCTTTGTCTGTTCTTCCATGATTTTCTATCCACTTGCAGTTTAATTTCAGCAGAGAGTGATCTTGATCACATCGAGACACAGCTTCAGTCTTGTTTGGTTACGCCATGTAGACCTCTTATAAATGAGGTGATCTGTGATACTTATTAGATGGAAGCCTCTGGTTAAAGCCATCCTTAATTATAACTAACCTTGTTATAGTGCATTGCATTGGAAGCAAGAATACACAACATATGAATGATTATGAATCTGGCAGCTACTACCATTTTCATAAAGAAACTTCTTAGGTCAGTAGTTAGAACAATGCAAATCTGTGAAGATAAACATGAATATTTAGAAGGAAGAGCAGCTGTCCTATCATCATTTCCTGAGCCTTGTCCTTCCACTTGTCTATTTAGCTTAATTGTTTTAAACCAAAATGCAATCCTTCTCTTTATATCTCTTTTTAGGCTCTGCTGTTTGAACTCTCAATCTTTCCTTTTAACCCCAGATTATTTTTTCATTGCTCCACATGTGAGTATATTGCAATTTTCAATCTCAATCCATTTTCCTTCTTCCTACATAAAGATGAGTCCTACATAAAGTAAAAAAAAGCCTTGTATTCAGGTTCTCAAGTCTTCTCTACTGAGAATAATTCTTTGTAACACCAGTGTATTTGAGTGAGAATATCCTCCACAGTCTGGAATGTTTGAACATGTGGTCTATAGTTGATAGTGCTGTTTTGGGAGATAGAGGGGTGGAGGCAGACTTTGAGAGTTTGGTGAAACCATGGTACTTCTAGTTTGATCTCTGTTTCAAGCTTGCATTTCAAAATGCGTACTCCCAGTTTACTGCTCCTGCCACCATTATGGACCTTCACCCTCTAGAACTACAAGCCAAAATGACCTCTTTCTTCTATAAATTTTCTTTGTCAAGGTGTACTACTACTACAGCAGAAAACAAACAATCAGCCATATTATTATCAAATAGATTGTTAAATAAAGTGGCTCTGCTTTTAGCTAGATTTAAAGGTAATTCATTTTCTTCTAAGATTTGGAAGACCACAACTCTAGGCAAAAACAGGAAAATAAAAGTTTCATCTTTTGGAATCAGTTAACTATAAAACATGCATATTAAAATTTTATAAATAAATATTTGTAAATAAATAAACTGTGAGTTTGGAATATGCCCAGACTTGTTTTTTTAATGTGTTGATAATTATGATTTATTCACTTTAGGGTTATGTTAAGAAGTAGGTTTGCTTTTAGTTCTCCTTGATCAATTGCTACACTTCAATGTAAACACTTTTCTGCACTGAAATTACCATTTTGAAAGGATGAATTTAAGTATTTTTCTCAGGTGTTAACTTTTCCAGTAAGAAATCATTGGCAACAGGAAAATTAATGCTACTTCTTCATCAATATTCTTTCCAAAGAGGAAAGCAGAACAAACTCCAGGAGGCCAGTAGGTTACAAATAACCCCCAAGGAGAAACCATCAGTAAAGACATGTAGTCATGTCTTCCTTCACAATTGAGTTGAAACTTCAGCGGCAAGACTCCAGTGGATTGACAACACAGGATTCTCATGATAATCCTAGTCACATCTCAAGACCCCACTGATCATCAGAATGCAGTGATAAGAACGTCTCCTAACCCGTCATCTGAGCATGTGCATCACCCTGTGGGTGGGAGTCATATGCACATTAATAAAAGGCAGCTAGAAAGACACCGAAATCAGTTCACAAGTAGTGTTCAAAACTAATTCATACGACTGAAAAACACTTCTACTATTTTCTGCTGAAAATTACCAATCAAATTCAATTTCATCAGATTACCACTTTCTTATTTCGGTCCCTCTCTCTGTCTCTTTTTTTCTTGCTTCATGATCTCTGACTTTCTTCCTACTCTAATAATCGATTATATATAAAAGGTTTTTAGCACAAATCAACAGAAAGCATTTTGGTAACACATTGTTCAAAGAAATAAAAAGTATGATTTCAAGTTAATCTTAATTGCTCCTCGTTTCTCTATTTACTCCAACCCATATCATCATAGGTTAAAAGCCATGTTGTCTTCAAGGAAATTGCAATTCATCTTCTATCTGTCATTTTTAATAATTATAAAAGAAAACAACAAAACACACAGTGTGCCAATGATTCTTAAGTAAACAATGTATTTTCAGTCATGATGACTTTCTTGATTTCAGGAACCTTATCACATTAAATTGCATTTTGAGTGACAAAACTTGAACTCATAGTGATGAGCATGCTTGTTGTGAGACAAACAGTGGTTCACTGTCAATGTTATTTTTGTGTATTTTGAATTTCTCTCCTCCTCATTTCCTTCATTGCCTTGCACAGTCTCAAAACCAAATAAAAATTGTTTACCAAAGACATTGCAAAAGTATGCTTGTTCAAAATGTTCTAGTAATCTTGCATAATGAGGTATGAGAGTTAAGGGAATCCACTCTGGAATTCAGCAATGAGGTAACTGCTGCTTTAGCTCTGAACTCTTCTGATTCATGTGGAGTAGTTTCCTCTTTGATAGAAGCTATATAGCATGCCTGAGAACCAACCATGCAGAAATCATTTGGAGCTCGCTAAGACCTTTTTTAATTAAAGAAATCATTTTAAAGTTTTATTTTTATTATTTTATTTTTAATTTTTTTTATTGCTCCCATCCCAGATACTCCTTTCCCATTCAGTCCTCTCCCATGGTCCCTATGCTCCCAATTTACTCAGGTGATCTTGTATTTTTTTGCTTCCCATGTAGATTAGATCCATGTATGTCTCTTTTTTAAGTTCTTCATTGTTGTCTAGGTTCTCTGAGATTTTGAATTGTAGGCTGATTTTTTTTGCTTTATGTCTAAAAACCACTTATGATTGAGCACATGTGATAATTGTCTTTCTGAGTCTGGATTACTTCATTCAAAATGATGTTTTCTAGCTCCATCCGTTTGCTTGCAAATTTCAAGATGTCATTATTTTTTTCTGCTGTGTAGTACTCCATTGTGTAGACTTACCACATTCTCCTTATCCATTCTCTGGTCAGGGAGAATTTAGGTTGTTTCCAGGTTCTGGCTATGACAAATAATTTTGCTATGAACATAGTTGAACACAGGTCAGCCTCAGTAGCACAGACACTGAAAGAAACGATTAATAAATGGGACCTCCTGAAATTAAGAAGCTTCTGTAAAGCAAAGGACATGGTCAACAAGACAAAACAGCAGCCTAGAGAATGGGAAATGATCTCATAAGCCCCACATCGGGCAAAAGGCTGATCTCCAAAATAAACAAAGAACTCAAGAAATTGGCCATCCAAAGAACAAATATTCCAATAAAAAATGGGGTACAGACCCAAGATCTTTTATTCCACAGAATAGTTACCAACTTCACACCCTTTAATTTCACTGAGTCCTACGTTTCTCTCTATTTTTTGGCTATGTACATGTATCTGAAAAAAATGTGTATTTCCCATTAGCCATATTTATCATGCTGCTTTTCACTTGGAACTGTGTAAAGCCTTTAGAACACTCAGCCTTATAATGGGTGAACTGCGTTATGAACTCAGTAGAACATCTATGTGGATTAAAATTTGTCTTTTAAAAAATATTATCAAGGTTTGGAGGAGTCCCTATTATATAGAAATTGTTTAATAATAATTGAACTACATAATCATCATTTTTTACTATTAATACTGCTATGTGGTTTTAAAATTATGAAATTGTAATTTCTATAATTATTACGTTCCAAACTGTATGATTTTAATACTGTGTTTTCCAGCCTGTCAATCAAAATATCAACACAAATCTGCCTTGATTACTATTTAAAGACATTTTTTATTCCTTGTCCTACAGACATGAAAAATTATGGGCTAGAGAGAAGGCTCAGAGGTTAAAAGCACATAATGCCTTTCTAGACCATCTGAGTTCATTTCTCAGGCTTCATGTCCAAAGGTTCACACACTCATGTAACTCTAGGTCCAGAGACTCTGATGCTCTCATCTGGCCTTCACAAGCTTGCATATGTGGCATACCCTTAACAGAAAAGCATACATGTACACACACACAAATTTAAAACTATTAATATAACATGCAATTCATGTAAGACTTTTGAAAGAGTACTTACCTTACTTTCTTGGTTTCAAAATGAAATATTTACAAATCTTATGAATAAAATTTAACTAGAAATTGCCAGTTATTATTTTATATAAAATATTTTATTTCTGTAACCTCTAGTTTTCTTCCTTTTCTTCTAGTTTTCAATGTAATTTTTATTGAAATTTTCTAAATTTCACATAATACTCAACAGTCACACTCACTTTCCAATCCTCCCTAAAGTAACAGAAATATAGATATTTAATACATGTTTTCTTACCCTATAAAACCTTAAAATAAGACAAAGCCAATATTCAGCAGTTCAGGTAAGTCTGTGAGCATGAGTTACTATGATTGGCAGTTGGATTCATGTCACTGACCTGGCTTCGATATCCTTCCAACCTCTATACAACAACCACAGAGTAGCAATGGCAGTGCATCGTATGCTCAGTCAGAGAATAATACTGTCAGATGCTGTCATACGATCTACCTCCTTTGGATTTTAATAACACACTTGTCTGTGCTACAAAGATAACACAGAAACCATCCCCATGCATTTCTGGCTGTTTTTTTTACTGCTGCAATATTTGATAGCTCATATAATATTTAACTGCATAGAAAATTATATTTCTATCCAATCATTTCCACTTTCAGGCTATTACTGAGGATTCTTTGGCCAATTTAAAATGTAGCATATTTTAATAATTTTAATGTTTTTCCTAAAATCTTCTGGGAACTCTTTTCAATTTCTAAAGGCCATTTCAGATATCTCAGCTGTAAGTTTAAATTTTTCACATATAGAAATATTGATTATCTGATAACCTACCAAGTGTTTCTAAGTGGCCACTAATAAGAATATTGACTAGAAAAAAATATTGACTAGATTTTTTATCCTGGTCTATGCATTAATAATCTTGTGTGGGTACAAGAGCAGTAATGTTTATAATTTGATACTATGTCTATAAAATCTGTGTGAAATTCAAAAGCAAAGGCTGAATGGCAGATAGGGAAATCGCTCTGCTCCACTGTTCTTGCCTATTAAGGTGTCTAATACAGATAAGCTGTCTCCTTCAGAGTGCTCTTGACTGCCACTTCCTTTGCAATTACATATTCAGCAAAATATCCATTGCTAATGTTAGATTCACACAAAATGATAGATTTATTCATATAGTCACCATTTTTTATTCTATATGACTAAATATCTATGCCATCTACCTAAAATATATCTAGTGTACCTTAGTGTTAAGCAGAACACCCTGCCATGCACAGAGAATGATCAAGTGAGATATACAATCGGAAAGGACACGATCTGGTCTTTTCCTTATTTTACCTTCACTCCTAAAGCTCTCTGCATTGATGATTTGATCTGATATAAAGAGATAGTCTCAGTCATTTTATTATGATGAAGCCACATCTGAAAAACAAATATAGTCTCCACTATCTGACTTCTGACCAAGAGGCTACAGAATCAGGAAGGGAAATCAGATCAGTGTTTGGAGCTTGGGTGAGAAGTTTGCAGAAGGAGATAAAGCAAAACAAAACAAAACAAAAAAATGTTTTTAAAAAGAAGAAGAAGAAGAAGAAGAAAGAGATAATGATAAGAGCATTAGCACCTGCCTTGGGACTATGGCTTGTGTTATATCTCATTAGATATCACCACATGACAAACCCTTGCTACTCTTAGGCTGGGTTCTGCAGTCTGTCAATAATCACTACTTTGTTAAGAGCCATAAACACACCTACTCCCTTGATTATCAGCAACCTTAGCAAAGCAATCTTTGTAGTAGCCCATGAAAAAAGAACTTCACAATTTCTCCAGAACCTGGGTTATGGTCATGCCCACAGCTCTATCAACAGGATGATTGGTGACTGAGAGGATGGATTCCAGAGATAGGGAGTGTCATTTAAAAAAAAAACAAAAAAAACCACCAGTGTGGAATCATAAGATTGATTTCCTTTTCAATTTGATAGTGACATAAAAAATATAAATCTTTATCTAAACTTGGAAATAAAATCAAAATCCAGTAAATAAAAAGGTACAGCCAATAAAAAGGTACTTGAATTTTGTTTTTTATTCATAGATTTTGCTTCTTAAGACATATATATTTGATAATTTTATTCACTTGAGTAGATGTTAGAGCACATTTTCTTATAAATATTAATTAATTAATTAATACTTTAAAAACTCAACCATTGTTCCCCCTCTTTCTTCTCCTCCAAGTCCTGACCACCCATTTCCCATTTCCTCCTTCATTTCTATTGCTAGGAGTGCAGGCCTCCAAAGGACATCGACCAAACATAGCATATCAAGTTGCAGTAACACTAAGCACGTCCTCTCATATTATTGTTGGAAGAGGAATCCCAGTATGAGAAAAATGTCTCAAAAACCTGCAAAAGTGTCAGAGAAAACCCATGCTATCACTGTTAGAAGTCCCAAAAGAAGACCAAGCTACACAGTTGTCACATACACGTGAAGGGCTTAAGTCAGTTCCGTGCAGGGTCACTGACTGTCAGTTCAGTTAGAGCAATATTTTTAAAAAAATGACTAAGGCATACAAACAAACATGCATACATACACATACACATGTTTATGCTGGTATATGTGTGAATGCCTATGGATATGCATGTTTATAATATTTGCTTATATTCTTGTCTACTATGTAGTATCAAATCTTTATATAATGAAAATTTCGAATATTGCACATAAAATTCATGGAACGTTGAATATTCTTTACTAAAGATACTTAATGGACAATGGCTTTCATTTATACATTGAAATTACACACCTGATTGCAACAAATACAACTTGGAAAATGTCTTCTATAGGCAAATTCAGGTCCTAATTATTAGAATTAAAAGCTAAAGGGTCCTCTGAAAGTATCAAGTACTTATCAAAATTATCTTATAACTAAAATAGATATTGAAATACTAGTTAATGTTCTTCTATCTCTTCTTTCAATGAATTGGGCTTCACATCTATAGAAATTAAAACTAACTGTATTAATATGAGTCAGTGAAATTTATAGATTCCTGCATACTATCTCTCTGTACGTAGATCTATAGATATTCAAGTTTCCTTGGAACTACATTTTTTAACAGGTTCCTTGGAGAAGGTTCTCTGGAAGAGTCTGAGAATGCCAACAAGATTAAAAACTGGGAGATTGATAAGGAATACGCTCCTTCTTCACTAAAGTGAATACCAACAGCTCCCTAAAGTTTAGAAATGCAAGTGAGTGTGCAATTCTTACATTACCTGAACAAAACATGTTTTCTTAGTGTTGAAAGGTGTTGCTCTATACTCTCACACCTGGTCTCTCAGAAACTTTGCTACCTAGCCAATTACACATATGTGTTTTATTTTCTTCAGTTATAAAACAGTTGAAGGAAGAACATTTCACATAGGATTCTGGAGGGCTGGTGCAGTCTTAGGCATACCGAGTTGAGTGATTAGCAAGAAAACACTAAATAGATTAAAGTGTCAAAATTTTTACCTTATATTCATAAAATATTGCATTGTAATTCTTTTCTGCCATTTATGATGTCTGCTGATCTACCATTTGCTACAGTATGATTAATAGAATCTCCCATAATCTCCATGAATACAGCAATAGAAACTTATAAATGTAGAATAAAATGTACCAAGCAACAAATTACTTAATGAGAGATTATTATGCTATTTCTTAAAAATTTAATACACAGTATGAAATATTGTTAAGATTCTTGTTAAGTACCAGCTAGGTTGAGGTTGCAATAATGACGCTATTCTCTATGAAAGACTCTTGATTGTGTGTGGTGCCTGAATTTACACAAAGATGCTTTTATTTATTTAGCCTTTTCTAAATGTTGAATCGACATTTCAAGTATTTAAGTAAGTTTCATTCTATAATAAAACAAAGCTAAAGTTATATAACATCTCACTTATTTTACCCAGTTACCCAACTAGTAGTACATAAATGTTGACAAAGGCTGTGTTTTTTCATAAGCTATTCTGTACTTTGCATTTTTATCAGATAATACCTTGCCCTGAGATATTCCAGTATAGAAGCAGATTTAACTCATGCGTAAAGATAGAGAGTGACTGTACCTGTCCATGTGGCCAGCACAATTTGTTGTACACCACAGAGCGATAATGGAAGTATTCCTGGTCTGACAGTACGTTGACTATAAATTTATCAGTGTGAACTGGAACCATAGAACACATGGGGTGACTAAAACCATGTCAGGAAAACCAGGCCAGAAAGCTTTAACTGCAGAGACCAAAAAGGGGGTGTAATTCCTTCATCCGAACTCCATAAGGTGGACTGTAAGGGTGTTAATCGCCATGACATCTAGGAACATACATGGAGAGATGCCTAAACTGTCCCTAGATTTTCAGCTCTATTAGATTCACTGGTTGACAACATCCATTCAATTTGCCATTTGCCTATCATCCTTTTGGTCTTTATGGATCTGCCGGCCATCCATCCACTGATCTCTTTTCTAGGTCTGCAGCCCAACATTATGAGCAATCTGTTCTGCAGCTCCTCTAATCTAATGACCTCCAGGGAGATCTTTATCTCACCTCTGGTTATTTCCCTTAATTTCTCCCAGGTTGTGCCTCTTAGCTAGTGCTGCCTCTTCAACTCCTTGGAGCTGTTCTCTAAACTACACATACTTGTACGAAAATAGGTTTACTATATGCTGTACTGTGCATGATCTGATAGTCAGTATTTAGGAGTAGAAAAAAAAAAAGAATAGAGTTACCAAAGAAAGCGAAAAGTTGATAAAACTGCTGCAGTTGGAACTGTCACAGCTTGTGAAGCTATTGTTATTTGACACGTTCTCACATACTATAAAGTGACAAATGTGCTTCTTGTAACAATAGTGAATTTTGACAACATTGGTTTTACATATATATTTGAACCTTTATGCCAAATTATACTCACTATCCAGCATCGATACTTCCTTTTAAAATGTAGAAAACAATCTGACATGAATCTAGAGGTCTCTGAGTATTCTCACCATGACATTTCATCCAATGCTTCTCCCGCATTCTAATGTCAAGGTTCATTTCCCACATCATAGCTTTAATATTCCTGCATTTTTACAAAGAATACTACGTCCCCACACAATTTCTGTTATATAAGATTTTCTGTTGATTTTGTGTCCAGAAAACCTTAGATGCATAAACAATGATTTCTTCAACATTCCGACATGATTTACAAGTTTCATAACAGTATTTCATCATATACCATCAGTCCAGATCAGTTTACCTGCTACAGATTTTCTTCAGTTTTTGAAATTATACTATCATTACGTTTATTTCTTTCCCTTTTTCCTTCTGAATCTCCTCTTATACTCTACAAGGAACACTAGGAAAAACCTCAACATCAAAATATAGTGTTGTAGAGACAGGGTTTTCTGTACATAGCAGAACAATTGCATATGATAACCCGCAATTGCATATCATACCCGCACACAGAATTCCAGAGGCTAAGGTCACGCAAAATCTCAGCATAGAGAAGGAGGTCAGCTTGAAGGCCCAACACTAGTTCCTAGGTATTTGGCAGTAGAAAGATACTAGCAGGAGAGTCAGTTTCTTTATGGATCTAGTGGTCAGACTATTCTCCTGTAAGCTGACACAATAATATATTAGAGGCACAAATTGTAATTTATTGGTTTAAGACAAAAGACAACACAAGTTTGTGTGGCTCTGGGAGGGTTTGGTAGTGGTTAATTAGGCTCAAAATTCATTCCATGAAATTTTGAATAAAGTCATACAAAATGAGTGAAACAAATAAACCTATCTTAGTACCATTTAGTACTTAAATGCCAGAGTGATAACTTAGCAGTTTTGTGTAATTAGAAAACGTAAGGCTGACAGGATTTCTTTTCCCATATTTTTATCTTCTCTAAAGACTGTATATTCTTTACACTCAATCATTTATAAAACTAAGCATATTTATTCTTGATTTATTGTTCAAATTGCTTTGGTATATTTAAAGGAACAAAATTTCAATCTTACACATATTGAATTTGAGAATGGCAGGTTTCATAGTTCTCTAATATGACATTCTAAAATGAAGGTTAAAAACTGAAACAGAAGCTGGACAGTGGTGGCACACACCTTTAATCCCAGCACCCAGGAAGCATAGGCAGGCAGATCTCTGTGAGTTCGGGGGCAGTCTGGTCTACAAGAGCTAGTTCCAGAACAGGCTCAAAGCTACAGAGAAATCTGTCTCGAAAAACAAGCAAACAAAATAAAGAAAGAAACAAAGAATCATCAACACCTGAGCCCATTAAAAACCAAACTTTCTCCATTCATCCTCTGTCATTTCTCATAAAGGTAAATAAAATGTTTAGGAGTAGGAAATTCAAAAATATTTTAAGAATTTTTTATTAAAAGGTTATTAAGAGACATAGTGCTAACCATCATTATTATTATGCATATCTATGATTTATATAAAATATATATATTCAGAAATCTACTGATTAGTAAAGTTTTTCAAGATCCCATGGAATTCATTGTGTACCTGAAAAAGCACAAACAGGAGGTAACTGTGAACCACCTCATGTTCAGTCAATATTTTTTTTTAATCATGACAAATACAAAATATCACATAAATTTGGTTCTGTCTTCAGGCTAAAGTCATTTTCCTTAATGGCAAGTGTTTTTTAAGTTGATAATATTTGTTGTTGTATTACAACAGCTCATGTCACAAGAGAGAGTCTCTGCAGAACGGACCTTTAGTGGATCTGTCGTTGTTGTTGGAAACATGCTTCATTTTGCCTTTGGCTAAAGCCTTGTACTACTTCAACGGTGGTGATCTGTTTTCTGGGACTTGTGCTATTTCTGGTTCTAAGAACCATTGTTCTTCAAAATGCTTAAAATCCAGCATTCAGACCATAGAGATTTCTTAAAATGTATGAGCCATTTGCTTTCTTTCTTCTGACATATAAAAAATAATATTTACTTTAAAATATTGCATCCAATGCTCTAAGCATGAAAATATATTGATTTTATAGTGCTGTACATAACATTACTTAGGTATTTCATATTATCAGGTCATTTAGTCTTGCTCTTGTTTAGTATTAAATTAACAAAACAATTACTTTATGTAATTATTTCCAACAGAGATAATTTTCATCAAATCATTAAAATATTGCAAAGAAGAAATGTTTCATGAAAAAGTCTATATTTATATACTCGTTTTACCTTTGAAAAAAAGTGATACTTTCCAGCAATGTGTTCTCTCTCTCTCTCTCTCTCTCTCTCTTTCTCTCTCTCTCTCTCTCCCTCCCTCCCTTTCTCCTCCCCCCCTTCCTTCTTCCCTCCATAAGCATCTAACTTGTTATTCACATCTTTTGAGCATTGATGTTCATTTCTAGGGATCTCCCAGGTTTCAGGGATTTTTACATTTTGTCATTTGCATTTCAGGCATTTCTTCTCTTTAATTTTAAGAGATAGGAACCGGCCAGAATGCCCAAGAGAAGTAAATGAAAACTGTCAATCAAGTGACCAAAAAAAAAATACAATGCAAACATATGAACAATACAGAAAGTCAAACTATTTACTAATATTTTTCACAGTGTATATTTTAAAGCATCATTTAATGGATATACAAAGAACTCTTAACAGAGATTAGAGGATTTTGTTAGCCTTGATGGAAGGGCATATATTTGAAATTCTACTGTTTCCAAATTAATATACAAACATATTATCAATATGTAGTAATTAAAATTTTGTTTTGAAACTAGATACATTGACTTAAAAGTAAAAGTGTAAGAATCGCACGTATAGGTTCTCTTGAAGGTGACTGCCATTGGCATCGTGTGTTTCTGCATATCTTAGTACAGGAAATGACTGCCTGTATTCAGATCATCCTTCCCAGGAGTTATTCATAGCAACAACTTGAAGAGTCAGAAAAAGCAGCTAACAAGGGGAGGGCATACTTTTATTAATATAAATATTCAAAAGCAGTGTCTTCTTCTGGGATATGTAGTTGTCATCTTTATAAGGTCTTCTAGCTGACTGAGAGCCGTGTTCTGTTATCACTCTTTCCAGATAATATTATCAGAAAGACCAATGTTTCAGGTCCTAATGAGGAAATAGTGTTGTCTGCTCTTGTTTTAGGTCCTAATTATATGGTTACTTTGCATTTAGGCAGAAAGTTATACATATCTGTAAATGATGTGCGAAGTAAGGGTTGGACAAATGACTCAGCTGTTAATATCACTTGAATAACCTTGCGAAAGAGCTGGGTTCTATTCCCAGAATTTACAGCTCGTGGCAGCTCACAAAGAGAGGCTGGTTAAATTCCAGAGGACCTACTGCTGCAAGCCTAACTGCGGACTGCGTACTTCCCACAATGTGATTCCTTTCCTCATCTAAGCTCTCCCACCTTCTCTGCTGCATCACCCGTGCTGGAGTTCCGTTCTCCCTTGCAGTCTATTCTAACTCTCAATCACTTACACCAACTTGTTCCTCTATCTTGAATGTTCTTTTCCTAAAGATTTGCGTGGATCCTGTCCATCATTTCTTTAACGCGTTTGCTAAGTGTCACTGTAACTGTGGTGGTTGCATGTTCGTGGGCATCTTCCTAAGCCGTCAGTCTTCATTCATGTTCTTTAGAGATCACATATCACTTGGCACTTAATAAACCTGCTAATATTTTTTACTCCATTTCCCTCATTTAAGTCTAAGTTCTTGGAAACTGGGATGTTTGTTTGTGTGTTTGTTTTTCTAAAACATATTCCCTATTTCCAATAACATGGAATTGTTGCTATTATGTAGTCCCTGAATATTTGCTGAATGAATTTATAACATTTTATTGTATAGTTAATTATTGTGAAAAACATGTCTTCCATTTTTAAAGCTTATGTATTTTTTATTATATTTATATATTATATATTTTTATTTTTTTATTAATTTATAAAAACTTCCACTTCCGCCCCTCCTCCCAATACCCTCCCACTCCCCCCATTCCCTCTCCTCCTCCCTCTCCAGTCCTAAGAGCAGTCAGGGTTTCCCGCCCTGTGGGAAGTTCAAGTTCCTCCCCCCTCCCTCCAGGTCTAGGAAGGTGAACATCCAAACAGACCAGGATCCCAAAAAGCCAGTACATGCAGAGGAAACAAGTCCCAGTGCCATTATCAATGGCTTCTCAGACAGTCCCCATGTCAGCCACATTCAGAGAATCCGGTTTGATCACATGCTCGTTCAGTCCCAGTCCAGCTGGCCTAGGTGAGCTCTCATTCGATCAGTCCCCTTGTATCAGTGGGTGAAAGCACCCCTCGCGATCCTGACTTCCATGTTCATGTTCTCCCTCCTTCTGCTCCTCATTTGGACCTTGGGGACTCAGTCCAGTGCTCCAATGTGGATCTCTGTCTCAATCTCCATCCATCGTCGGATGAAGGTTCCCTCTGATCCTGACTTCCTTGTTCATGTTCTCTCTCCTTCTGCTCCTCATTTGGACCTTGGGGGCTCAGTCCAGTGCTCATTATATATATTTAAGTAATAATAATAATAATAATAATAATAATAATAATACTTTAAAGGAAAGCAGAGGACTTCCCTTCCATTAGGCCCTTTAATTCACTTGGCTCTAATTAAATATTTTCTCTGAAAGATTTCAAGCTCTTTTTATGTCTATTTTAGAAACTTCAGTATTGTACCATGCTCTCAAGTTACTAAGTATGTTGCTGTGTTCCCAGCAGAATGCAAACTACCCTTAGTTATGACTACTTTGGGGAGCCAGGCTGCCACAGGCCCCAAGGGCTCCTTCTGTGTAGGTTTGCCAGATAAAATAAAGGATACTCAGTTACATTTAAATCTCAGATAAACAACAAATGCAATATTTGGAATGCAATTATCCTAAAATATTTACGTACCTAAAAGTCAATGCAAATTCTACCTCTGGGTATTATTTCCATCACACGTGACCCTCTCCAGATATTCCTCTTTAAGAATAACTGGCTCAAATAGCAAAGCCATTTCACAGGATATTGGGTGCTGTTGCATCTTGAAAACTCACTTCTTAGGCACTGATAATAGACTTATAGTAAAAGTATAAAAAAAGACTAAAAAATTCCCAGATACACCTCCTTAGCTTATTTGTGGTGTGCATTGACCAATACATAAGGAATTCAATTGTAGACAAATGTCTTAGTCTGTCATAGAGTCCAGAAGTTTGCCCATACTGTTCTCTGCAGGTGCCACGCTGAGTTAACACTGAAGTTAGGAAATGGTTGGACCAGTTTTGTCTTTGTCTCCTTGCTTTTCAAAAACTGAAAGGCTTTAAAGAACAGCACAGACTTAGAGAATTTGTTTTCAGTTCCTTTCCCCCTATGCTTTTTTTTCTGATTGGTGATTTTAATTGTTATGGTTAGACTATTATTTTCTTTCATTGAAAAGAATAACATACAAGTAAACTGTCCTCATTACATTTTTTTCTGAGCATCATGGTGGAAAAACATCCTGTTTCCACTTTAACATGGGACACATGAGGAGCTGACATTTGCCGTTTTTCTGTACTATAAATGACAATTACCCTCTATGAAATTAATGAACTCACTATAATTACTTGGAACTCTGGTTTAAGCTACTTATTTTTGTTGTGTGCTTGTAGTGTTATAACTCTTTCCGTAATGTATAGCACATTTTATTGACTTTTTTCCCTATATGTTACTCAGCTAAAACATTCCTATAGACTATGGGTAGCACTCAAAACATTAGATTATTTGGAAATACAAGCAAAAATATTTAAATTAAAGATGTGAAATTGATGTGCCTCTCAATAATGATCACAGGGAATTTTTCTCTAACACATTGAAGATGTTCTCATCTGAATGATTTTAAAACATTCTAAGACTGAGTTAAACATAATGAATTGAATCAAAATAATTGCTTATTTTATTGATTTATTTGTTTCAATTCAGTGTATAACCCACATACCACAGTAGAATCCTACATGCTACCACAAATTTTCCAGTAAGAACAAAAGATCCTAAGAAAAAGCAGTAATGGTGATGGGAAGAAGAAACAGAAAAGGAAGGGAGCTTTGGCAGCTTACCAGGTGAGTTGTCATGGAGGTGATGCATTGATTTCTTAAACCTTTGGGGATAACTAGAGCAAAAACTCAATGGAAATGCACAAAAATATGAAATTAAACCACCACAAGAGAAACAGGCTTGTTTACCTGACATCAGGGTGGCTCAGCATTACGAAGGTGCTGCCTGCACTTGGGGGTAAGTGATGTTCTACAGACAAAGAAATCTCCAGAATTCTAAAGTTCCTTGGCAGAGTTCTTTTTGGAAGATGTCTAATACAGCCCAATTTTGTTTAAAAAAAAAGTGGCGCGTGACTAAGTACTGCCTCATATGTTGGGGCATTCTGGGAGAATTTTGCACTGAAACCATCTAGTCCTGGCTTTTTTGTTGTTGTTGTTAGGAGATTTTGATGACTGTTTCTATTTCCTTGGTGGGTATAGGTCTGTTTAAATTGACTGTTGCACGAGAGGAAGCAGTGTTCCTTTTTCTGACTGTAGTTAGTGGCCTGTTCACTTATATTCCACCTCTTCTGTTCTTTTTTATCTCTCTGTATTCTGTTCTTCATTTTCCCCCATCCAACCATTCTCTTTCTTTTTTCTTTATTAGCCCTTCTTTTAAGACAATGTCATGTCACATGGCCCCTGGTGGCATCAGACTTGGTATCATTTTGAATAGCGTAACCTGGCTCCCATGAATTCTGGGATTACATTCACATGCTAACCTCCAGGACATTTAAGGTGCAGATGGGGCCATTCACATTGTTCCTACTTAGCTATAGGAAGAAATTGTCTGTAAATCTCACATTCTCTTGGCACCTCACATTCAGGAGACATTTAGAAAGTAAATGCACATCATTATACTTCAAGATATCACCAGAAACCCCTTTTGATTGATTTTATTGAGCTATACATTTTTTCTCTGCTCCCCTTCCTGTCTCTTTTTTCACCTATAACCCTCTCCCAAGGTACCCATGCTCCCAATTTACTCAGGAGATTATGTCTTCTTCTACTTACCATGTAGATTAGATCCATGTATGTTTCTCTTACGGTCCTCATTGTTGTCTAGGTTCTCTAGGATTGTGAATTGTAAGCCAATGTTCTTTGCTTTATGTCTAAAAGCCACTTATAAGTGAATACATATGCTATTTGTCTCTCTGGGTCTGGGTTACCTCACTAAAAATAATGTTTTCTAGCTCCATCAGTTTGCCTGCAAATTTCAATGTCATTATTTTTCTCTGCTGTGTGTAAATGCACCAGATTTTCCTTATCCATTATTTGGTTGAGGGACATTTAGTTTGTTTCCATGTTCTGGATATGCAAACAATGCTGCTATGAACATAGTTGAACACATGACAGCCCCAGAAACCTCTTAAAAACTTCTAACTGTATATGTCTGTGAGATTGAGGACTTGTGTAATTCTCCATACCGCTGTCAGGCAGATAATTACAGGCACGTTGAAAGACCATTTAGTATGCTGTACTTTAGGAGCAAGAAGTCAACCTTACATGGGGGATCATGTTCTTTCATATTGGTCTGCATATGTTCCTGTCCATAGTGGGGATCCACATTCACATGTGGAGGTGGAAGAGTCATGCATTTGCTATTCACCTTCCTTACAGTGTTCCTATCAATCTAAGACTGTTCTGAATAATAGTCTATGAAAATCACTTAAGTGTTTCCCCAAATAAAGCAATTCTTCCCAAGAGACGCAATAACATTAAGAGTTTAATGTTCATCACAGATGATAAATGACTACATTTAGGATTTCATGGAGATGTGCACACTCTCTGCTCAGGAGGCCTGTGTGGCAGATTTGTTTCCTCCTGCTCCTGTGCAACAGTGAAGACTGAAAAAGGCATCTTTGCCAGTTCTGTTTGTGTCCTTGTCTCTACCATGCACAGTTTCACAGGCTGCTGCTTGTCAGGCTGAACGAGTTGCTGCATGAGCAGAAACTGTGGCTGCCCCTCTGTCTCACCAGACTCTTCAGTTCCCATTTTAATTCAGTTTTTAAAAAGAGAACCGAATGCAGACTGGCTATGAGAGCAGTTCTATCTGACACTATTGATGTTCCTTTCATATGAGTTGTATAGGAAAGCATTGTTTATACTGTTTGTCAGTGTGTATGTGGCATTGGGGACACTATTTATTAAAGTGTATAAATAGTTTTGGTGGGAATCCTGGTGGAAATGGAGAGATTGATCAGAGAATTGATCATTTGTTTAGAAGATACATGTCAGAGGAAGCGCTGTGGATCACTAAATGTATGAACTAGAAAGCATCATGGTGATGACAAGAAAAATGAGTGTAGATAGACTCAATGCACATGGAGGAACATAGGGGGAGATGGTGTCTGTTTAGCCTCACTGATAAGACTGGATGAAAAAGAGAAGAAAGATGAAAGGTAATAATATTTTGAATTATTTCAATTGTTGAATCTGATTTTGTTAAGTTTCTCTGAGTTAATCTCTACAAATATTGTACCATGCCATCAAGTCCACCATTTTTCCTGTAGTGCCCTTAAGGTTTTATGATTTTACTGAGCACTGGCAAATGATCAAATTTAGAGCAGTAATTTATTACTCCATACTGGTGGAGCCGTTGATTACAGCTGGTGGTGTACTTGTATAGGCATTGGCTGCCTTTTAAGTATTTCTACAAAGCAATATTTGTTTAAGAAAACCCTTTGGTTTCATTCACATCCACACACGTGCATGCATGCACACATGCACTCATACACATACACACATACACAATCATGTAAACGTAGGTCTTAGAGACTAACCATACAGAACATTTAGGCAATGAAACAGGATGTGTGTCATAAGTCTTGCTAACATAACCTTAGGAGAACTGACTCATTAAATTCAATCAGTGTAGAACAATTTGCTTCTAAGAAGGAAAGGCATTCATGAATATGTCAGGCCAAACAAAGTTAGAAATCATAAAACCCCGTTTCTTTTGCTGTTTCTCTAATGGCAAGGATTAATCTTTTTTATAGTAGAGGAAATTTACTGCAGTTGATGACAAAACAGTCAGTACCTGAGACTCAAACTTCGTTCATCAAGAAACAACTTTTTCTTCTCTTAAATCTATCTAAAAAAAAATCTCAAAAAAAAATATCTCTGAGAAAGATCTTTCACAAACTCCACACCTCTGTATGCCTGAGGTCAAATTAAGAAACCACCGATAATTATTGGCCCATAAAGAAAATTGGGCCTGAAAAAAAGGTAAAGGTAATATTGTCGAGATTCCGATGCTAAGGGGTTAAGGAAATAACTCAATTGTAGAGTGCTTGCCTAGAGTATATGAGGCCCCGAGTGCAACCCCTAATGGCCAGAAGAGTGCAGCATGTGGATTTTGAATACACAGAGTTAAAGGAATCACACAAAGAAGGGGCACCAAGTTGTGACCTTGGTCATAATCTGCTATGACATGCATCCACAGCTCTGTATTTCTTATTTGTCTCTATGAAATGGATGAACATATTCAAAAGTGAGAACTTTAAGTTTTAATTCTTATCCTGGACAGAAGGATACAGATTTAGTGATTTCTCAAAGGAGAGATAATGAGAAGATGGAGATTATACATTTTCTAATTATCAAAAACACCACAAGGTTTTAAGTCCTTTTGCTTCTTGGGAGAGTGTTCTGCATTCAGACATGTCCCTATTGGTTTGGGATGCTGCATAAAGCTCTCCATCTTTGGAATAACACTGAAATCGATTCAGATTCAAAATACTGCATAACCCAAAGAGCAGAGGAGTTCTAAATTCCCGTCATCCGGAAAGACAGATGTTCAACTTGTTTGTTTATCTTTTGTTCAGTTGAAGTGTGAACCACTTAATCTTATTGACTAGATATATTCAGAACAGTTTCCACTCAGCATAACTGGGGATCATTTTGAGAAACCAGTCTAGATGAAACACTTACACAGACTGATGATTCTGTTCAATAGTTCAGGTGTTATAAGCCATTTGCTAATTGTTCATACTAATAGATATTTGTAGTATTTACTTTGTTATACAGAAATATATAATCAACTTTTGCTTAAATAATAACAACTGAACACCCTAAACTAAGAGTGTTTTGTTGTAATTGTGATTCATTTGTTTTATTATTATTGTAAGTTAGTTGAAACTGTTCTCAACAAAAAAGACACATTGTTTTATAGTCCATTTTTATTAACAGTATCAAATATGGGAAGAAAAAACAAACAAAAACAGGGATTTAGAGTAATCTATAATCTTCAATGTCCCTTTCACCATCCTTGTTTATCTTTTTGAAACTGTTAAAAATAGTTGACAAAAAACGTATTATTAAGATGGTATAGTCCACAAGCTAAGTGATTCTTCAGAAGCAAGGTTTTCTTTCCTTAAATGCACCTAAAGATCTCAGAAAATTGTCTCTCACAAACTCCATATCACTGTAGGTGGCTGAATAAGATTGGGGATTCTGTTTTCAGAAAATAAATTTGGAAACATTAAAAAGGTGCAGTCAAAGGGATGTCAACTTCCAGCAAATGAGCAATGTAAGTGTTTACAGGTATCATCAAAACTGCTGGCTACTATGTGATATCAGGGTCATATATCTGAGTGTGTATATAACCCAGTGTGCTAGCATAGTTGTTTTCAGCTAAACAGGTAAGGTTCACACATCAATGTACATCCTGGTTACCAAGAAAACTAGAGCTTTCACTAAAGGTTGTGCATCAGTGATTTGTGGAGTCAGTAACCTCTTGACTGTTGCATGAGAGGAAGCAGTGTTCTTTTTTTCTGACTGTAATTAGTAGCTTGTTCACTTATATTTCACCTCTTCTGTTCTTTTTTATCTTTCTGTTCTTCATTCCTTCCCCTCATACAACCATTCGCTTCCTTCCTTGTTTATTCTGCCTTTCTTTTAAGACAATGTCATATTACATGGCTCCTGGTGGTATCAGACTTGGTATCATTTTGACTAGCGTTACCTGGCTCCCATGAATTCTGTGATTACGTTCACATGCTAAGCTCCAGGTCATTTGAGAAGCCATTCCCACAAAGGGCAGTGGATTAGAGTTAATTCATTAGAGTGGTGGGGCAGAGCAGACTGCTTATCTGTGCTGCAAACACATTGAGTTTAAACTCTGTGAGGGATCACTGAAAGGTGGTGCTTTCAATAAAATTAGATCTGCTATTGTGTGTTTCAGAACAAGACAGGAATCAAAACAGGTCAACACACACAAGATAGTGTCCAAAAATAAAATCTCCATGAGGTATAGGATGAAGAACATCAACGAATGAAATCAGAAGGATGAGACAAATCAGAACATGGAAGAATGGAGGGAAGGAATATCACTACTGCATGGGAGTGTGGGAAGGAGCAGAGGAACACTCTGGCACAACGTGCAGTGATTGGTTCCAGCCCCTAGCTAAGGAATTTCAGAGCAAGGAAAATTGGAAATGCCAAGAGTGAAGATGCCACAAACCAAAAGCAGATGAATTCATTGGAACAGCCCAGCAAATACTCTCCTGTCCCCAAAATTAAGATAACTTACTGTAAAACTGAAGTAAACAGAGGGAATCAAGTACTTCATTTCTGTTCTTTGCTTGACGAAGGAGCTCTAGGTTCTTCTACGGTGCCCAACTTTATAACATGCTAAATCCCATAAATTAATTAACTTGCTCTGAGTAGTTGAAGAGCAATAATTAAACCCTAATGTCTTTCCTGTTGGGAAATACAATAATAGAGCGAAGGGGACTGCTTACTCTTTTCCTTACTTGCACCCTGGGAAATAAAACAAAACTGCACTCCACAGCCAGTATGTATTCTGACAGAGCTTTTTCAGGAACTGTTAAGCATGAAAGTTATTCTAGATTCTGGTGTTTAAAAATGTCATTTCAATAATTGGGAAAATACATATATATATGATCAGAGCTAACCAAAAATTCTCAGTATTTTAGGATTGGGTCCCTCTCAGTGATAACAGATGGTTTCTGTCTATTTAAAAATGTTAGACTACTGTATTTTTTTTATAAAAAGTCTAATGAATAATTTCAAAATTGCTTTAATGTTTCAAAGAAATTATTTCTTTATTATTATTAGTAGTAGTAGTATTAGTAGTACTACTACTAGTAGTAGTAGTAATAGTAATATTCAGAACTGCCCATCTCCCTTCTTGGACACTGTTATGGCACTGAAATGAGCTCTAAGGGGACCAAGAGTATTCTATTAATATCATGAGAGAAAGAGAGAGAGAAAGAGAGAGAGAGAGAGAGAGAGAGAGAGAGAGAAAGAAAGAGAGAGAAAAAGAAGAAGAAGAAGAAGAAGAAGAAGAAGAAGAAGAAGAAGAAGAAGAAGAAGAAGAAGAAGAAGAAGAAGAAGAAGAAGAAGAAGAAGAAGATGATGATTCTGGAAGGGTTTAGGTGCAGAAACTGGAATATGTTTCTGTTATAAGTCAAAAAGTCAAGCACTGGGCATAGACACAGACAATGGAGAAGGCACAGAAATGGATTCCACTCTGGACATGCCAAAAGAACTCAGCCCTGTAGAATCCTTGATTTCAGCAACATGAAGGTACCTTTCAGACCTCTGTGCTCCAGACATGTAGGGAAAACAAACACATATTATTTTAAACTACCAAGGCTCACAGACCTGCTTCTCACACACCCAGAACCAGTCTACCCTGCACAATACTCACCCGTGCTGCAAAGATACCTCCTCAGAGGCCATTTCCATAGATAAAAGGTAGTTTAGAGAAAAGATCCACACACTGAACCGATTCCAGGTTTTCAACTGCATTTCTGGAAGGCATAAGCCAGTAAAACTAGGTATGTCATGTTATGGGAGGGATAGAGTGGGAGAGAAATGAAAGAGATACCTTGATAGAGGGGGCGATTATGGGATTAGGGAGAATGCTGATGCTAAGGAAATTCTCAGAAACCAAGAAGAAGGAGCCCAGCAGAGACTACTAGGAAGAGTGGAGAGGGTGCCTGAACTGGCCTTGCCCTGTAATCAGATTGCTGACTACCCTGTCATCATAGAACCTTCATTGAGTTACTGATGGAAGCAGATGCAGAGATCCACAGCCATTTCCCAGGCCAAGCTCCTGGAGGCCAGCTGAAGAGAGGGAGCAGAGATTATATAACAAGGGAGTTCAAGAGCATGGTGGGGAAATCCACAGACACAGTTAACTCATAGGAGCTCACTGACTCTACACCTACTGCTAGGGAGCCTACAGGGGACCAAACTAGGCCCTCCGCATGTGGACAACAGCTGTGTAGCCTGGACTGTTTGTGGGACCTCTAGCAGTGGAACCAAAATCTATCCATGTTGCATGAACCAGCTTTTTGGAGTCTATTCCTTATGGTGTGATGCCTTACTCAGCCTTGATGCAGAGGGGAGGGTCTTGGTCCCGCCTCATCTGAATGTGCCAGGCTTTCTTGATTCACAATGGGAGGCCTTACTTTTTTGAGGAGTGAATGGAAGGTGGACTGGGGAGAGGTGGCGGGGTGAGGTGGGGGGGAGAAGAGGGAAGTGGTTAATATGCAAAATGAATAAAAAACTAAAAACAAAATAAAAAATAAAGCCAAATTTGAAACTAATGACGGAAAGTAATTTCTAGCCAAGCATTTAATTTTATATGTTCACAGAAAAATGATATTTCAGATATGGAAAAACAAACAACAAACAAACAAACACCACAGTACTTTATCTGTACTCTCATTTTTCACAGACAAACTATGAGATTGCAGAAGACAGCAAAATCAGGAGACAAATAGAGCATATGCCAGTGTTGGGGAAGAGCTGTTCCCATGTAAGACGGCATTCAGCCAGTGTGTGAAGAAGGGTATGGGACTTCAGGAAGCATTCCTCCATGAATAAGGTGACCAAATATGAACATTAATATTTAAATATTAATATTAATATTTAAGAGTGACTAGTAAAAACATTTGTGCATTAGATACAAACAAATAAGTAGAAAATAATAAATTAAAGTTTGCTGTATTAGTTTGAGTCTGATGATCAGATACAATTCAGTTATATACTGTAGAATTAACTGATCTAAGTTACCTGTGTATCCATATGCAACTGTGGGATTGAGGGGGAAGAGTAGTAAAACCTATGTCAACATTTTAGGATGTAACTTTTGATCAGAATTAAGAGGTGTACAAAAGAAATATGATTTCATTATTCAGAAATTTTGGAGATCTATATAAAAGATTCAATTCAATTTAAAAGGGTATTTATTTTTCTACCTATCTTCATCTAGATAAATAAATTAAAATGATTCTATGAATTCAGAGAGCAGGAGTTAAATAGGAGAGAATGGAGGGAGAAAATGAGGGAGAATTTATGTTTGTGTGTATGTGTGTGTGTTTGTTTGTGAGTGTGCACAAATTATAAGAAGTACAGGGAGGAACCAGGAAGCTGCTTCCTATTTACTAGGTGACCTTGGGAATGAACAAACATTGTAAGTTATATAGCTGATATTTTAGAGAAAAAGTAATAACCAAGAAGTAAAACATTTTCTATACGAAAGTGAAATAGTTTTGTGAGAATATCAAACCTCCTGAAGCTTATGTCCGATAAATCATTATTAAATCTGAAAAAGATAAAACAAAGTCTAAGTTGAATAAACTATTTCCTTCCTAAGTTTCCAAAGTAAAATTAGATGAGATAAAGGAATTATAGACAAGAAAACATACAGTTAAACAGATAAAAGATAACTAAGATATATGCAAAAATTGATGGAGGAGGGTTAACTGTCTGAGTTACTTTCATTGGTTAATAAAGAAACTGCATTGGCTTTTGAAAGGACAGCAGCTTAGATAGATGGAGTAGACAGAACAGAATGCTGGGAAGAAGACAATGAGGTAGTCGCCATGACTCTCCTCTCCGAGACAGCTGCAAGTTAAAATCCTCCTGGTAAGCCACCACCTCGTGGTGCTACACAGATTATTAAAAATGGGTCAGATCAAGATATGAGAGTTAGCCAGTAACTAACTCTCTAGAGATAATGGGCCAGGCAATGTTAGTTTTCATGTAATTATTTCAGGGGTAAAGCTAGCCGGGAGGCGGGCGGTGGGAAGCAGCCCACCGCTCCTTCTACAAAAAATCCATTCACCCAATTAAATTATAATCAAAACTGAAAATAATAAGTAAAATTAAAGTGTTCTATACCTGGAATCAATTATGTCACCACCTCAATTATGCTTTATTTATTTTTGTCTTAACAAATTCACACACACACACACACAAAAAAACAACCAGCATCACCTGGGTCTTCTATTCCAAAAGATAAACAACATTGTAGCACTCATGACAAAGAACTTAAACAGAATACAAAGTTTCAAAAAACTATCAGTTAATATAATTTCCTAAACAAGCCAAAGCAATGGAGCACTACAATCAAATTTATTTTGATGAAATTTGATGATTTTTTCATATACATATATACATAGGAGAGAAAACTTTAGAAAGCTTGTAGAAAGAGAAAGGATATGAAAGTTTATTTGAAGTGAAAAAGGATTTACAAGAATTAAGAATAGTCGACTACAAAGAAGTGCTGGGGTGCAGAAGGGGCCTTAGCTGGTATATGAGAAGAGATGAATGCTGACCTATCCATCAGGAGCACACTATTCTGCCCAGAATTGTTTTACTGTGGGCCTGGGAGAGAACAGTAATTGACTCCTCAACTCTGCCCTTCCCCATAATTCTCTGAAGACATTTTCGCATGACCTCATCAAAGCCATAGAAATTTGACACAAAACCTCTTAAGTATTTTAAAAGGTAATTTCCAAACTAAACTCTTTTTTATTCTCTGTGGAAAGGGATGCCATTGTCCTTTCCGAGCATGTGGTCAGTTGTCTCTTCATCAGCAAGTGCTCCTGACCCAGAGCCTTTAATCTGCCTCTGTGGTCTTTAAATGTCCATATGTAATTGCTGTGTTTGACATTAATTCTGTAATTTAACTGCATTCATGGACTGTTGGAAAAGAATCCAATTTATTTATCCCTTTCTTCATTTTCCCAAATACATAACAACAATTTTCAATGCAAATCATATTTTTGTGCTTGTCCTTTTTAACATTTAAATTTCATTATTATTAGTTAATGACATTCATCTAAAAAGTTCAACTGTTATGAATTTAAGAGTCATACTTTATTATACATTTTATTCATCTTATGCGCGCGCACACACACACACACACAAATGAGCTTGAGGCAGTAAAAAAAAAAAACCTTGCAGAATTCAGTTGTCTTGCATTGTGTTAGTCTCAGGAATTCAGCTCAGCTTCTCATGCTTGGAGGCATGGCCTTTACCACTGAGACATCTCAGAATTTCAAAAATCGCTGTTTTTAGAAATTGAAACTGAACATAGCAGACATAAAGTTTATGTATTATTTAGAAAATATAATAATCAGAAAATTCATAAGCCTCTTGTAGATGTAAATTGCTTTTTAGTGTTGGTTATAGTATTTTTACTCCCTTAGAAAATAATTTAGATATTAGAACCATTGAATATGTTTAACTTGGGGTTGAGAGAAATATTAGTGTTGACCATGTTCTCGATTATCTCGACATAAATTTTATTGTAAGTCCAATGTTTGATTAATTTTTTTCATGATTTGAAATTTCAACCATATTAAAGTTAATTTATCAACTAATCTGTAAATCAAACATTAAATTTTGCATCAAAGAAACATTTGTAAATTCCTGTAATATAATATAGTTACTTTCATTTTGGTTTTTTCATTTTGAGCAACACTGTCTGCCTTTGATAATACCTCAGATAATTCTTACTCTCTATTTTTATTGTTAAACTATCTTTACCTTGTCATCTTCTTGAGTCTACTACAAATGACAGTCTCTGTCATGGTAATTTAGTTTGATTTGTATTTTAAGACACTTTCCTCTCCTCAGTCGTCTTAGTACATTTTGTAAATAGGAGTGGACTACTCTAGCTTTTGAAAACAATAATTTGTTTTAAGATTTATTTTCATAGTATTGAAAACATGTAAGTGATAGGAAACTGATTTCCATAACTACATCTGCATTGAGGTATGACCATTTCAACTAAATAACAGAGGGTATTAAGAGCGTAGTCAGTAATAAGCAAGGACCTTATCGCTTTGCAGGACATAAAGTCACCTCTCTGTGACGTTCAGGGATTTCAATATTCCTGAACTATTTGAAATGTTGACCCACAGATTCTACTTCCATGACTCCCAAGTACAGACTATAACAGTATAATCTTAAAATAGGCAATTAATAAACTTTTTCCATAAAATAAATTTGTTTTCCATAGAAAATGAGCTTCTATTAGTGTTTTCCCAGATAGTATAAGAATGTTGTTCATTATCAGAAGTCATTCTGGGATATTCTGGGAAGGAGAGTGGAGCTAAAGATGGAAGAACAATGTGTTTGGACATATGGTTCTTCGGTAGGATTGGGTAGTGATAATTATCTCTGCTTATTTCTCTTTCAACAGTCTCTTTGAACAATTTAGCCATTCTCCGTGACCTCATGGCCAGAGATCATGGCCCTCGGTCTTAGGAACACTGAAGGCAAACAAGAAAAATTGCTCAGAGCCATGTTATTTTTGAACTGCAAAATGGCTTTCACAGTTAAAAATAGAATCCTGAATACATGTGTCAACACTGACATGAATGAAAACACTGACTCTTTTTTTTCAGACTCCACACCCCTGCTTGAAAGCACAATGCAGGCACTAAAGGTTGGGGAATTGTCCCAGAGTTAGGACGGAATATCTAGGCATTTCCTCTTATATAGTTATTTTTGTTTAAAAATAGAATCTCCAAAATTCTTACAAAAAATTTATTTAGCAGTACATGAATCCATGCTATGTGTGATTATATTCAAATATAAATCTAATTTAGTATCCAAAGATAATAAGTGAAATTTCTGTGAACTTCTGTCCTTAGCATGCACGAAATACACAAAAACAAATGAAGGCAATAAAGGGTTTGTGAAAAACATGGATGTCAATTCCAATATTATTTTCCGCTGATAATATTTCATTCGTTAATTTAAGTACATGGTAAGTATGCAAAAACCATGTTTCCATTAAAATTTTTAAAAGTTATGTCTTTAAAATAATCTGGGATAGATGAACTTGGTTTTAAATGGTAAAGTAGGTTACCTCAGGCACCTGATGATATCTTTGGTCCTTTTCTTTAGCTATAAATGCTATTTCAAACGAAATCAGAATGAAAATCAAGATAGAAGCTCCACTATGAAGTCACTGTCAGATAATTGCACTAGTATTTGAGAACCTCATTTTTTCTTATTTTTAAATCCTGCATATTGTATCTAACTATAATAAAACAACATTGCAGAGAAGACTCAAGCTGATTAGGACTCTTCTGGAGTTCCCCATGGTATGCTAATTCACAAAAGGAGCTCTAAAACTTGGTTATTTTTTCCAGTAAGGTGTGTACTATGTTGTTCACTAGTCATTTATTATAATATGGGTTCTTGTGATCATATCGTATAAAAAGGAGCTCGGTTTAGCAAGAAGTCACATAAGAGAACCTAAATTTACTATGTCTATGTGTGAAATTTATGAATCCATTGGTTTACATGTTTTAAACTATCAAAATGATATTTTAAAGAAATAATAAAGTCATTATATAACCACACTGTAAATTTTATATGTAATTAATTTTGTTCTTCAAAATAATCACCTTTAAGCCCCATGATATGTCTCAGAAGGTACAGATGGTTGGCATGCAGGCCTAGTTACCTGACCTAGATCCTCAATGCCTGGAAAAAGAGGGAGAGAGATAATGAACTGCACAAAGTTGAATGCCTACATTCACATCCACACCATTTCATTCATATCCCTCCTCTCAACATCATGTACAACACACACACACCACCACCACCACCACCACCACCACCACCACCACCACTAGGAAAGTTATATTTCTGATAATTGGTGTTTTTAATAATAGTCTAGAGCAAACTTTATGGATTCCCTGAATACAATACATGGAATGTATATCACAAAGAGCTAACTCAATCACTAGATCCACTATCTCATTTGACAAGCAGTGGTTCTTAACTTGACCTGATGTGAAGAAAATACTGTGTTTTTTTTTGTCTCTAAGGTCCCTTCCCATTCTACTTAAAAGTTCCCATGTTCATTTGTGACTTCTCAGTAGTTTTTCTTTCCAAAACTGTAAGTATTATATTCATTGTGCCACTCATGTGACATGGGAACTCGTCCGCCTTCCCAAGTATCTGTTTCTGTGAGTGAATTACATCCTACACTGGATTTTAATCTTTCAGAAATCAACTGATTGATTAGATATCCACTATGAGACACATATCAAGGCACATTAAAACAGTGCGATCAAAACTCCTTACTAACTACAAGTGGCGTAGACAAATATATTTAACTTGATACTATAAAATAATCCCAGGATATATCTGTAATTTCACCATTGGAAATCCTCAACATGCCCCAGTTAACAACTGCAAGGCAGAAAAGTACGCAAAATTTAGAGAGAGGTAAAAAATTTGCTGTTTTTGGTGCTGTTAAGTTTTGTGTTTTACTTTTTATTAAAAAAAAAATTCTCCTAGGTCATTTACTTACTTTCTGACTCCATGAGTCTACTGCAGCCTCTATCAGAAAACTGTGATAATTTTTCTATGTGCCCCTGCATCAGGCAACTCAGTGTCAGCAGGGAGAGAACAGTCTTCTCTGGCATGTCTGGAAGTTTGCAAACTCAGCACAGCCTGTAAACTCCCATCCTCAGTATCCAGTGTGAACCTCATTTAATTAACAAGTCCTTTCTGAATCCTAGAGAAACACAGGGTTCATAATTTCTCCCACATAATTCCAAGGTAGTCCATTAATAATTCTTATTTTGTTATTTTCTTGCTTTACAGTTGCATGCTTTCAGAGTAGGCTTTTGGGCTGAACAGTTATTTGCTTTTCTATGAGTACATATGATCCACAGCAACTGTGGAAATAACATCTATTTGCATAGCTCTTCTAGCAGAGGGATGAAAAATGGTATCCATTATAAAATTTTAATATAAGTAGTGGTGAAAAAAACCATGTCAGTCTCACTAAAATAAATTATAGACTAAATAGGGCTTGGACAAGAAAGCACCTAAAGTCACACATCATAAACTGTGTGATTTGGATCATGTGACCTTATAATTTATCTTTCAATCAGGAACCTTTTTATTGAGAAAACAAGCCATACATAATAATTCTGGTCAACAGGTAATGGATAGAGAACCTCTTCATGTAGTCACCCTATATTGGGATAAAAAACTATATGCTTTGATCCAAAAAATTTAAAAAAAGGCTAATGCAATTTTCATCCAGATCTTTTTCTAAATACACTGTTACAAATAAAGCCCCATAAAAGAGCATTTTGCTTTTAGTAATAACCAGCCAATAATTTTCACAATAATATCACAAATTAATTAAAAGTAAAACAAAACAAAGAAAAAAACCAAAAATGAGTTCATGTACACAGACACACATATACACAGACATACACACAGACACACACACAGATGCACACAGACACACAGACACACACAGAGACACATTCACAGACACACACATACACACACACATGTAGTGTGGGAGATCCTTCTGTCTATATGTTTCTTTTATTAATTAATGAATAAAGAAACTGCTTTGAACCTATAGCAAGGCAGGAATTAGGTAGGCAGGGAAAGCTAGACTGAATGCTGGGAAAAAAAAGGGTGGAGTCAAGGAGAGGCCATGGATCCTTCACCTGAGAAAGATGCTAGGAACATTACCTGGTAAGCCACTCCACATGGCGATACACAGATTAATAGAGATAGGTTAATTTAGGGTATGAATTAGCCAGAAATACGCTTAAGCTTTTGGCCAAACAATATTGCAAATAATATAGTTTCTGTATAATTATTTTGGGTCTAAGCTAGCCGGTTGGCTGGGAAGCAACAAGCAGCTTCTTACAACACACAAACACACACACACACACACACACACACACACACACACTTTTAATACCCAAACAAATATGCTAATTTGAATGGGTACTCATACACAGTGAATCATATTCTAATACATTTACTTTTTCATTTAATTTGCTTAGTAGATTCTGGCATGTTATATCTTGGGAGGGGGACAACATTACTGTTCTTTGCCTTTCTAAGAATTCCAGAGCAATAGTGCAGAAGAAGAGCCAACAGTGTCACTTAGAGAAACACATAATTTGAACTGGGCGGTGGTGGTGCTGGCCTTTAGTCCCAGCACCCAGGAGGCAGGGGCAGGAGGATGTCTGTGAGTTCAAGGCCAGGCTGGTCTACAAGAACTAGTTCCAAGATAGGCTCCAAAGCTACAGAGAGAATCCTTGCCTTAAGAAAAACATAAATAAATAAATAAATAAATAAATAAATAAATAAATAAATCAGAAGAAGAAGAAGGAGGAGGAGGAAGAGGAGGAGGAGGAGGAGGAGGGAGGAGGAGGAGGAGGAAGAAGAAGAAGAAGAAGAAGAAGAAGAAGAAGAAGAAGAAGAAGAAGAAGAAGAAGAAGAAGAAGAAGAAGAAGAAGAAGAATGAACACATTATTGAAGTAAAGGGTGTTTATAGATGAGCTTAATGGTCACTATACTCCTCATGGATTACATCAGAAAAAAAATGTTGTCCATCTCCACTTCTCACTATCCATCAGTAATCCTCTATTTCCCATGCAGGAAGCTACCATTGTATAGGGAAGACTCAGACATATTTCTAACCTTATGCTCTCTAGGAATATATGTCTTTGCATAGTGGCCCTCTTGACCCAGATGGTATAACAGCTACAGACTGTACCGTCATATTTAAAATAGAGCTAACTTACTTTCTTGTTTTAGTTAATAAAACCTTTAATTGAGATTGGTTTGACCTTCTCCCGTTTATTTGAGAAGCTCTTCCTAGGTACAACCTGTAGTAGCCGGTGCACTTGTCATCTAAATTCTTAATGTGTCAAGACTAAAATCAGAAACTTTAATTAAACAAAAATTAAACATTTTATTTTTGGAAATTTTTACATTCATCATAAGTATACACACTAAGTGTACACCATAATTTAACAAGTGAGTGAATGGCAGATGGTGGCTCTCTAGTTGCTCACTGCCAGAGAGGTTATTTACGGACATAGCATAATAAGGATAGAGTGGTCCATGTGGTAGGCATGGGAGGAGGAAACATCACCATGAAGTCCTACTAGTTTAGTATAGATACAGATGGCTACATATAGAAATATTGACATATATGTGTATATGCATAGTTACTACACACACATTCTTTTCTTTATGTTTTAACAGAGGATTTAGGAGCAATTTTACTCCCACAGCAATGTGGACATTCAGCTTAAAATTGTCTTTTTCTAATATTGTTGTCAGATGAAAACTAGCAACATTTCAGACCACTGAAAATTTTAAGGATCATGAAAAAATAAAGTATGAAACTTGAAAATTTTAGAATATTATTACCTAAAGTAGTACAAAAACAACAACAACAAAAACTCACCATCTTGACAGGAATTAAACAATCAATCCCAGAACCTTAATGAAAAGCACACAGGGACAAATGCTGCAAAAATATGTTCCTTAAAACAAACGAAGGAAGGTTGGAATATTAGAAAATAAACCCAAGCAAAATCATTCTCCCACAAAAATGATAAATATCTGAATAAATGAAGAAAAACAAATATTTATTCCATGTAGACAACCTTTAAATATTTCACAGATGTGCTCTACCCATTAATAGGAATATATTCCTTAGATGATGGCTGTGCATAGCAGCTTCCTTTTTAGAGAGCACAGGCTAGAATGTCCAAGAGTTTTTAAGTGGACATTCCTGGCCAGCACCCCAGGCAAATGATCAATACCTGAGGCAAATAGCTGAAGAAATAAATGTCTTTGATACAATGTGTGTGTTCACCTTCCTTCAAATAAATAATCACATTCTAGTCAGTTAGAAAATATCAGACAGATCCCAATGTGGCTGCATTCTATAAAGAGACCAAAAGAGGTCAAGCCTTCTTCACAGGGTTCAAGAATTCCCCAAAGCACAGAAAGTGGAAAGTCGGGGTTGGAGAGATGGTTCAGCAGTAAGAGCTCTTGCTGAACTTTAAACAAACAAACAACAAAACAAATAAAACAAAGAAATAGGCAGAAAACACCAAGATTTTTCTTTTCTTTCTTTCTTTTTTTTTTCTTGAGCATCCACATTATGTTGGGAATCCAATGCCCTCAATTCAGTGTGCTCATTTGACCTCTGCTGCTCCCACATACAAGTAAACATATGAACATATACTCACAGACACAGACACATAACTAAAAATAAAATATATATTTTATTTATTATGGTTTTAGGAAAAATAGCTTGGAAAACTGGCATACAAGAAGAAAGGTCTAAGAAAATAATTAAAATAATGTATCCCGAATGGTTTTATATAATTTTAAAAAGCTGAGACACTATGAATACTATATCGTCATTATTTAACAGTAAAAATAATTCTTGTTTCATTAGAACAAATAAGGTACTCAAATTTAAATGTTAATAATAAATGAAGTTTAATGTGAGGTCCATGGACATTCCTTTATCATCTCCACTATCTCTCTATTATGCAGCAAATGTTTTTTTAAGCAATTATTGTCTGACACTCAATTATAGAAAAAAACCTCAATGTGTAAATAGCAAAAAAAGTAGGAAAATGTAGAGATCAATCAAAATAAATTGCATTTATTGCCTTAGTACACAATCTACAGGGGAGCTCGCTTTGCATGTAAAAAATGTTTCCGTGAAACTCTCAGTGTTACGTACAATATCCCATTTCTCTTCACTTTGCAACTCTGAACTGAAGAATGATTTTCTTCAAAACTGTATAGCTCAGGAAAAGCCCCATACTGAGAATTCACCATGCGTTGAGGCTCACAGTCGTCACCATCAACAGTAAAAGAGCTCTTTTACAGGAGATCCTTCTACTCCCTTAACTAGCCTGGGGTGCTCACCTCCACTTTTTTTCTTCTCATTCCCATTACTTAGCCTCTTTAATGCTATTATGTTAAATGTTATATACTCCATTTCCTGAACACCACATTATCATTTTTGTCTGTCTATGTTTATGCATTTTTCATCTTACTTCCTGAACAACAAAAAAAATGGGGTATTTTTCAAAGAATCTTCTAGGTGACCATTATGATGAGATCTAGGAGGCTTGCACCCAAATATTCACAGCTGTGGATCAGTTATAATGGCTACCGAGAGCCTTCATATCTGTTTGAGTTATGGTGTTTTGAATTTCCCTTTGAGCTTGACTGATTTTTAAGGATAATAGAAGAAACAGCCTTCTCACGATCAGATCAGTTTCCACCGTAGCAATGCTTCCTTGAGGATATGGCACACAATATTGCAGAGTGTCCTCATATGATGGCTCCTGAGGGAACCGTTTTTATATTCTTAACGTCAGAAAGTGGGAGGATGAGAGATGGGAATGCATGCTCACATCCTTACCTTATTTAGAAAAAGACTCAGAACTTATTCTCTATAACCTAAACTTGACTCCACTTGGAACTGGAAACTTAGGTAATATTTTGAGAAATATAAAAGTGACTTTTAAAAAAAATCTAATAAGAATCTGTTGTGTCCTCTTGACTTCAGAAAATAGAAATAAATAAAATACACACTATGAAAGAAAAAAATGAAAAAAATCACTTAACAATATTCAAAAAGCCAGTATAAAACCTGCATTACCATGAAAACATGTGGGAGTTAAACTAATGGCAATAAGAAGGATGGAATTTATGGCATACCTCGCATGTTGCTTGTATGTAAAAAAAGTTTTATTTATTATTATGGTTGGTATTTAACTGAAAACTTTGACTTGAGTTACACCTTTATGGATTGGATCTTCATATATCTTTATGTAGATTTACTTTTAAAAAACTTGTTTTCAGGACAACTGTAGGAAATATGCTATAGACATAGCAAAAACAATGGCGCTTCTTATATCAAGATTTAGATTTAGAGACATATGGCAGACACGTGAATGAGGTTGTCTGTATCTATGTTATAAAACAAGAGTACGAGATAGAAAGCATCAAATGAGACAGGAAAAATAATAAAACATTTGTAATGTGAATATTAAACATGGAGATATATTAAAATTATATATTATTTAAGGACTTAAATAAATGCATGGCATGACTAGCTGTTACATACTTTTCTTTCTCCAATGAATCAGGTAAAAAAAAGGTATGAGAGAACTTTAATAACATAATTTAGGAGATACTAACCATATGTATAGGAATTCTTTGCCTTACAGACACTGAATACATTGGGGTGGGGAGATAGGGAGGTAGCTCAGCTGCTAACAACACTGGCTGCTCTTCGAGAGGACATAGATTTTGTTATCAGTAGCAATATGACAGTTCAAAATCACTTGTGACTCCAATTCAAGGAGTCTTTCATCTCTACAAGTACCCAGCATGTACATGATATATATACATAAGCGCATGAAAGCAAACATACTCACATAAAATAAAACTCAATAAGCCTTAAAAATATAATGATCACATCATCTTTGAAATGGTCACTGAAGTACTTTTCCTTTCTGCCATAATTTGTCTGATCCCAAATTGCACAAGGAGAAACTATAGAGTCTAGTAAAACTCTAATATAAAGAATAAAAAGATAAATTAATTAAACAGTTGTGTACTTTTTAAAAAGCTCACTAGAAATTGGGAAGACTATAAAAGTTAGTTTGAAATAAAAATGAAACCATTGCTTCTGAAAATTTAAGTATCTTATAAAATAAAAATCCAGACATAGTAAAAATGAAAATGTAATATATGGATAAATTTGATATAAGATAGAAATTCAAGGTCTAAGCACAATAGAAATGGCCTCCCTTATTTCACTGCAGTTGGGGGTTAGTCAGGAAAATTGTCCATCAAAGCATTTTTACTGTACTTTGAATAAAAGCTATCACTCAAATGTTCATGCATTTGAATACCTGTTCCCAAATTCATGGTACTGCCTGGGAGATTAATGGAAACTTTAGGATTAGAACCTTTGCTGGAGGAAGTACATTGCTGTGACTATGGCTTGGGTTTTCATAGCCGGTTTCTACTGCTAGTTTTCTCTGATTGCGTTGTGTCTCTGGTGTGCGTTCTCTTAGCTTCCCACTCTACCTTCCTACCACTGTGTTTTCTTGCTCACTATGGACATCTAGGGGTCTGGAGCTGTACAAAATAAACTCCCCTTTAAGTTACCTTTGGGCACACTGTTTTCATCACCATTAACATGAAGTAAAGAACAATCTTCGAGCTCTATCTTCATGCTCAGTGGTCCCAGGAATTATCCCATCTACTTCACACTAAGTCCTGGTTTCTGTGAGATCGCTCTTATCTGCACGGAACGGAGAGTTGACAGAGCCAGGAAGACTACTGTGGCATTATTAACTCACCCTCAACTCAAGGATTCTGAGCGTGACCACACAGTGAAGACGGGTCCATGCACCAATGACTTTCTCTCTGTATTCTCCAGCTCTGCTTCACTGTACAGGCAAGTGAATGGACAATCGCCTAATAAGGATACCTGAATCTTCTGGGTTGAGAATCCAGGTCAATGAGTGCTCAGAGATTCAGAGAAGATGAGAAAGGAGGGAAAGTCACATTAACTACGGCTTCAGGATACACCTCACCAGTGGGAGCTGGTGCTTGCTTTGCTACTGACCTTCAGCAAGTTTCCCAGCAACAGCCATTAGCAAGAACCTTGAGGGAAATGTGACCACACAGAGTGAACTTAATGTGAAAAACAAGCAGTTCTTAGTCAGAGAGACTAACAGATGTTACCACACTGTGTCTGGATTTTCTTTCATTCTAACCCCACGTTGGAATGCCAAAACGTTGTTTGGTTCTTACTCTTTACTCTTTTGGGGTTCTGCCACCCATGAAGTCTTATTCTTTCTTATAAATGTCAGGTCTTAAAGATCTCTAGGATCTCGAATAATAGGCTCAAAGATCTTTAATTATGGCTAGAATCCATAGCCATCATAGAATCCTTGATCCTATTATTCGAGATCCTAGAGAAGCTAAAAAAAAAAAAAAGGTGAACCTGAAGAAAATCATGTACTTATCCTCCTGGAGATTGGAAATAGACAAGTGTCCCAGATAACCTCGGGTGCATGGGGGGTGGGGTGGGTGGGATGGTTGTTGGAAGGGGAGAGGGTTAGAGAGAAGGGAGTAGGGGAGGAATGGGGAAAACTCGGGGGATTGAGTTGGGGGGAGGGAGGAAGGATGGATATGGGATCAGGGAAGAATATATCTCAACTAAGGGAGTCATTTTAGGGTTACAGGAGACTTGATTATAAATGGGATCCCAGGTCCAAGAAGAGATCCCCAGATTGTTCTCTGGACAGAGGAGAGTGTGCCTGAACCGGCCTTGGCCTATAACCATACTGATGAATATTTTGCTTATCACCATAGATCCTTCATCCGATGATGGATGGTGATACAGACGGAGACCCACATTGGAGCACCGGACTGAGCCCCCCATGGTCCAAATGAGGAGCAGAAGGAGGAAGAACATGAAAAAAAACCTCAGGACCATGAGGGGTGCGATCACCCACTGATACAAGGGGACTGATCTAAGGAGAGTTCACCAAGGCCAGTTGGACTGGGACTGAACGAGGACGTGATCCAACCAGATTTTCTGAATGTGGCCGGATTCTCTGAATGTGGCTGGCCCGGAGCCTTTCTGAAAAGCCATTGACAATGACACTGGGACTTGTTTCCTCTGCATATACTGGATTTTTGGGATCCAGTCTGTTTGGATACTCACCTTCCTGGACCTGGAGGGAGGGGGGAGGAACTTGAACTTCCCACAGGGCTGGAAGCCCTGACTGCTCTTAGGGATGGAGAGGGAGGAGGAGGGGGAGGAGGGGAGTTGGGAGGGTGTTGGGAGGGTGTTGGGAGGAGGGGCGGAAATGGAAACTTTCAAATTTAATAAACTTGAAAAAAAATAAAAAAATAAATGTCAGGTCTTATTTTGGTTTACTTCTAGACAGTTTTTCTTAACTTAAATTATCCCATTTATCTTTTGCCTCTGGGCTTTTACCTTTTCTTACTTCTGCATATTTTACTTTCACTTACTCTGTGGCTGGCTGAGTGGTTGATGGCTGGCCCATTCTTTTCTCACTCCCTGATCTCTTGGGCAGGAGAATTGTCTGTATTCTGTCAATCATGTTTTAAATAAACGCTGATTGGCCAGGCAGGAGATGTAGGCTTTAAAACCAGACAGGTAGTGGAAATGATGCAAGGAGAGCAGGAGAATTCTGGGGAGGAGGAAGCTGATTCCTCCCACTCCTGCACAGACCACCGAAGCAGCAGAATGTAAGCTGCCCCACTGAAAAAGGTACTGAGCCACATGGCTAAAATAGATCAGAATAATGGATTAATCAAGATGTGAGAGGTAGCCAATAAGAAGCCTGACCTAATGGGCCAATCAGCATTATAGCTTATAGAGATCTGTGTGGTTGATTTTCTCTGGGGCTTGCCGGCTGTGGGGGTACCAGGCAGGGACAGAAAACACAAGCAAGCAGGACCGCTTCATGTTACAATCTCTCTTCCTTTTTTCTCTTTTTCTTATATTTATCTGTTTGCCTGCAGCCCTACATATCCTTTCCTTTTTCTTGTTATTGGCCATTCAGTTCTTTCTTAGGCCAATCAGGCATTTTAGACAGGCAAAGTAACACCGTTTCACAGAGTTAAACAAATGCAGCATAAAAGATTGCAACACCACAGCATAAGCAAATGTAACACACCCTAAAATAATATTATTCAACACTGATCCAGAATCCAGAATCCTTTCCAGAGAAGGAAACTAGATGTATTTTTTGTCAGGTCTGTTCACATGCTGGTTCTCAAACCAGATATCCTTATCTGGACATTTCAACCCAGCCCACAGCCGGTCACTGGATAATAATAATAATAATAATAATAATAATATAACTACCCTTAAGAAGTTTTGCCAATGTCTGATAGAAGCTTTCCAGCCTAGAAATGCTTTTATTCTATAGATTCACTTCAATGCACAGATTAAGATCTAGTTTGATTTAAACCACAGCTTAAAGCACCTCATAAGATGCCAGGACTATAACATTTTCAGTGGAATTTCATACATTTTTACAGGAAAGCACTTTTTGAACAATTCATTTATATACCAATCCTATACAAATCACTTCTCTAGAGAAGCAACTTAAAATTAACATAAAACAGGTTGTCGTAATCTGTACTCAAGTAAGATGACACCACTACAGGGAAGTAATTATATTATTATTATATAAAATTAAGGAAATCAAATAGCACACCAGTTTTCATAAGAAAATTTACATAATTAGTAAGCTAATATCGCTTGGCATATGATAAAGATCAAGCCTAATATTGTGCTTAATGCACATAGACATTTCTATGTACTTAGTGAAATACCAGAGATTTTAGTTAAACATATTCCAGTGTTATTATTGTTAAATATACTGTGTGGTAAAATGCATTAAATAATAAATCTAATGGAGAATTTATCTAGCAAATATAGTGAGAACCCATCCTTTGTGATCGTTAAACACTTCATGATTAAATGCAGTAACTCAATTTAGCTTTCAATAAATTAAAGATTTTTTAACTAAACCATAATATTAAAAATAAACTTTCCAGAAACATGAAATTAATTATTTCAAAACTATTGTCTTAAACAATGCTTGAGGTTTGGTCATTTCACCAAAAATTTTTAAAAGAAGTTGAGAATAAGCTATCTTTAAAATAAAATTCTACAGCAGCAAAACTGCATACATGAGTAAGAGACATAGACATTATTTATGAAATGAAATGAAGATAAAAATCATAATATGAAACTGAGTGTTATAACTTCAGTTAAAATGCTTTTCAAATTAAGGTTTCTTCCAAAATAATGTGTTTATTTCAATATTATTTCAGTTAAAATGTAGATATTATGTACAACTTACAGAGAGTTTTGATACTGATCGTCATGCATCCACTTATATTAAATCTGAAATATTAAATTTTTTAAAAGTAACAATAAAGAGAATGTTAACTGAAATGAAGAAGGAAGGAAATCAGAGGGGAGAAATGGGATGAGAGAAAAGGGAGATTGAGTACTGGGATATAAGGGAAGGAAAGAAATGGAAAAAGGAAGGAAGATAAGAACTAGAGATGGATTTTAAATACTTCTTGTGAAAACTGTAGATTATAAGGGTGTCACCATTGAAGAAGAAACATAAATTGACTGGCAAGTTGAAATTAACCAGGCAAAAACTAGGGGATTAAGCCCACTCTATGCTAACTAGATTATTTTTAAACACTGGAAAATAAAATTATATAAATATAAGCAAGAAAATATAAGCATGAATAACACTCATGAATTTATGCAGCATTTAAATCAGTACTCACAAAAGAAAAATAATCCTATTGACCAAATGGGAAAAATTTTGTAATTAAACCAAGTCAAGCTTAAAGTGTAAGCTAGCATGATTTTATGAAAGTTGTTTATTGTCATACACATTCTGAAAACTTAGTATGTCTATATAACTATTGCAAAATTACTGTGAGTGTGATATTTGTTTAATATATATCTGAAAATGGTAACCTTATTCTCATTAGTAGAACACCAGAAAAGAAAGAAAAACAAGATTTTGGATAAATGTTATGCTTATTTCTAGTATTTTATTTCTAAAAGAGATAACCAGAAAAAAGATGTGGGAAGTACAAATTAATTTGAGAACTTGATATATAAATAATGATAAACTCTTTGACAAATTACTGAAATCAACATAACAAAGGGCCTGTTTAAAGAGATAAAAATGACAAATACCAAAGATACATAAGAACATAATTAAATACTGCCTTGATGCTTCATTCTGGGTTGTTGTAGGAGGCTTCTTGTTTGTTTCCCAGCTGCCAGACTCCTGGAATAACCACACAGAAACTGTATTAATTAAATCACTGCTTGGCCAATTACTTGAGCATATTGCTAGCTAATTCTTATATCTAGAATTAACCCATCTCCATTAGTTTACATTTTGCCATGAGGTTTGTGACCTTCCAGCAAGGTTACAACATGTTTGTCTCTGGCAGTGGTTCCATGACTCCTCCCTGACTCTGCCTTCCTTCTCCCAGCATTCTTTTTAGTTTTCTCTGCCTACCTCAATTTTGTCCGGCTCTGCTATAGGCTCAAAGCAGCCTCTTTATTCACCAATGGTATTTATAGCAGAGGGGAATTCCACATCATTGGATGAAACAGAAAAAGACCAAAATCCTAACCATGAGACTACATATAATCTTGGATAGTATTAGATTCATGTATTGCTTTTCTCATATTTCTCTAATTGTATAATTTTAGATATAAATTACCTTCACAAAAAATAAGTAGGACATAAAATTCATGTTTAGAGAATATATTAAAGGTAGCATAACCTTTTACATTGTGTCATATATAATTATTGTTCTCTTAACTATAAGAAATGAATAATTATATTTAAATATAACTGAATTTAATGTATTAGTTTTTCTAATAAATTAACATATTTACTTAGAAAAATAAATGAGTTGTGAAACAACATGTAATCAATTCACCCAATCTCACATACACACACACACACACACACACACACACACTCCTGGGTATCAACATAAAACCTAAGATATACCTGTTGTGCTTGTGGCGAGCTACAAGGTTCATTATTCAATCTTAAGTGAGATCATTTGATGTGGGCCACGTCTGTGAGAACAGTACTTGAAGGAAGAGGAGAAAAGATAGAGTGATAGTCAGCTAATTAGTTAAAGGTTACCCTGGCATATATGAGGTAACCTCTGAATATCAGTGAATAGTTGAAAATAAATAAATAGATAAATAAACAATTAATGAAGAATTGAATATTTGGGTAACCACACAACAAATCCCATAGTTGTAATTGTCAATAATAAAATTTCTATATCTCTAAAGCTATCACTTCTAGAAACTTAGTCATATCTGTGACACGTAAATTATACTAAAGAAAGCTCTTAAATTCTTTCTGACTAAAAGTAATATGAGGTGTAGAGTTTCAACCACAGGTAAAGTAATAAATAATGGATTTTCAAAAATATAGGTTTGTAACAAGTTAGATATTCTCCATGTGGTCACTTAAACTATGAATTATAATTGAAACTGGGGGAGCTACAGTATAAAACTACAATTACAGGGATATTGTTTCTGCTCCACTGTTGTGAATTGCTCACTAATGGCAACCAAACTATTTTTTAAACATGGGCTCACACTTCCCATTTGTTCTTCCATCCTTTTAGAATTTTGAAAGCAGAGGACTAACCCAGTTAACATAAATAGTTACCACTAACACTGCACACAGGCTCTGTGGCACACACACATCTGCAGTGTCAGTGCTCTGGCCATTGTAATTAATACACAAACAAAAGAAGACGAAGACCTTGAATATTAACCAGAAATTCAGATTCTTAAGTTGTCAACTGGCTTTCAGTGAATGAATGTACTTAAGGGTATGACAAAACTTTATCCACATGTCTGCATCTGATCAATATGCAAAAATCTGTTAAATTGGGCTGATGCCCACCATACTGATACATTTTAAATGGAAAAAAAAGAATGCACAGAAGGAACCAATAATAAAAAGCTTTATGAGAGCTTAACAAGGGGGAAAGAGTCTCAAAAATGAAAGCAACAGACAGTTTGGCTTATGAATTTAATACCAAACGTTCACATTTTAGGAAAGTCTGAAACTCCCACATTATCTCTGTTATCTCAGATAAGGGTCTTCCTCATTCATTTCTACAAACATGCTATTTATTAAACCATTTTATCAAATAACAGATGTGTTTGAGTTTATACTAGTATTTCTGATTTTGACCTGACTTACTTCTTTTAGTATTGGCTTGCATCCCATGATACTTTCCACTGGTCTTAGTAATTAGTGGTGTGACATTAAGTTGAAGGAGTAATGTCTGAACATCAGTTCAGTATATCCTCCCTGAAGTACATAAGTATTGTGATAAAAAGTTTCTGTCAACTTGACATGAACATAGATATATCTTGAAATAGTTATCTTAATTGAAAAAAAAAATAAAAACCTCCGCAAGATTGGCCTGTAGGCTAGTCTATGGGATACTATCTTCTTAATTAATGAATGGTGTGGAAAGTAACAGCTCACCACGGCATTGCTACATCTACATAGTGGTATGGGAAGTCCTTCTGTATCTTGTTGCTTTCATTGGCTAATGAATAAAGGAACTGGCACTCCAACCAGTGCTAACTAAATCCACATTAAAAACTGAGAAGTCTTGGAAAAGAATTCTAGACACTAAAAACCAAAGTTTACCCACATTATTTTTTTTTCTGGATGGGCTTTTCTGCAGCTCCTTTGAGAGATGTCTTTCTGATTCAGAAGTAGTAGCAAAAATAAATAAATAAGTAGTAAACCTGTGGAGTTTCAAAAGGGCAGCATGAACCACCCCGTCTCTTCCAGAAGGCCTATCACATCAATGTTTGTGGGACCAGGTGCTTGTGTGCCAACTTGGGGTTGGTAGGAAAGTAGCTGAGACCATGTTGATTGCTCAGTGCTCCCTGCCTGGGCAAGCAGAGAAATCAGGTCTACTAGGCATGCAGAAGCAGGAAAGCATGGCTGATTCCTGCTGCCATACACAGAGATATTTCCAGACCATACAGTGTGCTGCATGACAGATTTAGCTCTTACTCAGATAAAAAGGATTTATGTGCTGCATATGCCTACCCAGAGTTGAGGTGGTGAGGATGACACCTACCCAGTGATCCTAGAGGATGGCTCCTACCCAGCAGTCCTAAAGCTTGTGGTGAAGTATCTTCACCATATTGCATTGGTATGGATCTTGGTTTATTGATAAAGTTTAAGTGTGTGTGTGTGTGTGTGTGTGTGTGTGTGTGTGTGTGTGTGTATTTCTGCTTTTGATTAAGGTATTGTGTTTGTGCAACTCTATTAAAAATATAATGTATAATTAAGAAATATAGGTTAATAGATAATCATCTGTAGTAGTCAAACTTCTAGTCATGTTAGGTTTTCTAGATATATAGAGATATATTTAAATTGCATAGGTATTCTTCCAATCTTTAAGAGACCTTCAGAATATGACATTTAAAATATTTTAAGAACTTAGACTTTTCATGAAGTATATCAGTGCTGCCAGGAGCAGATGTGTCTCACTGCCATGAAAAGTCTAAGCAATTAAGTATATTAAATGCCACATTCTGTACATCTTTAAAATGTTTGAAGAATACATATCTATCTGAAATATATTTTCTATATCTAGAAAATCTTATTAGCATTATTATAAGTTTGACTATTATAGATGACTGTATTTTTGTAAATTTGTATTTTTAATTACACCTTACATTTTAATTGAGGTATATAAACATAATTCCTTAAACAAGAACAAAACTATACAAGTGGTATAAAAATTAACCTTAATTTTTATTGATAAACTAAAATCCATAAAGTGCAAAATATTTTGAGATTAAGAGCTATTTTGGATTAAAG
The DNA here is from genome assembly GCF_982192425.1 of Myodes glareolus. Lineage (NCBI taxonomy): Eukaryota > Metazoa > Chordata > Mammalia > Rodentia > Cricetidae > Myodes > Myodes glareolus. The sequence continues at coordinate 61,389,938 of NC_142048.1, forward strand.
TAGTTTCAAAATTTATATTTATCCTATTTCTATGTCATATCCCCCTTTCTTCTTTTAGAAAGAGATTGATTATGAGCAATAACAATTTATAAACAACCCTCCTTAAATTAAAAAAATCAAAAACGACATTTTGGGAATTTGGGCATATTGAGGGGCACTGGTAATCTTCTGGGTACCTTTAGAAAATTAAGAATTAGGGTCAAGCACTGACCAGGGTATTTTGTGCTGCTGTTCTATTTTAGCCATCAACAAAGAAGCTGTTGTGGATGAAGGATCAGCTGGGTCACTGTTACTATTGGATTCTTCTCAGAAGATCTTCCTCAATCAAACCATATTAACATGGAAGGAACCCATGGTTTCTTATCTTTTGTGGATAGAAAAGCAAATTTTTTTTCCTAATAACACATATTTACACCCAAATTTTGAAGACAAGATATGTTTAAAATATATAGTTTGTTTTAAATTAGCATTCCTTACAATGAAATAACTCTCAGCACTAGTTCATTAACAATCAAAAAATCCAAAGAAAACAATAACATATATAATCCAGACTCTCTGTACGTTTTACATCTTTACATGATTTATATATTTCTTTTATTCTTCTCTTTTTTATGGACCTCACTTTATTATCTTTAAATTTTACTTCTGATTTATGACTGTCTATAACCTTTTCCTTTCTTTCCCAAGACTACACACATTTTTGAATACACCATGACCCATTTAGTGACATTTTTTGTAAGAATCTGTTTATCTGTCTTATTGTGTATCTGTATTGTCTTTTGATCAAATGAGACACATATTAAAACTTCTATGTTAGCTGTCGGGACTGTTCAGCTTAGTAAATGACACTAGGGGATGATGATTGGCTCCTCCCCCTCTGTTCTCTGACCTACTAGACTCATAACAGAAATTCCAATGAGAGTCATGCTCACTGACCAAACTCTGGGAGACAGTAAGTCTATTCTGTCACCAGGTGGCATGCATCCTGCCTGCAGCTCACAAGTCCCAATTATGTTCTCCATAGTAGGACCTCCCAAAAGAACCCCTTACTGCTAGCACGAATCTGGAAGTCGCTTATTAAAGGAGCCATACCTATGTTAACGCCAGCAAACATAGCCTACTACAGAAAATATGGTTACCAAAAAGCTGCACTTGAGGCTAATTTTTGCGTGTTTAGAATCACTTTCTGAGCTTTTTTAGATCTTATGTGGAACCATGTGCCGCGATGCATACCATATGTAACTGGAGGTTTCTCTGTCTTGACTTGTCCTGCAGACACTTCTAAAATACAACTCACATGATTAATTTTAATAACAGACTGTTTGGCTTATTGTCTAGGCTTATTAATAACTAGTTCTTAGCTTTAACTTAACACATTTCTATTAATTTATATATAGTGATGTAGTTCATACCTATGGTCTAGTACATCTTGCTGCGTTGGCAATTGACTGGCATCTTGTTTCTTAGGTAGCTGGTTTGTGTCTCTCTAGACTCTGTCCTTCTTTCTCCCTATATTTAGTGTGGCTTTCCTGCCTATATACTACCTTCCTGTAGACCAAAACTGGTTTTATTATCAATTCTCAGGCCTATCAGGCAGTATCTAGATACCATACTAGGTAATGGCCAAGAATGCTCAGTAGCTAATTGTGAAAAAATAAACAAACCTCCAACTCTATTGGATAAAATTGATCTGACTTTTACATTGACCAAGTAGGAGGGGGACGTAAAGTCCTCTCATACTTTGTGGCTTATGTTGAAATCCTCATCTTGCTCGATGTGCATCTGCAATCTTCCCCTGACTGCAATATCTCTGTTGGTTAAATACTATATGAAAGATAGCATGACCATTACCCCTACTACTATACATAGCTATCTGTGATCAAGAAATGGCATGGATACTCAATCTATAACCAGACAAGTTTTTCTCCTTACATATTTGAGACTAAAAAGGAAACAGAATGGACCTAAGCCAAGCCTCTCTGTTTTGGCCTCACAGGCTTCCTAGTGCTCTCCCTGTGCCTCTGGGGATGAAGATTTTCTTTTTAATACTACTCTTGGCTTTGAGTCTACATTTATTTTCTAGATTACTCATTTCTTCTCTCAAGATACTGACACTATCACAGATGGACACAGGATGTTTTGGAAACACTTGACACGAAAGTCAAAACATACATACTTGGCCCCTTCCCACACAGTGATGAGAAAGTTCCTTTAGTCCAGATATATGATACTGTGATCTACCTTTATTGAGATGTGGTAAGATGCTGTGTGGTTCCACCACGCTTTCTCCATTTGTTACTTTCCTTTTAGGATGTCATCACTTTAGTAAGTGGCTTATGCTTCAAGCCTGTGGTGAGTAAACTCCTCAGCATTGATTATTGACTTTTTCATTATCTCATACCTTCATTTCTATCACCATCTTCTGCAGCAACACTATCCAGATCCCAACCCAAGTACTAAAAGTCTGATAACACCTTTCACTTATGTAGTACATTCATTTTACAAAGACATAGTTTTTCTCTTAATTTCTAACTTTTTCTTCTTAACACAAGGACTTACTTTATACCCCAGGCCAACCTACAATCCTCTATGTACCAAAAGCTGGCCTGTGATTCACTATTCTTCTGTCTTGATTTCCACATAGTGTAATCGCAGTTATGTGGCACCACAATATACTTCATAAATTTAAATTAGATACATGTAGATTCATCGATATTTAATTTTCTCCTCTCTCAAATTTTACAGGAGTCTGTGCAATATAATCATCATAGTAGTGTTATGACTGGAGAACTAATAGATTGAGGTTTTAATCATTTTAATACATGTTTTTTAGTGTGTTTCTAGGTGCCACAGTGTGCATGTGAAGGTTGGATGACAATTATCTTTATAACCTTTTTGATACAGCATCCAACCTCTTATTTCATTGCTGCATACTCCAAGAAACATGACCTGTGAGTTCTTCTATTTTCATTTTTTAATTCTCTTGTAGCCATCTACCATTTCACTATCAGAGAGGTGGATACAGGTGGACACTACTGCAGGTAGGTTACTTATTTATTATTATTATTTTAACATGGGTTCCAGGAATAGAACTTAGATCCTCATCTCGTATGAAAATCACTTTTACACCTAGAGCCTTCAGCTATTTTCTGTGATTGCTAAAAGGCTAGCAAGGAAGGTCAAAACTATGATTGTTCTCTGACCACAGAAAATCGAGTGCCAATAAAAATAGTCTTCATCTCAATGCAATGTGGAATTGGTTCACAAACAGGAAAGAAAAGATTGAAAAACATAAATTATTAACACTTAGGAAAAATATCACAAAAACTCAGCTATCATCACTGACAGAAATATCAAAGGAGAATAAGTAATCCAGAGAATCAACTCTTTATGAAATGTTTAGACAAATGTATGTCCCTCTTCTGCATAATTGTCTTAAGATGTTTCTAATTATATTAATTAATAATTTTAATGGAAATAAATTCCTAATTGTAGTTGGAGGCCACTTGTTCATTCCTTGCCACTTAGAAGCGAAATAACAACACGGACTTTATTATTTGCAATACTTTTGGCCAACAGCTTATCTAGCTAACTCCTACATCTTAAATTAAGCCATTTCTCTTACTCTGTGTATCACCATGTGGCTATGGCTTACTGGCGTCTGTCTCTGGCAGAGGCTACATAGCTTCTCTCTTACTCTGCCTACTTTCTCAGAGCATTCAATTTAGTTTTCCCAGCCTAGCTCTATTCTGTCCTATTACAGGCCAAAGTGGATTCTTTATTCATTAACCAATAAAAGCAACACATATGCAAAAAGACTTTTCATCCCACCTAATGGAATTTTATTATTTTATATTCCACTTAAAACACATGAAGATACAAAAAAAATAAAACTTCCTTAAATTAACCAAATATTAAAACTGGTGTAAAATTAAATTTCTTATTAAAATGTGATTTTTAACTGATTTAATGTAATCTCTATTTTACTCACTTGTCAATTCAATAAGAACCTACATGACTGGATGGTTATTTAAAGAGAAAATTGGACATTAGTGCCAAAAGATAATTTTTTGTTTGTGTTTAATATTCTGAAATTTTATAGCTGAATATAGATTCTCGAATCTAAATACATCAATACTTCATAACTTTGTATTATCTGATACACTATTTTTTCTTGAGGACAATAATATGATTAATCCTGCAAAAATTAATGAAACAAATAAATATATCCTATTAGTACGTATTTAGAATTAAAAAATTTGAAATGAGCCTAATAGAAATCATTAAAAATCAATATAACTAACATAATCCGGGTTGGCGCTATGTGTCTCAAGCATCCTCTAGTTCCCTACTGTTTCATTATGGCATTGACGCTTGTGGGAAAAGCCTGAGCAAGCTACCAGATTGACATTGATAAACGTGGGAAGGACATGAGAAATTTTTTTCAGGCAGATAGATTTTTTTTTTGAACCATCTGCAAGGCTGCTTTACAGGAAATGACAATCTTCCCCACTCTTAGAGAAAATGATTGTATCAGGCCGAAGAAGGGCTTTTAATAATGAAGCCAGTTGTTTGTCTCTACTTTTCATTGATTTTTTTTCCAGAGAAAATATCATTATACCAGCTGAGAAATTTCTTACCACCCCATGTCATTAGTTTCACACAGCTTAAACCACTTTGGAGTGACAGATTTTTATCATCTGATTGCCATGTAAAGGAAGTCACTCACCTCATTCCAGCTGCTTGCTTCTGCTTCTCTTTCTTCCTTTCCTACTCCGTGCTCTTCTCCCAGAGTCCTGTGTGCCTCCTTCCAGCTCCAAATGCAAAAGAAAGCTACAAATCAAGGTATGAGGGTAGACGCTGGTGACATCCCACCCCAGTGCCAGCATGCTAGAATGGATGCACAGATCTCTGAACTTTATGATTTCCTAGTCTGAAGAAAGGTATCTTTAATTAGCATTTGTTTGTGTTTCTGTATATTTTGAGGTAAATTAAGTGATTTTTGCTCCCATTTTGAACATGCCAAGGTACCCTTACACTAATTTTTTTAAAATTTGTTCAAAACTTTGCAGCTAAGCATACCTATATTCAACTTTGTTTCACCCAAACAAATCTTCATGATTTGTGCTGTTATTTTGGAAAACTCAAGAAACATGAGCAGTTATATCTCTCAGAAAAAAAATAGCAGTCTATTTTAATCATGTATGATATTGCACACAAACTGCTTATCTGAATCACTTCAGTCTGGCTGGTACATCATAAGATACCCACCAAGACCTCTAACTTACCAAAGATGTCTACAAATTTTAAATATCTATGCAAAGGCAATACATTATAATACCCTCTTGAGTAGAGAATCAATTATTTTTGGTAAATGCTTTGAATGTGTTGAGTTAGCATTTTAACACTTAAATTCAAGCAATTATATACCTTAGAAACTCCATAAGAAGGACTGCCTTACATTGGTTAATGTGATCTGAAATGTTTAGGGAAAGCATGTGAAAATCCAGCAGAGATAAGGATAAAGGAGAATTATACACTTCAAATGAACAAAGACAAAAGTGCACTGTTGCTGGGAAGGGAAGAAGGTTTTGGAGTCTCACACCTCAGAATTGAGGGCTAGCAAAGATTTGTGCAATCCTATCTTCACTATGAAAAGAACATGGTTGTGCTGAGATTGGAAGAAGCATTAGCCACCTGATACTGAACTAGACAACCATAGGATTTCAAGTACCGCCTTTGGAAAGCCTAGCATTATTTTGATCTCTTATCAGAAATGGAATGCTGTCTCTGGATGGGCTATGAATATACTCTTGCAAATTTCATGCCAGGCTCATTTCATGGCCCAGTTAACCTGATTCAGATTGATGATCCTGTTTGTACCCTATGACACAGAAATCAGTCACAAGTGACAAGGTATTTATTTTGGAAGCAGTCTACCAATTTTCCAAATACAAAGATGCTGGATGATGGCTGGAATAGAGATAGAGACACTACGTGCACACCTGTGTTTTCCTATCTATATAGGTAAATTGGTGGACAGAAGTACAGACATACTGATACAGACATCTGTCAACATATGCATGTGACATATATAGGTGAGTTGTATGCAAAACATAGGGAAACTTTTATTTATCTCTTATAAAACCGAATTCAAGAATTTTCAGGAAAATGATTTATAATGATGAAAGAAAAAAATTGACAGCTCAGTAACCCTGATCTATGACAGAAAGCAACAGACAGATGGTATTCTGTGGACTGGGGATTGTATATAGGCCACGACACAACCATTGTCAAAAGTCTGTACATATGAAATATCACTTGGGACATCCGTGTGATCAACCTTAGCACCCAGTACTCAACTCAGAATTCAATCTTCCTCTCAAAAACAGTTTCAAGGGTCAACCCCTGCATTATGATCCAGAGAGCCCATTCTGGTTTTCTTGGCGTGCTTGGGGATTTCCTCATCTTTTGTATAAATCAATCTGCTATCTACGAAGTCACAGAAATGCTTCAGTGATTCACTTTTCTTCTCTAATTTTTCCACATTACAAGGGTCAGAGAATGCAAATTACTAAGGTATCAGTCCTGCTGTCTCAAAGACTAAAATAATAGTTTGCTCACCATTTAACTTTTATTTGCAATAAAATCCAGCAGGATAGTGGGGTTACGATTTAGAGTGTAGCAAAATTAATGGACTTTGTGGTGTCTCTGTTGTCTAAGCTGAGGAATCTTCACTGGAGGCCTTGAAAGCATCAAGCCCAGCATCTGTGAGCACAGTGCAGAGCAACAGTCTAGTCATGGACAGGCTACCTTCTTACTTTTCTATATTCAGGCCAAGGTGACTTAGCACCTTGTTTCCAAGTGAGTATTTGAAAATGTAAGCTTACCAAGATCCAAGGGGTGGGACTGGGGAAGTAAAACCAATTATAAATAAACAGCATTATCTCTTATGAACACACATTCACCTACACACAAACACAAGTAGGCACACACTTACTAACCTTATTCTCCCTTCTATTAATAAATAACTTCTAAAAGGGACTTAAATGTGGTATTTTTTATCCATTTACCAAGGACAATTTCTACTAGACACTGTTAACATTGGTTCAAATGTTTGTGGAACTGATACTTAGTTAATCTCTCTTTACAACATTTTAAACTTACATATAAATAAATAATCTTGTCATGACAAAGAGAGATTCTTTTATTCTGGAGGAAAAAAAGCCATGTATATAAGAAGGAATCCCCTTTTTTAAAAAAAGCTACGTTGAACCCTAAGTTGTTTTGCAAAGGGAAGTGAGGCATTTAAATTAATGTGTAGAAAAGGTCCTATTTAAACTGAGGAGACCTCTTGAATAGGTTCTGTCATATGCAGTGAACATGACTCTCATGCAAAATGAGTATATGCAAAGTGTCGAGTGACTCAAATGAAATAAATCTCCTGCTTCATGAGCCATGCAGTGTTAGTCTGATGCTTAGTATCCTCAGAGCCTACTTTCCTTCTAGGCCTCACTGATTAGGTAGAGTGTTCAATATGTATGCTCTGGTTGTGATCAAGCTCTGTCCCATTAGTGAGTAGTAACAAAACTGTGACCACTAGCTCTATTTTTTTCTCCAAGATTTTTTTGACATTTTATTATTAATTATTTTTTCATTTATTTTGCATACTGGCCACAATTTTTCCCTCCCACTTCTCCTTCTCTTTCCTCCCCCACCTTTCTTCTAATCCCCCCATCCACTGCTCTATCTCCATTCAGAAGGAGTAAGGCTTTCCATGGTAATCAACAGTGCATGACATATCAAGTTGAGGCAGGATCTGGCTGGGCAAGGCATTCCACTGCACCAAATAGGTTCTAAAGAACCAGTTTAAGCATCAGAGGCAAGTCCTGGTTCTACTGATAGAGGCCCCAAAAAAGACCAAGTTTCACAACTGTCATCCAGATGTAGAAGGCCTAGGTCAGTCCCACACCAACTATCTAGCTGGCTTGCATAATCAGTGTGCACCCATAAGCTCAGGTCAGTTGTCTCTGTGGAGAGTCCTCTTGCCCATATAATCCCTCCTCACTCTCTTCAAATGGACTCTTGGAGCTTGGTCCACAGTGATTGACTGTGGATCTCTGCATTTACTTCCATCAGTTACTGGATAAAGGCTCTATGATGACAATTAGGGTATTCACCAATCTGATTACAGGGAAAGGCCAGTACATTCATCCTCTCCACTTTGTTACTAGTCTTAGAGACCCAGTGATACCTCTCTTGGGGATACACCCCAATGACGCTCAATCATACCACAAGGACACTTGATCAACTATGTTCACGGCAGTATTATTCATAATAATCAGAACCTGGAAACAACCTACATGCCCATCAACCAAACAAAGAGTAAAGAAAATATGATACATCTACACAATGGAATATTACTCCCAGTAAAAAACAATGACATCATGAAATTTGCAGGCAAATAAAAGGAACTACAGAAAATCATCCTGAATGATTTCAGGGCCAGAAAAACAAACACAGTATGTACTCACTCATAAGTAGATATTAGAAGTAAAGCAAAGGATAACCAGGTTAAAATTCATAATCCCAGAGAATCTAAGTAAAAAGGAGAACCCTAAGAGAGACACGAGGATTTCCCTGAGAAGAGGAATTTGTTGAGATGTTCTGTGTAAGCTGGGGAGGGGCGAGTTATAGAGGGGAGAGTACTGGGGATGAGGACTCTAAGGATTGGAATGGCTGAGTTGGGGATGGTATGAGGGTTGGAGTAATGAAAGAGATATCTGGATAGAGGGGAATATTATTGGACTTGGGAGAAAACTGGTACCAGAGAAACTCCCAAGACCATTAACTTCTTGTTCTAACCATGGGAAGTGATTTCTATAGAATATTTGTTTCTCTTTATAGTATGTGGAATAAGTAGTCTTGGATCACCCTGCAAACCAGAGTATAGAATCCTTGTCTCTGATTCTTCCACCTTCCTGCTCCTTTATTCTTTCAATGTTGAACTATGCAAATAACTGCTTTTCTAATACAGTGCAAGCTGACCCTCAAGACCAGAAACATTTTTTGTCTCTTTTCTGTTTTTTAGTGAAAACATATGCTTTTATGTGGATCATTTCAGTTATGAGTTTTTATGTCTCATAAGAAGCTTAGTGCTTCTATAAGAATGGTCTAGATCAAAAACACTGATGCTGGAGAGGATGTAGGGTAAAGAGAACACTCCTTCATTTCTGGTGGGAGTGCTAATTGGTACAGCGTCTTTGGATATCAGTGTGGCAATTTCTCGGAAAACAACCTACCTCAAGACCAAGCAATATGACTTTTGGGTATATATCCAAAGGATGCTCAATTGTACCACAAGAACATGTGCTCAATTATGTTCATAGTAGCATTATTTGTCATAACCAGAACCTGGGAAAAACCTAAATGTCCCCCGACTGAAGAGTGGATAAGGAAAATGCGGTACATTTACACAATGGAGTACTACACAGCAGGAAAAAAAACCCAATCACGTCTTGAAATTTGTGGGAAAATGAATGGATCTAGAAAACATCATATTAAATGAGGTAATCCCAGAAAGACAAATATCATATGTACTCACTCATAAGTGGCTTTTAGACATAAAGCAAAGAAAATCAGCCTATAGTTCACAATCCTAGAGAACCTAGACAACCATGAAGATCCTAAGAGAGACATACATGGATTTAATCTCCATGAGAAGTAGAAAAAGACAAGCTCTCCTGAATAAAATGAGAGCATGGACCATGGGAGATGGTTGAAGGGGAGGGGAGAAGAAGGAAGAAGATTGGAGAAAAATGTAGAGCTCAATAAATATCAATTTAAAAAAGTAGAAGCTTGGTGCTTATTCCCAACCATGCTCTTATATTATCAGATTAGACTAGAATATAAAGCCTGTGTCCTGATACTGAACCAATGTGCTGGCCCACAGAAGTGGAGCTGTTCAACCTTGACTAAAGGTCAGAGAGTTCAGATCTTATTCTTGTTCCTTCAAGGATATATATCAGGATGTTTGACCTAAGGTGTAGTTAATAACAGGATGCTTTGATCTAGGATGTGGTTACTTGATTTTTTGGGTATTTTGTTCATCTTGGTAATAAACACTTTTGCCTCCCCCACATTATGGACTGGGGCATATAATGGTTATTCGAAATAAACAGGAAGAAAATCTCAGTTTTTTCTAGATGCTCTCCTTACTCCATCTATTGTCTCATATCTACTTCTGACTTAATCCACATTATTCTCTCCCAAAATGGACAAATGTGTTGGGCATGATCTGACAAATCAACATGTAGCCTTTCTTAACAGTTAACTTTGCCCAAAAGTTACTTAGAATCATGAGAAATATTACTACTTGGTCATCCAAAAATGATTATATTCTTGATCTCCATAAAATAATAAAATCTATTTGGAGGGTATCTGAAAATAAACACCATTATGCAAATTGTAAAATTCTGCAAAGTTACTTCAAATGAACAACCTCAGCTTATGTTTGAAGCCTCTCTATGAGTATGCACAAGCCTTGTTAGAAAAAAGAATCTGTGTTATTGATGAACTTACAGGAAGAAGAGCATCATTCACTGCTTGCAACTTTTAACATTTTTGAAAGTGAAATGCATGTGAAAAATCATTGGTTTTCATTTTGTCAATAGCCCACATTTGTTTTCCCTTTCAGGGTATACAAAATAATCATGTTCATGCAATCAATAATACTCTAAAACTCTTGAAATTTCAATAGTATGAATCATTGTGTAATCAATTCTTTGAATAACTTGCTAAAATGAAGCTATCCTGCAAAACTAAAGAAACGAATCCTAAGTCACTTTAGCAGCTTTGACAGCAGATACGGTTTTCCGGAGAAGTGCAATTGAATCCATAGGATTATGTGAAGTACATTTGATGAAGTTAACAAACGCATCATTAACCTCTTCTTTCAGAAGTTGCCAAAAAATGTGCTTTCCTTTTTTTTAAACATTTGAGCATGTTTGGATGAAAATGTTAGAAAATAGAATTTAAATCATTTTGCTTTATTGACACAGGCTATCAGGGGAAACCAGGATTTATCTGGTCTCTGGCACAATAGAGATCATTATAACCTGGCTCCTATTGTATTTATTACTTTCTTCCTTGTCAAGTTCTCTTGTAATCCAAATCTAAGAGCAAAATTGCAGTGGTTGCCTGCTCCTGAGAATGTAACTCAGCACTACAGGATGTACAAGACCTTGGGATCAAACCTTCACACCAGAAATTAAAGAACAAACTAAGTACATTTGTGTGTGTGTGTGTGTGTGTGTGTGTGTGTGTGTGTTTGCAATCCTGTAATACAGAGGACAGTGAACATTTCACATGGCCTCTTCAACTTCTAAGCAGTTGTGACCCACCTTAGATGGTCTAGGATACAGACACAGGTCTTTTGGAAGAGCATCAATTTTTTTACATGTGAGCCATCTCTCTAGACCCTACCCCCGACAAAACAAACAAACAAAAACAAACAAGCAAAAATGCTTATTTTACCTGTAATAAATTAAAATGTGTTCTTTCTGAGCCAGAAATCAGACACACAATATTCTGGCTAGTCTATTTCCAACCATGTGTCTGTGGTTCAGGTGATTGTCACTCAAATTATAGGGGGTGGAAAAACTGTAAATATTTTAAGAGCAATTGTACCCACATACATGCTGTATATACAAATAGCAACACATGATATGCATGCAAGTATTTAAGTCTATTACCTAAATTTATAAGCATGAAAGCATACATGCACTCTGAAATAACAGCATTTTGAAATTCTAAGTACTAAAAATCATCTGAAATATATAAGCTACAAATCTAAGATTTCAAACCCCACATCCTTTTAACTCCAGAACAAGACATTCTCAGTAGATATAACTGTTTATAAAAATAAATAAATAAAAGGTACTACTTTAAGTCCAGTAAATTGTAATGTTATTTGTTTTGTTAGTTTCTCATTAAGTTAAAGATTGCATCTTTTAAATTGCACATTGAAATTAGTAATATGAAGCATTGATGCAATATTAATACTAAGGTCCGCTAATTTCTTTTGTGCTATTTTTCGTAGGAAAAATAGAATTACTAATCAATAAGGAATTAGATTAAAGGCAGTGGACCTGGAATCTCTAGAGCATAATATAAAGTTTGCTTAGAAGAATAAAAATATGAGTGATTTTGCAGTCAAGTATCTGGAGATGACTGTGAACTCCATCAGACTTTCATAACCACAACTTCACTACCTCCAGCATTTAACTACTGGGTTTATTTTCTCATGATAGTCGGAATCGTAAGCAAAACTGAGACTTAGTTTGTTAAAATAAGACAAAAATTTTCTCCGCTAGCCTTTTAGCCTGACCAGGAATATGACAATATTAAAGAAAGAATCATCAACGCTGCTTAACATTGCCCATCAGTTTCCTAAGTAAGCATTATTACACCGCAAACTTATGAGTTTTCCTCTGATGAGACAAGCAGCAAACTAATGCTAATTTGCATGAACTACAACCCCCTTCCACTGATCTTTGAAAAGAGGCTTGAGATACACTCTGAAGGTTTCATTTCCAATCTCTGTATCTGTTTTGAAAAATGCTTCTTATATTCTTGCAAAATCCCAGCAGCCAGGGAAACCTGTGCCATATGGGAATATCTCAGGATGCTTTTCATCTCAGTGAACACAGTTGTTGGCATCTAATAGATAGGGAAGAAACAGTTTAGGATGAATGAATACTATAATCAAGACCAGAAATAGTACACACAGAGATCAGGCCCATAATTCTTTCCTCTTAGATAAATATAATTTCTTTCTTCTCACAGCTCCCCACCCTGGGTTTTCTTTTCTTTTTCTTTCCTTTTCTTCTTCCTTCCTTCCTTCTTTCCTTCCTTTTTATCTTTCTTTCTTTCTTCCTGTCTGTCTGTCTCTCTCTCTTTCTTTTATTTTGTTTTTTGTTTTGTTTGTTTTGTTTTGTTTTAGAAAGGGTAGCTTTGGAACCTGTCCTGGAACTAGCTCTTGCAGACCAGGTTGGCATCGTTCTCACAGAGATCTGCCTGACTCTGCGTCCAGAGTGCTGGGATTAAAGGCACCACCACCACCGCCTGGCATGATCAAGGTTTTTCACTAGCGTGAAATTCAGGTGCATTTGAGCTCTATTTTAACTGTAAACATGTGTAGTCAGGAGTCCTACTTGTGAAAATCTTCTTTTTCTTTTTTTTTCTTTTCTTTTCCTTTTTTTTTAGATAGTTGAAAGTTTGCCTCTTTCTCTTATGGAAGCCAGGGTGGTAAATGGAATTTGATAAGGTTAGTGAGGAAAAGAGAATGAATAGTAGCCAAGGTCCTTGAAAGGAACATAGACTTCTTCTAAGAGATGGGAAGGGTAACTCTGAGCTATGGAATATGTGATTGAAGTTGAAGGCATGGTTCAACACACACACACACACACACACACACACACACACACACTCACACTGAACAGTATTAAGTCTAGGTAAATAAAGACTCCTCGGCCATTTATAATAGGTACATATACAACATAGCTGATGAAAAAGGACTTCAGGCACATGTATTACAGAAATTTTAGAATTTTCTCACAAAAACCTCTAAAAATCTCAGCTATAGTAAATTTTGGGAAGGACAATCTGATCTCAGAAATGTCAGAGTGCCAGTACATGCAGAGGAAACAAGACCCAGTGCCATTGTCAATGGCTTCTCAGTCAACCCCCATGTCAGCCACATTCAGAGAATCTAGTTGGTTCACGTGCTCATTCAGTCCCAGTCCAGCTGGCCTTGGTGAACTCTCATTCGATCAGTCCCCATGTATCAGTGGGTGAAAGCAACCCTCGCGGTCCTGATCTCCTTTTTCATGTTCTCCCTCCTTCTGCTCCTCATTTGGACCTTGGGGTCTCAGTCCGGTGCTCCAATGTGGGTCTCCGTCTGCATCGCCATCCATCGTCGGATGAAGGTTCCCTCTGGTCCTGCCTATCTTGCTCACATTTTCCCTCCTTCTGCTTCTCAATTGGATCTAGGGAGTTAAGTCCAGTGTTCCAATATGTGTCTCTGTCTCTATCTCCATCCATCGCCAGATGAAGGTTCTGTGGTGATATGCAAAATATTCATTAGTATGGTTATGGGCCAAGGCCAGTTCAGGCACCCTCTCCTCTGCTGCCCAGGGAAGAATCTGGGGACCTCTCCTTGGGCCTGAGAACCCCTCCAGAAACAAGTCTCTTGCCAACCCTAAAATGGATCCCTTAGTTGAGATATATACTTGCCGGCTCCCATATTCATCCCCCCTCATCTCATTCCCCCACGCCATCCCCAATCCTCCCCCTCTCCCTTCTCTCTAACCTTCTCTCCTTACTTCCACCCGCCCACTCCCCCCCCCCCGTGCACCCAAGTTTGCCTTGCAATCTTGACTACTTCCTATATCCAAGAGGATAACTATATGGTTTTCTTCAGGTTCACCTTCTTATTAAGCTTCTCTAGGATCACGAATTATAGGCTCAAAGACCTTTAACTATGGCTAGAATCCACTTATGAGTGAGTACATACCATATTCCTTTTCTTTGGGTCTGGGTTACCTCACTCAGTAAAGCGTTTTCTATGTCCATCCATTTGCATGCAAAATTCAAGATGTCATTGTTTTTTACCGCTGAGTAAAACTCTAATGTGTATATGTTCCACACCTTCTTTAACCATTCTTCTATGGAGGGGCACCTAGGTTGTTTCCAGGTTCTGGCTATTACAAATAGTGCTGCTATGAACATAGTTGAACAAATGCTTTTATAGTATGATAGGGCATCTCTTGGGTATATTCCCAAGAGTAGAATTGCTGGGTCCTGAGGGAGGTTGACTCCCAGTTTCCTGAGATACTGCCACACTGATCCTAATCTGTTTGGATGCTCACCTTCCTAGGCCTGGACGGAGGGGGGAGGAACTTGAACTTCCCACAGGGCAGAAAACCCTGAATGCTCTTTGGACTGGAGAGGGAGGAGGAGAGGGAGTTGGGGGGGGAGGAGAGGGAGTGGAGGGAATGGGAGGGTATGGGGAGGAGGGGAGGAAGTGGAAACTTTTATAAACAAACAAATAAAAAATAATAAAAGAAAAAAATAGAAAAAATGCATTTATGTATTTTTATTAGATATGCTAAGTGTTTTTAAATAAATAATATTGTGTTTTGAAAAAAAAGAAATGTCAGAGTACATGTAATATTCTAAAAGTTGAGGGTAAATACAAAATTAGAAGACATCAAAACAAGACCATATCATATATGGGGGGAGAGGGGATTAAATATGAGCTGAGTAAGAGAGAGCTCAAATATTTAACTTTCTGCATGTATAAATAATTTATTTTATTTATAGTCAGTGAACTAAAAACACCAGGATATATAAGTAAACACAGAAGTGAGAAAACTTTTTTTTAAAAAAATGTTATTTAGTATTATTATTCTATATTTTGTGAGAAAGGAATATTTAGTGATCAGGGAAAATGTCTTGTGATACTAAGGACTGCTCCCCAAATGTCTTGATATCAGCTTACACAAAGAATAATCCTATACCAGCATAGTATCATTTAAACATTTAGTAATTATTTTAAACATGATCAATGAATTTGGACTTTTAAAACCATTTATTTCTGGTTCAAATCTGAGGAGGTAAAAATTTGTCAAGTAAAAAAGACAAAGATTTCCCAGAGGATATCTAAAGATAGGAGCTAATTATTTCTGCATTATCTATAACTACACTTAACATTTTAATGATGTTTGCCTTTACATTTAATATATCAATTATTCCAAGGGCAAAATTTTATGGATGAGAAAATTAAATCTCGGAAAAATTAGAAAAAACTCCAAAGATTTAATAGATAAACACATAATAACAAACTTATGAAGATAGAACTGTAATTACAGTTTATTTTTTATGATTTAAATGCATTCCCAATAAAGAAAATAAAAAATGTTCTGCCCAGAATGTATTGAATTTCTTATTGATAAATGTTTTATAATTTAATATTAGATAATGTTTTATATCCACTGTGGCTCTGGCTAAAGTTCAAATGATTATTAAGTAAATGAGGTTTGATAATTAAGAAAGAGCATTCTTCACTCACCAATCCTTTTTCAGAAAAAAAATAAATATTAAAAGAAGCCTTACTTCATAAAATAAATGTACTAAAACAAGATTCATTTTTACATGGAAATCTAATCCTATACAGTTCGGAGAAATCATGAGGAATCATGTTGTTTTTAGCGAACCCGGTTAGCTTTTGTCCTGAAAGCACAATTGACTACAAAGAGGAAAGTTCCGTATTGGATGTTCTATAGAAAGCTGAAAAAGAACTCCTTGAAGATTGTCATTCTCTGTACCTATTTTAAGAGTATTTAAATAAGACACCCCAGGTAATTACACTACAAAGGTACTTTTCCAATCTTCATGCAGCATTTTAAGTAATAAATGCAGAGCCAACCCATCAAAGTCAGGGAAGTAAAATGTCATTACTTTACACAATGATCATGGGAGAAAATCGCATAATACCTTAAATGATTAAAAATTACTTGGGGAGGATAGTTGAAAAAAAGCCTGGCTTATTTTACTGCTATAATATACTAGCCAGGTGTGTTATTGAAATGGAAATTATCACTAATTCAAGGAATAATCCCTACATCTTCACTTCTGGTGAGAATTTATTGAATGTATTCAATGCCACTAAAATTTCAACTTTAATAACCTTCCCGTTGAAGTTAATCAAATTAGTCAACAAATAAAACCAATTGAATCTAAATAAGAAAACTTATTTTGCTCTTTTGGTACCTTGTACTACACGCTTAAAAAAGTGGCTAAACTGAAAATCATTTGAAGAATAGATGCATTAGCATGAAACATCTGGAAAAGGTTCACACACCAACGTCCCTGTCACATGACTATAATTCTTAGGACATAATTTGCATGCCACCTCTGATAAATATTCTTGCTCCATTTCCTCTTCTATGGCCTTCCCTAGGGACTTTAGTGATCTATTTGGAAGTCTGGGTGTGCATGATGTAAGGACTGCTTGAAATGTATATCTAAAATAAATATACTTTCAAAAAATCTGCAAACAAGTAAAAACAAATACATGAAATAATTGACCACAAGTGGGACAGATTCAGTCAATAACAATAAAACTATGAGTTAATTTCAGGTAAGGGACAAAAAAAAGGTGTGTTGTATAGGCAAAGTACTTTATGGAACAACATTTGTAACTTATATTATTTTGGGGTGTATCCAACATTTAGTTTATCATTAGGTGTAGAGTGAGCTGGCAGAGTACTTGCCAGAATGAAACAAAAGCCAAAGGCCCAGGTTTTCAAGCTGATTTCACAAAAGTCCATTACCTCTCAGAACTGTTTTATATTGGAATTTGTGGTTGTGCTTGGAATGTATTCACATAAATATAGCATTTGTCTAAATCATATTTTCAGTATTTTAGGAAAAAATAATAAAGATCCAGATAAATTTGGTTAGCAGATGTAACAAGAGGGGGACATCAAAGAAAAATGAGAATAAATTAGTTTTACTTAGTGCTTAAACACTCTTCTGTACAAACTCTTAAGAGCTCAGGTCTGGTGGCTTTGTAAACCATTTGTAAATGGTCCTATATACCTAAATTAAAATACTAAGGAAATTCTGCATTTTAAGTGGGAAATCAAAATAAAAATTTTCAATTTTAATAATTTTTAACCTTTTCTTAATTATCCAACCTTTTACTATTGCATAATTAATATCTCTACCAACCAAGGAAAGAATATGATAGGATGCAATGAATCAGTTTTTCAGTTTCATTTAGAATGTTTATTAATTAAAGATTAAAACAATATCTAATATTACCAGATTACTTAATGCTAATAAAATGAATGAATGAGATATGGTTGCCAACAAGTTTTAAAAAATTAACACATACATTATTTAACAAAATTAATTTGCAATTGAGTATTAAGAATTATCATAAAATTAATAATTTTAAGCAATCTTACATATTTAAAATATTTCTTGCAAATTATTTTGTTCTTAAATAGAAATTCGGGACTAAAATTATTGATATTAAGCTACATACACTTGTACATACAAACTATATAAACATGCCACTTTCATTCACCTGTTTTCTCTGTAAATATGGTTCAAACAAGTATAATATGCTGAACATATTAGTTTGTATATTTTTATGAATGGAATTTTGCAAGGAGAGGATTTTTTTCTAATTTTTAATTTTAATGGTTATTAATGAATTAATTAAAAACAATGAAACTTCTCTATCCTTTATGAGATGTATGGTTAAGACTAAGTATATATTTGAGAGTGGTGGTGGTGCACACCTTTAATCCCAGCACTAGGGAAGCAGAGGCAGGCAGATCTCTGTGAGTTTGAGGTCAGCATGGTGTACAAGAGCTAGTTACAGGACAGCCAGAGCTACACAGAGAAATTCTGTCTCAAAAACAAAACAAAACAAAAATAGACTAAGTAGATATTTCAATAAGTTAGTACAAGCAATTGTGCTAATATTTATGTGTGTCTATCTATCCTGCTGTCTTACCTGTCCATCAATGTCTATACTAAATCATTTCCCCTTAGTCTATAATATAATATATACTCTACTAATAACCACAGGAAATAAGTTGAGTAAATAACCTTAAAACAAAACTAATTGAGAAACTTAAATGATATAATAAATTTATAAACTATTACAGGGCATGCTTTGTGGTATTCTGAAGCATTAAAGCATATTTTTATTTCTCCTTCCCTTCATATCTGGATGAATAGAAAAGACAGACATCAACTGACTTTCAACCATACAAACAATGGATAGGTTACTAACTTGGTCTACATATTACAAAGAAAATTGAAGCTGTTCTTTCACTTGGTTTAGACAGTGACCATAAAAAGAAGTTATAAACCAAAATGAAGTCCATAATATCTTGGTTATGATTATCACTGGATTACCTAAATTTCAACTCAAAATTTTACGGATTCCTTAAATAGTTCAAATTTAATGAAGCAGTAGAAAAACTCTTACTTAGGAGTGTGGGTGGAAATGTTCACCATGAAAGGTCCTGTTATCATATCTGAAAACATTTTTGCTTTTTCTTAATGTTAGAGGTTGAACCCAGGATGTATACAAGACATGCTGCTCTTTAATTAGTCTATTACTGCCTATTACTCCTGATGACATCACTGAATATTAAGATGGTGTTATCATCCACCCTGTTCAGAAAAATTAAAAGTGGACTTGAATGTTTCATTAAAAATTATTATTGCTTTGTGAAGAATATGAGTTGAGAAAGCCCACGAGACATGGATAGACTCACTACATGCACAGTCTTTTTGTTGTTGGGTTTGAACAGAGAGTGTGAAGGAACAATTCATGTCTAGTGGTATATTAGTCTGGCCAAGAAAAGATCACTGTCACTATGCTCATTCTACTGAGGGGAGTTCATAAAGCAGAATGTTGTAAGGCCACAAAGATATGTCACTCTGTGAGCAGGAACCAATAGTTTGGATGAAAGGATTACTATTGAAAAACAGAGGACAAAAAATTTTTGTCACTTATGTGACAGGGTAGCATCCCCTGAGAAAGAACACAGAATGACTAATTGATCTGGTGAGTTACAATGTAACATTTTTATGATAGAAATTTCTGAACTTTCTTCATATTGTAAAAGCTTCTTATGGTGGATATAGATTCCACTCATTTCATAATATATCTTCAAATATTCCCATATGCATCTCATGGCTCCATTTTTATTTTTTTTTATTTTTTATTTTTTTTTAAACTTAAAAAAAACACTAACTTTTAGTTTAGCCATCAAACAATCCCTCTATTAGTTTCCCATGGTATGCCTTCTTTTGCAGATACTCAAAAGTAAATTGTTCATGTCAAAAATTCCTAAATGAAAACTGAGCTTCTGTGTTTCTTATGAAAATTATAATTTTCTTTTAGAAATAATTTGGTTCCTGTAATTTTTTTGTAAACGAAATTATAAAAGTTTCCATTTCTGCCCCCCCTCCCAACACCCTCCCACTCCCCCCACTCCCCCCCTCCTTCCCCTTCGTCCCCCAGGGCAGTCAGGGTTTCCTGCCCTGTGGGAAGCTCCAGCTCCCTCCCCCTCCCTCCAGGTCCAGGAAGGCGAGCGTCCAAACAGACTGGATCCCCAAAATCCAGCATATGCAGAGGAAACAGGTCCCAGTGTCATAGTCAATGGCTTTTCAGAAAGACCCCGGGCCAGCCACAGTCAGAGAATCCGGCCAAATTCCGAGAATCTGGCTAGATCACGTCCTCGTTCAGTCCCAGTCCAACTGGCCCTGGTAAATTCTCATCAGATCCGTTCCCTTGTATCAGTGGGTGATAGCATCCCTCGCAGTACTGATTTCATCTTTCATGTTCCTCCTCCTTCCGCTCCCCCTCCGGACCTCGGGGGGCTCAATCCATTGCTCCAATGTGGGCCTCCGACTGCATAGCCGTCCTTCGCCAGACGAAGGATCTGGGACTCTTGTCTATTTCCTACCTCCTGGTGGATAGCTAAATAATCTTCATCAGGTTCATCTTCTTATTTAGCTTCTCTAGGATCACGAATAATAGGCTCAAAGACCTTTAATTATGGTTAGAATCCACTTATGAGTGAATACATACCGTGTTCCTCTTTTTGGGTCTGGCTTACCTCACTCAGTAAAGCGTTTTCTATTTCCATCTATTTGCATGCAAAATTCAAGATGTCATTGTTTTTTACCGCCGAGTAAAACTCTAATGTATATATGTTCCACACCTTTTTTAACCATTCTTCTATTGAGGGGCACCTAGGTTGTTTCCATGTTCTGGCTATTACAAATAGTGCAGCTATGAACATAGTTGAACAAATGCTTTTGTAGTATGTTAGGGAATCTTTAGGGTTTATTCCCAAGAGTGGTATTGCTGGGTCCTGAGGGAGGTTGACTCCCAGTTTCCTGAGAAACCGCCACACTGATTTCCACAGTGGCTGCACGAGTTTGCATTCCCACCAACAATGGATGAGTGTTCCCCTCACCCCACATCCTCTCCAGCATAGGCTATCATTGGTGTTTTTGACTTTAGCTATTCTGACAGGTGTAAGATGGTATCTCAAAGTGGTTTTGATTTGCATTTCCCTGATCGCTAAGGAGGTTGAGCATGACCTTAAGTGTCTTCTGGCCATTCGAAGTTCATCTGTTGTGAATTCTCTGTTCAGATCAGTACCCCATTTTTTAATTGGGTTAATTAGAGTTTTAGTGTCTAGTTTCTTGAGTTCTTTGTATATTCTGGAGATCAGACCTTTGTCTGATGAGGGGTTGGTGAAGATCTTCTCCCAGTCAGAAGGCAGCCTTTTTGTCCTACTGACAGTGTCCTTTGCTTTACAGAAGCTTCCCAGTTTCAGTAGATCCCATTTATTCATTGTTTCTCTTATTGTCTGTGCTGCTGGGGTCCTACTTAGGAAGAGGCCTCCTGTGCCTAAATCTGGTAGACTACTTCCCACTTTCTCTTCTATCAGGTTCAAAGTGGACGGATTAATGTTGATGTCTTTAATCCATTTGGACTTGATTTTTGTGCATGGTGATAGATATGGATCTACTTTCATTTTTTTACAGGTTGACATCCAGTTATGCCAGCACCATTTGTTAAAGATGCTTTCCTTCTTCCATTGTATACCTTTAGCTCCCTTGTCGAAAATTAGGTGTTCATAAGTTTGTGGGTTAATATCTGGGTCTTCTATTCGATTCCATAGGTCGACTTCTCTGTTCTTATGCCAATACCAAGCTGTTTTCAATACTGTAGCTCTATAATAGAGTTTGAAGTCAGGGATGGTAATGCCTCCAGAAGTTCTTTTATTGTATAAGATTGTTTTGGCTATCCTGGGTTTTTTGTTTTGCCATATAAACTTGATTATTGTTCTCTCAAGGTCTGTGAAGAAGTTGGGAGAATCAACATAGTAAAAATGGCTCCATTTTTAATTGCCATGTTTTTAAGCATTGTATTGCTCCTCACCAGACAAATCATTTGACCGCTAATGAAGCATAGCACTGGGATTGTTCAGAGGAAATTGACTGGTTTAAAGTTTCATGATATCAGAAGCAGCTGCTTCTATAAAATAGAGAAACAATCTTTCAAAAATGAAGGAGGACTCTGATCTGGATGGTAACATTTGGTGGAGTTAGGAAGGTAAATTTCTATATTGTTTTTACCTTCTCTTTTCCCTCATTAAAATCCTCTGGTGTATTCCAAATTTTCTCTCAAGAATACTATCTCTTCATTGTTAATTATATTTATATAAAAGTATATATGTATATATACACACATACATATATTCTTATACAACTTATTTAATCCATCTGGTGTTGAGAATTTATACATGTGCTGAGGGTTGACATATGGGATTATGCTCTTGTACATTGTAAAGATTTGTCACTCATGTTGACTTAAAAACATGCTGATTGACCAGTAACCAGGCAGGAAGTATAAGAGGGGCAACCAGACTAGGAGAATTCTGGGAAGAGGACAGGAAGAGAACCAGTTGAAATCTAGAAGTAGAAGAAGCAAGATGAGTATGCCTTACTAAGATAAAGTACCAACCCACATGGTTAACCACAGAAAAGAATTATGAGTGAATTTAAGTCATAATAACTAGTTAGTAATAAGCTGGGTATTGCACCAATTTATGATTAATATAAGCCTCTGAGGGTTTACTTGGACCTGAATGGCTGCCAGAATGTGAGGGACAGAAAATTGGATCTATAAATGGCACCCAAATATTTGGCAAGAATTTTCACACAAAGACTGAGAAAGCTAAAAATAGAAAGGATTCTCAACAGATCAGAGCAGAGTTAAGTGAAACTTATTGGTAAATGTCTTTACTCCAGTAGGCTGTGTTTGATAGTGGCAAGCAGAAGAGTTGCTCCTTTAAGAAACTAAACTCTGCCTTTCTTATCCCAGCATTCAGTTTAGTTTTCTTCGCCCAGCTCTACTCTTTTGCTCTATAACAGGTCACAACAGTTTTCTTTATCATCAACCAATGGCATTCACAACATACAGAGAAGAATCTCACATCAAGTCTGGATACTGTATGTTACTGTATTGTCTTTGAATATTTTAACTGCTGAGGAATGAGCAATAACAGCTCTAAGGTATTTAATTATGAATTTTGCTGAATTAATCCAACCTATATATTTTGAAAATGCCTTGACTTTAAAATTTATGTCAAAAGATATGTTACTTTGGAGAAGAGGTTTTACCTTTGTTGCTACAGGAAATAAGAGGTGCTACGTTCATTCTTGGCTAAGGAAAATAAGCTTTGAATGAGGAAAATTTCCTGAAAAATCAGTGAAAATTAATAGTCAGGATGATCCAAAATTTCAGAGCACCTTTGTTGCAGTTTCTTCTGGGTTCTGTATCCAGAACTGCTTCAAGGCTGCTGGTTGAGATGATCAAGCCTCACAGAATACTCCAGTCAAGACTTGACCATAATCCTAAATATTCTTTGGGTTCCCATAAGATTACCAGTGCCCCCAAATAGTAGGAAGTACCCTAGAGAAGTATGCCCCCATTCCTAAAATTTTATATTGTGGATGCTTGTTTTGTTTAGCATGATGGTTACAAGTAGTTATGGATAATGGCCAGGGAAAATGCGAATCAAAGGGGACTAGTCTGAGGATATTTCTTTTTTTTTCTTTCATCTTTTTTTTATTTATTTAAAGAATTTCCACTTCCTCCCCTCCTCCCAATACCCTCCTGCTCCCCCTACTCCCTCTTCTCCTCCCTCACCATTCCCAAGAGCAGTCAGGGTTTCCTGCCCTGTAGGAAATCCAAGTTTCTCCCCCCCCCCCACCCCAGGTCCAGGAAGGTGAGCATCCAAACAGATCAGGATCCCAAAAAGCCAGTCCATGCAGATGAAACAAGACCCAGTGCCATTGTCAATGGCTTCTCAGTCAGCCCCCATGTTAGCCACATTCAGAGAATCCGGTTTGATCACATGCTCGTTCAATCCCTGATGAATATTTTGCATGTCAGCACAGAACCTTCATATGGCGAAGGATGGAGATAGAGACAGAGACAGATATTGGAACACTGGACTTAGCTCCCTAGGTCCAAATGAGAAGCAGAGGGAGGGAGATCGTGAGCAAGGAAAGCAGAACCAGAGGGAACCTTCATCTGACGATGGATGGAGATAGATACGGAGACCCACACTGGAGCACTGGACTGAGCCCCCAAGGTCCAAATGAAGAGCAGAAGGAGGGAGAACATGAAAAAGGAAGTCAGGACCGCGAAGGGTGTGTACACCCACTGATAAAAGGGGACTGATCGAATGAGAGCTCACCAAGGCCAGCTGGATATTTCTTTTGAAAAGAAAAACAAGGTGAAATGCTGTGGGATAATGCTCTTGTACACTGTAAAGATTTGACATTCATGTTGGTTTAAGACACTGAATGGCCAGAAGCATTCAGACTAGGCAACCAGACTAGGAGAATTCTGGTAAAAGGAAAGCCAGAGACTCAGTTGTCATCCAGAAGCAGAGGGAGCAAGATGAGAATGCCTTGCTAAGAAAAGTTACCAAGACACATGGCTAAACATATGCAGAATTATGGGCAAAGTTGTAAGACCTAGTTAGTAATCACCCTGAGCAATAAGCCAAAACTTTATAATTAATATAAGCCTCCACATTGGTATGGTAGAATTGTCTGTATTCAGTCAATCATGTTTTAAATAAAATGCTGATTGGCCAGGCAGGAGGTGTAGGCAGGAAAACCAGACAGGTAGTGGAAGTGATGCAAGAAGAGCAGGAGAATTCTGGGGAGGAGGAAGTTGATTCCTCCCACTCCTGACCAGATCACTGAAGAAGCAGGATGTGATCTGCCTCACTGAAAAAGGTACTGAGCCACATGGCTAAAATAGATCAGAAAAATGGGTTAATCAAGATATGAAAGTTAGTCAGTAAGAAGTCTGACTTAATGGGCCAATCAGCATTATAACTTATAGAGATCTCTTGTGTGATTTTACTTTGGGACTAAACAGCTGGGGGGCCGGGCAGGACAGAAATCCGAACAAGCAGGTCCCCTCATGTTATACCGTGTGTTTATTTTGGACTGAATGGCTGCAGGACAGGGCAGGGCAGAATCTTCTGTCAACAGGACTGGATAATGAAACAGGAAGCTGGACCCTGGAGAATAAGTGTTCTTTCTCCTTCACCACCCACATATCAAACCTATATGCCTTTGTACACTCTGATTATTAATAGAGTTCACATAACATACTCTGATTACTTTTTAGCTCAGTTATTAGTGAAGAATATGTAATTTTTACTAGATAACTTTCTTTCAAACCCAAAGCATTAAGTATTAGATTCCATATTCTGAGTGGCAGTTTAGAGTTCATGCTTGTAGGTTGAACTCATGTGTCCAAATTGCCCATTCCCCAACCTTAGTCTCATTATATACTTTGTGCACACAATACTGGATGCATTATATGTCTTGAAGCATCTTTGCTTCTTTATATTTGCATGAAATATACAAATATTACAAGGAGAATTTTACATTCTTGTTAGTCAAGGCAACCCTCATCTCTCTAGGGCTTGACTCAGTATCCCTAAGGGATATTTTCACAGCTCCCTTGAGCCATGACTCACTCATTCTCTCCAATAGTCCTCCAGTTGGTTGTCACAGTTATTAAATAGCTTCTTTAATTGTGCTGTATCTGTATTTACTCTGCTCCTCTAATTGTTAAAATCTCCCAGTTGAGTACTACTGAACTTAAATGAACATAGTAATTCATCCCTAGCACAGAATCTATATCATAAAAATACATTTTTTTCTCAAAGTAATGACTGCCTTCAAACCTATTTGCCAATTTTTGTTTAGTAATACAGGGCATCTTTCAACTATTCTGTTTTTTTTGAAGTATGTATTACATTTGAATATATATTTTTAATTATTTTTTATTTGTTTATTCTGTTTTTTTGTTCAAGACAATAGCAAAACATGTTTGTACTACATAACAATCTTCTGGGATTAGACTGTACACAGACTCTTCCTAAACAATAACTAGTTAAAGTCCTTCTGTATTTCATAAATAATAGAGAATAGACTTGAAAAGAAAAAGTATAAACTTCAACTCTTACATTTTTTAAAAGGAAGTCTTATCCTGTGTGGTTTTCTTGAAGGGTTTACAATTTCACTCCATTTGTGGTATATTTGTGAGATCAAAGAAAGTTTACTTGTTAGTATCCTGGGAGAGACATTTTTTGTTTATTTATTTTAAAGCACACAGGTATGTGATCACATAAAAAATGGGTGATTTTCATTATGAAAGTTTATATACACGTCATCATCCTTTTTTTCTAATTTCTTCATTCCCCATATATAGACTTGTAATTAAAACATCAATATTTAAGCGAGAATTTTGTTGCCCACTCCTTGGTCTCAGCACCTTGGGGGTGGTAGTAGAAGATGAGTGTTGGGGAATATTATTTTAAGGTGTGTGACTTAGTTTATGCTACATTTGTTTAGCTTTGTGAAGCTGTGATTTTTTGACTGTCTGAAACATCTATTGGTTCTAATAAAGATGTGAGTGACAAATAGTGAGGCCGGACCAAGTATAGAAGGGCAGGGCAGACATAGAGTATAAATTGTAGAAGATATAAAAGAAAGAATCAACAATAGAACAAGTGAAGAATGATGTTACAGGCCAGTAACCTAGTCACCAGGTCAGTCATGGAGTTAGACTGAAAGATCATATACTTTAGAAGTAGGAAAAGCAAAGTCCAGAGGCTAAATGTAGTTTTGATAATTTAAGAAAAGCAAGCAAGAAACAAGCTAAGCTAAAGCCAGGCATTCATAGTAAGAATTTATCTCCGTGTGTGATTTATTTGGGAGCTGGGTGGTGAGCCCCCTAAAAAGACAAAAGAATAAAACATCACACAGTAAATGAGGTAACAGTTAGTCTGCACTATGCAACAAGTTTCTGTTACTAAAAAGTAAAAAGGAGAGCCAGTTGGTCATGGCACATGCTTTTATCTCTCTACCATTTATCTATCATCTATCTATCTATCTATCTCTATCTATCTATCTATCTATCTATCTATCTATCTATCTATCTATCTATCTATCTACCTATCTCTCTATCATCTCTCTCTCTACTGCCTATCTATCTATCATCTATGTGTCTATCTACCTTCTTATCTATCTATCTATCTATCTATCTATCTATCTATCTATCTATCTATCATTATCTATCTGTATATTTATCTCTATTATTTTTCAATCACCTGTTAGCTATTTATCATCTATCTATTCTATCATCTATCTATCATCTATCTATCATCTATCTATCTATCTATCTATATTTCTGCCTATCTATCTATCATTTGTCTATCTATCTATCATCTATGATATATATGACATATATATATATATATATATACAATCTCCATATCTGTCCATCAACCTGTCATCTATCTATCTATGTATCTTCTACCTGTCTATCAATCTTTAAATATCTGTCTGTGTAGTGGGTTTGAGGGAAAGGGGCATATACATAATACAGGAAACTTAGGTGATCAGAGGACATCCTGTCAGATTTTTTTTTCTCTTTCCATGATGATGGGCCCTCGGATAGAATTCAGGTGCTATCCCTGAAGGCAAGTGCTTGTACCTGCTAATACCTCCTATATTCCCTACTAGGGATTTTACTTGGGTTTTCAATAAGAATTTTTGAGCTGAACAAAATCAAAATTGTCCTTGCTTGACATTTTCCTAAAGATCACATATAATCTTGAGTTGCATTTGATGATAAGTTATCATTATAGTACTTGGTATTCCACTCAATAGGCACAATATAGACATCCACTTATTTGGGGTTGTTGTAAAAGGAAAGTGTGTAAAACTTTGTGATAGAAAAAACTTGTACCATAAGAGAGAGAACATGGAAACAGGTTTAATCTTTTTCTGTGATTAAGTACAGTTTGGGAAAATTTAGATCCAAGACTGTCAAATCTTCACTTTGGTTATAAGGGAGCAAAGTTATAAATATCATTGTGACTGACTTGAAAATAGACCTCCAGGAGTGTGTTTAGGACTCAGATAAATTCATCTTTAACTATGCAAATCACTTATCTGTTTTTGTCTTATTTTGTTTAGTCTTTCTTTGGATTTTTTTTGTTTGTTTGTTTTCATGCTTTTGTTGTAGTTTTCTGTTAATTGGTACGGAAGTGGTCAAACTACCGAGAGTCTGACAGATGAAGGAAAATTACTCTATGAGATAGATTCTCCACTGCCTTCATTGGACCAGTCTATTAAAGAGAGAGAGAGAGAGAGAGAGAGAGAGAGAGAGAGAGAGAGAGAGAGAGAGAGAGAGAAAGAGAGATGGGAGACTTTCATATCGAAAAATGGAGGGATTGAATTAAGTGGTGTGTGCTGTGTTTCCTGATGAAAGCTGTCCTCAGGCTAACAAACCCTACAGTCTCCTTCTACCAGTATGGAATATGATCTGGCATTTCAAATGCTGAAAGGCAGGCCCTCATAGAAACCAGACATGTTGCATAAGAAAAATATTTCTGAATCTGAAGAAATGGCTCAGTGGTTAAGAACATTTGCTGTACCTGCACAAGATTTCAGCGGGTCCCAGCACCCACATCTGACAGCTCACAGCTTTCTGTAACTCAGGCTCAAGGGCTGCAATGTCCTCCTTTGGCCTCCAAGGCTTCTCAGGCACAAGTGCATACACACAGAGCAATAATAATAATTAGATAATATCAGTAATTAAAGTAAATCTTAAAAAGAGAATAAAGACAGACTTCTTGTGGTATCAAATTGACATTAAAATGGCTTATTTTTGCCGTCCTGTAATTTTAAGCTAAAATGGTATCGGCCAGTGGCATGCCTTGTGGATTCTTTCATAGATGAGTTTTTAATGATTACAAATACTTTGTGGTTAAAATTCTATCAAAATACAGAAGTATTATTATTAATGTGAATTTTTGTGGGTGATAACACAGTTCATGCAATATTATTTTGATTATCCCTGCTGAGTATAAAAGGAAGTTCAAAGTAATTTGCAGTTCCATAACCTGAGGCAATTATTTCCATGAGGGGTAAAAAGCAGACTTCTGCTTCATTCTGCTTCATTGCCTAACGTCTAGTTCGTTCACCAGCAGGTTACTCATTTTCCTACAAGCCACTGATGACTGTTCATCTTTTGGGTGCATTTCACCTGCTTTTTAATAAATAGTATACAGAGAATGGGGGGAAACTTTGATGAAATTTCTGTCTAAATTAAAAATGAATTGAGGAAAAAAATGCTTTAATTTGGATTGTGTTGCTAAGTCCATTTTATTGTAGGAATTATTTTGCAACTATAATGCATGAAAGTAATTATTAATTTCAGTTTTTAAGATATTGATTTTTGATATTATTATTCCTCTCTGGATAGCTCACAAAAGAAGTATGAGTAGAGATATATTCAACTCTAAGTCCATCATCGTTTTTTGTTCTAGCTGTCCACCTATCTTCCTATTACAACCAGATTTGTAATATCTCTGTGCAAACTGTAGTCTTTCATGATATTTACTTGGATTTTTCATTATCTTTGGAGTGATTGATGTCTAAAATACATTAGAAAAGTTGTAGTATTTGTATATTGCACCTTAGTAAAGCACAGTAGCTGTGGGTTTGAGAGAAGAACAGTTGCTTCAGTAAACTTTTATTTCTAGTTTCAGTTACTTCTTTCTAAGAACATAAATAAAAAATGGGTAACTTTTGCAATAGCCAGCTTCAGGCAGAAGATTAAGTGAGAGCTTTGATGACTGTCTGGATTCTATACTCCATTAAATTTTCCCATTAACGCCATCAGTCAAAATTACAGTCTGTTATTAATTTCTAATACCATTAAAGAGATTATATAAACTCAAATAAATTTTAATGACGTCATATCTGGGACAATATAATGAATTGTGATTCTCTCAAAGTATTCTCTTTGTTTTAAGAAATATGCCTTATGTTTTAATTTGTAGATATTTTTCTCCTTAATCATAAGAAAATATTTGAGAATTAGACTTTGAGCTAGAATTAGTGTCAGCATAAGATGGTGAGGGAACTCAAACAGGTTAGTGTTGCATTCTTCTGAGTCTGATGCTTTGAATTTGCTCTCTAGGTCTTCATGGCAGATTGTGAGAAAATCTGCAATTTGTCCTCTGACCCTACACACCTGCACCATGGTGTTTATGAGTTCCCTGCATGCACATACACACTCAATAAATAAGTAAATAAATTTATGCAATAAAAACTCGAAAAACTATAGCTAATGTTTTAATACTTATACTTAACTCCATCATGATGAATCATATTAATATGCATATCAACATCAATAAGTCTAAATAATACTAAATACCCAATAATTTCTCTTTATCTTGTTCAGCACACCATTTTGGTGACTTTGTTTGCACAACTCTGTTGTTACACATGTGTGTGTGTGCCTGCATGTTTTCGTGTGAGGGGAGGTTTACCTGCATAAGTGTCCACATGTTTGTAGAGGTCAGAGGAGAAATTTGGGTGTCAGTTACAGGAGCACAGACAACAAATTACACTGCAATGACTGACTAGCAAGTCACAGGGATCTCTCAGTCTCTGCCTTCCTAGTACTGGGATGATAAAAACACCCCAGGAATTTTCACATGTTTTCTGGACTTTCTGGGGCTCAGTCTTTTAGGTCCTCATGTTTACCCAATGAACATTTTTTTCTGAAGGTGTTATCGACAAAGCTGCTAAAGTTGGTTCAATTTTGCTCTCATTTGTACTCTGTTACTTTATGAAAAGCCTGTGCTTTTATAAACATATGTGCAGGCTGTATTGTATTTTCTGTGAATTTTCCTTTTGGTGCTAACAAAGCAAGATCGTCTTACAGAATTTAGTCTTCAATCTGCTATTCTTACTTAAGATTGCATCTTGTAATTCCCACAATAGCTCTTCATTCTTTAGCTGTATTTATAAAAACAAAGTTACTGGGCAAAGGTATAAGCTTGATACAAGATAAATTTGATATTGTCTTTCAGTATATGCTTTTTTATCAACTTTAACTAAATAGATTATTCATTTTCCTATTAAATTCCTCTTTTTAAAATTTTGTATTAACTACACATTGCAAAATATTCACTACAGAAATGATATATAGCATCCTGATTGTTTTTCTTTATTTTTCCTGTTTATTGAACAGATTTTCTCATATAGCATTTTCTCATAAATTTATGATTAGTTTTCCCTCTCTTTAATGCTTCTAGGTCTCATAAAAATACTAAATAGAAAGCTTTAATGTATATGCTGAGGACCAGCACACACTGCTTCAGTTCCTGTGAATTCATAAGTTTTAGTCACTGATTTAGATGACCTGTTCTCCTGGGGCTTGCATCCTCTCTAGCTCCTACACTTCTTCTACCTCCTCCTTTGCTCAGGATCCCTAGGCTCTGACAGGAGGAATTTAATGGAGACATTTCATATAGAAAAGTGTGCTCCAATGTCTCCCTCTCTCTGTGTGTGTATAATGTCTGGCTGTGGATTTCTATATTTGTTCCCTTCTACTTCAGGAGAATTTTCTCTCAAGATCTTTGAACATGGTTCTGATCTGTTATTATAGCAGAACATACCTAAGAACATTTTTCTAAGACAAGTAATATTTAGTTTTACCCTAGGTCTCCAAACTATATAGGCCCTGGTTCATGGTCCCCGAACAGGGTCTGGTTATGTGTTCTATCTCCTGGGATGGCCATGTGTCAAATCAGACATTGGTTGGTTACTCCCACAGGGAATGTGCCACCGTTGCACTAACATATCTTACAGGATATGCATTTTAGATCAAAGATTCTGTGGCTGGATTGGTGTTTATATTTCTCTTTTGTTATTTAGCATAGTACCTTTCTGTAGCAAATTCATGAGACAGCAGAAATCCCACTCTTCCATGTTCAATGAGTTGTATGGGTATTATCCTCAGCAATGGGGCCTTGTAAGTTTGTAGAGAGAAAGTTATTGTCTTGGCAACAGCCTGGGTTGTTTGGAGATTTTCATGGGACCCCTTTGGTCAACAACTCAATTGGATGGGTTTTGCTTGTCTGTTTGTCTGTTTGGGAGGGGATTATTTTTTAGTTATTATTTTTTGATGGAAACATCCTATGATTTCCCAATGTAAGATTTTTAGATTTATTTCTGCTATTAGGTGCTTTGTTAGTTCAATTTTATATCCTGTTAAGTTTTCTGCATTTTTAATAATAGAAATTTGCTTAAGATTTGATCATTAATTTTAAATTATAACTTTACAGTATAATATTTTGACCCAATGCTTTCAAAAATTTCTTGATTCAAGTGTAGAAATAGAGAAAAATCAACTTTTTATAGGAAAAATTCTTTTTGCATGATATCTATATATAATGGAAAATTCTACATTTAATTTTTTAAAATTTTTTATTTTATAATTAAAATCTAATTACATAATTTCTTCCCTTTCTTTTCCTTCTTCCAACTCTTCCTGAGTTTCTTTTCTTGCTTTCTTTACTATTAAGGGCATCTTGCTTATTTAGCTATGCTAAATATCTAATTCTATGTATCTGCATATATATGCATTCTTAAGAATATAAATACAAATTGCTCATTCTATATAATGTTATTGGGTTTATGTGTTTTCAGGCATGACCTTTTAATATTGGATGACCAATTGGTGCATTCTTCCCTGGGAAAAACTATTTTTCATGCTTTTAGTAATCATTATTTTCATGTAAATTTTTTCTACAGTTGCCCCGTGCACTTTCCTCCTTTCATGATGGCATATATATATGTGTATTGGTGTCATCTTTCTTCAGGACTTCTTCAGGCAACAGTGTTGATGGAAATTCATGGGTGTAGCTTTGCTGGCACTTCTAGAAAATGCAACCTATTAACACACTTTCTGTTCTTCTTTGCCTTCTCCTCCACATTGTCCCTGAATTTTGAATTCAGGAGGAATGTGGTAGATGTATAAAATGGGATGTACACCATGTAGTCCTTTTGTTATCTGAATTTATTTCTTTTACCATTTTCTGAATTAAAGAGCAGTTACTTCTAGTGCATGAGAACTCCTGTGGATACAAAGATAAAAATTTAAAATGTACTTAAGAATTATGCTATTTCTATAAGTGCAGGTCACAGGTTTTCTTCCAACATTCATGGCTTTACTAACCCTGGGTAGTTTGCTAAGTACTTATTATGAACTCTTAAATTTAATTAGTGTGATGTTGGTTATTGTCAAGCTATGAGTGGTGCTATTGAACTCTTGAGGTTGTCTTGTCATGTTGATGGTTGTTGTACTTCAGAGGCCTCATAGCAGGGTGGGATCATTGACCTCAGTCTCTTGGAGATCTTTCATGTGATCATCAGTTACCATGAAGACAGTTATTAGGAAGGATATTTCCAGGACAGATCTAATTCAGTTCTTCCAGGTCCTATATTTGTAGTCCACGGTATCTTCAGCAACAGGGAATAACCTTCCACCCACGGGAAACATCCAAGTGCAACAACAATAGCCTATAAGGTTGTAGGAGTATCCTTAACAACCCTGACCAATAAATCTAAAGGTGGTTTCTCAAGCCTCTTATAGGGATTCTTGTTAGATATTCTATGGCTCTTAGAAGGGATATTGTCATCCAATGTGGACAAATTTCATTTAAAATACAAATGTATATGTACACATAGATTTTTCCAAAATTTTTCTTTAGGTTAAATAATTTGACAACTCTTGTGTCTGAAGAGTATGAGTATCACATGGCAGCTTCTGCCATTTATCTTTCTTGCCATCTTCTTAAAACTTCAACTCTACTTCCTAAGTCTTGACTAGAAACTCCTCCATTGCTTATTATCTCACTTCTCTTGAAATTTCTTTCAATTCTCTTTTTGTATTTTCTCTTGAAAAATATTTTCTGGCTAACTCAGGATTCTTAACTCTCTGAAGAAAGTCTTCACCCTGGAAGCTCCACTATAATGTGAATGCACCTAGACACAGAAAGATGTTACGTTTTCAAACACTGATACAGGTGTGCTTTAATCACAGACAAAGAACAGAGAAAGCAAAAGAACTGTGGCTTGGAATTGAGATACAGTATTTTCTCTTAGTGAGATGACACAGAGTAAATACAAGCTCATGGATACATTTCTCCTTAGAGGTCTCTTAAAACCAATTGTCTTCTCCTCTAACAATCTATTAATTCCACCACCTACCTTGGCAATGTTGCTATTCATGTTGTTCTAGGCAATAAGAGTTAGATAAAACACATAGTTTTAATTCAACATATTGAATTGATGTTACATTGTACACCAGAATGAGCACATATATGTATCAGATCCCTTTGTTTACTTGAGCGTGTCAGTGGTTCTCAAGCATGTTCATGCACCTCTCTTAGGCTCCAAGGCATATTCACAGCTCTAAGAACACAATTTAAGACAATTTTCTTATTTCTCTTTCAGCATAGAGTTATAGCAGAAGCATTATTGGGCTTATACAGTACTAACACATTTACCACCCCATTCCTTTTCAAGTTGTCACAATCATGTAAGTCCTGTGATAATTTGAACTCTAAAGGAAATAGTGCAAATGTTGCAATGTTTTTATTTAGCACAGAAAAAGCAATCTGCTGAATAGACCTCGTTTTCTAGCACCTGTGATTGTTGCAAGTTCATAAGTTTCTATTGAGAAGTGGAGAACAATCATTTTTTCTCTCTGAGGCTTTTTCCTTCATTCATAAAATTGCCATGTGATATCACTTTATATCACATGATATCAACTTTGTGCATTAACACTCTTGGTGCATTAATCATGGTTGCTTTACATAGAATAATTTCAACATCCCTTTCACACACAATTTGTATTTTGTGCTTGCTCTGTCATTTCAAGCTGGTTTTCTCATTTGTTTTATATTTAAGATAACTTGCAGGTTTTTCTTGATATTTAGGAATGATATTCTGCGTAAAAAGCATGGCTATACATAGGCCTCAGTTGAAGTATTGATAAATTGTAGAAGGGTAGGTAGATACACAACGCTGGGTTTAAATCATTGTTTTTGAGACACTGTTTGCAGGGATTTTGGTATGCTCATGATCCTTGCTCGGAAGTGGAACAGTGTGCTATAAGAAACTGGAGTATATAATTAGAGGCTTTTCTCCTACCTGCAAATCTTCAAATAATTATTCTGAGGTAAAATGTAATTATTAATTACAATTGCTTGGACAATGGCTAAGGCTTATTATTAACTAACTCTTATAACTTAAATTAACCCATTTCTATTATGTTATATTTCAGCAAGAGGCTCACGGCTTGTTATCTCACATCTTGTTTCCCCAGTGGCATCTGGAAACTCCCAGCATCTGCCTTCTTTTTCCCTGTATTTAATTTGGCTTTCCTGCCTAGCTATATTCTACCCTGCCATAACCCAAAGCAGCTTCTTTATTAACCAGTGGTGATAAAAATATATTCACAACAGACAGAGGGACACCCACATAATCAGTCTGACCTTGACTTGATTTCTCTCAGGTAATCCATAAATTTAGGCTTCTGAAAGAGATTAAAGTTCCTTCAGAGGAAAATCAGAATCTTCACACAATGGAGACTCATCTGTGAAGCAGGAATCTCAAGAGATATCCCAGCTCCAACTAGCCTGTGGTCATTTGTGGGGATGACTTTCTTGAATATTGTTGAATATGGGAATATCCAGTCTAATATGGTTAATGTCACCCAGGAGCAGGTGGCCCTGACTTGCATAACAATGGTGATCAAGCATCAGCCAGGGTACATAAGTCATCATGTGCCGTGCACAGCGCCCCCGTGTCTGTGCTCTGTGTGCTAGAACCCAGTTCGTGAGCTTCTGGCAAGGGGCTGGACGTTGAGAATGCGCACACAGAGACAAGCAGACACACGCAGAGACAGACCAACACATGGACCTCCAAACGCTAGTTCAGAAAGCCCCCTTTATTAACACCATGTAGGCTTAAATACACTGCAGTCAATGGACAACATGTGATTATCCCATTCTCTGATCCTCTAAACTAGGCACAGCTTCTAGTGACTTTAATTAGAAGGTTCTAGGAGGGAAGAGGAGCTGAAGGCCAGAACTTATTAGTCCCAACAATCAAGCAGCATTCCTCCATGTTTTCTACTTCAGTTACTGCTTGAGCTCCTGTCCTGACTTACCTCAGCGATTGTGACCTGTAAGTATAAGCCAAATAAACCTCTTCCTTCCCAAGTTGCTTTAAGTCATGATGTTCATCCTAGTCAGAAAGCAAACTAGAATAAGTGATTTGTTACCATTCGTTTTTCCTTTCATTCATTTCACTGTCTGAGCAAAAGGCGATTTTTCCCCCTCTGATACTTGTATGATAACTCAGGAGACTTTACTGAGAGAGATTACCCTCTGTGCATCCTGCCCCAACCAAGGCTGGGCTTGCCTGAAGGTTTTGTCCCTCATCTTCTCTCACTATAGCTCTAATAGCTCATCCTTCCCTGTTCAGATTTTTCTCAAAACACTAATCCCTTGGGTGGTAATATTCTGCAACATCTCCTTCGGTGACTTGTGAATTCACCTGTTAGAGACTCCATCTATTGGCTTCATTTCTCTTATGTCTCTTAGAAGGACGTTACCATTGGCTTATTTTGTTGTTGTTCACCTTTTTATTTCTTCCAAACTTCTTGTGCAGCAGACTGTAAGTTAGAGGACACTTTTGGGAGAAATTCTAAGAAAATAGCACAACTAGTTTTATTGGTGCAATGAACAGGTTCCAACCAAGTGGCTTTTTATCTTCTAGCCAAAGATTTCTCTGTTGAGCTACATCTCCAGGCAAAAATACAACAGCCTCATTTCCTACTTAGAATGCACTATTTGAACAACAACAAAAAAACCCTATACACTTTTTAAAAGAATGACTAACTTTCAGACATTACAACAGCAAAATCAAACCCTAGAGGACAATATGTACTCAGTTTTGAAGATGTATTTATGATGTGAGTGGGAATTGACTGTAGTAGAGTTGCTTTGTTAAGAGAATGAAAGAAGGATAAGTGCTGTGCCCCTGTGTGTTCTCTACTTGCTTGTTTGCTGAAAGGACTTCCAAAACACCTGGGTGCACAGCGCGGCACACAGCAAGGGTTTATTGTAAATAGAGAAGCTCTTTCCCTACTCCAGAATAAGTGAGGACAGATCTGCATTTAAAAACATTCCCAGATGATTCATAAACACAAACGTTGTAAGACATTGCAATTATATAGAAATTTTCTTTATAGTGTGCATGCATATGTCTTGATTACTAATTTCAATAAAATTCATTTTAATTTACATACACCATTAGTATCCATACATTTTTTATAAACCTCCTCATCTACATTACAAAGTAAGTTGTATGAAAAACTCATGAAGGTCAAAATTACCTTTCTTTGGAAAGCAACATATATTTAAATAAGACTTAGTTTTTCCATGTTTGGGTTGTACTAATGACATGTGAATGGCTGAGCAACAGGGAGCCAAGGGACCACAGCATGGTGGACATGAAGAACCTCAGAATATCTTTTCTCCTAAGTGACCTGTGTAGGGTCATTTTCATCTCAAGTCCTTACCTGCTGTGAATTACAGAGAGACTCAAAGCTTCTTCACAGGAGTGATTTTGCTTCCACCCGTGTCCACTCACTTCAAATAATTGTGTTTGATGGGGAGGGGGGAGGGAAGGGGAAAAGGAAAGGGAAGGGGAAGAATAGAAAAAGGAAGAGGAGGAGGAGGAGGACAAGGAAGAGCAATAGGAGGTTGAAGAAGAGGAGGGGGAAGAGGAGCTTTGCATTGCCCCTGGCCACAAATAAAGAAAACTTTTTTTCATCAATATGTGCTAGCTGATGTCCACTTCTTTTTTTAAAAATTTTATTTATTTATTTATTTTTTCATTCAAAAATTTACACTTCTTTCCCTCCTCCCATTCCCCTTCCACTCCCCCATTCACCCTCCTCCCTCCCCCTACCTCCTTAAGAGAGGGCAGGGATACCTGCCCTATGGGAAGTCCAAGGCCCTCCCCCTAACATCCAGGCCTAGGAAGCTCTGCATCCAAATAGATTAGGGTCCCAAAAAGTCAGCACATGCAGTAGAAACAGATCCCAGTGCCTCTATCAATGACTTCTCAGTCAGCCCCCATTGTAAGCCTTGGGCAGCAGAGTAGAGGGTGCCTGAACTGGCCTTGCCCCACTATCACACTGATGATTATCTCGAATATCACTATAGAATCTTCATCTGGCGACAGATGGAGATAGAGACACAGACCCTCCTCAGAGCAACGGACTGAGCCCCCAAGGTTCAATTGAAGGGCAGAAGGAGGGAGAAGACCAGCAAGGAAATCAGGACCATGAGGGGTTGGTCCACCCACTGAGACAATGTTCCTTATCTAATGGGAGCTCACCAAACCCAGCTGAGCCGGAACTGAACGAGCATGCAATCAAACAGGACTCTCTGATGTCCACTTCTTGTTACTCATTCTATTACTTAATTTCTGTTATCACAAGAGGAAGAAATCTTTAAATGGATCTCCACTGCTCTCCATCTGGCTGGTTCTGCATCTTTTCCTTCTTTTTGGCCAAAGTTCCAACTAAGTGATATGTTGAAAGATGTAGCAAGAGTTACCTAACTTCCAAGTTCATATACTACGTGAAAAGACAAAACTTGCATAGAAGAACTAAAAAACAAAAGACAGCATGTGAGAGAGGACTGGGTCCTGCATAAAGAAGACCAAGGCTGCAGGCTGTGTAACAGACAGAATGTGAATAGAATTTGGGCATTGGGTGACAATAGTGTGTCATCTAATTTGCAGATATTAACAACTGTACTTCATACATAGCACAGCGTGACACGTTTTAGAAAGACATAAGTTTTTTATACGAATTTTGTATTCATAGAAAATTTGGCCACAAATCATGGAGGTTTGTCATGTAACTCCTATCCCTAAACAGACCATTTTGACAATGAACAAAATTTGACACTTTAATTAAAATAACTAGAACAAAATCTAAGTCAATCTCAGTAATTTTCATAAAATTATTATTCGACAAGAGAATAAAATTATAATAAGACTTAAAAGTCAAATATAATAATAAAGAAATGCATCACTGAGAGTGTATTACACATACAATATCTAACAATGGAAATATAACATTTATTGTGTATGTTTTAATAGCAATTCAGTTTTAATTTAAGCGTAACACAGCATAGCTTTTAAATGAAGATCTGAGACTCCATTCCTGTAGTACAGGTGTCTGACTTGCCTTATTATTTCTTCTCAGGTACACCTGCAATAGCATACCAAGTAGAACTTTACCAGCAGCCTCTGTAATTGCTCAGTTGATATTCAGTAGGCATCTTCATTTATCCTTAGCAGAGTGAACAATGAGATAGATACTCTGCATGAAGAAATAGTCTTGGAGGTCATGAAGAGTTTCAAATATTCACACTAGTCTCTGTGATAAGATTTTCTGAGGACAATAGCACCAAATTAAGCAAGAATTAGAATTAATCTCCATTTATAGATACTCAATGTTTGGGTTATGGCAACTTAGACTAACTCACTGTTTGGAATTTTGTGCATAAGTGGCATTGACTAAAAAAAAAGGAACATTCTAAGCTGATCTTGACACAAATTAAAAGTAAATCTAGGCACTGGTCATTGTTTTCAGAGAAGGAGTTTTGGACACAAAACATTACTGTGAGAAGACAGATGACATTCTAGTACTGAGGGAGGAAGAATTCAATACAAAGTATTTCCATAATAAAATGTGGTGCCTGGATCGCTCTTCAGTTTTGAGAAAAAAGGCAATAACCTGAGAAGGTGATACATGGGCTTCTGAATGTGAAAGGGGTTTTGCCACTGATGGTTAACCACTGCATTTCTTTCTCACTGTCTTTCTTATTTTTTTTTTTAATTTTCTGAACTCGCACCCAACTTGAAAGCCATTGCAAGACTTCACATGCCAAACCTCTACTGAAGACACAGACTATACACTGACAGTTCAGTTTCATCCATGGGTCCGTCTTGTCCTCATCTTAACCTCCTCTGATTTATTGCAGCAGATGGAGCAAACTACATGGAGAAGTGTGTCAGACGGGAGCATGTGAAGTAAAGAACCAATCCCTTTAGTAAGCTACTGCAAGCTGTGCAAGAATGAGATGGGAGGGGCGTGAGCCAAGGCAATAAATCCAATTCAACCTCGCCCTTCACAGTTCCACATTGTCAGATCCAGAATGTGTTAAATTCTGTATTCAGAATATCACAATTCTTTTGCAGTCAGTCTCAGACACAGCAGAGACCAGTGGAAAAAAATTGAGTTCATCAACATGACAGTTTCCAGATTAAGTGGAGTGAAGGGGCATTCTGCCCTTCTATTTCAGCTTTCAGAATGTAAAAATGTCTTATTTTCTTGTCTCTAGAGCCCATCATTTATTTTATGCATGTACTTTCTACTGTAGACTTTGCGGGCATTTTAGAAGTTTCTATGCACAGTCCCTAGGTACAGGAAGCCCTTGTGAGTCGGACAGAGAACATGCCTTCTACCTGCGAACCTCACTCATGCCTGTGTTCTAGTTGTTCCAAGGCTGGCAGCATTGCTTCAATGCTGTGCTGAACAAGATAGTTTTAAAAAGAGAGTCAAGGCTGTGACTTGGCTGTTGCTGATGTGAACAGAGGCTTATGGAACCTAACAATGTGTCAGTCCTTTGAGAACCAGATCTGGGCTTGAGAATTTAATGTTTAAAGGATTCTTTGTTGTTTTTTTATTTGTTTGTTTGTCTGTTTGTTTTTGTTTTGTTTTGGAGAGAGGGTTTCTCAGTGTCAATGTAACAGTACTGGCTTGCCTAGAACTCACAGAGATCCTCCTGTGTCTGCCTTCTGTGTTCTGGGATTATGGGCATACACCACTACTGCCCTGCTTATTTACTATGTTGTGTTTTAACACAAGCATCATATACAATGTAAAGTATTTAATGTAGAAAAAACTTTTAAATTTTAGATAAATTGGCTTTCAGTGAATACAAAGAAAATGGAAAATAAGCTTTTTGTCTGTTTT
The DNA here is from genome assembly GCF_982192425.1 of Myodes glareolus. Classification (NCBI taxonomy): domain Eukaryota; kingdom Metazoa; phylum Chordata; class Mammalia; order Rodentia; family Cricetidae; genus Myodes; species Myodes glareolus. The sequence goes on from NC_142048.1 coordinate 61,431,081, forward strand.
TTTCTGTTTTGTTTTATTTTACTTCCCTGATCTAGTAATCCATGCATATAGCTGTAGTATTGAAGTGAATAGAAAGGTACATTTTTTTAAAATATTCATTCAAGTTTTAGAGCATATCTAAAACCTATCTGAACCAGTGACATATTAACAAATAAACATATATGAGCTGACTATTGGTTCCTTTTGCCAACAGGTTGTGTACATAAGTTGTTTTTGCACATGAGTCACTTTAAAACGAATTGTTTTAAGAACAATGATTTTAACAAATAACTAAAGTAAAATAATAAATCTAAATATTAGTGTAAACCTGAAATATTTAATTTATTATTGATATTTTATAAAAAATTAACACTTATTGTAATTTAATTTCACACTAAGATCATAGCAGCAAAAACAAGACATTTAATATCTAGAGGAAAAAAAATAATCCAAGAATAAAGGGTTCTACCTGCTATCATGCCATTCATTATTGTTAGAGACAATTTAAGTTTTGCAACTAATTTATAATATTTAAATAGTGGAGGATTGTAAAAATGTAGAGAACTTGGGGTGTGTTTTTAAAAATAGTGTAATTATAATTATGAGAAATAGTACCTATCATATTTTATTAATCTGCATTGCCAAAGATGTTTTCACACTGTAATTGATGTTTTTATTTCATTAATTTGTATCTTTTTGTAATGATTATCTAAAATTTTATTAAAAGAAATCAGAAAAATAGCTTCATTTCCTTATGATTGAATCACGTTTTTAAGGTTGAAAATATATTGTTTCCTATGGCTATAGTTTATGAACTGGTGTTTTAAGAGACTTCATTTTATTCTGCTTTCTATTTCTATGGCAGCTGTTTGCTTCATATAGTTATTTCTTTGTTACTTTATTGTTACACTGTTGCTTTGTTCTGCACATAATATGATCACTGCTAGCTACACAAAGATGGGCTTTCCACTTAAAAATAACCCTGATATTTTAAACTTAAATTATTTTAAATTATTTTCACTGGTATATAATTCTGAAAATGTATTTTGTGCAATATATATGTTTATATATATATATATATGTTAAGTATAAGTAGTGTGGTAAATCATACATTTTTGATGCTGTGACATTTTTCTCCATATTACTATTTATAGACTAACATAAAAGGATCATATTTGTTCAATATTATCTGGGAGAAAAATTACAAATAGTGACAGACAATAAAGTCTTAGCAACCAACATCGCTCTACAGAAATGAGTTGAACAAGGTGGATACCAATGGACAATCCAAAGCATATGGGGTAAAGGTCTCTTCCCTACACATAGAACAATAAATAACTAAAGAACACTGAGAGTGAGTGAAACTGTCTTCCACAGACAAGAGGACACCAGTTAATTATCCAGTATCAAATGATCCTCCCTGAGAATATACATGTAAGTAATATTCAGGCTGAGGAGGAAACTGAAGAAGTTATATTTAGAAATCATATGCATGTTTGTATACATACATATATACAATATGAATGCAGTAATCTACAAATTGACAAAATACATACCTTGTAAAGGTGGGGAAATTGTCCACCATCACTAAAATATAAGACAGTCATGATCATATCTGACTCCCTGGTCTTAGTTATATTCCTCTATTACAGGTTTATATAATCTAGAAAAAACATAAGTCTTTCTCTGTTGTACACCCTAAGAATGGAATCTTTAGGTTGTGTTAAGAAGAAGCCCATTTAATATGATTTATCTTTTTTATTAGCAACATATAAAATCTTACTATCTGCTTTTTATCACATGTGGAACTGTGTAAGACTCAGAAGGTAATTTGAATTTTATTTGGAAGTCACTGGAGGGCTGTAGCAATGGAGAGATAAATCTCATTTAAATTCTTCCAGGCTATTGGACAGTGTCAGTGAATTGGGAATATTGAATTGTATAGAAATAGTATCATTTTAAATAGTGTAGATTGTAAGTGATGATATCTTTCATCTATGTATCATTAAAGAGATGGAGAACAATTTAACAAACACGAGTACATTTGAAGATTTTACAAAAGCTACAATGTTTTGGATATAGATTAGAAGATGAAGGGAATATTGAATGACTACAGTTTTTGTTGCTGTTTCAAAGTAGAACCAGTAGTACAAGGTGGCTGCATTCATAAAAGTAAAATATTAGACATGTGAAATTCATTTGTATCATAGAATTATTGAGAGAACAAATGCATTTATAGAATCATTGATTACCTTTAAATATCATAAAGTCCTAATTGTGTCCTTCCATTATTTCTACAAAAGTGTCTTTAATACTTTGACATCAAGTGTACTGGACTTTCATTTTATTCTGCCATGCTTAGATGTGCTGAAATGAATGTAATCACCTTCTCAATGAGTGTAACCACCACTTTTATGGGTGAAAGTAATTTACAATTGAATTACCATTTTATCTGAATGGCACTTGTTTTATAATCCCAACAATGGTCAATTAGCCACTGCAAATTCACAGACCAGTTGTCACTCAGCTGTTTCATACTAATTAAAATTAAATATTTAATTAATTGTTTCCTGTATATATACAACTAAAAAATATTCTGAAGTCTGAAAGGTGACTCGATGTGTATTATAATATGCACTTATTCATTTTCCTATCACTACCATGAGGATGTAAAGACAACAGGATTTTCCAACAGGATGAATTATGAATTAGGTATGTACTACTATAGTAGAATATCCATTTAGTTTATATGATTTAAGCATAAAATGTATAACAGAAGGCAATGACAGGTGATATTTATGATACCTGTCCCCTGCATAGAATTTTATGAATAAGCTGTAGTCTGAAAGTGGTTTTGACAGACATCTACTCTGTAGTGCTGGCTGTTGAGTATATACAGTACACATTGGGATGAGAGCCTATATCCCTCTGTAGTTACTTAATAACTTATTTTCATGTTTTACATCAATTTATATGTGAATTATTATAGAAGTTGTGTTAAATCAGTCAAAGCAGACACAATACAGACTGTAGAACATGACATTAAATGTTTTGTTTTGTTTCCTTTTGTTTTAATAGCATTCATCTGCAGAGAGGCCAATGCCACCTGAACACACCAGAGTCCAACACCCAGAAGGGTATCTGCTATTACTTTTCAGGACAGTGAGCATATGGGGAGACTGAAGTGTTAAGTAGGACTATGGATGCAGCATTGTCCTGTACAAACTTTATAGCATGACTGGCTTTACTTTATTTGAATAAAGATAATTTAATTCACATTTTTTAGGGACACTCAAATGGCAGAAAAAGAGGTGTAGTCACTCTGTTTTCCTTCTGAGCAAAGGCAATCTACCCAAGACTCCAGGTGCACTTGAGTATCAGTCCACATCAAGGGCTCTAGCACTCCCCACACTTTGTCCAATCTTTTTTTAAGGAGAAACACCCAAGGGTTTGTTTTTTTTTTCTTTTGCCATACAGATCTTTGGGTGATGGATTAGTTCTATGGCAGCCTCTTTATTAACAGAATGGGTAAAATAAATCTGGAAGCTCTCTTTCCACAGGTTCTTCATGTCCATCCAAGGTGGCATCCTACTTAGAATCCCAAAAATCACCTAAAATGTATTTTTATTGGACATACTTACAGGAGTATGTGGGCAGGGAGACTCAAAAAGCAGCTGCATCACTGAAAAGCTCATCTTAACAAAAACTTTGCTCATCATGTTGTACTTTGGTAGAGTCATTATTTTGATGTGTCTTGAGTTTTCTTTGGGAGGGGAGTGGATGTATGTATGAGTCATGACTTCAAAGAAGTCTCACACCACACACTATAAATATAATCTTTTTGGCCCAAGTTGGCTAGTGTGCTGTTATTCCATAAAATAATATATATTTGCATGTGTTAATATGTTTTCAAAGGAAATTTAGTTGATTAGACAATCATGTAAGTGAATAAGGAATTATTTAGAGTTGCCTATGCTTTGAAGTTGGGGTCCTCATAGTATTTTTAGGATCCCCTTATTTCTGGAATTGGGATAGTAAAACAACCATTGATAAAAATACATAAGTGAGCATTATTGGGTAAAATTGCAAATAAGGAGATTGTTGTGGATTTCAATGGGACTTAATTTACAAGATAGATAGCTAAAATGTTGCTAGATATTTATGTATATTATATGCTAGCTGTATTATATATACATGTGTACTATGTGTTTGTATGTATGTATAATATAAAATGTTGAAATAAAATGTAACACAAAATGTTAGATTAAAATGTAGAACATCTTGCTATATGGGTCAAAATCTGCCTGGTTAAGTTTGCTTATAGTCAGAGGGACCTTTACGTGGAAGCATCTAGTGTTAGAGTTGAGCTCTAGAGCATTCTAGATTCACCTGGAAAAAGATTTGGGTAAAGTTATTACTCTGCAGCATAGCATCTAAGCAAAACTCAGGGGCATAAAGCATAGTACTGTATCGACCTTATCTTGTCAATATGTAACATAATTCCTGATTTGGAAAAAGTATATAAGTATTTGCTTACTAGTCTATCCTTAGAATTTGACGTGGGTGAACTTTGGGAAACAAACTTTGTTGGAACAGAAAGGCCTGAAAACCTCTTAGGCACAGCTTGGATTGGAAAATCTATTGCTCTCCTCGTTTGTCTTCACTGAAACGTGGCAATAGTTAGATATCTGATCTCCTCCAGTGTTCATAGCCAAAGAAGCAGGAATCTACATTTTGCCAGATCCCTATAAAATTTTACATCTATATGTGAGGGAAAGGAATGTACCAAAGTCTTTCATATTACCAGGACCTAAAAACACACTGTGTCAAAATCCTTCACCATGTAAGCCCATTTGGTACCCAGGAAATAGGGCAAGCTGAAACCATGGCTCATCACCATGACCTCATGGTAACAATAATGGGCTTTGATAACTGCTGCCTGCAGCGCATGGCAGATGCCTGTAATTGTTGCAAGATCAAGACAAATGAAACCTGTGAGAGTCTTCTTCCAGGGTAGCAGAACTTAATACAAATACAGTCTGTTCCTACCAACACCAAGCACCCACTTTCTTCATTCTCCCCCTGTTCCAAATGTGCATCTACTAGAAGTCACAGATTAAGTCTTCTTCCCTAGGACCTTCAGTAGGACTAAATGTCTCTGGTATTAGAAAAATCATGTTAACAGTATTAAAATTAAAGTTCTACCAATTGCTATCTTTGACAATGCAGACAACCAAACAACTTATTTTGTTAGAAGAATAAGTTTACGCTTTTAGAGCTGAAGATAATGCTCAGTGGTTAAGAGCATTTTTTATTCTTGCAGAAAATCTAGTTTCCTTTCCCAGCACCTAAAAACTGACTAGCAACCATTCTTAAATCCTGTTCCAATGAATCTGATAACTTCTTCTGATGTAAACCACACCAAGCTCATGCCTGGTGCACATACATACATTTACACAAACACCCCATAAATAAAAATAAACTAAAACAAATCTGAAGCTATTTTTTAAAACAGGAAAGAGAAAATTACATTTTTAAGAAATTTGCCAAAATATATTTAACTATCAAAAATTAATAGCATTAATTGGTTATAAATATATTTATTGACTAAACTTATTTGTACTTCTTATAATTTGACTATGTTATCAAGAAATGTTTTGAAATCATATACCATTTACTTCTTTAGTAGACTGTATACTTTTGTTTATGATTGTCATTAAATGGTAGTACAATTCTGAGTACTATAAATACAATGACATGTATTTTGCAATACTTCAGATAGTTTTATCAAATTAAAATATCAACTTGATGACACATTGGCCATATTGCTGAAATTCAAACATATAATAATCATAATAAATAATTTATTATATGCATTTCTATTTTCCACTCATTGAAACACTTCTAGACAATCAATAAATTATGGTGAAAAATAATATTCAAATATTTCAATTTTTGCATGCTGCTACATGTGATTTCTTGATTATTTCTGTTAGTAGGCTTCATCATTAAATAAGAGAAATTTTCAATGTGAAATGCTAATGCCTGTTGACTGACTGTAGTTTATCATTAGTCTGTTTTCTGTGATTCCAGAATCATAGTTAACACCTCTAAGTAGACAAGAGACAAGATCCGTGTTTTGTTGATTTGACCTGTCACTGCCTACACCTGACAATTCTCTAAGACAATCATCCACTGTCCCACAAGCCTTTAGTGATATTTAGGACCAGAAAAGAGGATCTGTCCATGAGATCAATGACTTGATGGCTCCTGACAGAGATCCATTAACATGAGAGAACATGATCCTGTGAGGAAGGCTTAACGGTAGGAAGAACTAAATAGAACTGAGCACAGACTGTGAAGACTGATAATAGACATACAGATATACACATAATTTTTGTTTAATGACTCTTTTTACTGCCAAGCCACAAGGAATCAGTCCTTGTGGAACGGATTCTTAGAGAAGGGGAGTCAAAGTGCTGCATGGAATATTTACAGGAATATCTATTCTCGAAGAACTTACCTGTGAAAGTTCTTACAATAAACAAAGGTCTATTTCTCCTTTGTAGAAATAGAAAAGATGATGCCACAATGGCTGTTTTTCTTGTTGCTGTAAGTTTTAAAAGGACAGAAAGGTAGGGAAGGTTATAGTGGTTCACAAGTTAAGGGTGCACAGCTAGTTTGTTATGGGAAATCATTCCCAAAATAGCAAGAGAGCCAGCAGATATGGAGTGAAGAGATAGAGAAAAGAAGCAAGCATACTATTAGTCAGCACTAATAATATCTCAGACTACGCCCTAATGAACTGGTCCCCAAAAGGTTATTGGATTCATGAATTTCTGCAACACTAGTTAGACATGGTGAAGGAACATGAAGTAGCTCATCACATTGCTAACGTGGCCAGGAAACAGAGAGCGGGTGAATGTCCCAGTGCTCAGCTCACTTTCCCCTCTAGTTTCTGTCTAGAAGCTAACACCTAACAATGACATTGCCCTATTTCACTCAAGCCTTTCTAGAAATTCTCTCACAGTCTTGCCCTGAGTTATTACAGACCTTGCCAGTTCAGTCAACCTTAACCATTCATTTTATGTGCAATTTTGAAGGTGTGTGAAGACTTCAGAGTGGGTTAGATAGAGTTAATTAAGTTTATTGTGGCTGAAAGAATGTAACGGGACTGAAAGCATATGGAGGGGATGCCCATAGTTACTAGGTATTAGTTGTGTGGCTTCATGTAAAATGTTTGATTTCTCTACATCACCATTTCTTAACGCGTTAAGCAGAAAATGACAAAAACTTGCTCTAGGTTACATGAATTGATGTAGTAAATGTTGAAACAACTTATAAAACTGCAGACTTGTGACTAATTTTCAAACATGTGTAACTGTACTAAGTACTCAAAATGGATTTTATTAAAATCTGAGAGAATAATATACATTAAACATTTGACTATTAAGAAACAAAAAGAAAACAATTTTTAAAAATGCCAGTCATTTGATTGCTGAGGGGGACAGGGTCAGAGACTGATTCATTTAGAGGTTATGAGTCATCTTTGAACTTTTGTCGAAAGATATGACTTGCAAGATGTGCTTAGACAAGGATAATTGGCCAGTGTATACAGGCGGCCATATTGAAAGCGGGTAAATTTGAGATAAATTAGGGTAAACAATTATGCTGCACATTAGAAAAGTTACCATTAACTTCATATTTGCATTAATAGAGCTTTCTGCAAGTTTGGTAGAATTGCAAAATGCAAGATAACCTGAGAAAATTGGTCCACATAATGTAAATGTCTTTATGTTAGGGAATAGGGGTCTGTGCTGGGATGTATCAGGATATAATTCACATTTTAATTAAAATTGTGTGAATATTTCATATAGAAATTAAACAAGTTGGACAAAAATTTAGTGAAATAAATGAAACAGGAAGACTAGTTGCCAGGCTTTACACTTTTAAGGGAAAAGAACTTTGATAGGAGGCATGTATAAAGGAAGAAGTCACTGATACATTTGCATTGAAACATTGCTGATTTGATAGGAGACTGATACAGAGTAATCATATTTTTGTTTTCAGAATATTTCAGTATAATTCATCTAAATATAAAATTCAAAATGAAGATTATGCTTTCAGAGGAAAAAAATAGTTTTTCATAGTATGGTATTTTGTGGTGTTAAAGAATCATTTTTTCAGGAATTCTCTGAAAATAAACTTTTTTTTTTGACTGGGCTAAAGGATAGGTGGTAAAAGCATTACTAAGTATGTCTAACAGGGCGCCTTGAGAAGACAAACATTTGAGTCAGTAGGACTGATTAGAAACCTATTGTCATCACTGAGAACATAGGTAGGGATTGTGATGATCCAGGAGGGATGAAGGGAATCTAGAGGTTCAGGAAGGGCCTGCTCCATCCCTTCCTGACCTGGGACACCCATCTTTGTCTGTGCTTCAGGACTCTAGAGACACTTTTATGTCCCCATTCCCTCCCAGTAGCAGAGATCCTTAAGATCATTTAAAAGGTGACACAAATTCAGGCTAGACCTAGTCAGGAACCTTGCAAACATAGAAGGCAGCTGGAGAGAGAGGGGTGAGAGTCATAGGACTTAGAAAGCATGAGAGGGAGGTGAATCTTGGAATCCAGTGAAGCTCTATGATTCGGCTAGATGTTTGCAAACAAGGAAGCAGTGCATCATAGTAGAAAGGTAAAATTATTTTCATCTCCTATCTAATCTGAAAATTCTGCTCTTTGACTCTGCTTTATCTTTAATTTTATTTTTGTAAAAATGAGAGATACTTGATTTAACCATAAAATTTGTTAATTTCAGTTGCCTACAGTGCACCTGAAAACTAGAGATACTACTAGCTTGAATTATTTTAGAATAACTTTCTTGGAGATTATTTTTTTCAAAACCAATCAATAAACCACAAAGGTCCTTAAATACAGAAGAATTATTTTAAGTGATCTAATATTTTTGCAATGATTTATCCACAAGATTATGCATCTGTTAAAACTGCTTCTGCAATCACAATTTGATGATTTTTACATAGCATACACCCAGGTTGTGAAGAAAGCAGAAAGATAACATCTGTGCTCAATAAGCATTTCCATAAACCATCTCCTAAGATCCTAGATGCTGATATAGCAATGCAAGAAATCAAGGTTATTTACTTCTTTACTAATTCTTTGTTCCTCGCGCCTCTTCCTCTCACTCCACACATTTTTTTTTCTTTTCTTGCAAGTTTTGCCAGTACTTTTGAGCCCCAGAGTGAAGGCTTTTGGCTCCCTGGTAACAACCTGAATCAGCCTGTATTCAGCCTATAGCCTTGAACAGGCCATGAACTTCAGATAATGGAAAGAAAGCTGGAGTGAAGAGACTATACTTTTGTGTGTGTGAGTTTCTTTATCTTCTGCAGCAAAATTGTCTGGACAGAGGTGATTGTGGACTCGTGGACCCCATTTCGAGAGCCTGCTCAGCAAGACTCTGTAGAAGCCTTACTGCTGTGGAAACATTAATGTGCTAGTTCATTTTCTGAGCGTAGAAATCACTCGATGATCCAGTTATCCAGAGGAGATGGGTGCATTCTCCTTTGCTCTGCCCATAAGGATGATGTATTCTTTATCAGGAGGCCCTATCATGCCTCTAGATCAGTGATCAAAACTGGCTCACATTCATTTTCATTCATGTTTATAATAACTAGGGCATAGACATTAATGTATTAGACACATAAAGGTTCTTATTGATTTATTAATATATTTATCTATACTTATAATTTGCCGTTTATAGACCTTGAATACTGAAAAAAAATTAACCCCCATACTGTGCCATCTGGTTTACCTTTCTTTCCTTCCCAAACCCTCTCTCTCATGTTCATATCTATTTGTTTTGTGACACACCAAATTAAATATGGTTATAGGTGTAATCCTTGGTTTGGACCTATCCTTTGAAGCATAGAAAGCTCAAGAATAGACACACAACTAAAGAGAGTGTTTCTCCATCTCCAAAAATATGTCGGTACCCAACAGTTTGTAGGTAAAGGGGTGGACATTTGAATCCCTCTGCCTTCTTTAACTAACTGTTCATAGAACCAGTTCTATTTACATCCAGTACAGGAACATATCAAGTCCAAAGTATAGCATTTTGAAGCCTTACCTGGCATCGTGTTTGGGCGCTAATTCTAAACTCAGGTCTGCATGTGTGTGTGGAAACTTCTCTACCCACTAAACCATCTCTCTATTTCCTAAAGCCATGAATCTCTTCAACAAAAATTAAGATACAGAGGAATGGAGTATATCTTCAACACTTTAAACTTTGTACTTTGAGTAATGCTATGTTGAAATTAGCTGTCCACTGTTTATCTGGAAAGTCTTTTCTTTTATATATACACATAAGGCTACGTTCATTCAAATTTATACTGCAAATTAAGGAAGTTCACCCACATTGTCCATTCTCCTTTGCTTTTATCCTGGTGACATTTTTCTCTTTTGTTCTCTATGCACTTTTACTTCTATTTCCATGTGGTCAGTACATATATGAAAATATGTATCTAATCATTTAGAACCCATACTTGACAGACAACATAAAGGTTGTGTTTTCCTGAAACTGGTTTATCTCACTTAGTATGATTAACTCCAGTTGCATTTATTTTCCTGCAAGACAGAACTTACATTGGAAATGGAAACAGAGTTATTTACTTGGTGTTAAATCCTCAGAGAACAAAATATAGCATGCATTTTGACACAGATTTGTTTTTGTTTTCTTTAGTGGTTCTGGGAATCTAAGTCAGCACCTGCTAGGTGAGAATCTACCAGTGTGATATATCCTAAGCCAATAAAAGTGCTTTTAATTTAAAATTTTCACTATACTTTCTTTTTTCATCTGCATTATTTGAATAAATAAAAGAATAATTCTTTTTACATAAAAATAGGGCACCCTTTTATCTTCTTTTACTTAGACTTTTCAAATAGTTTACTAATAGAAATATTGAAAGTAGAAATATCCACTAATGCTTTTGTTCATATTAACAGTTACAAACTATCAGTTTTTATCTTTTACAAGATCAAATATCGTCGGGAAAAGTATCTTATAATTGCAGGAACAACTATACTATATTGTTTTTTTCCTTTATTTGACATCTGAGCCTCTGCATTGTTTAGATAACTCTATATCTCTAATCTTCTCAACCACTCTTCAGAAGTCTATCTCCCTTTCCTATCTCTGAACTTGGAATGTGCAACCTCTACCTATAGTTAGGGCTTTTGTATATGCTACTCCTCATATAATAAAAATGCATGACGGCACACTCCCCAACACTGTATCACTGACCCTAAATAAGCAGATGCATCCTCCAATCCTGACCTACACATAAAGCCACCTCATCTGCAAACACTTCCTTCACTCATTTCTTCCCAGTGGCAAGTTGGTCTAAATGACAAGCATTTTTATCCAAACACTTGTTGTTAACAAAGAACTCGCTGGAAAATAAAATATAAATATAAAAGACATGTTTTCTCTGAAAATAGAAAATCATATTCCATAAGATTACAGGACTTCACAAGCAAATTATTCAAATGAACTTCACAGGAACTAGAACAGGGTAAAGATCGGTACTGAGGATGCTGAAGTGTTCATGTGTGTTCTTGGTTCTGGGACTTATTGCATCACAGTAATTATTACTTTTATTCTCTTTACATTGCATCTTCTATCTTCACTCACAGAGTTTCTGATTCTCTTTTACTTCTGTCTTTAGCATCAATTTATATACCACAAAAAGTAAGCTCGGGGCAGCTTTTCTTCCTTGGTTGATAATTTCACTTTCTTAACCCTATGATAGAAGAACTAATTTGTGTCAGTTCAAAGATCATATTTCTTTGCAGAATATGCACTATATGACAGCACATCTTATTTAGTAGGGACATTATTGCCTGTGTTATCATGCCCAATTGATAGAAGAAGAAATTGAAGTCCCAAAAAGTGATTCATTTTAGCCCAAGCTCAAAGACATTTTTTATAGGAAAAGAACTTGGCCCCAGCTTCTATAGGCTTAGCCCATGAAACTTTCTATCGCCTCTTACAATGTCATAATGATTAAGACAACATGGTCACCATTACCCAAGTTAGATGGCACAACTTGGCAAAGACTGCATCTTCCAAGTGTCAAATCTTTGCGGAAACTGTCACAACAATATTTTTCCTTTCTAAAGATTATTCCTGCTTACAGTAGATGTTACAGTAGGTTTTTTCATTGTGCACTCATATGCGCATCACTGCATTTTGTTCTCTTCCTTACTGACCTCCTCATTGTCCCCGGACCTTCCAGGTGCTGCTTTCTTTGTCTGTTAAGTCTCCTCGTGATATTTAATATTGCCAGTTTGACATAGAATAGAGTTACATGACACACAAACTACTGGGAATCTCTGTGAAGTTGTTTATACACTAACTTAGCTGGTGTGAGAGGATTCATCTTTTGCATGGGCCTCACCAGCCTATGGGCTGGAGTCTTCAACAGAATGGAAGGGTGAAAGCAAACTGGATATTTATCTTTGCTTCCTGGACCCAGAGGTACCGGTAGACTCAAGTTCCATGCACCATCACTTCTCCACCTTGAAGAATGGTATCCTTGAAGTGTGTGTAAAAAAAAAAAATAAGCCCTCCTGTAAGTTGATCTTGGTGGCAGCATTTTGTTACAACAGAGATAAAATAACCAACACACTTTCCTACTTTCCTACAGATTCCATCATTAGACTAATGGAGGAGTTGCAGCTGGCATATTGATGTGAAAGAAGTGTTCTTTGGTGGGGTCTAAATGCCATGATAAAAAAATTAATCCTATTTTTGCGGGTGACAATTACATCAATTCAATTGTTGAGGTCGTTGTAAACCCCTTTGAATGTTGTGCTTAGTGAATCCTGTGGGAAATTAGGTGAGCAGAGGAAGCAGAATGTGGCAGAGGATATCTCATATTTGTACACTTGTGTGAGTTATTAGCCATCTGACTTCAGCAGTATTTGATGTTAACACATCTACAACATCCCCTGCCTCCCATTAAGTGAGCAGAACCAGTGTCTAGAGAGAATAGTCCACATGAAAGATGTCACCAAGGGAGGCTACACTAAAGGACTGAATGAGACTCTCTGGAAAGGAAAGCAACACCTAGAGGAAGCAACAATGTTGTGAGGGAGGATGGGGTGGTGAACGAGTTCTCTTTTCCATCCATCAAGGCAGTTTTTGTGTTGAATGTCCTTCTTAGAGAAAGTGCATACTGAAGAAGTATAGTCATTCAATTCTCCCATTTCTGACATACATTTTCTTACTGAGAATTCTTGATTCCCATTTTTTTGCCTTAAAATTTACTATGTCAATCAAAAAACAATTGTGCACTTTAACTGACAGGGATCACAGAGTCCCATCCCTATCTTAGGAGGTATTTGTACTTGATGGTTGCTGGGGAAAGATAGTCAGTTTTTTTCTCAGGGATGTGATGGCTCTGCACCCATTACATTATGAAAGCACTAAGTATACTTAGTTAGATAACCTAGGGTACAAGAAGTTGAGCAAAGTGTTGGGAGAATACAGAAAGAGTTGGATTGGTTATTAACAGGAATGGATCTTATATAAAAAAGAAAGAATATTCCATATCTTATTCCTTCCATGACATTGCATATCATTCTATGATGCCTCTTTGACACTAGCTACCATCTATAATCCTTTAAAAATCCTTAAATAGACTACATAAAAATGAAAATGTACTAAACTATTAGAAACCTAGGTCATTGTCTTCAAATTTGAATAATAGACAAAGTTTAACTCTCAAGCCCTCAATCTATTCTTGATATCAAGACTTGCTAGACAGAAACAGAACTCGGGTTCTAGTCTATTACCATAGCTACCGAGGGGACTCACATCAATAGCAAACAGAAAACACCTGAAAGAAGGTAGAACATTGGTAAATCCAACAATATGAAACCTGAGATAGACATTGTAAGCAAGCAGGGGCCTAATAACTTTGGAGCATGCATTCCACTTCCTAGCCCAACTGTCATCACCTATTTCATCTTTACAGTTTTTATTTATTTTTATTGTATGTCCATTACTTTTCTGCATGCATGTTTTTATAGACAGTGTGTATGCTTTCAATGCTATCAAAGTGGAGTTACAGATAGTTTGAAGCAGCTATCTGTTGCTGGGAACTGCCTGCTCCTCAATAAGAGCAGTAAGTACCGTTATCCAATCAGCCATCTCTCTAGGTTTTCTCTTTTGTCTTGAGGAAGGTTGCTGGTATGTCCACCATTGTGTAGATGAGCATGTTGTTATATTTATTGCTTTAGCTACAAAATGGCAAAGTTTATTTTTCTTCCCTGTATTAAGATAAATCACTTATTTATGTATGGGATAAGGTGGCCTTTCCACATTAAAACTATATAACTTGTATAAAGAAACTCTGGTGTGCTCAGAAATCCCTCTTCTCTTGACAAACAGTACCTATAAAGAAAGAGGGATAGTCATGGAAAGGCCTTCGAGAAATGTGAACCTTTAGTTGATTTGGTGATGAGATAGAATGAAGAGATACACAAATAAATGATTGACTATCTGGTGCTTTCAGAGAAATGAGAGCCTACCATTTTCTTAAATATTTATGATCACAAAATTCCAGAAATACTGGGGCATGACTTATTCTCTGGCATGTTTCATTGGACCCCAGTCTTGTCATTGGTTTCTACCCAGAACATCACTGTGAGAAAACACAGGGCAATTGACCATTAGAGAACATATTTCTTATCATATTCTTTTTTAAAGTTTCAGCGGCAGGTTGCAAGATTAAAATGCAATTATTAGAACGTGGTCTTTGAATAGGCTATAAGTCAGCAATAAGCTGTAAATGTATTAAAATGTATTAAAAAACAATTAGAATGTGTAGTATTAGAAAATGATACAAATCGATAACAAACATTAAATGTTATAATGATATTTCTGCTGCATGTCAGAAACACAGTAACACATCCAACTTCTTTGGCAAATATGTTTGGTAGCTGTAGAGTTTACATTCAAGCTACTAAACTTTGTGTCAAATCAAAATGGACTTAATTCTGCAGACACAAACATGAGAACTGCAGGCTTTAAATAAGCATTTTAGAGAATGAGTTATGTCTGTCTACGCTAATGAAGAATGACACATAAAGAAAATACTACTCAGTTAAAAATAAATAAGAGTTCATTTCCAAAAATTTCTAGGTTTTAAGGCTTAATACTTCTATACACCCAAAAAAAGCATTCTTTACAATCATAAAATTTGTTTTCAATCCCAAACAGCTAGTCGTTTCTCATGGATGAAGACTGAAGTTTTTCACCTTATAATTGTTATTTATGAAGTTGTCAAAGGTGTTAATAAGAACACATTAATATAAGTCCTGTCTGAAACTGAATACTTAGTAGACTAATGACTGAGTAACAGCAAACACAGCCAATGGAACTAAGTTTAAAACCATGCCTAAGTTCTTTTCCTCAATTAGGGATGCAAAGTGCCCAAGGCTTAAGGGAGGGTGACAAATTGTGTATGTTGATGCCAAGACTAACTGTAATGCAGTGTCTAGATTTTTGTAGACTTACGTCATATTGAGCAAAGGAGCATGCACAGACTTCATTGCAACTTGTTTAGAAGTCACTGTTTCTCTTTTGCTATTTCATTGGTAATGTAAGTTCATTTTGATTTCTCCTTGACATATGTGTTAATTTCAAATAGAACTTGCAAGAATAAGCATGTGTGTTCATAGGCTATAGAAACTTAGGCTGTGTTCATGAGTCTTATTACTGTTAGCTATGTTGCTTGTAATGTGGAACATGATTATAGTTGTACACTGATTAAGTGTCAGAATATGATAGTGAAGTATATCATTAGGAATAACTCTGTGTGAACACCCTACAGTACTATGACACAAAGGAAACCTGGGCTCTTGAGCCTTTTTTACATATATCTTCTAGAGTTTGTGTGTGTGTGTGTGCGCGCGCGCACGTATGTTTGTGTGTGGGTGTGTGTATGCTTAATGTTGTCTTTCTGTGTGTAATGATAAATTTATATTTAGAGCTATATAATATATGCATCTATGCATAATGCTTACATAATTATAAAGTTAGAGTAAAATAGGATCCCGTAGCTCCAAGATCCATAGTAAACATTAAGATTAGAAAATCAGAAGAGCTAGTGCTGTACAGAGAGGAGGGGCAAATCTAAGACGGATTAGGTTTACAGTAAATTTCTAAGTATGAGGAAAAGTCTTTAAAATAACACTGAAATCTAGAGTATGATAAGTTTATGAATAATAACTGCCGTTGAACGAAAACTACCTAGCAACCCACTGTTTTCACATGAGCTAATTCCAAAACAGGGAGTTCAGTGAGAGAGTTGCTTTGTTCTTTCAGGGTTTTGTTTTGTTTTGTTTTGTTTTTTTCTCTGTTTCTATTTTATTTATTTATTAAAAATTCCCACCTCTTCCCCGCCTCCCTTTTCCCTCCCCCTCACGACCTCCCCCTCCCCACCTGCCCCTCCCTCTCTAGTCTTAAGAGCAGTCAGGGTTCCCTGCCCCGTGGGAAGTTCAAGGTCCTCCCCCATCCATACAGGTCTTTAAAGGTGAACATCCAAACAAACCAGGCTCCCACAAAGTTAGACCATGCAGTAGAATTAAATCCCAATGCCATTGTCCTTGGCTTCTCAGTCAGCCTTCATTGTCAGCCACGTTCAGAGTATCCATTTTGATCATATGGTCCAACACTCCCAGTCCAGCTGGCCTTGGTGAGCTCCCATTAGATCAGTCCCACCATCTCAGTGGGTGGACGCACCCATTGTGATCCTGACTTCCTTGCTCACGTTCTCCCTCCTTCTGCTTCTCGTTTGGACCTAGGGAGCTAAGTCCAGTGCTCCAATGTGGCACTCTGTCTCTATCTCCATCCATTGCCAGATGAAGGTTCTATGGTGATATGCAAAATATTCATCAGTATGGTTATGGGACGAGGCCCTTTCATGAACCCTCTCCTCTGTTGCCCAGGGAACAATCTGGGGATTTTTTTTTTTCGAAAAAGGGTTTCTCAGTAGCTTTGGAGCATGTCCTGTAACTAGCTCATTTAGGCCAGGTTGGCCTCATACTCACAGAGATCCACCTGACTCTGCTTCTCAGTTGCTGGAATTAAAGGCTTACACCACCACTGCCTGGCCAGGAGGTTCCTTTGTATTGGCATCTTCAGGAACAGGTAGGCAATGCATTGTTCTATAACATTAGGGTGGCTTGGGGTTGTTATGTGCCCAACCTCTTTTGGTGCCAGCATTGCACTGGTATATCCTGAAACCAATTATTATGTTGTTCACAACTGTATTTGGACAATCCGTGAAGTTAAGTTATGAGTTGTCTCTCCAAGCATAGCTTTGTAACCATGCATGTGGCTGATATAAGGGAATGAACAGTTATAGTAACCATAGTAACCATCACAGTTCAGCAACAAGCAAGCTCATCCTACATCTCAGCATTCTGAGCTAGTGTTCTGGTTTTCAGTAGGACTCTCTCTCTCTCTCTCCCTCCTTCTCTCCATTCCTTCCCCTATCATGCCCATGCAAATTTACTCAGTTCTCTCATTTAGCCTGTTCTCTCAAGGTTAAGTCACAAAGTATAAAAGTTATGATAAATTCTATAAAAATCTCAATTCTTTTGGTTTGTGTGGGTGATCAAGGCTTTCAACCCTAAGAAAGAGATGTGAAAGTCCATCAATGAAGAATGTTGAGGATTTTTAAGAAGGGTGACATTTTATTTGCTTTGCCAGAGTTTCCAAATTAGTGGAGGGATCAGCTGCAAAGAAAGAGGAAGACATTGAACTGAAGTGGGGAGAAGGCCAGGGTGGGTGTCAGATCAAAGAGAAATGTTAAATAATGATACTCACATGGCACAGAACAAAAACCATGTCTGTTTGTCATGTGTTTCATTACCTGTAGAAATAGGACTCAAGCAAAATAAGAGGCAATCAATGTATTGGACGAAAAAAAAAATCATGAGATTTTGATATGAAATTGAAGAGCCCTGTTGATAACAAAAGGAAAGAAAAAACAAAATAAGCAAATTCTTGCAACTAAAACACATGAGTTAACTCTAAATATCTCTACATTCACACACAGACAATATCGTCCTGTAAATATTTGAAGTTAGGAACATTTTCAATTAATTTAAATGAATGACTCTGATTTAGTTGCACACCCTTGGCTTTCTAAATTAAGTTTACAAACTCAGCAATGCTTTAAAATGACTTTGGATACAATTTAGAAACTTAAGACCCCATTGTAGTTTTACAAACATTTTAGCAGATAAATTTGATTATATTATTTAAACCTAAACATAGAATGTGGACCAAAGCCCTGGCAAGACAGTCACAGAATTTGAATGTGTCTGGACCTGTCTGAGATTCAATCAAAGAGGACTGGTGTTGCGATCATAAAATAATGGCAAAAAGTTGGATTGTCAGGTGGCAGAAAGTAACCTGAGCAGAGAAATATGTACACTTAAACCAACTGATATTTTCCACTTGTATAAAAATCTGTTTCCTAAGTGTATATTTCAAGCAAAAAGAAATCTAAGAAATGAATCCAATGCAATTAAAATGTAATAGAAGCTAAAATCAACTTCCTGTTGTATCCAGATCATTGTTCTGTAGGTCATTATGTTGTTGCAGAAAGCATAACCATCATATTTTGCAAGTACAAACTTTTATTCTTGTGAAATAATTATTGATTTTCATGTAACATCTGCAGCTACACCATGTGAAACAAAATTAAGAACTCATTGTATTTGACCTATAAATGAAATTAATTAAGGGAAAACTCAGTAGCAACCCTTTGTCTAAAGAGCAGAACACTATAGAATTTTCATAATTGTTTGGAGGCACCGGTATCCAACTTTCTAGACATCATCCTCTGCCTCTAAGTTTTACATCACTTTTTTTCCTTGCTTTTATGTGGTATAACCTTTATTGAAATACTGTATATATTTTACTTTTGTTTGTTTATTGTAAGCTAGAGACTTTCTATTGGTGGGCTAGAACTTACTAGTACACCACACAAAGATTTGTCTGGCTCTGTGTCCTTAATGCTAAGATTAAAGCCTGTTCTTCCTCTAGGTGTCAGTTAACACAGAGATGCACACTGGACAAAGCGCCGAGAGTGGGATGTCTTGGAGTGCTCATGCCTAAATGGAATGTCCTTCCTGCCTGTAGCACGATTAATAAAAGCCCAGAGACAGAAATTGGAGTTCAACCTGAGAGTCAGAGAAGCAAAACAGCCAGTCACTGGCTCTTACCTCTTTCTCAGTCTTAAATGATGATCCTGTCTCCGGCAATCTGAGAATAAGACTGTGTGTGAGCGCTGTCTCCTCCCATCTTTATTCCTCTCTAATGCTGATATTAAAGGCATGCACTACGACCATCCAGTTTCTATGACAAATCTAGTGTGGCTACTGAGATTAAACGTGTGTGTCAACACTACCTTGTCTCTAAGCCTGTTCCGTGTGGTTGTTTTATTTTCTGAATACCAGGCATGCTTTATTTACTAAAATACAAATAAAGTATCACTACACCCACCCTCTTTTCAGGGCTCAGGGATGTATCTGAAAGTGGAGACAGAAAGATTGTAAAAGATAGAGGTAGTGGATTACTCCAAGGAAACAACATTGTCTAGAAACAAGAAGGCTGATGCTCATATGAACTCACACAGACAGACAAAACCCCAGTAGGGAGTAGGTAAAGTGGTCACAAAGTCTCACCACTAACTAAGAAGCTATTAACTGCTGGGAGAAAAGTAATCGGTCTTGTTCAATGCAGTGACATGGAATATATCAACTGCCTGGCACTATTGGTCGATGCTCAGGAATAGTCTACCTATGCACACCAGACTTTATCAACTAAATTTAATTAATGAAAAAATAGATTACCTTTAGAGAGAAAGAGAAAGAGACAATATGTTATTGGACAAGTAGGGAGGTGAAAGAATATAATGAAAATATATTCTATAATGATCTCAAGAATAAATAAAACATTTAAAAATGTACCTTTTTCATGTATATCAACATTGTTTACATACTAAGTAACACTATAATAGGATGATTAATAAATTTTTAAGTAGTAGGAAAAAAGAAAACTTTCAGGTTATTAAATCTCTCTTCCCAAATCAATTTTTTAAAAAAAACATTTATTCTAAGCTTATCAATATGAAAAATATATTTTATTCAGTGACAAGCCATGTCTACTGGAGTTGAAAATAAAAATAAAGCCCAACTTTTATATTCATTCTGTAATTTTAATTAAGCTATATTTAGAAATTTATTCAAATGGAAACATACAATAGATAATCATTATGTAGTATGTTTTAAAGTCTCAGCTACACATAACAACTTTCTGCATATAATTGTGGGTTGCTCAATGTGTCATCTTCCTTGGAGGTATGTTTATTTTTTATTACTGATAGTATTTTTGTAAGTGTTTCTTGTTGAATTTAACTCATTTCCAATACCCTAAAAACAATAAGTTTATTAAAAATGAAATCAATACATAGGCTTGGAACATAATTTTAGGGCAGAATGTAGAGGTCCTAGGTTCATTCCTTCTTAGAATGACAAAAAACAGGCCATTTGAGCATATTTCATATTTCATGACTCTCCATTTTTTAAAAGAGTATTTTTCAGTTCTTGTATGGGAAAGAGTTATGTACATGTGTGCTTAGGTTGCAGCTACATGCTGCACATTAATTTGCAATACTGAATTATATCATTAACTATGTTCACATATTTATGGATTTGATACTTTTGGTATGGGTGAAAAGTGTTATTCTCATATAACACATTTGTAAAATTATATTTAGAATTATGTAGTTTATTTAATTCTGTTAGTTTTTGCTTTTTACATTTTTAAGGTACTACTACCAGTATATTAATTAATAGATGACAATATTTTCCTGAGAGATCATTTCTGGATGAATTATCTTAAATTACATTGTGGAATTATTTTAAGAAATTTTTGTTTATTTTATGTGTAAAATTTATGGCAGTGTTTACTTAGCCTATATATCTTACATTTGTTTTAATTTATCTGTTCAATTATTTATTGTACTGTATGTGTTCCATATAACACAATGTAGCTCACTTTTTTCAAAGTTACCTATTCTGTGGGTTTTTTTGCTACATTTATTTATTTATTTATTTATTTATTTATCTATCTATTTATTTATTTATTTAAAATCCTGTCTTTTTTCATTTACATACCAACCCCAGTTCCCATTCCCTTCACTCATCCTGCTCCCCCACGTTCACCCCCATCTTACCTCATCTACTCCTCAGAGAGGGTAAAACTCCCCATGGGGAGTCAACAAAGTCTACCACACTTGAAACTGTTTATTTAAAACTCAGAAACTGAAACTGGGGTTCAATCTGAAGACCCCAGAAGCAAAGCAGTCAGCCACTGGCTCTTACATTGACCTCAATCTGAAATAACAATCCTGCCTCCAGGAATCTCAGAATGAGGCTGTGTCTGAGAGCTGTCTTCTCCCTTTTTATAATCTTCTCTCGGCCTGGGATTCAAGATGTGCACCACTGGGATTAAAGTCTTGCACTGCCTGGTCTTTAAGGCAACTAGTGTGGCTTCTTGGAAAAAAGGTGTCTTTTACCCCTACCTGGTTTGTAAGGCTGATCAGTGCGGCTGTTTTACTCTCTGGTCTCCAGGCAAGCTTTATTTACTAAAATACAAATGGAATGCCACTACACTCACTGCTTTGAGGCAGTACCGAAGCCCTCCCCACTATATCTAGGCTTTCAAAAGTATCCCTCCAAAGAGAATGGGGTTCAAAAAACCAGTACAAACAGTAGGTATAAATCCTGGTTTGACTTCCAGTAGCCCCACAGTCTGCCCCAGTCATACAACTGTTTATCACATTCAGAGGGCCAAGGTTAGCCCTTTGCTAGTTCCCTCATGGGTCAGGCTGGAATTGATGGGCTCACTGAATTAGCTCAGGTAAACTGTTTCAGTCGGTGTTCCCATCATTGTGTTGATTTCTTTACTCCTATGCTCATTCCTCCCACTCTTCGATTGGACTTTGGGAGCTCAGTGTTCCGCTGTGGATCTCTGCATCTGCTTCCATATTTTTTTTTTAATTTTTATTGTTAGCTGTTATTTTATTGTTAGTCCAACCTTAACCTTAACCCTTTTTAGGGGCTACAGATTTGAACCCCAGGCCTTGCTCATGCTAGACAGACACTTTAACATTTAGCTATACTTATAGAGGTTTTGTGGCTCTTTAAATGAGAAATAACTTGCATAGGTCCAGGTATTTGAACATTTGGTCCCCAACTGGTGGTCCAGATGAAACTTTCATCATAGACAGCCAGACTGGAAGAACTGGATCACTAGTGTGGCTTTCGGAGTCTGTAATTTCACTTCACTTCTCTGCTTCACATTTGCAGCTGAAGCTGTAATCTCTCAGCTCTGTTTCGACATTTTCCACCATCATTGAGTATGCCCATTTGGAAACTATAGTTAAGATAAACTCTTTATTATATAGGATGGTTTTGGTTGTATTTTATCACAGAAACAGAAAGAAAAGTAATACAATATTTGAATATATATAACTTAGCTCTACATTTGGAAATTAAATCCAAAGGCCCATGAAGCTTTATAATTTTAAAAGTGAACAAGAGCTATTTATTTTGCTTAATTAATAACTATATTACCTTATGAAAGGACATGTAGAAGACCTTAGCAATATTAGGTATGGAAACATTTAAATAATTTATTTAAGCAGATGAACATGTCAGAGTAAAAGAAAGTGTGGAAAATTTCCATCTCCATAGTAGGACAACATTGGCTCTGTCCTGGGATGATTAAGCCAGAAGTCTGATGGTCAGCATACAGGCTAGCAGACAGACTTCCCTGTCACCGGTAAACTCTTTGGTCTACATTGTTCCTTATATACAGTCTTCTTGGAGGAGGAGTTTGTATCTGGAAAAGTAGGGTTGGATAGGAAAGTATTATGGTTGATAGGATAGAATTGATTCAAACAATAGACAGAAAGGAATTTGTATAGATATTTGTGGTTTAGTTGCCAGAGTTCCTAAGAGTTAGAAGTCAATTCTCTTTCCCAAGTATACCTTACAAACTCTTACAGAGGTGTAAAAATGTCCCTATCACTTTGACAACATGAAGCTCTCTCAAGAACTTTATGCTCACAGTTTCTTGCTTGCTTTTAAGATCTTAGAGTACCTCCAGGCTCTGCTATTTTTCTTTGCATTTTGGAGGAATGGGGATAGAAATATTTGTCATTGTAGCATGTTCTTTAGAAACATGTAAATTAACAGCTATTCTAGTGGGAATGTACATGGAAACAAAGTGTTGATATGGTCTATGGAGACAAAAACACACAAAAATGCCAATTTGAAACTAGTTATTTACAAAGAATGTCCTTGAGGGAATATAAATTTTCATTTGCTATTTTTTTTCTTATGTTTGGGATTGAATCTAGAGCTCTCTGCACCATAATAAGGTGCTCAGCCATAGATCTAAACCCATCGTCTGCTTTTATATTTTATTTAGTTGTTGTTCAGAGTGTTTTATAACACTTCTTTTGGTCTTATAAGTGATTTAAAATATAAGACTCATTTGCAATCTAGTGTGTTGTGAGGGAAATAAAATTCATCAACAATTGTTTGGTGGCAGAGGTGGGTTTGAAAACCCACCTGAGACTTATGTCTGAATTAGAAAAATCCTTGATAAACAATTTGGAGATCTGAGAGGGTTGAAAGCTTAAAGCGACTAACTTGATTGTCCTGATGACTATGGCAGAGATATTAAACAACACAAGTGTTCTCTGGGAAAGAAAGAACAAGTGCAGCATGTTGTCTCATTGTCTGAGTATTGTTCTTCTAGAATGTAGCAGGGTCGCATCTTCTGTATCCTTTGGGTAAAAAGTTAAGACTGAGTACTCCTCCATCTTGTTTGTAGTCGAAAGATAGTGCCTTCTAGAGCTAAAACACCAACGATAACAACTAATCTAACACTAACCTTTCCTTCCGTGCAGCTTTGAAGGAAAATAGTAACATGGACATAATACTTTCTCCTCACTAGGATTTAGGTGGTTAATGATTGCCATCCATTAAAGTGTTATCATGGTTTTCTCCCTGTCCCCATTTCTATGTTCCATTGGAATATCTATGCAGATTAGAATGATATCACTTTTAAATTAACATTTGAACATTAATGTGTCCTTGTATCAACCACTACCAACACTAATGAGAAGCTTCTCTGACCAAGACTGAGAACAGCAACAACCTTATGGTTAGAAACACACATTTTCAGGAGGCAGTGTGGCAACATGATTTTGGTCTGTGACTTATTTATTCCTTGGCATTGATCATGTTTACAGTGCCAGGAATGAACTCCCTCTTTTGGTGCAGGCCTCAAATTCAGTCAACAGAGTGGTTGGTTATATCCACTGATAGTCTTGACGGCATTGTACTGTATGCTCGTCTAGCCTGGAAGAATGGTATCATAGTGCAGGGTCCAGTGCCAGGGAAGACCATTGATGTCTTTTCTCCCCTAGAACCCTGCATGGCATTGGTATCATGTCCGTAAGTCTAGCTGTCCTACATCTGAGGCAAGAAGATTGCTCTGAGTTAAAGTCAATCTGGATTTCAGAGTAAGACCCTAACATGCACTCTCAAATCAACAAATATATTAAAAGATTAAAGGTCAAGATTCATGATTTCAAAGCTAATATATTATCTAGTCTATATAGACATTGGATCTTAAATTTAGTTATGCTATGTCAGTTAAAATCTATGAGATATTTGTTACTCAAGCATCTCTGATGTTGCTTGGAGGAGCACAGTACCGGCTACAGACAGGTGTTGTGCTAATTACTGTTCAGCCTCTAGAGTGAACTTGCTTCCTCGACATTTTCTGAGATTAGCCAGGTCTCTTCCCGAGGGTTCTGTGCTTAATTTCACATTGGATGAAATAGGGAGTTGTGGCTTTTGGTTCCCTGGAAGCCCTAGGAATTCCTAGCTCCCTGTTGACAGGCTAACTTTACCTATTACTCAGCCTCATATCCACCTACTGCCCGAGGAATTAAAAACCAAGTGTCCTTAGTCAGTGTCAGTAGTGAGACTCTGTATCACCATTTGAATTTAGCATTAAGGGCAGAATATTCTCACGATACATAGTTCCCAGCAACTCACAGAGAACACCTGCTAATGGGCTTTCTATGTTGAAACCTTTCCATCAGTGGCAGTTTAAATGTATAATTAGTTTTCAAATTTTGTAATGCTACAGCAATTAGTGCTTATTGTGAAAGCTGTTAATTTTATATGTGAAAACAACTTTTAAGGTTTTCAGCTGATTAAAAGAGTGGGAGAAAAGATTAGTAGATAATATAAAAGTTATAAAATTATGTTTTCTAAAGTTCAGAAATTTTTGAAGGAAGAGATGTTTATAAAGATTTAGTTGTGATGCAGAGTAATAGAATCTGGATTAATCTATACTGTGATGGTTGCCGTTGTGAAATTGTTTTTTGAGTTGTGGTTCTAATAGTAACATGGAAGCATCCTAAAAGCTTAATTGACCTTTCTCAACTTTATTTGTCCTTTGTGTAGTTTTCCACATCATGAGTTATTAAAAATGCATTTAATATATATGAAAAATCTATAATGGAAAATTATTATATAGAATGAAGAAATTTATGTTACACTACGATGAGCCATGGTATTCCATGGGATCTGTGCATTCTATGCTTTTTCTGTATATGTAGGTATGAATGCTATAGTGAGTCTGCAGTAGGGCAGTAGTACCCTTTCTCTGGGGAAGACCACAACCAAAGGTCAGCATAATTACCTCATTAAAAAAAATTGTAATCTAAAAAGAAATTAGTTTCTGACCTTTCAGAAATTTTAAGAAATGTAGTGAGTGAAATTTTAACAATAATACAGTGTTGAAATAAGAAAATGCCCTAAGTAAAGTTTTAGATTCATTTTTAGTTGTAAACATAATATTTCTAAGTATGGTTTTCAGATTTCAGAAAATATAAATTTCATTAATTTTATTCTGTTTCAATTTTAAATATTTTACTCATAAAACTATACTAACTTTAAAATCCATCTTATGAAAATAAGCAGAATAAGTTTGTCACATTTCCATATGTAATAAAATATCATCTGAGATTTCATTTATTGTAATGGTTTGAATGAAAATGGCCCCCATATGTACATAAAGTGGGTCAGTATTAGGAGGTATTGCATTTTTGAAGGAATAATGTCACTGGGTCTTTTAAAAGCTTAAGCCAGGCCCAGCCTTTCTCTCTCTCTCTCTCTCTCTCTCTCTCTCTCTCTCTCTCTCTCTCTCTCTCTCTCTCTTTGTTCCTATTGTCTGTAGATCCATATATACAACTTTTAGCTCCTTCTTCAGCACCATGTTTGCTGTGAGCCACCATGTTTCCCACCCTGATGATAATGAACTAAACCTTTGAACTATAATCCAGCCCCTGATGGAGGAGGGTTATCTGTCTATTGTGTTATTTTCATTGGTCAAGAAAGAAACTGCCTTGGCCCTTTGATAGGACAGAAAATTAGGTAGGCGGAGTAAACAGAACAGAATGCTGGGAAGAGGGCTATGAGGCAGATGCCATGGAGCCAGCCACCAGGTCAGACATGCTGAATCTTTTCCGGTAAGCCACTACCTCGTGGTGCTACCACGAGATTATTAGAAATGGGTTAATAATCAAGATGTGAGAGTTAGCCAGTAACTAACTCTCTAGAGATAATGGGCCAGGCAGTATTTAAATGAATACAACTTATGTGTTATTATTTCTGGGGCTAAGCTAGCCGTGCGGGAGCTGGGCAGGATGAAAAGCAGGCCTGCCTGCAGCTCCTCACTACATATGGCGCCCACATGGATAACTGAATCCACAGAAAGCTTGAGAAAGCTTGGGAAAGAATAAAGCATGTTTTCTTGGTAGCAGCAATTTGTTGGGTCTGCTCTGCTTGCTAGAGGCAAGCAAATGCTCTCATCTAAGAGAGGCTTCCTGACTCAGCTTTAGCTGCAAAACTTTGTAGCTCCTTAAAGAGGTCCTGCCGTGAAACACTTTAATGGTGTTGATGAAAAGCTGAACGCATGATTTTCGGTTTTCAGCTGTAGCAGGAAACAAGCTGCGCTGTTTTAAAATGCCATCTTTCTGGGCTGCCCTGCCAGGGCAATCTCTGACTGTTTCAGGCAGGCAGTCCAACTGAGTGTAGTCTGTGAGCAGAATGCTGCAGCTTGCTTGCTAGCAGGGACCTTGAAACGCCATAGAGTTGTGGCAATAAAAATGGCTACAGCCAGTACCTCCGGCCGAGGTTGGAAAGCTAAGGAATGGGCCGTCAAAGCCGTGGCTTTAATCCTCTCCAAAAAGACTCATGTAGTCAGAAAGATATACAGTAAAGAGAGATTCAAAGACAAAGGAAACCTCCAAATGGTTTACTATGTGTTAAAAGTATATGCAGGCTAAAGGTTAAAGTTCTTAGGGTAAAAAAGGAAGAAAGAAAGTAGTTGGGTGTGGTGGTACACACCTTTAATCCCAACACTTGGGAGGCAGAGGTAGATTGACCTCTGTGACTTCAAGGTGTGGTAGCACACACCTTTAAACCCAATGCCTGGGAGGCAGAGATAGACAGATCTCTGTGATTTCAAGGTGTGGTAGCAAACACTTTTAATCCCAGCACTGGGGAGGCAGAGACAGGAGGATCTCTGTGAGTTCAAGGACAGCCTGGTCTACAGAGTTATTCCAGGACAAAGATATACAGAGAACCTGTCTCAAAAAGTAAAAGTAAAAATATAAGAAATAGAGGTTAAAGTAAAGCCACATAAAGATGGAAAATAAACAGAGAATCTTGATACTGTATGCTATTATGCTCTCTTTGAATTGTTTGAATGCTGAGGAAGGAGTAACGACTGCTAAAAGATATTTGTTTATAAATGCTGCTGAACTAATCCAAGATAGATATTTTGAAAATAGCTTGACTTCAGAATTTGGATCTAAGGATATGATACTTTGGAAAGGGGGTTCTTCTTTTGTTTTCACAGAGGATGAGACCCTGTGGATAGCTTCTATCCCAGTATGGTATGATAGACCACACCCTCCTGAAAGGTTGCTGTGAACAGCCTCAAAAAATTACTTCACTCAACTGCCGACTGAGATGAACCTGGCAGACAGGTTATACCACGAAAGACCTGATTAACTGCGCCCCTATACAGCAGGAAGAAGTTTGGAGAGAAATAACTACGTCCATATTCCCAAATATTGTTTATAAATGTTCTTTTACATTTAAAGGGGGATATGATATAGATATGAATAATTTCATTGGTATGGATTTTAAGATCAATTTTGTTATATGTATATATATTTCTGATCTTGATTGATGTATTGTGATTGTATAGTTCATTTAAAAATGCAATGTATAATTAAAAATATAGGTTGTTAATGGATAATCATTGATAATAGTCAAGCTTGTAGTAATGTTAGTTTGATTTTCTAGATGTGCATAGATATATTTCAGAGAGACATTCTTCATATCTTTCAAAGACTACAGAACATGGCATTTAATGTTTTAATAACTTAGGACTTTTCATGACAATGAGACACGTCTGCTCCTGGCAGCACCAATCTACTTCAAGAGAAAGATGGGCATCGAAGAGGCTCCTTATGGAGTTTGATAGCCATTTTGGGCAAGAAACTGCTCTTGCCTGGACTGTTGTATAAACTGGACACAGAACCCGCAGAGAGAGGACTGCTGAACTTGCCTAAAGGTGAGATGATCTTTCAAGGTTCTTGATTCATGAAAGAGTCTGCGAGACATTCTGCAGGACACAGCAGATAGTGACTGAACTGCCTTTGAAATTTCCTGCTTCATGGAAATGTCTCTGGATATTATGGGCCTGAAGGCCGAAGATGGGTGCCCCAACGATACAGAGGAACTTTGGGTGACTATCCAGGCAGCAAGATGTCTCTGTCATTTCTAGAATTTTGGAAGTTGCTTACTTCTTGTTTACTTAGGTAATATTATATCCTTCTGGAGTCTTTGATGGAGTTGAAGAATGGATAGTCATAGTTATAGTTTTCCATTATTATGATAAAGATATAGTTATAAATATTGTGACTGTAATTCTTGCTTGATAACTGTTTTGTTATATGTAATTTTACTATGTTAAAATGAAAGCCTTTCTTTTTTGTTTAAACAGAAAAGGGGGAAATGATGGAGGAGGGTTATCTGTCTATTGTGTTATTTTCATTGGTCAAGAAAGAAACTGCCTTGGCCCTTTGATAGGACAGAAAATTAGGTAGGCGGAGTAAACAGAACAGAATGCTGGGAAGAGGGCTATGAGGCAGATGCCATGGAGCCAGCCACCAGGTCAGACATGCTGAATCTTTTCCGGTAAGCCACTACCTCGTGGTGCTACCACGAGATTATTAGAAATGGGTTAATAATCAAGATGTGAGAGTTAGCCAGTAACTAACTCTCTAGAGATAATGGGCCAGGCAGTATTTAAATGAATACAACTTATGTGTTATTATTTCTGGGGCTAAGCTAGCCGTGCGGGAGCTGGGCAGGATGAAAAGCAGGCCTGCCTGCAGCTCCTCACTACAAGCCCCCAATTAAATATTTTACTCTATAAGAGTTACCATATTCATGGTGTTTCATCACAGAAATAAAACTCTAGGACATATATCACATGCATGTGTATTTCTATGCATTTATACATATACAATATGCATGTATATAAATATGTATTATTCACAGATACATTTGTATGTATGTGTACATTTATATGCAAATGCAAAATTTCCAAAAAGTGGTGTGACAACACATAGAAACCATAAGTTGTCCAAAGTGTATTTAACCAGAAAGTTGTCATTGTTACCCACACAACTAATTAGGTCCATGGAGAAGTTAACACTATACATCCTAAACCATCTTACCTTAGTCACCATGTTAAATCAAAATCCTTCACACAAAAAACACAAAGTCCCAAGTCAGTAGATGATGCTCATTACTTCCCTTGTCTCTACCACATCATGAGAGGTTGTCTTTACATGCTATGAGAAGCTTTCCAAAAATAATGCAAGAGTTGCTTTTATGTTGCTATGACTAAATAACCTGATGAGACAATCTGAAGAAGGGCATAGTTAATTTGTTTGTGCATGTTTCATAGCGTTTAACTTGTAATTGTGGAAAAGTATGGAGAGGCATCTCATACCAAACATAAGGAAGAGGCAGCCAGAAAGCAACCAGATAAGTTAGTTCCATGATTTAGCACCAGCTGTTCTTCTTATCCTCAATTCTGAAAGTTTCCACAGCACCAAAGTATAGGGACTAGGCATTCCAAACAAGAGCTTGGTGAGAAATTTTCAAATTAATGTCATAATGCATTTAATTGTCAAAACTACTTAATATTTTTGTATTATTTTAAATAAAATGTTTATATTAGTTTGCTACTATGATAGGTTCCCTCTTATGAACATCACAAAGCAGCCCAGCTTCATATCGATCAGACATTTGGATATGGTGCCCTCAGCTATTAATCTGTTCTTGGTTTTGCAAGGCAATATAAACATGTCTCCAGTAGGGCTCTGACATTTCTCAATCCTCCAATAGATCATTTGGTCCCAGGACTTTCTAGCTCCTGACAGATTTAGTTCCCATTTTCTTACCCTCTACAATAAAGTTGGCAGTAATTTGTAACTTCCAGACACCAAGGGTTTTTTGACTTGGGGACTCCACTTTAGTACATAACTCAAGGAAAGACAATTTGTGGTACAGTCATATTCAAAATTCCCTTTGCCCCTTCCTGAGACTCATCTTTCTTGCTTCCTTTCAATTCTGTCTAGTCTAACTACTTCTACTTTTAAGGTTTTCTATGTTGATAGTAGCTAGCTTAATATAGTCAAACTAGTAGAATGTCCTTGCCTTAATCTCAAATGATTGACATCCTTATGTTCATCTGTGAAAACACACATGTTAAAAAGTGCCTGGGTGAGTGTTTAATTGAGTACCAGGAAATGTACATTTAATATGTGGGGTGCTAAGCGTGGGTTAGAATTCTGATTACCATAGATCTATGAATGGATAGGATAAAGAATTTTTGGTGAATAACATTTTGTTTAGTTTTGTTCCTATTTAGAGTTTACTCAACATCATATTATTGCAAGTGTCATTCTTTGTCTTTCAGTTACTGAAAACAGATGACATATTGGTTTGGTTCACTGGACATAGTTTATGGGTCAGGACTTTAAATAGTTTGGTGATTTGGATAAGAAACACTTCCCATAGACTCATAAATTTGAGCTCTTGGTCTACTTGATGGCACTGTTTGGAGAGATGCTGAGCATTAGGAAACGATGACTTGATCAAGTAAGGACATCAGAAGGGATGGGCTCTGAGGGTTTTACGCCTTCACTTTGCTTCTTGTTCTCCCATGCTGTTTCTGTGTTTAGATGAACTATGATTTCTGCTTCATGCTACTGCTGCCATGTTTCCTGTCATTCTGGACTCTGTCTCTCTGGGTCACAAGTCAAAGGAAACCTTTTCCTCCTTAAGTTGCTTTTCCTATAGTATCTTGTCATAGCAATATACATATAGCTAATTAATGCATTAAGAATACTTGGTCACATGTTGAAATGCCTAAAGTATATAAATAAATTACCATATGTAATTAACCATTTCTAATATAAACAAAAAATAGCTTGGAATAGCTCTATGTATATAAACTAGAAGATGCATGTTGTCCTGGTAGCAACTACCTCTGGATGTAGAACAAGCTAAACTGATACTTTGTGGGTTCTTTGCACACATATAAGGACAATTATTTAAATATTCTAAAGTATTCCACACTTCAGAACTTGTCTTTTTTTCTATTCACTTATAAAATTTAACATCAAATTATCTTACTCTAGGTATAAGGCAATATTGTTCAGTAGAGATCACTCTTTTATTTCTACTCAGTGGCCCAACTAAATAAACTGGTGAAGTCACAGAGTGACCATGAGGCCAAATCCTTACTGAATCAATCTTACAATGCTGTCTTGATTAGAGAAGCATGATATTTGTTTTAATAGACAAACCTGGAACTACATAAGTGTCCTTACATTTTAAAAGTACTTGTTTTACATTTCAGGTAGAAATATCCACTTCTCATACAAATGCTACTGTCTTAGACTCTGTAAATTTCTAACTTTCTGTTGAGGAATACACTACAAAGAATGTGACAGCATAACCAGATGTGGTCCCTGGCCACAGTCTGCGGACTCTATTCTTCCTATCTAAAATCATGGATCCATAGCTCATGTAGTTATCCCAGAGGTCTGGAACAACACACATGATAAATTTTCACTGTCTACCCAGAATTTATTTTTTTAAATATTTATTTATTTATTATGTATACAATGTTCTTTCTGTGCGTATGTCTTCAGGCCAGAAGAGGGCACCAGACCTCATTACAGATGGTTGTGCGCCACTATGTGGTTGCTGGGAATTGAACTCAGGACCTTGGGAAGAGCAGGCAATGCTCTTAACCACTGAGCCATTCTCCAGCCCCTACCCAGAATTTAGAAATCAAAGAATATATATAGAATATTCTGGAGGGGTGTGAAGATGTTAAGTGAGAAAGAGTTATATATGTGTGAGAGTATCATCCTGGATATTAGAAATCGATGACAATAAAGACAATATCAAAATGTCCTTGACATGAACACATTTTACCACATCAACAGGAACATGTATATCTTATATATGAATGTATTGATGCATAGAACAATGTTGCTGAGATATAGGAGATGGGCAGCAGATTGAGAAATAGCACTGAGTAAGATGTATCTGGGACCCAAAGTAGCTGTGGGTAAGGTTTTGTAATAGATGACTCCCTGACACTGTGGAGAGAGTTCATTTGGTGAACATAACGAAAACTCTCTTGGAGAATGTCTCAGAAAAGAACAAAAGTGAAAATGCAGAGAAAAGCTCGCCTAGGGCCTGTGAGTCACCCTGACGTCCCACCTGGTGGGCTGATCCTCATTGCGATGGAGTCTACAGGGTCACACCAGCCCGAGGTATTTACAATGGTAAGAAAAGTGAATAGCTCTGAATGGAGCATGTAGCTCAGTGTTACAACACCCACTTCCCATGGACCAGAATGTGTTCTGTTGTGTTCTGTTCAGAACGGGAGGAAGAAAGGAAAGGAAAAACAGAGGTATGGTTGGAGAACGCGGGGAAAGCAGAAGGTGGTGAGGAGGAGCAGTGGAGTGGACAGCTGGCTGAAGGGAGAAAATGTATAACAATTGCTGTACCTTGGACACAGAGTCAGCAAGTCTTGGTAAATATCTAGCTGAAGGCCACCCTAGCCCTGTCACACGCAATCACCTTTTCTGTCATGTTGTAACCATGGTACACTGCAGAACCCTGATTTAGACTGGCAGGCGATTTTAGAATATGATTCTTGACAGATCATTTCAAATTGATAAAATAAATAAAATATATCTTCTTGTCAGCTATCCCAGACGTCAAATGTAAATATGTAGCATTATTTATATCAAAATAAAATTTGCCCTATCTTCATTGAATACCATTTCATGATATACTGCATCTTTTATAACAGCAATTTCATCCAATTTCTAGGCACTGTCTTTCATTTTGGAGGAATAAAATTCTGTATTTTATGTCTTTATTCTCTCCAGTGGGGCAATTCAAAAGGAAAAGTGCATCCTTAACAGTAAATTTGCCTGCTTTTGGCCTGCATTAGAACTTTCCCCTCATTTCAATGAAGCTTTTGTATGGGTATGTGCAATAAAAAAAACCCTAATAAACGTAATAAATGGTTCAATTGCATGACTGCACCTGTGTGTTACCTTCATCCTCACCATTCGCTTTCTCTGACATTGCCCATTACCTTCCTTGTCTTGGTCACAGAACCCTATTGTAAGACTAGTAAATAGCGCAATAAAAGTAAATAATCGGAGAAAATATTACTTTGCAAACTGAAATAGTTTTGCTATAAATTCATGACTGTTTTACCCAATCTGCTAAGTGCAAGCCTGTTGACATCCCACTGCTCTCTTTACGTCTCCCACAGGAGTGTGATCAACATCCATATTCCTTATGAGCTCTGTTCAGATGTATGCTAGAGAGGCTTGACGCCAGAACATGTTTTCTTAATAGAATTGTTGGAACCTGTTTCAGACAACAGTGTGTCCGTGAGTGGGTGCGTGCACATGCCTGAGAATTCTGGAGTGACCTTTAAGTTTGTCTCCAAGTTTGCAGTGAAATAGGAGATTAGGGTTTTGTCCTCCAGCAGTGCAGGCATTGAACAGACTTGTGTGTGTGTGTGTTTCTGTCTCCTTTTCATTTATAATTATACATAAAAACAGACAATTTTACAAAGCCTTCAGAGTAGTATGGATTTCTAAACAGATCTACCTGTGTAAACTATGAATTTCTGATTTTACAGGAAAGAAAGATTTCCAAAGGTTGGTTAGGACTGAATGGCTTTTGTTGACCATTTGTATGTCATTATAGTATGTCAAGTACACACACATGTGTCTGTGTTTGTGTGTGCATATGTGTGTGTGCACGAATATACGTTGGGAACTTAATCTAGTTGTTCGGGAAGAGAAGTCAGTGCTCTTAACCACTGAGTCGTCTACCCATCCCCCAATTTAACTTTTATGAAATTGGACCACTCCAAGCTACTTTCAATATATTTCATTTTTATAAGAAAGAGTCTCATGAACTGGAGCTACACAGAAAAGACTTGAGTCTTCCTCTGAAGAATATGTTTAGAAGTATTAGACAACATTAGCAATTTAAAATGTACTGGTTTGCACTACACCAAGCTGGGAATGAATGATAGCCCTAGATTTTTGCAACCTTGGCATGACAACTCCCAAAGACCTCAGATCATGGAAAAATACTAACGTTTCCTTGCTTCTTACATTTTCTCATTTGTGTAGTTCATTGACCTCTGTGTGTTCCCTGCTTAACTGTATGATTCCTCCTACTTTGTATTTCAGTATTTCAGCTTCTGTTCTAAACAGTAACATTGATATCCTGATGAGAATGGTGACTTAAATATAAACAAGAGCCACCTCATTTACAGAATCATATATATAGCTAATGATTCATTAGTGAAATGCTGAGCGAAGTTTGCTTAGAGGAGAGATAATATCTAAAAAACAGTTTTCTGTGTCAGATTTCTATTAACACAAAAATGAAATTTCTAAAAGAAGCTTTCATTAAAATATTTGGAAAGTTTGTACTCTATACTATTAAATATTTGAAACAATAGTACAATAATAGTTAGCAAAAATAAAACCCACAATTTATGCTAGATTTTATATACTAAGTACAGAATATATTTTATCTTTTAAAATGTATTAAATTTTAAGCTGGTAAACAATAAACACTTAACTTGGTTTCTACTAGTCTAGTTGCATTAAAAAACATGTAATGCATGAAGATCAACAGACACTAAAATGCAAATATTCTCTGTAAAAACTCAACTGTAGTCATTGGTAACCATGCTTTTCAATCAATATTCAGCATTGTTGTTGCTTGACGACATTACAAAAGAGGAGACATGGGTCCCTGAGAAAACAAAGTCCTAAATAGACCCATAGAATTTTCTCCTTGGAATGTTAGAGACTCCAAAACCAACCTTGAAAATTTGAATAAATTATAGTCTTAATAAGAGTTTGTGGTAATTAAATAGCCCCCAAACCACCCTTTGATGTACAATGGATTCTGAAATAATAATTTGGAATGTTCTGTCTTACAAAGTTACCCTCACCAGGTAGATTTCTCAAATACGTACACTTATAAGTAACCTAAGTTACATTGCCATGATTGAGCCTATAAGTATTAGTTTATCTGGTCATTTATGAATTTTTGGAAAAAGAAGCACTTAATCTTCATTCAGACCAAATCTAGAATAGATTTGGTATTCTAGACTTTATGGTCACTTTTGGCTCCAGTTCCCTGAGTCCATCGTAATTTATAATCTAAACCTCCATGTAAATATCTCACAAGAACTACAATACAGATGACCTTGCTCCTATTTCCTGTCTTGAATGGACCCATAAAGATAAACATTACTTACTTTACTTAAGTGTTTACAGTGTGGTTCAGGGGTTAAACATGACAGCAGCATCAATGATTCCAAGGTTAAAACATTTCTCTTCCTTGATCTCAGAATTCTGCATTTGCTACCCTATATTTTTTCAGGTCCCATATCTTACTTATTTGCATATTAATATTTAACTTCCCCCTGCCCACAGCAGAAATAGTAATATCCCATCATTTTCATTTCTCTAAGTCACTTTCCAGTGTGTCCTCTCAAGGAACTGCGTTCTATTATGAAGAGACTTTAACATTCTGTTTGGGGCTGGAATTGTTTTGATAAAATCCATAGCTTTCACACAGGTCCATCAGAAGTACTGGTCAAAACAGAAATGTTAGTCATAACTTTATTCTTTTACTATCAGCATGCAAAAACAAAAAGGGGAAATAAAAACAAAGAATGAAAAGGAGTAAAAACTAAAACATAAATAATATGTTTTACCATTGCCATGAGCACAAGTTTATCTTGTGAGATTATAAGGCTGTGTTAGGAGCAATAACAGGAGTATTTTCTCACTATTATAAACCACCCTTATTTGTTAATAAATTGCACGTCAGTGGCTGACACATACATGATCAATGATGATTATTTTTGTTTAATTATCATATATATGAATATATAATATCTCTATAATAAGACAAGATCTTCTGAGTAAATTGGGAGCATGGGGACCTTGGGAGAGGGTTAAAGGGGAAGGGAGAGGTAGGGAGGGGAGCAGATAAAAATATAGAGCTCAATAAAAATAATAAAAAAAGAAAAGAAAAAATGTTAGTTATTATAGGAAGGTAAATGGGGAATTGGAAAAATAAGTAATAATTGTATGCCGGTGACAATCTAAACACTGAAACCCAAGAGCTGAGATTTCAAAGCAATAAGGACATCACGTGACACCATATGTTGTATTATGTGTCAGTGCTGCCCCCCAGGGAGTCTCATCTGAGATATCTTTCAAGTAGCTCTCCATCCATACCTTCATTGCTTTCTTCTGAGCACACGTTCTCACTATGGATAGTGTGGCTTCCTGAGGGTTTTCTAGAAATACAAGAGGCATTCCTCCTACGAAATTCTTCTAATCACTGCTCTCTTTTGCATTTAACTTGAAGCAGCAAGAAGGACCAAACCAAGCCTTGACTTTCTTCAGAAATCTCCTCTGATAATATCTGATCTCATCACATGCAAATTCTAACTTCCACAAAACACTAGAACCCAGCTATCCCAGACCTTGCTGCTCTGTTAAGGATAACCTCTCTTCCAACTTCAGATAACCCATTCCTATTTTTGAGACATCATCAAAAAAGGCTCCCACATCCTTAATTATATCAACATGTCTGTCATTTTACAGTAATCTTGCTTTCGTCTGAGATGAACCTCAAAATCGTTCAATATCTATCAATGGCTTAGCTCCAAGACCTCCTGCTCACTTTTACCAGCCATTGTAGTAGCTCACTTATTAGTGCCCGAACCTAAAATAATCCAAACCTAAATTATGGACTATCTCATAACAAAATTATTTTGCTAAACATCCACTAGTTCCAGGAATGTTATCTCAAAGTTAAATTCCTTTCTCAAAATAGCTTGAATTCATGTACAGAAGAAGTCATGTCAGACAAGCAAAGATCTTACATTAAACCCAAACACAGTGATTCCACTGCATAATCCCTATAGAACCAAACACAGAACAACGTATTCTGTCTTTGACATCAGATGAGACTACTGATATCACTGGGTTAAAGCTGATCTTTGTGTCCATACATCTGCTGCTCAATGAGAAAAGATTTGAGAAAAATCTTCCCCCAAATGTTGACTTCTGTTATTTCCACCACGCATGAGCCACTGTACTCATGGAAGGCCAATTTTAGTCTGTTGAAGTTAAGCACTCTCTCAACACATTCAATAGAAAGCAATTTCAAGGTTTTCTCTATGGTACAGCAGCCCATTAAATAACCTCTCAATAGAAACTTTCGACAAAAAAAAAATTTAAAAAGTATTCCCTTTATAAGCACACCACTTCAACAAATCAAGTACTTGATTAAAATATGTCTCAACTCTATTTGTTATATAAATTACCACTGAATGAAATAAATGTATGAAATTATATAAAATAATGCATGAACTTACCAAAAGTATTTAAGTATGTTTCTGCCTTCTTTAAGTTTCTTTAGAAAACATTCCACTTAGCTTCTCTAGAATTAAGGTTTTAATTTATTATCAGTAGACCCTTAATTCTATCCATGTCACGTACACAGACAGGAATATAAATAGATATGCAGAAATAACCATATGTCTTTTAAATTTAGTTAACATGGTGACAATTTATAAACATCCTTGATTACAATTTTTCCCTTTCTTTATTCATTCTATTTTTGTAATACTTATCACAACTTTTTAAGTAGAGAGCTTAAAATTAATTTGTTTTAATATTTTGACCTATCAATATGAATCTCTAATGAAGCATTTAGGTATGCTTTCTAGTGCACTTGAAACCCAGATTCTAGTGTGTGCTAGACGAATGCTCTACCACTGAGTTTTACCCTCAGCCTGAAGCATCCAAATTTCAAGAAACAAACACTTTTTAAACCAAAGTTTTAAAAACTACCATCAAATGGATGCTAGAAGGATTGATGAATAAATTTTATGTATAATTCCAAAAAGAATATGCTTTTGTAGGTCTTTGAAAAGGAGCAGCTTTCATGGGGCAAGTATGGTTTGGTTGATGTGCCAACACATACCAGGATTTTCTGTATTTTGACTCTTCTAAAATTCATTTTTTTCTCTTCTTTGATCTGCTTAGCCCACCTGGATCTCATAGACTATACTTAAATCTTTTGATTACATTTGAGACATCAGGCCTGAATAAACTCAAGTAGATTTTCATTTCTCTATTTTACAACTTAGAAACTTAGAAAGCTGAAGCTCAGAGTCTGCAGCTGTATTTGGATTCCCGAGAGAAACAGAACCAATACTATTTATTAGAAGAGATTTATTAACCCGGTTCACCAAATATTCCCACAGAGGCCACCTTCAGGCTCGAGAGACAGAGAAAATGGTAGCTTTCCTCGAGGAGGCTAGAATCCTCAGAACAGAGACCAGCGGCAGCATTAGCCCTTAGTTGAAGGCCTGAAAGCTCTCTGCAGAGCTATGGTGCAAATCCAAGATGAAACCTGAAAGAGCCAGAACCGACAATATCAGCATTAGAAAGAGGTGCTCGTTCTGGAAGGGTGCACTTGCTGATTTTTTTTCATTCGCCCTGAATCCCAGAACACGAGGCAGTACGTGCACGTATGGGGCAGATTTCCACCCTGTGTACACTGACACATCACAACATTTTCTATGGAAACACTCCCCTAGACACACCATTCTTTAGGTATCCATCCTTGTAGTTAGCAACTTTAAATGATCATCACATGTTCTTATTATATAAAGCCTCTTATATTGTTTTTAATTCTCAGTGTATGTGGATCTTGTCTCCTGGTTCTTAGAACCCTTTACAGTAGCAACATACTTAACTGAGCTTTCCCAAGTTACAGTTATTCCCCGGGCATTTACTAAAGAAGAAGCCTATATCATGACTTATTTAATGGCTATATAAAGTAGCATATCAAAATCCATGTCATTATTTTATTCTGTCTCAATAATAAACATATTAAATAGCTTAAAGCTCAATAGTTTGATGTGTCATGATAAGTTTATACACACCAAAATTTTAAATATATAGATATAGATTAAAAATGCACAGCAAGATAAAGTGAGCATAATATAATGTTAAACAAGCTGGCACAGTACACAAAGATATCATTTGTGTTCTTCGTTGCAAAATATAGCAATTTTTATTTGTAAAAAAATAAATACATGTAAATCAAACAAAATAACAACAAAAGCAGAAATCTGTGTAAAAAGCCAAGCCAAACAAAACCCAAACAAGGACTGACATACAGAATCCTATCATGAGCAGAGACGTGATTGAAAAAGGAGGGAGAATAAGATTGTTTTCTGGGGGTACAACGCCACACGTGTCTACCTATGTTCCAGTAGATGGTCCTATATTCATGCACAAGCAGGAAACACTAAGTGGATTCATTAAGTTTAATAAAACAAGAGAGTGCTAGCCCACATGAGGTTGGGAGTGGAAGGTGATGGGAACGATGCAGTAGAGAACTAGAGACCAAAACAAATATAATTCATATAAGTGTGTAAAACTCACAAACAAAAGAGCGTGACTATAATTGGATTCACAGTATTGAGCAATGAATCCCCCCGGTATCTCCTTGTCTGTCTCTGTATCTCTCGCTCCCCTCCATCTCGCTCTCTCTCTCAATTACAAGACATACAATATATAAAAAAAAATACTTTTGGACCTGGCCTGGTTTATTTGTTAACTTCTTACACTGCTGTCTCTTAGGTCCGTGAAACCCTGCAGGGAAGGTCACACACTCTATGCAAAACAATAACAATATACTATCCAATGATTTATGTCTCACCTATAACTATGACTCAAAAAATAATACTTCATCAAAGCCATGTAAGTGAATCTTGTCCTTAGATTATATTTTTAACGATTTGAGTCATTTTTCTAAATACTTAGGGACACTTACTTGTTAAAATGTTCTGAATAAACTTGTAAAGACCAGTGGACTTAATGTTTCTATGCTGCTAACTACCCCTACGTCTCCCTGATAAGCCTGAGTTAAATATTGTGACTCTAGTCCTCGAAAAATTAGGATGAAATGACATATAACTTCTATGAAAAGATAACAGTATTCTCAAATATCTCTTTAAAATTTTTCCCATAACCGTAAAACGTTCCTAAGCTTACTATAGCTGAAAAAATACAGCATAACTAAAATATTGCACATTTTACAGAGCATTCTGCACTGTATAACTAATCCTGGCCCTCACGTGTAGGCTTACTCTGCCATGGTGCTTTCATCATAGCTGCTGGAAGCATTCCTTCATTTTTATGTTTACTTGCATTTTACTTTTATCCGCTGAAACCCAACCCAGTGCATCTGTGAGACAGAGTGGAGTGTTAAACGCATAGTTACCCACTATGTGCAAAAGCATCTACACTGAAGCACAAATGGTGAGCCCCGCAAACTAAATGGGGATGTGTTTGGAGTTTTACCAAGTCAATAACCTCCAGAATATAGCTTTAAACATTTGTTAAAGGCATAGTATGAGCAGGTCCACACATCCTTAAAGCATTGCAACGTTTTGTATTTACTTTATGTATAGGGAGATCAAAGGCTTTGTCATAAACCTTCCTGATATTGTTTGAAGATCTTATTTGAGGCAGAGGTCTGGTTTTTCTTTTTGCTAAGAGCATAAAAATCACAAGCAAAACAGTGACCTATATTAGTAGCATATTTAAAATTTTCACCGGTGCTTCTTAACATAAAATGTTACATTCGGGGCTTTGATATACACCATGTCTAAAATGTTGAAGTAGTTGTCTTACTTTATGAGCACAGCTTGCCAACACATATTGCACACCTACTCCATGAACGCAGCATTGCAACGGTTATCAAGCCTGCAAAACATTAACTTTGCAACTCCTCACAATGCTGTGGCAAAATCTTCATTTTTCCCTCATGTTATATGATGTGATTAATAAGTTTCTTTATCAGCCTTTCAAAATGCATCATATTTAACAGAGCTGAGAGCTCATTCTGAACATCTACTCATTCTGTTTGACAGCTGCCTGCTGGCAGGAATAAAGTTCTAGGTCACACTTGGCAGAAAGTCCCATGACCACATGTTCAATGTAAGAATACAAATTCCATTTGCAACACTGCTGCTTTACACTTCTGATATTTCAGTGGCTTGTTATAACAGTTACTCTCTAATGTATTTTTCTTAACATAGAAAATCTGCTTTCAGAAACTCCACGTAGTTGAGGCAATTGCAATATGAATAAGTTTATTGATAATAATTTTCCAAACTATGGCACTTAAACAATGAACTGACAGTAAAGTCTCACAGCATCTATACACATGATGACTGACTGTAAATAGCTAGTGCACATTATTGAAAAGTATGGCAATAAGTGAGTCTTGTATTTTAGATTCTTTATGAGTCATTTTCTGTATATAATATGGAAAATTGCAAATAGAAATCATAATAGTAAGGAGGAATATACTCTTCCATTGTATTTCACAGTTTCCTCTCAAAGAAAGAGTTAAAATCAAAATGCAAGTTGAAGTTCCAAAGGGACATAGTTGTAAACCAGTAGGCATGTAAAATATGCAACCAGAGGAAAGTTTTTGATGGTTTTGCTGAAAAATAAGTTTGTTTGCGCTCTCTCTCTCTCTCTCTCTCTCTCTCTCTCTCTCTCTCTCTCTTTCTCTCTCTCACTCACTCCCACTTAAGTCAATTTCTCTGTGTAGATAGATGAAAGAATAGCATGGAGATAGGACGAATGAATTGAAATGTTTAGGAACAGTTTCATCCACAAACATGGAACCCCAGATCAGGTACGACTAAGGGCATTTGCCCCAGAAAGAAGGGGGGAAATGATATTCAGTCCAATGTGAATAGTTGAGACATTTTGATTGAAATGTCACTAATATTTCTATGAAACACAGTACAGCCTTCCTGTGTTTAACTGCAATTTTGGAGAAAAAGTCAAGTCGACCAGAAGTCATAAGCAGTTGCTGAAATGTTCCACAGTAGAGAGTGTCTTTACTGAGAAATGAAAGTTATATTATGTGCGAGCTTTTCATCTATTCCATTTCTTCGCCAGCTGCGGAGACACGTCAGAGGCCATTATTCTGCAAATTGTCCTCCCCTTCTCAACTGCTAACCTCTTGTTGACAGTAATCAGAACTTGATGGAGGGGCCCTGCAGGTGTTATGCGATAGTCAATGCTCCTGTGATACTACATGCGACAGTTTTAGTATTGCGTCCTGTAGGATGATCCATCATCCGATAAGATTTCAGATAATCCCTAGTATTTCAGAAACATAATTGTTACCCTTCTAATAATATTTCCAGATGGCACAGTGGGTGAGGTATGGGCTAAAAATAAAAGGCGTGACCAAGCCTGTGCATCCAAAGCAAAATTTGTGGTACAGAGAACAAATAACCTTTGTGCTAAACCGGGAAGCTCTAAAACTAGAATTTTATAAGAGCGTCCATTGTGAGAAAGTAAGAAAAATGAGGAGAAACATTTCAAAACAGTAGGGTAACTTGAAATGATTCACACACAAGGCATTGCAGGGAAGTTAATTGCTTATTATTATTTTTTATAACACAAAGTTGAAATCTGCA
Organism: Myodes glareolus; assembly: GCF_982192425.1. Taxonomy (NCBI): domain Eukaryota; kingdom Metazoa; phylum Chordata; class Mammalia; order Rodentia; family Cricetidae; genus Myodes; species Myodes glareolus. The sequence goes on from NC_142048.1 coordinate 61,474,518, forward strand.
GTTCATAGAAATGACAGCTTTGAAGAAAATGTCTATTGATTAACACCTGATCATTATAAGAAGCTATTTTTCTATAATCTTGATTCATCAAGGGCTCAAACTTTTTCTTACTTTGCATAGAGTTGCTTATTTTTCATTGTTAGATAACGTCAAATATTTTCTTTTCCTATAGTACAGGATACTAGCACTTGTGTGTTTACTCACCAGCATGTGGATATTCTCCTGTTCACTATAATACTTTTTCACTAATTCATGATTTTCAGTAAAAATGGTATAGTCTAGAATAGCGAAATATAACCTCACCAACAGATAACATCAGCTTTAAGCTGGTCTCATAGGATGAGTCTGGAAATGTCCCTTCTCCTTCTAATTTTTCATGTTTGAGAATTGTTGGCAGTAGTTCATTATCCAGACACTGGATTTGAGGAAATATTAAAAGGAATAATGTAAATGCAAACTCAGTAGAAGCAAGAAAATTACAGAGATAAGAATACAGATCTTTTTAAAAAATTAGTGGCTAGGAAAACATTAGTCATTCACAAAAATGAATTGACCTTTATAGAGGAAAGACTACTAAACTTTTTAATAGACTAGAAAGAGGAAACATTAAAACTGATAACTCATAATTACCCAGGCATCAAAAAGAATACAACGAACAGCTAATTGTTAACAAACTGGATGTAGAAGAAGGCCTTCAACCTTCCCAGAATGATTATGGAGGAGTAGACAATATTAAAAGACCAACTATGATTCCTGAGAAGAATTTAGTCATCAAAGCTTCTTTCAAAGAAAAGCACATGATGTAATGATGTCACCTGGTTGATGATCCAATGAGGTCATCTGGCTGATGATGTGATGATGTCATCTTGTTGTTGGGACTCCAAGAAAGGGAGATATGAACAGTACTGATATGGAGCATCCAATGATTTACATTTCCTTCAGCTAGAAAAATAGTGGTCACTGTTTCACTGCCAGATATAGTATCAATGGAAGGAGAATGTACCTTACTTAATACAGTTATCTCTGTGTAAAAGGATACCCCATAAGTCTACTCTCTAAAGTGTATATCCACAAAACTGTAAATCATTTTGACTTCAACATTCCAAACATATTAGATAACACCCATACCCCCCAAAATAAAGAAATGGACACATTATTTGTACCCAAATCTACATAACTAATTTTTGTTCAATTTAAAATGTATTTTTAAAAAAGCTGTTAGAGTTTTTTTCTTGTTTGTTAATGCATGTGTAATTTCTACGGACATGAAAAAGTATTGATGAACAAAATAAAGTGATACAATATTCAATAAGTCTATTCTGACATGAGGTTCTAACACAAAATGCAGAATTGGTGTCCATTTGTCTAAAATCGCACTGCTGTCAATTTGGTAAAGCTGGCCATTGATGCAGACACCTATCTCCAGGGTTAACTTGTGTTATGTTACAAACTTCACAAATGCATGCCATTTTACATAATACTTTACCACCCAAGTAGAGGAAAAAGCTTGCCTCAAATATGTGTCAGCTTCATAATAGAAATAGAATGCACAATTCACAACTTTCCAATATTCAGCATTTTTCCATTAAACAGGCTTATGTTCATAAATGACACCAATTGACAACAATTCTTGAACATGATAACTTTTCACATTTTTTTTGTCAGAAATCACACACAGAGATACACCCACACACACACACACACACACACAGAGAGAGAGAGAGAGAGAGAGAGAGAGAGAGAGAGAGATACCACTATATTAGTTAATATACTCATAAACTTGAAACTGCTTTCCCAAAGTATTAATACTTAACTATAGCCATCAAACGTAAGACTATAGCAGCTTTGCTTTATCTTAAACATATTTTAAACGTAAATAAGAGCTGTATTCCAATTTCAGTTTTAAGGTATATTTTATATTCCTGAAATCTCTGTGAAAACCAAAATACCTAAAGAAAACTTTTTTTGCGATTTATTTTTCTGACCGAATTTTTAAGTTTAAATTCATCACATAAACTGTGTATATGGAATAACTACCTGAGTCCATCTAATAATTAATTTTTGGAGAGATCATATTTTGAATGTCACCTCAAGATTAGTGCACTATAAACCCCACTCAAGGCTCTTGTTGTTACAATAAGGGGGAAAGGAAGGCCGTTAGGAATGAAGAAAGGGAGGAACAGAGGTAAGAAAAAAGGAAAGAATAAGGGAATGAAGGAAGAGAAATAGATCGTGGGAGGGAGGGAATGATGGATGAAGAAAGAGAAAGATGGAAAAATGGAAGAAAAAAGAGAGACTTTTAAAACATTATTAGGAGTTAAATTTGGAGGTCTTGAAGTCTGAGAGTTTTATGACTGGGTAAAGTTATTCCTCCCTTTGGATAGTTCAGAATTTCATTCCAGGTGTGAATAACCTCAGAACAGGGGGACTTTCTGCAAAGTACATTAGCTGTAAATTACTAATAAAAAACAGATTTTATAGGGAGGAGGTTAGTGTGGGAATTGGAATTCCACATCCTTCTGTTACAGTTCACTCAGCGATTCGGTAATAGTGGAACGGGAAGGAGCATGGGCTTGCCCTTGTCTTAACATCTAACAGCCGACCTCATTGTGAGTGTGGACCACAATTCCCACCAGACTCTGAGTCTGGATGTCTGCCTGATTGATCTGATCCCATAACGTGAAGGAGGTAAGGCGGTACAGAAACAAAATGTGTCTCCTCAGTTCATGTCTTCCTCCAGGTCGCTAGTGCTGTCTGCTCCTCAGCTGAGATATATGTAGTTAGCATTGGTGATTTGGGTTCTCAGTTGAAATAATAATGTAAAACACGATGAGAATTTCCTCTGCTCCTTCCTCTAGTGCATTCTCTACTAATCCCCCCGTGTTATAAATATTGCATCAGCCAAGGTAAAGCAGGGTTTTGACTGTGTATTAGGAAACCATTGTGAAAACCACCAACTTTTTTTAGTGCAATTAGTGATTGCTCGCTCTAGCACCTCTGTCTCTCCAGCCCCCTCTACCAGAAGTCTGGTATTTGTAACTGTGTATGACATCACCTCTCCTGGCTACTTCACCAGCGTATCTTTTCTCTTTCTGTTTTCCTTTGTGCTCTGGATAGGTTCATTAAAAATCTATTTTTAAAAAATAAGGTATGATTCCCCCCCATTTATTTTGGAGACAGCATCTTGCTATATAACTCTTTTATATACATCTAGCATTAGAGTTACTTGGGTCATGGAAAAACACAAAGGCAGTAGTGTCCTAGGAGAAAGGCTGTTACTTCAGAGAAGAACTCGAGGCATGGGCAGTGAAGAGGTGCCTGTACGAAGTTCAGTCCCAGCCCCAGAGCTAGAAACTCAAAGCGTGAACTTGTGTGCTATGGAAATATTCCTTGAAATGGATATGGTACTAGATCAGAAAATGTGATGATGAACAGGAAGAGTACCGGGTCATAGAACTGTCAAACTTCCTGAAGCTCTCACCTCCGTGTCTCTAATTAATTTAACAGCACTGCTAATAGCAGTTGGCTGAACAGCTAAGAGGAAATACTAAGCAAGAAGGGGTTGATGGTAAGTTTGGAACAGGTACACATATTCCTCTCAAAGGCTCTTTTACCCTTAAACTTCTGGCAGCCTGGTGAATAACTTCAGTTATTAATCTTTAAGGAACATACAACCAAAAATGTCTCACATCAAATCTGTCATCTATTCATTCATCTTCTGCCCCACCTAATTCCTAATCTAGATCATTTATACATCAGTAATTGTGAAGCTAGCTAGTCTGCATTCATGTATTTACCATAACTCTGTAACCTACACATAACTATCACCTCTAAACTGAACCTGAGCACCATTCTCCAACCTAACAACATCCCCAGACCTTGCTGTGCCTCTTGCACCAGTTAAGCGACTGTATTCATTATTTTCCTTCTCGTGTGGTAAAATACCATAGCCATGGCAACTTGTAGAAGAAAGAGTTAATATGGACCTTAAAATTCCAGAGGGTAGAAGCCTCGATGGTAGAGGAGAGGTAGCAGGTGGCACATAACTAGAGCAGCAGCAGAAGTCTCAGAATTTCAAAAGACTTTTTCCTTTTTCTGTGTTCAATCAATTTTCCTCTTGTGGGAGAAGATGTGAGTCCCAGTGATATACTTCTTCCATCAAGGACATGCTTCCTAATCTTCCCCAAACAGCCACCAACTGAGGACAAGCTATTTAAATGCCAGAGGCTTACTTGGGGGGGGGGTCATCTCATTCATAACACCATAGCAACCATTTAGCCTCATTTGGAATATATCATCAGTTTTTTAACGTGTCTTTCACAGGCGCTCCCAACTCCTCCTTGCTTGAAAATATAAATCTGATCATGTCATCTGAATATTTTGAAACCTTTCTGGGATCTCTGGGATTAAATGACGTCTCCTTCTTCTCACCAATTTCCTTTATCATGACCTTTATCATTGAGATTTTTAATTCTTTTCTTTCATTATATTCATAAAAGTATTAGCTTTAGTTTAAAAACAAGTGGAATTCAGACAAAAAGATTATCTAGAAAATACCTTGGGGTATGGATTTAACATATATCAAAGTTTATATAACATTAATTTTCAAAACAACTTATATCCATGTATTGATTCATGTTTTAGTAATGCTTTATGGATTATATGCAGCAGAAATTGACATTGCCTAATATTTTTAGAAGGGAGTAACTATATACACCTACAGAAAAGTATAAAAGCTTAGTAAAAGCAAAAAGAAATGAAGGATATATAGATATAACAATGTGTGCATTTTGCTTTGAAATTCTATGTTTCATTAAACTCTGTAGTCAGTCGTACCAGACTGTGTCTTTCCACCTTAAATTTTTATATCAGAGAATGAAAACCTGATGGTCATAACTGGAAGTGCATGTGCATAAGTGATTCTCTGGGCATTCATTTGTACATAGAGCAGAGGCAGGGATGTTGACCTACTTCAACCCACCTGAATTGATTCATTATAGAAGACTCCCTTCTATATGAGTATGCCCAGTTGGATTTAAATCTCTTCAGTATATAGTATTAATTCCTGTCTAAAATAAGTTTTGAGAGTGGAACTACTTTGGAAGATGCTTTAGCAAGTAATGCCGATAGGAGTACCATTTTTAATAGTTTATCTAATTATTCTATTTACCCAGAGATTCTATAATCCCATAAATCCCAGAAAGTTTTTAAAGTATTCAGCTATGAAAGAAAGGTGTGAAAGTTTGCTCATGCAGCCCTGTCGGAATCAATGCATATTGCAGATGATTTATTACACAATGGTGTGGGCACGGGCATTTTCTCTACTGAGAACCATTCCAATGAGCTTGCATTCTAAAACATTGTTGGAACAGTGTCCATGTACTGTTTTGTCTTCCTAGATATGGATGTGGGTTCAAGGCATGCCCACCTGCTGAGGCAGCAGCCTGTCTGTCTCAGGAAATACAAGAGTGCCGAGAAGTTCTTCCAGATAGACCTCCTTGCCTGCTGCCCATTCTGTCATTCCACATCCACTCCCCAAACCTCTTAACCTCAAAGTTGATGGGGAGCCAGATGTTACCAAAAGGACTCTGATAATATAAAACAGCTGTCCTGTCTAGTGTCCTATAGATGCACATATCCTCACTTTTATTTAATGTTCTCCTGATAATATGAGCAGATGCTTGCTGAACTGAAATATAAGTCATCTGAGAAACATGGATTTCAACAAACTCAAGGATATTACAGTGAATTTATATAATTTCTGCAAACCAAACATCATATATATTTATTTCTTATTTACATATGTGATTATAGCTAATAAGGATTTTACATAATAGGCAATGTTTAGCAAGAACTTGGTTAGTTTAAATAGGAGAAAAACAACAGCTATCCTCATTTAAGCCAGTAATTTGCATATTCAGGCACTGAGAAAGACAAATGAACAAATGAACAGAAGTTTAAAGGCAGTCTGAGGTAAACTGCTTCACACTGTTTGAAATTATAATATATAATTTTCTTAAAATTAATGATAAACATAAAAATATTTATTATTTTTTAATAATAGTGGTTCACTCAGAGGTAATCTTACATTAGTGAGGCTCTGAACTTAATTCTCTATCACAGAAATACAATGAAACAATAATTACAGCAAGAAAATGGTTTGGGTGTTGTTTCCATTGAGCTTGGCATCAGCGGCATTAGGTCCAGTGTCATTAGGAGGGTGTCTACACCATCACACCAGCTGGAAATCATCACATCTTCCCTTCCCATGTTTTCAAACTTGAGCAGCCAGGCAGACTTCAGAATGCCTCGGTAATTGCAGCTTTGCCTTTCCTTTCTTTTAAAATATTAGCAGCAGGGAGAGTAAGCAAAAATAATAAATTAATAACAATAGCAATGACAATATTATTTTTTAAATATTCATTACTTATGGATCCTAAAAATACAGTTATAAACATCTAGCAATTAAAAAATAAGAGCAACAAAACCGTGGAAAGAAAATGTGATTTGTTTCTCTTTTGTGTAGTGTCTAGTTCTCATAAATATTACATTTAAATAATATTTAATTAAAATCAGTCCTCACATATTATCTATATTTAGTTATCTGCACTTATATCTACACACATTTCATGTATACGCATATGATTAAAAATAATACATACGCTGGGGTCATTATTGGAGATTCCCAGGAGTTTCACTTGTCCCAGGTTTCTATCTCACCCCCAAATACCCCACCTTTCTGGTTGTCTCTTTCAGTAATATTCCCCACCATGCCCGCCCTACCTGATTCCATGTTCCCACTTTTACCACCCCTCTCAAAAGGATTCAAGTCTCCTCCTGTCCACCAGCCCTCATTGTTACCTAGCCTCTCAAATTATAAGTGAATATATATCATATTTTTCTGATCTGAGTTACCTCACTCAGGGTGATTTTTTTTTCTGGTTCCATCCATTTGTCTCCAAATTTTTTCTATCATTGTTTTTGACAGATAAGTAATTCACCATTGCGTAAATGTATCATATTTTCTTTATTCATTCTTAGGTTGAGGAACATATAGGTTATTTCCAGGTTCCATTTATTAATAATAAAGCTGATGTGAGCAAAGTTTAGCAAGTATCTTTGTTTTATGATTGAGCATCTTTGGGTATATGCTCAACAGTGGTATTTAGATAGGTCTTGGTGTAAAATGATTCAAATTCCCAAGAAACTGTCTTATTTATTTCTAAAGTGGCTAACCAAGTTTGCACTTCAAGAAATAGCAGATATGTTGCCTGAAATGGCCATCTCCTGTGACCAGACAAGGTTGACAGCAGAAGGATTGGGACACCAACCCAGTCACACACAATCTTCAACCTACAGTCTATCCTGGGTAGCAAGTTATTTTCTTCAGCTCCAAGCCTAAAAATAATGATACCAAAACTTACTATTAATTATGAAAACTTGCCCTTGGTTTAGGCTTGTCTCAACCAGTTTATAAAACTTAAATAACCCCATTTATATTGATCTAATTTCTCTCATGCAGCATAACCTCTCTTTTATCTCATACCTCCTGTATCTTTTCCATCTGGATGGACATTCCTGTCCTCATAAGTCCTGCCTAACCTTTTCCTCCCTAGCTATTGACCATTTAGAGTTTTGTTAAACTAATCAGAAGATGCCGTCTCAAAGACATGTCTTCACAGTGAAAACAGATAGTCCGCAACAGTCCTGCCTATGGGATGTACTGGAATAAGGATGGCACGGAGATTTTTCGAGTGGCCAACCAATGGTTGGTTAATTCTCAGACCCATGCCACCAGAACTGGAGGAGGGGATGAAGTTGAAAGTATGGTAGGGATGTAAATTAAATTAACAAATTGTAAAAATACTTAAAAATTAAGAAAATATACAAAAATAATGCATAATAAGTACTTTTTAACCTAAAGAGTCAAAGAAAACAATAACAACTAAGAAACATGTAAAATACATTTTTCTAGGAAAATGGATAAGAGCAATGAGTAGAATGGATGGTACAGCACTGAATGAAAGTTTAGATTTACAGATACTGGCCTGAAAATGTGTGGAATGATGCAACAGTAAAGCCATGAAAGGGTGAGGCAATGTACTATTTAATATATAGGAAGAAATGCCAAAAACTCATTCTAATGGTGTAAACATAGTGATTACGAGAAAGTACTGAGGGTCACAATGAATTTGAGATTCTTCACTTTATACCTTCCAATGCAGAGCAAACACTGCCAACCAGAACACCAAGGATTTCAGCAGTGATCACACCCCATGTAGCCTTGTTCCTCCTAAATAGTGCCTGCTCATACATAGTTGCATTATATTCCATCTGTCTAAAGGTAACAGCTCAGAATGCTGCTTCTAGACCAAAGGGAACCCTATGAAGAAGCACAATTGTGTAATTGTGTTCTCTAGAGCTCAGATTGCCTTCCTACACCTGGTGGTATATATAAATGATGTGAGATTCCCCTTTGTATGCTGTGAATGTGTTTTATTACTATTGGTTAATAAATAAACTTCTTTTGGTCTATGGCAGGACAGAGTAGACCAATGCAGGAATTCCAAGCAGAAATAGAGGAGAAAAGAAGGCGTTGTTGGAGAGATGCCATATAGCTGCCAAAGGAGAAAGATATGAGCCATCAGATGGAACATTACTGGTAAACCATGAGCCTCATGGTAAAATATTAAATAATATGAGTGGGTTAATTTAATATAGGAGAACTAAGTAGAAATATTCTTAAGCTATTGCTCAAACAGTATTGTAATTCATGTAATTTCTGTGTGATTATTTCAGGTCTGGGTGACCAGGAACAAACAAGCAGCCATCTGCCTATAAATTGGCACGAACATTGGGTGCTACATCCACATAAAACCTGAGAGAGCTTGGAAAAGAATTTTAGACACACACATATACACACACACACACACACACACACACACACACACAAAAGAGTTAAGCATGGCTTTATGGTAGCAGCATTTTCTCGGGTGGGCTCTGTTTGCTAAAAGCAAGCAGAGGCATGATTCCTAAATGAGAAGGCTTCCTGACTCAACATTAGCATCAAAAATGTGCATGACTTCATTAAGAAATGGTTTTCTAGTTTTGATGGTACTGGCGGCACAAATAGCTCTTGTTCTTTTGGGAGGTCCTGCACTTAAATGGAGTCTGTGAGCAATGTGTTACAAATTGCTTAATGGAGACATAAATGTGCTGCTTCTCCGGAACTGGGACAGAGAGAATGGCTTACATAGCGAGTGGTGAACATACATCCACTATGTTGGACTGGGTAGAGCAAGCAGGCAGGGCTGCAAAGTTGGTCCTAGTCATACATGTTTAGCATTACAAAACGATGCTCCTAGTCAAAAAATAATTACAGATACACAATAAAGACAAATTCAGATTTTTAAAAAAGAACTTTAAAGAGGTCGCAGTGTTGGGTAAATATACGTAGGTTTGGAAGAGAGAAGAAATAGTTATGAAAAAAAGTAAATGGTTTTAAAAGATAACAAAGTCTTTAAACAGAGTAGAGAATGTCATAGATTAAAGGAGTGAAAAGAATAATAATAATGAGCCACATAAAGATGGAAAATACACAGAGTCACAGAGTCAGGATTATGTTTAGTCTTGGTTTTCTTTAAATTATTTGACTACAGAGAGATATTTAATTCTGGATGCTGCTAAGCTAAACCAACATATATATTCTACAGGTATCTTGACCTCAAAATTTGGATCTAAGCATGTTGCTTTGGAAAAAAGGTTCTGCTTTTGTTTCCACAGAAGATGAGAACCTGTGGATTCCTTCCAGATTAATGTGATTTGATGAACCAAGAACATCTGAAAGTTCTCTTTGATCACCCCAAAATACTTTGCCCGACAAAATCAGGAAGCAGTTTTGAGAAAACTACATCCAAATTCCCAAATATTTTTTTTAAATGATTGTTTTCATTTAGAGGAGGTTGATTGTAAATGATTAATGCTCACAGTCAATTTCTATGAAAACACATCAGGAAGATATGATATAGAGATAAATACTTTACATTTGAATGGATCTTGGCCTATTGGTACAAATTTAATGTTAATTTTGCTTCCAATTAAGAGATTTGGTTTGGCAACTCATTTAAAAATGTAAGGTGTAATGAAAAATTGTAGTAATCTATAATACTCAAGCTTTTAGTCATGTTAGTTAGGTTTCCTAGATGTACAGAGATATATTTAAGATGGATAGGTATTCTTCAAACCTCTCATAAACTAATAGAATATGGCATTAATATATTTAAGAACTTAGGACTTTTCACAAAAATGAGACACATCTGCTCCTGGCAGTACCAATCTACTTCAAGAGGAAATTTGGCATCAAAGAGGCTCCTTATGCAGTTTGTGAGCCCTTTGGACAAGAAACTGCTCTTTCCTGGACTGCTTGATATTATGCTGTATGAACTGGACATGCAGAACCCACAATAAAAAAAACCCTACTGAACTTGCCTGAGGGTTAAATGGTCCTTTGGGGTTTCTGCTTCATGAAAGAGCTGCCAGTCATTTTTCAGGACACAAAAGAAGCATCTGATGGACTTCGTTACTACAAGACAAAACAGATCTTCAAATTTCCTACTTCATGGGAAAGTCTGCCAAATACTATGGTCCTATATGCTAGAGATGGATAAACTAACGTTACAGAAGAACTTTGGGTGACTGTCAAGGCAATGAGATGTCTCATTCTATTCTAGAGTTTTAAAAGTTGCTTACAATGCACTTCCTGTTAACTTAGGTAATATTATCTCCTTCTGGGATCTTTGATGGAGTTGAAGATTATAGTTTTCCTCAGTTATGATAAAAGATAAAGTAGAGAGGCTGGAGAGATGGCTTGAGGTTAAGAGCATTGCCTTCTCTCCCAGAGGTCCTGAGTTCAATTCCCAGCAACCACATGGTGGCTCACAACCATCTGTAATGAGGTCTGGTGCCCTCTTCTCGCCTGCAGGCAGAATATTGTACACATAATAAATAAATAAATAAATACTTTAAAAAAGATAAAGTAGATAAAAATATTGTAACTGTAATTTTTGCCTGATATTGGTTTTGTTGTATATTATTTTACAGTGTTAAAGCTAAAACCTTTCTTTTATTTAGACAGAAATGTAAGATTCCCCTCTGTATGCTTGAACATGTTTTATTATCATTGGTTTATAAAGAAACTGCTTTGGGTCTATGGCAGGGCAGAAGAGAGCAAAATGTGAATTGCAAGCAGAGATAGAGGAGAAAAAAATGCAGAGTCAGGAAAAAGCCATGAAGCTTCTGGGGGAGAAAGACACGAACCGCCAGCAGGAATTTTACCAGTAAACCTTGAGCCCCAAGGTAAAATATAAAATATTAAGAATGGGTTGATATAAGATGTAAGAGCTAGCAAGAAATGCATGTAGGCTATAGGCCAAACAGTAATATATTTAATATAGTTTTGGTGTGATTATTTTGGGTCTGGGCAGCGAGGAATGAACAAACAGTCATCCAACTACATATAGAGTTACAATAGTCAATTCCAGTTATTTGGGAAGTTTTTCACTGGTGAGTTGACATAAGGAAAAAATACACAAAGGATAGGCATGATCATTCAAGATATCATTTTAACTTACACTGCCACAATATATAATACTAAAGTACATTAAATGTATTTGAGCCTGAGATTGAAATGTCCATTTGCCTCCACTTCTAATTGGAGAATAGTAGATGCATTTCAGGTAAAAATTGATGAGATAGCAACACCTAAAATAATGAGCCTACAATAGCTACAAAAGTGGGAACTTCTGGATAAAACTGTTACCTTGTTATCATAAGAATGTGTTATCCATCCTAGTGTTCTGGAAAGACAAGGTTTTTATAGATGTTAGTACAAGAGTTTTACCAAAACACAAAGTAGAAACCTGCTTCTCACATTCCCTCCTTTCCAATCTGTGAACCAAATGAGACACCTTGTGGGATATTTGCTTGCACTGTGTGAAGATGTGTCATTGGGATTGGTTTCATAAAAAGTTGAATGGCCAATAGCAAGGCAGGAGAGGCTATGCAGGACTTAAGGGCAGAGAGAAATAAGAGGATAAGAATGTTGACACACAGGAGACACCAACCAGATGCTGAGAAAGTAGGATCTACAGAATGCAAGAGTGGTAATAACCCACGTGGTAGAATGTAGATTATTAGAAACTGGTTAATTTAAGTTATAAGAGATAGCTAGAAACAAGGCTAAGCTAGAGGCCAAAGTTTCACAATTAATAAATCTTGGTGTCATTATTGATGGGGAGCCAGCATCCTACAAAAGGAAACGACAAACTACAGGGAAACAAAAGAAGCAGATTTCATAATGCCGGTGAGAGAAAGATGCACCTTTATGAGATATGTCAGAAGCAATATAAAGATGAATCCTCTTTAATCTTAAAACAAATAGTATGTATTGACATTTGAATATGAATAAAATCAAAACTAATAAAACTACTATACATGGTACAATATAATGAAACAACAATGTCAAGTGAAATAAATCAGAACTGGGTAAAAAGTTAAACTCAGTGACTTCAGAAGCATGTAGAATCATGCATTATGAAGGTAATTAACACTGCGTACACCTCTAGCTCTATAGAACCACCTTGCTTCTGAATTGGTAGGACATATCACTGCATTTTTCATAATCACTGGGTAAAATATCAAAGAGAATGCTGTAGTTGTCTTCAAAGAAAGATGTCCTTTCTTAGAATATGGATCCTCAGTTCTATTCTGAATGACATAATGGAATCTATTCTCTTCTTAAGTCAATTTGAAAAATTAAAAAAATTGTCAACTAGCAGTTACTATTACCATTAGATATTAAAAGAGCAAAATAAAATTCAGTCAAAAAAAGATTCAAAACAACACAGATTGCTCCCGTTACCAGATCATCAAACTTGTGAGGTCTCAGGCAAGCTGACAAATTATCTGTAGTTTGAACAAGGTCCCAAGTGATTTAATGAAGCTGGTGTCAGGAGAACATTTTGAATCTATTTATATAGAGACCGGGTAATTTGACAGGAAGTACTGGTGAAGAAAGGAAAAGCAATGTAAACAGCTCAGCAATGGATAAGAAAAATCATGAGGTCATAAAATAAGCCAGGGAGGCTCTATGAAGATTTCAGAAATAAAAAGTAGTATAATAGAAAACATTTGCCTAATCTGAAATTAAACACCAATTTTTTTTACACTTTTTGTGTACTCTTTTTCTTTATTTGATTATGACATCTTTGTATAAGCCCCAAGGTATAAATCACTTTAACATTAGTTAAAATTTATCAACCCTAATAAAATGACTTGAAAACGTCATGTTTTAGATTCTCTACGTTACAAAAGCCCTGTGGAGAATACAATCTCACCCTGCCAAGGTATAGTTTTATCTTGGGTCCTCACTCTCATCTCACAGGTCTACACAGATGTCACAAGTTTATTTTCTGGATTTTTTCTGTGTGTATACAACAGTTCCTTGTGTGATTTGATTATGACTCTGAATCTTCTCTATGGCTTTCATGGTCTGCCAAAAACTGGTCACATCTTAACTGCCTGAGTCTCAGTCTACCTTCTATTGTTTCTAGAAAGACGATCTGCTTGAGTTTACAGTCTCATCATTCATGAGTTCTCTCCTCCCCCTGTACCTAAATTACCGCCAGCTTTTCCATCTGATGTTTGTAAACCCTGTTAACTACAGATTCTAACCACATCACACATACATTTTCTTATACCAGTTAGACATGCTTTTACAACCAGAGCGTGACCTCTTTATGTGTCTACTCACTATGTAGTCACAGAAGTCAGCGATGCTATGTCACAGAGAAGAGAAAAATCAGAATCAGACAGCCATGGATATTGGTTAAATGAGCTTTGTCTACCCAGATTGTCAGCAAGAAGTTTTTGTTCTTCCAAGGTTGCTTTCCACAGAGGCACAGCTGAATCATGTCAGTGTGAATAAACCTGGCAACAATGAAAAAGTTTCCTTGTCAATTAAAGATGGTCAAAAAGTAATTAAAGAAAGTAATTTTAATGACTGAGGACTCCTGCTAACATTATGTCTGTTAAATACCAAATCAAATTATAAATAAAAATAGTACAATAGAAGCATCAGCACTGCTTTGTACAATTACCAAACACTGTCACAGAAATTAATGCAAAACTTCATGTAACTAATAAAAAAATGGGATATTCAGAACTATGAAGTTAGAAGCTTTTGCCCATTTCTTAGGGAAAGTATCTAGTGTCAAAAATGCTCAAAAGTAAAAACGTAATAGCTGGGTAAACAGAGTATGCTCATAATCCCAGCACTCTGGAGGCTAAGACAGGAGGTTTGACATGAGTTTGAGTCCAGCTTGGCCTACAGAGTAACACGTTTTTATCTCAAGTTCCTGCCTCATAAAACACTTCTTAAACTAAAAAATGTAAAACAGGTTTAAAGTCTACATGAAATCATTTCTTTAACATTAGAAAATAACACCATGTTTAAGAAATATGGCTTGATAATACTTCCCTTATTCTTTCAGTTTTTAAGTCAAGTTAACATAATGCTTTGTAATTTCAATATTATAATTTGAATATTTATTATGATATACTTTCATCCATCCTTTGGACTACTGTCTGTGTACATTTATTAGTATAAATTTATATGACTACATCTGGGATGACATATACTTGACATTATGAGATTGTTTCTTCTTTACTTCTTAGTAATATTCTTATAACTTGATTTTTTGTGTGTATATAGAGATTTAGAAAAAATATGATTTTCTTACGATATGCAAACTAAACTCCAAAGAAATTCCTTATGGGGCAAACCTACTTAAACTCTTTGAATAAATGAATTAAACATACTGCATTCTGGAAACAAATATATTATTGATTATTTGATTATACAAATAATTAAAGATATCTGTAGAATGTATCATAGCTGCATTTCAGTTTCCTGTGTCAGAGAAGACGATCATTAAAGATAAAAATCTTAGTCATGGCTGGAGAGATAGATAAAAGGTTAAGAGCACTATTTGCTCTTCCATAGGACACAAGTTCAATTCCATGCCCCCACAAAATGATTTCCAGTCATCTGTAACTTCCTTTACCAACATTGTGGTCAAGGTTTTCATGTTCTAAATATGCCAGTTGAACATGAATGGGCCCATGGGTTCCTTTTGTGTCCTACAATGCTTTCTGCCACAGTAGGCACATGTCTCAACATGGAATAAGCACACAGCATTAGGAAGAAATTGAGAA
Organism: Myodes glareolus; assembly: GCF_982192425.1. Taxonomy (NCBI): domain Eukaryota; kingdom Metazoa; phylum Chordata; class Mammalia; order Rodentia; family Cricetidae; genus Myodes; species Myodes glareolus. Next base: position 61,489,791 of record NC_142048.1, read on the forward strand.
GTAGCCTCTGTTTTTTATAACGGGTCAGAATGCTTATGCTGACAGGTCAACTAAGCCTCACTGCCTTACTGCACCTTCAGAGAGGATTCACTTTAAAAAACATCCATATAGGCTCTTTCCTTACATTAATATCTACAATAAACAAAACAGCTAGACTCTGAAAGTATGAATATGAATAAAGGATGTAGCTGTGGAGCCATCTGAAACAAATTCATTTCTAGTATGTAAGCATATTTATCTAAATAACTATACATTTTTAATTGGTTATTTAAACCAGTAATTATTTGTTGTACTTTCCCCATAATTACTAATGTGATACTGTAATTGTTAATTCCTTCAAATACATCCTTATATTTGATACAAATGTCACTCATGTATATGAATTAATAGACATATTGTGGTTTTACAATGATTGAGTACCTTTTGAATACAGGAAAATTACAAGACCTTACAATATTGAATACTGTGCGAAGTGTAAAAGATTGCCAAGCAGGGGCATGGAGACTCAGAGATTTAAGGAGCATATTTATTTTAAACAACCTAAAGTTTATATATTATTCTTCATAAAGAAATTTATATCATGTCAGCAGCATAAAAATGTAAATCCATCATGAGTAAGAAGCATGGAAAAATCTAATTGCTGAACCTATACGAGTTTCATATTACTTCAGCAATAAACAAATTTTGTAGGATTCCATAAATCTTCTCTGAGAAGATGTAATAACCATGCTTTTATTGTTTGATTTTACTTGGTAAACAGTTATCAGTGAAGCCTAAATATTGTTTCTTTAATTTGTTAGGAAACATGCATTTTTCTACAAGTGTCATAGGATATATTTATTGGGAAATAGTAATAAAAGGCAGAATGTATGTACATAAATTAGAGTTAGGATCAACCTGTGATCTGTTTTGTGAGAATGTGATAGATAGCCCTCAGATAACCTCACCATGTAAAAACTGTGCGGCCAAACTCATACCACATGGGGATAGTAGTAGTTGACCAGACTGTCAAAACAAAATAGCTCACTGTGGGTGGTTAAACAATTAATTTATTGTCAAGAATTCTGGAGTCTAGAAGTGAAAGTCAAGTTATCAGCAGAATTGACTCCTTCCAAGGGCAGAAGCGGAAATTTTGTCGATGTTTCTCTTTCTGGTTATTAATCGGCAAACGCTGTGCCATCCCTCACAGAAGAAGCACTCTAATATCTGCCTTCATTCTCATGATATCTCCAACTCATGGAAAGGCAGCTGCCAGAGCCACAACCAGCCCTACTGCACTTGGGGCTCAGAAACTACAAAAAAAGAATTATTTAGGTAGGTGTCTGTCCTACCGTACTGAAGCTCAACATCAAGTCAAACATTAAGAAGAAAACCAGAAGTGTTACCCAACAAAAATGTGGTCTATGACCTGCATGACCTGTTAAGACAGGCAGCAACCATATTGTTGCGGCAGAGATCAGTTCAGTAGGTAGGATCAACAACCCTATTGTTGGGTGGCATCTGTTGGATGAGCTGAACAAATCTTTTTATATCAATATCTTGGTGCTAGTAGGAGTGCTGACTAATGTGCCTGACATTTAGAAGACTTGGGCTAGGACATTAGTGATGTGCTTTTATGTGTAATGTGAAACTGGATGTACTCTAACTATTGAAAGGCAAGGGGATGAGTACAGCTCCTCAGAGTGCTTGCCTGGGGCCAAAGAGCAATTTTCAGATCTGTGCCTGGACACACCCCAAATGAACAAGGTGTATCATCAACAGCATGCCTCAAAAGCTGGGGTTCCCTGAACTAATCATAATGATGCCTTGAAGGAACTAGTTCAAGAGCAGCAAAAGCATAGGTGTCACCAAATCCTGTGATTCATCGCAGTTTTGTAAGAAGATTCTTTAACATAAATGAGGAGGCTAATTGATAGTGATTTTCAATTTTATTTTATGGTTATTATAATAGGTTAAATATGGTGTGGGTGAGTTTGTGTGTCGTAGTACAGGTGTAATCATATGTTGTCAGAAAGCAGATTTATGGGGGGAGTACTCTCCTTTCAACTTTCCATTTTTATTTATTTATGAAGCTAATTTCTTTATCTTTTAGCTGTCTCACCAGACCTGATTTTGGTTAATTTTGCCAGAACAAAAACAGTCAGTCATTGTCCACTAAATTTTAGAAGTTGGGACTGAGGAGTTAGTTCTTGAGAGCCACCATTGTTTCTGGGCAGAAGTAAATTTTTAATTCACAACATTGAAAAATTGGGCAAAATATGATCTCACTAAGGAACATTTTTGTCTATCTCACTATCAGAAATTGGGGGCAAGGATATTCAAATTGTGTGGGTTCTTTCTAAAGGATGGGTGCTCTTTGAGGTAGTGAACAGGCAACCCACTTTCAAATCCAGAGCAGTCTGAAAAGCTAGGACCAGCAGAAAAGGCATTTTGATGATGGACAATGAAGAACAATTAAGTTCATAAGCTGCTGAAATAGTGATATGCTAGGCAGAACCTAATTGCTATTTTCTTCCAGAGAGTATAAAACTTATTTTCCATTCAAACAGTTACCACTACATTTCAAACTTACCCCCAGAGGACCCAGAGAATTATAAATAAATTTCATATTTTCTGTTGTCAATACAGGAACATGGGGGGATATTGGATTTTAGCTAAAGTTTACAGGTCATTTAACAAAGGCACATTTACCACCATGTCCATAGATGAAAAGCTGGCTTGATTCATGGTCCCAGCATACAGGTGCAGCAAAATGTATAAAGAGAAATCTAATCTTCCAACTAAGCATATATTGTAAATGGCAGAACAGGGACCCAGAGAAGGTATGGTCAAAGGTCAAGTGAAGCAGGCAATCACCTTTGTACATTGAAATACATAAATAGTAGGACACACAACTTAGTCTGACTTATGCTTCAGATGTTGCTAAATCTGAGGGAACAAGATGAAATCACACATGGTCAGGAAAGCTGCATATGGAGGTTCCCTCTCGATTCACTGATTCTTGTGCCAGTGGAGAAACAAATCACAAACATTTCGTCCTACTCCTATGGAACTGATTCTTATGAAATAAAAGAAGCACGGAGCGAAGAGGAGGATGCTACCCATTCAAGAACAATGGTAGAATTGACTGGGAAATGGCTGGTTTCTTAAAGGGCAAACACTGGCTGGAGCTGTCTCTAAGTGTTGTTCACATTCACACAAGTGAGAAGAAAGAACTCAATGGGAAATCTGAGGATATGAGGCTTCGCTGGCCATTTCCAAGCATTTAAGTGGGGTGGGGGGAGAATAACAAATTTACCCTACAATTTAGGTATATAAACTTAGAAAAATTTTTACTGTTCTATCATCTTTAGGAACATGGAATTTTACCAATGGAAAGCAGGGGAGTGTAGCAACAAGTGAGAAGAACAGAAGACTATTATATTACTCAATTTTAATAAAGTATCTAGCCCTGATTGTTACAAACAAATCAATAACTGCAAGCAACACTCAAGTGTGTGGGATGTGGCACTCCCAGTAATTTGATGTACCTATAAAGAGAAGTCATTGACACCAATAAAAATATTGACATTGCTTAATTGTCCACTATGACTAATCATTATTGTTTCTGTGAAATGATGTTGCATTACATTGGAGAATGTTTCTCATTCCATTACTCTGTGTTAAACAAATAAGCTCATCTCCCACATCTAAATCTCAAAGACAAGGCATTTGTTAATGCAAACATTTCACACTAAAGAAGAGAACTCATAGAAGGGCGAATATTTGTGAAGTACTATAATGTCTGTCACCATCTGACCACAGTTTGTCAGAAGGCATCTACTCTCCTATTGAAAAGTGTCTGGATGCTGGCTCTTATTCTCCCAGAATCCCACATTACATATTATTTATTTCCCTAGATTTGAAAATAAAAATAATTGACGCCAGAGTCTCCCTATTAGACTACCTCCTATCGCAGATACATAAACTGTGTTCTAGGTGTGGAAACAAAATTAAAATCCATTTGGACCTCCAATTTATCGTTATACATATCGTATCCAAAACCTGAAGTTTTAGAATCTAGTGGGACTTGGTTTTTGTTTTTTAATTTAAATTTGTTCATTTATTTTACATCCTGTTAGGAGTTTCCACTCCCTCCTCTCCTTCCATTCTTTCCCCCCACCTTCCCTTTGTTCCTGTTCCTTCTACTCCTCCTCTGTTTCTGTTCAGAAGGGGGAAGCTTTGCCATGGGTATCAGCAAGGCATTGCATATTGTGTAAGCTCCCCTCCTCTTATTAAGGCTTCGTAAGGTAGCGGTGTATGAGGAAATGTTACCAAAAATCTTTCAAAGTCTTAGGGACAGCCCCGACTCCCACTGTTATGAGTCCCACAAGTGTCAAGCTATACACCTGTCACACTTACGTAGAAAGCCTCGGTTTATCCTACGTGGGCTCCTTAGCTCTTGATCCAGTGTCTGTGAACTCCTGTGAGTCCAGGTTAGTTGTCTCCATGGGTTCCTTTGTGACAATATTGGTCACCCTCCCCCTACCGCTTGTACAATCCTTCCATAAGATTTCCCAAGCACGGCCTAGTACTTGGCTATACTTGGCTATGGATTTCTGCATCTGCTTCCATCAGTTACTGGACAAAGTCTCCCTGATGACGATTAGGGTAGTAACCAATCTGGTTACATGAGATGGCCAGTTCAGGCTCCTATCCACTACTGCTAGGAGTTGTAGTTGGGTTTATCCTCATAGATTCAGGAACGTTTCCCTTTTACCAGGTTACTACCAGACCACAAAATTCTCCTCACTGTCAAGACATCTCTTTTTTTTATTATTTTTTATTTTTTTTATTTTTTTTTTATTTTTATTTATTTATTTTTTTTTTGGTTTTTCGAGACAGGGTTTCTCTGTAGCTTTGGAGCCTGTCCTGGAACTAGCTCTTGTAGACCAGGCTGGCCTCGAACTCACAGAGATTCCCTGCTTCTGCCTTCCGAGTGCAGGGATTAAAGGTGTGCGCCAACACTGCCCGTTTAAGACATCTCTTTTATTACTCTCCCCTTCCATCCCACCTCCAACCCATTCCCACCTGCCCCAGTTTATCCAGAAGATCTCTTCTGTTTCTATTCCCAGGGAAATCCATGTGTCTCTCTTTGGGACCTCTTTTTTTACCTAGCTCTCTGGTGCTATTGATTATAGCATGATTATCTGGATATATAAGAAAACATATTTAAACATAAGAATATAGTGCTTTTAAGGGTAACAAAGGTGTATTATGCCATGGAGTGCTTTAAATGCTATTTAGAAAAACCACAGAACACACAGAAATTGTCAACCACAAATATAGAAAAGATTAGTATAATGTGAGTTCTTTGATTGTGTCCATAATTTATCTGTATTTGGGAATGTGAGAGTTTGCATAGTAGATCAATGATTTGTATGGGGCAGGGTGGTTTTTTAAAATGGCGTTTACTTAAAAGTGATTGTTACCATTTTAAGCACATTGTTGTAGATCTCACATAATCTTAGGTCTCACCAAAGCTAAGTTAAGGTGTGTGCTTGACTAAGCCAAACATGAATAATTCTGAGGAGTAGCTCTCTCTAGACAGACTTTGTTCTATGTGATCCCCTCATGTAAGGTAAGGAACTTGGAATTGAGCAATTCAGCTAGGAATGAAAGACTCAGTTACTCAAAAATGTCATTATATGAGGGTCTACATGTGGTCTTTCAGGTAAGTTACTAATGACTAAACAGACCTTACTCATGTCTTGTATTGATCAAATTTGATGCTGAAGATCTCAAGATAGGGTAATATCCAGAAAGACAAAATCATCATTCAGACTTGTAAAAGGAGAAATTTTTGATTTTTATGTAGTAAAGATCCCTGATAAACAGTTCACATTAAATCTCTATGATGTTTAAACCCACAGACCCACAGTGGTAATACACACACACACACACACACACACACACACACACACACACACACACATATATTCATGCACAGTATTGAAAATCATGCCTGTCATGTCTCTCTATTGCATCGTTTTTTCATCTGACAGCTGTATCATCAGCTTATGTTGTCATAGCCTGTATAAAATGCTCTCAGGGAACAACACTCAGAACATTGCTTGCGAGCCTAAACCTAGAGTTGTTATAATGAAGAGTCTTACAAAACCAACGTCCAAAGTGTCTCAATATAGAAAGCATGAAATCAACCACATGAATCACTCAGAGCATACAGCTCTGTGGCAATGAGAAAGTTCTCACCAATGTGTAACCACCGCCACCATCTACACACAAGAGATTTTCCTTCTTTAAACCAACTTGTGATACATAGAAAGAAACTCCTCCTCACCTTCATCCCAGTCCTTTAAGCTATGCTTCAATCTCTGAATCAGCGTGCTGTTACTATCTCAACCAATAATTGTTTGTGATTGGCCTAGTCCACCAAGCATAATTAACAATTAGCCTGGGTCAGAACTGCCTTCACTTTTGGTGGCTAAGTGATATTTTTTATTAAGTGAAAAATTGTGTTTTTCAACCTTAGATGTGCATTGTGTGGCTTATGCCCTTCATCTTTTGTTCAGAGCAAACACAGTGTAAATCTCTGAGCATATGCTTTTACGCTTTTGGGAAAAATACCATTCCAGCAGCAGAGTTGTTGGCTTATATGGTAATCATATGCTGATTTAAAAAAAAATAAAAAGAACTGTCATCCACAGTAGCTACTCCATTTTATATTCTAATTCATATTATGAAAAACATTTTTGGACATTTATTACCACGCACATACATATTCACATCTGCATTCATATTCACATTTTCTTTTTAAGAAAAATCAAAGGTAATTTTTCTTCCATAGAAAAAAAACTTATTATCAACAATAGCTTTATTTCAACAGAGTTCCCTGTTTGTCTTTCCTCTATTGGACAATATGAATCATCTATTTTTGTTTCTTTGGATATTATCTCTTAGAAGCATGTATCCAAGCTTTCAGCCCACACTAGGCAAGCCCACACCTAGCACCACAGGTGGAATCATCACCTGGCTCTTGCATAGTTTTTTAACTTTATTTCTCTCTTGTTTGAATTTGTTCTGTTTCTTCTCAATCACAAATCCTATGAAATATATGAATGTGCACAGAGCTTAAAACAGGCAGGCTGCACATATGAGCAGAGGGTATTTAAACATCTCCATGTCAGATTTTTATTAGAATATTCTGAAGTTTAAGAAACCATAAATGTGCATCTTGACTTTTACCATTTCAAGAAGGAATAGTAATATAGACGGAGTTTTTTTGGAAAAAGTAATCTGTTTGGATAAGGGGGTATTTATAAGGATTTTGAAATCTTTCGGGAAAACTGGGAGAGCAAAAAAAAAAATGGACAAACTTCTGCCTCTTACCCAGCTGCTAAGGGCTGTGTATATCTTATTTTAAACTCATTTATTAAAAAACTTACTCTCATGGATGAACTGAGATTCATATTTGCTGTGTGTGTAAGCTTGCTGTTTTATGTTTTCAATGTTTCAATGAAGCTGATACAAACAAGAAAGGAAAAATGTTCAAAGGTGTTTCATTTTTGAAAGTGCTTAGCAGATCTATCAAGAAGGATTTCTCTGTGAATTTTCAGAAAGGTTTCTTGGCTATTGGTGGGAACAACTAAATAGAATTAGGTAGCGTTCTATTATACTTGGCCATAAAAGAAGTAGGAGCAGAGCAGAGAGATTGAGAATGACAGAGAGAGAGAGAGAGAGAAAGAGAGAGAGAGAATGAGAAGGAGAATGAGGGAGAGAGAGAGAGAGAGAGAGAGAGAGAGAGAGAGAGAGAGAGAGAAGGAGAAGGAAGGAGAGAGAGAGAGAGAGAGAGAGAGAGAGAGAGAGAGAGAGAGAGAGAGAGAGAGAATAGCTTAAATAGCAGGGCTATAAGGATGATTACATTAGATGGGGAGAAGAGCAGAGCAGCCGAGTCAGGATTCCAGCAAGGTCTCTGAAATGTGTAACAGGCACAAGAGATACTGAATGAGCCAAAAGGCCAGCAGACACTTGGGTATACTGATAGGCACCTCAGATTGTCCTTTGTCCTTTTAGTGTGTGATCAGGGAAATGGCTCCTTTTGATATTGAGGAAACTGGCTTCACAAGTTCCTGAGGAATTCTGTCTTTTGTTCAACTGACAGAATTTCGGGAAATGGAGTTTTATTTGGACCTGAGAGCCACCAAAGATATAAGGGATTTAAGGAATCAAAGATCAACACAGTATGAAGCAAACATGAGCAGAAAGTTCAGTAATCATCAATTATGTTGAATTAATAATGGAGCAGGAAATTTATTCCAAAATAAAATTAAAGCACTATATCTTCTCTGAAAATATTTAGTAGTTGACAGGTTAGGATTCCAGAAAACACCTTGTGGGAATATGAACAGTGCCATTACTGAAGCTGCTGTCAAATCACAGTACTCAAATATTTGGCAAGATAATCTACAAAAGAGAAAGCAGAAAATGTGCAAAAGAAAGAATAAGTAACGAAACAAATAATTTCCATCTCTGACCAAGTATATTCTATCATCTTCTCAGTGTACTCGACAGCCTCTTTTTAAAAAGCCTCATTGTATGAAGTTATCTGAATCCTTTTGGCAGAAAATAGAATAAGATGGGTACAGTGCATGAGCAGCAACCCTCAGTTGCTAACCAGAAAATAAATGTGTTAAAGAAATGAGAGCGATCATTCCCATAAGACCTCTGCAGGATTATATAAAAGACAAAACACCTGGAATCAGTTTTGAAATGGCTTGTGATTGAATCCAATCAGATTACCCTTCTAGCTCAGCTCCTGCCCTTTTCATGTGAGCTCAGTCTTTAAGTCCCTAACATGAGCTAACTGAGTTACGTCCCTCTACAGTCCCTGCAGCTCAAATGGTAAATGGCACCATGATTCAACATGCAGAGCATAGAGCAGTGAAAGCAAAGCCATGCCCATTTCCATGTAAATTTGGAAGCAGGTTTAATCTATGAAACTGATTGCCAAAGAAATGCAATGTAAAAATAAAGAGAATAATTTTATAGAGTTAGTAGTGATGTACTTCCTTCCTACATAGACTGTATTGCTTGAAGTTTATTTTTTCTGTGTCTTCATGAAACATCTCCTTTTGCAGTGTTTTTTGAATTCTGCATCTCACACTAGTGTTCCCACGCCGTCCTGTAGACCTGGGCTCTCTGCCTATGAAGCTTCCTATTTAATTCCTATGCCTTCACATTCCCTCCTTCCTCTTTTCTGCTTACCTCTTTATCTCACTATAGGATACTCCATATCATAAATAATGCTTTATTTTACTATGTAAATTTGAGAATTCCATGTAATGAATTCTGATCATAAAGACACACCCTCATCCACTACTCCCAGACCCACCCTCATTTCAGTACCACCTGACTAAGGTCTTTGTCCTCTTTGCTGTCCTCTTAGCCTCTTTCTTTTTTCTTCCCTTCTCTGCTTTCTCCTCCAGGTTTAATGCTGAGTTCTCGTCCCATCTGAGCCACATAGTGAGAATGCATCTCTAAAGGAGTAAGCAAACAATGAAGGAAGCAAAGATAGAAAAATGTTTTTAAGAGCCCACTTTAATCTTCCTGATTCAATTATTCTCCGTTCCCTTTTCCTGTGATGTATGTCCTAAAATACAACTTCCTTAAAAATGTCCCTATTCTCTTAATGTCTCTCTCCGTTTTTATGCCTTCTATAGGTAGTCCCAGTCAAGCATGCAAATCTAAGTAGAGGATCTATATACGAGAGAGCATGCAGCATTTGTTTTTCTGGCTCTGAGTCAATTCACTCAGTGAGATGGAAATTGAAAGTTTGATATTAAGAGACCGGAAATCAAGTCAATGAACATTGGGAGATGATAGCTTTAATGAAGAAAAACATTCTCTTAACAAACCATATCTGTAGTGAGGGGCTGCGGGCAGGCCTGCTTTTCACCTCACCCGGCTCCCACATGGCTAGCTTAGTCCCAGAAATAACAACACACAAATTGTATTCATTTAAGCACTGCCTGGCCCATTATCTCTAAAGAGTTAGTTACTGACTAACTCTCATTTCTTGATATTAACCCATTTTTAATAATCTGTGTAGCACCACGAGGTGGTGGCTTACCGGAAAAGATTCAGCATGTCTGACCTGGTGGCTGGCTCCATGGCGCCTGCCTCATTGCCTTCTTCCCAGCATTCTGTTCTGTTTACTCCGCCTACCTAGTTTTCTGTCCTATCAAGGGGCCAAGGCAGTCTCTTTATTGACCAATGAAAATAACACAATAGACAGTTAACCCTCCTCTATCACATATCTTTACTGGTATGATTTAATATTTTTTGTAATTACTAGCATAACGAAAGGGGCTCATTTGCTTTAGAAACCCCTATGCTTCACTATTTAATTTTCTACCATAATGAATAATATTCTTTCCTCTATGTTTAAAGTAAATAAGGTGGTAGAGATTGATGGTAATTAAGGGAGAGATAAAAGAAGGGGATGAGACTAAATATTGTCACCATCCTTCTCACCGTCTTCTAATTCTAGGCATGAAGTAAACTTAAAATTACCAATAAAGAACAAATTAAAAGAGGAAAACTTTAGAATGGATGTTGTGGATAAAAACAAAGAAAACTCAGTCACCCTAAATGAATGAAGAAGCATGTAGATGACCGGAAACATATATTGAAGAAAGTTAGGAATACAATTGAAATCCAACATAGTTTCTCAGAAGTTAGAGTGACATACATAGGTGATATTGTTAGATTGCTTCCCCCAACATCTCTCTATGAGAAAATAAGACTTTGAGATTAAAATAATTTTTCTCTTAAAACAGATAAAAACAATTATTGGTGAAAAGTGACATATCAGGTAAGGTGATATATCTTTCAATCTGATCAAAGCCATTCATACACATTGACAGAACTCAAGCCTACATTATTTGGGTCATTATTTTGAAATTTCTTGGGACATATCTGTGGTGATATTTTGTTTGTGATGTAACAAATAGAGCTTACTTGAAGATCAGAGTGTGGAGCTGAGACACTAGTTAGACACAGAGTCCAGACAGTTTTGGCACAGACTTTTAATCATTTAAGCATTCTGGAGACAGAGACAGAACTCTTTGAGTTCAAGGCCACCGTGTGCCATATAAGATCGAACCAGTCTCAAATAAAAACAGAGGTAGTCATGGTGGCTTACACCTTTAATCCCAGTAAGTGGAAGTCACACACCTTTAATCTCAACACTAGGGAGGTGAACTCAGGAAGGGATATTGCTATGAGGATACAAGAATATAAAGCAGAGGGAGACAGAAGAAGCTCGTGGCATTTAGTCTGAGGACTTGTAAAGAAAGGATACTCCATTCGCTCTGAGGATTTCATAGGATTAAGAACTAGTGGTTGGCTGCTCTGCTTCTCTGAATTTTCAACTTTCAATCCCTAATATCTGACTCCAGGTTTTTTATTATTAAGACCAAAAATCACACAGCACATATCCTTCTAGGAAAAATAATGTTCATCTACTTACATGATTTCTATTTTATGTATAATGTCATTGGTTAAGTATTAATATCCTTGAGTGGCAATCTAGGAATAAGGAGGTGTGGCAAAGATATTCAAACAATTAGTATGGTGATTTTACTGAGAACATTCAACACTGGGCAGAGCCCTACGTTCATTATAAGGTCCACTTTCTCTAATATACTTTTGCCAAAGTAGAAATTATCACAAATTCTTCAATTAAAGTTGGACTATTATTAAACATACTTTTGTCCCTAGGAAAGAAATTGTAAATTATGTCATTTTACTTTACATTTATAGCAGAATAAAAGCTAATGTTTTTCCATATCTTTACGGATATATTTGAATACATTACATAAACAAGTTTGGTCTTGTTTTTATAATGTGGAACTTTTAAAATCCCCAATGTTAGAGAAATTAGTTTTAGCTGATGATTAGAAAGAATTTGTCATTTTTTGAAGCTTTGAGTAGGGGACTAAAACATGTTAAGTTTAGGATACATCACCAATAATTCTCACTTCAGCCACCTACAGTGAATCTTGAAGCCTGAGGTCGGCACTGATCTATGTCTCAGATCATGTAATTTCTCATTAATAGAGATTGTGAAAAAATTCTCAAATCTAATACAGAAGCATTTGTGGCCAGTGTCACCGTCACAATCTTCTGTTTTAAATATCTCTGAGCTCATGAACCATTAAGACAAGAGTCATGGGCCATTTCAGTCTTTATTTTGATAACATATAGGATTTCTTTTAACAATATGAAATTTTATATCCTTGCAAAAAGAAACAACTTATCAGGATATGAATATGTTGAACTGGGAACTAATACAACTCTGACTATTTTTAAAAATATGTTATAAAGTATTTTAATGGAGCCAATACTTTATTTATTAGCTATGTATTTCATTGTTTTTCCTTTGAGATTTGTGTTTAAAAAGATTTTTAATTTAGTAATTGAATGATGATCTTCATGATCTAAAATATTAACTTACCAAAAATTAATGATGAAAGATTTTAATTTTTTCTAAGACTGGTGCACTATGAGGGTATAGTAAAATGGCTTACTGTATAAAGAGATGCAATGTAAGCATGAAAATTTGAGTTTTGGTCCCCCATCTCAACAGCAAAAATCACAGTGGATCAATAACTTCAGTACTGTAAAACAAAGACAGGTAAATGTCAGGACCTGTTGGCCAATCACTACAGCAGACACCCTAAACTCTAGGTTCAGTGACAGTCTCTTTCTTAAAGAATGAATTGGTGAGGGCTGGAGAGCTTGCTTGGTCACTAAAAGCTAGGCTTATAACCAGAATATAAGAATAAGTTGGTGAAAAATACAATAGATGCCTAACATTGACTTCTAGTCTCTCTGCACCCATGCATACTTGAACACACTGGCTCAGCACCTGCTGAGCTACATTATTCAGACGAGCATTTTTAAAACAGTAGGTAAAACAAATATTTTTTGTGTGTAACACAGTTTATTTTATAGACATCTTCTCAAGTGGATGCTTTATACCGTAGAGAAAACATAAAAGAGAAGAAAACTTCTCATTCTCTGTTCATACAGCGGTAACCAAACATCTCCATAACTCACAAAACAAGGGCACTGGCTGCTCCTCTGAGCTGACACCTACAGGGATCAACTTACAACAACCTTGAATCATTAACTTTGACTTTCTCCACTAGCTTCGACTTATGAGCTCATTTAAGGTAGGCGTCTCAAATTTTGCAAGGCTGATTCTTTTTTAGAGTGAAAGGAATTACAAGAAAATAACATCGACTCATTAGGCTCGACATGAGTAATTAGACACTTCATTATTTGCTATGGTGATATGAAGATGCAAACCTGCTGAAGAAATGAAAGATGTGAGAGAAGTGTGGTTGTTAGTGTATTTACACCACCCCATGGGTTCAAGTGCTTTTCAGTAGGCTTAGAATCTCAGAATCTATGATTTCTGTTCATATTTACTATTAACCTGTAGGTACACACACACACACACACACACACACACACACACACACACACTTGTACTTAAACACTTAGACTAAAAGCCATAAAATTTACATTACCTGACAACTAATGTTGACTTGGAATTTTCAGAGTCATTTAAAGGTTACATTTTAATCACTAATGGCTGTTGCAATTTTATTTGAACTAATCTTTTCAGTTCTTTCAAATTGTTCAGTTAGAAGATAGAATATTTCTTCCCACAGCCAGACATTAAAGAGAGAGAGGCCTTGGAACATACAACTCTATATGGGAATAGGAAGCATATAGAATGTAATAGTCAGAGGGATGGAGGACACCAAAGCCATGTAAATCAACTAAACAAGGCCAATATCAACTCATAGAGACTAAAGCACCCAAACAAAGCCCACATGTGTTTGCATAAGGTCCTCTATGTATTTTTTTATAGCTCTAAGCTTATTATTTTTATGGGACTCCTGTGTATGTGAATAAGTGACCCTCTAACTTTTGTGCCTGCTTCTGTTGCTCTTTTACTTCAGGTGGGTTGCCTTGTCCAGGCCCAGTGTGATGTCTTTTGTTTTATCTTATTGTTTTTTCTTTTGTCAGGTTTGTTGTTATCTATTATAAACTTGTTCTTTTCTAATGAGAGACAGAAAAGGAGAGAATCCAGAGGGCAGGGGATATGGGGAAGGACTGGCAGAATTAGAGGGAGAAGAAACTATGGCAAGATATAGTATCTGAGAAAAGAATCTATTTTCAAAATATTAAAAAAAGTAATAGGGGGTAAAAAGAAAAGACCATATTTGAATACATAACACAATATAGAGGAGAGGGTGCCTGAAATGGCCTTGGTCCATAACCATACTGACGAATTTTTGCATATCACCATAGAACCTTCATCTGGCGATGGGTGGAGATAGAGACAGAGACCCACATTGGAACACTGGACTTAACTCCCTAGGTCCAAATGAGAAACAGAAGGAGGGAGAATGTGAGCAAGGAAGTCAGGATCAGAGGGAACCTTCATCCGACGATAGATGGAGATCGAGACAGAGACCCACATTGGAGCACTGGACTGAGACCCCAAGTTCCAAATGAGGAGCAGAAGGAGGGAGAACATGAACAAGGAAGTCAGGACCGTGAGGGGTGCGTTCACCCACTGATATAAGGGGACTGATCGAATGAGAGTTCACCAAGGCCAGCTGGACTGAATAAGCATGTGATCAAACCGGATTCTCTGAATGTGGCTGACATGGGGACTGTCTGAGAAGCCATTGATAATGGCACTGGGACTTGTTTCCTCTGCATGAACTGGCTTTTTGGGATCCTAGTATGTATGGTTGCTCAGCTTCCTAGACCTGGAGGGAGAGGGGAGGAACTTGAATTTCCCACAGGGCAGGAAACCCTGACTGCTCTTATTACTGGAGAGGGAGGAGGAGAGGGAGTGGGGGGAGTGGGAGGGTAGTAGGAGGAAGGGCGGAAGTGGAAATTTTAAAAATAAAAATAAATAAATAATAAAAAAAGAAAAAAAATTAATTGCAGCTATTCACTATTTTGGACATAGGTGACATTTTCTGAATGGGAGCAGGGGTTGCCCCTAATTGTCTAGCACTCATTGCAATCCTTGTGTCCACACCTCCAAAGTGATGGGGTTATAGGAGTGAGCCTTCACTCCAAACCTCTCTATGGTGATTTATCCTGCCATAAAAGGAAGAAAAATAAGACATTCACTTAGAATGTTTTTCAATATAAATAGCAACAATTTAAGCATCAGTATTTCTAGGAATCTGTTTCATTATCATTATATTAATTAATAAAGGAAAACCATGATGCATTATCTTGAACTTTTATCTGCATCAGAAACAGAGGTCATCTTCTAAATGAATTGATTGAATTCCTGCTTCTATTCATTGTTTACCATGAAGATAATTTTCTCAAAGCTATAATGTTCTCCTGGACATTTCATTGTTGGCATGTTTTAGTTTTTAGATATCTTGAAGCCATATTGAAAGGAAAAGGGGCCTTTCATGTAGTTTCTAACAAAATAAAAAAATAAACTGTTACTAAATCTCCATTGCAATGCTTAGTGTTTATTGTCATCTTGAAGAAATATCGGATCACCTGTGGTCTTGCCTGTGGGGAGTTAACTGATGAGGTTTAATGATTTAGGGAGAACTATCCACTGTGGGTTGTGCCGCTCTCTATTCAAGATCCTGGACGATGTGAGTAGAAAATGCTAACTAAACTGCATTCATTACTTTGCTTCCTGATGCGATATGACCTTTGCTTCAAGCTTTGCTGCCTTGACTTCCCTTCTTTCGTTTATCACTGCAGTGAGAACACAGTAAGGGATTCATTGTATGCATTGATTCTCCATCCTGTAAATGAATTAGATTTTAGGGGTGGATATTCAAAAACTGTGCATTTATTAATGCCACTTTACTAAGACAGAGTTGACTCTTTTGAGTACTAACTACAGACTTTTGCATTGCCTTTTATATGTTATTCATACATCTTAAACTAAATATGATTAACTTATAATTTTTATTTCGAAGTTATATGACTGAAATATACTTATAATGTATAATTTTTTTGTTATCATTGTTATTAGCTCACATAATAACTTTTCTACTTGTTTACTTTTAACAGAATAATAATAAACAATTTTTCCTATACTAGATTGAGATATTCTATTGAACAACATTTTGTAACATTTCTAGTATATATGAATTTTCTTCAATAGTTTTGTTGATGCAATAAAAATGAACTACATAAATATTAAAGTCATGTACATGTAAGCAAAGAGATACATCCCTTGCATCATACCTTTCTTTGAGAGTTTTCTGCAATTTCTTTTCTAAAAGAAACTACAACCTGAAAGTAATGAAAATTAATACTTTTGGGAATCTGTGAGTAGTTAAAAATATTAGCATACACTTTGTGAGCAACCATTTGCCCTATTCTGTGGTATTCTTACTTTATATTCTGATATTTTCCTGCATAATTTCCTTTCAGTTTTAATTTTTCATGTATGTATGCTGAGCACAAGTTGAAATAAGTTTTCCTCGGGTTTTCAGGGAAATGCCATCAGTTGGTGGCTCTGGTTGTGAACAATTCACATGAAATAGGTTTTATGGTGGATTTTATCTTAAACAAACAAGTTAGACACAACTTCAATTTAAATCATAATTCCTTCCAGGCTTCCTTGAAATTCAACATAGGCTGGAAGAAACAGATGAGAATGCCCTGGCAAACTTGAATCATGACCCAGTTTGCAATGAACATGGACATTCTGCTGAGTTGTGCTGGCGAATAACCAGACTCATGTGACTGGCCAACAATGGAATGTAGAATGCCAACATCCGGTTTAAAATAAAAGTATTGAGGGGACTTGAACTTTTCTAGCATTTTTAAAACTTTTACTTTTATTTTTTTTCCATGATGTGACCATAATTCAAGCGCTTTGATTGTCACAGCTTCCATTCTAAGTGAACTGTACACACAGTCACATCTGAACAATGTTTTTTGGCAGACAGCTTCTTAGAGAATCTTCGTAGAAAGATGCCCGTATCCGATGTCGTCATGCGATGAAACCAAAAGACACTCGTAAATGCCCATCCAAGAAGGACACCTCTGTCAGAGAATGCAATCTGGGTGTCAGTTAACCAAGTAAATGATGATACAGCCACTGTGTGAACCCTCTCAAAAGCAGCAGCTTATGGTGGCCTCCATGCAGGGGTAATGTGAATGACTATTTGCTTGTTCTGGGTGCCGATGCTACTGGGAGCAAGTAGAAACTAAGATGAGAGGCGTAATGTCCTAGAATCATTTCGATGTTGTGATAAAGCACTGACCAAAGAGAGGGTTTGTTCGGTGGGTGGATACTTTAGTGTCACGGACCACTATTGAAGGATGTCAGCGTGCGGGAATTTGGAGAACCAGGATCGTTAGAGGGAACTTGCTTGTTGGCTCGCTCTCTTTCTCATGCTCAGATAACATTTTTACACAGTCCGCGGCTGCTTTACTAGGGAATGATGTTGCCGGTAATGGACTGAACCGTCTTTAACATCAGTCAATAAAGTCCATCTCTCACAGGCCTGCCCTCAGAACAAACTAATCAATTGAAACACTTTATATGTGATTCCTGATTGTGTGTCCGGTCAGGGATATTGGAGCCTTCCTTTCCTTTTTCTGTCTTTTTAACTTCCTGATTCCATGAGGTGAGCACATTCTTCGGCTGCACGGCTGACCATGATGAACGGCTTTCCCCGAGCAAGGGCGCCACCTAATTATGCACTGATCCGAAAACGAAACTGAAGGAACTTCTCAAGTGCGTCGTGTGTGTGTGTGTGTGTGTGTGTGTGTGTGTGTGTGTGTGTATTCACATGCATATATTTGTGTGGGGGCGGGGAATACTCCTACATTGGGAAAACAGACAAGGATACCCGATGTCCTGATTTACCATTCTCTGTATTATTTCCTTGGGAATCTCTCCCTGAACCAGAAACTAAACTGACCCTTCTCTTTTCTAGCGTGCTCTAAGATCACAGACTCTGACTGCTCTTAGAATTTTATATTGATGTTGGGGATTCAAACTCAGATTCGCGTGCTTCTACAGCAAGAGCTTTAACTCAGTGAATCGTCAACTCAGCAGCCCAGCCCCTCATTTTTAAAGCTCATTATCCCAGATGCTTGTTTCACTAACACAAGGAGCAGACATGGAAAGGGTGATTTAATTAAATAAGATTTTTAAATGAGACAACCTTTAAATATGATTAGTTTCCAAACACCTTCTGGTATATTTCATAGATATTCAAACATAGTAGTTAAAACTTCACCTGTGCAAATGTGGTCTGGCATTTGGTAAGTGACTGGTATTTTATCTGGACACAAAGAGTTTCTTTAAAAACAGTAACAGTGGAATAGCTAAATGAATATTGACGATTAGGGTAAACTATTACATAGGGAAAAGATAAAGGTGAACCATGTGATTAAGTCTTCAAATTATGTGCCTGATACTGTTCACTTACTCTGCCATGTTTAAGAACACTTGTAATTTCTTCAGCACATGTCATCTTAACGTATATTTGGGGATAAGAAGTCCGTAGCTGATTAAACATCCAGCATAGAGTTTCAGTAACCCCCATGTAATTTAAATAACATGCTGTGTTATAACGACAAATAATATATCATTTTACTGTCATTTCCTTACATTGAATTATAATTTATATGCATCCAAACCTGGTGTTATCTTAAGCTACTGTCACTTCCCAGATTCCAATGGTGACTATCATGGGATGAACGAGAAAACAACTCCCTTGTATTGACTCCACTGTCTGCGGCCATCAGAGTGACAGCACAGTGAGTATAATAGACCTGCACACTATCTCATATGCTCTGAGAGCATAATAGATTTTTAATGATTATTTTCTCTGTTTAATCAGATTTGAAGGATGCACTGCACTTGTAGTTTGCTTCTTTATTTTGTTTATATTCATTTGACTTATTAATTTTTTATCTTCCAAAATGAATAGAAACTTTATATAGATTTTTTGCACCATGATTTTGCCAGTATGATGAATGGCTACAATGAGTTTATAATAACTAAATATATTTCATGTAAGATAATTATATTGATGTCAGTGATACTATGATGACTTTTTTTCTAATTGGGGGAAATGCATTTTATGTGTGACACTGTTTTTATGAAATGCTTTCCTAATTTAATATAATCATTAAGATTATTTGGAGAAGATGATGTCAGGACTTTTAAATGAATTAATACTATCATTATTTAGAGCACAAAGAATATTTTAAATTGAACCCAATTCTTGGGCAGAAGGACCACAACTGCAAGGTCAGACCCAGAGATCCTTTTCAATAATAATAAATAACTAAATAAATAAATACCAGTGAGGTGTCTCAACAGATAAGAACACTTGTTACCAACCTGGAAGAAAAGAGTTTGATCCCATAGAGACACATGGTAAAAGGAGAAAGCCTGCTACAGAAGATTTTCCTCTGGCCTCCACATTCATGCATTGCCAACAAGTATGTATCCTCATGCACAGAACTACATACATATATTAATCAAATATAAATATAAATGTAACTTAAAAATTCACTCCAAAGAGCTTGAATAATTAGTATATAAATACAAATGTTTACATGCTAACAATTGTGTGAAGTATTTAAAAGTTTATAATAAAAACCCACAAGAGTGAACCATAAAATGCTATTGTACAGTTTGTTATTGCCTTCTCTTATAAACAATAGCAAAATATAAATACAATAAGATTTTTCACTTTGTAAAATACTAATATTTTAAAATATTAGCTATAATAATCTCTAAATACTAATGCCAAAGACTATAAAATGTGTTTTCAAATGGTGAGACAATTTATGCTCTCTGTTCAAAGTTTCCCATGTGACTATGTTACTAGATTGTGCCATGATGCTGTATCCACTGGACCGTCACAAAAACAGAAGCCAAACTTTTGCTGTTGTTACCCATCAGTCCTCAGCTTTAAGTGGTAGATTTGCTGACAATCCTTTTACTGTAGTATTTTGTCTTTGATATTGTTTATCTATCAGCATATTGATTAAACCTTCTGCTGGTGTGGGAATTTAGATTGTCTTATTATTAAGCACGTTGTACCACCCAATAAACTCCATAACAAGTCATCTCTAAAGATAAACAACAACACTCCAATGATGTCTACAGTAGATGCATCCTCCTGAAGGGCGAAGGCTCTAAGAGGTCATTGTTACTAGGTTATGACAAACCATATGAATTGATTGGACACTTCTTCTTTTCCTTTTCTTTCTTCTTTAGTTTCTAAAGGCAGGGTTTCTCTATATAACAACTCATTGTCCTGGAACTTGCTTTGTAGACCGGGCACTCACAAACATCAGCCTGTCTCTGCCTTCCTAGTACTCAAATAAAAGAGGTGTGGTGCCAATACCCATCTTGGACACTCTTCCTAGCTGAAGACTTCTTTCAGGACCAATCAGAAAGATAAGAATTAGTGTTAACGAACATAAGGAAAGTTGGGTAAAAACTGTAAGGAGGCATGAGAAGAGGCATCTCAAAAACTTAGACAGTAGTGAACAATAGCTTTTGTGCACATCTATAAACTTTATTTGAGTCATATACCACTGTTACTGAAACAAGACTATGGTGAAAATACATTGCCCTCAACTGAAGTCTCTGACATCATGCACTTCACAGGCATCCACAAAACTACATGACATCCTAAAAAATTACACTTGACGTCTTATACACTTATATGCATGATAGTGCTGTCAACATATTTTTGTGGTATTAGTAGCAAAATAAATTCTCTTATATATCGCATAGATAATTTCCATGATCTATCATATAGAGAGCTGGATTTCTTGTATTATGTCTCTGGACATGTCTACATAAATAAAAATAAGTTATTTGTGTTAATTAAAATTCTTTTTCTATGTTCTTCATAACACAGAAATTTTCCTTGAAATATTTATCCAATGTAGCTCCACTATTATTAGAAATAAACAAATGAGATGAAAGTAGTCAGTTTAATGCCAACATCATAAAAAGAGCCCCACAAAAACAATAGAATAATCACAAAATTATTATGTCAATTTCCAGTCATGTGTATTTTAATGCCTTTTGTTTTCAACCCAAATTTCATTTTGTTTCATGCATGAGTGAATGAGATCTAGTTTCTGAACAACTTTGTCCTGGTCAGGCTTTTCCAGGAGATCAATGATGTGACTAATTTGAATATTATTATTGAGTCAGTTCTGCAACATCCAGGTCAACATTTCAAGGCAAGAATGTGTATTTGTAATATATTGTGAAGACGTTTGACTTGTTAGAGTTCTGATAAACAATTTCACCACTTCTTTCTTTTGACTAAGTCTTTTGATGGAATGGCACAATTGAAGAAAGCAATAGTGCATAGCCAGTGTCTGCCACAGCAAAGAATAAATCAGAAATGATCACTAGTTGGGCTTGATTTCTGAGAAGTTCATTTTCCTCAAACTGTTATAAACTGACAGGCAAAATGACTTACCTTTGAGCTATTTGACAGGTCCCATTGAGACCAGTTAAATGGCAGCTCTGAAGTAAAATGGGAGTCCGAGGTCAGCGTGGTGGCTTTTCTTTTGCTTAATCCTGTATTTCCAAGAACTTGTTGCCAAGCTTTGTCGCTCCCCCACACACATGGAAGAAACCTGGATTGCATCCTTGTAAGGATGTTATTTTCAGTTTGAGTCAGGAGCCTGCAGCTTGGATGTGCATCACTGGATCTGAGAATGGCGTGTATTTGAGCAGCTTCCTTCTTAGCAGAGCAATGGCAATGAGCATGTCGTGTCCAATCAACCCCTTGCTGTGCGGGAAGGGAGTTAAAGCAGGGCTAACACATCACATGGATTTGGTAAGCAAGGAGTTGATGCTGAGGGAGTTTGTTCAAAAAAAGACAAATTAAAATATCAATACAGGAATGTTATCAAGAAGACCAGTATGGAGGAGAGGGGTTGGCACAGGTGTTAAGAAATAAAAGGGTTGTAGTGTAGCAGTGAGGACAATCAGAATGCCTTATATGCATGTATAAAATTAACAAATTTAATTTGGGAGAAATGATACAGTTGCATTATAATTGCAAAGACGTTAAAAAATACTCTTTCAAAAGTGAAATTCCTTTTGAGTTCTTTCCTACTACAATTCTATTTCTCACTGAAATATTAATCCATCAAATATCCTCTTTTATTGCTTTCTTCATATTTACCTGTTGCTGCGGCTTTCTGTAATCTGCATACTATGAAGTCAACTTTAGTACAGTGTAGAGGCTGAACCTGCAGTCAGCTCATCCGTGTTCAGGTTGGTCAGGTGGAAGGTGCTAAGAACTTACAGAATGTGAGTGTGTGTGTGTGTGTGAGTGTGTGTGTGTGTGTGTGTGTTTGTAAGCTGGAGAGATGACTCAGCAGTTAAGAGCACTGCCTGCTGTTCCAAAGGTTCTGAGTTCAATTCCCAGTAACCACATGGTGATTCACAACATATTTATTATCATGAATATTATTGCTATAATGGCTTACAGACCAAGGTCCAGTCAGTCCAACAGTGGTTGTCTACCAATGAAAGACCCAAGAGTCCAATAGTTGTTTAGTTTGCCAGACTGGATGTCTCAGCTGATATTCAGTACATGTCAGAATCTTAAAGCAGCAGATTCTAATACCTATTAAGAATGAACTTGCCAGCAGGAGTGAGGGCAAGCAGGCAAAGAGCAAGCTTCCAGCTTTTGCACCCTTTATTTAGACTTCACACCGAAGGTGTGGCCCTGATTAAAGGTGTACCTTCTCATCTCAAAAGATGCAGATTCAAACCAGGCACATGGATTTTAGTTCATTCTGGATGTAATCAAGTTGACAAGAAAGACTAGTCATCTCACATCCTTTCTCATTTAATAAATTTTCTTCCATTTTTACAGATAAGTTTTGACTTTGTGCCAAAATTCTATTAAAAATCTAGTTTGTACTGACCTATTAGACAACAAAAGAAAGGCTTGAGGCTTTTGTGTTTGCGTTTAGATGTTGTATATATGCTTCCATGTTGAAAGGGAGGTAAGGGAGAAAGGAACTCTTGAGGCCTGATTAGAAGTGTCAGTATTCTAGAGATTGCTGTAAACTGCAAGGTTGGGAAATCTAGTTTCTATATAGGTGGATTCATACAAATCACATCTGTTTGGAATGATGATAGAAGTTAATGATCTAAAAGGAAAGTTGGCTTTACAGAAAGCCTGTTAAATACAATCCTTAATCTGTCCTGTTTATGGGATCCAAACATTGCTGTAATTCAGGTAAACATTTTAAGTTTCATTTTATCAGTTGTATATTAATATATTTAAGTAATGAATTATATTTAATTTTCAAATAATATGGCATATCAATATATTTGTCAATAAATCTGTTTAAATATGTGTACTGAATCATAACAAATATTGTTTTAGAATGGTCTTTGTAGTTTCATTGATCTCATGATAATAGAATTTTTGATAAAACTTTGAAATTTTACTAAATATATGCTAGTTTTAAGTATATGATAATTCTACATTTTCTTATATCACCATTTCATTTATGTAAAAAATTGTCTCTCCAATAAAATCAAAAGTAACATTTTTAAATGTTTTGAATTTCTGATTTTCAAATGTATACATTGTATTGTTCAGGGAAAAGTTTCAAAAGGTCTGTGTCTTACTATAAAAACACTCTTAAAAGTTTTATTGATATAAATTTAAATCATAAATCAACTTATAATTATTTCATGATTTTCAATTGTTAAATATTTTTTTAAAAAATTTGTCTAAACAGTGTCAATTTCTTTGCATAGTAGCAAAAGGTAAAGTTTCAATAGAAGTCTTAATAAGAGGCTGGAAGGACAGTACTGTGTTGAAGGATTGTTGCTTTTGTAGAGGACCTGTATTTGGCTCCAAGCATCCAGATTAAGTGGCTCACAATTATTTGTATTTCCAGCTCCAGAGGATCTGACACCTTATTCTGGCTTCATGGACATCTGTTCTCTCTCTCTCTCTCTCTCTCTCTCTCTCTCTCTCTCTCTCTCTCTCTCTCACACACACACACACACACACACACACACACTGAAATACAAACAAAAATTAAAAAATATATATATTTAAAATTTTTATAATGCTAGGCTATTTTATCTTTATGCTTTCAGTAATCAAATGTTGAACAACGAAGCAAGTGAACTCTTTAGAAAGTGAAAGTACAATTCTGACCAGATAACATTTAAGCACTTTTAATCTCTTTAAATAAAAAAGGTTACAGTCACAGCTGTAGAATTTGGCCAAAACAAATACACTAAAGGTCTTTTGGGTCAGTGCAAATAAAATCTGCTTACGGAAACATATGTTGAACAAGTCTGTTTCAAGTATTTTATTTTGATGATAGAAGTGGTTTCAGTGGTGTGTTAGCCTCATCTCCCCTGCTTGTAAAGAACTATCATAGCTCTTTACAGTTTATTGACAGGGTATGAACTAGTACCAATCCTCCATCTCCCTTCCATTTTCACTGTTGGTTCATTCACAGTTCATGGGTGTCTTATGTAACACTAACTGTGGGAACAGGTCTTAACAGGTATGACATTTTGAATGGTGTATAACAAAAATTATGCCATTGGATTCTGTCATGAGAATAGCAGTTAGTCCTTCTAAACATACACACTAAAATTTCCCAGTGACATTTTGACCACATACTAGTGAGGTTTAGCTTCCATGTGCTTCGGTTCACACGTGCCAGGGTCATTAATCTACTTCATCCCTCATCTGTTGTCCCAAAGTCCCAGGATGAAAAACTAAAAGAGCTGTATCACATGTATTATTTAAGCAATCCATTTTATCATTATTTCAGCTATTCAAAAATTAAATAAGCTGTACATTTTTCTGAATATTCCTTTCAAAGTATTATTTAGTTTAATACTGGTATATCTTTTTAATGTTGATCTATATTAACTAGGAAGTTCATTTGTGAAATCACAAGCTGGAAACAAAATAAATTGAAAGAACAACTTTCTACTACATGACTTCATTAGCTGATAATTTAATATATTATGCAAATTGTATGAATTTTTATTTTACTGTTAAGTTTGCTGAAGACCACTTGTTACTTTGTAGTTCCCAAACCTTTTTATTTTAAACAACTTAATGACATTCAAATCTGAGTTAAAACAAAAGCATAGGTAACTACTGGCTTGATGTTCTATTATAAGAAGATAATTTTTATAACAAATATTCTGAAAAACAAAGATAATTCTGTAAGTCATTGCCAAGTTACTCAATATATAAATAAAATATAAATTAAAAACAAACTCTAGAATTTGAATTATAAACTGTATAATTTCACAAAAATCTTTCATGTGTAATAAGAATGATATATATATCATGGAACATGGGATAAAGGACATTCTACATTACCAGCATTACTTTTTCAACATTTTATACACAGAGAACATAAGAGAGTTAGGACCATGATCCTTGCCTAAGGCCCTTATTGAAACAATTTATTCATTATCTCCCTACAAGTGGTGAGGCATTTGAAAATAATCTTATCAAGGTCTAGATTTGTTGCAGAAAGACTCGAGATCTGGATATAAAACTTTGAAGCTCTTTCACTTGGGAAATTCTTTCCCTCGAGAAAATTAAACAGCTCAGAATGTCAAACTTTGATCTAAACTGCGCACAACATTCGGGGGCATTATCAAGACAGTCTTTCATTATGTTTTTATCTGCAGGTGTGAACCTCAATAGCAAAACACAAAAAGCCCAAGACATTAAATTGTTGCAGAAAATATTCTCGAGGGTACATTTTAGTAATTATCTCATATTACTCATGGAACATATTGGAAGGAAGGCTAAAGGTAGGGCAGAATTGAACTCAGTTTGAATGTTTTATGTGTATCGAATAAAATAGTTAGCAATTAAAAGATGTGATTTTGTTGTGTATATTTAATAGCCTTGTATAAATTATTTCTAATTACGGAAGAAGAAATGGTGCCACATTTCCCAAAATCCATTTTCAAGCCCAGGCAGCCCTAAATGAAATACTTCAGCGCTCCTGAGATGCATATTTCTTCTGTGTAATTTTATCACAGTGATGCAGATGTTGCCCCGAGGTTTGTGATGAAGGAGCGACATGCTCAAAACCCTTCCCTCTTCTTCCAGGTAGCAGAAAGAAAAATAACTCAACTAGGGAACAGGAAACTTTTCAAGATACCGCTCTTTCTGTTCCTGGGTGCTTTAGTTTTTCTACTTCCCTCCATCCAGCAACTTCAAAGCTCCTTCCCTTTGGTGCAGCCACCACTAACCAGAGGAAAGGCCTTTATAGGGTGGAGTTCGGTCAGCACAGAACTCAAGTATCTGGGGAGTCTTCTCGTCTGTTTCAATATTGACTAATAAATACCGCAAGGCAAGCTGGTCATTTATTACGGCAGGTAATACATTGTCTAAATACGTGTTGGTATCTCCATATGACAGTAAAAAACTTCTTTGATTTACACAAAGGAGTGACTTTTAAGGAAGACAAGTAATATTTTCTCCCTACAAAGTGGATGAGAGTCTGAAGAGTTGTTGCGCACCCATCATACGTATTTGCAAGATACGGGGGTGGGGGGGAAAAATCCGGACAGAAAAGGAGGTAATCTAGATTGATATAGTGTCTATTACTAAACAATAAATATAGCAAAATTAACTCCAAACAAATGTATTGCCTCATATTTGATAAATACAAATATGGCATGGGACAAAGCCAAAATCTCTGCTCACTATTTAACAAACTGAATTCAATCAAGAGGTTGACAGTTGCAGTAATATCTACGATGGGCCCAAAGCCTGTACCAGTTACTGCTGGAAGATGAGGCTGTTAGTAAAAACAAAGAACACAGCTGTCACTGAGAGCTACCGAAGGCCAGATTCAGGTCCTGGGGCCTGTTCATGTGACATTTTCACACAAGACAATGCAGTTAAACAGTACTGGCCAAGTAGCTGTTCCACAGTGGATGGCAATGGAGATTTATTGATAAATAAACGTAGGTAATCATCTCTCATTGTCTCAGGATGACTGACTCTAATGGCCAGACACAGGCACAATATGAGTGGAAAGTTGGGGTCCACTTCCTCCACCCTGAGTGATTCTGGTTGGAAGGGAAAATTCTGCAGACATATGAAAATGAGTGTAACTCGTATCTCAGAAACTGAACACATCAGTCATCGGCTAAGCTGATGAACAAAAGAAAGAATATGACTGGGTGCTAAGAGACAAATAAACCAGTTTAAGTCTAGTGTGAGGAGGATGGAAAATTCCAGAAGATTTAGCTTTCTTTTCAGTAAACTGTACTAACTATTTTGTATATTTATATGGGTACCAGAATAAATATACTAATTATACTGTATTTCAATAAGGGTTTTTAATGTATAAAATATTTTATTAATCACATTTTATACATGATAATCCCTCCATTGCATAAATAAAAAGAATCTTGATAAAAGAGAATGCAGGGGCACATCCTGAACATTTTTACACACCCATCCATGCTACCTTTGCTTCTCTCTTTTAATTATGCTTAGCCTCATAATCAAGTGGTATTATTTTCTTTGTTTTTTAGAAGTTGTGAAATACCCACCTACCAGTGATATGCTCTGACAAGTACTACAGGATAATATCTTTTGAGTTTGTAATGAGATCAACAAGATCATCTCTGGGTAGCATGGCAACCAACATGATACACAGGAAGTCATTTCAACCTAGAAGAAGAGTCTTCAACACTCACACAGTCAACTTGAGAGTGGCCAGACATTTTAACAATCACAATCGTAGGAAAGTGCCGATGTAAACAGTTCCACACACACTCCACACAAGCCGGCAGTCAACACCGAATACATATTGCAAATCTCCATGCTGAAAAGTGGACATAATTGCTATCGTTTGTCAGCAACAGTGTCCCTACCTATTTCTTTACCTGCTATAAATAAAAAGCAACTCTAGAGCTTGCTGAAGGGAATTGTAGTTTACTATCAAGACTTCCAGAGGAAAGGGAAATGAGATGCTTTTGTGTCCTGTGAGGGAGAAATATGAAGAGGAAGAACTGTGGCTCCTCTCATATGTCATCTCATCTAAGATTCGCTTTAAAGTTCAGAGCCATATGCTCAGAATGCTGCACAAAAATATTAGGCATTAAACACCATAAACTACCTGCTTCCCTATTGGAAAGAATATAGTCAACACTTGTCAATCACAGAAATCTACTGAGTAGCATAAATATTTGAATGTATATCCTTGAACTAAAAATTTTGAGCATTTTTGTGCTGCTCTTACAATATGCTTCAAAATAAGCAAAACCAGCATCATTTTTCTTCTATTTTGTTGGGAGACCACAGTGTTCCTAATATAAATTAACCTATATCATGAAGCAGTGCTTTTACAGCATGGATTTGCCCGGTAGATGCTTCATGTAGAACACACAATTTTGCTCATTTTTTTAGAATAGTCATGAAGAAAAGGTGACTCTGTACTGTGGTGGTCATTGAACGTTACCATCTACTCAACAATTACGTGACTCACAAACATAAAAATTACATTTCATAAAAGTGAGGAGGGTACCATCATATAAATTTATTGTAGTTAGTCAGTATCAGGCAAACATAAAGAAATATTAAAAATCATACCGGGAAAGTCAGGCCCAATTATACATTAAACTTACCAGACTGAGGAAAGCCTGTAACAGGTTTACCTGGACCCTAAAAAACTGATGACAAGGAACCCATCAACATGTCATCTGACCACCCTGTGTACGTATCAAGGTACCGAGAAGTAGAGATTTCTCATTTGCCTCAGGTATGTCAGCTAAGCTTGGCCCCCACTGTTGGCATGGCTTACATGAATTGCAGTCAGATCATTACCCATTAATTTACCTAGTTCTATCATTCATTCATCTGACAATTTATCCATCTGGTTCATGTGTTAGCCTTCTCCTCTGTGATTTGTAGTTTTGCCCCTCTGTTCAGCTTAACCCTGATACTGAGCTCAAATATGTGGCCCTGCAGGTTGACTTAGTAACAGGTGCCTTCAATAGATCTCTCTCAGGTTTGTAAGAATAAAATAATGATACTTGTTTTCACCCCATTGGCTTCTCATTTCTGCCTCTCAACCTCTTTGTAAATTACTGTATTCTGATGCAGACTCTTAAAATACTTTGTAATCATTCTGTAAGATGCATAGAGAAACATAATAGATAAATTAGCTGTGACATAAAATGTGTAATGTAAGAATTAATAATGATAATGAATTGAATAAAATAATGTTTTCTTCATCTAGTTAAAAAAGGAAGTGAAAGTATATAATAAATTACTGCCACTGAAGGAGCCACATCTCATGCATTTACCATTATACAAACATGTCAGCCTGTTTCTAATACAACATGTTTATTGTGTTATCATTATATCATAAAACACCCAACTTACCAGCTTTATCCACTTATATCTTCAGACCACTTGCTACAACTTTGCTCAGAATTTGATTGACAAATCCTTTAACTAGTCTTCTGCATTCTCTATGATGTATGACTCTGTAGTCCTGGTCCTTACTAAGCCAAAGATAGCCTATAATGTGAGTATCCTTTCTCCATTTACCCAATATTGGAGTTGCAGACATGTGCTAACATGATAAACAATCCCTATAACTTTATTAATTTTGCCTGACTTTTAAATGTCTTGATAAATGGTAACTAACAATGTATTTCCAGAGTGGTAGCCAGATGCCCTAGGACATTCGGGTGTCTGTCAATACAGAATTCATACAGAATTCATAATGAAGGTCTTGACTAAGCAGATGGAAAAAGAGAATGACTCCCAAAACAGTTATAGTAATATTACCCCTTAAAAAGTTTCCAATGATGTCTATAAATATTTTACATATAGAACCTTTGCTTTTGCTTACGTGAGGTTTGGTAGAAAACTGTGACAATTGCATATACTTCTAATCTAAGGCATCAGACATCTAAATGATGCTCAAGCAGGACTTCTGTTAATTTCAGGCATGTGCATACATCGCCTGAGGGTGGGTTGAGAGTGGCCATTTTAGGGAATTCAACAGGGTAGTTTATTCCTATCTCAAATAGGCTCAAACGCATATATACATACATACATACATATATATATATATATGTGCGTGTTTATATAGATATATGATTCAAAGACCTCTAGATACTGAAGTTTACAATATTATTTTCCTGTCATAAGAATTTCATGTCACAGAATGATATCCTTCCTACTCCCAGAAACTTACCACTCTGTGCAACATAGATGCTGCTGGACACATGTCGTTCAATTTCTACCTAGGTGCACAGTTATCATTCATCCTCAAAATGGGCCCTGTAAATTTATCTCGGGACAAGCACAACCTGAGGAAAATCCACAGTTTTGCACAATAATGAGTATCTTAGAGAAGAGCACAAATATCAACTTTGTTTATAGTCTACTGAGCAAAACAAACCAGTGGGAAGACTGGCAGACTAGTAAACTCTCCTTGCAAAATCAGCCAACCATCTTTGGAACTGTAGTAAAGTCTATTATGTGTATTCCATCTTAATTCACATTCCTCCTATGTCTAAAATCTGTAGACATATTTACCTCCAGCATAAGCTGAACATAGTTCTTTGGGTATTCATTGGAGTTATTCATACGCTGTAAGTAATCTTGTGTTTTTATGAGAGGCGAGGTATCTTGGGGACCTGCACTATCAACATCTATGTTTTCCAAATATGTTCTTCCTTCACCTGCTACATGGTTTTCATCACTTGACTGTGCTGTTCTCAAACTAAATATTGAGACAACTCATTCTAAAGCCCAGCATCATAATTCACACAGAATCATCTAGTTCATATTTTACTAATCAAAAAAAGTCATAAGTCACAAAATTGAACGTGAGTGCTAGGACTGATAATATTTCTCTGTTGGTAGGGTGCTTATCTCAGATGCCCAAAGCACCGAGTTCAACCTCCAAACCATCTAAACTGGACCTGGTGAGGCAAGGTTGGATTTCCAGCATGTGGAAGGCAGGAAGTTCAGAAGTTCAAGCAACTATATAGAAAGCTGGCACATTCCTGAGCGACAAGAGGCTCTGTTTAAAAAAACAAATCTGGGAAAAGGCTTCATTTGCAGTTACAAAGCAGCAAAGGCAGTTGATGAAGAGGCTTGAGTACAGATTCTTCCAAACAACCTGCCACTTATATCCAACTCATGTGAATTTAATCCTTTCTGACAAAAACAAACACACATTCAGACAAAAGCCACTTCTCATTGTTCAGTGACTCAACAAAGCAGACTGTAGGGGGGTGATTTTCCACTCCTCCCTCCCCTTTATTCCTGAGAAAAAAAGCTTCCCACAATACGAGAGCATCTTTTTTAACTTTTGACACCCAAAGTTCAAGTGATGATTAATTTTAGCAGTCAACTTGCCATAATCTAGAATCTCTTGGGAAAGGAGTCTCAGTAAAAATGTGTCTAGATCAAGTTGGATGTGGACCTGTCTTTGGAGTGTTATCTTGATTATATAAATTAGGTTGGGAAGTTCCAGTCACTGTAGGGAGCATCATCCCCTAGCTAAGAAATCCTAAACCCCTAAATGGTAGAGAATGTGAGCTGAATGTCACCCTGTGTGTTCTGGTTCTCTCTTGACTGTTGACCAAGGATCTGACTGGTTGTTTAGGTTCTGAGACTTTGGCTCCCCCACAATGTTGGGCTATATCTTGGGAATACAAACAAGTACAAACTCCTTTTCCTTAAGTTCCCTTTCTAAAAGTATTTCATCACAGCATCCGAAATGCAGCTTAGAACAAGCAACACACATGCTCATATTAAATATTGTCTTAAAGAAGATCATAATCTCCGAGCATTGCAGCATTCCTGTGTTTAAGGCTGTGTCTCGCTGGAATGATATGAAATTTGTCTTAGGAGGTACACTTTTATGTGATTTGTCTATTACTCTATTACTCTTCATTTTATTTTATTTGGCTTTATTATGTATTTGGTTCTTTGGCCTCTCATACATCAGGGAAGGTTAAGCCCCACCCTCAATTACAATATTATGTATATTTATTTTTATGGTGTTATGCTGTATTATATTTCTGCAACACAAACATTAGGTAAATGGATCAGAAATCATAATGTCTGTGTAACAAGAAAAATAAAAAGTGTCATATAAATATCATAATACCATAAACACAAGGGTAAAAAGTTATTTGTAGGACATGGTGAAATATGAATATCTATTTGCATAATCGTTCATAAGAAACAAAATTAAAAAAGAGTATAGTCAAAAGAATAAATAACAGAAAACAAATAATTTTTATTGTATTTCTGATACATTTACACATGGTTCTCAGTATATTGTACACTTCTCTAAATTGTATTCTCTTGTCATTGAGGTATTGATCAATTGATCAAATTACATAGTGCTTTCTATTTCACTTGTTTGTTAATATAACTTCATATTAAGGTCAGTACAGAAATTATCAAACAAGACTTTTAGTCTATACATACACACCTCTCAATGCATATATTCTAAGTGTTGGGAAGAGAGAAAGTTTAATTTAAGCATCATTTGTATGGTAGCCTCAGGTATAAATTTATCACACACCTTGTCTTCTGAAATAAAATGGAAAGATACATAGATGCTTCTTTTAACTGAAAATATTACACATGGCGTATGAAGCCCATGCTACCATCAAATAGCAGCTACCAGTCATGTGGAAACAAGTCCTTCTTCCCTCAGAGAGTGATAGAAAATAAATTGGACCCTTGTATGCACCGGAGACATCAGCACTTGGCCTATGTGAATGACATCTGAGTCACAAAAAACATGCTTGGTGGGAAAGTCCATTTTTATTTTGGTAACAATTCTTGGAGATCTGTGGTGAGGGTTTGGAAGAGACTGAGCCCCATGCCAAAGGATATCAGCTGTGTCCTCCTTTCATACTTAAAGGGTTTTTGATCATCTTTAGGACCTGGGGTAGTCATAGCCACAAACTAGCTAAATTTCAGTCACAGCAATGTGTAGAAATTAAACCAAGATACTTTATTACAGGATATCAACATCTGTCCTTCCATCTGATCTTCCAACTGAAATTGATGGGTGGTTTTCAGTGGTTTCTCAAATTAACAGTGTTTCCACCAGAACTAATTTAACTAAAAAGTAAGCAAAGAAGCTGTGTCTCAAATATGACTCCAAATTTCAGGGCCCAGTGGTTTTGACTTCTCTTTGCGCGACCCCTTTCTTCTTTCCTTATGCCTTTTCCTTGACTTTATTTTTTTAGTCAGAATTTGATTTTTTATATTTATATTTTATATTACATGTATGTTGTGTGTAAATACAACACACATGTATAGGCACGTGGTTCTTGGTGCCTGAGGAGGCCAGGAAAGACTGTAGGATCCCCTGCAGCTGGAGGCCTAAATGTTTATGAACAGATGTCGGTGGGTGTGGGGAACTGAACTCACAGGAGCTCTTAACTGCTGACCTTCTCTACAAACCCTTCCTAGCTATTTAAAACAGAACAAAGAACGGCAGTGACAAAGAACCTGCCTCTGTCAATTTAATCACAGGAAATAAACCTCGAGTACTGCTCTTCTGACTGGTCCTCTGACCTTTAAAAGTGCCTATTTGTTTCATATTTCTCTAGATGTTTCTCTCTCTAAAGAAGCCTGTTTTCTTGTCCAGGAAGCAATGTGGAGCATGCTTTTTTGCTCCAACCCTCTGATAATAAAACTTTCTTTGGGTACTAGGCTGGAAATCATTTTTAATATAGCATGCTGTATTATTTCAATATCATAGCTCTAACTTCTCTGAATTATAAAGTGTGGCAGAGCGATACAAGACAATACTTTGCAATATTCTCCTCCTCTTTGAGGTATATCGGTTTTCTCTTAAATTGTTATTTAGTGCCATATGGTCAGCACTGAAAACATAAATAAAAATAACATTATTCAGCCTTGAAAGGCTGCATTTATCAATAAAGGTATATAGACATATGTGCAGATGGTATGGAACGTCCTTCGGTCTCTGTGTTGCTTTTATTTTTTATTGAATAAAGATCTTCTTTGAGCCTATGAAAGGGAAGAGCAGAACTAGGTGGGGAAAACTAAATGGAATGCTGGGAGAAAGGAGGTGAGGTTAGAGAGAAATGATAGAGCCTCCAGAGACAGACGCCAGAAATGTAGCCAGTAAGCAAAAGCCACATGGCCATATACAGATTAATAGAAATGGGTTAAATTAATATAAGAGTTAGCCAATAAGAAGCTAGAGCTAATGGGCAAAGTGGTGATTTAATTAATACAGTTTCTGTGTGATTATTTTGGGTCTAAGCTAGCCAGGCGGCTGGGAACAAACAAGTGACATTTACTCCAACATGAAGGTAACAAAAATTAATAATAATAATAATAATAATAATAATAATAAAACAAGGACATGGAGTCAAAACTCAACAAATAACAGAATGTACAAGATTTTGGAGGGAGAAAGTGGTGGAGAGAAATGATATAATTACTTTTTAATCTCAAAAAGATGTACTTATTTATTTGTAATAGCCAGAACCTGGAAACAGCCTAAATGTCCTTCAACTGAAGATTGGGTAAAGAAAATGTGGCACATTTACACAATGGAGTACTACTCAGAAGAGAAAAAAAACAATGACATCTTGAAATTAGCAGGCAAATGTATGGAACTAGAAAAAAAAACATTCTGAGTGAGCTAACTCAGAGCCAAAAAGGTAAGCATGGTATGTACTCACTCACAGGTAGATACTAGCTGTAAAGGAAAGGGTTATGAGCCTGTAGTCCACGACTCCAGAGAAGCTATGTAAGAAGGAGAAACCTAAGAGAAACATAAATAGATCCCTCTGGGAAGGGAAAATAGACAATATCTCCTGAGAAAATTGGGAGCATGGGAGTCGGGGGAGAAGGAAGCATTGAAAGGAAGGAAGAAAAGAGGTGAACTTGAGTGGATGGGATATGAATAGTCAAGAAGGGAGAATGACGGAGACGAAGAGCAAAGAAAGAGATATCTTGATTCAGGGAGCTATTATAGGGCTAGCAAAGACCCTGACACTAGAGAAAGAAATCCACAAGGATGACCCCAGCTAAGACCCTAAGCAATATTGGAGAGAGTACCTGAACTGCCCTTGCCCTGCAGTCAGATTAATGACTATTAAATGTCACCACTGAACTTTCATCCAGCAACGGTTGGAAGCAAAGGCAGAGATCCACAGTATAGCACTGGGCTGAGCTCCCAAAGTTCAGTCGAAGAGTGGGAGGAGTGAGAATGTGAGCAAAGAGGTCAAGACTATGGTGAGGATATACACTGAAACATCTTTTGTGAGATAATAAGAGCTCACCAACTCTGTCCAACAGAAAAGGAACCAGCAGAGGAACAAACTAGGCTCTCTGAATGTCAGTGACAATTGTATGGCTGGGACAGACTGTGGGGATTCTGACAGTGGAATCAGGATGTATCACTACTGCTTGTACTGGCTTTTTGGAACCCATTCTCTTTGTATGGATGCCTTGCTCAATCTAGATATAGTAGGGAGGGCCTTGATCCTTCCTCAAAGCAATGTCCCTTCTTACATTCTCTGAAGATGAATGGGGGTAGGGGAGGTGGTGGAGATGGGAGTAGGAGAGGGACTGGGAACTAGGATTAGTATATAAAATGAAAAAATTATATAAATATGTTTAAAAACAAAATATAGTAAAAAACAATATGCTTATTGCCTCACAAAATACTAAGCTACTTGTTGTTCATATATGAAAACACAGGGGTGGAGAGACAGTCCCGCTGTTCCCAGAGATCCTGCTCTTCCAGCAGTCCTGGCTGAGCTCTCAAACACCAACTCCACTGGATCTGATTTAATTATAGCTCATTTTGCATACTCTTTCCTTATTTGGATGGCTTTGATTTGTTTGTTTGGTTTATTTTTGTCTAACTGATTAGACCATGACTTCTGAAACTACATAAAATAGAACTGTGAGCTGGCAGCCTGTTTCTATCCCTGACCTTAAGGAAAATTTTTCAAAAATTTCACTGTCGAATATTGCATTAGCTGTGGTCCTACCACATGTTTGCTTTACTGTATTGATGCACATTTCTTGGATGTATAAATACTGGGTTATTTTTATCATGGATGATTACTGAATTTTGTGGCATGTTTTTTTTTCTTAACATTTTCTGTGATGGTTATGCATTTTTTATTCTTTCAGTAAAAGTAATTTGCCTATTTAAAAGAATCTTATTTATAATACCATTAAAAATAAAAAAAAAGCACAGTGTCTAAACCGTTCCAAAGGGAAGGTAAAAGAAGCCTATAAAATATTCAAACCATAGTCTATTTAGTAGACTCCAAATTCTAGGGTTACTCCCTGGCCAAAAAGATAAAAATGTAACATCTTTCTCAGTGGCTTGATATTCTGTTATTCCTAGACATTCAATACCTTTATGCATGCCAGAGAAAGAGTTTTGTCA
The DNA here is from genome assembly GCF_982192425.1 of Myodes glareolus. NCBI lineage: Eukaryota > Metazoa > Chordata > Mammalia > Rodentia > Cricetidae > Myodes > Myodes glareolus. The sequence continues at coordinate 61,526,358 of NC_142048.1, forward strand.
TTTTCTAGGCTATTGGTCACTAGCTTTCTTGTTACAAGTTTTCCAGTGTCCCTAGAGAATATCTATCTATCTAGATACTTCTTATAATTTTTATCTTTGTAACTGGGAGTAATTAAGACCAGCATTTCCATTGTTGAGATGGTCCTTTCTGGATATGCATATTACTAATGGAGTTTGCAAATAGCATTGGCTAAAGGCCAGGTTAATGAAGCTTTGAAACTCATAAATTAATGATATTAAACTCAATAATTAAAACACAATCTGAAATAAAATGCAGAATTATAAAGGCAAGGTATTTCAGCAATCTTGTGATGACTTTGCACTGTGACTGTCATAAAAGCCAGATCTAAAATGTCCATCCATGTCAGAGGTGCTACCAAGGACTTGGGGAAGCCTTCGCATTCATTCATTGTAGTAATGAGAAGGCACACAGCAAGGTGAGATGAGACAGGGCCATGGCATTGAGTCAATTTATAATAGGACAAGAACAGTTTTAAAGATCTAATTTCCCATGTAAGATCAGATAATATTATATATACAATCTTTTAAATGCAATTGGTTTGATTTAATTTATTTCTGAGAACAAAATTTGCTTTTTTAGAAATAAAAAATGTACATCATTGCTGTATATGATTGGGTGTCTGGTGTATTTGCCTATTATCTATGAGTATGATTCCTTGCTTACAGAAACAGAACTTATAGCTTCCAATTACAGAATTTCCAAATTGTTGGCCTTCGGGGGATGCAAAGTTAATTAATCTTTAATTCACTCAAAGTGATGAACATCTTTCTATATTTAGGATCATAAGAACAGAATATTGCTTGTTGAGTTTGAATGCATAATAATAGTAACTTTTTCATTTAATCAGAAAACATCTCACTGGATTAAATAAAAATTTAAAGCAACATAATACACAGACTGTAGGAAAACACATTCTATCATAAAATATAGAGATGTGGTCCTCTATTGGTTTGTATATTGAAATGCATTCACATAGACCAGTTTTAAAACCTTGAAGACTTCTGAATATAATTTACTATAATAAATAGTAATTGAATAACTAATTAAAGTAAGAAAAAACTCTGGAAATGTTTCTCCACTTATAAAATAATTTTGCATCTTACTTAATTTAAGATATTCATAATATTACCCTTGATATGTTTATATATGTGTATATATATTAATATATGTTCCATATATTCCAATAATTTCACATTGACTGAGATATAATTAAAAATGGAAGTTCAAATGTGATTCAGATGAAGTTAGCCCATTGCAGACATAATGTAAGAAGGAGACACAAATAATGGATGGGAGAAAGATTTAAGGGTAATCTCAGTGTTTCCAAACTGTTGTTTCAACTCTTCCGTGTCTTCAGTACATCAATTTGTGTAAGTCACAATGTCTCAGTTTGCATCGAGGCCTCATTATTAAGCACGATAATAAAGAGATCTTCTCTCCGGACTGTGTTTATAAAATGTTTCCTGTAATTAAATGGTAGGACTACTGACTAAGAGGACATTTATTAAGACTGTTTGGGGAAAGGAAGAGGAGGAGTGAAGGAAAACTGTCACAGCTTTCAAAGTGAAGCTACTCAGCCATCAGATTAGAGGACATACATAAGCTATATTAACAGTGCATGCTCAGAAATGTAAACTCGAGACCTCATTGTATGAAGCAAATAAGGAAAGACCTGAGAGTATTAATGGAGTATGGATATTCAACATGTTAACGGTAGCTGTAGAAAGATGGCAGAGTTTTCTCGACTCCAGACCTAGAATATTTCAGGAATCACCAACTTATAGGAAGGACTTATAGGAAGTACTGTGAGGCTGGAAATGATTCCATTTTTGTGCTGGGACCTTGTGGGACTTCGAGCTTCACCCTTACTCCTGAGGAAAACCAGGGATCACCAGCCCTCTTTTAGGGGAAATATTAGCTAATGGGAAAAACCCAAGCTACACAAAACTGCTGACAAGATGCTGACCACCTTACTTCCCTTATCTATTGAGTAACAAGGGACCAATCAGATAAGTTTCCAAGCAGCTCCTGTGGTTAGCAAAGGGTCTGCAGATGACCTCTAAGCAGCGACAGCCTATCAGAGAGTGACAGCTAAGCTTTACCTAACCTTTGGCCAATTGCGATATAGGATAAGTAATTTTGTACTTTGAAATTGTAATTTTGTGACTCCTTTGTGGTTTGTGTCTTTATGAACCCCTTGCAATAGCAGGTGAGATTCTTCTTTCTTCATCTGCTGTGCCAGACTGTGAGGCCGAGGACCTGTGCTAGCCCATACATAATAAACAAAACCTTGCTTTTGCATTTGGAAGTTTGTGGCTCCGTGGTGGTCTGTTTGGGGTCTCAGGGCTTAGGCACAATGGTGCCGTAGAAAGGAGCAAGTTTTATAGTCTACATTTGGTGAAGTGGATTCTCCTTTACCCACTTCCACTTCTTTACTAATACTTGGGGTTTAGGGGACTTTTAGGTGCCTATGATAGCTTTCAGTTTGTTTCATATAAATGAAAGCTCATGGTTTCAGTGTTTAATTTTTACAACTGTGGTGGCCTTAGCCTAATCAAAGAGGTCACTATTTCTCAATGCTCATTGGAGGCACCATTTAGTTGAGCCATAAAAACTTAAAACTGCTTCTACTAGAAATAATAGTGGAGATAAGACAGAGAAACAAGTTTTCACTGAATATAAATATCACTCAGATAGTTCAAGCTTCACCACTGTCTCCCATACAGAGGATCTAGTTTGGTTCCACAGAGGTTCCTCAGCTGTCAATCTAGAGGTCATGAGTTTCCACGAACTTGGTTCAGCTGTCTCTGTAGATTTCTCCATCAATATTTTGACCTCTATTGCTCATATTTGCTTGGTGCTTGGTTGCGGATCTCTACATCTGGTTCCATCAGTTACTGGATGAAGGTTCTATGATGACAGTTGGGGTATTCACCAATCTGATTACAGGGTAGGGCCACTTTGGGTACCCTCTCCACTACTGCCTGGTGCATGAGCTAGCTTGATGGAGACCATTTCTTATGATGGAATACCATGCTCAGCCTTAAAGCAGTTGGGATGGACTTGATGCTTCCTCAAGCTAATGTATCACACTTTTGTGGACTCCCCATCAGAGCCTTTACCTGTTCTTAGAAGTGAATGGGAGGTGAGCTAGGGAGGAAGTTGAAGGGGTAGGAGTAGGGGTGGGATGGAGGGAGAACTGTGGCTGAAATATAAAATGAAAAATTTCAAAATCAATTATTTAAAATAAATGAATAAATATCCCAAGTTTTAAATCAGCAATAAATACATAATAAGATATGATGAATTGGAGAAAACTTTTTTCCATACTAATTTGAAATAAAAACTAAAGATTTACTAATGTGTGTAGTTATGTGTGTATTTACATGTGTATGAGTGGACATGTATATGGGTTATATCAGTGTGCATATGTGTGAATATATTTCCATTTATTCTGAATTTTCACTGTTAATATAAGCTCAAATAAGTAAGTATTGGTTAGAGTACCATAATTGTCAATTTAACAGAACCTAAAACCACCATTGAATGGACCTCTGGGCATGCCTTTGGGGGATTATCTTAATTACATTGATTGGTATAGGAAAACTCATCTCTACTGTGCGATGGACCATTCACTTGATCAGAGGACCCCAAACTCTACAAACGAAGAAAGTGAGCTAAGCGCTAGCATGAATTTATCACTCTTTGCTTTTCAGTTGTGGATGTGATGTATCTAGCTGCGTTCAACTCCTGCTGCCTTGTTTTTCCTGCAGTGATGTAGTATATTCTTGAACTGTGCATTAATCTTAAGTTACATAAACAGGATATTTTACCACAGCAAAGGAAAAGAAACTTAAACACGTTAAAACTTAGATGTATGCTTTGTGTGTTTAAGTTTTGCATTTTTAAATTTCCAAACAGTAAAGCTGTTTTGAAACTTCATTTTTTTTTTATGTCGGAGTCAGTGCAATTAATGTAGCATAGAATAGCAGGGAAAAAAATTAGCCACTGATAAAGATTTCGATTTCATAAGCCACAAAGTCAATTGTCCACGCTCAATTGTGTTTCCAAAATTATATTTACATACCCAAACTTTCTGATTCTCTGAATCCTTGCACTACTTTGCAAAATTTATACATTATAAAATTCATTGACAACTTTGAAAAGATTTAGTTTATGTGTTCATTCCCAAACTCTACCTACTATGTAGCTTTTTACAAATGAGTAAATACACTGTGAACACATGTGATCTTCTTAAGCATAATGTACAGACAGAAGCGTTTTTGTCTGTTCTGACACAGCTCCTCCAAGTGCTGCTTTCTTAGGATTGGGCTGCTTCTATGACAACTTGTTAAGGATTCCATTCAGGTTGGGTGAGGTTTTTCTGTGCTTTGCCTTTTAGTTACCTATCCCAGTGATGAATCAGTCGAGAGCAGTAAGGATGCTAAAGCAACTTACAAACTTTATTGGTCTAAAAGTCAGAAACTTACAGAAACTTATATTGAGTCTTTTAAAGAAAGCCAAGAAGAGATTATACACATTACAGTAACTTGGGAACCCAAGAGTCACAACTATGCTGTTAGAAACACAGGTGAGTATGGTTGTGTACTCCACAAAATAATAATTTATTATAATAAATCTCAAGCTCCATTGGTATTGTTGGCTGCAACTTTCCAGTTTGTCCTGTTGTACCTTTGTAACTGACCCCTGGCAAATGCAGACTCTTTTATTTTCAGATTAACTACTAATGTTTATCCTCAACTCACACATTGCATATCGTATAGTGATTCATTATATCTACATATCTATCAGTCTGAAAGCCAGTTACAGAATGCCAAACTGACTTAAATGTTCACAGTGGAGTTTCATGAGTGCTAAGAGGCTTTGTGGGAGGCAGAATTAGATGATAGAGGTGCATAAAAAGTCACTTTAGCTATGAGATAACCCAGATGAAGAACTGCTGGAGGCACAGTGCTGAGCAGCAGGAGCTGAATGCTGGGTTGCAGAATTAAGCTCAACCTCAAGTTTTCGTAGAACAGCAGAGGCAACGTGCAAGAGTGAATCCAGGAAAAACAAGCAAAAAGGCAGTGATTACAAGTGGAGGAAGCCACAATCATCAGTGGAAGCCAGGATGAGCTGAAACCACGGGACAGTCAGGAGTTTTCTGAATGTCAGTCCCTTAGCACACACAGGTTAGTAGGATGACAGACCGATGCATGCCACTGCCCTCCATGTTAGATGTTCTACTCTGTATGGGGTTCAAATGAAGGGATTCAGATAAGGGTGAACAGGTGAAAGGTGTAGATGAAGATGTTCAGGTGAGGGGTTTGTTGAGGCCATGTTATTCTTTTTTAGTCTCTTGTACCATGTAAGATCTCAGTTCTGTTTTTTTCTAATGGTTTCCATGTGCCTTATGAGCTCACAACCTAAATGCGACATTTATAGAGTGTTATTTTTGACCTCTAGAAGTCGATTATTAATCAATCTCCATCATGTTTGGTGCTAGAAAAGTAGCAGTGTTCACAGGTATACCAGCATTCATCTGAAAAGACACTGTTTTATGCAATACTCTGTTTTAGATCATTGTGCCATGTGGCCTTAAAACCAGGCATCTAAAGAAAATTGTAAGAAAAGCAAAGAACATTTACTAGTCCACTGGTATTTCAGTGTTGTAGTCGGATCCTTCATTACTGGCTCAGTACTGCTAATCTGCGCTATCTCTCTGAAAAGGTGGATATAAGGTAAAATGGGGAACAGGGGAGAGAAATCCATTATGAAGTGATAATATGGACAGAAAGATTCTGGTAAAATGGTACCAGAAACGCAAGGACTTCAGAATGTGAAGCATCTGTGAGCAAGGAAAAAATAAGACAAGTTAGTTATCTGCATGTGCTTTTGAGGAGCTTCTCTCCAGAGCTTATAGTCTGAAACTACTTCTAATCCTCCATTGGTTGTGCCTGCGATTATTAGATTTTCACTATCCATCACCTTGGTTGTTGAATATCTTCTCTGCCTTGGCCATTCATTCATTTATTCATTCATCCATCTATGTCCTCGCTTTTTGGTTTGGTCAGGAAACATTCATGTCTTACAGATATTAACAAAATACCATCCTGATTCTTTCCCCTTATTTAATTAAGTTTCCTGTAGTGAATTCTCACCACTGCACTCAGAAATTTTTTTAACAATTGAAAAATGTGGTCCCTCTGATGAGAGTCTTTGAGGAGATTCTTGGTTTTCCTGGTGTGCAAACAAAAGTCAACCAAATGACCTTCGGTCTTTGATGTCAATCTCCTTCAACTGTACCCCTGAAAATATTTTTATCTACATCCTGTTGTGCTATTCTACAGAAAGACAGCTAGCACTAACTCAATACTTTTCGATGACTCAACACACTTATTTACAAAAAATGCCTTCCCAAAGATAACCCATTGTCTCACTGGTTGGTATTATCTAACTCCTAGATAAATATATTGTATGCCAAGCCCGCTGAATGCTGCAGAGATTATCACAATTAATTTTGAGCACATTTTTGTGTAAATCATTAACACTTACCCTGTATATGTTTATGTGATTCTTCTATAGAAAATATCCCTCAAAGGATCCTAGAAGGGAAGGAGTGGTTCAGTATTGAATTCATCATGCAAGAAATATTAAAAAATAATATGAATATGTTTCCACAAGAGCTCTATATTTATTATTTTCAAATTTATTATCTCGGTGAATCCAGTTTATAGTTTAGGCATCCATATATGAAATTATGCAAAGCAATATGAATCCAATATCTAGAGAGTAACTTTATCCTGTTCTAACTGAAAGTAAATAAGAGGAAACACTCCTCATTTATGAATGCCCTGAGACCTCTCTGAAAGCAATGCTTCTTTAGATGTGAATTTGAAGATGGTTGTTGACTCTTGCTTTATCTAACGGTGAGAAAAGAAGATGATATAATGCCCTGGAATTCCTCTCACTTAGTGCCCTCTGCTCTTTATACCAGGTTTTTCAGAACTCCCAGGACAGATGGAGTCAAGGACAACAGGATGAGAATTCTCTCTAACCCGTCAATAGAGTTAGAGCAGATTCTACACAAGGCAGGCCATGATAATCTGAGAACTACTGCAGAAGGGAAATGTATTGGTGAGGTACAGAGTCTAAAGAAGTGTACTCTAATCTCTAATCGGGAGTGTAATTTGTAAACTGTTGACTGTATCTGAGTTCCTGCAAATACCTAACCCTTTGATCTACTTTACAGATTTGAAATGGCATGCAATCAACATGGGTCAGGAAATAGCACAAAAATACTGTTACATATAGGAGTCTCAGGTAATCCAAATTCATTGTTTTAGAAATCATACTCCAGCAAAGTGCATATATAAAATGTTAATAAAATATTGTGCGTGAACACCACACACATGTACACGGACAAGCACATACACACAAACATGCACAGACATTCTGTATGTCACATGTACACAGATAGAAACATTGTTCATAGCACTACTATAATCTCCAGTTCTGAGAAAACATGTTTTACTTGGCTAATTTTTGTCCTAGAAGACACTACTTGCTGTCTGAGGCAACAAACATGATGTTACCTCTGGGCTCCAATTGTTCAAAATTCTATGTTTCTACTTTCTACAGCTGAGTTTGCGTGCCTACTTAGAAAGCTAGGGACAGTCTTAATTAACCTTAGTATATTGGAATAAAAGGGGAGGAAACATACTTGTTTAAATAATAATACATTATACATTAGTCACATCATCATTCATATTTGAAATATGAAATAAATATAGCATATACAGATTTTTTGGGGGGTGGTTAACTGAAAATTTATTTTTTATTTTTTTTTATTAATTTATAAAAGTTTCCACTTCCGCCCCTCCTCCCAATACCTTCCCACTCCCTCCACTCCCTCTCCTCCTCCCTCTCCAGCCCTAAGAGTAGTCAAGGTTTCCTGCCCTGGGGGAAGTTCAAGTTCCTCCCCCCTCCTTCCAGGTCTAGGAAGGTGAGCATCCAAACAGACTAGGATCCCAAAAGGCCAGTACATGCAGAGGAAACAAGTCCCAGTGCCATTATCAATGGCTTCTCAGACAGTCCCCGTGTCAGCCACATTCAGAGAATCTGATTTGATCACGTGTTCGTTCAGTCCCAGTCCAGCTGGCCTTGGTGAACTCTCATTCGATCAGTCCTCTTGTATCAGTGGGTGAATGCACTCCTCACGGTCCTGCCTTCCTTGTTCATGTTCTCCCTCCTTCTGCTCTTCATTTGGACCTTGGGGGCTCAGTCCAGTTCTCCCATATGGGTCTCTGTCTCAATCTCCATCCATCGTCGGATGAAGGTTCCCTCTGATCCTGCCTTCCTTGCTCACGTTCTCCCTCCTTCTGCTTCTCATTTGGACCTACGGAGTTAAGTCCAGCGTTCCAATGTGGGTCTCAGATTTTACTTATAATTTGATTTAGTTCAGAATTCACTTTGAAAATTCTTTTTTGTTAAAAAGATTATTTTTATAGCTGATATAAGGTTTTATAATGGTGTTAGCTATTTTCTGTGCCATATTAATGAATTTGTTCTTGAGCAATGGTATTTTATATCTGATTCCAACAGTATTTTCACAGGAGAAGTAGTCTTGGGGTACAGATCATGGAACAATGCTGTAGCCATGGCTGCCGGGCCATTCCATTTATACAATTATTTGAATTGTGTTTAAGGTAAAGTTTCTTATACTGAATTTAGCACCTGGAAATTTTGCTCTATTCAACATGGGGACATTTTATCGCTTATTCTATTTCATTTTGCTATTATGCTTTCATTTATCTGTTTTAAAATTATTGCCGGTTCTTTTTTAAATGTATGTGTTTAACAAAGGTAAGACACAATGAAGGGAGACAATTTTAGAATTAGGAATGGGTGAAGAAAATCTCAAAGAAAGGCCACTTTTTAGTTGCTAAGCAAAAGGCTTCCCCGTGGGAAGACAGAGTCTGCTATTCAATACCTTTACATGCTCCTAATCAATACTTCCTATGTAAAAAGAAAGTGGGACTTTAGATTTAATTAAATTTGTTTCTCCTACTTACTCTTGATAAGTTCACAAAAGCATGCCACTTAAAAGCAGAAGTAAGAACAAATTTAGAAGTGACTACACTGCAAACCACTTCCCACATGCCTCTGGGTGATTCATTTTGGGCTACTTGTTGTTTTTTAGTATGACGAAGAAACACAAAAGTTTTGGTGAAAATACTACAGAGCATGAAACCATGTTGTGTTTCCAACCTGTAGGGAGTAAATCTCAAATCATTTCCACATACAGTTCTGCAGTGCATAAAAACTAGAATACTATTATCGATGAGCCAAAAAAAAATGCCCTTTCTTCATGTTTTGCTGTAATATATATATATATATATATATATATATATATATATATATATATGAAGAATAAGAAGAATTTGGATCATGATTCAGAAGCACTTTATTACCTAAATTCATCCAAATGCACCTAGATTCACTGCGTACAACACACTATTGGGTTTCCCATTAATTACTTCTGTAAGTGGACCGCAGAATCTACTACTGATGACAAATTCCACTGGATCGGTTAAGCTTTGGATCTTTCCAGGCATTTGTATGAAAATCTGTTTTCTGGAGCCAACAAACTCAGCATTTGTCTCAAAGATATTCCCAAAGTCGCATAGTAAGCTCTGTGAAAACAGCTAAAACAAAACTAATATGGGGTTTGTTTTGCGATGCAATCCTTAGGCATGTCCTCAAAATTGAAATCGTGAGCTAAAAGTATGAGATCAGATCTCACCATGCTGTGTTTTCATATTAAGAAATGTAAGATTTCCCCAGTATATGATATCAGCTAGACACTGTGTGCCTATGGCACTGTCTTAATTTTAGAAACAAAAATAAAAATATTTTTAGATATTAAGTATGTAAGCAAATTAAATATAATGAATCATAAATAAATGAATCATGATTTTAAAAATAGGTCAAGACCATGTATCTCCAGTAAGAGAAAAAGTCAAGTATCTTCAGTAAGAGTAAGGTGTATTTAGCCTCTCAATTTTGTACCGTCTGACATCACTGCTCACATCAACACTGGCATTAGAAATCTGCACCTTCTGCCATGGTTCATGAAGAAGGATATTACTCTCAACCTAACCTTCCCTGGATGGCAAGTATTACGTTATATATCTAGTCAGGTTTTTTAAAGTATTTCTTTTATTTTTGAGATTATAATAGAATTACATAATTTCCTACTTGACTTTCTTTTATCCACACCCGTCATTATAATCCTCCTCGTTCTTTTTAAAACTTATGGCCTCTGTTTTTCCACTAATTGATAATTCACTATGTATATACCATGTATATATACTTGAAAATGGAGCTTTTTATTTAGATTTAATTCTCCGGGTTTCTATAAAGCTTTTTTTCAATAATATTTTCCTCAGTTAAAATTCCTTTTGTTCAGTGTTCCCACTTACTTTTATGATCTGGCCTTTAAAAATCAGAATTAACTCTAAAGCAGTTATTATAGCTTGGAGTAGGCTCGACACAAAAATCTGTGAAAGTGCTGTAGGGACATGAATTTCGTTACCTCTGGAGGAACGGAGCTTTGTCAGCAGGTTTGAACAGCCTCACTATTTCCATGGTACTCCTCTTTGAGGTCTATAGTTGTAATCCTGTTTTCTAATTAGCTCATCATAGTTTTCATTGGGCAATTTTTTCACAGGGAAAAGGGCAGGTGAGACCTCTTACATAAGATTAAATGGAAATCAAGATTCTTGTCCATTTTTTTTAAAGAGGGTCAATCCATAAATAGCTAAATGTCTGTCTGTGTCTTAGTTTAAAATATTTATTCCAGGAATTTTATGTCTATAGCCTCCTGTGAAAGTTTTTGTGTCTGTCTTAATGCTCAATTCTCCATTCATAAATGTCAAATGGAGACTTGGCAGAGATTTGGGGATGGCCAGATCGAAGGAGACTACCATATCTAGGCATATATACACATATTCAATAACAGCTGACTTTCCATGGTCAAATTTTTTTTCTGCTGTGTAAAATTGCACCTGTGTCAGAACTAGTGAAAGGTGAAAGCGTCCTTATGCTAAAGTTCATTTGTATGAGTGTCAAAAGGAATTTTTAGGACAGGGATCACCACCTTTATTTCTTCCAAGACAATCAATACAAACCAAAAACACAGACAGAGGGAAATGCTCCTCTCAGTATGAGCTGACACAGCATTTGAGACTTGGAAACTTTAGTTCTGCCTAATAGTTTCATGATTCACTCTGGCAAGGAGAGTTGGGGCTATTCAATCATTTCAGACCTACCCATGTCTTTCCCCAAGTTTCCTACGTGACCCTTTAAATGTTGTCTGATTGGAGTGCTAAATGGCTGTTAAAATTATTGTAATCTCTGATAAGAGCTGAGAAGAGATCCATTTCCAGTAGGTATTCTTATTGTTTATCCCTATGGCATAAAAATGTCTGTTGTGGGACTAAGAATCTGGGTGTTTAACAACGGAAGGAAACTCCATCAGGAATCCCTTCTCACTACCTTGGCATGGATCCCCAGTCTGTTTCTGACGGACACTATCAGCTATCGTCTGGTGATGCTGCACATACACACATGTGCAGTCACATACATCTGAACTCCCCAACATACCCTGCAAATGATCTTCTGTGGGAACATCAGCACTGACAGCAGTGTTTATGAGAGCTGGAAGTTAACACGCTTTTGAAGCCAAGTGCCTTCACAGAAGAGGTACCCTGTAATTAGCAAATTAGTGCTGTGCCTCCTCACAAAGCCTGACTTTAGGCAGAAGTTCAAGTTGCCTCTTCACACCGAGACTCCATCAAACTCATTTGCCCACAGCCCTTTTCAACTTTGCCAAGCAGTTTCGGGTCTCCAAACCTCCCCCATTCTTCCGATGTCTTCTCCTGCTTCCAGATTCAACCAAACTTTGCTCTAATTTCTTGAAACCTCACACGTAGATCTCTGAAGAAACTGCCAGAGAACTACATCCCCAAGTATAATCAGATGTCTGGGAATTGCTTCAGCAAACACAGAGGAGGGAAGTGGGAAGAGCTGAAATAAATGCAATTGTGAGGCAACAATTACTGAAACCGACTGAATACTACATAGGAGTTGAAACTCCAGGGTCTTCCTCACCATCTACACATATATACAGATGTAAGTTTAAAGACGATATTAGAGTTTAATGCAAAGTCCTATCACAGCATTTATGTGAGTCTTCATAAAAACCAGAGCATGAAAACTTATCCACCTCACAGATTTTATTTCATTCTATTATTTTTTTAATGTCTGCTATAACCCTTCAGAAACAGGTAAAATCATAACTTTAGGATCCAGTCTGGCTTGGTTAAAATTTCAGTTTAATAGCTCGCTCTATGTTGAGAAATGTATGAGCGATTTTATTTATTATCTTATTTTCTTAATTTAAAAGAAAAGAAGGTGAATGATACTGCTTCTCTAAGAAGACTGGAAAATGCCAACATGCTCTGCCACTACAAAGCTTCGCAAGTTTAGCCTCACTACAGTGCAACCCTCGGCTTAGATTTCTTGGCAACTGATAAATCTTCCCATGGTATGTCAATCCCTAGATATTTTTCCTTGTATTTTATTAATAAGGATACAAATGTGTTAGAACAAATACTAATATGATGTTCTCTTTTTTCCTTCACTTACTCCTTGGTATTTGATAATGAATCTTGTGAGACTGATTTTAGGAAGTATATGAAGGTGTGAGTGTCTAATGTATTTTATTTTTGTGTTTGAATAGCATTAGGAAGAGCAGGTGGAGCAGGCGCTCAATTCTATTTTATTTTTTAAGTCTATAACAGAAATATGCTTCAGATATAAACAAGGATTGCTCATGTGTGATCTTAAATGTTTATATCTCAACTCTTTTGCTCTGGCTCTTTCTTTACTGTTACCTTTTACAGAGCAGTCCAGCCAGGAGAATGTTGGTATGATAAGAGTCAACTTGTGTTTTACATTGCATTTATAACCACCTAAACACAAACTGGTGCTTTGCTTTGCGCGCAAGTAGCAAGAATGATCTTAACCAAAGAACTGTGGCTTCCTACACCACACAATGTATCACAATGTACAACATGTTCCTCAAAGCATTTCAGTGCCATGCAGGCAAGATCCCTTAACAGTTAAAGGTATCTGCCACCCATATTGACAACCTTAGTTCAATGCAATATATCTCAAAGTGAGAACCAAGTCCCTCTGACCTACACACACACACACACACACACACACACACACACACACACACATAGAACAGTTAAAACTTAGTGCTGTTCATTGACTCATATGTTTGGATGTCTCATGAAGTCACTGTGTATTAGTTTTGATTACATATTTGTGTATATTCTGTAGAAATCCAGGGACATTCGCAAGGTTGATGTGGGATTCTCCTCTGCGTGCTTTGGATATCATTGGTTAATAAACGAACTGCTTGTATCAGTGGGTGATCGCACCCCTCGCGGTCCTGATTTCCTTTTTCATGTTCTTCCTCCTTTTGCTCCTCATTTGGACCTTGGGGGGCTCAGTCCGGTGCTCCAATGTGGGTCTCCGTCTTTATCGCCATCCATCGTCGGATGAAGGTTCCCTCTGATCTTGCCTTCTTTGCTCACGTTCTCTTTCCTTCTGCTTCTCGTTTGGACCTAGGGAGTTAAGTCCAGTGTCCCAATGTGGGTCTCTGTCTCTATCTCCATCCATCGCCAGATGAAGGTTCTGGCACTCTTGTCTATAAAGGAAATCAGGACCGCGAGGGGTGCGATCACCCACTGATACAAGGGGACTGATCTAATGAGAGTTCACCAAGGCCAGTTGGACTGGGACTGAACAAGCACATGATCCAACCAGATTCTCTGAATGTTGCCAGATTCTCTGAATGTGGTTGGCCCGGAGTCTTTCTGAAAAGCCATTGACAATGACACTGGGACTTGTTTCCTCTGCATATACTGGATTTTTGGGATCCAGTCTATTTGGATACTCACCTTCCTGGACCTGGAGGGAGGGGGGAGGAACTTGAACTTCCCACAGGGCAGGAAACCCTGACTGCTCTTAGGGATGGAGAGGGAGGAGGAGAGGGAGTGGGGGGAATGGGAGGGTGTTGGGGGGAGGGACGGAAATGGAAACTTTTATAATTTAATAAACTTTGAAAAAAAATTAAAAAAATAAACGAACTGCTTTGTACCTATAGCAAAGCTATAGGGGAACAGAACTAGGTGGGGAAAGCATAACTGAATTATGGGAGAAAAAACGGTGGAGTCAGAGAAGCCATGTGGCCTCACAGGAGACAGATGCTGGAACTTTATCCAGTAAGCCACAGCATGGCGGCAATACACAGATTAATGGAGATGGGTTAATTTAAGATATGAGTTATCCAGGAATATTCTTAAGCTATTGGCCAAAAACTATTGCAAATAATATGGTTTCTGTGTGATTATTTCAGGGCTGAACAGCCAGCAACCAACAAGCAGCCTCATTACTACACAAGCTAAGCATTATCAAGATAATTTAATGTCTTGTTGGAAGTGAAGAGAGGAAGCAAGTGGCTGTTGACATTTACAATACCAATTTTTAATGGTGACATCTTTAAAAAGTGCTATTTTATTTACAGCTCTGAGATTTCTTTTTCAGAATATTCTCATGTTCATTATGGATATTACAAGGATTTTAAAAGTTAAGATGTCCTCAGTGTTAGACCTTTTCTTATTAATACTGTTAACTTTTTTTGCTAGTTGGAGCAAAAATTGAATTGAATGTTTTCAATTTATATAGTTTTTAATGAGTGTGATGTGCTGACTTATATATTGAAAAAGCTGAATGGAATTAAGTTGAAGACTGACAAGCAGGAGTGGGATAGTAGATAAGTATTCTGCCTTTGACATCGTTGTTATATTATTAAATTTCTAAATTAACTGGAGGTACCTCCTTCCCTTCAGAAAGAGTGTAGTATTGAGGAGAAAACAATGGCCACAAAAAAAAAAGACAGACAAGATCTTCTGATGGATCTGAAACATACGCAATGGAAGGACAGGGGATTGCACACTCCCTAAATATTTTAGCAGTTGAACTAAATGTTTCACAGGTAGTATAAAAAAGAAAATCCAGCAACCGTTAAATTAGTTTGCCTGCCTTCACAATAATTTAAAGACCAGCTTTTACTTCATAATGAAGAAATGAGGAATTTCGGCCAACAATATTTCTTTCAACCCTTTTCAATCAAGATGACATGAAACAGACCCACCACTTTCTAATTCTCTGTGTAGTTCTGCCAAAATCAGGCAGCTGTGCTATAGATATCAAGTCAGGATTTTAGATATTGGTCCTGCGCATTGGAAGCTGAGAACACTGGAAAGAGCCTGGCCCTTGGATTCAGATCAACCAGCTGTGTGATCATGAGCAGATCGTTGGATTCAGCTCAGCTTGGTGTTTCTGAGGGCTGAGCAAGAACCTGTAGGCAGAAAATCTGGAATAACTCTAGGAAGCAGCATGGAATGCATGGAAGAGTCTCACATGTAGAATCAGAACAATTTAGGGAAACTTCTGCTTTATGTCTCCCACATAGCCCCATCACTAGCTCTACCACATGATTTTGAAGTTGACAAACAATGGAAGTTTTCTAAATCATATGTATTTTACCTGAAAAGTGAACACAATCATATCTCCGTAATTGGGCTGGGAAAGGAAACAGGAGACAATTGAAAGTACCTAAAAAAGTGATGGCACAATGAGTCATTTATGTATATGCTTTTATAACTTTAAAGGAAATATGTTAGTTTTTCCATGAACTGTCTCCCTTTTTTTCTGTGAACAATTACTAAAAAAAGTAGTTGTTCATACATGGGTGCATGTGCACATGTGTGCTCGCATACACACACATAACACACACACACACACACACACACACACACATACACACACACACACACACACATCATTGCCTTTTACTTCTCTGAGGCCAAAAACTGAAATACACCTTACCGTAGTGATGTAGTGAGCTGGTGTGGGCTCTGGGGAGATGACATGTTTGTTCTTTAAGAGTCAAGTATTAACTGTTGTTTGCCTATGCCCTCATTCTCTACATCTTCCATGCTTTTAACAACTGCCCCTGTCTCTCCACACTGTCATCTCTATGACCGTCCTATTTCCTATTTTAATGATTAAGGCCTTGTCATCGAAGTTTCCTCACTGCATAATCAATCAGAGCCTTGTCATCTCATGCCCATTTAATCAACTTCTACTATTCCATCTCATCCATATTCTTCTTTGTGTGTGTGGAAACCGATACATTCTGATGTTTAGACGTAAGCATTTGGGCAGCATTTTAGAGCTGTTATTCTATGTGGCACATAATGAGAAAAGATTAGGAGTTGTCTTGTTGAGAAAGGGCTTCTGATTTTCTCTTTACAGAAACATTTTACAAGACTGGAGATGAAAAACATCATTAGCCGATGGGAGAAGCCATATGATAAAGACATAGGACATGGCAGGTATTGTGGCAGGCTATAGATATGCCTGAGCTCTGATAAACTTAGACAGGATGCATAATATCTACATCAACTGACAATGCGTTGTTGACAGATGGAGAATGGGCTTTTGAGATAGGATAGCTGTGTTTCATTCGGGGAAATGAGATGATAATATGTGAGCAAAATAAAGACAAATGTGTATCCTGGCAACAATAGGAGTTGGAAGTACTTGGCACAGGTTTACACATTTGGAATCTCTTACAGTAGATCAGACAGGGTGACAAGGTAGGAACTGGAGTAGGTATTGTGTCTGAATTATATCATAGCAAGACACAGAAAGGAGGGATAAATTTAGGTCAGAAATGATAATTTGTATGATCACACACAGTATGGGAATCAAAGAGGAGCAATGCATTAGGAAATTAAAAGTGTAGAACGTTTAAAAAATAGCATGCAGAATTATACCAAATTAAACAATGGCAGCAAATAAACATAAAATATTCTGAGTTTGTTGGATCTGATCTACAAGCACAATAATGCATCAATAACTTTGGTATTCTCTCTTCGATCATCTTATTAGAGATACTCTGTGAACTGATTACCTTAATTAAGTCCATCTATTATCATGCCATTACAAAGTTAGACACCCGTACCAGACCAGACAGCATCCCAATTAAATTCACTTAATGTGATTTTTGTATCTATAAAATTAGATGTAAGTCCTTTAGCCTAATATAAGAACCCCACTTTAGCGATTTAACGTCAAAAGATCCTTTCAGTGAATAAATAAAATGTCAGTTCTCAGCAAAAAACAAAACAAAACAAAACCCCATAAAGTTAGACTATTCACATCTTAGCTTCTGGACTCCGCTGTCATTCTAGAACACCAGAATAAAATGCAGAAAATAAAAAGTAAAAAAAAGGCAACTGAAAGATTATACCATTGTGCTACTTACCCCATGGTTACAACTGGTACATATTTCTGCTTATTACTTTGAGTGAATATTTATAAATAACCCATCTAGAACAAATCATCTGATTTTCATTCATAACCTCTACATACGAGGCAGCAGGATAAGAGGGGTAACAATCAGCCTATGATGAAATGTCCCCTGTTTATATTGGAGGCCAAGCTTAAATCTGAACAGTTTAACCTAGACAGACTAAATGGTTTTCAAAAGAAAGTATGAAATTTGGTCAGTCTGAAAAAGAAATACCTGTAAGCTATCTTTGTTTTTTATTTTTATATACTTTTAATCATTGCTTATGCTTGTGATACATCCTATCCCTTCATATAACAAAAAGAAGAAAGGAAAAATAATGAAAATGCTTTTTCCAAATAGCATTTCAGCAGCACACAGGGCAGAGGCATCACACGTTGTTGATAATCTCACCCTTCTTGATTACTATGTGAAGCTTTGTAAAGGAAGTACATGGAAAACCTGGGATAATACTACCAAATACTTTAGCGTGTTGTACATTTAAACGATTTACATCTCTGGTGTTACTTTAGAAGCCTCATCTAGTTTCAGTTTTAATAAATGTCTCTGGAAAACCAAAGACCTGAAACTGAGAAGCTGGGGAATTTCTCAGCTCATACAAAAGCAAGAGTTTGGGGAACAGGTAATGAACTAATTTCTATTCATTTTAGATGTATACATACATTTTAATTTTGCAAATGAATTCTTCTGAAAACTTTCCTGGTTTAGATCTTGATTTATATTGTACTTAACACTTTCCTTTAATTGATCATTTAATATTTAATAACAATACACAGTAATGCAGCAATATAATGAAGTCACAACTCTAAGTTATCAAAGAATATTTATCTTCTGGTTTGGAAAGGCATCAAAATATTGTATTTATAATAAACTTGGGAAATATAATAATAACATGGTGACACATTATCTGAAAATAACTGAAGATATAAGGAAATAAATTATTTTTTATTGTCCATCCAAATTATAACATTATTTATTAAAGTATTAATCTTTGAAAATTAACATCAAATGGGTTTTCAGATTATAGTTATTTTTAGCCTACATTAACTTGAAAATTATTAGCCTTTGAAAAATTTGTGTTGTAGATATGAAATTTCTATTGATTAACAATGGGCAGACCTGGGCTGAAGCAATGGATAAATTGTTAAGAGCACACAATTCTCTTGCAGAAGACCAGATTTTAGTGTCCAGAATACACCATCAGGTGACTCACAAATATCTATAACCCCAGTTACACACAGAATATGTACATAGAAGTACCTGTGAAGTGAATGACCTGTCTCAAAAAATTAGTTAGAAAATAAAAGGAAAAGAAACCTGACACTGACCCCTGCTCTCCACATGTGCATAGTCACTCACATATATTCAGTTGCAACCATAATTTTTCTGTAATATGCATTTGCAACTATCATGGTGAGACTGTACATCAAATTGACAATAATGAGTAAGATGTCCTGTCCTGTTTCTTATAATTAAAATTGAATGAAGAAAAACCAGAGTCAATCCACAATTGTTGAGAATTGCATACTCATGGAGAATTTCATACTCGTGTATAATTAAATATGATTCTAATTCCTTCCACATCCCTTCAACACATCATTCTTCCAGACTCAAGACTTTTCTTTATAACCCAGGACGTACAGTGTGTGATACCCATATATGCATGGAAATGGGGTTGATTATTGGAACACAGGAACTTTTGCTACATCTTTTAAAAAGGCTTATTCTTCTTCTCCCAGAGGATATCAACTACTAATAACTCTTCAGGAAAGGGTGTAGTGTGGAGATCAATTATGCCAAAATATTATGTGCCCTGATATGGTGTGATCTTGTGCAGGTATGTATTTGGTTGCTTTAACTCTATTCTTTTACTCTTTAGAGCCCTTCCACCTAGATCCCAAATAAATACATGAAGGTTTATGATTTCTAAGTTACAAATGCCTGGCCTTAGCTTGACTTGTTTCTAGTCAGCTTTTCTTAACTTAAATTTTCTAGTCTTCCTTTTGCTTCTGGGATTTTTCTTCTTCTTACTTCTGTATACCTTACTTTTTACTCTTACTATGTGTCTGACTGTGTACCTTGATGTCCTTCTCTTCTCTTGTTCTTCCCTTCTTGTTTCTTCTTCTGTTTACACTCTCTGCCTGCCAGTCCCTCCTATCCTTTCTCCTACTCACTATTGGCCATTAACTATTTATTAGACCATCAGGTGTTTTAGACAGGCAAAGCTAATACCACAGCTTCACAGAGTTAAACAAATGTAGCATAAACAAAAGCAACACACCTTTTCATCATGAAACAAATGTCCAATAGCATAAACAGATGTTATACGCCTTAACAAAATTTCCACAACACAGATAATCATGGATGCTGTAAATTTATGAAAAGTGATAGCCATGTTATGTTTAAAAGACAGTATTTTATAGTCTTACCTCTGCTCTTACATGTTCTTTCCATTTCTTCTTAAGTGATGCTTTCTGAGCCCGGGGAGGGGAAAGTTTATATAGATGTTCTGTTAGGAATAAGCACTTGTAATCTTATTTTCAACACTTTAGTCAATTACATATCTCTCTGTTGACCATTTCCAATGAACTAAAGAAGTTTCTCTAAGATGGAGAGAAGCTCTGATAGCTAGCTGTAAACATAAATATTTAGAAACACTGTTTAGTAGAGCAACAGCAGCAGGCTCTACCTCATGGCATATGACCTGCTTACCCCTAGGTCTATGACCATGACTGTCATCCCAGAGATGAAGTTCCCTCCTGTGGAGTACATAACAGCCCTCTGGCTATTGTACCTGGCAGGTTGGTATTGTAGCATGAAAACTCCGTCTATGGGTGTCTCCATTGATGTGTTGTCTCCTCTAGCAGTCTGAATAACAGCTTCTTGCACGATGGAACCTGGTCAGTGGGGGAGAAAAGGCTTTCTTATCTGATTGAAGTTGTGTACTCTGTGTCAATCAGTTAAGGTGTGCTTAGCTGCAGCAATAACAGTCCTGCTATGTAACTATGGGTGAACAGCAATGGTAATGCCATGAATTTACATGGCGTTGGAGACTTCTGAGCAGTTCGTAAAGTCCCATGTCTTACAGTGCTGTTTTCATTTATTGATTTACATAGTCAGGGGCAACACTGTCGACCATGCAGGCCAACCCTGGTGGAACTCATTTTCTAATTTCATTTGAAATTAGTTTACTAACAAGTTAAGTTTCCATGACTCTTTCTCATACATCTTCAGTTTGGATTGACTTCTCACTCTCTTCTATTACTTCAGCCCATATCTGTCATCGCTGCTAACTTTTTTAACCTTCAGTATTAAGCTAGTCTTTCATTTCCCATGTGATCTACTGTCCTTACACTACATTTGAAAGTTGAGTTATAAGCTATTCGGCTTTCAAACGGTTTTTCTATCCACTTCCTTTGGGTGAGCACTTCCCACTATCTCTAGGTTTCTTACATACTCTGAGACCCAGGCCAGATTCAACGTTTCTTACCTCAGATCCCATCTCTCTATTTTCATTTTACATATATTAGACCCATCCTTCATTACAATGTCCCCAGAGAAGGTCCCTTTCTAGTTTTATGGCTTTTATTTTTATTCCAAGTTAGAAAGACAAAGAGAAAAGAAAGAAAAAGAATAAAAATAAACTAGAAACTGCATTTATAAGAGAGAACAAATGGCCTTTGTTCTTCTTCACCTGTCAACACACTTAGTATATTCTTTCCAGATCCATCCTGAAAATTACCTGAAAAGTTACTTGAAAATTTCATGATTTCATTCTTTACAGCTTAATAATATTCTTTTGCCTATATTATTGCATCTTTGTTCAATTTATCTTTTGATAGGCATCTAAACTGATTCAGTATTTTAGATGTTTGGTTTTTTATTGATTTTTTTATTGAGCTGTACATTTTTCTCTGCTCCCCTCTCTGCCTCTCCCCTCCCTTTCAGCCCTCTCCCAAGGTCCCCATGCTCCCAATTTACTCAGGAGATCTTGTCTTTTCCTTCTTCCCATGTAGATTAGATCCATGTATGTCTCTCTTAGGGTCCTCATTGCTGTCTGGGTTCTCTGGGATATTTAGATGTGCAGGTGTCTCTCTAGTAGGGTCTGATCTTATTGAGCATATGCCATGGGATGTCATATGGCATTTCTAATTCTAGTTTTTTTGAGATATTTCCAGGCTAATTTACAAAGTATAAGGCAGCTTTGAAGATATTATTTTTAAAATTCCTATAACTCAAAAGAATTGATGCATATTTAAAGTGTCGTACTCTATAAAAAGTCTCTTTCAAAGACACAAAAAAGGGACTATAAGCTGACATTGTCTGGAAAAGAAGGTTACAGTAAGGGGAAGACATTATATGGTATTGTGGCTGGTTTATCCTACATAGAAAAAAATGAATTTAAGAAACCAAGTCTTCCCTGTAGCAGGTATAAACTGCTGAAAAGTTGACATGTGTCAGTTGGAATGCCTCTTGTGCTTGTATATGCTCAACCTATTGCATCTCTTTTCAGGATAAACTTTGCTTCTTACAATCACCATGGAGACCCGGAGGCAAGATTAATAGTTCCTGCCTCCACCCACTTCCACATACTTGATCATCCTGAAAGTGCCTAATAAAGTCACTATTGGACAATTTCCTCAAAGATAGGGACTCCCAGCTGCTATGATTTTACAGTCAGTGGATATACAGTCCACAGGCTTTGGCAGATTTAAATGTAAAATTGTCTAGGCAGTTGTTGTGGGTAGGTAAAGAGAGGAGGAAAATATGCTACAAGATTATTAAGAAAGAAATCTTCGAAAGAGTTGGGACTTATCAAACTCAAGGATCTGACCTTGGACAGAGAGAAGGAAGTGGGGTCAAGGCAACAGCAGATCATAACATAAGGATCCATATTTTCATAGGAGGTTTCTCCAAAAGAGTTGAACCAAAGAAACCAGAGCAAACCAAGACTGGTGAGCAATCAGAGCATGAAGTGTTGATTCTGAATGGCTAAGGGCTGCATCAGTCCGGTCATTACGGGTGCAGAATCGTTCAGGTCACATTTACCATACATTTACTTTATGTTTTTGTGTTCACCCGTGGCTCTTAGAAAACCAGCTGAAAGAGAGGAAATGCTACATTATTAAGGTCTTTGGTGTTTTTCCAAAAAGACATGTAGTTTTTCATTTGAACTATATATATATATATATATATATATATATATATATATATATATATATTTAGTTTTCATTAATTAAATGAAACGATATTACACCACCCATGGTTGCTAAAACCTCACTAGAAATTGTACATAAAACTCCAATTTGATAATTAAATAGTTAATCCTGTAAATCTAATTTTATATTCAGTAATAAACTACAAAATCAATTTTTTTAATACAAAGTTATCTTCAAAGGGCAGGCAAAAACTTAAAGAGGTTCAGCATGGTGCCTGCTCCACAACCTCTTGACATGTATCTTAGAAATTGTGTACACAACTCCAACTTTCATGCATTTGAGCATAACCCTCATAAGCTCTGTCTCATTATAAGAAGATAAGAATCATAATTGCAACCCCAGAGTTCCATGTGTTTATGTAATATACAGACCTATCAGGAAAATTAAAGAGAATCTTGACATTGGGAACCAGTTATCTGTCCTTAGTACATAAACTAAAATGTGCATGTAAATATGGCATTCAATAAAACATTGACTACAACTAACAAACACTGAAAATAGCTGAACAGCAATGTTCACAGGTGGTGCTATGTCTGATTGTGGTATCTATCTTTCATAGCTGCTATTGGAGGAATTTATTGATACATCAATAATATATATATATATATATATATATAAACTGTGTTTGAATGAACATAAAAAGGAAAGAAGCAATGAACTTTGAGGGAGACTGAACATATTGCGAGAGGCAAAAGGCTGAACATATTGTGAAGGAAAAGACTTCCTTCCAGCATGAGTTTTCGAGGGTGGCAGTTTCATGTAGGCATCCGTAAGAGCATTGTAAAGGACAGCTTTTCCAAGGAAAACAGACACTGAGAGAAATGTGATGCAACATGCAAAACATAAGTTACAGAAACAGAAGATAGATGAACTTCTTTGTTTTCTACTTTAAAGCAGTAGAGACAGGGAAATCATGGGAAGTCTCCAGGGGGCAGTTGAATCAGCACTCAGCTATTACCTTTGCTGTCTGGAATACATGCTGTGTTGGTGTTCTGCTTTCTTATATCCTGGAAGTGATGAAGTCAGGACCAGGTAATATTCATACTATGATGAGACACATTTATAATTGTTTCCCCAGCATCATAGGTGATGAACATTTCATTCATAATCTATTCCTACACAGTAAAATTCTGTCACAAATGCTGTGTCAGCGAACATATTCAAGAAGATAATTTTATTCTAAAAGGCAGTGATTTATTGTCCTAAATGGGATGAGGCTTAAACAGCTACCACTGAACAAATGGGACTCTTGTGGGAAATGTATCAAAATTTCTACATGGCATTATTACTCACACAGGGAAAATGCATTATTCCATTAGTAGCTTTAACATAATTTCAAAGGCATCAGTAAAATTTGCTTTTAAATGAGTCTAAGAATATAAAGCCAGGCTTAATATACAGAAATCTATGAATAAAATCGTCTTTCTTCTACTTCAAAGAGTTTCATTTCCCCAAATATTTGAAATTTTTCCTTTCTTTGTTTAAATTTTCTTTCATTTTAACATAAATTTATTAGAAGAACGAAGAAGGAGGGAAAATGCTTTGCACAAATTTTCTCTGTATTTGTCTTGGGAATTATGTAACAAAGTACATGAGGATATGTTTAATTATGTAACAAAATACAGGAGGACATTTTTAAAAACTAGCTAAGAGATAGACCCAGGAGGACAGAGAGCTGCTTTATTAGAAAAATAGCAGATGAACATAGAAGATAGTTTAGGGATAGTAGGACTAAAAATATCTACATATCTCATGTTATCCTCTGCACACGTGTTCTTCAAAATCTTTCCATGAAAATTATAGTTTGAAAATAGCTGTTTATATTTAAAGTGATCACATTTGTCCAACACCTGAGTGTCTATGAATGCTGAGTTTTCTAGTTTAAGAGCTGATTTCTACAAGCTGAATCAGACCTACTAAAAATGAACAGAAGGGGGTTAGTATTAGTAAACCACTGAGAGATAATAATTACTGTGTACATAGAACGAATGAGTACATACAGAAGTGTTGAAAGTGCGTGATGATTCAATTATGACCAGGTTGTGTTTATTAATAATCTCCAAAACCGGAGGGAATGTGATTAAGTGGAAGCACTTCTGAGTTTATGCTAAAAGATAGTACTAGCACTGGATTCTTCTTCCCCGCATTAATCCAGATACTGACTGAGAGGTGGCTGAAAACATTTATGTCCGTGTGGTGAGATTGATGCATTAGGACACAAGGATCATACTCTTTTACCAAAACGACTTCCAGGTTTGAAAAGGATAATGCAAGTGACATCACATCTACTAAATTTCAATATTATTGGGAAAAGATATAAACTGTACCATTAATAAAATTTTTGGTGTAGACCAATCTAGTTAAAGTTATATACATTGTAAGATACCTTAATGGAAAAGAGGAACTTTTTAATATGGTTAACATGTTTTAAGGGTTCTGTGACATACTTGTTTCTTTTGACTTCTTTCTGTTAGTTCACACTGAATTATTTTTCATAGGCTCTAACACAAACCCATATAATCTTGGAGCCAAGTAGACCCTTACCTCTCAGTCCTATGCCTTTGCATCTTGTATGTTGTGATTAAGAGTGAATACTACTAAGCCTGGCAATGTGTTTGTGCAATGTCTCATTCCTTAACTATATGTAGCTGTAGAGGATTTAGGGTGCACCTAAATACATAATGGTCTTGAAAATCCTTCTGTCTTCTACATGGAAGAGAAAGTCATATAATGAGCAATCTGTCATATGTATTCTCACTGCCATGCTCAGTTTACTGGATTAATCTTTGTGGGGTATATAACCATGTCTTAACAGACAAACTATCATAAAGAGAAGTGGACATTACATTCCCACTGTTTAATCGGTGTAGATCTAGATAAAATCAATAGTTAGCCTTCATACCGATAAAGGTAAAGAATGTATTTTAATCAGAACAAGGAAATTCTATGAATATAATCTTAAAAGCTATACTGACATGAGAAGTTTGTTATTGAATATCTATTTCAATAACTAATTCTATCTGTGTAGTTTTTGAAAAGCAACCAATGCTTTACCTGTTAAAATTACTATTAATACTTTAACCAAACAAATATATGCACATTTATCAGCAAAAAAGAACCATTCTGATGACAAAAGAAAATACTCTGTAATTCATACAGGAGAAAACAATAAGCCCAATCCTGCATAAAAAAATGTTTGGCAAAATTTCAAACACTCTCAAAAATTTGACTGTATTTTTCCTTAAGTATAAAAATGAGTTTAACTTCTAATTTACTAATAGAGGTTGATGTTCATAGTATGAAAAAAAAACCCTCCATATGTGCTATAGAAAACTGAATAGAATTAAAGATCCACAATTAACAAACTAATTAAATATTACTTTTAAAAACTGTTTATGGATAAAAGCAGAATGACTATGACTTATTTTTGAATGTCACTGCCAAGAGACTGCAAAGTTATGAGACAGCTGGCTATTTCCATTTACCCACCTTGTCATGCAATTAATTGGATGAGTATATAAATGGAAGTTGCAGTATGGAGACAGCCCGATCAGAGCAGATGGTACACGCTTTTCCAGATCTGAGGATGTAGTTCGTTAATTTATTTTCTTTAGCTTTACTTTCCTCTTGCAAGCTGTGTGTGAAAATGATATGAACAATAGCACTAGGAGGAGTCTGCCGTGAATGTGCACAGCCAACTCACCTGATTTTTTTTTCATTCAATAAATGTTACTAAGAATCAACAAAGGCTGGTATTCTCCAAGGTGCTAGATGCAAACTACGAATAAAACAAACTGGTCCCTCTCTTTAGAATGTGGAAAGCTATTTGAAAAGAAGGAACTAAAATATTGTAAGTTGTAACGTCTATTCTTTGTGTGTGAGAGAAAGAGAGAGTGAGAGTAAGAGAGAGAGTAGAAATGACAGAATACTTAAGTTCACTTCTTTTAAATAGAGTCAATAATTCCTCAATTTCAGGGTTCTGGACACTTACACAGTATAAGAAATCCAGTCCATCAGAGGAGAGGGTGCTGGAAATAGAAATGGGATTCTTCGTCAGCAATCATCTTTTGTGTTTTTGTAGAAGAGATCATGTTGAATTTATATTGGGTCATTTGAAACAATCAGGTTTAAAACTGAGCATATAATATGTTCAGAATCACTGTGGAAGATATGTGGTCATGGTCTTGAGATATCATCAACAGATGCATGAGCTGGAAGGTAAGAAAAGAGATCTGGAGAGCAAAACGGGCAGGTGTAGAAGTAAGTTAGACGTGGAAGGAGTTGACTTGGCATATACATTGCCATTCAGGCCAATATTTTCTGTATATATAAATGCATATCCTCCAAGAATAAGCACATGTTCTTTTTGTAGAGTAGCTGAATATATGTTTGTTTTCTCTAGCATTGGAAATTCAGTAACTTGATGACCTTCAGCCTTTCCAATATTCAACTTACTCATCTGTGAGTCATGATACCAAAAATAGTCTGAATTAATTTTGTTTATCATTTTGGACTTTAAAAGCTATTGAATATAGTCATTCTCATGTGTGCCTATGAAAAACTTCTCAAAAGAACAGTAAATAAACAAATCAAAGCAACAGGAAATCAAGATGAAAAAGGTTTAAGGGTTCTAGGACAATTGAATGCAAGAAATATTCTGGAGGTCAAATGTGATATAGTGATGAAGATATGGGCTCTCATCTCTTTATCCCTTAGACCTGTGCCTGTTCCTGACTTACACCCATGAGAATTGCTCTTGATCCAGAAAAGGAAAAAAGTTCACTGGAATTAGGAATCAGCATGAACTATCTTATCTTTAAAAGTTACTTTCGGAAACAGCAAATTCTTCATCCAGTTAGTACAAATTGCTATATTTGGTAATATAAGTTGCAAAGAAATTATCTATGATCATTATTTCTGTAGTTTTCCATTCTATGCCCTATAGTAATTCCCTTCTCCTCGGATATTCAAATATCTCTTAGTTTCTGCCTTCATTTTTCCAAGCAGAAAGACAACTTTGGAGAAGTGTTCTTATCATCATAACATCTGAAAACAGATTCATCTACTGTAAGTAAATTTTGACAGGGAGTGGGCCTGAGATCATGACTTATATATCTTCACATTCAGCCATTCGCATAAGGTTATAGAGTACTTTATACGTATGAGGCATAGTTTCGGTCACTACCAGGGCACCCATTGCAAATAGCTAGATTTCCAAGTATCAGTAGGTCTTGGTGATCATGAGGAACTCATAAAATCATTTCCTTCTCACCACCTAATGAAAAGCTTCTACTTGATCAGAAGTACCGGGGAAGAAATCCTCTCACATCTTCTGGCTCCTGTGTAGACACATATGCCACGCCAGATGTCCTAGAAATGCCCACATGGTAAAGACTGCCTCCTTATCTTCAGGAAACAGTGTTTTATAGTAATGAAATAGAACCATATACTATTCAGCCATATCAAAAGCCACACAGCTGCATGTTCAATAATTCAGGCTTCATAAGCCTTCATTCATTACACCCATCAGCATCTTTTAACCCAATATACACAGATTTATGCTGTACATTCAAGTTATAACAGACTGAAATAAGAAAATATTTACATTATATATATAAATGTACATGTTTAGCATTAGAACACATGTGTACACTAAAAATTAAACATCTATATTGTGCACATTAGTCTTGAAATTTCTAATGATTTATTTGAAATTTGAAACTTAATTTTAAATGCTGTTAATAGTTGAAAATAAAATATTTTTAAATTTACTCTCAGTTATATGATTTTTATAGTAAAATAAATGAACTGTGAAGTATTTAGAGCATAAACAAATGTATAATGCAGAACATAAAGACATGTTTGACAAAGAAGAGTACTTCTTAAATGTATTTCCAGTAGCACAGACACTGAGAGCAACAATTAATAAACGGGACTTCCTGAAATTGAGAAGTTTCTGCAAAGCAAAAAACAGAGTAAAGCAGCCTAACGAATGGGAAAGGATATTTACCAACCCCATATCTGATAGAGGACAGCTCTCCAAAATATACAAAGAACTCAAAATACTAGATATCAAAGGAACAAATAATCCAATAAAATAATGAGGTACATACCTAAACAGAGAACTCTAACAGAGGAATCTCAAATGGCTGAAAGACTTTTAATGAATTACTCAACATCCATTGTTATCAAGTAAATTCAATCAAAATGACTCTAAGACACCATTTTACACCATTGATAATGGCCAACATCAAAAACACTGATGACAACTAACACTGGCGAAGATGTGGGGTAAGGGGAACTCTTTCCAGTTGCTGGTGGGAGAGCAAACTTGTATAACCCATAATTATTTTTTCTATTGGGACATTTGACAATTGACATACAAAACAGAGAAGGGTTCTTAGAAGTGTAATAACATAGAATGAGAGGATCCTGGAAAGTTTGGTGCAGAGAAATTTCAACATCAATATTTTTTAAAGCTTAGTAGACCAAGTTTCCTTGGGGTAAGCTTTTGTTAAATACTCTTAGCAATATAGAAGCAAAAACAGGAGAAAGGATGCTTAAAATGTGCTTGAGAGAGCTGATAAGTATTCATGAACTGTGTGGGAACAGCATATATCATTGACTTTTCTGGGTTCATGATAAAAATCTTAAGTGTTGTAGGCCTTAAAGAAAGAGAGAAATCTTGAGTCAGAATAGCTGAAAAGAGCTTTATGAAGGAGCTGGGATTTGACAGAAGTTCTAGGCAATTTTTGAGGACATAAAATGAATAGTGTACTTGGTGTAAAGAGGACAATACAAAATACACACAAATCAAGAAAATATGTGTTTTAGGCAGGGGGAAAGAGTAAAATCAGGAAGAAAGAAAAGAGAAAACTCTTCATTGTCTTCATATTGTGTAGATTTTTAATCTTAAGGCTTTGTCCAATTATGATAATGTGTGAAATCATGAAGAATCAGAGGTATATATGGAGATGAAATGACTGGTGAGAACAACTTTTGTGGAACAATTGTGAAAAGGCATCCAGAATGCGAATTCCTGGATTCCTTTCAAATTGTTTAGAAAATAATGTATTATCTTCTTTTAATTTTTTTGTATTCCCTAGATACCCAATAAATTTCATAAAACAATAAATCATCCCCAGCCCTTTCTCACTCCAACTGTCCTTTTACATTTACATTTACTGACAATCTATTCATGGATTTACCATTATTTTTCTTGTGATATTTAATTCAGAAAACTCCCCTGTACTCTTAGTATCATTGCAGCTGAATATGATAGTTGACAGCTTTATACCAGTACTGGAAAGACTATGTAGAAGGATTGTCGTGAGTTTTGGTGTAGTTTGGGCTTTATAATAGCTATCTCAGGCTTCAAATTGTGACTCTCAATGCAAAACAAGTTAAAAAAAACTACTTATCTCTCTTCTTTCCAGTCTGTCAAACTTTATAGACCAGTAACTAAAAGTTAGGATAACAATGAATCTAATATAATAATAGTTGGCAGAATGTAGGTTACAAAAACAAGTGATTCTTTTATAGATAACAGTGCCTCCTTAGGCATTCTGTGCTATTCTTTTTGTGTAGTAACCGTCTCCATTGAAGCAGGCATACTCATTCAAACAGTCATGTGGATAATGGAAAAACATAAAGGGTTTGTACTTAGTTTCTTATTTCTGTCTACTATTTTTTAGCTCATTTTGTTTTTGTGAGTTTGTGTATTTGCTCATTGATAATATTAGATTTTCGTGAAGCTACAGACAGCAAGCTTCAATTCCATTCTCATTGGCTATGAATAAATTATATATACACCATACACATTTGTGTCTAAAAAAAATTGCCCACCTGTGGTGACTTTACAAACCCAAAACAAATAGGTAAAATAATGAAAACCCAGTGATACAACAGAATACAATATATTGTTGAAACCTATATTCTACATATTATCTAATACTACTATATAGCCTACATACTATATAAATCTATGTAGTTTATAATATCTAAATATGTATACTATGTAATATCTAATACTATATAATATATAAATCTAAATACTATATTATATCTAATATCTAATACTACTATAATATTTAAAACTCAGTTAATGATGGTTGTCTCTTGAAGAAGTTCATTTTCACTAATGCCCATATCAGTTATATCTCCTTGGACCTGCAATAAGTCATGTGAGAAAAATGTTAATTTTCCCTACTTCCCTTTCTCTGCTGTATAGCTACAACTACCCATCTCTCTCCTTCCAACACTGGCTTTCAAAGTAACAAGTCATTGCATGAATTATTGAAGAATCATTCTGTTTCATCCCAGCAGCTAACCTCACCCTTGGGCCTTTTCCTGCCAATTTGTTACTTTGCTGCCAGTTGTTTTCTTAAAAGGCAAATTGCATAGTGTCACCCAATGTTTTCTTTCCCACAGAGTCTTCTCATTGCCTTAAATAGAGACCCATTCATTAACATAACCCATGGTATTCCCTCAGCCTAAACACTGCCAATAGTAGTTTAACCCCTCAGTCTGTTCTAGCTATACAACTCTCATTTGAATTTCTTCTTTGTTCTTGATTTTTCCTTTCAGAGATTGAAACCTATTTTCTTCATTTTAGGAACATGCTTTTAATTTTTTGTGTGTATGTGCACAGATTTTCATTAGTGTACACGTTCATGTATAAATGTAAGCCTGTACATACATACGTAAATTTATGTGAAGGCCAGAGGTCAAGTCTGGTATCTTTCTCAATTACTGTCTATTTTATTCATTTGCTTGTTTGTGTACATGGGTGTGTATACATTTACATATGCAAATGTAGCTGGTGCGTCACAGTACACCTGTAGAAGGTATAGAAAAAGCTTGTGTTTTTCTATATACCTTCCATCTGGATTTGAGAGACAATCTGGCTTACTTATTCATTTATTTAACTATGTATTCATTTATCAACTATGTCCAGCAGGCTTGCTAACCTATATTGTAGGAGGTCACTTGTTTGTTCCTGACAGCCCAGCAGCTCAGACCTGAAATAATCACACAGAAACTATATTATTTAAACCACTGCTTTGACCATTAGCTCTAGCTTCTTATTTGCTGACACTTATATCTTAATTTAACCCATTTCCACTCATCTGTGTATCGCTACAAGCCAATGGCATACTGGAAAAGTTCCAGCATCTGTCTCCAGCAGAGCTACATGTCTTCTCACTCCGTAGCCTTTTTCCTTCCACCATCCAGTTTAGTTTTTCCCTCCTATCCCTACTCTCCTATAGGCTCAAAGCAGTCTCTTTATTCACCAGTGGCATTCACAGCATACAGAGAGGGATCCCACATCACTTCCCATTTTTTGTTTAAATAAAAGGGAAGGTTTTAACTTTAACACAGAAAAATTACATATAGAAAATCAGACATCAAGCAAGAATTATAGTTACAATTATTATATCTACTTTGTCTCTTATGACAACTAAGGAAAACTATAGTTATAAATTTTTCAACTCCATCAAAGACTTCAGAAGGAAATAATTTCACCTAAAAAAATGTGAAGTGCATTGTAAGCTACTTTCAAAACTCTAGAATAGACAGAGACATCTTGCTGCCTGGACAGTCACCCAAAGTTCTTCTATACCATTGGGGCATCTATCTTCAGCCTACAGGCCCATAGTATCTGGCAGAGTTCCATGAAGCAGGAAATTTGAAGATATGTTCTACCTTTTTATTATTAATTTATAAAAATTTCCACGTCCTCCCCTCCTCCCAATACCCTCCCACTTCCCCCACGATATGTTCTACCTTTTAATGGCAGTTTGTCAGTCACTTTGTTCTGTGTCCTAAAGAATGTGTGGCAGATTCTTTCATGAATCAGGAACCATGAAAGATCGTCTCACATTTAGGCAAGTTCAGCAGTCATTTTTCTGTGGGTCTGCATGTCTAGTTCATATAGCATAAGATCAAGCAGTCCAGGCAAAAACAGTCTCCAGCCCAAATGGCCAACAAACTCCATAAGGAGCCTCTTAGATGCCCATCATCCTCTTAAAGTAGTTGGTGCTGCAAGGAGCAGATGTCATGAAAAGTCTTAAGCTCTTTAGACATTTTAAATGGCATATTCTGTAGCCTTTGAAAGGTTTGAAGAATGCCTATCCATCTGAAATACATCTCTGTACATATAGAAAATCTAAGTAACATGGCTATTAGCTTGACTATTATAGATGATTATCTATTAACCTGTATTTCTTAATTATACATTACATTTTGAGTGGGCTGCACAAACACAATACCTTAATCAAGAACAGAAATATACATATAATAAATATGACTTTAAATTTGTCTCAACAAGCCAAAATTCATACCAATAGAAATCTCTCTAGCATATCCCTCTTTAAATGTACATAAAAATTAAAAACAGTATTTGAGAATTTGAGTGTAGTTCTCTCCAAACTGCTTCTTGATTTTTATTGGGTAGAGTAACTTTTGGGGGGTGTTCATGGTCACCTTTCAGGGGGCCTTGATCCATCAAACCACAGTAGTCTGGAATTAATCCACAGGTTCTCATCTTCTGTGGAAACAAAAAAAAATCTTCTCTAAAATCACATATCCCTAGACTCAAATTTCAGAATCAAGATACATTTAAAATATATATGTTGGTTTAGCTTTGTAATCACCAAAATCAAATGTCTCTCTGCAGTCAAAACATTCAAAGAAAACACAGTAATATACATAATCCAGACTCTCTTTGCACTTTATATCTTTATTTGGCTTATTTGTTTTCACTCTATTACTTTTTAATATTATTTTATTAAAGATTTTGTTTTATTTTTTCAAAACCATTTATTTTCCTTTAGGAC
This sequence comes from Myodes glareolus, assembly GCF_982192425.1. Classification (NCBI taxonomy): domain Eukaryota; kingdom Metazoa; phylum Chordata; class Mammalia; order Rodentia; family Cricetidae; genus Myodes; species Myodes glareolus. The sequence continues at coordinate 61,559,955 of NC_142048.1, forward strand.
TCTCTATACTCTATCTTTTCTCTCCCAATTCTACATACATTTTTAAAGTACAATGTGTGTCATTTAGAGGTGTTTTATGTCTGAATCTGTCTTGTTGTGTATCTGAAATTCTTTTCTGACCAGGACTGCTTCTCAAAATGCTAAGCTCTTCTTATGAACTTAAGCAGAACTGTTGCTAGGGGAAATATGGCACCGTCTGCATGCCCTGCCCAGTCCAGCATGACGGTGCCGTTTGCTGTCTCTGAGAGCCATGCTTACAGCCAGTCTATTTTACCATTAAGCAAGTTGTAACACTGTTCACAAACCATTTAAATGCTCCATAGTCAAACCTCGTCAGAGTTTGTTCTGATGGCACTACCCAGAAAGCTGCAGTTTTAAAATAGCATGATTTTTCTTTTCTGGTACCACTAAATCAGGAAAACCTCTCTTAAAGGAACTATGCCTCTATTTACTTCTTATAAACAGAGCCCACCCAAGAAAATGGCACTACTGAACCATGCTTAACTTTGGCCTTTTCTGTCTAGGATTTCTTTTTAAGCTTTCTCAGGTTTTTATGTGGATATAGTTACCCACGTTAGAGCCTCAAGAATCTTATCTCTCTAACTTCCATTTTCCTACCAGAATGTTGGGATGACAGATGCTTTTTTTAAACTTTCGGACTTTGTATGCAATCACGTGGTCTAGAAGTTCTATTCAAGACCTGTTTGCATTTCAAGGGCTTTAAAACCATTGAACCATCTACCTAACCATCCTTCTTCTTTGTTGAGAAAAAGTCTCGTTTTGAACCTGGAACTTATAGTTTTGGCAAATTTGGTAATCCATTGAGGCCCAAGGATACATCTCTCTCTTTCTCTTTATGGCCAGAAATGCAGGTACACACCACTATACTCTAGTCTTTATGTGGGAGCTGAAATCAAATTCATCCTCATGCTTGTGTAGCAAGTCTTTATCAACTGAGTTTTCTCTTAACCCCTTCTCTTTAATTTCATTTAGTTCACTGTAGTCTGTTTTGAATTCTAACGCTGTTAGTTCTTGTTTTTTAGGTTTTCAAAGAGGAATTTTAGTTTTTTTTATACCCTGACTGCAGTTTTCCCTCCCTCCTTATATCCTACCCTGTATTTCCCTCCTCCCGCCCCCATTCACTTCTCCTAGGATTCTCTGCAGAGAAGGACAGGACTCCCATGAATATCAGCTAGTCATGGCATACCAAGTTACAGAAAGACTAGGTATCATCTTTCCTATTAAGGCCAATAAAGCAACCCATTAGGAAAAAAGGGTTCTAAACTCAGGCAAACATGTCAGAGATAGCCCTTTCCACTGAGTTAAGAGTCCCTCAAGTAGACCAAGCTAAACAACTGTCATATATATGTAGAGGGCCTAGGTCCTCTCCCTGTAAACCCTTATGAGTTCAGGTTAGTTGATTATGTGGGTTTTCTTGTGGTGTCCTTAATCCATCTGACTCATTCCTCCCTCCCTCCCTCCCTCCCTCCTTCCCTTCCACAGGTTTTCCCTAAGTACAACTAATATTTTGCTGTGGATCTCTGTTTCTGTTTCTTCAGCTACTGGATGAAACCTCTCTGATGACAATTTGGCCAGGCACCAATCTTAGAAGAATATCATTAGGAGTCATTTCACTGTTGTGTGTGCTGTGTCAGTCTCAAGCTAGACCAGTCATTGGTTGGCCATTTCTACAATCTCTGTGCCACCTTTACTCCAGCACATCTTGTAGGCAGGACAAATTGTAAGTCAAAGGCTTTGTGGCTGGATTGGTGAACTTCTCTCTTGATCTGTAAACAATAGGCCAAGAAATATAATGAAATCACTCAAGTCTTCAAAACCTCAGAAACACTTCCTCTAACAAGTCCGCACCTCCCAATCTTTCCCAAACAGGTCCATCAACAAGGGATCAAGTGTTCAAATATAGGAGCCTAGTTGAGGCCATTTTCATTTAAATAAGCATAGTATAGTTTTAAGATCAGAAAGCTAAAATTCATTGTTTTTAAAATTACAAATATTTAAGATTAATTATGTTTCCAATTCATATCATGAAAATTTAATGATATTTTGTGTAAATGGAAGTTTCTGTCCTACCTTGTCCCACAGCCATTCAGTCCCAAATAAACACACAGAAACTATTTTAATTATGGCACTGTTTGGCCAATGACTCAGGCATATTCTTAGCTAGCTATTACATCTTAAATTAACACATTTCTATTAATCTATGTACTGCCACAAGGCTACAGCTTACTGGCAATGATTTGGCATCTTTCTCTTCCAGTAGTTGCATGGCATCTCCTTGACTCCACATACTTTCTCTATGTATCTCCATTAGGATTTCCCCTTGGTTTTACTCTGCAAAGCCACTAGACAAAACAGTTTTATTCATCGACCATAAAAGCAGCAGATATACAGAAGGACATTCCATATCAATTTTGCACAAAAATTTATTTTTATGATTTAAAATTAGAAACAAAACAGCAAGATCATAAGGAGGCAGAACACACATGTTATTCCTTCTTAAACCTCATAAGGTAATTTCTAAAAGCTTACAGTATATTTACACTTCACTTAAGTGATTTTAAAAATTAGTAGCTTCAAATAACATTTAATTGGTATGTGGTTCATTATACAAGTAAGAGACTGGGTCCTCTTGAAGACTTATGTGTGATCATTCATTTGCTATGCATACTGCCTTTTTTATAAACCTCTTCTGCACATTCTATTATGTTCATATATTCACATATTTTGCTGCTATCACAATTAACCCTCACTTCCTTTGCTTTTTAAACACTAATTCTTTAGTAGGCTCATGCAGCTGTAGGAACTCATGTAGATACATGTTACATGCCTAGCCTTTGTTTTTCCTTCAGCAAAGCGTGACACCTACTGGACACCCTCAAAGGGTTGGATCATTGGCTCAGGTTTCCTAAATTCAAAACAGGCCAAACCTTCAAGCTGGGGCTTCATCTCAATCATCTTGCCCTTTATGTGATAATTGTTAATTAGGGAAAAAAAGGTCAATTTTTATACAGAAGCAAATAAAACAGAATGTTACTGTGTTGTCATTTTCTTTTCTTTTAACTAAGTGTACAGAAACATAATGCATGGCTTGGGGACAAACAGGATACATGTCTTACATGTCTTATTCTTCATCTACTATTGTTATTGAGTAAATGGAAAAGAACACTGTGTTCACAAGTTCCTCAAATCTATCTCTCCCACCTCTGTGTGTGTGTGTGTGTGTGTGTGTATGTGTGTGTGCATACACGCACACATGCACACAGTTATCCTTTGAATATAGTATATGGACATGAGTGTATATGTGTTTATGCTGTATTCATGCTATATAAACATAAAGGTGTTGTTGTATTTCTCTGTGTGTACATGTTAAATCCAAAGAAAGACACACAGGTTTATTATTTATCCACTTATATAAAGGAGTTCTCATTGAACCTGGAACACTCCCTTTCAGTTAAACTGAACAGCCAGTAAGCTGCCAGGATCCTCTTATCTCTGTACCAAACGCTGAAGTTACAGACAAGTATAGTCACGCCTAGAATTTACATGGGCTGTAGGGATCTGAACTCTTGTTTTCTTGATTTCAGAACAAGTGCTCTTACTCACTGAGCCATCTCCCTAGCCAAAGACTGACTCCTTTATTACATATTAGTTCTTGGATTTAAGAGAATCTTTTTGTGGCTCTGGCTCCAAAACCAACTACTTCTTCCCAAGTGCGGCTTCGATCCCACACTTGTCACCTCCCTGTCAATCAGCATCATCACAGGTGATTCTTACCTCCTGGTCATTTCCAGCAGAGAAGTTAAGTGTGCTGTTTGAAAGTGGGATCAACTCACTGCTATGCTTATAATTTCCATAATTTTTATTTCTCCTTCAGAGAAGGTACTCACTTGCCAAGAAGACAGACATGATCTTCCTGAGTATCTGCAGCTCTGTGAGAATAATTCTTCCATCTATCACCTGATCCCACAGCCCCAGTGGCGATGGCTTCCTTAAATAGCTCATCAGGACCTGTGAGCTCCCACTGCCCCAATTTACAGGGCACATTTAGTGACTACTGTGTACACAGGCCTTGTTTATCAACGGTATCTGAATTTTGCATAAAATTCTCATAAACTGAACCTCAAAACAGAACTATACTTAATTTTCTACCCACACTATACTTTTCCTTATTGCTTTGCCCCCATCATCTTTTAGCCATTTCATCTGCATTAAAGGAAATATTCCTTGGCCACATAATTTAAAATTCTTAGACTTCATATATTTCCTCTTTCCCTTCAGTCTTACCTTTTTCTCGTCCATATGCCTTATTTGATTAAACTGTCCTGTGATTCTCTGTTTAAATTTTGTTGACTATGTGTCTTTGACCTTCTTAGATGGGGATTTAAGTATGCCTTATCAAGTTCCTTCTGTTTCTCAAACCATACATACACCTTGATAAAGAGGTTGACCATCACCAGTAGGTTAGCACATGAGCCTTATCATTGCTTTGAGATGTATCTCACTAACTCTTTCTTTAGTTAAGATTCTTCATGACATTCCCATGGGTGCTCATGGAAATATCCTGTGCTGGTTATTCTTTCCAATTCCCTGCTATCCCTGATCTTTGCCCTCCATACTTTGTGACCCAACTGTACCTGCAGTGGCAATTGCTGACATGCCTGAAATAAAGAATAGTTTAACTGTACTCATATGAAAATTTAGAGACATGCACTTTGGATTCACTGCCTTTTAAATGAGTTCAGCCTACATTGTTCTAACACATGAAGTACTTGAAAATGTACAGTAATTGTAATCTTATTGTTTATGTCCCTTACTGTGTAAAACAATACACTCTGCTTAAAAGAAAATCAGCTCCTTTCTTTAGAAAAGCAACTATTATGTATCAAATAGTTTTTCAGCGTCCTCACAGTAAAATTTCTGCTAATTCAGGAAAACAACAATTATCTGCCTCTTCACTTTACAGTCAAATCACGATTTAAAAAAAAAATGCCAGAAATGTAGGAAATACCCATTCATTGCAAAACCTACCATTCACTCGATTTGTATATTTGTAAGGAAAAAATAAATCACAGCCATTAGAATCTTTTTCTTTTTTGACTCTTGCTTCTCTTTGGCACTGAGCTTCCACAATGGGGGCCACTTGAGCTTAATGTTCCTGTGGCTTTCATTTGACCTCCCAAGAAGCCTAAGTCAGTTCTTTAACATCTGTTGGATCCCAGACATGAAAATTTTTTTTCTTCCTTTTATAATCCAACCACAGTTAGTTCTGTCTCCCACCCCTCCAACTGCCTTCCTGGTTAATTCTCCCCCAGTCCACCCACTACCCACCCTTTCCAAAGAGAAAGGCCTCCCCTAGGAAGTCAACAAAGGCTGGCACATTAAATTATGCAGGACCAAGCCCGTCCCCTGAATTAAGGTTGAGCAAGGTAGCCCACCATGGGGAATGGACTCCAAAAAGCCAGCTCATGCACCAGGAAAAGATCCTGGTACCACTGTGCTGTTGGAAATCATACAGTCATTAGCCTTTATGTTAACCTCTCCCGTCTGCCAGGTGCCCCTCAAAGAGACCAAGTTCTATGACTGTCTCCTACATATAAAAGGGCTAGTTCAGTCCCATGCAGGCTCGATAGCTGTCAGGCTAGAAATTATGAGTTCCCATGAGCTTGGTTCAGCTGTCTCTGCAGATTTCCTGGTCATGATATTGCTCGTATAATCCATCCTCCCCCTCTTTGACTGGACTCCTGAAACTCTGCCTGGTTTTTGGTTGTGGATCTCTGTATCTGTTTCCATCAGCTACTGAATAACGACTTTACGATGACAGTTAGGGTATTCAGGAATCTGATTACAGGGGAAGGCCAGTTCAGGCCCCCTCTCCACTATTGCTAGAAGTCTTAGCTGGGGTCACCCTTGTAAATTCCTGGGAATTTTCCTAACAACAGATTTCTGTTGGCTCCCTCTCTCAAGATGTGTCTTTCATTGATCTCACACTCCGTCCCTCCCCCAACTCAACCATCCATTTCCCTCATGTTCTCATTCCCCATCTACTCCCCTGTATTGGTCCTCCTCCCCCAGTTTGCCCAGGAGATCTCACCTCATTCCCCTTCCCAGGCAATCCATGTATTCCTCTTATGGTCCTCCTTGTTACTTAGCTTCTCTTGAGCTGTGGATGGTAGTCTGATTTTCCTTTGTTTTACATACAGTGTCCACTTAAGAGTGAGTACATACTTTGTCATTCTGAGCCCGGTTACCTCACTCAGGATGATTTTTTTTCCTAATATCATCCACTTGTCTGAAAATTTCAAAATGTCATCTTTTTGACAGCTGAATAATACTCCATTATGTAAACCTACCACATTTTTCTTTATCCATTCTGCTGAGTGGCACTAGGTTGCTTCCATTTCTGGCTATTACAATTACCGCTGTCACAAACATAGTTGAGCAAGTGTCCTTATGGTATGACTGGCCATACCCTGTGATTGGATATATGCCTGACAGTTCTATCATTGGGTCTTGAGGTAGATTGATTGCCAATTTTCTGATAAGTCATATACTGATTTCCAAAATGAATGTTCAAGTTTACATTCCCACCACCAGTGGAGTAGTGTTCCTCTTACTCCACATCCTCTCTAGTATAGAAATTAGAGAAACATCATCCTTTACAGCAGCCACAAGTAATATAAACTATCTTGGGGTAACTCTAACCAAACAAGAGAAAGACTATTTGACAAGAACTTGATGTCTTTGAAGAAATAAATTGAAGAAAGTATCAGAAGATGGAAAAGTCTCCCATGTTCTTGGATAGGTAGGATCAACACAATAAAAATGGCAATCTTACCACAAGCAATCTGCAGATTCAATGTAATCCCCATTAAAATCCAAGCACAATTATTCACATACCTTGAAAGAATAATAACCAACTTCACATGGAAAAACAAAAAACCCAGAAGAGCTAACACAGTCTTGTACAATAAGGAACTTCTGGAAGCATCACCATCCCTGACTTCAAGCTCTACTCCAGAGCAATATTAAGAAAGTCGGCTTGGTATTGGCATGAAAACACAGGTTAGAGTTCTGTTCTCCTACAGGCCATTTATATTTCCATATCTATTCATTACCCATTCATCTCTATGTGAGATATGTATAGTAGTAGTACAATTTGTTCAGTATCTGATCCTGTACAGATTTATGCAAGTGATATGTCCCAAACAAAGTCATTGTAATCATTCCTTATCCACTTCTTTTTATCAAAGTTCTTAGCCTCTAAGTGACGTCATATTAGGGATTTTAGTCATATCTGTTCAGCAACTCTGCTTTTATTTTTAAATATCTCACATAAGCTAAGCATATACAATCAAGAAATTGCTGCATTTGATTCTGCTTCATAATGTCTTTCCCATCTTTTTCTCATTTTTTCCTGTACCCATAGGCATGCTGGAGGTCTGAACCATTTTCTGAGGGTATGGCAAAGATTTTACATCAAACCGTTCTGACTTTGTAAGTACAGCTGCCAAACTAATTTTCAAAGCTGAACTTTAAAGTGTTTTTTTCCAAGGTAAAACAGTAAGCCCTTTCAATGCTCATTCACAAATTTGTTGAACTTTTATTGACTTCTTTCCACAGGTTTATTATAGATACATTTTTTTCCAGTTGGCAATTAAGATTTCTGTATCAGTCTTTGCTTTTTGAACTGATAGATGCCTGGCTGCATAAGTTATGATGTATTGAATAGCCACCCCTATCTGTTTTATTCAAATAGCAAGGACCTTTCAAATAGATATATAAAACTAATTTCCCATGAATAGAACTAATTCCCCGTGAGTAGTTCTCTAATTGATCAGACTCCCCATGACTTCTTCCTCATTTGCCAAGCCTGTGTTACTTGTCTTCCATTTTACATTGTGGATAACCTACAATAAGATGTTCTTTCCAAAGACATTTTTAAACAGAAACTTTTTTAAGTTGATCTTTGATTTCTGATCTCAAATATTTTGTACAATGCCTTTATGATGTATTCAATGTGGTATGAGGGAAGGTATATTGGTATATGACATTGGATTCCAGATATTAAAATTTATTTATTGTAATGCTTCCCATTCAACTTTGGATCTATGTATTTCAAATATTTTATCTATACATTATACTTTGCTTTACTCTTGCTTCCATATTGGGATAATTTCCATATTTTTCCTGTCAGAATTCTATATATATTAGGCTTTTAGACATGTGACTCTCCATTTTAACTCTCCTCAGAATTAATCTGTGTTGAATGCCCCCGATTTTGAGTTGTTAACTAATAAATGCTAATCTAATATCTCATATCCTTTACTAACATTAAAACAGAGCCATTTATGTTGAAATCTAAGCATTTAGAGTTAAGAAGGATTCATGTAGTAGAATTCTGGTGTCCTGCCTAATTTCTATTGCTCAAAAGAAAATTTCCCTAATGTAGCTAAAGTTCCCCCTCCAACTTTAAAATGACATGGTTTAATCCATTACAGTATTATCAACTAAATCAGTGAAAATAGAATTACTACTACACTATTTTAATCACAGTACCTCCTTTACAACCCAGCTCTCCCAATAACCAATAAACATACATCTAAAATTGCAAGTTAGTGAACTCATAGCAGTTCTGCTGCTTAAACACCAAAATTCTGGGATTTTACCTATCTGCTTCTATTTTGACACGTCACTATTTTTTTCTCAGTTTCTCCCACTTGAAGTTTTTATCAGTTGAAATTCTGGGCCAAAGCTCATTTCTATAGAGGTAAATCCATTCTACTTGTATCTCTGTATGGATATATTCATATTTTCTTATCACCCACATCATAAAATTGTTAATATTTTTCTTCATATATATTTGATTTGCTATAAAATTTTAGCAAATATCAATTCTAATACTATGTGTTTTTTATGTGCTCTCCACAAACATGCCCTTCTTTTGGGTACATGACTGGACATAGAACTCTTGTGTCAATTCATGTTTATCAATTTTTATCAGTACCTGTAACCCATCTAACAAAGATGTAGATTCAATTTAATCTGTATTTAATGGTGTAATTTCTTATTCATCAGAGATTTAAGAAATTCTTAAAATACATTAATAAGGAAACTACTAAATCTTGTGTTCATGCTTGTTTAAGTTTTATTCATGGCCATGTAGGCTATGGATGTCTCAGTGATTTTATCCATTCATAAGAAGTTTTGGTTCTCTAGCCATCTTCAATTATTAACAGCTCTATTTATATTTCTGAATTTTTTTTCAACCTTCCACCGGCTAGCTATTTATGTCAGGAAGAAGAATCTTGCAAGGTGTTATCTTTATGTCTGAAAACCTTGTTATACTCCAGTGGCTTTATTCTTCATTATATCCGGGGTATACGTGTAATTTAGTTTGCTGTAAGTCTTTTACATTATACCTCAAAGACTGTATTGGTCTTTTGATAGCTTTACTTATCAAATATTTGATAAAAATGTACAGCCATCTCCTCTTGGGAGTCCTTGAGTTGACTGGAAATAGTTCTAAATTTCTGCTCTTGAGCTATCTGAATCATTCCCCACCACAGGAGGTGTTTGAAATAGGGAATAGGTGTGCCGAAAAACATTTCTGTCAAAGGAGCTGTATAAGCTGAACAAGCTAGTCCTCGGTGAGTATTGAAACTGTGCGCACTGCCTGTTCATCTAAGCATTTTGAAAGAAGCACTATTGTCAAACTATTCCAATTCTGTTTCATTCCTCATGGCAGATTGCTTTTATTCCCATGACTTACAATTCTCACAGCTTTGGAATTAGACCCAAGCATTGACCTAAAATACTATGGACAAAAATCTCACCTTAACTCCCAAGTTTTCATTGTTGCCTCATCATTTACAGTGCCAGTTTACACAAACAGAGTCTACTCAATTCTTAAACAGCTATTGAATGCTAGAAAGATGGTATCAAGCATAAATAAAGGAAGCTGGAATAAGAAAAAGTATATATTTTATACTAGAGAAATACTAAAGGGATATTTTATATTCCAAGTACAGACATCATTTTTATTTGTAACAATGAGCGTCTGTCTCTAATTACTGAGTACATGTTTCTAAACCTTCATTTATATATTAGACAAATACGTAGGAAGCAGAAATTTGTACATAATATCTTTGAAATTTTCAGTAGATTTGATATCAGATGAAATTTGCTAAATTCATATTTTATCAAGATCTATAATATTATCTATGGTGTTGTCTAAACCAGGGCTGCTGCTGGGGGTTAAGTCTGGGTCTATGGTCCTACTGTAGCCAGGGTCTGTTTTGACATCTGTGGTTACTGATACCGTTGAAAGCAATGCTGATGCTAGGGTTCTGGGCCAACACCTGAGGCCACGTTGGTGTTGGAGGGACTCACTGCCATGGGTGCCATGCCAATCTGCATGGTCTGCACTGCCAACTGATGGCATCTATGCCCGGGCTGTTACCAAGGACTGCATCTGGGTCCATGGTCCTATCACAGCCAGGGTTTTGTCAATGTTTGTGGCCCATAGTACCACCAAAGGACACAAGTATACGCAGGGTCTGGGTTTCAACCTCTGGCCATGCTGGTATCTGAGGACTGTGCTAACACTTGGGAAATTCTGATCTGGGTGTGGTGTCATCTTTGCCTATACTACTAATACAGGTCATGACTGGGTCTACGACCCAGCAGCACCACAGGTCTGGCCTGAAGTTTATGGCTCCTGTTACCAAAGCTTTTCATAGGTATTATATATGTTGAAACCGGAGGGTTGTGCTGAGTCAACTCTTCCCCTCACTGACCCACAGAAAATTTTTTTCTGCCTCTGCAAGAGAGCTGCCCCTCCTATGGGAGAGCTGATTTCCCCCAACATAAAATCAAGAGAGATATCCCTACCCCTCACCAAAAGCTCACCAAAAGGAGAGCTGTGCCTGATGTCATGGGCCTAGGAGAGATGGCTCTGCCCGTTGCCTGAGAGGAGGATATGAGTGGCCTGAACTGACCAGCCCAGCTACTACCCGGATCCATATCCGGGGCGTTGGCATCTATGACATGCTGAAATATGCAAAGGGTCTGGTCCTGCCTAACAAAAACTATACGTTGACCATGACTTAGGGGCGGCAGCCAGCTATCCGAGAGAGGTTTCAGTGAAGGTCCAGTGTGGTATTGAACCTTACCAATGACTCAATGCAATAAACATCCTGTGGGTGTGGCTGATTGGGCATCAGTATATTGAGTGACACCCTGCAGCGACCAACGTCACTAGGATGAAGAGGTGTTGTAAAGGTGAAGGATCAAGGTGGATTTTTTTTTTTTGCTTCTGTGTTTGTTTTGTTTAGTTCTTAATTAATTTGGGAGGCATTTTGCAGGGGTGTGGGGTGGATACAGACGGATTGGGAGGTGATTGGGATTGAAATAAGTGTGGAATTTCCAAAGAGCCAATAGCAAACTATGTAAATTAAAAAATGACATATTTTTCATTTATTTCGTTTTATTTTGATGAATCTCCTTTTGAGAACATTAATTGAACAAACATAATACTTCCATTATGAGGCTTGCATACAAAAATTGCTCTTGTTCTAATTTGAGAAGTATCCAAAAGACAAATTAAAGGCCTGATCCAATTGTAAAGAAGCAAGACATTCAGTTCGGAAGAAGTTGAATGAGTCTTATGCCTCCTGCTAAGGGAGTTTACCACTTTCCTCGCCATTATCATAAGTGCTCCCCACCACTATGAGTGAGAAAAGAAGCTGCTGTGGCTGCCACTTCCATGGTGTATGTTGTTATTTTATCCAATCTACTCCTGTAAATAACTTCTCAAAAAAAACCTTAAATACCCATTTACAAAAGCACTTCTCAAAGCAAAGTACCCACTCATCCTTCCTTCCCAGAATTTGATGTTTCAGCTGCCAAAATTTTATAAAAGATGGAACAAACCTGCAGTGAAAATAGAAACATAAAAATAAAAAAGCCCAGCAAACAGAGTTATATTCAAGTAGTACGGTTTATGTTCTTGCTGAATGGTGGCAACATACAGTTTTAATTAATTCATAGACACTTGAACAACATAAACGTGCTAAGAGAATGCTGGAAACTAAGCATAAGTAAATGAAATATGTAGTTCTGATTATAATAATTTATTATAATGTTATTGATTATTAGTGTTTTGTCTTTTGAATCCTAAGCAAAAATCACATTACTTTTGCTTGACACTTTGGAGAACACATTATATGTTAGCAGGAGGATTAGACTTAGGACATTTCATACCATTCTAATGTCACTCAACACATGAGCTGAAACCCTGCATCTCTGTTACTCCAGCTCTGACACCAATCACTGTTCCCTGGGTGGGCTTTATTATGATTTCCATCCGTAACACAGGGCATGGGAATCTGTGATGGACTGAAGTGTTTCAGGTCTACCATAAAAGGCCTACAACAGCAAGCTTTAACGTGACTCTCCCCATGCACTCACAGCCAGATTTTTAACAATAGAATTCTAGAATATATTTTAACATGTTTTTAACTCTTTACTCCTCACAGGCAAAGCTACTGAAATCGCTACCTATGCCTGTGTCCCCATATCATCAAGTTACTTTGATCTGAATGACTTTAAAGTAATCCAAGCCTGTGATGATACAGTCTTCTACTGGTACCCATGGTGCAGGTTCTAATTCTACTTTTTTCCTATCCATATGTTTATCTCTGCTATTGTTGGTAATTAAGATACATAATCTTGTTTCTCTATTAACCATCAACTTAAGAATGTCATCTTCTATGTCAACATAAGTTACTTTAGGTTGTGTTTTAATTTTCCTATTGTATTTAATAAAGCAATTAAATAGTGTAGCAAGTGTGTGTGTGTGTGTGTGTGTGTGTGTGTGTGTGTGTGGTCACATGTAAACTGAATGCTTTCTGAGCTCCCTATGGTATAAGTATAGAAGCAGATGCCCTATTTAGGGGTAAGAAAATATGAGTTTTGATCAGGATATGTCACTGATATCTCCCAGACACTCTCAGGGAGGAAAGGTCAAACTCAGTTTCAGGTTAATTTCTGTATATTTTGCAAAGAAGTTTTGAACTGTCGGTAGCAATAAGATCTTGTCATCTAGTTCTCACAAACAAGTAGGGATGTCAGGAAATTGTATTGTCTTTACAATCTCGGGAGCCAATAACACATATGGAGAGATTTACAACACAAATGACCAAAACATTTGGAGGTGTCTACAATAACACATACGACCAACAACAATATGGAGGGCTCTACAATCAATTGGCGATGAGTTTCTTGTTTAGCATTACATGACTTTTAGGAGCAATATTGCGTGGCTATGCACAGTATCTCACGTACTGCTCTATTTTATAATTCTATTTTTAACTGGGTGACAAGACAGAAAGTATCCATATGACTTTTTCATGCTGTTAATTTCTATTTGCTTTCTTACTCATCTCTCTTATCTTCACCATTTTCTCTTTTCCTCCACAATTAAGCCTTTCCTTTTCAGATGTCAATCACTTGTATAAAATGTCTTCACTGTCACTCATATTAGTTTGGCTTAGTAGCCAGTTACTATAGCATAGGAAATATGAAGCCTAAAATTCACCATCAGAGAGGCTGCCTGAGTGTCAGTCATGCAAATATCAGTGATCATAATCCAGACATCACAAAGATCATGAGGCATTTATCTCAGATTACTCCAGTCCACCATGTTCTATTGAACACTGTTGAGTTGTTCTAATCTACAGGACAAAAGTCCAAAATTTGTTTACTTTAAAATTTGTTGAAGAAGACTGTCCATCTAGAGGCCAGGCCCCACATCAGTTTCTGACGGAGTCAGTCATAGCATCTCTGAAAACTGCAAATGCTAAAAATGATGAGCCCACGCTTCATACACTAATATTTAAGGTTGTCTCAATGCAGTCCTGGAGATGGAGGTGAGGTTACCAGAAGACTCCCAAGTGTTGCATCAGATGAGGGATCTGTACCCATTGTCTGCTACCAGAAAGTTAAATATTCATATACAATAGTTTTATTCATAAGGCAATACTTATCTTCTCATATACATTCTTTCTTAATACTCTTTCAATTGTAGGTAATTAAATTAAAGTCTAGGAAGTGTTGAGAGATTGCTCAGTGGTTAAATGCACTTGTTGCTCTTGCAGAGTGTCCAGGTTCATTTTCCAGTACACACCTGGTGACTCAAAGTCATTTGTAACTCCAGGTGCACAGGATCAGAACCCCTCTTCTGACTTTCACTGGCACCAGACACACATATGTTACACAAATACATATTCAGACAAAATGATCAGACATACAAAATAAAATAAATTCTCTAAAAATATTAAATAAGTTAAATGTAAAGCTTTGTGAGTGGGGAAGATAGAGAATGAGAGAAAGGAAGATCTTTTCTACTTTCAGAATGTGTCAAAACCTATAGAAGTATAGAAAAGCCTCGGCTTTGGAGATTTAAAGATCACCACTATTTAAAGAGAACAGACAATGGAAGACCAATTTAAATTTTTTGTTAAAGTGATTAAAGTACACTATGGCATTTTAACAAATTTCCACCCAGGAGCATAACAACTTTCCACATGATGAGTTTTAAAAGAACAGCAAACGACAAATTCAACTTCCCTTGTTTTGTTTTTTGTGACTCAACTCTGTTCAAAATATCTGCTGAAATAGTCTAAGGGAAATGTGTTAGAACATGTGGTCATAGAAATGTTTCATGCAGAATGTTACAAGTGAGCCCTTCAGACAGGAGGAATTGGATTGAAATATGTAGTCTTCATGTAATGGGGAAACTGCAAAAACTGATGGTTTGGAATACTGGAGAAATGACTTAACCAAAAACATGGAATTTTAATTGTAATGGCTGTGAATCCTCAGATCCCAAATGATACCAGCAGTCCTTTAAGTTCATAAGCTTACAAAAAAATCTTCATGTAATTGAAAAGTGTACCATTATGATTTAGTCTCTACTAAACTTGAAGATCTCTGGAGATAATTAAACATTTATAAGCACATGCACACAATGCTGATGTATGCATGCATTTAATATTTGGTGCTCTGTCAGGATTTTGTGTAAATTAGGTATCCTACATATTTTGAGCTTCATTTTGTAAATCATCTTGAATATTACAAGCATACTGTTTCCTTTCCTTACAGGAGAAACATTCTGCTAAGAACAAATCCTTAAAATTTAGATTGATAATTCCCTGATCACTTCTTGTACAGTATACACCCACACAGAACAATTTCAATAGAAGCCTATGGATGCACTCATAAAACAATGGTATCGTTAAAACAAAAGAAAGCGTGAATGCAGTTCACGGGAGGGAGGAGCCATGCTGAGCATATGTTAGATGTTTAGCTCATGTCCAACTTTTTCCTTTTGATGAAGAATTATTTCACGCAGAGATAATAAACAGTACTTTAAATATGTATATGTATTTGAGTGGTGCCACCCACCACACTCTCTTGCTCCTCTTTCTCACTGTTACAAAACTTCTCTCCTACAAACCGACATTGCTTCTCTGTCATCTCCCACTGACTGTGAGTCACACATTTCTCTCAATTTCTTCATGAATATATTGACTATTTTGAAATGACATCCAAAGTACCGTACCTATTGTACTTAACACTTACTCTGATCATTTGCTGACCTGCACCATACATGCTGATATGGACCGGCTAAATGGAAGTACAATAATAACATTATAACCAAAAATAAAATTAGAGCATACAATCTTGTTCTTTTTCATGGAAACAAACTAAAAGTATTAAAAGGCAGATGTATTGCAATGATGATAACTGAAATCACACGTTCTGTGAGGATTGTTTTCTTTTTTTTCCATTGGAGCATAGATATCTTGGCAAGTCTTTGGTCAAACCATAGATGATTAGATTTCTTTCTTGTTTTGTAGAATCACGCTTTCCTTAGAGTCCTGAGAACACTGTAGGGGAGAAATAGCACTTCTCTGCCTCTCCATGCATGGGTCCTTCTCTCTATTCTATGTGAGTATTGAATTTTAACAGTAACTTTAAGAGTAGGATATTCAGAGAAATAGTCAAATTCACAGTGTTTGGGATGCATAACAAACAGCTGAAATTAATTTTGTCTTTCCGTTTACTCTCTGTTACCTTTGGAAATGGTTCAAATTTGCTCCCTCCAGGTCTCCCACTTGTCTGCAAAGGCTGAATCTCTCCTGTGATACAAATGTATACATTTTGGTAAAGTAAGTGCTAAGTGAGGCTGCATTAATAAAACTAGGCCATGAATTTTAGGAATGTTTTGTGCTATTGTCTGTTTTTCCTTTCATTCCCAAACCAAGTAGAAACGGTTCTTTGGTTTTGCTGGCCACCCAGACCCTAGTAATCACACAAAAAGTATATTAATAGCAAAAATGTTAGGCCAATGGTTTCGGTGTATTCCTAGATACCTCTTACATCTTAAATTAATCCATTTCTATTAAACTGTGTGTCACCACGAGGCTGTGTCTTACCAGTAAGGTTCTGGTGTCATTCTCCTTACATGACATCTCCCTGTCTCTGCCTTCTTTCTCCATGCATTCAGTTAAGTTTTCCTGTCTAGTTCTATTCTGCTCTGCCATAGGCCAAAGGAGCTTCTTTATTAAACAATGGTAATAAAACATATTCACAGCATACAGAGGGGAATCTAACCTCAACCATCTCTTCAAAACAATAGTGACTTTAACTTAGTTGTCTCTCAACACATGTAAAACGTAGCTCCCTTTTGAACTTCAGCCATTCTTCCATGCAAAACAGTAGCTTACTTTCATCTTTCATTTGGCTTGATACCTGACATATACTGTTAATTTTTAAATGAATTTGTTCACTTCATTATAAGACTTGAAAATTAAATACATGGCCGCGTATAAATTATAGAAGCAATAAAAAGTCCATAGTCTATTAAACACAGAAACAATATAAACCCTCTCCATCTATCTTCAGTGTTGTGTAACCCTTCTCTATAAATTTTACCTTGACTTCCTTGAAATAAAACCGTGTTCCTGATGTTTGCTATATGTCTCACGCTAGTTATTCTAATTACATTGCATATATAACATTAATGACTTCTGGCATGTTCTCTGCTGACTATTGGTAGAAAGATTTCAGTTTTTCTTTTGTACTTGTAAATTGTTATTAAACAGTATTTGGAGAATAATACTGTAATACTGTACATGTTATAAATTTGCTCAAAGTTATAGTGGCTTTTAATGTCCTACATAAAATATTTACAAACTAAAGTGAAAAATTGCATGCTATATATGTACATTTTTGTATCTAGCACTAATAGTTAAACTGTTATTATAACTAGATATATTGTTTATAAAATTTAGTTTTAATAATTTTAATAAAATTTAAACATTATTCTGTGCCATGTTCTGTTCATAGAGTTTAGAAAATGTATGCTTTATATTCAAGAAAAGAGGAGTTAAAATTTTGGTGAAATGAGAGAATAGTTATAATCTTTCAACATTCAATTAGAAAGATAGGAATGAAGTTTGGGTAATGGAAGAATGGGGAAAGGAACGAAAGGAGTAAAGAAAGAAGAATAGAAGGAACAGGGTGAAGGAGAGACTATAAAAGGAGAAGAAGGGGGAGAAGAAAGGAGTGAAGGAAAGAAAGGAGAGGAGGAGCAAGGAAAGAAGTAAAGAAGAAAGAAAGATAGGGGAGAGAAGGAAATGAAAGAGGAAGGAAGGAGAGACGAAAGAAGGAAGGGAGGGAGGAATAATGGAAGGTGGGGAAGGAGATGGGAGCAGTGGAAGAGAAGAGAAGAGATTGGGGAATAGGAGAAAATGTGAGACAGGGAGGAAACTCCGAAACCAACATAGAAAGGAATCTGGTGTGCCTTCATTAAACCACTCTCCTCAACTCTCAGGGAACAATGCAGAGAATGGAGCAGAAAAATTATAAGATCCAGACGTCTCCAAGGAAACAACATAACCCAGTCACAACAGGACTGATGCAAATATGAACTCACAGAGACTATGAGAGCAAACACCAGGCTTCTGTAGGTTCAAACCAAGCAAAATTCCAGCAATGAGAAATGGAAAAGGACACAAAGCCCACCCCTACCAAGAAGCTTTTGTGACTGATGCTTACTGGGAAAGGGAAAATCAGTTTGCTCCAAGAGAATGTCTCTAGGATTATCAACCGCACTCCAGGGAGGCCCCCCTTTCCTAGAAATAGTTGGCCCACACAACTGGAATCCATGGTTTGTGTGTGTGTGTGTGTGTGTGTGTGTGTGTGTAGGTGTCCTTTTTCTTCGTGTTTATTATATTTTGTCTTGAGGATGGTGTTTTGTTTGCTTATTTTGTTTTTTACTTTTGTTTTGCTTTGGTTGTTTTGGTTTTTTTTTTGAGAGATAGGGGGAAGGTGAAGCTGGATGAGGAAGTAGTGAGGGGATCTGGGAGGAATTTGGAGAGGGCAAAGAATAATCAAAACACATTGTTTGCTGAATAGAAGGAAGGCAGAAAAGGGAGTCCCTTTGTGATAAAAACTACTCACAAATAATATCTATTATTAATTATGGTTCTGTCTAAATAGCAGCTCATAAACAACAAGATTTTAAAGCATATAATTAGTAAAATGAAGCTGGGGTAATGAATGAAGGCTGGATTTTATGCTTCTCTAAAGGATTAGCAAGTAATGATTTGAAGCTCATAGCTGTAACATCAAAATAGGAGTAAAATATTAACAAATGAATGTGATATTCAGGACTTATATTGGATTAAATTTTAATTTCAAAATGAAAGGAGAACATCCTGATAGACCTATGTCTTATCATATTTCTTATCTCTCTGCATTTGGGACTTCTTAGAGTAGCTCAGTTTCCAGTCTACTGGGCAGGCTGGCAGAGCCGTCATCCATCTCGCCGTCAGATCAGAATGGCAATGCTGATTTTAATCCACGAGGGTGGTACCTAAGGGAAAAGTTATTTTCACTTTTCATTGCTATTTAAAAAGAAGTCTGATCATAGCACCAAGTATGTTTCGCACATAGCAAGGAAAGAAAAGCTCACAGAGAACACCTGTCTTCATAATTGTCTGTGAGAGGGTCTTGGCTTCTGCTAATTAGGATGAGTGAACACGTTCCAAATAGCTCTGTTTGTTATCGTATTCACAAATGATCACTGAACATAAGATGATTCAAAGGGACTTCCAAATGCAAATGTCTCAATTAAGGAAGACAGGATTCCAAGAAAGATAATAAGCTTGCGATTGATAAATCAGTTACTAAAAATATCCGTTTTTTAGTACTGTGTTTTGAAAGTGCTAAAGAGTATTATCGTCATTCCCTTCAGATGGCGACTGATGTAGATTGCACCGGAAATGCTCCTGTCTATTAAAAGTGCACACTTTAACTTTTATATTTTACCCCACTTATTGCAATTGACAATTTTCCAATTTCCATGATGTCTCAATTTGAGACATGTTGCAGAATTACTTTGGAGCATCTTTCTGCATAATAACATTTTTGCATATTAATTAGGCAATGAGATAATGACCCCTTTTCTTCCTTGGAGTTCTCAGTTGCTCAGAAATAGTGTGCACTTCTTTTCCCCTCTAATAGAACTGTGGTTTTTATGGAACAATGAAGGAGCTGATTCAGTGTAGGCGTCTTTTGTTTTTAAAGTACTGTCTTCAATTGTGAAATTAAATTAAGAAGACTGTGTTCGATATTAACTGTGTTTCCCATTTCTTATAAGGTTCATGTGGAAAATTGATAGCAATGTGAAAATTCTCAAGTTTGAACTGGTCACTAAGTCCCCCTTAGAGAAAAATATGTTTATAATAAATCTGTTCTTTAGGATCCAGTGTCAGAAAACCAACATGAACCAGTTATACGAATCCTCCATTCTTTGGTGAGTGGGTGGCTGCAAAGAGGATTCAACACCATTACCACCTTTCTTCTGCAATCGCAGTTGCCTAGCAGAACTCCTACACCAAAGGCTTAGAGCTTTCTTGTTACGAATGATGTTAGGCATTTATTTTATTAAAGTCCTCTAGATAAATCAAATCACCAGCATTTACGAGGTTGTGTAAAAGAGTGAAAATCCAGTGTGAAAAATTCAGAAGCTACATGGGCCCTGTGCTCTATCACATTATATTAAAAAAAAATGCATGTTGCAAGGCTGGTGAGATGTCTCAAGAATTAAGAGTTTTTCCAAAGGATGCTCTGTCAATTCCCAGCAACCACATGGTGGCTCCCAAATCTGTAATGCAGTCCTAGGATGTCTTTTGCTCTCTTCTGGTCTTTCTAGACACCAAGCATGCACTTGGTACATAGATACAAGTGCAGATAAAACACTCAGACACATAAAATAAAATCCTCATTAAGTCTAAAAGGAGGAAGGGAGCTCAGAATGAAATTTCAATGTGAAAACCTATTCAGAGTTTCTCATTGAGATTTGGAGATTTGACCTCCCCTTCTAACGCTCTAATACAAACTGGCCTTTTCCAGGTCTGTGCTGTCCTCTGACACAGACTTGTGGACACTGACTCACACCCCTGGACATGTCTTCACTGGGGAATTTATTGTTCTGAAAAGACACCATGATCATGGAAACTCTTACAACGTGATGCGTTTAATTGGGGTAGCTAGTTTACAGTTTCCGAGGCTCAGTCCATTATCACCATGATGGGGAACTTGGTGCTGTGCAGCAGGCAGAAGCGGCACTGTTACTTAAGGGTCCTACATCTTTCAGGAAATAGGAAGTCAACTGACTGAGTGAGCAGTATTCTGAGCATAGGAAACTTCAAAACTTGCTCCCACAGTGTCACCTCGAACAAGTCCTTTCTCCAAAAAGGCCACACCCACTCCAACAGAACACTGCCACTCTCTTTGACACTCTGGAGGCCAAATACATTCCAACTATCACAGTGCAGAAGCGCTATATTCTTCTTGGACAACATTTACATTGATGCAGATGTCAACGGCATATTGAAAGCCTTGACCGTGGCCCTGGGGAGGACCTGCTCAGGGTCTAGAAGTGAACGTGCATCTATATTGCACGGGAGTTTTGCAGGGAGTCAGAGCTCAACGAAGGAAATGGGCAAAGTCTTTTTGTGAGTGCTTTCTTTTATAAGGATATTTGTCCAAAGAGTTAAAGTTAGACCAGATGTGTGGGATGATGCCTGGTTATTCCATGAGTAGCCAGAGCTGAGCACATGGCTTTATGCTTCTAGGTCAAAGGTTCACAGAACTTTGTTCATGAGCCAAGTTTTTCATAGCACTAACTACAGTGTCTTCTGAGGTTCAACGATTGATTTTTTTTTCTGAGAATGGCATAGTAAATTGCATGATAATATTGTACAACCTTTCTTTAGTCATTTTATTAAATATTCAACTCTACTCTAAACATGGCTTCACATTTTTTGTGTGAACATGCACATGCATATGTCTCTCCCTTTGTCTGTATCTAACTTTTTGAATATTTCCTAATATATTAGTGTTCTCTCTCTTCCTCCCCACTCCTCATTATCTACCAACTTCTTTATATTCCCAGCATCATTATTCATCTCTTTCCTTTGATATATCGCCACTCCTTCTCTTTCTCCAAAAATTCAAACACTCATGTATGTGTTTAAGCACAATCTCATAGATATCTAGTAGAGGAAAATAGAGGGTGAAAAATTGTAGATCTAGATTCAGACATGACACAAGAATGCTAAGAAACTCTTAGCTATAAAAAAACTTTGCATCCAAATTACAGTGCTTGGTTGAAAGAAGCACATTCTACAAAACTGTGTTTTCAAATTCACATAATTCTTTGGACAATAAGCACCACCATTTTAACCAAAAAGAAATCTTAGGCCCAATTAACAAAG
Organism: Myodes glareolus; assembly: GCF_982192425.1. Classification (NCBI taxonomy): domain Eukaryota; kingdom Metazoa; phylum Chordata; class Mammalia; order Rodentia; family Cricetidae; genus Myodes; species Myodes glareolus. The sequence goes on from NC_142048.1 coordinate 61,581,827, forward strand.
CAGACAACGTCCATCCCTGTGGTCACACGGATGGAAGGCAGTGTTTTCTTTATTGACCAAGGAAGGAAGGGTTATCACTAAATAGTGTTCAGGGGCAATTAATTGGCAAAACAATAGTGCTTTCAGACAAATTCAGGAGGGAAAGGGGACTGCTCTTCACTACATGATCAGAGAATTTTACTCCATTTCTAGAAACAAACAACAACAAAAACTCAATGATCTGACTGAGAAACACCTCTGTGTACTTTTCAGATTTCCAGAAGTTGCTGTGGGGATGATTGCCTTTAAAGAGTTCTGAAGGCCTTAGGGTTGTTTCCAAGCAGCTACTTCCTGTTCTGATTTGGAAATAGATTTCCAGATTTTGTTATTTTAGTTTCCTCTTCTTAGATGCTTTTGATTTTTGTTTTTACAATTGTTGACTGAATTTTAAATTTTACAAAAACTTATTTCAGTGGCTCTCTATTGAACTGATATGTCTAATTACTTGCAACAGTTGCTCTTAAAGCAACAAAAGCTTTAAGTGACTTTTAGTAAATAATTACAATATATGAGTATGATTTATCAATATATTAGTATTTAAGGAGTTCTTTATATGTGTGAGCTTATTTATTCATCTCCCTTTAAAAAATCAACAACAAAAACAAAGAAAAACAGAGTTTAGCAACTAGTTTAGACGGAGCTCAAAATTATGATCTTCCTCCATTAGACCCTAAATACTGGCATGTACCAACCATGCTTGACATTTTGGGTTTCTTTTTATTCTTTAATGACTTTAAAAATGAAAATAGAGAGTAACAATCGAAATTAAAGGGAAAAAAAGGCCAGTAATTTTAAGGTCAGCAAAGGGTGAGACATGAGTGGGAGTCTAGGAAGAAAATGGAAGAGGCAAAAGTAATTATATTTTAGTTTTAAAAAATAAAAAAATGAATAAGAGTCATGTTTTATTAATTTATAAACTGGTAAAACTATCACTGCAATGAAATTGTAAATGTTAATTGATGAAGGTTAATCTTACTTTCCAAATAAGTTCACAAATTATTTCTAAGACATTCTGGCTCATTATTGTTGTAATCAACACACTTCTGAAAAGAAGAGTGGTAGAAATTCGTGTCCTTTAATTTTAAGAAGTATACCATAGCTAATGACATCCCACATGGAATTAGTGCTGTGTGGAGGCATAACATGCAAACTTTTGTAAGATAATTTAGCATTTTAATTTATAGCTTACCAACAGTCTTCAACTTAATTTAATGCTCATGGTTGCATGACTTCCCATTTTTGAATACTAGAATCTTGTGGTTTTCCTAGGCATGGAAGAGGAGGAGAGGAGTGCCTGGGAGGAGCGAGAAAGAGGAGATTGAAGTTAAGAAGACTGACCCAGGAGGGCAAGGTGAAGGGGAGGGAGAATGTGGGGGAGAGAAGAAAGTGAGAGAGAGAGAAAGAGAGAGAGAGAGAGAGAGAGAGAGAGAGAGAGAGAGAGAGAGAAGAGTAGAAAGTGAAAGGGGAGATGGTAGAAAACGAAAGAGGGGAGGAAGGTTGTGTCTAAAAACTGAGGGAAACATGGGCCTCCCATTGGTAGGGGGTGACATTCTTTTCTATGCTCTAGTTAAATACAGACATAAATTTTGGGTGTGGTGTTTTGTGACAGGATTTTATGTAGTCCAGACTGGCCTCAAACTCACTGTGTAGACAGGAAAGGAAGACTGACATTAAATGCTGATCTTTCTACCTCTACTTCTTCAGTGCTTGGATTACAAGTGGTCACCGCCCAATAATTTATTGGAAATATTCAGAATATTATTTCCCATAGTTCATTATTGAGATGCATATCCTAAAATAACCTCATAGCCAACATTTCTGTGCCTTTATTGACCACAGAGCATGTGAGCATCTGTTGAGCATTCATTACTTTGTGAGCCAAGAACTACCTGGTTAAGTGCTTCTCCCTGTCAAAGCCACCACTTGCCAATTCCTTGGGGCTTTGATTGACTGGATGGTCTTTTCTCAATACAGCCTGTCTTCATTGTGTTTCTGAAAACGCTTTTGTGAAAAAGGAAGCCATGAACTGTACTTATTCCACAAATATGATCACATCCTTTAAATGCTTGATTTTTTTAAGCACTGAAAAGGAGCTTAAAAATTAGGTTCAGTAAATACTTGATTTTTTTAAGCACTGAAAAGGAGCTTAAAAATAAGGTTCAGTTGCCTATTATTCAACTCCTAAATGACACACTTAGGGATAGGCCTTCTCTGTACAGGATATGATATATGGTGGTGTCTAGAAAGCAAATAAAAATATTTAAAGTGTTGCTGATTTCTCATGAGGTCATATCTAAAATATATTGTAAAATGCTTTCAACTATGTATAAGCAGTATAACTTAACTGTTTAAAGAAACAAACATTTTTATTTTCCCCCTTTCCTCTTCATGACTGCAAGAGAACAGCAAAGGTGATTAATGCAGTACAAATATCATGTAGTTTGGAAAATGCGTACCACTGACACTACTCAAGTGAATTTGTAACATGAATTTTTGGACAAGTTGATTTGTGATCACAATAACCTTGTATTTGGTAGGAGAATTATGTGAAACAGTGGTAGAATCTACATGAAAACCTAGTGTGGAGCCTTTCTTAATTTACCTGTTAAACTCAGCTGGTTAGTTTCACAGACTAAGGTGGGGCAGAGTGGGGGAAAATGCTGTTTGGAATTATGACACTTCTGGTAATAAAAGTAAATGGGGCCATTCAGAAACACCACTTTCAGGAGCACCAACAGGAAACCTTTAATCATCCTCAGTTTTTGCGCCTTTATACATATTTCCCCCCTTTTTTTTCCAATGTGACTTTTCATTTAAAAACTTATTTCAAGGTAATTGGATTTATTGTATCTTCAAAAAGAACAATCCCGTAGCGACAGTCGCTACCAGTCCTCTGGCCCCTCCCACTGGAGGACACATCTCACTTCAGGCAGTTATTCCAGCATAAAGTTCTTGCTGATGGCAAGAAGATAAGAGTGGCAGGTGAGGAGCGCCAGCACAGATCACACTGTGTAGTTATTAGGGATCAAGACTCTCTCCATATGCCCACAAGCCTTGACAAAAGGCCTAGACCAGCATCCACCAGATGTTGTAATGGGGCCACAGGTGACGCATAGCCTTTCAAGGAGAGAGCCAAGAAAAGACATTTCAAAAACACTGAATAAAAATCATTGTGATTTCATTGGCATTTTGAAGGGACTTGCAGAAGCAACTCTTTTTTAAAGGAACCTTCATATAATTTCACTACAACTGGCCAATTATTATTAATGAAAGGGAGAATCCAGGGCCATGCACTAGAAATGAAACATTCTTAGTAAGACCCTCTTTCAACTCTTTATGGGGTGTTAGGGTAGAAGACTCTTGTAGATATTAAAAGGCAGTGCATACTATACAAAGGGAACCATACAGTTATAAAAGACAACAATTTTGTTTTTTATTTGCCCTGGAACCTCAATACTTTATAAAACTAATTGCTGCCCGAGTTAGTGGAATGGACAGCATCACTTGATGTTTGCATTAGCTATGAAGTTGTGTATTGATTACTACCTAATTATTAAAGAAATCAAAACAAAATAAGCATGTTAATTGAACATCACTCACACGGGACACCCAAGCAACTGCTAATGAACCTTTCTATTGCTCTGAGTTATTCTCTAGATTTTAATGCTTTGTATTTTCCAGTGAGCTGACTGTTACACGTTAGATATTTAATACCTGAAAAATCAATCTTAGTTTGCCAGCTTAGGTAATGGCATTGAATAGCATACAGAAACCACACTGTGTAAGTTCCTGTTTAGGTTAAAATATGACATGTTAAACAGTAAACTCTTCTGGAAGTGTTTGAATTAGTTGACAAGACAGCTTTCCTTTGGTAACTTTGCTTTTTAATTTATGTTTGAAGTTTTAATTGTCATGTAATAAGAAGAGAAACATATGTACACAGAAACTCACATGTGTTTATAGGCAGAAACACATCAATCTACGTGGGCTTCTGGAATGCACACCCTATGGATCTTCTAAGTGTATTTATAATTATAAAAATAAGTCACCACAGATGTTCTTTGGCGTGCCTCATCTTAAGTATAAATCAACCTGCAAATGCATTTCACATACCACCATCGAGTAGCAATAACTTTACTAAGAGAACTTTCCATCACATTGGTCCCAGAAACTTACCACATTGCTTTATGGTGAAAAAAAAAAATGGCTAAGTGGAAAAGTGCCATGAGATAATTGGGACTTCAAAGCATTCCAAACATGGTGCTACAAGGCTGTTGTTCACATGGGGAGGCAGAACAGCCCTTAATATGGAATGATAACTTGAATAATGTGGAGGGTTTCCAGGAACATGGGTGAAATCTTCGTTGTGGGTCATCTTCACTCTGATGCCACAGATGCTTTGAACTAAGCTAAGTGGGGAAAAGGATGTGAATTCACAGTGGCTCTTTCCTTACCCGAACCTCATCCTTGAGCAAGCTCCCAGTTGGGAACACAGGTACTATTGAAGGCAAAGCATATACCCGCCTTCTGTAAGTTACTCATCCATTTGTTGTTATTGGAACATTTACTGAGCAGTAAGGCCTGGCTGTGCCACCAGACAGCAGTTGTGGGTGGAAGAGCAGCCTGCCCCCAGCCTGGCACCATGACACTGCCTTTAGGGTGTGTTGCAATACCTCACTTAGATGTCCAGCACCCATCTTGGGTAACTCCAAATGGAATATTCCATTTGAAGATTGCTCTTTTTTCTTGTATTTTTAGAAAGGTTTTATTTTCACTCAAAATTTAAAAGTTGACATGCCTAGAAAGTTACATGTACAGTACTTATAAAAATATATCTGTACACACAATGTTGTTTGTATGTATATATATACATATATGTGTGTATTGAAAGTCATTAATATATGTATGTGTATGTATATATATACATACACAAATACATTTATCTGTGTGAGAATGATAGTAAAATTGTGCATATTTGTGTGTATACTCATATGCTCATGTACATATGTAAGAGTGTGTGTGAATATAAGTGTGCATATATGTACATGTTATGTGTATGTGCATGTGTATGTGTGATTGTACTTGGTAGAACCAGTTGTTTATAAAGCAAATTTTTCTTCACATAAAACTTGTATAAAGTACTAGACATCACTATTCTGAGACTGCTTCCAATTTTAAAACTCTGAAAGCTGTGGCAAATACAAGTACAAGCAGACATGGTGGTAGACTTCCAGATAGGGCATTGCAGTCTGCTGCTTTAGTTCTGGACTTTTAGCGATGTCCAAAGCGAAGCATTAATGAAGGCTTCTCCTTTCCACTTGAACTACACAAGTCTTAAGTGGCCACTCCTTTAACAAACTACAAATAATAATTGAGTTAGTATCATAGCAGAAACTCTCCAGTGGAAGATTAAGCTCTGTAAAAGTTATTTAGAATAATATCCTTTACATCCTCACAGGTCAATAGTTCTTCCATATGCCTTTGCTTTTACTTCTGAGTTCCTGTTGTACAGTAGGTATAATATTCCACCCAGATTCCAGGTTTTCCATTCCAGGCTTCCCAAGTTTTATCCCTTGCTCTTAGCGTTATTTTCCCTGGATGTTTTATGTTTGGTGTTCCAATACCTCATTCGACAACCTGAGGTGCACATGTTCTGCTTGCTGCTGAGCCGGGACAAGATAGAGATATTAAGGAAGATATCAGAAAACTGTGCCCAGTGCTGGAATGGCTGGGTAGCAAAGATTAAGAGGGTACATCAAGATGACTTCTCTGTACACAGACCATAATCTGGATGTTTTCTATTCATGATTAATTTGAATTCCATGTCTTAAAAATGTCTGATGTTATTTTCATTGTTATAAAGGATGGAGTATAAGTGTATATATTTTCCATCAAAACATACAAAAAAACAAAAATCAATGAACTACGACAACAAGTTTAGCATAAAAAATTTGAGGCAAGCCAGAGGACACGGAACCTCATATCTCTGCAGTTAGGTAATGTTACAGGGTTGTGAAGTCTACTAGATGTTCAGCCTCAACTTACCATTTCTTATATAAACAGTCCTAGTGTACACCAATCAAAGCCACTGTGCAGAAATGGATATCAACTGATGGTCCATATTGTCAGTTTACCTGGGCTAAAATGTGGGTTTGATATTCATGGTGCTCTCAGCATCAGACTGCAATCTGTGTCTAATTTCTTCTGCAAACTTGCCTTAGGAGCATTTTTATTCCCATTTTCTTATAAAAAGAAATTAATGGTTAGGAAAGTTATGTATAAGGTCACTCAGGTGAAATAGTAGAGACTTTTATAATAGGCAATGCTAAATTTTCTTTGAATCAGAAGTAAGAAAACACACATTTCAACAAGAGGCCGGTAGTTAGTTGCTCAAAAGAAAGCAAAAATAGAATGAGGGAATTTGTGATAAGGAGAAGAGTTTGGGATCAAAATGTGGACTTATGCTTTTAATTTAGCAGCATAGCATTGAAAGAAACAAAAATTTAAGTGAAAGAAAAATATACAGATTAAGTAGAAACTCTTCCTTGCATAATGCTTTCCCTTGTGCAAAGGACACTTTATGTAAGCAGTCTCATTAAGTCACACTGTTTCTCCAGCACTCAGATTTCCGGAACAGATGATCCGATGAGAGAATTACAGGGCAGGATAAGATGAATGAAGCTGGAGTTCATACAATCTGGAAGTTAAACTACTTGGTTTTTAATAAAGTGCTCCATGCCAGAGAATTTATATGTTCACCTGTCTGTGGATGTGTGTGCACAGACATTCTTACTTACACGATCCATTGTTGAAGTAGTTTCTTTTCCTATTCATAACCAAATAACCCATCAATCAAGTAGCAAAGGAAACATGTCCAGCTTGGTGTGAATTTAGAGGGTGGGGAAATAAGAAAAAAATAATTATTTTAAAAATGATGCTTTTCAATCTAGAATGTTTTAGGATACAATTTCAGCTCTACTAAAGTCAACTACTTTCTGGAACAGTCATTATAATCATCATAATAAAATTCACTAAAAGGAATGGAACATCTATAGTCTATGTTCAGCTGATGGGCTGATTAACTTTAGCTTTTCTGAGATATGGTTAATAAAGATAATAGATATCATGGAGCAATGAATTAGAAACTTCCTGAATTAAATTTGATAAAGTGGTAGAAATTGAATGTCTAATTCAAATTGTCATTATAATCATTTCATTTTTATTTCTTTGACAAAGTAAATCACTAGTGGTAAAATAAGTGTATCAACTACAGAACCTTGATTGAGCACTTTCCTGGAAGTAGACCCAATGGATATGATGCATATTGGATTGCAAGAGCATTCAAATCGTTTCTTTTAAAAATTCTGTAATTTTGTGTAATTAATCATTTTAAAATTTACAATTTTGTGTCCATAAATCAGAAGAACAACTCATATGTTTTATTTAGCTCAAAATGGTTTCATAGGCATTCTATGGATCGTAGGCTTCTCCAAATTCAAAGCCAGAATCAGAGCAAAGGAAACTCGTTCTTGAGCAAAGCATAGAGATTTAACCTTGCTATTCTGGTGCTCTGTAGTCTTCAAGATTAAGAGAAGCTGGGGAACACAGAAATTACCAGATCTTTCTGGTCATCAAATAAAAAACCTATCTCAAAACTGAAAAGCAAACCAAAGGAAAACGCAAATGAATCCCATAGCATGACTAAATCACAAAATAACATGGAAGCAACAAAAACCAGGAACTACACTCGGGTAGAATTCCCTGACTTCAATTGTTGATAAAAATCCATGTCTAGATTTATCATTTTCCCTCATAAACACATACTCAGGATGAAAGATTTTTATATCACATATTAAGAGTTACAGTCTTCAATATGACAATCTCTGTATCCATGCCATCCGTTTGATCACCACATCCATCAAGACCTCCCCTTTGCCTTACTTCACCCACACCCTGACCTCCTTCCTCCTCTCCAATGTTCTCCATTCCACTTTCAAGTCAGGCCTATTTCATTTAATGTCATGATTTTTGCATCCACGCATTTTCTTACACCTGTCAGGGTGCTGTCTTCTCTACAACTGTGTAATCCTCAATACCACAGCGTCTTTGTTCTCTGACAGGCACCTGGTATGACTACATTACTCATCTCTTTTGAGCACAATAAGCACTTGTATGTCTGCATCTCTATTGTTCGCTGACTTTCACTCACTTGGTAACATACTGAAAAGGATTGCACCTAGATCATAGTAGAGCTCTTACTTTATTTTGTGAAAAAACTTCTAACATGACTTCTCTTGCAGCTGGGTTGCTTATATTCAGTGTGTGTGGATTCTTTTCCCACACATCCTTGTCAACAATTTTCGTTCTGGATTTTAACCATTCCCCTTTAAGACCAATTTTTTATTTGTTTTCTTTTTTTTTTAAATTGTACATGTGCCTCCATGTTCGGTGAGTTTAGGAGGTGTCAGATCACCATATAGCTGGGGAATAGACAGTTGTGATTTGGAAGAAGTGAGTACTGGGAACTGAATTCTGGTGCTCTACAAGATTAGTGCAGCCTTTAGTCCCTTGGCCATTCTTAATAGGATCAGATAGAATCCCAATGTGGTTTTGATTTTTAATATCCTGAAATAAATGTCATGGGCCATCTATGCTTCATAGATGTGTCTGCTCAATTTGTCCACAATAATTTTTTATTTGTTCCTTTGGTATTAAATGTTTTTGAACTCTTTATAAATTCTGTATATTTGTTCTCTGTTAAATAAATAGCTAACAAATATTTCCTTTTCATCTTATAGGCTATATACATTCTAGTAACTGCTGAGTAGGGCCCTTACTTTGATGCAATACTGTTATCAATCTTTGTTATTATGAACTGAAATATTGTCCCTCAAGAAATCATTGTCTATTTTTATATCATGAAGACTTTACCAACTATTTCCATCCAGTAATCAAAATATGTCTTACATTAAGGCATAATGATTTTTAGAAGAAATATTATGTTTAAAATATCATGGCTATATCGGTTATTTGATAAAGTTTGGTTTTCTTATCTATTTTGTGATATAAATTAAAATTTTGATTAATATATTTATCAACAATTACTAAGTTGTAATATTGGTATAGTTAAGGGGATTATATATAATTAGAAAAAGAAGTCAAGAACTTAAATTCAAGAGTTAATTTCCATAGGGACTTAGGAATTTAGCTCAGTCATAGGGCACTTGCTTAGCAAGCACCAGGCTCTGGGTTGAGTCCCAAACACCAAGGAAAGAAAATGAATTAATTTGCATAGAATATTGTATGTTGTAAATGTTCTGATGTTAATCGTAATTGTGGTCTAGGGAATCATTTTAATGTTTATTTATGTTATTTAGTATGTATGATTTTATCAAAATAAATTATAATACACAGAGTTATTTGATAAGTATTTTAGTGTAAACCTATAGTCTTAAAATCTTTACAGTAATCATAAAGTAGATTGAATACACATGCATGTATAATTCAATAGTCATGAGGACTTTGCATAATTTTTGAGAGTAGCTTGATCTAACTGAATGTCAGTGTCACTTATAATATGGAATAGTCTTCAAAAAGAAAAAAAAAAACCTACCATCTACAATTCCTGAGTTAAAATTAGGAAATAAAAGAAGATGCCCATGTGCCAAATGAAACAGTCCCATGTTTGAGAAATATCTCCATTAGAAATACCAGAATGAATGCTAAATCAATTATGTAACCAAATCAGGCAACTGTGGATATTAAAAGTATTTTATTTATTGTCAGTTAAGTAACTACATAAATGATCGCATTCTGTATTTCAGAGTCGGTGTCAGAGTTCTGAGTTTACAGGGTCTTTTTACTGTGTCCATTGTTTTATTTAATCTTCTCTTTGAAGGTGTCATACTTTTCATATTTCCTTGCTCGTAGCAGCCATGAGTTAGTTTCTAGGCTGTCTCTGCTCTAGGACTCTATAAAATAATAATTGTGGCTAAAATAAACCCATGTAAAAGTATCAGTGTTCTTGGGCCAATCAATTAAATGAGCAATGGGTGTTCCTCCCATCTTCACCAACAGGGATTTCAGGATCGCCACTAAAACAACCTGAAAAAATTCAGAATTCAATAAATTGCTCAAGTATAAATGCTTATGAGAAGTGTTTCACAGGATTGTTGTAAGATGCAGCAGAATTTTTGCACTTATGAACATTACGGGAGGAAAAAGTGAACCAGCATTGATCATACGCCCATGGTTTTTACCTGCAGAAACGGACTTACACATATTTTCCTCATAAGTTTTCAAATTTAGTGGACACAAAATCATCCCCTAATAAATAGGCTTCATTCAAGTCTTGTATGTCATGAATCAGAGAAATGATCCCATACTAAGAACCTAGAAAGGTTTTTATATAAACTCTTAATAGACCAGAGATTATTGTTACTAAACCAAGCTTGTCTGCTCACACTGCAGAAACTAACACCAAGGAAACAATGGATGATGGGAACGAAGCCAAGTTTTCTTCATGGCTAATATGAGGCAAATGCTATGCAGTGATACACAGAAGCCATGGTTCCCCTAAATTGACGATCTTAGGGAACACAGATAATTGAAGGCACTATAACAGTGATGAAGTGGGTGCAATAAGCAATGAGCACTTAGAACACTCTATGCTATTCTCTCTCTCTCTCTCTCTCTCTCTCTCTCTCTCTCTCTCTCTCCAGGAAATGTTTCCTTTCTTTTTGCACCACTGCTGAAATATTGCTATCCATCTTGAACTCCTGTAACTGGTTAAACATCACTCTCTGTTGTGAAGACTTAGACTATGCTTTGTGTTAGTGGATGAGATAATAAAGAGAGGTTTCATACTTCCCAAAGCTGTCTGAAGGTGACCAGATATTTTGGTTTCTGTAAAACTAAAGAAACTCATTGTATCAATTAGCATCTTAATAATTGAGATGTGAATGTCAAAAAAAGAAGAGAGCTCAAAAGCCATCCTATTAAAGATAAGTCACAGATGGCAGGTTTTTTTTAATGGTACATTATGTGACTAGATGTCAATGGTAGAGAAGAAATTTCAAAAGGATTAGTGCTTGAGGTGACTGACACACTTGTCAGAATTATAAATACTTTATTATGGCAGAAAGCAATAATCAAAGATGTCTGTTACATCTTAAGGAAACTCCAGTAAGGTATGGAATGCTTGATTAAATTCTACACTTAGTGTCTATGGTCTCATTCACAGACTATACAATCTCTCTGTAAAATGAGAATTCTATAGCACTTGCTCTCTGAGACTTTTATGAAGATTGAATAAGCACTTGGATAGTTTAGTTTGACTACAGTAGATATCACATATGTGCTCATCTAATGATCAGTCTAGATCTGATTATTATTGATGCATAGTTAATTTCCCTTTCAATGGTATTTAAGTCATTTTGTTGTTGTTGTTGTTTTTAACAATATGACTTCTTGCTTCTTAATCTCTGCTATTTGTCTAGCATTATAGCAAAGAGGACAGCATTGCTGAAAGGCTGGTCCCTCCTGTCAAAATGTGTCCTTTTAGGTATGTCAGAGCCTACAGCAGTAGGGGAATCACTGGCTCTCAGAAGAACTTTGCTTAGTTTCTGAGGAGGAGTCAAGGGCCACACATAGTCAATGCAAAGCTTGATGTTTCTGGCTGTGCTTCCTGGTGGATCTGACTAGGAGCGGGAGACAAGCTTTAAGGCAAAAGTATTTGAAGACTGATGGAGAAAACAGCAAGAATTGTAAAAGGTAGGGACAAGAATGATATTAGGACACACCTGCCTCTTGATATTTCAGTTGCAAAGCAGATGGAAAATGTCTCTCATGATCAGGCTGAGTCATAATCAGGCTGCGTCAATGCCATCCTGAAAGAGAAAAATCAAGCAAAAATCATGTGTAAATTACAGAGGAATAGTGTCAGACTTCCTTGTTAGTGTCCCAGTCTTACATGGGTATTTCCGCCCAAGTGGAAGAGATGTTCTATTTAATCATACACATCCATTAGCTCAAATATCAGACTACTAAAGATGTGGACCCCAAGGAATTCATCTTCCCCCATCAATTCCATAGTTTCACTTATAGGAAGATTTTGTGTAGTATTGGCAATATTATCAGGAAAGATTGGAGAAGAGGCAATAATGTCTCAGTGGTGGTTTGGAAAATACCATGACCAATACCACTTATCTGTTCATAAATGTTGTCCTCTATTTAATCCTAAACTCATGTCAATACTAAAAGATGGGCATAGTAACTACTGGAATCATTTCTATGTTCCTCTGTTTAATATAACTACTACGTTATCTAACTTTCCATTCATTACCTGGCATTAATACTTACTTCTTTTATCATTATGCTTGGATTAGATGGCCTACTTTATATAAAGAGACCACTGAAGCACAAACTTTAACTTCTAAAACTCTGTAGATATTTAGAACCACCTTATCAATCCAATAAATTTCTGAGTTAACATCTTGAGGGACATGTAACTGCTATTACGGAAAGAAGAGATTCTGAAACCTGATCACCGGGCTTCATCCCATACTTTTAAATAGATGGTGTTGCCTAAGATGAAGAACTTGATCTCAAGACCCTACAATTACAAAATAGAAATATGTGTATTTTGTGATGGTTATTGTATTATATAAGGGAAATCAACATATGTGTTGATCTTCACACGTCTTGCATCCAGATATTTTCCAAAATGAAGACAAAGAATTTCTGTTGATATTACAAATTATCTCCATTAATGGTAGTGGTGCTGAAGAACTATACTATGTTCTTTGTGTTTCTTCCATAAATATTAAAAACCATTACTTAAATAACAAATTAGAGGGAAAGAAGTTAATAAAAATTTCAGTTCTTTAGCATTATTTTAAAAGTTTCTGTTGATCTTTTCAGTCTGTCTCTCTAGAGGGATTTATGTTTGTGTTCACAATCCTTCTTTTCTTCCTTGGTAATCCTCATTACAGCTAAAGTCTCCGATCTATTCCTTCAATATGCTTCACACTTCCATGAGTTTCTTTCCCTGTCTATGGTGTCTGTTAGATTGTTCCTTGTCTCAGCTTTCCCTCTATTCTCTTACTTGTATGAACTGTTTTTGTGTAAGTCTTCCTAGCACTCACATTGCCTTGAACTTCTACATTCAGCTAACACATTCCAGAGATTGCAGACTTACTTTGGATCTCAACTCCTACCCCAATGTTATCCCCAGAGCCATCACCCAGGGCCAGGTGATTATCATCTCTCACATAAACTGTTTCAATTACTTGCCAAGGGTTTTCCCCAGATAAAATCTATTGCTTTTTATACCCTACATGCAACTGCCAGAACTTTCTTAATAAAATACAGATTCTCTCCAGCTCCTTATCTGTATAACTATTTCCCTGACTCAAAGGCATGATGGTTAAAGGTTACAAGCTGTTTAGTCCTCAACTCCTGACTCCCATCACATCTCGGCACCAGACCCTAGGTCTTCAGTTACTATTTCAGAAAACAGATGGCATCCCATAAACAAACTCTTGCTCATATTCTCTCACCTAAAATAGTGCATATATCCTTTTTCCAGATGTCAATGTTCAATTTCTTTTTTCTACTGAAATAGGTCCTGATTCTACCTGTTAGCAGTAAGTAAGGATCTCCTTTCATTGCTCCAGACATCAGAAAAATAACTTCATAAAAATGCTCAGAATTATTTAAATCCTAGATCAATAAAAAGATAGAGAAAATGCATGGAAATAGATATTTAAAACAATGGTTGTAAAAAATGCATATGTGTTTGTTTAAAAGATACAAAGCCAAAACCATAAGTTAGGTATTCTCTATGTACATGCTACCTGTTAGCTGCTCATGTAGTCAGTAACTGTACAAACCTCATCATGCAGTGGACTTCCCAGCACAATCAAAATGCAAAGATATGAAAGAGGCAGCTTAGGCAGGCCGGAAATCATAGCATGCAAGCTCTGCTGAGGCAGGGGTGTACCTTCATCTTTTGCTTTGACACCTGTTACAGCCCTAGTCTCTAAAGGTGAATTTAAATTTTCATCATTGATGAGGTAGGAACAAATTAATGTGTTTCAGTTAAGATATATCTTACCTCTGGCTTTCTACCATACTTCCTGCATACATCATATACATACTTTTTTGTGTGTTTTGAAAGTCTGCCCCTACCCAAATGATCTCAGCACCCATCAAGCATTGTGTGCCCTCCTTGATGTCCATATTCTTTGGACAATTCATGCTGGTTTAAATGGGGTTAGTTTGAAATGGCCAAGATTATTGGGAACAATTCTGCCTTTTTCACTTTCCTTCAATGATATTGAGGTTAAAAAAATATAGCAATAGTGGCAGAGATTAATATTAGATGTTTCTATATTTAAAACCTAATTAACTTTCATAGGAATTAGTTGAGAAAACACTAAGATTATATCGAGACAATTATAAATTTTTTATATATATATATAATGTCTATAAAATAAAGGTAATGAAGCTAAGTGTCTATAAAATGAATGAATAATTAAAAAATCACTATTTCTTCTAATAACAGTATTACAATGAGAGCTTCTGATGTAAAATATTTCCCCTGAGGGCCCAAAGTGGGACTCGTGGATCTCCTTGGGAAGGGAGAACAGAAACTCTCTTGTTGGTAGACTGGGATGGGTGGGATATGAACATGGGAGATCATTTGGGGGATGGATAGAAGGATCCTATCCAGTACTGAAAGATAACTGGAAGGAGAGGGCATTTTTGGGTCAGATAGAAACTTTAAGCAAGGGAGACATCCGGGAATCTACAATAATGACCCCAGCTAAGACTCTTAGCTATACTGGGTAAATAGCCTGTACTGACCATCTCCTGTGATCAGACATGACCCCCAGTAGAGAGACTGGGAAACCAACCATCCATACAACCTTTGACCTACAGTCTGTCCTTCCTATGGCATATTCTGTGGTAAGGGAGGGGTTGTAGGGATTATGGGAGTGAACAATCAGTGTCTGGCCAAGCCTGAGACTCATGTCATAAGAGAAAGCCTACTCCTAACACTGCCTGGAGTGCTCAGACCTAGATTCTGCATGGTCCAGAGACCTAGGGTAGAACGAAACACGAATGGAGAAAATGTCAATGTAATGATACCTAACGATGTTTTGCTATATTCATAGATTGGTGACAACCCCAGTTGTCATCAGAGAACCTTCATTCAGTAACTGATGAAAACAAATGCAGGGTTTCACGGACAAACATTAGGCCAAGCTCACAGTACTGCAGAAAAGAGGGAGAAAGCATTGTACAAGCCAGAGGAGTCAAGGAAATCACAAGAAACCCAACAGCAACAACTAACCTGAGCTCATAGGAGCTCACAGAGCCTGAAACAACAATCACGGAGTCTGCATGGAACCTATCTAGGTCCTTTACATATATATGCCAATCATGATGGTTGGTCTACCGGCGGGACTCCTAACAAAGGGAGCAGGGGCTGTCTCTGTCTCTTTTACTATCTTTTAGGACCCTATTCCTCAGACTGAGTTGCTTTACCCAACCTTAATCCAAGGGGAGGCACTTAGCCTTACTGCTACTTTATATACGATGATTTGCCCATGGGAGGCTCCTTTCTGAACATAAACAGAGGAGTGAGTTGAGAGTGGATAGGGGGAAGGTAGGAGGAGGGACTGGGACAAGATGAAGGAGAAGAAACTGTGGTTGGGATGTAAAATAAATTTATTTAAAATACCACATTTCCCTTGAAGAACCATGTTTTCTCTGAGTTGAACAATTTGAAATTGCCATTATTTCTAAGTTTAAAACATCAAAACACAGTATCATGAAAAGCCAACTCCTTATTTCCCTTTTGAAAAAGCATCCCATTCCATTTAGGATGACTTCAAACTCATAATGAGGTGAGGATGACCTTGAACTCCTGATCTTCTGACCATGAAATCACAAGTGCTGTGTTTATACATAATCAACACTAAGTTCAGTTTTACTTGGCACCAAGGATAGGACTCAGAGTCTTTTTAATATTAGGTAGTGACCTGCCAACTGAGTCATATCTAAGCCCTTCAATCCACTATTTTGGACTTTTCTTTTCTTTGGGTCTATTCCTAAAAGCCAAGATGATAATAGCATTACCTTCAGTGTATTCAATCCTCTAGCTGTGCCGAGCAATATTAGATGGTATAAAGGCAGTACTCAACTAGAGGGGTGCAATTTCACCAAGTCACACTCTCTACCGAAGAAAGGTAAAGGTAAAGAAAAACAAACGTATCAGAGAATTTATTTATAACACATTTTTCTGAATTTTCACACAGTGAGAATTTCTGGATGCAGTATTTGACAAACACTAGAGTAAAAAGATCTAGGTTTGAACTTTTATGTGGTGATAAGGAAAGTAATACAAATGGTCAAAGGTAGTATAGTTAGATAACAGGCTGTTTCTTCAGGAACACATCCCAAACAGAGTGTCTGCAATACACACATAGTAACAGAGCCTCAATCTTCATAACCACAAAAGGCAAAAGGCTTGTTTTCCTTTTTTATTCCATAAAAACATAGCTTTATTTCCTTTCTAATTTTGTTTTAAAATGGATATGAGATATATCAATGGAATAAAATAGAATATGAAAATACATGACTTTTTAAATCTAACTATAGTTAGATATGACATTATCTAACTATAGTTAGATATGACATTATCTAACTATATACTACCTTTGACCATTTGGATTACTTTCCTTATATTCAAAGTTTGGGAGATGACTCACTAGATAAGAGCATTTGCTGAAATACATGAGTTCAAATCCCAGAATTCATGTGAAAATTTAGGTATAAACATGTCTGCTGCAAACCCAGCATTTGTAGGCTGGACAGGGCTGCAGAGCCAGAGACAGGTAGATCCCAAACTTCACTAGCCAGGAAGCCTATCTGAACTGGGAATCTTCCGTTTCGGTGAGAGACTCTCACAAGGCATACAGTACTAGGAGAAGACATCTGATATTCTCCTCTGACCTCACCATCTGTGTGCATGAGTGTCTGAACCTGCACATAGGTCTATACACATAAATGTATGTGTCACACATGTGCACACACAGACTTAGTTGATCTGATGAAGGAAGTACCATATACAAACTGTGTAAGTCTGGAATACCACACTTAAAGGATCACATGGTATTGAAAGAAAGAGACATTGGTGTTGGAATCCCCTCTGTAAGCTGTGAATATGTTTTATTACCATCAGTTAACAAAGAAGCTACTTTAGGCCAATGGCTTAACTGAGTAAAGCAAGTCCAAAAAATCCAAGCAGAGAGAGAAAGTAGGCAGGGTCGGAAAGATGCCACGCATCTGCCAAAGAAGAGAGACATCAGCAATACATACCTGTAAAATCATGAGCCTCATGGCGATGCATAAATGAATAGTAATGGGTCAATTTAAGATATAAGAGTTAGTTAATAAGAAGCCTAAGCTATTGGCTAAGCAATGTTGTAATTAATATGATTTCTGTGTAATTATTTCGAGTCTGGCAACTGGGAAATGAATGAGAGGTCTCCTACTACAAGATATTGTGCTCCTAAGCCAATTCTATATTAATGTTTTCTTTTTATGTCTGCCAAGATGCTTTCTATTCTGGTATAAAGGTGTTGGGCTTTTTAAATTGTGATGGTTCCATTACACTATCACTTTCATAGCATACAGTCAAGCCATTTAAGTAGATTAACTCAATGGGTTTTAGCATGTTAGCAGACATCAACAACCATCACCAAGGTAGGTTTTTAGAACATTTTTATTAACTTATCTTCTGATGCTTACACTCTTTTCCCTCTTCCACATCTAAACAATCACTTCCTTTTATTCATCAGGCCTCACTGTTCACTCATACCACAGTTCCTTGTGATGTGCAAATCGCATTCCTGGATGGTACATGATTTTATTTATCCATACATCATTAAGGATATCTGAGTTGTTTATGACTTTTGGCTTCAGTACACAGCAGTGATTAGCATCTCTATCCACATTTCTGTGTGATGTATTCACGTCTTTTGGGTATATGCGTCTGAGTAGAACTATTGGGACTTGTAGAGGCCACTTTCTTTTTACTAAGCAACTACTGAAGACTAACACATGCATCACTTGAGGACCCACTGACACCTGATAAAGGAAACTGTAATATGGCAGAGTTCTCTTAATTCCCTTCAAGTAATGCAATTGAATTAGAAAGAAATTTTTTCTTCAGCTCAAGGTTGTATTTTCTTTTTTATCTGCATCCACCTCATATCCCTAGCTTCTGAAGCTTAATATGTTATAGTAGATATGGGTAAGGATAATTTCTAACCTAGGTAAAGATAAAATAGCAGGATTAATTTCAGAGGAAAAAAAACAGAAGGCTTTATTAGTGAATCAAACATCAGTGCATTGAGTTATATTGTTCCATGTTGTTCCATGAGCACTAAAAGAAGATAAAGGGTAAGCTATGCTCCAAATACTTCATAATAAATTAGGAAAATGTGTTCAGATAACTCACAGAATAAACAATGAGATTTTCTCCAGTGATAACGTTCTGAATGTAGATAGTTATAAGTGGAGGTTGCTCGTTCATTCCAGCTGCCCAGACCTGAAATAGTTACACAGAAACTGTTGTATTTGCAATGATGTTTGCTCAATAGCTTAAGCATATTTCTAGCTAGCTCTTACATCTTAAATTAATAAATTTCTATTATTTTATATTTTACCACGAGGCTCATGGTTTACTGGTAAGGTTCCTGCCCTTGTCTCACATCTATCTCCTACAGAGGCTACACGGAGTCCTCCTGACACTGACTACTTTCTCCCAGCATTCAGTTTAGGTTTCCTGCCTAGCTCTAGTCTGCCTGACCAGAGTCCCAAGCAGTTTCTTTGTTCATTAGCCAATGAAAGCAACACATATACAGAAGGTCTTGCCACATTCTCTCCCCTTTTCTATCTAAATAAAAAGGTTTTAAATATAACATAGTAAAATTACCTATGCAAAACAGTTATCAAGAAAGAATCATAGTTACAATATTTGTCCATTCACATTTGTCAAGTTAAGGAAAATACTCTATTATCTATCTTATGTTTGTGAGTCTAAAGTTTTACATCTAATCTATCTTTTATAATAATTAAACTTTCTTCAAATCCATCAAAGACTCCAGAAGGATACAATATTATCTAAGTAAACAGAAAGTGCATTGTAAGCAACTTCCAAAGCTCTAGAATTTACAGAAACATCTTGCTGCCTGAACAGGCACCTAAAGTTCTTCTGTACCATTGGGGCATCTATCTTCAGCCTACAGGTCCAAAGTATCTAGCAAAGTTTGTCATGAAGCAGGAAATTTCAAAGACAGGTCTGCCTACATTGGTAGTTTGTCAGTCACTTTTTTCTGTGTCCTGCACAATGTCCAGCAGATTGTTTTGTGAAGCAGAAACCCTGAAAGATCATCTCACCTTTAGGCAAGTTAAACAGTCATTCTTCTGTAGGTCCTGCATGTTCAGTTCATATAGCATAACATCAAGCAGTACAGGCAAGAGCAGTTTCTTGCCCAAATGGCTAGCAAACTCCATAAGGAATCTTTTCTGTACCTAACTTCCTTTTGAAGTTATTGGTGCTGTCAAAAACAGATGTGTTTTACTGTAATAAATGTCCTAAGTTCTTAAAAAATTTTAAATGCCATATTCTGAAGGTCTCGAAAAGATTTGAAGAATACCTATCTAACTAAAATACATATCTATATATCTAGAAAACCTAACAAACATGAGTAAAAGCTTGACTATTATAGATGATTCTCTATAACCATATGTTTTTTAATTATACATTTCATTTTTAAATGAACTCCACAATAATAGTATCTTAATCAAGAACAGAAATATACATCAATAAACTAAGATCCATACCAATGCAAATTATTCATTTCTATATCATATCCCACTTTAATTGTAAACAAATATTTATAAACAATATTTGGAAATTTAGGCATAGTCTTCTTCAAACTGCTTCCTGCTTGTTGGGGGCAAAGTAATTTTTGGGGGGTGTTTTCAATGACCTATTGGGGGATCTTGGTCCATCAAACCATACTATTCTGGAATTAATCCACAGGTTCTCATCTTCTGTGGAAACAAATGCAGATATCTTTTCAAAATCAATATATCCTTAGACTCAAATTTTGAAGACTAGATACCTTTAAATTATGTATGTTGGCCACATAGCTCCTTCTCAGTCAAAGAATTCAAAGAAACAACAATAATATACATAATCCAGACTCTCCATATATTTTCCATCTTTACATGGCTTATTTTTCTTTACTGCTTTTAATCTATTACTGTACTCTTCAAATTTTGAAGATAAGATACCTTTAAATTATATATGTTGGCCACATAGTTCCTTCGCAGTCAAATAATTCAAAGAAACAACAATAATATACATAATCCAGACTCTCCGTATATTTTCCATCTTTACATGGCTTATTTTTCTTTACTGCTTTTAATCTATTACTGTACTCTGTCTTTTTAACACTTTGTTTTATTTTTAATAAAATTATTTTTTTCTAACTTTCTATATTCTATTTCTTCTCTGTCTCAAGCATGTATACATTTATCAAACACTGTGACCCATTTAGAGGACTTTTTCATTTGAATTTGTCTTTATTGCATATCTGTAATCCTATTCTGACCAGAAGTGCTTCTTAATAAACTATGTGACATTACTATGACTAAGATTGCTTTGCCTTTTGGCTCTGTCTAGTCTAACATGTTGGAGGAGGTCTGTTCATTGCCTCTAAGAGCCACTCTCTCCACCCCAGATCAAGGATCGAGTCGCAGTAGGTCTGTGTTTCCGGTAAGCAAGTTGTAACCTTCTGCTCACAAACCCCATTTAAGGGCTCCATAGCTGGACCTCCAGAAGGAGTCAGAGTTCCTGATGGCAGCATGACCCAGGAAGCTGCAAAACAGCACAGTTTTTTTTTTCTGCTACTGCTGAATCAATAATACCTCTCTTAAATGAGCTGCAACTTGTCTCCAGCAAGCAAAGCCATTCAGAAAAAAAAAAATGCTGCTGAAATTTGACTTTTAATGTCTAGAACTCTTTCCAAGCCCTTTTAGGTTTTATGTGTATTTAGCTACCACGTGTTGAACTCCAATTTGTTGTAAGAGGCCGCTTGTTTTGTTCCTGGCTGTACAGCCCTGAAATAATCACACAGAAGCCATATTATTTGCAATACTGTTTGGCCAATAGCTTAAGAGAATTTCTGGCTAACTCATATCTTAAATTAACCCATCTCCATTCATTTGTGTAAATCACCATGAGGTTGTGACTTACCAGGTAAAGTTCCACTGTCTGTCTCCTGTGGGGCTACATCACTACTCACTGACTCCACATTCTTTCGTCCAGCATTCAGTTTAGTTTTCCCCACCCAGCTAAGTACTGCCCTGTTCCTCTATAGGCTCAAAGCAGTTTCTTTGATTAACCAGTGGTATTCAAAGCATACAGAGGGGACTCTCACATCAGCTAACCAATAAAAGCAACGCATAGTATCTTGCTGCTTGCCTGCCTCTCAACTCCCCCACCTTCTGTGACCAGCCACTCAACAAAGTCTAGGATAATGTGCTTGGGACAGTCCCTGTTTGCCTCCAGTACATTGGTTCTGTATAGTCTTCAACTTCCAAAACTCCTATTTTTCAAAATACGTTGATACTAATGCACTGGAATTCAGTCTCACCTTCTGGAAACAGCTTCCTTCAGTCTTCTCTGGAATTTCTTTCCTCTTATGTGAAAAGCAGGTGGAAAAAAATGCACCTCAAAACTAAGAATCTCAGAATGTGTCCTGGAAAAGTCACTATGGCCTAAAAATTGAGGTTAGCATGATGTTCCATGTAATCCCACAGAATTCCAAGTGTTGGATTATAATAGCAATAGACTTCTAACCCCAGGAACTGAGGTTATATTTGCTTTCCAGAGATATTTAAAGTCACAGGTGAAGTTAGTAATTTACTAATAATTTTATAATAAGCGAATTGTTTTGTGATATGCAGATGTATCCATGTAATCCCAGGATATAATAAGTGGAAGAGGAAAGCAGAGAGAGAGGACCAAAGAAGGTGGTTTGAGGAAGTCATTACCATGCCTTTCTTACTTCAACGATAAAACCAAGAGCCCAGGAGCAATGGCTCCTGAAATTCGGAAAATACAAAGCCAAAATTCTCCTGTGGAGCTTCCAGAAGAAGGTCTTCCTTATTATCTCCAACTATACCCCAGGGAGTCTATTTTCAGAACTGGTGTCTCCATATGCCAAAGATTTGAATTTTCCTTTGGTAGAGCAGCAAGGGCAGCTGGCATGTGTGTTTTTTCCTCTTTGTCTCTTTAGTATATTCTGTTTTACCACAGCCTTACTACATGTAGGCTTTGATCCAGGAGTTCATGTCTTTCTCCTAAAACAAAATTAGTGTCTCCTTTATGTTTGATGTCATTGTTACAACACAGCACAGTCTTCTGGGGAAGGCAGCCAAATCTAATATGCTTATATAAAGCGGGTTGGAAGAAGTAATCTCTGCGTTAACACCAAAGAAAAAGTAGTGCTGAGCAATCTGTGAAGCTCTGGGACCATCCTCTCCTCACCATCATCTACCCGCAAATTAATTTCTCTACTCTCTATACACAAACTACTGCTGTATTCATTTCCTATGTGGATAAAAAAAATTGCCATCACTTCTGTTTTCATTTCCATTCCCCAAAAAAGTTCTTTCAAAAACAAAAATAACAACAATAAACAACTTGGTCTTTCTGTAATGATAGGTAGACTTCCCCGGGCCTCTTGACATAGGTGTTTGAAATGCTCTGTAGCTAATATCAGAATTATTTATTATTACAAATTAGTTTTATTTCTTAAGAATTTAAATAAGAGGTTGGGGAAAGGGCTCAGTGTTTAAGACTAAATACCACTAATGAAGAGCTCCTGAGTTCAATTTCTAGCCTCCACAGCCAATCTTCTAGATCTCTCCAGCAGGAATATCCTATAGTTCTGGGCTTTTCAGAGACTTCACTCACAGGACTATACTCCATATATACAAACATATAAATAAAATAAATTAAATAAACATTCTTAAAGAATAACATCTATTTTGTTTGACAGATTCAGATCCTGTGTTATTCTAAATACATAAATATGCCTTTTAGAAATTAGATAATTTGCTCACTTTTCTAGTTTCTTTTCTTCTTTTTATCATTATTTTTTGTTCTGTATTCCATAATGGAAAATAATTATAAAGCTATCTAAAATTATAAGAAATAAGATTTAAAAGTGATAAAATGACAATCAACATATTTAAGAGAGCACTATCTTCTTGTAGACAACTGGAAATTTTTATCATTGTAAAAGAGTGAAAGTTATGGTGTAAGCAAATTGTCATTAGTTTAAGTAATATTTGTCACTTTGAAAACAATGTTTTTTTGCTGTTTTATTCAACAGATGAAGCAGAAAGCAAATAATCCCTTCATCACACCATTGGCAGTTTCCTAAGTAGACACAACAGAATGTGTTGTCGGAATGGAATAGTGAATATTCTAAGAAGGATTCAAAGCTTCCATTAAAGTCTGCTTTACATCAGAGTGTAAAAAAGAGGGCCTGATCTCTCATGTGCCAAAGGAAGGAAGCATTTATCCCATTTGCAAAATATGGCACCTATATGTGATTCGTTCATTCACTATGACATTTGAAAGTTGCTTCTGAGACTGACTTGGAGTCCTACTGTTTTGTTGCAGTTAAAACAAATGTATACAAACATAAAGGGTAAATTCTCAGTACTGATAGGACGACTTCCTACAGGTAGTCTTTTTGCCAAGCATTGCTATGTCGGAGATAATTGATATGTAAGAGAGACTTTGGGCACTATGGACAAGAGCATTAGAGTATGTTACTACTGAGAGGTTTAGTGGTATGAAAACGTTCCACAAAATATGGTATCTAACAGGTAACACTTCCCGTGAATCATCACTGTGCTTTTTCGGAACAGTAACAAGAGTGTAGTATTCCCTAACAGAATGCTTCCTTGGGAAATTAGTGTGAGGATGCGAGGGAGAGCATTTGGGGATCACTACAGCAGCCTCCCCTCACATTGTTGAAAGCTACCTCTCAGTTTGGCTTCTGATCTCATGAATGCCTGCTTCCTGTCTGACTAGCCGTCTGTGCAAATTGTATGCAGTGTGATTTTAAATCTGTGTGGAAGTGAAATTCAGTTACAAGGTAGGAACTGTTAATAGGAGTGAACAAATGGAAGGAAAGGTGTTGAAATGCGAAATGCTAAGCCCAATCAATTAAAACCTTGTTTCCACATGAAATTAACCTATTCCTGCTATAACCCTTAAGTTTAATATTTTAATATTAACTAATATACATACATGTGCCTACATGAGTTTATATGCGCCACTTACATGTGGGTGTGAGAGAAACCCTGAAGAAAGCCTACATAACTGGAGAAACAGGTGGTTGAGAGCTACACAAAATGGATGCTGAATATAGAATCCAGGTTTTCTATATTAACAGCCTTGAACTTGACTGCTGAGACACACTTCCAATTCCAATGGAATTCTTCTAGAATTGGTTTTCCTGTTGCTAGTCTACCTGTTAATCAGGAAAATGCATAGGCTTGGCTCCTAAGTATTTCTGAGATCAAGATCTTATGATGAGCTTGTGAGTATATGCTGGGGTGTATATGTTTACATGTTGCACATCACAGAACATTCTATGAGAAGCTGTTCTTTCACCTCTCTAAAAAATTGACATGTATTTAATGCACAAAATGATTATGATTTCACTTGTTGCGCTGTAGCTGAGACAGGTTGCAGGGGCTACCAGTTCCAGTTGTATATGGGTGACCCTGCTAATGAATCATCTAAGACTGTCTTTCAAGAAACCCTTGGTTTCCTACTATGTCATTCTAATACAAAAACTGAGAGAGCTGAGGAGTCACCCTGTTCACAGTTGTTTATGTGGAAAAAATGAGAGAGAAATATTTACAAACAATACTGGCTGCTGAGTTAAAAGTTAGATTATTGTATATAATGAGGCAATTTAGAGTCTCTCTGTGAGAGGTTTGGTAAGAGTCACACAAGTTGATAGGCATTAACTAACATAACTACTTCTCTGGGATAACAAACATTTTAATGAACCCAACTAATTTTGTTTCTTAAGAAGTATATTTTGATTTGGGGGTGGATTCTTATAAATAAAATTAATATTAATTCTGAAAATAGTAGCAGAAGCTGCATCTGGTTGCACAGAGGACTACCAAGATGAATATTTAATGTGCTGTCCACTTAGGATACTCTAAATATAATTACTGGCATTTGTCCAGCTAAAGAAAAAGGAGTAGGAGAGGAAGCTGCATAATGTTTATTTTAATTAGGTAAAATTATGTGGTTCAATGAAGCATGACAGTCGGCATAATGAGAAGAGAGCCCCATGTTTATGGGAGTGTTACTGGTAACAAAAATGTGGGCAATATGCATGCCTGAAATCCACTATTTTATCTTTCATTCATAATTTCCTATGGTACTTTTAATGTGTAAATTATGACCAAGGAGGAGTAAAGAGAGTAAGACAGAGGGTCTTCTTATATTCTGTATCCAAGGATGATGATGGTCATCTACTAAAACTATGTCTAAGGAAGATCTAAAGCACGGCCATAACAGTAGTTATTGCTTTCTGCTCAAATGCTAGCTGTATATACGTAAGTGTAAACACTGTATAAACAACATATGTGTGTGTACCTCTATGTGTCCCTTAAGAGAGCAAAAAGATATTTATTTTCCAGCAAAAGCATTTGAACTTACAAGAGGCTATTTACAGCTTAAATTGTATTTAAAAATAATGATCAGATTCATTTCCAGTGGCCCAAGGGAAGGTGCTTTTAAAACATGTCCTGAGGATTTATGACTTCCATTTTTAATCTGATTTCACATAATTTATAATATTAAACTATCACTAGTATGTGCTACTTTTCTGCCTTTCAAACAACACCATTAGGTAACATTTTAAACAGACTGGTGGAAGGAAAGAAAGAGATGTTGTACAGTGATTGGGGGATTATAGCTTCATATATTTCTTATTTCCCTATTTGAATGATTAGTTCATAGGTTTCACTCTTTAATTTGGATTAAAGTGAAAATTAACTACAACTATTACATTATAAATATAGCTCTTTGGGGATATTATTAAAATTCAAAGGGAAAAGTTCTTTTTTCAAATACCTCACAAATTGTGCTTTTAGGGGATCGAATATATAGACAAGCAGAACATAATAGCTAAAAACATGACCACTAGTGGACTGTAAACAGAAAACTGTGGGGAACTGTTTTAGACATTAAAGAATTTCAGATAATCCTGGCTCAAAACAAAGGTAGTTGTGTAAATCTTTATTTATTTATTTTGTTGTTGTTTTAGATTGTTTGTCTATTTGTTGTTTCTTGGTTTTAAAGACAGAGTTTCTCTGTGTAACAGCTCTGACTGCTCTGAAACTCACTTTGTAGACCAGGCAGGACTCGAACTCATATAGATCTGCCTGCCTCCGTCTTCCAAGAGCCGGAATTAAAAACATTCACCACCACCACTAAGATAAAGGTTTTCATTAATTTTATGTGTGTGAATGTTTTGTCTGCATGTATGAGAGTGCACAGCGTGTGTGCAGCACTTTTGGAGACCAAGAGTGGGCATCAGAAACTGTGGAACAGGAGTCATAGAAGATTGCGCATTGTTACAGAGCGGCTAGTGTTCAAATGCAGATCAACTGTAAAAGTAGCCATTGTTTTTAGCTACTAATGCATTTAATTAGTGTATGTATGTATTAAAGTGAGGAATTAAAGAAAAAACAGAAACAACCTGAAAGATACAAATTTGATAAAGAAAAATAAAATTAACAAAAAAGTTATGAAAAAACTTGGTGAAAAGGCCATCAAGCTAGAGGACCCATGTCTGTGTTTTTTTTTTCCCCCAGGAAACTAAAGCAAAAGTAATCAAGATAATCAATATTCAAATCCCTAGTCTAACAAAACTTTTAAAAACAGCAAAGAAAATCATTATCAGTGTTTTGTAAAGGGAGGCAAGATGCTTGAGGACCTTGTAATAGCTTAGGTTGATCAAAAGTGAGCCCTCAAAAAACAACCAAATTTCACTGGTACAGAACAAGTTTTTTAAATATTAGTAAGATTTTGTTTGCGTTCAAAACCACAACACCATAAGATTGTGTACTCAATTTTCTTCTAAGTCTACCTTCAGAGTCATTTATATTAAGCTAACAATTGGTTTAATGATTAGCAAGCATGACTGTACATCTGTAATCCTAGTCCTGGGAAGCTAAAGCAGGAGAGCTTTTATTTCCAGCCTTGTCTGAATTCCATACTGAAAACATATCTAAGAACAAATCAAATCAAAATAAAATAGTTATTAATTCTCTTTAAACAGCAATATGGGAAAGTTATTTAAGAGTAAATAGATAACAATAAATTATCCGTGAGCTATACTATGTCTTTTAAAACAATATTAGAGATACATTGTAAAAGAGATAATGTTATTTTATAGTTTAAACATTTATAATCTTATTGTAGTCTGTATAATATTGGATTGCATTATAAAGTATGTAATTCAAATTAAGTTATAAGAGAAAATAAATTTGATGTTTTATTAGGGATTATTGAAGTTTCCTGTAAACGAAATTATTTTACATCATGATGTAATATAAATAGAGACATTATCATTCATAGTTTTAGGCAGTGTTAGTATTTCCACATTACATCACCAAATTCCATTGTGATATATATGTATAGTATGTATGTATACAAGGACACACAGCATAATACACACCTACATAACATGTCAGAACTCTCTGAGAATGTTCATTTCACTAATTTGGCACTAAAACAGTCTTCATCATGGAGGATAATGAATCACAGAAAAATCTGACACTCACAAGAGGGTTTGCAGTTGTTGGCTAACCTGGTTGCCATACTAATCTAGCTTTATAAACTATTTTAACCGTTAACACTATCAACAGTTAAAAGCACCAACTATTTTAGTAGAAAACACTTTCAAATACCCTGTACTATCCTGAGCTCAGCTGTGAATTAGACTCATGTGAAATCTGACCAACTCTTATCAAAGACTGTGAAAGTGCCCCCTGAACTTTATCAAATTTCTCTGGGGAGCCCATGAAAATCTCGTCATGGCAATCCAGTGAGGGAATCTTGACCACAGAGGTAGCATGGCTTCCAGAGAAATAGACTGGAGACAGATGGCCTCTAAGTTTCTATTTGCTCAAATATTCCAACTAGGCATATAATTTCTCATATTAGGGCAATATTGTACAGAAACTATATCCAAAGGAAGTCATAAAGGGATTCTCTTTCCTCCTCATCCTTAATTTCTTTGTTGTAGGCACTAATTTCTCAGATCCTCAGTCACTACAACCTATTTCTATAATAACTAATTATATTTGTTCCAACACAAAATAAGCTCAGTCTGATAGTCTAGCATGGCTTTGACTGTTTCTGATGCCTCCAATATTGTGCATCTGCACCTTGTCAAAGTAGCATGACCATCAGGTGAATTAACAACAACAAACAAACTCTTTTTTTTAACCACCCACAATAGGGATGATGATGTAGGTCAGTAGTTACTTAGTGTCCAGAAGACACTGAGTTTGATCAGGACTTCATGTGTTGGGTATGGTGGAAAACAGCTACCAGTACTAGGGAAGTGGAAGCAAAAAGATCAGAAAGTCTCTCTTACCTATCTATCACGCTTGAGCCCAACCTACCTGAGTTACTATCAAGACTATTGTCTGTCTTGATAATCACTGAAAAAAGCTTTATATACCTTTTGTAAATAAAATAAATAAATATTCAAAAGAGGGGTGCCTGTCCTCTTTCTGTGCATACTTTGGTATCCTTAAAGCCAGGACTGCATGTTTATTTGATCTGACCTTTTAACACACATTGAACTGCTAATAACATTCATGTCAGTTAATTTTTAGTAATTTTAAAAATAATTCATAGCCTCACTTCTGGGCTGCAACATAAGTGCATGACGGGAGGGAAGGCCCTTTTCTGGCAATACTATCATGTGATTCTCTGAACTAGACTCAACCTCGCAGTTTTCACTGATGGCTTGACTTATGACCCTGCGCATGGCTGACAGTGAGGTGACAAAGGAACAATTGAGTTGTGGTCTTTCTGAGCCAGATTCGCTAGCAAATCTCCTGCTTTTGCAGGAGTTGCATCAGCCAGCAGCACCCGTAAATATTTGCAGTCGCCACACACTATCTTTTAACGAGATGCCCAACATTCAGGAAGAGAACATCTCCTCGTGGCATGAGGGAAAAGAGCTACCATACTTCGATCCCACTCTTTGATCTCTGCACAGAGATAGGAAATCACACACAGTCAGTGGTGTCACGAACTCCCGACTTTAGGCCAGCCTGCCCACCTGCCATTCCTGTGGAGGGTCCTTAACCATGTCCTCTTCCTGACCTGACCTGGGGCAGTCCCTGAGTGGAGGTCTTGGGCAGTTCAGCACTTTATCAGGTCTGCCCTGCTCCGGAGTTCCTCAGGGAGAGGCCAGCATTCACCAGTTCTCAGAAGAAGAGCCTTTTCCTAACCTCAATTACCACTAGGTCAATATACCGCCCTGCGTTTGCTAGTGGCACTTGGACTGGCTAGCAGCAGCTGGGACTGAGAGAGGCTCTGAGTCCCATTGAAACTGCCCAAAGTGTCTGTCCCTTGCCGACAGCGGACACGGGACATATTTTCTGATAATTGGCTTTTGAGCCATCAGACCCAGGCCTGACTTTAACAAATAAAGCCTGATCAAGATTAAGCCCTTTTTAGTAATTCTCTAAGAATCCCTATCAAGATTGTGGGTGTGATTTTGATGGAACAAAACAAAAATTAATTTCTTGACCAAAGAACCAAAAGCAAAAGTTATTTGTTTTAGCTTTATTCATGCATTTTATTTTTATAAAGCATATTAAATTTTTCAATGGGTGCATATAAGTTTGCTCTGAGATTCAGGCATAAGAATTGAAAATCACCCAGAAGCTGACTGCACTGTTAATGGATTTAAGATCTCTCAATATTCTCAGTGCTTTCTGGTCTCCTGAGATTTCCCTTCTGGTCAAAACATGGTATAAAGAGAGTATTAAGAGAAAATGAAGGAAGGGATCCAGTTAGATTAAAAACCATGCTGGGTCAATAAATATCACCTTAGAAAGTTTCACATCAGAAGTGAAAACAAAGTCAACTAACTTAACACATGGAAACATATTACAGGGCAAATGTGTTGTGGTCACATCCACTTGAATGTTTATAATGTATTATAAACAGACACGATTTATGCATTGAGGAAGTCCCGTTTGATCTCCCTTGAGAACGAAAAGACTTTTCAGGTGATTGCTTTAGTCTGACAGCCCTGCTTTTTTTTTTTTTTTTTTTTTTTTTTTTGAGAAAATCCATTAAAGCCCACAGAGAATCAGGAGCTATCATTCTGAAATAATTTATTCTTAAAAAAATGAGAAAAGCTTACCTAGAATAGCTTTAAGATTTAAACAGGCATTTTCTGATGCTGATGTGACTTGTGACTGTGCTCATGTCTGTAAGCTCTACCTACTCTGAGCACCTTCTATTGTTGAGTGCAGGACTTTTGCTTTGGTAGCACACAAATAAAATGCAGGTCTCCACTTGACTTTAGCATGTCAGCCTTTGTACAAAGCAATGTGATGAGGCTTACAAAAGTCTTCAAGGATTTCTGTCACACTTCTTAGTCTCCTCTACATGTTTTCTTTCTCTCAGTTATTTCCTGTAATTGACAGGCTGAAATACACACCCAGCATACCTTTATGGCAATTTATACCATTCATACTTTGAAGTATGTCTAGCACAGACCAGCACTCATCAATTCCCATACAATTGCATACCTAAAGTTTAGAAAGTGAAAAAAGAAAAAGAAATGGTAACTGTTAATATATTTATAATATATGGCAATAAAAAAAAACCCTGATGTTTTGTTTAGAGTTTTCGGAACATTTTGATAATTGCTTTTATAACTCCAGAGGGATGACAGTGTAGGACTTGAGGCTCTGTCAATCTAGGCTTATAGTGATCAAATTAAATATTAAAAATAAGAGTTCTGATAATACAAAACTATTGTGTAAGTGAAATAATTTCTAAATTTCATTAAGCTTTAAGGTTTTCTATCTATGTGAATATAGTTTGGAAAAATGCACGTGATAATAAATGTGAGATCAATTCCTGTCACATAAATGAGTTTGAATCTCAAGGGTGCAACCCATGATAAGGTTTCCCTATAACACAACCACATTAATTCTATTTTCATAAATTTATTCCACTGGGTACCGTAAATATTCATGACAGAGTTTCACTACGTAGCCTAGGCTAGCTTAAAAACTATAATCTTAACTAGATCTACATGCACATGTCACCAAGCTTTTTTCAAATGCCTTTTAAATGTTTAAGAAGAAAAAATTATTGATATTTTTATTTACACAAGTTACTGTCATATAGATTCTTGATTTCTCCTTCAAAACCGTGCATGGAGGATGAATGAGAAAATAAAACAATGATTAAATGATGAAAGCCAATAATAGAACTTGAGATGAAAGACAAGTATATGGAAGAGAGATGACTGATAGAAATATATAGAGATGATAAATGATAGGTAAATCATAGGTAGAACAGAGAGGATAGATAAAGAGGATGCACAGACAGCCAATGCAAGATGAATGAGCAATGGACTGAGCTCCCAAGGTCCAATTGAAGGGCAGAAGGAAGGAGTAGACGAGCATGGAACTCAGGACTGCAAGGGGTTGGTCCACCAACTGAGGCAGTGTGCCTGTTCTAATGAGAGCTCACCAAATCCAGCTGGACCGGGTCTGAATGAGCATGTGATCAAACCGAACTCTCTGAATGTGGCTGACAATGGGGGCTGACTGAGAAGCCATTGATAAAAGCACTGGGACTTGTTTTTACAGCATGTTCTGACTTTTTGGCACCCTAGTCTATATGGATGCACAGCTCCCTAGACCTGGATGTAAGGGGGAGGGCCTTGGACTTCTCACAGGGCAGGGTTCCCTGCCCTTTCTCAAGCAGGGTGGGAGAAGGAGGAGGGGGTATGGGGGAGCGGGAGGGGATTGGAAGAAGGGAAGGAAGTGTAAATAATTGAGTGGAAAAAAAAAAGATGAACAGTGTGAGACAGTTGATAGTGGGTTATACACCAATGATGCTAGCTGGAGAATAGAGAGAAGAAATGATAAACAATAAAGTAGGGTAAGAGAATAAACTACTTAGAAAGTATTTTCTCTGTGACCTCATGTTTCTTTACATATTTATGGCAAATAAATGTCACAAAATCTATATGGATGGAGATTTACCAATATGGTCACCTAAAGAAGACCTGAACAAAGACTACACCAATAAAAATGTTAATAAGGATCAAGACAGTTCACGACGAGGCCACAACCCTTGACAATCATCTTTGGTCAAGTAAGGAATACTGAGAGCAGGAGGAATAATCTTACCTATGGAAGAGCACAGAGTTGGTTATACAATGACAAATGCACTATACAGACAGAGCAGGTTATTTTCATGTGTTTAGAAACACATACACAGACACACACACAGAGACACACACACCAGTGACAACGAGAATTAAAAAATTGGTCATGAATTTATGAGTTTGAAAGGGAACATGGGGACCTACAGGGGAGGATTTGCAAGAGGAAAAATGGTAAAAAAAAATAATAATGCAATTGTATGACAAACTCAAAAATAATTTTAAAAGCATAGTATAAATTTAAATATTGATGCTCATCTGTAAACCATTTTAAAAACAAATCCTAAATGTGTATGGTGAATAAGTCTGACTCTCAATGAGCCCTCTATAATGAAAGTCTGTGTCATTCGTGTGTGGTGTGTACACGTTAACAGTTTCTAAGGTCAGTATATGATTTAAAAGACAACTTATGAAAGAACACATAGTATCAGTGTTAGTTTGCCATTGTTGTATGACAAATGACATCAAGCTGAGTTTCTTGAAATTTCTATAGGTTAAGGTCTAAGTGCTTTTCAAACTGATTTTGTGCAGGGTCTCTCTAAGCTACCCTGATTATCTCATCTGTGACTCCGTGTGCTTGCCCCAGGTTATGGGATTAAAGATTTTACACTTCTGGAGCTACCCACAGTACCTGGTATTGTATACTGTCTACATTGCTGGTATACCTCTTCACAAATATCAGGTAAGCATCTTCATTACTTTGGTCTGATTTCTTGATTTTATTTTCAAGAATTTGCCTGGCTAAATTATATTCATCCAGCATAATTTCATTTTAGATTGAAAAAGTCATCTCATTCAAGATTTTAGATATGGCAACAAGATTTCATCATATTTGTTACGTATGAAAATACAGTAAGGGTTGTCACATCCCATCCCATATTTTCTTAAGCTTTTGTTGCAAGCAATTTAGAACTACTGACTCTCAAAGAAAAAGATTATACAGTGCACACATAAGACTTTGGGAGTTCTTGAATGCCATGTTGGGTGAAGACTAAAACAACAAATACCTTAGGGTTTATTTTTTTTATTAGATGATAGCTAATACCTGGTTGCTAGTTAAAATCATTTGTTTTTAGAACTGTGGTTTCTACATTACTGTGGTAAAACTAAGTGTGAGCAGGTGTCTTAATTTCTATATTTAGTAGCTCTTGTGAAAACATCAGCAATTTTCAGATGTCAGTAAGAGATCTCTCCTCTTGCCATCTTTGTTCTAGTACAAAATAGTTGTCACAGAATATAGAAAAGAGTGATTCATTTTGTTTAAATGCAGACTTTTTCCAATCCTTGTGGCTAGGTTACATCTATCAAAATGTGAGAAAGACCAGTCACTTCTAGATGCTTTCAACAGAAAAAATGTACCTCAGATCCTCTGCATCTCCTGGAAGTCTTCAAGTGCATAATGCCAGTGCTCCATGCTGACTTATTGTTGCAATTTTTTTAGACAAATAGTCTTGTATGTTTTTCAGTGTCTGAGAAGCCACTGGGAAAATCATTGTGTTTACACATTCTCTTCTAAATATGTGATGTTGAATATATTCCACCCTAGCTGATAATTTGGAAAAAGAATCTTTATCAGAGCTTTTCAAACTCTTTTTTGAATACTTAACCATTTCTATCTGAAGGTACTTGACGGAGAGATGTCTGTGCCTTCGTTGCTCTTTTTGTGTACATCTTCTGCTTTGGATCCACATAGTCATAGGATTAATGGTATCTCTTCACACTACTCGCATCATAAGGGAATGAGAAAAAATATTCCTTAAGCAATAAAATAGACTGGAAATGCCACATTAGCCAGTAGATGAGATGAATGCAGATATATTTTCAGTCTGTCAAAATAGTTTTTAAAATTTCATTTCTCATTATAAAGGGGCAACAACTGACAGTAATAAAACACATGTTCCTTACTGTTCCAAAAGACCCTGAACTTATCAGACATCATTACAGCTGCATGTGTTCTATGATGATCCACATTACAGCTATTTGAAATCAGATTTCAGTGACATTTATTGGGCTAAGATATTTCTCAAATATATTAAAACTCATATTATATGATAAAAACATAAAAGACTCAATCTTTGGTCCTAAAAAGCATTAAGTTCAGTTTATCTACATCTTTGAACAGAAAGATATAGAGAGAGACCTACCATTATTTAAAAACTGTCTATATTTGAATTTGTCAAAAATGTGATGATTTTGCTATAATATTTTCATAATAAACTATATTTAAAATCAGAAAGAAGCTAAGCATTGTAGTTTTATTTTCATTTTCAGGAATAGTGAATGTGTTCAGAATCAAGAGTGCCTACATGCTACCCAATACTGTACATAAACACAATAAAGTAGTCCCATACTAGCTCAAAACTGAGTAAAATAAAGGGCTCTTTATTTAGGGGTAGACTCACAGAATGGTCCTCTACATAATTGAGGAACAGGAACCAAATCCAGGAGAGAGAGAGAGAGAGAGAGAGAGAGAGAGAGAGAGAGAGAGAAAGAGAGAGAGAGAGAGAGATTTCTACATCTGTTTGTTTTTAATAGCACCCAAGGTCACACCCAAAGTGGTCCAGCATCTCAAAGGTCATTGGCTGAAGGTGGTTCCCCAGCAGCTCCCCATTTTGCCTAAATAAGGAATTTCCAAACCCAATAGAAAACTATATACAATAGGAAGAGATAATGAGTATAAAAATTAGAATTACAACCAGCATAAGAATATTAAACAAGAAACATATGCTAAATGTTCAATAATTATCCTATCATAAAGAGTTCAAGTCTTATATTAGAAATGGCTTGGTTAAGTAATGAGAGGAAAGTAACTACAACTATCTTGTCTTCAACCCCATTGAAGAACTGAGAAGGAAATAGTATTACTTGAGTAAATAGGAATTGCAATTAAGCAACTTCCAAATTGTGTGATAAATGACAGAGAAAACTGGTTACCTAGGTAATTGCTCAAATTCTCATTTGCAACATTGGAGTCACCAACTTTGGCTAAAGCATAGAGTAACTGACAGACCATTTTCGGAGGCAGGAAACTTTTCAAAACCTTGTATCCTATCATGACAATGTTTGGCACTCTTTTTTCTTGTATCCTGCTTGTCCATTCCAGACGCCATGCATTACGTCAGTGTTTGAGGCATGGGCAGTTTTTTGCCTGAAGGCCAGTTTTGCCAAGAAAAAAGCAAATTCCAAGTGGAATATCTTTGGTGCAGAACAGTCTCTCGGGAATAGAGCAATGCTTCCAGGAGCAATTGTTTCATGTCAACAGAAACCTAAGTTATTTAAATGTCAGATTCTACAGTTTTTGAAGTGGTTGAAGATTACCTATCTATGTGGGATACAAACTCTTTGTATCTAAAAAAACTTGATTAGTGTTACTATAAGTATGACAAACATGGATGACCTTGATGCCATCAGTTATTGTTCAGTCTATGGCTCCTTTTGAAGAAATGACATATTAGAATGCCTTGGAACAGAAGACCCAGTCACAGCTCAGCTGTTTCCTTGAGCAAATTATCTAAAGAATTACAGTCTCAGTATCATAGGCTGAAGCACTAGTAAACCCTTTTTTAATTGTGATATGTAAAAATGGTTTTCTATGCAAAGTATCTAATACATCTTCTAATAAATATAAAGGCTTCACAAAGGACTGCTATTAATATTGTTATGTGATGATGAATGATTGCCACAAATACATTATGTTTAAGGAAGGGTTATGGCTTATTCTGGAAAATGCCTGCCTTGTTTTCTTGTACCTGAGTTTGATACCCCAGGACCCACCATAAATGACCTGACATAGCAGTTCTAAACTATAATTCTAGTGTTAGGAGTTCATGTATAGACAGGAGGATCGTTGAAGCCTCTTGATCAGAAAGAGGTTTCAGATAATATAGCTGAATCATAAAGTTCCAGGTATAGCAAAAAATTCTGTTGCAAAAGCAGAAGAGTTTTTGTTTAATATAAACCATGTACACTAGTGTGAAGGCACCTAATGTTGACCTCTGGTCTCTATACAGGTACACAAACACAGAGATACAGATAGACATATATGTTGGCTGATGTTTCTGTCCCACCCGGTCCCATAGCCATTCAGTTCCAATGAAAAACACAGAGGCCTATATTAGTTATAAACTGGTTGACTTATTAGCTCAGGCTTCTTATTAATTAATTTTACATCTTAAATTCATCCATAATTCTTGTCTGTGTTAGTTATGAGGCTTGGTACCTTTTATCAGTGAGACATGCTCATCTTGCTTCCTCTTGGTCTGGGTTGCAACTGCTGACTGAGCCTTTCCTCTTCCTAGAATTCACCTGTTCTGGTCACCATGCCTATACTTCCTGTTTGGAAACTGGCCAATCAGCATTTTATTTAATGAATACAAGTGACAAATCTTTACAAGGTACAAGACCTTTGTCCCACAGAACATATATAGACAACATTGTCTTTAGTTGTTTTGAACTAGACTAATGCATTTAATATGAGTAGCTAGAACGCTTCATTTTCACAAACAGCTGTGACAATAATGCAGCTGAAGGTTACGATGCCTATAATCAAAGGTCTTGACAACAAAGCAATTTGAGCCAGTTTATTCCTACTCTTATGTGCTTTTGTTGACAAGTGTTGAAAATTTTATCTGTGTCATTATTTTATTTAAGAATAATACTATTCTTCTAGTTAGTTGTATCAAAGACATGAAAAAATATTGAAAATAAAATTTTAAAGTAAGAAATCACAGTTAGTTGCTATAGAATAATGTTTGCCATGGAAAACTAAACATAATTTTAGAAACTAATTTTATCAGTATATATACATAAAATGTAGACACAAACTCAGCTTAGTTTGAATTATTTTAATCTGTTTTTGACAAACTTTGGTCTGCTTCAAGTGATATTTGTATACAAACCAGGGTTTAAGTGTTACAATAAACTTCAAGAACATACAACTGTAGTTGCTATCAATTTTGCCTAAAGGTTTATAACAAGCAAGGTAGAAAAATCACATTCCCACACATAAAGATATTCAATGCTCTTCTCAAATATTTTACCACAGATTACTTCTATTCCTACTATGAATCCAGTCACTGAGAAGTGGCAGACTCCTGAGGACTCTTACCAAATAGGTTAATAGACAGATAGATTCATAACGGAATGACTTTTTGGAAGGTTATTAAAGTGTTAATAAGTGATCTTTGTGGGAAGAAGTGAATGACTCAGAGGACATAGTCTTTCACGTTATTTCTTGTCCTGGGCTCCTATAGTCCTCTCTGTGTCTCTGTCTCTCTCCTCTCCCTTTGTCCCTCTTTCCCTTTACCTCTTCCTAGTCCCATTTTCTCTTTCTGTCTTCCCAGTCCCCCTTTCATCTCTCCCTGTTTCTCCCTGTTTTTCTTGTTTTCTCCCCAATCTCTTCCCCCTGGATCCCATGTAATAAACAAATATATTCTTCTACACATTTCTTCCAATATGTTATACCTTATACCAAAACACAGAAGAAACAAAGCCAGACAACCATGCACTGAAAACTCTGTAAACATCACTAATGGAAACTCTGTAAGCATCACTATGTCCTTGTATAGCCTGTTTCTGTCAAGTATTTTGTCATCTATAAGATCTCTGTTTGCCCTATAAGATATTATAAGCTATTAAAGACATTCATTTTCCAGAACCAGAACTTTGCCAAGTTTAAAAAATAACAGAATTTTTTGAGAAAACATAAAGTGTTGTGATCCTAGATTGTATTGTTTATTTACTCATTTGTTCAACTAATATAATACACATATAGCAAGCCTGTTGTGTCTAGGAAAAGCCTTCCAGGTGCAGAAAAAGAATACAGAAGAGGCGGATAGTCTCCTAAGACTTTACAATCAGTAGTGAGCACAATACACAAGGATTCATCACCTTTTTTCTTTATTATGAGACAAACTCTTCTGAAGAGAAAGGTGTATGTCCTGGAAAATTGTGTTGGACAATCAACTTTTGCTGAATTGCCTAAACAATTTAATAGAAATTACTAACAAAAGCTCCATGGAAAGCTCCCATTACCCACCTGCTACCTCCCCAACTCTGAACTTCTCCAGGGAATTCTACCTGAGATTGATGTCAAGCTCAATTGCACTAGACCTTTATGAAGAGACACAAACATTGTGGTTCATTCCTGTAGATTGTTGACATTACTGAATCAAGATTAATTGAGGGTACAGCTCATACAGTGTCCTTGCCAAGAAGCAGGAGGAATACCAATAGAGAATTCAGGAAGGCTCAAACCACAAACAGCATGAACTCCAATTGCAGCTGAGCACCTTTCCTATTAAACAGGTTTCGTTAGATCTTTCCTGCCTTGGGGGATGTTACAGTGTAAAGACAATCATTGCACTTACACTATACTTGGGTTTTCCTAAGCAATCATTTATTTTTTTATAATGAAAATTCCTGACTGGCCCCAATATGCAAGGGGAGGTCAAGTCACGAGGAATCATAAAAGCCAAGCAGATAATGTATTAAGTATAATAAAAAAATTTATACCTTTAAAGCTTCAAATGCAGCCTGAAGTGATCAAATAACTTTAAAAATGGGGAATCTGGCAGCAATATTCAGGACTTATTAGAAGACCCTAAAACTATGAAAGTCAGTGCAGATCTTTATTTAGTTTGTGAAGAATTAGATGTGTTAAAAATTTTATGCTTAGGGGCTGGAGAGATGGCTCAGAGGTTAAGAGCACTGACTGCTCTTCCAGAGGTCCTGAGTTCAATTCCCAGCAACCACATGGTGGCTCACAACCATCTATAATGAGATCTGGCACCCTCTTCTGGCAGGCAGACATAGAAGAAATGTTGTATACATAATAAATAAATAAATCTTTAAAAAAATTATGCTTAGTATTACATAAAAATTTAGCCACATAGACATTATTATAGAATGGCATGCAATTTCTCACTCTACTATAGATATAACATATTATATTTTCTCAATATTTTAAAATGGCAAGCTTGCCAATTTACCTTAGAACAATAGCATGTATGTTAAGAGTCAACTTCTGAGTTAGCTCTTCAGCTAGGATTTACACTTTGCTCTCTGGGTTTGAGCACTATGGTACTTTCTTCTCCAGTGTTTTGGTGTAGCATAAAATATTTGATTAAAAATGCATCCTAAATGAAAAAAATCAACAATCCCAATTCTCTAAGAAGTTCATTCTAACCACAGCATAAGTAATAAAAAACATTTTAAAGCAATTTTGAAATATTTTTTAGTCTTTCAAATCATGGAGTGACTCAATATAATTATTTCAAAGAAGTTCAAGTGCAATTATCACTCATAATTATCATATTTTCCAAGTAGGACAGAATTTATAAAGAAAAACACTTAAATACAATTCTTTCTAAAAAGGCTCCTTAAAAGATCATCAGGATCCCAAAGTGGGAGCAACAGTGTAGAATAACAGATATCCAGCCCAAGAAACCAGCAAAATCAATGAAATTGAATTGGCTCCAGGGGAGTCATTTGAGAAATAAGAGTGTAAGGTAAATCTCAGAATTTCACAGTAGTCTATAAAAAATATAAAAAGCTGGAGATGAAAATGGTCTAGGGTATAGTTTTGAATGTATGTGAAAATATAGATGAAGATATGCTCAAAGATACAGAGATGAAGTATGGGCAAGAACATATGGCATGCTATTAGCCTAAGTTATCCTGTGTCTCCTCTACATTTAACTAACAGAAAATCTCCCCAACAAAGTAGGAAAATAATAGCTAAGACACAGTGTCAGTAGGACACAGTAAATAGAACAGTTTGAAAGCCACATTGGGTTGGAATGGAGAGGAAGAGGAAAAAATATTCGCTATTCTTTTTCTAAACCAGAATAGTCATCATTTTACAAACCAAAGCAGAAATCTCCTTTAAAAAGTACCTAAGATGAGACAACATGATCCATGGCATTCTATGTCCCTCTACAAATATCAGTGTAGGTGTGTTTCACGGGAGCTGGGTTTCACATTCTTCAACTTTCAGTCTTTCCAGGACCTTCATGCATTTTTATCACATCCCCAAGTACTCAAGAGTATAAATGACAGCAGACAATACAAAAGAGTATAAGTTACCCCCAGGTATGGTGGCACACTTGCAACCCCAGCCAGTGAAAGGGGGTGGCAGACAGCAGATGAACCACTAGTTCAATTCCAGTCTCAGTAACAAAGCCAGTACAGAGCCATCTTGAGTTCCATGGGGACACTATCTTAGAAACATAAAACAGTAAGGTAATCCTCTAATAAAAATGAGTACTAAATCACTGAGGTATATGTAACATGGAAGGAAACACAGATGGACAAGCTTAGACTGAGGCAATAGAAGTAGTAGAACAGATAGATTGTAAGTGTAAAAGAAGATGGTTATAAATATTGTAAATTAAAAGCAATTGGCAGTGAAAATAGGAAACAAGAAATAATCTTGAAGAATCAACAGAAAATTCTATGCATGAAAACTGGGTTGTTTGAAATAAAAGACCCAGTGGATACAAGATAAACAAGGAAACGGATCAAATTATAAAATAAGTAAGACACTGAATGAAGCATAAGAGAAGACTGGTTCCTGGAAAACATACACACTCAAAGAAGCAGGAGTGAAGAAGAGGTGTTTTGACATTAATAACTTAGAAACCCTACGAGTTCAAACACTAAAATGTGTAGGAGAACTAACTCATCTTGGAAAACAAATTACTAAAGCTTTTCTAGTAAGTGAGTAGCCAGTAGGAAACTCAGAGCAAATGATCCCATAGCCTTGCATATGGAAGGCAAAATGAAAACACATTTCACCACAGTTGAATGGATTTTAAATTATCAGAAACAGGGAAATAATCTGTCTGAAAGTAAAAGCAGCTTGCCAAAGTACAAGGAGTCAAATTTTCACTGGCCTTGTTCACAGTAACATAAACAGGATGAAGAGTCTCAAATACAGAGAGAATGGAATTTTCTATCTGCCCAAAGTTATCTTGAGATGGAAAGGTGAAATGAAGATGTGGCAGTATAAAAGAGTCAATCCTTCTTATGTTGGAGTAGGAAGTTCACAAATTCACTGTTAGTTTTGGTTGCAAAGGTAGAATATGCTTCAATAAAATGATGAAGCAAAAAAAAAGCTCAACTGACACACAAATATAATATTTAAAATAAATATGGGAAATATTATGTAAAGTTAACTAATTTAATGAGATTCTCCAAGTGGTGAGATGTCAATTTTAAGAGAGGGGTTATTGTGACTTGTGCTTTCAGAAGTTTCCATTTGAGGTCATCGAGATCCACTGCTTTGAGCCTGAAGCAGCAGAAGAAAAAGTGAGGAGGCTGCTTATTCAATGTTGTCCAGGAAGTAGAAGTAGGTAAGGGTCTAGAGACAGGAGAGATCTTTCCAGACTTTCAACTCCCAAATTTCCGCAACTTCCCAAGAGCTATTTATATTGTAACCCTGTGGAGACTCGTCCATTATTAGATCAGCGGAATAATAAGATCTGGATCTAGTAATTTTTCCCTAAGCCCATATTATGGGCCCCAAAGGGAGTGGCACTATTAGAAGATGTGGAATTTTGGAGTGGGTGTGACCCTGTTGGAGGAAGTGTGTTTCTGTAGGGGTGGGTTTTGATGTTTCCTATGTTTAAGCCCAGTGTGGAATACAGTTCACTAACTGTTGCCTATGGATCAAGATGTAGAACTCTCAGCTCCTTCTCCAGCATCATGTCTGCCTGCATGTTGCAATATCCCACCATGATGATAATAGACTAAACCTCTCAAAATGTAAGACACTCCAATTAAATGTTTTCCTTTCAAAGAGCTGCCATGGTCCTGGTGTCTCTTCACAACAATAGAATCCTGACAAGGAAAGTCCATCAACTGACAGCTAAGCCCTGAGAACATGAGACTGTGTGGCATCCTTCAAGTTCACACAAATAGTTCTGCTCAGACAATCTTGCTAGCAGCAGATTTTGCCCCATCCATCTCTCTGACCAGCATCTTATAGCATGAACATCACCCTAAGAAACAGCATTTTTATTTCCTTGCTTTCTGTCACTCAGTTCAGCTACTTAGTAAATATTTATGACTGTTATCTGTTCTGAATCAGGAACGTGGTTTATTCTGATAAAAGAGGAAAATTAAAAAAAAAAGGAGAGGAACATTGGAACAGGGACTTGGGAGCTGGGACCAGACTAGTCACTAGGGTACACTTTGCTTAAAATTCTATAGCATCTAATACTTCACATACTAATTAAAAAATAAGATTTCTTCAAAGGTGCAAGTACACTCCCTTAGGAATAATCATGTGGGGGCCTTCAGCAACCACGTTTATGCTTCCCTCTAAATCCTGGGGTAAATTCTTAGTCTTTCTCCAGAAAATTTTCCCCTAAGACACTTTCTTTCCCTAATATCTCCTACTTGCAGTTTTGATAAAGACTCTTTATGTCTCATGGATACAGTACTCCACAATATACGAGAAAGTACTCATTTCTTATCTATAGTCTCAACAAGATTTTATA
Source organism: Myodes glareolus (assembly GCF_982192425.1). NCBI lineage: Eukaryota > Metazoa > Chordata > Mammalia > Rodentia > Cricetidae > Myodes > Myodes glareolus. Next base: position 61,625,004 of record NC_142048.1, read on the forward strand.
CAACTCATGTACAAGACCCCTCTTATTGTTTACTATTTATGATTTTCTTTTCAAGAAAAAACACAAAGGATAGTGGAAAGAAGATACTCTTGCATTCTATGAGTTCTGATTTAAAATGACACCTTCATCCTTAAAAAAGCCGATTTATACATGTGATAATCATTGATTAAATAGGGCAAGTAAATTTCATATCAGTTTTGTTAAGAATATAAAACCCATAGCGCAACATCTTGATATCACAGCACTGCATAGTCTTGTTTCTTGGTGTTCACTGTCCTTCCTTATATATGTGAACAATAGTAATGATTTGAATAAACAAACAATATTATGAACACTTGATATCAGATCCATCACCATTGTGGTTTGGAGAGAGTATTATATATTTTAAGATGTAAAGTCATGTTGTTGTCCCTTAGCACATGATGCTATTTTCACCCTCCTCTCCTGCCTATGAGTGATACAGGTGAAAATGGTTTTGTCTAAAGACATTGTCCTTTTTTTTCTCTGTTAGTAAAGAGGCAAAGGAATAAATGATGACTTCCTGTCTATTATGCATTTCCTCTTGATTTTGGTAGCTCAGCTTCATTGAAGTAATAGCCTCTGCTCTCTCAAATCAATAACCATACTCTTGATTATCTTGACTCCTCTGAAACACGGCTATGTGCACAGACAGCACCAGCAGGAAGAGCTGTGGAAGGAGATCTTGGAAGCAGCGAACACTGTGAGATGTTGGCAACTTGTTGATACGATTAAAGCTACTTCCATCCTGCCAAAGGATGACCATATAGCATGCTTGGGGTATTTCTCCTGGCTTCAGAGGCTTTCAGCACTTTTCCTGCATTCCTGAACTGAGAATAGAGAATGATTCAAGAGATTATTTTCTCTATTATCCAGAAGGAAGATAGATATTTAGGAGTGTCATTCTGTGTATGTAGGAGGGATGTTCACTCATCACTGACAATGGGTACTTCACAGGGTTAGTGCTGAAATGTCACATGGAAAAATGAGCTGAGGAAGAATAAATTTTTTCTGTGGGGCTATTTATTACGAGTTTGCTATTTTGCTATTGAAAGTGCTTCTTGCTAACAGCCTTCAATTGAAGGCACAAGAAAAACTTTAAAATGGAGGATATTTTCTTCAATAGGACTTTCCAGGGCTTCACTGATGAATCATTTGCCTGTTTCTTCGTTTATGTATTCCATTAAGTCGTTTTCTGAGAACACTATATAAACTAATATTCTCAAGTTTTGATAGTTTCTCTAATTATATTATTTTGTCTAATTTTCATGACAAACTTTTCCAGATAGGCTGCACAATTTTCAGACCTAGACACAAAGTGAAACAAAAGTGTAAAAGTGTTTCACACACAAAGAGTAAGGATTTAAGACGGTGAAAGCAAACAAAAACAAAAACAAAACAAAAAAAAACCTAACATGGGATCCTATTTAAATGAAAAAGGCTTTCAGATTTCCCAAGTCCCAAGTCACATCTTTTTGCAGCTGATGCTGAAATAATGACACATTTCACTGATGAATGAACAGGACTCTGAATTTTCACTTAAGATTTTGTACATACAAGTTTATGAAAATTGTCCTTAAGTTTCATCTAACATATCAAAATAGTCGTGAAAAACTGCAGCAATTCAGAACCCTAGAACCTCTCCACCCAATATGTGTTCATAGTGTTTCAGTCTCATATTTTCACCCTAGTTGATGAAGAACTAATCCCTAATACAAACATAGCTCATTAATCCAGGGCTGGAGTTTCTCAGATTCTGATACACTATTAGTAATTGATTGTTTGGATATTGCTGGTTCTTAAGACAATTATTCAATATATAAGGCAAGATTTTAACCTTAAAAATATACAATGATTTTTTTAACTTTGTGTAATAGGATAATTAGGTCACAGCTTTTATATATGCATATCTTTTTCATCATAAAATTAAATGAATTAGACTACAAACTAAACATATTTGAAAAGGTGACTTTGAACATAGAATTCTGAGAAGTATTTTATTAGCTAATGATGTGGTCACTTTAATGCAATCATATTGTTAGTAAACTTTCAAAATAATATCACTGCTAATTTATTATTAATGTATAGGTAGTTTGCAATATAGCACTTAAATTTTACTCTTCTTGACTTCAAATTCTGCACTTACTATTTAGTAGTGTGAATGGACACTACATGACACCCCTGGTTGAAGAAGTGGAGGACAGACAGAATTCTCACAGTGATATGCTGTGGGGTAATTCTGTCGACTCATGGTATAATTGTTCTAACATGCTTTTAGAGAATGTTAGAACACTCTGGAAATGTTCAGAGTGAATGTTAGTTCACTCTGGAGAACTGGCACTGATAACTAACACAAAACATCACAGCAAAGTTATCAAATAAAAAAGTATGAAATGAAATTCATGGTACGTGCTTCATAAGAATCTTAAACAGATTCTTCTCTACATCCCCAAACATCCAACTACATGCAAGGAGAAATTTATATTAAAAAGTGTTTTTAATAATTATTTTATATTACTTGAGAATTTAGTACACGTATACAATATTGGATCAAGACAGTCTTTAAATAAGGATGCAATGCAAAAGTCAAGTGAGAACATATCCAGTGCTATGGGTCTCAAAGTTACCATTCCAAACTAGCATTACATTCCATACTAGTAAATGAGTACTTAGGATATTCCTTCTAAGAACTAATGCTATTGATGCTGATCTGTGCTTAATATATGAACAGAAAACACGTTTGTTTCATGATATTAAAATTTTGTGCCTTTAAAATTATATAGTAAAACCTTATATTTTAATTTTAAAAGCTCAGCACAGCTATAATGATCAGGACTTACTTTCTTATGCTAGAAAGAACTCTTTCTATCTAGAGTATTTAAGTAGAAGTAGAACAATAGCAAAATAATGCAATAGGGAAGCATGTTTACTCTGGGAAAATATTCTTTATATCCATGAACCAAAACATAGGCATGCATGTATGTAGCATGTAGATAGAGAAAGAGAAGAAATAAAAAGGTAGGGAAACTTTTACATTTTATTGCAATCAAGAAGGATGTTTATCCATTTGGGAGGTCTTGTGTTTGATACATGTGGGATAAGAAACAAGGTAGGACAGCTCTAACTAATGTTCTCTGTAGCTGCTATTTTACTGTGGCTGCAAAACTACTCTCATTATAGCAGAAATAGGGCAGAAAATAATAACCGCTCCTACCAGAGAAAGTTCACTGAATCCTTCCTTCCTCTAGAAGGAAGTTATTTTACAAACATCAACACTGTTTGAGATGCAGAGAGGGGGAAAAGGAGGGTAAGTGCAGCTTGTTCCAAACCAGACAAAGAGGGAAAATAAGGCTTCCAGTAACAGAGTGTGAAGACAGTGGCTGTAAATACCCATCCAAGTGATGTCTGGAAGCCTGTAGGGACTGCTGAGGGGGTAGGCTCAGGAAGGCCAGGAGATGTTGTGTCTACATCTCTGTTATTCTCACTCAGGTGCCTCCTTCATGGAGGAATCTATGCCCCATGGTAAAATGTGAGCTCAGAGTAACTCATCAATATACATCACTTTGCAAAATTTTCTTTACATTGCAGAAATGACATTGAGAGCTAAGATAACACACAATAGCAAGATTATCTAATGAAAAAGTCAAGAAATAAGAATTGATTATAAAAACCAATACATTCATTTCTTTGCTTAACTGTGTTCTGTAAATGTTTTTACACACACACACACACACACACACACACACACACACACACCTGAATTAATAATTACTAAAATAACCTTGCTTATTACTTATGCAACAAGGAGCTTCCAAAAATTGTCTGGCTTTTGCTTTCGTTCTTTGGTTTTATTCTGTTGACTGGCAATTTCTTTGGCTCCTATTATCAATTTTCAAGAGAAACAGACAGAAAAAAGACATTTGATATTCAAGTGTTGGATCAATTGTGATAGTTGACTCTTAAAATTTTGCTAAATATGAATAACTCAATCTTTACTTTCCTATTTATGACATCAGCAAGTCGGTGGAGTGAATTATCACTGGGAATTTGACTCTCTGTCATTTTTCACTCTATCTATTGCATTTATTTTGCAATTCATCATTACCATTCTGGTATCTTGTGACAGCAATTTTGGAAAGCTCAGGCACCTGGAGTGCTTCTTGTCAGTCCAGTGAAAATTTGCAGCACACATTAAAGCTATTCAGAACAAAGCTATAGAGAAAATATTGAAATAAATTACCTCATCATTTTTGTTTCATTTAAAGTTTTTCAGCTTTAGTATTGGATCCTTATAGAACGTGCACTCGCTTAGCAAGTGCTACCCCAGAAGGAAGGTTATACAGATGAGACTCTTCCTGATACACAGTAACTACAAATTTGGTAGGAGCTTAGCTTAGCTCATTCCTGCTGCTGTGTATATTGAAATATAAATGCATCCCCGAGGTATCCCAGGGAATATTGAAGGACACCTGATGTCATTCACTCATCATTCATCTTCTTTACTGTCTACATACTGTGAATCCTGGAGTAACTGTGGTTTTTTTTTAATTATTTTTTGTTTTTGCTTTTTTATTAAAGTTCATTAGCTGTGCAGGGTCATTGAGTTTTTCTGTCCTTGCTTGTTATTTGTTAGCAGAAACATGTTTTAAGTTCACCATTGTCCTGTCTTGTTTTTATTTTAATTGTGTGTTGTGATTACTCTTCTGATTATTTTTAGGGTTAGCCATATTTAGAACCTCTGGAATAAAACCTTGAATCTCATGCAAAAATAGCACTGGGTCAAGTAGAGTGTAGGAATCTAAGTATCAGTACCTGTGTCCTTAGCTAATAGTAGATGATAACCAGGTCTCCTGTAGACCAGTCAATCGAGCAATCAGAAGGTGGAGACAGAATGATTGCTATTTTGAGGCCACCAGAGGCAGCATAGAATCTCTCTCCCTTGTCACATTTCCAGCCCCATCCCCCAAGCAGTCAGGAAGTTCCTGCCATTAACATCAGCTAAATGAATATACTGCCTTCTTCCATATCTATCCATCTACCTCTATTTTCTGCATTGATAATAAATATAATAGTCAGTAATACACACCAGGCTTGATAGATTCTGTAACTGAAGAATTTCAGTTACACAGATTTTCTGAGGTACTTTGCAAGCTGCATTGCCTATGCCATTGAATGATGGTTTCTCACTGCCGAGACAGTATCTCAGAAACTTTTAAAGACTAAAGGCTTAAAATTTAAAGTGTACGTGAACTGCATCTGTGTCCTTAGTTGCCCTCAAAAACATTCAAGCATACACATACAGGGAGGTGCTGCCAAACTCTTCTGGAGAACATGGAGTTCTAATGGTCAAAAGCTTGTTCCCCAACTAGGTACTGTGAAACTAAGTTTTCACATCTCAGCATCACACTCTGAGGGCTACGGAAAAGATCTTGACCTTTCTCATCCCTCCTCCCTCTCTTTGACTGGACTCCTGGATCTCGGTCTGGTGCTTGGCTGTGGATCTCTGCTTCTGCTTCCTACAGTTACTGGATGAAGGCTCTTCGATGGCTGTTAGGGTATTCACCAATCTGATTGCAGGGGAAGGCCAGTTCAGGCTCTCTCTCCGGTATTGGTATAAGTCTTAGCTAGGTTTATCCTTATTGATTCCTAGGAATTTCATTATCATGTTGTTTCTACCTAACCCCATAATTGTTCTCAAGATCCTGATAAGGAAATCCATGGAGACTGCTTGCCCTAGTTCGGGGAAGCTCACACCCTCTAGATCAGCAACTGGAAAGTCTGCATAGGATCAAACTAGGCTCTCTGTTGGGCAACAGTTGTGTAGCTTGGAATGTTTGAGGGATTCCTGGCAGTTGGGCCCTATCCCTGGAATCTATCCCTGGTGCATAAACTGGCTTTTTGGAGCCCATTCCCTATAGTGGATTTCTTGCTCAGCCTTGATTCAGGGAGGGAGGCACTTGGTCTGGCCTCAACTTAATGTGTTAGGCTTTGCTGATTCCTCATGGGAGGCCTTGCCCTTTGGAGGAGTGGGTGAGGGGTGGGCTGGGCGATTATGGGGGAGAGCAAGAGGAGGGAAAACTGTGGTTGGTATGTAAAATTAACCAAAAATAAAACAAAAAGTGCTTTGCTTTGTTAGAAAGAGAGGTGTGTAGAAGACCCCTGATGATACTTAAGTTTCCATTCATCTGCTTCATTTACCAAACTGTGAACTTTGGCTTTTCCTGAAGTGAACTATTTTCTAGTTCTTATGAAAAGAGAAGGATGGGACAGTGAAAACTGGGAAGAGTTTTGCTGTGTTGGTTTTGTTTTCTGCTCTTGGTCTCCATTTTCTTCCTTCTTTTGCTCCTTCCTTCTGTATTTCTTTCTCTCTTTTTCTCTTTCCTTTTCCTTTTTCCCACCTTGGTTCTATTTCACTTCTTCCTGCTTCCTTTTTTCAGCTACCTCTTCTTGCTTGCCCTTTCTTTCTTTCTCTTTCCCTTCCTTCTCTATCCACTTTGTTTTTCCACTTCTAGGTAAATATAGCATCTCCCAGTGCTTCTACTTTGAATGCAACATTGGATGAAAATACATTAAAAGTTAGAAAATAATTGCAGAAATAAAGCAAAGCAAGCAAAATCGATCTATTTAACATTTCTGAAAGGCCAAATATTTTAGTTATGCTTAGTATTATTCGGTTTGAATGATAACTATTTTTCTATGTAATTATAATCAAACATGCTAAAAGGCTACTTATTAAAAATTCATGAATATTTTTATAAAAGCATTTTTTGTAGTTCTCTTTTTACTTTTTATTTTTTTTCCTTTTTTATTGATTTTTATTGAGTTCTACATTTTTCTCTGTTCCCCTCCCTGCCTCTCCTCTCCCATTCAACCCTCTCCCAAGGTCCCCATGCTCCCAATTTACTCAGGAGATTTGTCTTTTTGTAATTCCCATGTAGATTAGATCTATGAATGTCTCTCTTAGGGGCCTTATTGTTGTCTAGGTTTTCTGGGATGGTGATTTGTGGGCTGGTTTTCTTTGCTTTATATTTGAAAACCACTTATGAGTGAGTGTATGTGATAATTGCCTTTCTGTGTCTGTGTTACCTCATTCAAAATGATGTGTCTTGCTCCATCCATTTGCCTGCAAAATTCAAGATGTCGTTATTTCTTTTCTGCTGTGTATACTCCATTGTGTAAATGTACCACATTTTCCTTATCCATTCTTCGATCAAGGAGCATTTAGGTCATTTTCAGATTCTGGCTATGACAAACAATGCTGCTATGAATATACAAGACACTTTTTATTACTATATTTTTAAAAAATCTTATTTTACATACCAATCCCAGTTTCCTCACCTTCTGTTTTCTGGCTTCCTCCACTTTCTCCCCTCTCCACCACACATCTTGAGAGAGGGTGAGGTCTCCCATGTGGAGTCAGGGAGAGGCAGGACCTTGAGGCAGGACCAAGGTCCTCTGCTGTGTCTAGGCTGAGCAAGTTATCTCACCATAGGGAATGGACTACTGGGGCCACTAGCCGTTGAAGCAGTGTTTATCCCTAATTAAAAAAAAAATTAAAATTGCTTAAAATGCATCTAGTAACTATCAAAGGCTAAATACATATTTGCTAGTCAAACAGAGTTTGGATATTTTTCTTATAGATTAGTTGGTTGTGTATCCGTATCTGACTGGCTTCAAAGTTAAGATCTCTAGACTCCGGTTTTCACAGGGCTGGTATTACAGAAGTGGCTGTGCTTGTATCATAGAGAAGGTCTAACAGCCATTTGTTTGGTTATTCTGTCTGTGAAAGGGTAAACTTCTGTTAAACTTTCAGAGGGAAATTTGTCGGCATGGACTAAACAATATTAACACAGAAGCTCATTGGCATTTGGCTCAAAACTTTCAGAATTTTCATACCTGACTAACGTTTTTAAGGAGGAATATGTGTTGATGAAATGTTCCCTGTTGTAAAAGAGCCTTCACAGGCATTAGCCAGATGGACTCCTGGCACTGAGGAAAAGGAAGGACTCAAGTTCCCATCCTTAATCCATACTCACTCTCCAATCGATAATATTTCCAAATTAAAAAAAATGATTTTTTTTCCAAAGTGATTATCATGGGATATACCATGTACTCTTAAGACTAGGCCCTATGTCAAATGTTAAATGGCCAACATAGAAAAAACTCAATATAATTTTTGAAGAGTCTTTATCTGATAATCTGACAATTTGTGTTATGTTTTGTCGAGGCCATCTGTTCTTTTCTCTTTTTTTCCTAATAGAACCTTTAGTATGGTTTCTTGTTTATTGGATGTATGCATGTGAGAATGTGATCTCAGCATCTGCATGTGTTTCTTGAGCTTTTCCTTTGACGTTTTTCTTCTGTTTGTTTGCTTTTTTCCCCCCACTATGGCTTGTTTCTTTTGATTTTTATGTACTTTTATTTTGTTTAATCATTATTTTAGAAACTTGTTTGTATTCCAATGAGAGAAAGGAAAAAAGGGTGTGTATTTGAATGGGTAGAGAAATGGGGAGGATATGAAAGGAGTTGAGGGAGGGAAAACTATAACTCAAATATATTGTATGGAAGCAAAATCTATTTTCAATAAAAATTTAGAGTGAATCCTGCTTTCTATAGACAGACATCATCATGGTAGTGCATATGTCATCATACTGGCAATGACCTCACTAGGAATGGAGCTGTTGTGATTACAGTATGTTATCTGTATTCTAATTTTTTCCTGATTATCTTCTCAAGTCATTCTTAAAATTTTAAGGCAGTTATTACAATCAATTTAGGTTGTCTTATTTATTTGTTTCTTTTTTTATTTTGAGAAAGGGTCTACATAAAAAAGTGACATAGAACTCATGGTATAGCGTAAGCTGCATCTGAACTTGCAATTCCCCACCCCGCTGCCTTCTCAGATGCTGAGAGAATGAATAGGCCTGTACCACAGGGATTGTCTTCATCTGTTTCCTTTCACCTTGTACAGACTAAACAGGTTATATTTAGGAATGATAGATAGATAGATAGATAGATAGATAGATAGATAGATAGATAGATGGATGGATGGATGGATGGATGGATGGATGGATGGATGGATGGATGGACGGACGGACGGACGGACGGACAGACAGACAGATAGATGATAGATAGATAGATAGATAGATAGATAGATAGATAGATATGCAAAAATGAAAAAATGAAACCACAAGTATAAAAGACTGGAAGAATATATGGGAGGACTTTAGAAAGAGGAAAGGGAAGGAAGAATTGATATAACTACATATAATCTCAAAACTAAAGCTCTTTGTAGTTGGATTTTCACCTCTCCTAAAAGGTAAAATCAAACATGAAAAATTAAGCTTCTCAATCTGATACTGATATTGACTCCCATGTTTTCTGCATTGTTGGTTTAACCTTGTTTTTTTATTTCTTTATTTGCAAGTGAATGGTCTTAGTTGTACTATTTCTATCATTAGTTAAAAATTGGTAATAATTTAAAGACTACATTCACAGGGGAAAACATGTTGTATAATTACATATAAGCTGTGAGCCCCCTAAGGATGTAATTGTTTGCATAAAATTTAGGTACCATAACGAAGAATATGAATTCATTTGTAAAATTAGATCAATGAATATGTCCTCTAACATATTAGACCATGAAAGTTCCTATTGGTTAGAACAGGCATATTTTACAGCTTCAAAATAGAGTTCCAGACAGTTGTTCTTAATTACTTTAATCTCCTTCACAAATACTGCAGCAGAAGTCAATGATGCATCAAGGAGTGGCCGTGGCACAGTAATTAAGTGTTGTTCCCTAATCTCAAAAAAGACTTGGATGGAAACCTGGGTGCGATCCAACCTGGTGGCAGTGGCATGGTATGGAAAGAAGAGAGTGATGGTAAGTTGCATTCTTTAAAGAATAAATAAGGCCAGCAATACTCAGGGTGCTGGCTATACAGAAGTTAGAGGGATAAGACTGTTGTTTTCTTAACAAACATTAAGCATATGTACCAGTCTCCCAGCATATCTTTCACAGGACTTCCTCCAGAAGGTCTGTCTGTCTTTCTTTCTTTCTTTCTTTCTTTCTTTCTTTCTTTCTTTCTTTCTTTCTTTCTGTCTCCCTCTCCCCCTCCCTTCCCTCTACCCCTCCCCTCCCTTCTCTCCCTCTCCCCCTCCCTTCCCTCTCCCCCTCCCCTCCCTTCTCCCCCTCTCCCCCTCTTCTTCTTCTTCTTCTTCTTCTTCTTCTTCTTCTTCTTCTTCTTCTTCTTCTTCTTCTTCTTCTTCTTCTTCTTCTTCTTCTTCTTCTTTCTTCTCTCTTTCTCTCTTTATTTCTCTTTTCTTTCTGTATTTGAATACTTATTTTTATTTTCAGGTAGTAATTGTTAATTTAAATTTAGCGATTATTTAATTTTGAAATCTTTGAAACAAACCAAAGATTACCTCTCTGGGGGCTGGAGAGATGGCTCAGTGGTTAAGAGTACTGACTGCTCTTCCAGAGGACCCGTGTTCAATTCCCAGCACCCACATGGCAGCTCACAACTGTCTGATGATCCAGTTGCAGGGGATCTGACACCTTCACACCAATGCACATAAAATAAAAGTTAAATAAACCAAAAAAAAAAAGATTACCTCTCTGAGATCTAATTTCAACTTACTGAGATTTGTCTTCTTCAAATAAATGGGAATGGCAGAAAGGGAATGCTGGCTTGTTGTACTCAAGCAAACAAAGCTACTTCAACAGTATTGCTGAGTGAACACTAGTGCTAAATGTCCTTTAGCATTAAAATGCTACCATTCGCTTTATCTGTGCATATATACATGCTATTTTTTGATACCATTATTGATACTACGTAATCATTATGTTACTTTTACTCTGTAATATTATGGAAATGTAACATTTCTATCCTGATGAATTATGACATTGGTCTGCATGGCCACAATTGTACCTCTTTTTTTTCATTAGTCAACACTTTTACCCTAAATTCATAACTATTAAACAAGTATAAACTGATGATATACCAATATTTATCTGACTACTTACTAAATGAGAGAAGCAGTAAACTGCTTAGCAGGCTCAAAGGAGAATCTGAACAACGGTTGATTCAGAGAGAATTAGGAATGAAGTGAATTTGTAAGTTACTATCCAAAGACAATTAACAATTAAATTTCCACCAAATAGATAGAATTGCTTTCACGAACAATATTGGTTGCCTTGTTATTGAAATTCTTAGCTATAGAGTTTTAATAAATTAAAAAACAACAAAAAAATACATGGAAAGCAGGGGCCAGATATTAAACCAAATATTTTGTTTTTACCCACCAATGTCCTATGAACTTTTCATAACATATATACATGCAGCAGTAAGCTATATTGCTTAGATGACATGGAATTTTCAGAACAATTTCCTGTATGCTTTACTCAAAATAAATCGAATGAGTGTGTCGCTTTACAATTTGTGAACTTCATTACAGACAAGATGCATAAGGTCATTGGACATTGGAAATTATCATAGAAAGGGGACTGCAGCTGTTTCCCTGGCGACTGCTCAACACCTATCATTGAGAAATGTGTTTGAAGTCAAAGAGCTGGAAACTTTTAACACTCAGGCTTCACTCAACTCCCCCAGCGCAGTCATTTTGTCATTTACCTTTGCTCCAAATTCTGCTACTTATGGAATTTCTGTTCATGAAGAAATGAGGTGTGAGGTGTAAGAGTTTGAAAGCTACCATGAAAGAAAAAGAAAGATGCCATGAATTGCTTACCATTGTATCTTGCCTGACACTGCTGCAATTTTCTCTAGTCTTGTACTTAACCCTCTTTCTCATATTCAATGTCTTTATCCACAGTAACAGCAACACTTTATCTGTTTTAGCTCCTATCTGCCTGTCATGATCTTTAGCAATGCCTGAAGATTCAACTAAAATGTCATTGGCCAGAAGAGGGCTTGTTTTGAATTCTCACATGTCCCCGTGTCATGTGAGACCATAAAATAAGTTTTTTGTGTTAAGATTTTATTCACATTTGTCTTACTCTCCATGGATCCAATAGGGTACTTGAAAATTGGAAAATAAGTAACTATTAAAATATTAGAATACATATCAGTATAATTCATAAAAAGAGAATAAGCAAATAAAGTGATTTAAATTTAAACAGAGAAACAAAGCAAACAAACAAATATGTGTCTCTCACCAATGTTACAGTGTTATTCTATTAAGTATGATGTCTTCTCTCGTTTTATCATCAGAGTAAATTCTGTCAAGTAATAGTATAAGATGTTTTCCATTTGTTACAGGTTGAGTGAAGACTTTCCCCTGAAGTTGTTTTATTTTAAATATCTTAGACTTATAAGCTCTGGGGTTTGTGAGTAAATCACCTTCAACATAGAGACCAGAATAAAAATCACCTAATTTATCTTTGTTCCCCATCTTTATGAGCTTGAGAATAGTCTTTGAAATATTTTCTTAATGAAATTCCATAATGTTCATCAAATGTAGGAAGAAAAGGTCATGACATTGTCAGGAAGTGGGGGCCTGGTAGGGGTTAAAAAAAACAGGGCAGTAAGAGAAATGATACCGGTATAGTAATACTGAGTGAAATTATCAAAAAATAAAATAATAATAATTAAAATAATAGTAGAATCCTTGCAATGTAATCTTTGAGGAAAAGCTACCAGAAGATTCCATGTACTTTATAATTTAGCCAGAATGCAAATAGTAATAATAATATAATAATAATAAAATAATAATAATTCTAAATGTCTTCCAGCAGTGTTACTTCATTAAATATAATAAAAGAAACACAGAAATTCTTTTTGTGTCTTTTATCACTTTATCACCAAAGTATACTCTGACAGGTGAATGGTATAAGATGTCTCCCATTTATTACAGGATGAGTGAAGACTTTCCCTTGAAGTCTTGAAAAATCATATTCAATTAGTAATTAAGGGTGAGAAGAAGTCTCTGGTTTCACAATGTAGGTCCAAAGCCACACATGGGTGTTGAGCTGATTTAAGGTGGCTCAGTGGCATTGTTTTAAAGATGACAGTGGGAACTGCGTAGGTAGGTGCCTTCTGGGGCTTTTCGGAAATGAGGCACCCCACACAGCAAGCACTGATAAGTTCATTTCCAACAGCTCAACTGCTAAGCCAGAACTTTCCAAATTGCCTCCTCAACCTGCCGATGCATGCTAGAGTCTAAGCAACATGGGTTAAACAATACACCTATTGTTCTCTTTTTAAAATAGCAGTTCTCATATGACAGTGGGGTTTTCAACATGAGGTTTTAGTGGGAAATCTTTGTATTTTGTGTGACATATTATAAATGCATGTCCCGTGGGTTTAACTCTAAACCTTCATCAAGACATTCATTACTTCACATACTTCTTAGTATACGGTGGTGCAAGTTTTAATGTAACCGGCTAATGTAAATATCGATGTGATTGCTAAAATGTAAAGCAGGGAGCTGGGGACATAGCTGTGCAGCAAGGAGCACCTAGGACTTTCACAGAGGACTCAGGCTTGGTCGGAGAACCCACATCACATCTCATGACATTCTGGAGCTCCCGCTCCAGAAGCTGTTCTGATGCTGTTCTGGCCACTGCAGGCACAGACATGTACATGGTACAAACACATACCTCTGAGCAAACTCTCATACACTGTAATCAGAAGTCCACTTTTAACTGAGAAACTTTCTGCAGTTGATATCAAAGAGAAAGGGAAAATCATTTTTCTTCAGTTCTGTGTCAGTGAGGATATCACACACTGTAGGATAGGTGTTGTGCCGAGGAAGAGTTGGCCAACACAAAATAAACTCCATGTGGTCTTTTCAGTGTTTCTATGTTTTTGTTTTGTTTTGTTTTTTTTCATTTTGTTTTTCACTTTTTGGCCTTCTGTTTGTTTTAACATGCTTGTTTTCTCCTTTCATTTTATAACATTGGTTGGATGTGGAGGTAGAAAAAGATATAGAAGTAGTTAAGGGAGGGAAACATTATAAAAATATATTGCATGAAAAATAAAAAAATCCTTGTATACATAAAGATGCATGCATCTTTTTTAAAAGTAAGTAAACAATAAACCTGATTGAAAGTTCCCTACATTCTGAAAAGAACATTTTCTGATACTGCAATTTGGAGCACTGCTTTACCTTTTCTTAGGAATAAAGTATGCATTTGGTAAAAGTCTTAGATGTGGGAAACAGAGATAAAAAGTGTATGGAGGGTAATTTCTAAAAGTGAACTGCAGGTTATGGTTGCAGACTAAGTGTATCACAACCGACAGAGGCAAATGTTGAGAGGGGAGATTGATTGGATTGAAGTTGAAATATGGAAAGGTCCAGTCATTTATAAGATGGGATTGAATTTTGATTTATTGTAAACTCAAGCTTCACATAGTTTGCATGAAGTGGCAATCAGAAAAGTCTGAGTTAGAATTACTGATCATATAGAATACATTTAAAACTCATAAAAAAATAACTTCTAACAGTAAACTCTTACCAGGTAAGTTTGTTGGTAGCTGCATACTTTAGAAGAAAATTGAGAATGAAGGGCTGAAACCTCTTAATTCAGATTACCCTAGGTTTCTCCTAACTTAACAAGCACATTCTAAACTTTTGTTAAAAATCACTATTCTGACGAGTTCTTTTGGCATAAAAATCTATTTAACTAGAAGGGGAAAAATCAGAAGAAAAGGAAAACCTGGGAATAATATGATTTCTGCTACCCACTCTCTAGCACTTAGAATTAATTCCTTCGGAAAGAAATATCCTAGGATTCAATGCCATCTCGGAGTGAAAGGTGAAGGTTTTAATTAACTGCCTTGGAGCTTGCCCTTGCAAGATGGGTGTATTTAGCTCAAGTGGTGCGAAGAGCTCTTAAATTATTCTGGCAATTGAGTTTTCATCCTTTTTGTTCCATATTGTAAAATCCACTAATGGCTAAACACACCCACGAACTTGGACTTTCTACTCTCTGAACAGCAGGGGAAAAGAGCTGCAGCTGATGCAATGCTCCCTACCGTGTGGACAGAATCTTCACACTTCCTGAGACTCATGCATATGCTAACGAGGCGAGTGTGAATTAATCAGAATGGCTACACTCACTGAGGCCAAGCTCTTTCACATCTCAGAAAGAGGGAGGCACTGAGAAGGATTAAGGAAATTGAAAGCTAAAATGAAAGAGGGGTAAGGCAGCCTCTGGACGTTTCCCCCTCACCAAATGAGGGCAAAAGCTAGGACAATGATCCACAATCATCCATAGCAAGTTACTTTAGAGAAGGGGATAATCTGAGAAAGCAGCAGCAGATGGATGGCCAGCTGACCCTGTGGGCTGGGATTCAGACAGCAGCCTCTAAAAATGGGAAGCCACAACAGGAGGTTGAAGAGCCAGGCCACTCCAGGCAGGTTTTAAGAATAAACACTGCTTACTCACGGACAGTATGCAAACTACTTCCACTCTCTGGGCTTTAGATTTAATATTTTAATGAGCAATGATTTTTTTTTGAGAAAAAAAATTCAGAGTTAGGATCTTTTATCTTTTATGAAAGGTGATAGATGTCATAAAAATTACATGGACTATGGACCGAGACTCTGATATCTGCAGTGTATTTAAGAAGTATAATGCACAAGCTTCTCTAGTCCCTTACTACTCAATGCTTTTTATGACAACTAGAAAATGATTATTACAGAATCCAAAGTCCTGATGCTGGCATATCAACTCAAGGTCTATATTTTGATAGTACATCTAGTAACTTAAATGTATACTAAACTTGAGAGGTGCTGTTGTAAGGGTTACACATGTGAGCTGTGTTTGCAATGCTCAGCGTGAAAGGTTAAGGCTGTGAAAAACCTGGATAAATCCAGATCCCCCCTAGCAGGAAAATAGAGCCAAAAATCTAGCAGGAAGAGAAGAATCAGAAATCTAGAATTAGCCAGTTTCAGGGTCTCAGGAACTAGCTGAAGATAAAAGTAGATTGTAATCTTGACAGTAATCTTGATAAACAGGGAGATTTCCCCTAGTAATTATCATTGGTATTTTTAGAATAGGAACTAGCTGATTATGACCTTGAGAATGATCTTGAGAGGCAGGGAGTTGCCCCCTTGTAATCATCACTGGAATTTTTGGAATTTTCTGTGACACCCTCCCTGCCCCCCCCCCTCTTTCAGATTACTGGGCTCTGTGGTTTCTTCCTATAAAAACTACTTCTCCCAGTCACTCGGGGTCAAACTCTTCCCCTGTGTGGATTATGAGTCTCGGCCCCAGTGCACTGGTTCCAGTCTTGTTGTCTTGTCATTAAACCTCGTGTGGTTGCAGCAAGGACAGTCTCTCGTGAGTTACTGGGTTGGGGGGTCGCGTTATCCTGAGGCTTGAGTGAGAGTCTTCCAATATCGGGGGTCTTTCAGCTGCATCAGATATTGTAAATGAATAAAATTTTCTGCCTTTGATTTTAGCTCAAACCTGGCCATGTGGCTATGTGGTGCATTTCTTTGGATGTCAAGAATTCCTTGAAAAGATCATCTATATATACAGTGACTGAGTGTTCTTGCTACTATCTAGCCTGAATCTCAGTTCATTTTTCAGAATGTATATAATATAAGAAGATAATAATTCCCTTACACACACACACACACAAAATGAATGAAGGAATGAATGAAGGAATGAGTGAATGAATGAATGAATGAATAAAGCAAAGAGTAAGTAGGATAAAAATAAAAGGGAAAGAAGATTTTTTGAAGACCTTCTCCATAGCAGGTAGTCAAAAAGTTATTTGTGGAATATACTAGAACCCTCACTGGGCTTAGCAAGTCCATCAACTAGATTGATACAAGAGCAGGCAGGGCCCACAGAGGACAACCCTCCAGTTCCTTTCCACTGCTTTTTCCTTGACTTTTGCCTATACCTGTTGCTCATACCATTGCCAGAATGGGGCAAACCCTATGGAGGAACCACAGTACTGTACCCACATTGAATATTTTTAACTAGATAAAGCAAAGCCATCCATTGAAAGACATCGAGTGGACTTGGACAGTAAGAACATCCTCTTCAATTTGTCTACCTCCTGCACTACATAATCCTTCATGTTACATAACAGCTCTTTTAATTTCTTCCTAAATGGATTCTTCATCTCTTTGCTCACTTAACACTGTAGCATGAAAGGTGATTTTATACACAGTGTGGATAGATTGTCACTGGAAAACACAGATATTTCACATTTGCACTCCTACAAGCTGAGATTCACAAAGTGTCTACCAACTTCAAAATAGATCTTCTGACATGATTGACAGATACTTAATGGGTCCCTAAAGTGAATGTGTTATCTACTCCTTTGATGCTTTAGGTGAAAATGTTTTACTCAGTAAATATTCTGAAATAAAAAAAAATATGAGTTTATGTCTCAGAGATTCTGTGAATGAATGTAAAATAGTGACAATGTTTTATTTATTTATTTATGTGTATTCATTAGCATATGCACTGTCTGTATACATGTGTACATACTTTCAAGTGGGGTGCATGTGCAGGTCAAATGTCAACTCTAGTGTCACTCGTTAAGAGTTGCGCACTTTTGATTTTTGAGCTGAGATCGCTGAAGCTCGAGTTTTCTTTTGGTTGGACTGTCTAGTCAGCAAGCTCCAAGGGTTCTCTTGTCTCTGCTTTCTCAAAGCCGAGATTAAAAGCACATGTCTGTGTAGAAAGTCAGTTATTTTTGCATATCTTCTGGGAATCGAACAGTTTTTCACATTCTGAGTTATTCCTCCCTTCCAGTTGAGGTGATATTTTAATCTGTGTAAACCTTAGTTCCTCCTTCACAAATATAGAGATATTGTCTCTCTGCTGAGGAGACTGACTTAATGTCTCTGCCATTTATAAATGATTCATAATTGGTAGAAACAATCAAGGCATTGGAAAGAAAACAATATACAATCTTTAAGTAGGCAAATATAAGGAATGAAATAGTGAAGGTATCGTAAAGAACAATATATAATCTTTAAATATGTAAAATAAGAGCAAATGAGTTCTTGGAGTAATCTACAATATTATGTGTGCACCATTGCTCATTTTGAAACTGTGAAAAGAAGGAAATAAATCATAACAGTTTTACTTTATGCTACCCTCCTAATGAAAATCAAAATGGAAACATCTCCTTTACTTCCTTTAGAGAAACAAAACAGAATGGTATCTGGCTAGAAATGGCCACACACGTATTCCTGTCTCTGCATGGGAATGTTCGGCCAGAAGATGGTTCTCCTTTGCATCTATGAAGGCACCTAATTCACAGCCTGTTTAAAATAGCACCATCTCTGATAGCTGTAATTAGCTTCATAACAGTTTTTCCCGCTGCCTCTTGGCAGAGCAGGCTCTGGGTACAACTTTTAACATAGATCTGCCACTAATTAGCACTGTCCACCACCGAGTCCAACAGGGCTGTAATGAATGCATCGCAATTGGAGGACTGAGTTCATTTCTCCATTCAAGTCTTGGAAGCAGTCCATTTTAATCTGAATGCAAAGGTCGGATTTTGAAGGAATAATTGTACTTTGTTTTGGTCCATCTGGACCGGGCTATAAATATGCCTTCCAGGTTTTATAACATTAAGTTACAGAGACAGCACTCAATGTCAGAGCAGTGTTCAAGAAGTCCTGTATGGGTGATTAACTTGAGAACATTCATCAAATTGGTGTCCTGATCGTAAGGGAAAAATGCAATTTTAAGCTAAAAGTGATTTCTAGGCCCTTAATTTTAGTGAGTAAGATGAATTCATTTGAAATAAAAGGGGGGGAGGGAATGAGTCCAAGGGCTTTACGCTTTCCCTTACTATTAAGCCTAATAAAAGAATGTTTTACCCCACGTCACTTAATAAATGCATAGCTTTCCATGCCAGAAATTACATTCAAAAATTAAAACAAAAATAACAAAAAAAAATTGTAGTGTTCCCTGTGGCTTTAGACCCGCATACTAATTCTACATGATTATTTTGTCTGTTCTCCTCACATATGTTCCTGCAGGATTTTACAACATGCTTCAAAAGCATTTGAGGTTTGAGATTTCCACTTGTTACTGTTTATGGTTTCAGTGTTCACATACCATCGATTTCTTCTCTCCCTCTCCAAACCTAAATGTCAATTGTAATCTAAATTAATTTGCACTTGGAGTAGGCAAGCTGGTGATGTCAGATCATGTGGAGAAACCCCAGGCCAAGTGTAGGATGTTAACTCCAGAACTGTATCCTCATATTTCTGGCTTCTGTTTTCAGTTGCCCCAAAATCAATTAGGCATTTGTAGTGATCATTTGGTAGATGGATTTGAAAGATCCATACATTGATCTTTGTTTAAAACTTTTGATATTTATGTTTAATATAGGAAGAAAATTATGGTGAATTCCTCAAAGTAAGCATGCATGAAAATCAATTTAGTTGAGCTAACATATGTAGCTTTATTTTAAGTGACACAGATTAAAAATGACAGAAACTCATTGGGTGCCAAAGTCATGTGCTTTGGTCATCTGATATCACAAACACATTTTGGAGTGCCTATAATTGGCAAGTAGAGATTATGAGTGATAAAAATGTTGAAAATAAATATGTCTCTCCAAATCAATATGTGATATAATACACAACATAAGATGAGAGTTTCTACAGATAACTACTACAGGAAATAGAACATGGAGGAAAAGAGACTGGGCTTATCATCCTTTTATCAGCAACAAATGGTGGAGGAATTGGTGATGAAGAGAACAGTGGGATCCTACAAAGGTTCGTGCACAGAAGTGTGAGGTATATGAAGAAGCAAAATTGAAATCCAGAGACTAATCAGAGCAGGGAAGAAAGCAGCCAAGTAACAGTGGCAGGGTATGGTCTATTTGAATATTTCAGGAGGCTCTGATGACTTTTCAATAAGATATCCTTCTACAATAAGACTTTTGACAAGAAAACTACAAGACTATGGGATAGAAATTTCACATCCTGAACACCCATCTGAAACCAATGTAGGACATCATCATTTGAAACGCCATTGAACACTTGTTGTATCTGAGGTGGGATATCGTTATTTCTGTAGCACAGACTCAAGGGTGAGACATAGAAAACTAAAATTGTTTTCTGCTCAGGGTTAAAGAATTATGTCATCTTTCTTAGCAATTTAACTGTTCTGTTTTAGAAGGACTAGCAATAAGTTCAAGCCTGGGTGTCTCTAAGGAAACTCCAGAAGGTTTTATAATGTGATAAACCAGGAAGCAGATAGGAAAGGGTTCTTTATTCTAAATATGTATTAATACTTACGTTCCTTGTGTTTTCAAGCAGGACTAGGCTTTTACTCACACCAAAAGTAAGAAATAAAGGGTTTTGAGGACTACTCGCCCAGCCAAGCATCAAGGCGAAGTCATCCTTCAGGTTCACACGTAAACCGAGCAGGCAAGGTGCATTCATTCTATTTATTTATTATTTTTAACAGAACGAGGTTTTGTAGATTTGAATAGAATCTGTAGGCATTGTATTCATGTTTGAATACAGTTTGAAGACTGGCTAGTAACAAAGGAAGCATCATGCCCTGCCACATCACATGGCCCTTAAAGACTTGGTTCCGTCAAACTGTAAGATCATTGGAAACCGATTAACAGAGAAGCATCTTGCTAGTCTAGTGATGTCATATAAAAAAAGCATACTATTTAATCCTTATTATTTTTGATATATATTTCTTAATGTGTGGGTGTAAGTGTGTGCATATGTGTACATATCAGTACACACAGGCCATAGTGTTTGTGTGGAAGCCAGAAGACAACTTCTGTGAGTCAATTCCTACCATCTACCATGTGGTAATTTGGAACCACATCGAGGCCATGTCAGGACTGACGAAAAGTTCTCTTACCCTTTGAGCCATCTCACTGGTCCTCACTTCCTATGATTTTTAAAGAAGCCTGCATATCTTAATGAATCCTAGGGTTAATATACATAATATGAAAGTTGTGAAATTAAAAAAAAAATATTTTCAGCTACACAGTAGTATGAAATGAAGGGGTTTTCATATTACCAGTTATAAGGTAATTTTCTTTAAGCATTACCAGGTCTGCTTTGGGGCTAGCTACATGCTGAAGTGTGTGTTACCCAACCATCAGTCCAGATGGGAATTATCCCTCATTTCACTTGATTTTCTTAAAATGTATAGTGCCAGTTTAGATTTAAGTTGTTTGTTTAAAAGTTCGTATAAATTTCTAAGTATTTCTCCAATGCTTTCTTATAACATTGTTGACTTTTTCCAGAATTATCAAATCAAATTTAACATGTTTCTTTTCCCAACATATTTATTTTCAGATCAGCTTCCCTGGTTATACGCAAATTTGATCTATAGACTCCAATTTCAAAGAAGTACTTCCTTGCATGAACACAATTTATCTGTACATTTCATGCCCTTTATTCCACCTTTTGGGTTGATTTTATACTTTTTTAATGTGGCAGATTCAAATTTGTGCAATTTGTTATCCATCTATTTGTAATTCCTGTGGTAATTGGTTTCCTGAGTTCAGGAGTCGTCAGTGAGCCCTGACATTCATATAGGCAGAAGAGTCTATGTCTTCTATAGTGTCATAGTTCATCAAATAACAATTTCAAAATATACAATAGATTCTTGACTGTAATTACTGGATACATTTGATAATGCCAAGTGACTGTTACCTTCGCCAGATGACTTGCTCCCCCCCCCTTCCTTCCCTTGCTCTCTCTCTCTCTCTCTCTCTCTCTCTCTGTTTCTCTCAGTGTGTCTCTCTCTGTCTTTGTCCCTGTCTCTCTTTGTTATCTCTCCTAAGAATTTGGAAATTCAATCCAAGGTCTTGTACATGCTAGACAAGTGTTCTACAACTGAGTTACATCCTCAGCCCTTGGTTTACTTTTGCTTTGAGAAAAGTCTTGCTAAGTTGTCTGGGATATTCTTGTGCTTCCATTAGTCAATACACATCTGGAACATGCAGTCCTACTAATTCTACCTTCTGAGCAGCAGGGATTACAAGGCTCCTGCACTAGGTCCTGCTCTACCCTATCATAATTATTCATATTCACAATATCCAGGTGGGACGTTACAATCCCCACAATACCATAAATGTACAGAGTAGCTAAGGAAGGACTGAAGCAGCCAGAAGGCTCAAAGGAACCTGACTGGAAACAAGGAGGAACAGTTCTTACAAATCGACAGGAGAGAGAGAGAGAGAGAGAGAGAGAGAGAGAGAGAGAGAGAGAGACTTCGGAGCTACCACATGACCCCGAGTTCTGGCAGATTGGAGTTGCGAGACAATGTATAGCACGAAAACGGAGCTGAACTGAAGCCCTGGAGATTTATTCGGATGTAGTTAGACTGTGAAAACCATGTACTAGTCATCACGTGACCAGTGGGCGTGGTTGTACCCATTGCCAGCCGTCCCTTTTATATGATTCAGGTGAGAGGACCACTTCATTTGTGGGTATGATGTGTCCACATTCAGAACCTTCACTTTTCTCATATGGATTTGCTGTACCCATGCATCTATGTGCTTTTTATCTAGTTTGGTTAAATTAAAAGATGATAATGTTCTTTATGTATAGGATACCAGTCTGTCTCAGGGTTCGTGATTGATAGATAAATAAATGGTTACTGTTCACTTGCACAATCAGGATTCAGCATCATTCTGCCTCAGCATTCACTCTCAAAATGGACACACAGTTGCAGTATGAATGGAGCCACCAAGGGCAGAACATAACCTGGAAGATCTGTGCTGTGCTTCATATGCCTCACGGTATCTTAGAACAGGGCTCAGCTTGAGCTTAAGATATTTTGCACATCTCTTCCAGAAAAGGGAGTGGGGAGGGGTTCAGATGGTAGTGGGAACTGGTGATGTGCTCTCTCTCCCCACTTCACATAAGTGAAGAAAGCAGTTAACTTAAAATTACCCAGCTCATCAGGAATTTAGAGAATAGTCTCAGCCTTGCTAGAGTGTCCTTCAACTATTCCATGTCTGTTCGTCTTTTCCCCAGAGAATGGAGAACTCAAAATAGTTGTTAACATCAAAATAAATTCAAAATTAACTTACAAAAATATCTAAAGTGTTGACAGTGACAAAACCAAGGTATAAATAGCTTACTTTGGATGCGTACTTCAACACTAAATCCTCAGGACATCCTCCCTTTTAAAATAAGTTTGTGGATTCCTGAGAAGTTTTATACTCAGCAAAATGCAGACACATTGAGGCAAAGCCTTCCACAGGGAATCAGACCTGTTTGTAAGCCAGACCTAGTGATGTAAATGACATTGCATAGGCTTATAAATTGAGTTGCATAGATCCCACCTACAAGAAAATAAGAAACTGAGTTTCTAGAACACAACACTTCCAGATAGGTTTGATCAAACAGTATCCTTGTGTACAAGGAACAAGAGAATTTGGCTAGCTCTCATTTGGAATCTGTGTCCTAACCAAGGGCAGTGCAGGTAAGGATCACTTTTATGACACAGGGGATAGTTCACTTCCTGCTCTCTCTACATGTGTATTAGTCATGTTTAGTTCTCTGCTTTCCATTGTTTTTTTCTTCATGGACCTCCCTTTTATGCTGACTGCTTGCCTTGAAGCTAAAGGTTCTAAGACTTTCTTCTGTGTGACTCTTTCCACAGCTTAGTTCTCACCCAAAGAAATTTCTGACTTAGAATTTCCACTATAAATGCAGCTTCACATATGAACAAGCCAAGCTCTGGGATACAGCTTCCTTATTGTGGACAAGGAAGCCTTTATCTTGTTACTCATGAAAGCTACAGAGTTATATGAATGGCCACCTCTTTAATTTTTTTCAGTATATACAAAATTAACTTTAGAAGTTAGTCTTAAATTTTTCCTTAAAATGTGATTTTAATAGCTTTAAAATTTTTATAAATTTTATTGTATAAAATCTGCAAATAAAAAATCACACATGGATATAGTTATAACTGTATAGAAGTTTATTGAGATGTATAGACTTTGGGTCTGTAAACATGTCATTATAACCACTTTTTTTCATTTCAGTAACAATCAAGCAATTATCTATCTATCTATCTATCATCTACCTATCTATCATCTATCTATATCTATCTGTCTATCTATCTATCTATCTATCTTCATCATCATCATCTATTTGTCTGTCTAGATATGTTAATTATATCTTAATGTGTACATGTGTACATATTAATATATCTTATTCGTGTGTTTTGAAAATCTTCCTTTTTTTCATTTCTAAACAGAAAAAAGAATAGGTTAATTCTCAGGACAATAAGCTCTGAGGAAAGATCTACATTTTTCCCTACCATTTCAAAGCCTGAAATGCTTTGAAAACTGAAGCAAGCTAGCTAAGATTCCAGCACTCACTAATTGTCCTCATGTGCATAGAAGGTAGGGTGATGGTGCCCATGGGATTCACCTGAGAACTCATCTAAGTAGCAAACACACGCTGAAGTTTAACACCTGTCCTTTTCAGGAATGATGCAGTTGCAATTTTTGTGGGTCTACATAGTTTACTGAAACAAAAAGCTCATAATGTGAGATCTCTGTTGGAGGAGGGCTGCTTTTTTGTCCCCACCACCCAGCCACAAAATAACCACTCAGTAAACATTATTTGCAATACTATTTGGCCAATAGCTTAAGGATATTTCTGACTAAACTCATATCCCAAACTAACCCATCTCTATTAATCTGTGTATCACCAAGAGGTTGTGGCCTACCAGCAAAGTTTCAGCATGTTTATCCTCAGCGGTGGTTCCATGGCGTCTCTGTGACTCTGCCCTTCTTCCTTCCAGCATTCAGCTTAGTTTTCCCTGTCTACCTAAGTTCTGCCTTTCTATATGTCCAAAACAGTTTCTTCATTCATTAATGGTAATCACAGCACACAGAGGGAATTCCCACATCAGATCTCAATAAAATAGTGGCTGCAGAAGATTTAAAAGTCTAGTTTACGTAGCAAAAGAACACCCAAACCTATTTCTCTTTATAGTTCCAATGTCTATGACAAAAAAGAACTACCCTAGAACCTAAGATCAGAATTTGAGAAAAATAAATGAGGGTTGAATTTTGAATCTAATCACTTTTATAGTTAATGCACTTTTTCTCTCTTGAAACGCAGTCAGGAAAATCTTTGAACATGAAGTGATAGATCTGTAAGGAAAACAAAAGAATTGCTTTCTTAGAACTTCAAAGAGATGCATAAAAGAACAGAATCTATGAGGATCAGATTCTTCCCTGCTCTGGTATTAGATAAATAAGAAAATGCTTGATATTTGAGTATGATGTACTTGTGAATTGGATATATGACACAAACCTAAGGTACTTTTATTCTGATTCTTTAACTAAATGTTCACTCAGTTCCTTTTTTATAGACCAACTATTTGTAATTCATTTACTATGCAGAGAACCAAACTAACATTCAATGCTTGCAACATTTTCATTTGCACTTAATTATTCAAGTTTACCTGAAAAAGTACAATGAATTATGTGGCTGAAATTGATAAACACTCAAAATTCTCCAAAAGCTTTTGTGATCAGAGGAAATTTGAAAGCAGATAGGCAATAAAGAACAAATTCTTCTAGAAGACACTTTATAAGTTATTTCTTCATAACACAAAGTATAATTTCTGACTGTCTCCTGAAAACAAGGTCATTGTAATAGAAGGCGGTTCCAAACTTAACCCTGTATAAAAGCAGTTGCAATCATAAAAGTCTTGCTGAAAATTATCAATGAGACAGTAGGCAACTTATTTTTTATTTTTAAATTGAATTGGAAAATGTTTAAATTAAAACTTCAGTTGATGCTTCAAATCAAAATAGAATGTGTTTTAATTTAAGATTCAACTGTTTTATGTGTATTGACAAGCAAGGTGCTTTTTTTAACAACAGTAAAAAAAAAAGTAGGAAAAAGAAGAAAGGTAAGGCAATCTAAGTATCTTTTCTGTAATATAATTGCCACAGGAAATGCAGAGAGAATGTGGAGAGAGTATCCATGATGTAGTCATGGAAACTAATTATTTATTTTTAATTTATTTTTATAGAAAATATAGTTTCCCATTTCCCTTTTCCAGCTCCTCAGAGTTGCTTCCTACTTCCAGCCCACTCAAATTCATGCCCTTTTATTCTCTCTCTTATTAGAATACAAACGGACATTTAAATAAAATGATAATAACCATGAAGTAAAAATAGAGAAAATAAAAAACAGAATAGGACAAAGCAATCCTACAGAAGAACAAAGCCAAACAGAAAGCTAAAAAGATATAGATAATATATAGATAGATGATGGAGAGAGAGAGAGAGAGAGAGAGAGAGAGAGAGAGAGAGAGGCAGAGAATAACATATGTGAACACACAGAATCTCCATAGAAGCATAAAATGGAATATAAAATATGTATATGACAAATAAGAGGTACCCTAGTTTCTCTGACCCAAATTATGTGTGTGTGTGTGTGTGTGTGTGTGTGTGTGTGTGTATGTATATGGAAAGGTCCTGTAAATTAAAAAATAAAAATATTAAAAATGATGTGAAATTTCCCTCTATATGCTGTGATTACCATTAATGAATAAAGAAACTGCTTTGGACCTATAGCAGGGCAGAAGCTATCTAGGCTGGGAAAACTAAGCTGACTGCTGGGAAGAATAAGGGCAGAGTCAGAGAGAAGCCATGGAGCTGCCAGAGACAGACGCCAGTTGGAATCTTGCCAGTAAACCACAGCCATGTGGCGATACACAAATGATTAAAAATGGGTTAAATTAGTATTTAAGAGTTAGCCAATAATGAGCTATGGGCCAAGCAGTGATTTAATTAATACAGTTTCTGTGTGGTTATTTCTGTTCTGGGCAGCTGGGAAGAACAAGAAACCTCCTTCCAACAAATTGGCATGCCAACACGGCTGAGTATATCCATGTGAAACCTAAGAAAGCTTAAAAAGGAATCCTAGACACAAAAGAACAGAGTTAATCATGGTTTGGTAGCAGCATTTTCTTGGGTGGGTTCTGTTTGCTAGAAGCAAGCAGAGGAATGGCTCTTTTAAGAGATGTTTTCCTGATTCAGCAATAGCAGGAAAAACATTGCTACGTTTTAAAATACCAGCTTTCTGGGCCATGCTGTTAGCATGAACTCTGGCTCTTTTAGGAGACTGAGCATTTAAATGGGGTTTGTATCAGCATGTTACAAACTGTTTAATGGCTCCACATAGACCAACTAGACACTTGGAACTGGGGCAGTGTATGAGGCTCAGAGGCAGTGAATGGACCTCCTCCACCATGTAAGACTGGGCTCAACAAAGAGGCAGACCATATATGTAGTAATGGTGCAGCTTAAGTTTTTAGGTAGCACTTAGCATTTTAGGAAGCGCTCCTGGACTTTAAAAAAGTACAGAATACACAATAGGCCAGATTCAGACATAAAAGATTTCCAAATGGATCATAGTGTTGGATAAATGTAAATAGGCTTGGCAGACAGAAGAAAAAGAGTACAGACAGTTATAAAAGAAATACATTTTTTTTAAAAAAAAAAAAGTAAAACAAAGTTTTTAGAGGGACAGAGTATAGACAGTAATAGATTCAAGGAGTAAAAACAAACAAGGCACATAAAGATCGAAATTCACAGTCTGGATTATGCACATTATTGTGTTTCTTTTGAACGTTTTGACTGTGAAGAAACCAAATACAGAGAGACATTTCATTGTATGGGCTTGAAGCAGAAAAGGAGTTGACAATTGTTGAGAAGAAATTACAGGAGGCACATGTGGTGGGTGAATCCAAATCTTTACTGTATTCTAGTCATATTGCCTTCCAGAATTTCTCCCACAGGAATTTTAATGCAGAGGGATGATATTATCTTAGAGTGGATCGTTTTTACCACATAAACCCTATTCAAGTTACTCCCTTCCATCCATAGTTATCTATTCTATTTTTCGTTCTAAGTGTAATCCAATCCTCCCCTCTAGTCTCTTTCTCTTCCTAACCTCAGTGGTTATATGGATTGTAGCCTGATTATCAAAAACTTAACAATTAATATCTACATATAAGTGAATGCATATCCTATTTTTAGTTAAGGATCTGGATTACCTCTTTTGGAATGATTTTTTTTTCTAACTCCATCCACTTGCCTGTGAATTTCATTATTTAGCAGCAGAATAATACTCCGTTGAATAAATGTATCACAATTTCTTTATCCATTAATCCACTGATAGACATGGGGGATGTTTCCAATTTCTTGCTGATTAGATTTGCTGATTTTCCAAAACCAAGTTGTGATTTAAAGAAATAAAATTCAGAGACTTTGGAGATATAGAATCGACAAAGCAGTTTTCTAGAAACTCCACTAAAATGCTAAAAATGCTCTAGAGAAATAAAAAAACATGACTTAAAATATAAAGAAAAAGAATATTAGGTTTATGTTAGCAAAATACAAAAGAGAGAGCAGGAGGGACACGTCAGTGGTTAAGAGCACTTGCTGTTCTTTCAGAAGACAGGTTTATTTTCCAACACTCTTGTTGGTGGCTCATTACTGCCTGTAACTCCAGTTTTGCAGAATCTATACCCTCTGAATTCTTAAGGCAGTGCATTAATGGGGACGAACCCACATTCTCTCTCTCTCTCTCTCTCTCTCTCTCTCTCTCTCTCTCTCTCTCACACACACACACACACACACACACACACACACACACACAATTAAAGATAAAATAAAACAATACAAAATAAACTATCAAAATTTGGCTATCTGTAAACTGATGAGATGGTTTACAAACAACTAATAACTTAAAAATAATGGTGGACTTATAAACTAATATTTGACAGAAGCATAAGGTTTCTCTAGAGATAAAGTAGGAACAAGACTGTGCAGTTAAGTGCCAGCAATGTCTAAGACAATCAAAATTCTACCAACACTTGTACCCACGTCATCCAATGATTCACCAATTTACCCCTCAGTGTGGAGTGTCCTGTAATACTCAGACATCCTCAGAACATGGTCTTCTTAGTCAAGACTTTATAATGTAATATTTTCAGTCTGGGGTCAATACTTTGAAAGGCAACCCAAAATTCAAAGGGAGGGGAAATGTGATGCTAAACTCTCCCTGAATGACTGAAGTATAATAAAAAATATACTATTTTGTTATTTAGTTCATTTTATAACCATACCAGAAGACAAAGTCAAGGTTTATTAACATTTTTACAAATAATACACTTTATCGAAGTCTTGTATTGCTCTCCAAATTATGATGTCTTATGAAAATATCATTAGAATGGGTGATGGCCACTTTCATTAACATACACAGATTAAAAACAGCTTATATTTTAAGGATATCAGACAGCCTCTGAAAGGCAGTTCCAACCTATTATTGTTTGTTTACAAAAACATTATTTTACTAAGATACTCATGAGATATTGCAAGTCAGAACTATCATTAAACTTATTGCAATTAATAGTCCCATCTCGGTTTTGTCTGTAAACATGTCAATTCTCATTTCCCAACTTCCTCCAGATACCTCAAAAATAAATATATTTCAGTATAATGTAGTTTAAGTGTGAAGTGCTAACAAGAAAAGTAAAATCCTGCCTTAAGAGACAAAAATCAGGCACCAGAGGATAATATTATGGAGTCCATTAGATTCTTTGGGTTCTGTGTTCTGTGCTACTTATAATACCAGAGAAGAAGGAGGAGGAGGGAAAAAGAGGAGAAGGAGGATGAGAAAAAGGAGGAGGAGAAAAGTAGGAGGAGGTGATGGAAGAGGACAAGAAGGAGAAGAAGAAGAAGAAGAAGAAGAAGAAGAAGAAGAAGAAGAAGAAGAAGAAGAAGAAGAAGAAGAAGAAGAAGAAGAAGAAAAGGAGGAGGAGGAGGAAGAGGAGGAGAATGATCAAGAGGAAGAGGAGGAGGAAGAGGAAGAAGAGGAGGAAGAGGAGGAGGAGGAGGAAGAGGAGGAGAAGAAGAAGAAAAAGAAGACGAAGAAGAAGAAGAAGAAGAAGAAGAAGAAGAAGAAGAAGAAGAAGAAGAAGAAGAGAAGAAGAAGATGATGATGATGATACAGTCACATGAGCAATGAATGAGTACCACAAAAGTGTGGCCCTGCTCAACCTGTATTTGTAAGTTAGAGAGGGAAATTTGATGTGAGTGTCACATCAATCACCTCCCATGAGGGATCTCTACATCCACACCGTGGAAAGTGTTAGTCTCACAACTGAGTAAAGTCACTCTTAGTGTACCCACAGTGCAGAGAACAGACTTCTGTGGGTTTGTGAGATGGTTAGATGGTTCAACAGGGAAGAACATTTGCTGCAGAGGAGTGAAGGCCTGAGTTCAAATTCCCAACTCCCATGTAAAAAGCTAGGTGTGATCATGTTTTCTGTTGACCCCATTGCTATGGAGTAAGAAGGCAGGAGGACTCCTGCCACTAGCTGGACAGCAACTGTATCCAATTTAAGTGAAAATTTTTGTTTCAAAGTAATAAGGTGCAAAGTGGTAGTGCAAGACACCTGACTACATCCTTTGCCCAATGGGTGTGCTCTGACACACATGCACTCATTTACCACAACACACACAGACACACACACACACACACACACACACACACACACACACACACACAGGGATGTCCTTTCTTCTAAATCTATCTTCATAGATAGTCAAGTCTCAAGTCTCTGACAAGCAGGTCATTTCATAAGTGCTGTAGACCTGACCTGATGGACCCCTTAGAGACCCAATTATTCTCTCACCATTGTCTGATCTTGCTTCACAATCTGCCATGAGCACATCAGTTCTGTCTTCCTTTTCTTACAGAGTTTGACTAGTTTTACAACTGTCATAATTTTAGTTGGGGAAAGGAAATATTCACATCATATCCAAAATGTTTTCCTTAACACGAGAAAGAAAGAAACAATAATCAAGGAGATTCACCTTACGGCCCTTCCTTAGAACCTCAATGAAGCGAATCTTGAAAAAGTCATTACCCAGTGATAAGTTTGAAGCCACTTGTAGAGAAGATTGGACCCCAGCTCTCAGTGTTTCTCAGTAGTGAAATGCTGCCCCTACCACAGGATGCCAACAGCGACACTAAGACTCCAAACCAGAGTTAGTGGAGAGGAACACAAAGTTCCTCACTTTAGTAAGATCTTCAGGTCTCCACGCCTGAGAAGGCGTATAACTTGAAAGACTTAACTCAATTTTACTGCACAGCATAGAGCCTCGTGTCATGGAAATGATATTTATGGCTTTGCTTATGTTTTACAACCCCCCCCCCAGTTTCACTCCTAGTGTGCACTCATGTAAGTTTTTTGGCTTAAAGAGTCCAGTGACCTTTTCACTTCTTCAGAAGCATCAGTTTCTTTTCTTTCTTTTCTCTCTTTTCTTTCTTTCTTTCTTTCTTTCTTTCTTCCTTTCTTCCTTTCTTCTTTCTTTGTTTCTTTCTTTCTTTCCTCAGAAGCCTCTGTTATGTCAATAATACAGTATCTGAGATAATGCATCTTTACTGCAAGAGAAGCAAACGAAGTTCATTGGAACATACGTTCTAATAGTATTGCCCCTGATCATGATTTTTCAGATTATATTTTTTATTACAACCATACACTTTTTGGAAGTCTATACTTTAAGAACCATCTGATAGTTTAAAATATTTTTGTTTTTCTTACCTAATTTGGCTAGAATATAGTTTTTTTTTACTCTCTTTTAGAAATCTATCTTCAAAATTCATTCCAGTTTCGAAAATGGACTTGCATTGTGCCCTCAATTCAGACTTAAAGACATTTATTTAGTAGGCCTGTTCAAGGCAACAGCGAAATTCACCCTTGAAGGAAGCTGTAGTGTATAATAAACAATTCAGTTTGGATCATAGGCATGAGCTTGGGGGAACGCATGAATCAACTCGCTTCCCACTGAAAGCTCCTGCCCAAGACCTGGGATTTATAAGGGTGGTTATAACAGTTCAGTTACTAATCAGACCCATGGAAGCTTTGTTTTCCATCATACCAACATTCCTGAATCTCCTCTGCCTCTACCCCCATGAAATGATTTATTTCCTAATTGCTTCAGCCTGTGGGCACATTACATACTTTAAAACAACACATTAATCTGCTACTTTTCACCCAGACAACAGACAAAGCTATCCCTCTTGATAACTGCCTCTGGTGATTACAGAAAAAGCATTCTGCACTTGGACTTTGTTGAGGCAGTGGCAGGGGATGACACATCTCTCACACAGGTCTCCAAACCTTAAAAATGGCAGACTGCCTGGCGAGGGCAAAAGCCAACAGTCTCAAGTTTTCCTTGAGAACCTTGCAATTCTCCAGTCTACATGTAGCGGGTATTCCAGAGAGTAAGTAGGGGACAAATGACACACCTGCATGATGGAATCCGTTTAGTGAAGACAGTAGTATGTGAATTATCTTCTCTCTCTTTCCCGTTTTCTGGACTAACATCAGTGTGCTCGGTCTTCTCACCTGCTACTCCTACATTTCTTTCAGTTGAACAATAAAACTTGTATCAAGAAACAAAGGGTGTATTTTCCAATGTTTGCACTTTGATTTAGAAAGCAGCAGAATCTTTCATTCTTTCATTCATCACCAATGATGGATGAGTGTCTGGTAAATCACAAATCCTTCAGGAATCAACTTCCTTCAAAGTTCATGTTTATTTTATGTTAAATTGTTTTAATGCATTTTCATTAATATTTTCCATCACTGTTTAGATTATAAAATATATGTTAAAGATGGAGTATTTGCTTATTATACAGAGACAGATAATTGGTTACAAGAATTGATATGTTCAAAGGAAATAATTAGGTTATTATCATCCTTGAAATCATGAATCTTGCTTATATCCTATGTAGTATGTAAAAGAAGTACAAGTGTGCTTTATGTATTGGTTAAATCTATTGTCATAATCCTATATCACTTTTGGAGCACTATAATGTGACTAACTGAATTTATCCTTTATTTACTTTTTCCTGTTTGAAGTGAGACATTGCAAGGGACCACTGAAATTCCACATTTCTTTTTCCTGTTGTTTCTGGGCTACCTCTTGAGAGACACAAGCACTATCCCAAAGGGATTCTGGGAATGACTTGAGTGTTTTAAGATTTTTATTTATTTCCATGTATGTGCATGTGTGAGTGTTAACATTTATGCACATACATCCCTATGTATACCTATACATTAATATTCAGTGCTTAATATCTCATGTGATAAAAATTATGCTGCAGGTTCTGTCTTTCATGCAATGGTATAATTTTAAAGTTGAACTTTAACTTAATCATTTTGGTCCCTACATAGTACACTGGATATTTACTCTATAATCTTTATGAATAAACCACTTTGATTAACCATCCAGACTCAAACCCCCCCAGATATTGAAACTGGGTGCTCACTGAGAACCTAGAACCCAACTTCCAAGGGAAATTCTAACCAGGGAAATCAATTATGCGATCCAATTAGTCTAAATGCTCATGTTAATTAGATAGATGATCTCACACATACCAATAACTCTGGGTGACTGATGGGAAATGCTTAATGAGTTCTAGACCCATAATTCATCCAAATTGTAATGTGAGACCAGTAGCGTTTTCCTTTACCACACATAGACTAATTTTTCACTAAGCATGAACTGTGGGACACTTCCTAGTTCTACAGGTTGCCAAAATTTTGTTTGGATATTTCAGTCCTTATATCAGCTACAATATTCAATTTTTTTATATTTTTCTAAGTTTTACTGTTATCTAGTGAGGTTCTGGATATTGTTTCCTTGAATTTCCCTCTGCTATGATAGGTCTATAAAGCTTACAAGGCTAGTGTAGTTTTCAAAAGCTTAAACTCAGTAAGGGGTGTGTAAAGAGTTTAAAAAAGTGTTCAAAATTGTCATGTAAATCGGTTCTCATGAGTGAATATGCAAACAACTGAACATGCAGACTTTCCCACATCCAGCGCAATAACATAACATAACATAACATAACATAACAAGGATTATTTGCAAGTTTGCTGGTTCTGGGGTTGCACTGATATTACTCAGCCATGGAGTCCCTTGCTATCCCCAGACAAAACAAAGAAAAAAGCTTGTACATTTCCTATTGTGTGTGAGTTTTATTTAGTTTAGTTTTTTGTTGTTGTTGTTGTTTTGTTTTTGGTTTTTGGTTTTTCGAGACAGGCTTTTGCTGTAGCTTGCGAGCCTGTCCTGGAACTATCTCTTGTACACCAGGCTGGCCTTGAAATCACAGAGATCTGCCTGCCTTTGCCTCCCGAGTGCTGGGATTAAAGGCGTGCATCACCACTGCCTAGCTGTGTGTGTTGTTTTTTAAACACAGTACTTTCTACTCATTGGGATAATTGAAAAAGTGCCTTCAGCATAAGTTAACGTGTTCATTATTTGTTTCCAAAACTAAACCTTTTTAAATTTTATATGTACTCTGTAGTATGTAAGGTGATAAAGTACCTGCATCGTAGAAAATTTTCAAAGTTGGCTTCAAATTTTGCCTGATTTACTATTTGTCTTTCTAATCATTCCAGCAAAGGATTCGCCAAGCTCCTGAATGTCTCCAACTGCTCTTCATCAAAGGACTTCATCTTCCATGTGCTGCTCAAACCAAAAACCACAAGCAGCTTTGTCACTGAGGCCTCTTTGGTAATCAACCAGCTGTACCCTCTTCCTGCATTCTGTATCCATTCGTCTTCTTGCTTTCCACTGCTTAAAAAGATGAAACTCTTCCTCACTTATCTCTTTTCTTTCATCATTTCTAACCTTCCACTCCCTTCATTTTCTCCATTTAATTATAGGTTTTAAAATACCAAAAGCTGTATGAGTCTTCCCAGGACACCTTCCAATAGCTGCTCATTGAAATTTACATGAGAATATAATCTTTTTTTTTTCTTTTGGTCCAAGAAATTTGATTCCTGCTCACATCATTTATCTGCCTCTTCTCCTTTCTAAAGATATCATCACTAGGACTTGTATGATGGTTCAGTGTGTAGGAGCTTGGTGCCAAACCAGATAAGCTAAGCTTGATCACTAGGACTCACATGAAGGAGGAGAAAAACAACTCATGCAAGTCACCCTCTGATTTCCCTATGTATGCCATGGTGCATACTTGTCCATGAAAACACACACACAAATACACACACACACACACACACAACACAGACACACACACACACACAAACATGCACTCATATATTAAGTAAATGCATGTCTGAAAAAAAGTATAACCACTCACAATACCACCAGTAATTGTAAAAAGCCATAAGATTAAAAATAAAAAAAAAAATCTTTCTTTTTCTCCCCATAACAACACCAGCTCCAGGAGGGCAGAGACCTGTTGATGGCACTTGAACCATCATGGCTCAACGAGCTGCTCATTATACAGTGGACCAGTAATTATACTGATTGATTTCATACAACAAGCACTATGGTTCAGCAGCTTTTCATTTCATTTACCCATCTTTTCATTTCTTTTAATATGTGGCTTAGAACAGAAGAAAAATATAGGATTCACCTGGGTGTCTCTGTCATAATATACCACGTAGGGGCTGTAGGTAAAAGGGAACAACAGGAGTCCCGGATTCTCATAAGAATATTGGTCAGCTACTTCAATTGAGAGTCTCTCGGCATCCATACTTTGGATTAGATGTCAGTGCAGGGGTGGTAGACATTTTAAGTCTTTGCTTTTTCAGATGTGAACAGTCCTGTGGATTGATCTACAGTGCTCCACTCATTCCTGATTCATGGTGTCTCTACAAAGGAGGGAGTAAGAGGAAGAAACCCATTTTGAATAACGCAAGTAAAATTAAAATAAAAGATAATATGGGGCTTGGTGTTATAGATCACAGAACATGACACACACTGGGGTAATTGTAACATGTGGGAAGTGGGAGGATAACACAGCAATCCCTGTAAGTACCAGCTCTCTGGTTTCCTTTGTTGTTGGACTTCATCTCTCTTTGGGTTACTTAGCAATGGTTGTCTCATTTCCTTAACTTGTTTTCCTGTGGTGGGCTTGCATCCTTTTGCTGGAAGTAATTAGATTCTTGGACTTCCAAGTTCAGTGTCTGGCTTTGGTTGACTAGTGAACAGTCATTTTTTTTTTTTTCTGACTCCTTTTATGAACCAGAGAATTCAATCCAGTCTACTGTTTGGATAGATGTTCATTTCTGTTCTTCTTAGAGGTAGAGAAGTAAGAGTTTTTAGTATTTGGTATAGCTGTTCCAGGGCATGGGAACAGGACATCCTGATAGTGATCATTGCCAGATCTGTCCCCTGTTTTTGTGATTAGTGTTTGCTGGACTCTTCCTTGCACAATGGAAATGCATACAGGAGATAAGAGTGGTATATCCCTGACTATCTGGAAATTCTGTTCATGTGGAAGAAAACAAAGAAACAAATGAAGCACTTGACACAGAATGTAAACGTTAAGAACTGAAATGAAACAACTTTAAACACAACAACCACTACCTTTCATTATTAGACTACAGATGAAGAGGGGGTAGATGTACGCATCTGAGTCCGGAGGTTCTGAGAAGGACTGGGGATTAAGGAGACAGAGATAAAGCCTAACCCTCAGCAGCTGCTGGAAAGTTGGGTTTCAAAAGAAGTCAGTTCTGCATTGACAAACACTAAGAGAATTGCATGTCCTGTCAGAATATCTCTCAAATCTACACTCGCCTCTGCCGATACGTTGATTACTAATTAACTTTACAACTGGTTGAGACGTTAGGCGGAGACTTTGCAAACCAATGCAGGCAATTAACCATGTGTTTATCTTAGAGTATTTGGAGTGGTGAACAGTTCTTTTCTGAGTCAAAGGACATGAAGGTGTTGTGACAAGTATACCAGAGTCTTGGGGAAAGCCTTTTCCATATGTATCAGTCATGTTCTTTTCACAATGATCCTCTGAGATGATGAATCTGATTTACAAGTCAATGGTCAGGTTATCTGCTTTATCTACAAATCACTGATCAACAATGGAAGATTGGTAGCAGAAAAAAATGACACCTTTAGGTGATGAAATCCAATGTGTTTCAACCTCCATTCTTGCACAAGCCCAGTTCTCTCTCTCTCTGTGACTTCCTTCTGACCTCTGTTGCAGAGACTACAGGATGAACCCTTTTTTCTCAAGTCAAAGTGACCTCCAGTGCACTCACATCCCCCTGTGGTGTTCCATTGTGTTTTTTCTGAGATTTCTCCCATGCTATTCTTAGAGACCTCATTTTGCTATCCCTTTCACTCCTACTCCAGTCTCCTGTTTCACAGTTAGTTTTCTGATGTTCAGAATTGTATCTATGAATGGAATTAGCATTGTGATTGCAGAGACAAGTTTTCGGTTATATTCAATTTTTAATTATATTACTTCATGTCTTTTATATATTGTCTTATATACAAAACTTATTTAGAGTCAGTGCCATGGGCAAATGCCACATTTAATGACCCTTAACACATTTATTTGTACAATTAAGTAAAAAGTAAGCACTCTAAGAAAAACGTGTTTAATTCATGTGGAAAATATCACGTTATAGACAAAAATAGTTATTCCCAATCTCTTCAAAATGCTAGCTTCCTCTAATCTAATAAGAATAAAAAATTCCTTTTCCTGAATAAACATATAAACTCAGGGATTCCATATGAGAAGGAACACTCACATGAGGCCTTATGCCGCATTTCCTTAGCTCTCAGCAACTTACAGATGATCTTTGGACTCTGAGAAATGGTAATGAAGATTGTGCCAATTTTCTGGAGACTTCAGGCATTGTAGCAAATGGACAAAGATCCTTTTGTGGTCTCCAACAAACAGTATGATCAGAAATTTTACAAGATATTTAATTGCGATAAAGTTCAATAAAAAGAAAAGCATTATATGTACACACATAAATACCCAGTTGCCACTTCACTGTAGCAGCAAATTTTCATTTGCTATTTCTTCCTGTGTCCACTATTCTTTCCACTTTTCAGACTGTTCCATATGTGGGAGAGAGGAAAGGAATGACTACTCACATTAGTTCAGTTTTCATTTCTTTGTGCATAGGAGCAAGAATCCCAAGTCGACAGCAGAACTCACTGCAAAACCAATAAAAAAAAATGCTGAAAATGTCAACTAATAATTGTGTTGCATATTGGTCAGTTCTTATTCAACTTATGTAGTTGCCCTTCTAGCAATGGAAATAGGTTATATTTTTCTGATTTTCCTTGTGTCCCATGACATTCCCATTAAAGCGAGGCCAATAATGTTGCCCTTTTTTCCCCCACTCTTGTCTTTGTCTTACGGAGCAAGATATTATCAAACTGTGGGACAGAAATGGAAGATTTCTACTGCAAATAGAGTGTTGCCCTCTTCAGAGAACCCTAGCTTCCCCCTTGATGTGGGAACCTTACTACCTTCTACATAGTATCCATTATAAGAATGAGCAATACGTTTCTTTTTCTCTTAAATCTAGAGTTGGAAGGGCTGCTTATCACTGATTTTTTTACCATGGGATATATATGAGGCACTGGATTTAACTTAAAAAAAATGATTTTCATGCCCATGAGTGGTTTACCTGCATGTACTTCTGTGCAACATTTGTATGCCTGGTGTCACCATAAGGCTGAAGAAAACATTGAATCCCCTGGAATTAGAGTTATGGAATGTTATGATCTGCCAGGCTGGTCCTAGGAATTGAATTCTGATTTTTTTAAAGAGCAGTCAGTGCTCTTAATTACTGAGTAATCTCTTCAGCCCCAACCAGAATTTACAAAGCAAATGTGAAGACTGAGGAAACCCAGAAGAAGGTGAAATTTGTGGGATAGGAATTGATGCAACTTTTGCTCAAGTTATGGTTTATTGTTTCAACTTTCAAGTTCACTTCAGGAATGAATTGAGAATGAAGTTTTAGACAAGTAGGTGATCTGAAACCTAGCAGGGCATTCATTAACTCTATGTGACAGCGCCTAGAGACACTGCAAGGGACTTCAAGGCTGCACATTTTCTACTGTCCCATAATGATAGAGGTAGAAGGCTATGGAGGTATTTAGCTAGAAGTACCCTTAGTGGGACAGAGTCTCTTAAATCTGTTGTCTCCAACATGGTATCTTAAATCCTTCCCACACAAAGTGGAAAAGAACAAATTTAGCCAAGATTGAACCTGTGGGACAGGGACTGGAAATGAAGGATTACCTACACGGGTGAGGCCTGGCATTCCTGAGGCCTCTGTGCTGAGGAAGGAAGAGTGTGATTTTGAATATGATGAACTGGGAAAATAGCCTCCTAAAGAAATAGTAGATTCCTGATTGGATGATACTACTTAAAGTAATGTTTCCAAGTGAGCACATGCTGTCTCCTCTTTTTAGTTTGTTTATTTGCTTGTTTATTCATTCCTTCATTTGCTCTTTCCTTCCTCCTTTTCTTGATAGACCAGATAATTACAGTAATCTTATTATCACCCATTTTTTTTTCTTCTATCTCCCATTGGGGTAGTAGCGGGCAGGCTATAGTTTACGCCATAATTAAAAGTCCTCACTGCCTGCCACGCTTTCTGGTTTACATTCCACATTGTACCTTTTGCCTGGTCACCTGCATGTCTTTCTTTCAATGTATAAATACTAAGTTCAAAGCTTTTTCACTTGTTAAGACAATAAAACCACAGGCTTGGGCACATTGACATGTAAACACAAGGTTATTAACTGAACCAATGTCTATGGAACAGTAATCTTGAACCAAGTCCTAAACTTGCTAAACGTGGGCTTTTGAAATTGCTGGAGGGAAGAGTTGACATAATGTTGGGCTTCTCATCAATGGCACCTTTATCTGTAGTTAGCAAACTTTGGCAGGACTGAGTCAGAATTTGAAACAGCTTTCAATGTAAGCCAGAGGTCTTCGTAAAAGAAATAACTATCCACCAAAATGTTCTATACAATAATAATATCTTAATTTTTTACATGAGAAACCCCATAAAGCCATATAAGTCTCATAATCATTTTCAGTAAATTTGTATCACTCTAGCAGAAAGATTAAGTTATTCTAGTGTTTTTAAAAACCATGACTAAGTAAGATTCTAAATCATATTTAGGCCATTTTACTGGCTCAATAACTCTAAAACAGATCTAGAATTACAGAAATAAGCAATGTCAGGGGTAAGATCACAGTTAGACATGCATCTAATCTTTATCTACACTGAGAAACTGAAGGAACCCATGAAGATACCTGTCACTATTACAGAGTGGCAGATTTAGGGAAAATATGCATTCTTATAATTTGAAAGTAAAGAGAAGAATAAAACAGCAGAAGACAGGT
Source organism: Myodes glareolus (assembly GCF_982192425.1). NCBI lineage: Eukaryota > Metazoa > Chordata > Mammalia > Rodentia > Cricetidae > Myodes > Myodes glareolus. Next base: position 61,665,225 of record NC_142048.1, read on the forward strand.
AGCTACCAAAGACAAGAAAGAGATGATGCTTTATTGGCTGGATACTTGCTTTAAATGGCTAAATCTTAGCACATGGGCATTCTTCTTCTAGTGTTCCCCAAATCTTGGGATTGTTATGAAGGGGCACTCAGAAAGGTAAAGGCCCCTGTTACTTATAAAAGCAGGTTATGGCTACATATTTCCAGTAAGATCCTATTGGTGATTTTAGGAAGAATATTTACCAGTTCTGTGCTGATTCTTCATTATGAAGTCTTAAACATGTCAGCAGGCTGCATCTGTAGGAACAAAGATGAGAAACATAGTCAAAAAATCTATTACACAGTCAGAGCGCTCAGCCAAAGGAGAGCTACAGAAAGTACAGATTTTCTTTGCCCACCCTCTAAAAACACTAGGTCATTTGACAGTAATTCCAACCAAGTATAATTATAATGCTTTTTAGAATCAGAATGAAGCTAAAACTCTAATTCATGACTACATGCTGCAGAGACACGTCTGGAATAAAAGAAGCTTTCTGCCACTTGTTTACTGAACTTGTGCCTGATCGATGCCATCCACATCCAAACCTGAGGATAAAATGCAAAAGAACAGTTCATCCACAGGTTGAGTCACGCTCTTCTCTTTTCATGCCAGAAGCTGCTCAGTGGGAGTCAGTTAGGCTCGTGGGGAAATTATACCTACCGCCTACCTAAAGTTTTAATAATAAAATGTACTAATTTCATTTTAAAATATGCACATGATAGGTAAAATTTGGTGGAATTTTCCATATGATCCTAAGGATCTTATTATTTGATACTTAGTTGGAGGAGCTCTGAATATATAGAAAGGTTATACTTTCAATGATTCTTTACCTTTCTTTATAGGACATCAACTAAACAAACCAACAAGACAAGTTTGATTTTACCAAAACTGGTAATTCTTCCAAAAACCCCAATCACCTCCTTTACCAATTTACATCTCTTAGAAAGATGACCGTTGCATATGTAAGACTCCTGAGAGTCTTGCGTTTTCTTACCTTTGTGTTCTGTTTGTTTTGGGGTGATTTCCCCACTAATTTTCTGAGTTTGGAGAATTAAATATGCATAAGACTTGGAGATCAAAGTGCTTAAGCTGAATGTAGAGAAATAGTAAGTATACCCGTTAGTGTAGACATAAATATGCTCAGAATAACCTAGAAAAGCATTATGGATGGAGGTTTTTAAATTATACGTCTATATGCGTGTTCATATATATTTTATATGTAACAAAAGCAAAAAGGTGGAACAAAATCATGATATGTGTTATTTTTCTACAAGAATTATTAATACAACTGATTTGTACATTTGGATTTTTTAGATGATTGTATATCAAATTAATATTAACTGGTAAAAATCATTGAACTATATATTATGATTAAGGCATTCCTTAATTTCCCTCTTCTTTTTGAAATGAAAACTTTTTTGTTGAATTCTCCCATTCTCATGTATGTATTTATTTGCAGTGTTAATTGATCTGTTCCGGGTGTTTTTAGATCATAAAATAAATAGAAATCTAATGTACTCAATAGGCAGGGATCTCACACAGGGGCATCATACTTCTCCTTTGCTGAGTAACTTTTAAGTTAGGAGCCTACTAGTCACAGAAGTTCTTGGACTTGGGATTCTCTGCCAGCATGCATAGAGTACTGACAAGGAAAAACAGAAAGATCTCTTTTAATTGCTCCATGGTAACTGGGTTTCAGTTAGAAACTGGGAAACATCTCATGGGGTAAGAAACAGTGTCTGGGGTACAAAGGGAGTCGGGTGGGGCTGCTGTGTGTGGCTTCCTAGGTTTGTTTAGTTGTCAGCCTGGAGAGTGTCAGAAGTGCCCAAGCAGCATTTGGCAGACCGTGAAACAGTTCAGCACAGTAGGAAGATGTGCGATAAAGCTTGATTATATTTTTCCCTGAGAAATATCTTACCGAGTTTCCATTCTCTAATAATGGAAATATTTATTTACTTCATAGAGGTGGGGCACGGATTGTTGAGTTTTCTTTGGAAGGTGCAGTGTAGCCATTACCCTAAAAATGTCTCCTCTGTTTTCCAAAGGCCAACCAGAAATGGGAGAAAATGATTTGTTAATCCACAGACATCCGATACATTTGCAGCTCTTCCTATGACTCCATGCAAAGCAGAAATGTCAGCAAATTAAAAGGAGAGCTATTTGAGAAACACAAACACATACATACTAAAGGGAATTTCCAGTCTGCCAACAGTTTTTCCTCCACAGCTCAAACATTTGGAAGCCAGAATATATAATTTTAGAAAAGTGCAGTGTTGAAATTCCACAAGAACTCAGGGTTCCTATCTAAATTGGAATATATAACCAAGGGAGAATTTAATAAAGGAAAAATTCTTCAAAATGTAAACTTAAGGGTAACTGTTCCCTTCCCACTGTGGGGTTGTAGCTCATCCTAACACAACGCTTTGGCAGAGGCTCATAGCGATGATTCGGGTATTCAGAGGGCCTGTGGACCTGAACTGTTTGCATAAAAGGAATTGAAAGAGAAACTGCAAGCTCCTTCATGGAGGAAGCAGCTGCTGTCTCACTTGTCTGGACCCATTCTCTTCCTTCTACCTTGTTCTTTAGTTTCTGTAATAACACTAGGTTTTCTTTCTGTTATGAAAACAAAGTTTCCACCAATGTGATAAAGCGACCTGCATGCCGTAGATTGCAGCACCCTGATCAGAGGTCTGTGATTGTTTAGTTGGGCTCCTAACTCAGGTTAAAGGAAGCCGGCTAGAGAGTGCTCACCAGAGCTCTGTGTCTTTTTTTCCCAGATTAGCCCTCCTATTGGAAGATCCATTTCTGGAGCTAGAACCGAGACCCTGTTTTCCTGCTAATGCATCTAAAGATTCAAACAGAAAACAGGTCCTTTGTGCCAAATCAACTTTAGGGCTGGTGCAATCAGCCTGAGAAAATATGGCTCTCTTGATGCTTTAACTTCATCTGCAAAGCTCCTAGAGCAGCACCTAAGTTAGCATCATATTTTATTACCCAGATGATCAAGGATAGCTATAGAGATTTAGACACAACAGAAAGCTAGATGTTCTTTCAGTCAACACTACCCTTACCCTTTACATTGTTTTGTAATTTCCCCTGCCTATTATATTTCTTTGGTCTCCTGTTTAAACAAAAACCTATTTTTTCTCTCCTTTGATCCTTAACATATAATTTTGCCCTTGTCCTGCTAACATTTTAAAGTAAAATAACAAAGGTGTCACATGAACAAATGAATCAACCCCTAACAGGTTGACCTTGGTGCTTTTAGTGTGCAAACAATACTGCAAGGAAATACAACTGGATTCTTGTCTTTCTTGATGCTGTTCCATTCCTCTTTGCTTATTCTCCAAATTTCCATTCTCTCCTTTCACAGGACCTCTTGAAGTCCTGGTTGTGTCAAATAACTTGGGTTTAGATAACATCATCCCTCCTTTCCTTTTGTACTTGTGCATTTGTGTAATATTCCCCAAACAGTGACTGCTATTTAATCAGCTACTAGCTATAGTCCAGATGAGTCAAAACGATGCTCCAAAATATCTAGTTCTCTACTCATCCTCATTATTTTCCTAGTATTTTCTTTATGTTCTCCAATGGTCCCTGCAAGAGGTTATTTGCAGAGGACACCATGACCACTCTTGGAACGAGCATGACAGTGAGATACATTAAGCCTGCTGCTTCATCTTCTCCTCCATTTTATTCCTAATACAAGCCCGTGGGTACTTCTCTTTCCTAAAATTGAGTTAGAATATGTGGAAACATCCCCGTCCATGAAGGGACAACACTCATAAATTATTCTGTATAGTGGAGAGCATTTTGTCTGGAAGATAGGTCTGATTAATTTTATTCTCCTTTGGTTCCAGCCTCACCTACTCTTCATCAGCTGTTTATTAATCATGCCTCGACATGGAAGAACCTTTGTATTCTTGGGTGAGGCAAATAAGATAGGTAGAAGACTCATAACCGGCCTCACCTACACCCCCACTGAAACCAACACACTCTTTCACAGGCTCTTCATGCTGCCACTTGGGATGACTTCAGGAAAGACTTCATCTACTGACTCCAGCCCAGTGCAGACGACTGTGGACCCAGCTATGATCTAAACTGCAAGAGTTTGGAAAACAAAATATGTATTTGCTGTTTTAGAAAGCACTCTTCATTTCCCTTTTAGTTTATATTAACAACCATGAATAAAACAAAATTTAAACTGTAAAAAATGATTTCTGCCATTTGTGCAAGGCTTGAGTTGGAAAAATTTTAAGCAACCAGCGATAAAATATATTGAAAATAAAGCTGTGGGAGAGGCGTGAACTGTCCAGAGAACCTCAGCTGTGGAAAGGCTCCAGGACTTATGCATCCTTGTCACTTTGTCTGCCTTGTACTTGATTTTGACAGTTCAGGAAGCTTTGTAAACCAATAACTCCCAGAAGACTTGTGTTGACAATGTCATTCCCACTCAGATTTTGCTATTTTCTCCTTAGTCCCTCAGCACCTTAAAAATAGTCTGAGGTTCACCCCATACCCAGTCATAGAGAGAGGGGGAGAGAGACAAATCAACTCCAGTTCTTTAGAAGTATCCTTTGAGTCTCAGGATGGCTTCAAACAAATTGATCAGAAGCTCTGAAAAATAATTGGGTGATAGCGCCCCCTGGTGGCAGAGGGAATTGCGTGGCTTTCCCTCAGGGCTCTGGCACTGAGTTCCATTAAAAAAAAAGGTGCCAATGTTGCTCTTTCGCCATGTGATGAAACAAAGAAACAACAACAACAAAAAAGTCATTGTTCTGCTCTGAGTGAGTCACAAGGGCTAATAAGCAAACAAGTAGAATGCGTGGTGTGTCGCCAGCAGGGTGTCAACAGTCCCAGTTTGGATGCCCTCCAGAAGGGCTTTCTCAAGTAGTCTCAATGTGGATCTTCTAGAGATTTCAAAGCAGAGGCCGCAGACCTATAACTAATCCAGCTATAACGATGTTTATTGGCCTTTTTGCTAGTCTTTCATTCAGCCTGTGCCAACTGTAGCTTTTTCCAGTGTAAGTTTCTCTAATACAATCACGAGAAAGAACAGGGATTCCTGCATTTGACAAAGGTGGCTTTCAAATACTGTATTTTACGTATGAATGTGTCAGGGATACATGTTCCTCCAAGTGCATGCATGTGTGGAGGTCAAGGGTTAGCCTGAGGTGTTGTTCTCCAAGGGCCCTTTATCTTATTTTGAATGCCAGGGTCATTCACTGGCCTGGCACTCACTTAATAGTTGGCTGACTAGAGTCTTAGGGATCCACCTGTCTACCCGGCACTGGTGTCATTTATACAAGCTGCCTATACATATGTCCAGGTTTTCTCCTAAGTTCTGGGAATTGATCTCAGGACCAGAACGCTTTTAAGGACTGAACTTTCTCCCCAGTCCTCAAACACTGAATTGGAAATCTGGGTTTAATCCCTTAAAGGAACAAGAATGTGTCATAAACTTAAAACACGTGCTCAAAAGAAGTAAATAATGCTTCAACAGCCATGCCATAGCAGACCGTCTCTATCACAACTGCAAAAAACGTGTCCACTTATTTCTCAGCATTCAAATCAGGTAATGGGGAAACACTGTTGGTTTTACAGGGGAGTAAACGGCAGGCCCTTCTAACATTTGTTGCCTCAGGTTCAAGTGTTTATCTCTACTGCTGTCCAAACAGGCACTGCTGAGGAGGGAGGCTGAAACCTGTATGGACTCAAAATAACGGGAGCAGTTCAATGAAAAGACCGAGGACGTTGAGGTGAATTTTAGTCAATACCAGCTGCTGTTTGCACACAGAGCCCAGGGCTTTGGGGACTGGACCAAGGTTCTTTAGGGACACAGTCATCAATGCAAACTCTCTGGAAATTATAGCAACTGAACACTGGAATCCTATACTTCTGACTGCCGTTCAGCTGGAGATGTCCCTTGGAATGAGATCTGTCAAATACAAAATATGTATTTGCAGTGCCGTTGTAGAATATAAATTATAAGGAGATACAGTAGTGAAATGGGTATTTGTATGCTGTGATGTAAAGTGCTGCTTTAAGAACAGACATCCGATCTCCTTAACGCTACATGGACATTTAAGATTCTGAGCTCTGCTCGTTCTATTATTACAGCATCTAGCTCCTTAATTGAATTAGATTCAAAGACAGAAATCAGGTAGATAGAAAGGAGGATAAAGGTCAGTGTTGGTAGAGATTCATTTGGAAAAGAAAATGTTTTACATTGCTTTGCTTACAAAACATCTTCTGAGTCACAGTTTGAAGCTAGAGGACATGGTCACAGTGCTACTGGTTTCTCCAGGAAGGTTGCTGGGTCTGCTATTTGCAATTCAAATTGACAGGAATGTTAATTTAAAACAAAGCTGCCAACCAATTATGACATCTAGTAATAGTTATGGGTGCTTTGTTTATAGAATGACCAATTAAATGTCACTGAAATGTGATGCAGTGTGAATTGGGGTCACAGAGAGAGAGAGAGAGAGAGAGAGAGAGAGAGAGAGAGAGAGAAGAGAGAGGGAGAAGAGAGAGAGAGAGAGCGCTGAATGGGAACATAGGAACTCACACATGCACACATTCCTGGGCAGCTCTTTTGCACTGAACTCCCACCCAGCCCTGTGTGTTAACTCACTTCATTCCAGTTCATCCTAGGAAGAGCCTTTCTTTGCTCAGGGAAAGGATTTGCTAGCAACTTAGAATTTGGAAAGTGTGATTATGAAATGAAGGGCTTACGGATGACTACATAACATAAAATGGCTATTTTAAGCACATTAAAGTGTTGTCAAGAAGAGAAGTAGGAAATGGATAGGGAGTATAACCCGCTGTAGAAATGAAAATACCCAAGGGGGCCTAGCAATTGCAATGAGCATTTAATGACAGCTAATTCTAACACACCTACTCATGACCCACACAGATATTGCACGTAGACAAATTTACAATGGAGAGAGTATTGCATTTCAAATTAAATTAAAAAGATTTATTTTGTCTGTCTCCCAGAAATGTTGGAAAACAATCTAGCTTCCAATTCTGAACTAGAAGAGATTCAAGAGATGATTAGAGCAAGAGGCTTAAATCTGAAGTCACCAGTTTCTATAAATCTCAAAGGAGTCACATGCTTTGGGAACTGCAGAATAGAGATTTTCTAGGAATTTGGGTTAATGATTGATTTGATTTACATTTGTCTCAGCCCCAAAGGAGTAAGAAACCATTGTAGATATCTTGATGAATCATGATTCTTTACTATACAGTATTTCAAATTAGTAGCTGTTTAATAGTGTGTGTATGTGTCGCACACACATGGGGGGAGAGACAGAGACAGAGACAGAGAGACAGACAGAGACTCACGTGGTAGTCTGGAGTGACCTAGATTACGCTAATATAGCCGAACTGGTCTCAAACTCACAGCATACACACTCTCATGGCCTTCCAAGTGTCAATTCATACTTTAGTTAATCAAACAAGGCCACGCTTATCTCCCCCAAGCAGGTGCACACACTTTTACATTACACTGATAGAGATTGATTTTTCTTACCTCCCTGGGGATAGAACCTCTTAATAGGTGCCTTTTGCTATCTTTTGGAATCACAGCCCATATGTGGCAGAACCTGGAACACTGTTCTGACAGACAAGCAGAGAGAGCTGACCTTCAAGATATTCGTGTGCCATAAAGTAATTTATTTTTTTCAAGGAAGGCAGTGAGATAGAAAACACTGCGTGCAACACTTGAGTTTTACGGAGGAGAGGAAACCGATTATTCCCTTGCAAATCCTTTTTATCCACAATCAAAACATCAATAAAAATAGGAAGTTACAGCTGGGAACACAGCTGAACTGTAGAGTCCTTGCCTAGCATGTGGAAGGCAATATGACTGATCTCTGCCACCGTGAAGAAATAGAAAGATATTTAAGAAGTAACGTAGCTGTGCTTCCTCGTCACAATGATAAAAAAACAAAAATATCCAAAATGGTCTGCACACAGGTTTATACAGGTACAGGAGATGAGCAGGCCGGCATGGTGACACACAGGGTCTGATATAAACTGATTTGTAACCAGGATGCATTGTTTTTATTTTTAGAGTATAATGAAGTTATCCTATGTCAACTTATTTTAAATTGCAAATACAATTTAATGAGTTTCACATCAGTTTCACTTGAAAGTAGGCTCTGTTTCTCACAATAATGTGGAATATATCCTCAACTATGCTCACCCTCCCACACAGACACCTCCATAGATTCGACCTCCCTGTCCTAAAATGATTTCACTGAAGTAACTGAAAAAAAAAAAAACTGCAAAAGAGATCAAAATTTTATGCACCAAAGAATTATGATAGAAACAACTTTGGGGCCTAAAAAAAAAAGGAAAATCAGAAAAACATAAATAAAAGCTTTCAGATCCAGCTGAATATTCTACATCTTTTGTAGTTAACCAAGTGAGTGGTGGTTATTGTATTTATCCCTGGTATTAGATCGTTAGTCCTTTTCTCATTGGATCTGATTTTGCCTATGCTGCTAAAACTTTCTTGAGAATTGGTATTTAAAATCATTGACTTTCATTTGTTTCTTGCATGCCAACTACTTACATACAAATTCATCTCAATTTATTTTCCAAAAGTAAAATAATGCCCAAACATAAGATGACAAAACATGACCAGTAGTAACACTCCCCCCTCACCTTCTCACCAGTACAGCTCAGAGACAAGTCCTTTTTCATTAAAATTTAGATTGCGTATTTGCACTGTGTTTTTATTTCCCATTCATCTGTTGATGGACATACACACATTGGGTCTGAAAACAAGACAGACGCCCATAAATATGGAAAAGTACTTGTCAGGCGAAGAGTGGTTGATGGGGGTGAGAGACAGAAGATAATTACACAACACTTTACACACGGAGGAAAATGTTAAAGAACAAGGTTATTAAAAAATAAAATAAATATCCTACCCTAAACTGCAAATATCCCATAGGCATTCTGTCTTTGATTTCTTCGTCCTTAGCATTTGCTATGTCTAATAGTGATTTGTATTGTTCACTGTCGTAAGAAGAGTCAATGTCTGGGACATAGTAAAGGAAGATCACAAAGACCTTCACTAAGGATGTCTTTACTACACATACCCCATGATTTGTACATAATTTCCTGGTTCAGGTGAAAATTTTCACGCTTTCATCATGATGCATAAACTCATTTTGTTTTCAGAGACTGTTTAATCTTCCTATTTTTAATGTCTGTTCTCCTGTTTTATCAGTCTAGCCTGAGTTTGCCTCTCTCACCCTTCTCCTTTGTTTCCGCAGTTTCTGGTCCCGTATATGTTTGGCATGATATAACCTTGCTTATCAGGTGTGCACCGCAGTCAGCTTTGCTCAGTGCAAAATTCGTGCTTACAACTTTGTCAAGTCCTTCCCCTTTACAGATAGTTCTCAGGCTTTTCCATCCTGACCTCACACACTCTAAGGCCTTCTCTCTCTTACTGCTTGTCTCTTTCACCCCCTGACTGTCAGGGCTCTGTTCTTTCTTAACACAAGACTTGAGAAATTATGCATGCCTCGTTTCTTCCCTCCAACACAATGCAATCACTCACCAGGGTGACTGTTATTTTTTCTCTCGCTCTGAATGTATATGTCTCAAAGAAGAGTTCCAGGACTCACCCTCCACTGCCTCGAATGCCCCACAACCGGCATTCTTTGTATAGATTGTGATTACAATTTTAATACTTGGAGGCAAACTCAGAAGATATAATGAAGAAGGAGGAATTGGAATTGCCTCTTTTGCCTCCAGGGGAATTTAGTTCTGAATACCCAAGGTGCCTATGTCTCAGGTAGCATGCCCTGCTTTCTGAAAATTAGACAGAACCTGTATTTTTTTTTATTTTTACACTGAAATGTTTTCCAAAAAGAATTGTTGACATGTTTCCTGCCAACTGATATACTTTTTCTTCTTTTTAAAAGAACTGTTTCCTAAAGACAATTTCCCCCACACATTCAGAAAAAAGGAAAACATAGGGGAAATTATTACCCTTGCTTTGTTCCCACATCATCTGTAAAGATCAGTCCTAGAGTGAACACCCGCTGACAGAATTATTTTAAAAACAAGGAAGAATCAAAGTAGAAGAGACCTCAATTCAGAGCTTGGGAGCTGAGTTTAGGAATCTAAGACAAGCAGGTTAAATGTGAAGAGACCTGATAGCTCCAGTGTCTTCCAAGACAGCCCACACAACAAGTGAACAATGTCTTCCTAACACTGGGCAGGGTGATGAAAGTGTGGTTAGCAAATATGCTGTGAACCAAGGAGTTCATGAGATGCCTTCCGTGCATGAAGACATTCAATCCAAACACTTGTCAGCATCAAAGAAAAAGAATTAAGGGCTATGGAAACACAGCTATTTATAAGCGGGACATCTCTTTTATTAGAGTCTTTTCATTTTTAATGCCAAACTTGATCATGGATTTGGTAACCATGTATTGGTGTCTCTCTTTCGTATCTCTTTCGTCTCTCTTTCGTCTCTCTCTCTCTCTCTCTCTCTCTCTCTCTCTCCCTCGTGTGTGTGTGTGTGTGTGTGTGTGTGTATGTGAAGGTGTACACACGCTATGGTGACTTGTAGAAGTCAGAAGGTAACATTGTAAGTCATTGCCTTCCAATGTGTTTAGCACAGGATGTTGTGTTGATGGTCGCTATGGCCAGGCTAGCTGGCCCCATGATCTTTCACAGAGTCTTGTTTCCTCTCTGTTCTCATCACAATGTAGCTGCAATTCCAAACAGGAAAGGTATGCATTTCACCTTCGGTGGCTTCTGGGGATCCATACATAGGTTCTTACTCTTATGTAGCAGCACTTTACCTGCTGACTAATCTTCCCAACCTGAATGTGTTGATTTTTAAGTGATTGTGCCCTGAGGCTAAATCAGGGCTATAATGAAACTAAGTTCCCCGTGGTTTCTCATTCTGTCCTCCAGAAGCAGGCTATTTACTTCCTGGGTCATGGGCATGGCATAGGCATCAGGCATTTGAACTTTAGAATCAGTGAAAACTAAACTTTAATCATCTCAAGGTTTTCAGAACCTGAGAAATGAAAGTCATCATTCACTGCAGGCCGAATGCTTGCTATTTTGTGGAAGGGGACTCAACTGGCTAGCTACTTCCTGAAGTCACAAGAGAATAAAGTTCACAAGGTAGCAAAGCAAAGAACAGGTCACTCAGCAGGAATAGCATCATGTTTGCTTATGATTGTATCAGACTGTATAGATTAGATAACTCAGAGAACTGGGTCAGACCATTCCCAGCAGTGGATTCATGAGCTAAGTGATCCCTCGATATTTAAGGCTTTTTCTCACATAAATTTTCAATGTTGCTATTACCTTCCCAAATTACAGCATTGTAGAGAAACCCATTGTTATTTTCAGAGGTTCTTCCATCTCTATAAATTTCCAGTGGCCTTCCAAGGAGTCCCCAAATGATTGATCTCATTGGGTATAAAGATCATTGTGTGTGTGTTACTTGTAGGAAAAATATTATGTAAAAAACTCTCATTCTACCAGGATATACAATGATCTAAGGCTGCTCAGAGGCCTTAGTGGTAAAGCTTCTTGACATCAAGCCTTCCAACCTGACTTCAATCCCAGGACATCATAAGGCAGAAGGTAACTGACTTCCACAAAGTGTCCTCTGACATCCATCTTCACACTGCAGGACAGGCACAAGCATGTGCAGACACACACATGCATGTAGAAATGAATAAATCATACGATTATACATTTAAAGCCAGGTAATTTGCTTAAGCAAAGAGGGAATTTTTCAGCCAATTTTGTCACACTTTGCATATCCCATAAAGAGAAAAACAAGGAGTTTCAGACATGTACATTTGCACTGATTTTATTTTATACATTGGGTTCCTGCTGTGGCCCAGCTGAATTTTTAGCAAGGTGTGAAATTGTGAGATCTAATGGGCCTCCCACATCGCCTTCATGTGAAGCTGAGAATCAACATACCTGGTTCCCAGTGGGTGCTTTCGTTAATAAGAGAGGAGATAGATGTCATTAGGTAGATTCGAAATCAAACATTGTGTCTTTGTATAGAGAAAGAGTGGTATTATTTCATAAGCTGCAGAGAGGAACATTTTACACCAACTTCTTTATAAAACTTAATAAAAAGCCTTGATATCTCTAACTCAAAGAATAAATGGAATGTGTATAAATCTGGGATAATATGTCTTGTGAACATTTTATAAATTAAAATACCAAATATTTTCAAAAGACAGAAACTGCTTCTGAGCTCCACACAATTTCCAATACTGATGGAGAGTTTAAATTTATATTTCTAAATAATGAAATGCATAATAATGAATGTCTAATGATGGGGTTTCAATTGACCAGCATTCCTCTATGAAGTTTCATGTTTTTATTCATCACAAAAGACCTATGAGGCAACATAATTTTAAGCATCAAATATGAAACTTGTTCAGTGATGAAAGCATAAAATTAGGCAGTTTTAAAACAGAAAGATGGTTCATGATGTTTGGATTGCATGAGGCTTGAGTGATAGAGTACAGGTGTAGGATGCATTAAACACTCATCAGTGGGAGCCTTAAGAAGGCAGAAGTCTTCAAATATCTTACAGCAAAACCACAGTGGTTATTATTAATTATTATTATCATCATATTGTGTAAGCATGTACGTGCACATGTGTGTGTATAGGGATGAGTGAGTGGTTTCTGAGTGTGCCATTCATAACATGTGAATGTTATGATCACCATTGATACAGGATCATTAGATGCAGCCATCTCCGGTTGATAAGGATTCTAACATCATGAGTCACCTTCTCAAATCAAAATTATGTATGCATTTGTAACTGTGAATTATATTAAGTAATGAAGAACCCTCCAGTCTGTTTGGATACTCACCTTCCTGGACCTGGAGGGAGGGGGGAGGAACTTGAACTTCCCACAGGGCAGGAAACCCTGACTACTCTTAGGGATGGAGAGGGAGGAGGAGAGGGAGTGGGGGAAGTGGGAGGGTGGTGGGAGGAGGGGTGGAAATGGAAACTTTTATAATTTAATAAACTTTAAAAAAAAATAAAATGGGAGATATCAAACGCATGGAAGGAGAAAAAAATCATACATTACTTAACCATATAGCACTCAACATTCAATATGTAATGCACTAATCTGACAGTGATTTTTAAATTCCAGTGGGAAGGGACAAGATGTGTTGAATCTATCAAACCATGCGTGGTAAGTGTCGTGTAGGGGATAAAGAACATAGCGACATAATAAGAGGACAGGGAAGGGAGTCATTATAACAAACTAACTATGCTCTCCAAGTGCATCGTAGAAGCTTTCTGCCATAACCTACAACCACATCAGAACAAATATGACACACTCAATGTGCTTACCAAATTCCTGGAAGTAGACCTGGTCTCGAGCACACTGTTCAAAGATGTATATGATGGGTTTCCGTTCCATAGTTTTCCTACAAATAGAGATAGAAGCTGTGTTAATTTCTGGGGTTTTGAAGGTATTTATTTGTTTGTAAGTGTAGTTGTATGTGTGTGTGTGTGATTCTGTGTATATGATTGTGTGTATATGTGTAAGGTGCTGTAGGAAGGATTACAACTTGCATTAGCCTCTACTGGGGTGTGGCCTCTCTTACTATTTACAGGGAAGCCTAGCATGCACCCCTTCTCTCTCATTCCCCTTGCTCCATGCCCGGTCGGCTGCTCCTTTGGGTCGAAAGATTCAAGCAGTTAAGTGGAGAATTCTGATTTGTGAGTTTACCCCTTAATAAATGCCTATTTCTTATTTCTGAACTAGCATGGGATATCTTTTAAGGGTCCAACAGCCATAACTCTCAGTACAGAAAGGTTGTATGTGTATTGTTTTGTATGTGTGTGTGCTTATTGAATGCATTTGAATTGTGCTCCTTAGTTGTAGCTGCAAACTTGATACAACCTAGAATCATTTAAGAACAGAGTGTTCATAAATAATTACCTAGATCAAGTTGGCCTGGGTATGTTGGTGGGGGACTGTCATGATTAGTAAACAATGTAGAAAGAGCTACCCCATTTTGTTCACTATTAGACTTTTATTTAGAAGAATAGAGCATCATTGTTCCACAAGTCTCAGTTTTCAGAAGTGAGGACTCAAGGAGAGAAATTCACAGCTGTGTAAAGTTCTTAGGATGGAACCTGCTTTTGTTGTCTCTTCATAGATAACAGGCCCATTATTCTGTGACCTCTTGAACGCATAAAGGGCATAGACTAAAGCTTTCCTTTAGACAAAAATATACATGGAATCTGTGGGTTGAACTTTCAAAGTGAACAGAAGTAATAAATTGACCTGCGTTTGAACAGACAAAGGAGCTGTTTCTTCTTCTAAACACAAGTTGTCATAAAACTAGTTTTGACTATTACTTGGTTCTCTAATTCTGACAATATTCCTAATTTAACTGCTTCCTAACAGGAAAGGGGGCTTGTATGGGAAAAAAAGGTAATGCCAACCCAGGTAGTACTCTGTAAGAAATTGAAATCTTTCGCATGTCAGATAAGAACAATACATTTATAGATCTAACTAAGCAAAAGGTAAAAGCGTGGGGTTCACGAATTATAATTGATATTCCAGACAAGGCAAATTTAAATGGGAAAATATTAAGAAGTGGTTTAAAAGGAAAAAAATCTCAAAGTATAAGCCAGAATCCAGAAGTATCAAATTGGTTTGATGAATTAGGTCACCTGCTTTGGTTGTCTAATACAATACTTGCTATATGATATCAGAGAATTTCTAACTCAGCAACCAAGTGAAAATACACAGAAGCTATTTAAGACATATTCTTTCTAATTATGACATTTGTCAATAATTGTGCATACTTGCTGTTTTTGCTGGCTTTCACAAGCTGATCACACAATTCAGTCACATAAGGAAAACATGTTTAGCACTGGTCACTTTTCCACAAACTTGCACATACATATCCGTGGTGTATAGCATGTCCTCAGAGTCTCAAGGGATCTTAACTTGCTTCTCAAATACCACCATATTCACACACACCACTTAAGTAACCACTCAGATAAAATCTGGTACTTCCTTTTGTGCATCCACAAACCTCTGCTGGAGATTTATTTGAATGTGTCTAATAACAGAGATCTTACACTAGAACACAAGCTGGTATCATCCCTGAATCATGACAAGGCCTATCATCAGACTGCCATAGAATTTTTTCTTGATTGACACCTGTTAAATCAGTTATAGGAAATGTGATGCTATCTCACCGCATGTCACAGGGAAAATCCTCCATGAGTGATATCTATTATTATCGAATGAACTGATGGTTGGTTGGATAAAGCTGCTGTCAGCAAAATACATTTCATGAACGTGGAATAAATGAAAATCTTTGGTTTGAACAGGAAATATTTCCAAGTACACCTTTGTAAGAGATAAGGACTTTTGTCTACAAGGTGGCCAAGGAAAAGGTTGCTGTGACAGGGGAAAGAGCAAAAGGAAAGAAATTCATAAAGAGAGAGAAAGCCAGAACAATGAATCTGGATAGCTTGGAATAAAGAGACCTCAGCCAAATAGCAGGAATACTGCTAGAAATTTCTATCAATTGTATTGTTCTCCATGCTTAGACACAAGAAATTAATATTCATGTCTTCATCTTTTTTAAATTGAAAAAACTATTAAATTGTTCGTAATCATATGCATATTAGAGATTCCAAAGCGCAGAGGAGAAAGAATCCTTCTTAAACATAGAATTAGGACTAAGAGAAAACAGTGCTTCCTGAGGGTGTGGGTGAATTAGGAAAGAGCTACAATGAGACTGACTGAACGAGTCTCATTGTATATCATTGTATCTCATCGGATATCATCTAGGACGGGAAGCAGTGTTGTCTCTGCTCATTTACAGATTGGATGTTTGGCTGTAGTTCTGTACTATATCCATGGTTCTGTACTGATACCCTGAACTCTTTCTTAACCCATAAGACTTCTTTAATGCGTAAGTATAGATAAACTAAGGGTCAGAGTTTTATAGCACTACCATAGAGAAGGTGATGGCTTCACTCTTTGTTGATGAGAGTATTTGATTTGGTTCACTAATGATACATTGTTATTATAATCTAAATAATATCCTTCAAATATATCTACTTTCTGGTCCTTGACACCTTTGAAAATTATGTTCTGTAGCCAAAGTTACTGTAAAAAAATGTGTTAAACATCGTGAATGGCCAAAGGATCCTCATTCATCCACAGATGGACCTGAATGTACCTCATGGGGTCTTGATAAGGGAGATGTAAAATACCACAAGAGAAAGGTCACGTGAAGACAGAAGCATGAGATTGAAAGGAATAGGGTGAGCAATGGGCGGAGGAATATAGGAAGCCTCAAATTCTACTAACACACAGGAAACGGGTTATCCTTGAAGTGAGACATGTTGACAGCAGCAAATAAAAAGATTATAGCTGAACAGTTACAATGTTCATGTTTGTGCTGAATTGTAGCAGCTCTTAAAGAAAAATAGTGTGAATGAACTTTAAGGTATTTGTTTTAGATATAGTTCTAAAAATACAACTGAGAGGGAACTATGTAACCTGCTTAATGTGCCTGGGATCCAAGGAAAACATTGTTCTCAGCAGAATGGCTTTATCCTTTCAATTTCACTAGACTGAATGTGAGCCACATGAACAGTATCCAAAAGCTGCCTTACCTTTTACCTTATAATCTGGATAGAGTCCACAGAATCAGTCCTTTATAGTGTCTAGATTGTTTATGGATGCCTTACCCAACAGATATGAGCATGTGTTGAGGCCACATCACAATGTTTGCAATGCTGTCAGGTCCTGCAGAAACCCCTGCAGATTTAGGCCAGGACTGCTCAGCGCTCCGTGGAACTATTGGGCTGGCGTCGTAACAACTTGACTTCTGAAGTCTGCTTTGTCACGTGTACTGAAAAAGCATACATTTTGGCGATGTGGCATGTGAGTTATTGACTTCATAATCCATAAGCCATTGATTACTCTACTGCTGTTGTTGACTTGCATAGGTAAGCACTGTGCTAACTTCGGGAATAAAGCAGCCCCCATAATTAATGATTTTAGCATCTCCTAATGTTGTGTGAGATTTTTCTGGGATGACATGAACAAATATGTACTCCTCTCAGATAGGAACCCAACTGTAGATCAGTATAATGGTGGAAACTAAATCTAGCTTGGTTAGCCATTGAGTTTCTAGGGATTATTTAAAGCTGATTCTACAATGGTCACATCACTAAGAACTATTCTGTGTGCTTGCTTCTGTGTTTGCACACATGCAGGTGCACATGAATATGTGAACAAACATGTTGCCATCAGAAGATTCAGAGAATTACTTGCTGTATTTTATTTTCTTTTTTTCATCTTGTGGTTCTTAAGGCTAGAACTCAGTTCTTCAGTTAATGACAGGTGTTATTACCCACTGAGTGATTCTGCCTGTACTTAATCTACTCTGTTAGTTAGTTAGTTAGTTAGTTAGTTACTGAGTTTGTTACTGAGTTAGTTAGTGACAGTCAGGTAACCCAGTTTTGATGGTGTCTTGTAGTCAGATTTGGAATGGTAATAGTTGTTGTACTTGGGGACGGTGCTTCACAAGAAGTGGGAAGTAGAAAAAGTGAACAAAAATAAAGGGCTGGTGGAAGAAAAAATAAAATCAGATTAAAGCCATATATCATAGGATCAAGATAGTTGTACCAGTGTTCTTTCTAACAAGTAAGGGTGTACATTTTCAAGCTATGCATTAATACACATGAGGTCATCAATGATCTGTGTATAGCTTTGTTAAGTATCTTCAGAAGACATGTATTATAAAGTGACTATTCAAATGCCACAGTCCACACTAAAGGATGAATGTTGAATAAAATGCCTGGGCAGTCAGATCTACAACAACCAGTGACATTCCTGGGAGGCCTGTCACTAAATCTGCCTGTGTTGCCTTGAAAACCGTGGCAACAAGACACAGGTTGATTTAGCTTGTGAGATGGTGGTGATTTCCAACTGTTCTGATCTGCAGTAAACAATCTTGGTTTCCTATTGAGGTCTTTTCATTTCATTTGCTGAGATTAATAACAACAGAAACCTGTTGTGAGCTTGGCATCATCAAATATTTCCATATCTTCTAAAGGTTTTCTTTAGGAAACCCTCTTCACCTCAAAAACATCTTGAAAAGACCAGAATTCCTCAAACCTTTACACATTTCACCAAAGGATTTGTGCCTTTCAGAAATATTTAGAGTTTGATGAGAATTAAATATTATATATGTTTAATTCCTTCCACCTTTGAGTCAAATATTCCTGTATCTAAAGAGCTTTTTCAAATGAGAGTTGAAAAGAGAAGTAACTTGAAAAGACGCCTAGATTTTTCCTTTAAATAAGTACTTAAGATAAAACAGAACCAATGCATAAAATTTCATGTTCTTCCCAAAACTCTGGGTCTTCTTTAAAATGTAAAAATCAACCTTACATGAGGTCATAGTGGTTTTTGATGGTGTCTGCTCATGCGGAGCCAATTTCTTGTTTCACCTTTTTCTTGACTTGACCAATGTGATGTTGGAATGGGCTACCTCTGCACAGGCTTGATTGACCAATCAGGTGTTGGAATGGGCTACCTCTCACAGGCTTGATTGACCAATCAGGTGTTGGAATGGGCTACCTCTCACAGGCTTGATTGACCAATCAGGTGTTGGAATGGGCTACCTCTCACAGGCTTGCTAACATTTCTCTACAGCTTCTCTCAGTGAACCAAAGTGACTGTGTTTACTTAACACACAGAAATTAGAGAAGGGAATATGCACTATGATTTCTCAGTGCTGCTATTAATTCCTACATTTTTTACTACAAAGCATTAACTGAGAACAGCTCAGTGAGCTGCTTAGCATGTATTTATATTTACAAAGATGTTTGTGAAATATTTTAAGAAAATCATAATTTTGAGACTAAAGCGATTGCAGTAGGTCAGGACGTTTGAGGTTGCCAACTATTAATTCTATAGGACACATTAATAAGCAAGTATTCAGGAAATCTCACTTTCCACTTCCCACCCTACCTCTCTTGTCTGTACTTTCTCACTGTTCAGTAAGCAAAAAGGAATCTTAAATGTGATGACAGGAAGATGGTTTTGGTCGGAGCATTAGAGGGAATATATGAAATATTGAGTACAACCTGAGGGAGGCATTAATGTAATCATGTCATATAAAGGTATTTCTTTTAAGCTAAAAGTATAGTTTGATGTCGTTACTCTGAAGAACTTAGAAAGAAACAAAGCAAAAAGAGTCAAGTGGAGAAAACTAAAGACAATAAGAAAAAAAATTAAAATTGGTAATTTGGTTTTGGTCAGTCAATTACTTTTTTGGGTTCATTTCAGTTTGTAAATAAGTTAAAGAGTTATGAAATTTGGATTCTATATTCTTGTCCTCTTTCCTTATCTAATAGATATAACTTGGATACAAGTGAGCATTCTAACATATGTGTATTATATGTTGTGTGTGTATACATATATATATGATAAATATATAGATAGATAGATATAGATATAGTCAAGATACCCTAACTCATCTTCATGCCTGCAAGAACCCTGTCTTCAATCCATTGTCCTTTCTGAAAGCAAAAATAACACCAATAAACTTATGATCTGTGATTGATTTTTAAAATTTTGATGGAGCCTTCACTGTATTCAGAACACATATTTTCTTTTCTTTCTTATTTTTATTGAAAAGAGGTTTTTCTCTCATGTTATACATCCAGAACACAGTCTCCTCTCCTGGCACTCTTCCCAGCTCACTCCTACCTTCCCTCTCTCTCAGATCTGCCCTACTGTCTGTTGCCTGTCAGGAAAGAGCAGGCCTGCAAGAGACAACAAACAAACATGACAAACAAGATACAATAACAAGGGCAAAAACCCCCGATATCAAGACTGGACAAGGCAACTCCTAATAAGAGTCCCAAGAACAGGCAAAGAGTAAGAGATACACTCACTCCCAATGTTAAGAGTACCACACAACACCAAGCTAACAGCCACAACATACATGCAGCGTACCTGGTACAGACTCTTGCGGTCTACATGCTTGTTGCTTCCGTCTTCATAGTCCATAGGATCCCTGCTTAGTTGATTCAGTGGGCCGTGTTCTCCTGGTGTCCACCCTCTTTCTCTAACTCCTACAATCTTTCCTTCCCCTCTTTCTAGGGGTTCCCCAAGCTTTAAAGGGGGAGACCAGATGGAGATCTCCCATCAAGACTCTTTCTGCATTACTGCCAGGCTATGGATCTGTACACAAGCTCTCATCTGCTGCCAGAGACAGTCTCTCTGATGATAACTGGACAGGCCTCGAGGCCTTGAACTATGAGTGCAACAACATATCATCGAGAAACTTTCCCCCCCAATTCTCCATTGCCTCAGCACATCTTCAAGGCAGGATGGGTTGTAGGTTGACAGTTTTGTGACTGACTCACTGTCCAAGTTTCTCTTTCTGTAGGCTGCAGAGTACCTCCCAGGGACAAAGAAAGTACAGTGTAGGGCTGAGGGCTCCATGCAGTCACCAGTTTGTCCTGTCTATGTTCAATGAGGTGTGTGGGTGTTGTCCTCAGCAATTAGGTCCATTTATTAATTTTTGGAGACTACTCCTGTGTTCTATCATCGCCAGGGTTATTAGAGATCTCCACGGAACTCACGCAGCCAACAACTCAACTGAATGTAACTCAGTCCCACCACTGGAGTTGTGAGTGGCTACAAATGATGACCACTTCACCTCTGTACCCTGCATCACTAGGAACCCTCACTAGAGTCACCCTCAACAGAGTCCAGGAAGTTTCCTCTGTGCTAGGTTTCCACACCATCCCCAATACCCCCGAATTTCAATAGTTTCTTTAGTAAGATCTTGAAACCTCTATCTTGCCTTCTTCAACTTTCCATCCCCTTGTTCCTGATTCACTGTCCTTATTCTCCATGGCAACGCTTTCCTCCTTCCTATGGATATTGTGTGCTCTCTCTTTCAATGTTTCCTGGTTCCTTGAGAGCAGAATAAAATGGGAGACTCCAGGCATTTCCTCATAACCTTCCTTGTTGTACTGAGATTACTTATATTATACTTATATTATACCTCCCATTGCTAGATGGCTTTTGAATCACATTGTCATTTCAAAGCTTCAGAAGAGCATGGCATCAGAAGCATTTGATCTGTGTGGCTCATTAAGTGAGTAAAACATACAAATATATATGGCTACACAGACATGCAGAGAATGGACTGACTCATGCTGTGCTCTAATTATTTAAAGCAAGTTCTGCTTCTCAGATATTCTATAGATCAAGGAACACCAGTGGGATTTTGATAGCCCTTTAATTGATCTAATCTAATAAATTTTCCCTGAATATTATAAACTGACAGAAAGTATAATTTGAAAATTCCTTAGAAAATCAGTGAACATGTTGATTGTTTATAGTGTGACCTTGATAGGGTTTAGTCAATAACAATCCACCCTTTGGAAAAGCAGAATTGTGGGGGATTTTCTTGATTAGAGCTTAATCGAGGTTTGAAGGCTCATTTGCACAAAGGGGACACCATTTAGTGGGCTAAAGGCATAGAGAAGTTTTACTTGAAGTTAATTTTCTATATAACACAGTGATAGACGAATGTTATTATATATTAGTCTGAACTATAGGTCATACTGCAAAATATGTGAACTCTTGAATTATCTCTAGACTTAGGCAGATTATGTGGCATGGAGTTTTTCCATCCCCTGTAACAAACTTTGTTGTGTTTTATGGATAGTGGGAAGAGACGCAGATGTGTGAGGGTGGGGAATGCATATGACATCCCTGTATTCTCAGCCTAATGCTGACATAAACAAATTACATAATAAAAGAACAATTATTTTATTTTAAAATCAAGGCAGTAATAAAATATTCATATTTATTATCTATATATTACAATCTTACTAATATTTTTAAATCAATGTAATAAATATTTAATGGAACTCATATATCTGAGTAACCAAATTGGCAAGATATGCATCCATTGACTTCCCAATCTAAGTGACATTATTTTAGAGTACACAATTTAAAGTATTTGTAATTTTTAACACTAGTAGCAGGCTTCTTTTAAACTATTACTTTTTATATATTCTAAAATAACATGTTTAAAAATGCCTAGGATAATTTTAAAATAGTTCAGAAATGTGCAAAGTTCAAAATTAAAAGAAATGTTTTCAAGTTCATATTTGTCCTAAAATTTGCAATTTTGTCTAGACACCTAAAATAATTTGGATTCCATTTATATTTGTCATGTAACAATTTCCTCTGTACTGAAATGTTCCTTTTTGGAGAGGGAAGAGAGACCAATGAAACTCAGGCAGGAAACACATCTCACAAGTCTCATGGTATTCTAAAATTTACAGGATTCACATGTTTCCTCACCAGTATTACAGATAAGCAATTTAAAACATGGTTGGGGAGAAGAGATGCTGTAACCTGTAATCCTACCTGCAAGCCATGCAGTGTTTCTCAGGAATGCAGTTTTCCTGGGTATCACCAAACTTGAAGAGAGCTCATTTTATTGATAAAGTTACTTTTGGGTCATCCACCCTCCTGGAAGTTAATCAGACAAATGCACTGGTTCCTATACTTGAGCTGAATTGTTTTGGTGTATCGTTAGGTTCTCTATCTGGGGTTAGTTCAATTTATTCATGTCTTTCAGGAAGTCACACAACAGTATTCAATGTTCTATTTTCTTTCTAGTATTAAGTCTATCTCGAGGTAAATTAGGTCAACACATAGGTGTGGCTTTTCCAACACGTTGTGTGACGTAAGTCTGTCAAAATACCAGTAATTTGAAATTCTAACTCTGAGAGTCTACATATTCTATACACACTAGTATTCTTTCAAAAATGTGACCACTCATTGTTAGCATGAGACTTACAGATCGATGAGGGTTTGGCCCTTAAAATGTATTTGCTTTAGATTTTTAGCAATGCATACTTTTTATTTTTGTAAACAAAATAAGTGTCAACACCTCGAAATTATTCATTCAAGGCATTGAAATCTTCGGCATATTTTTTATGTTGCTTCAAAGATAACCCAAGCAAAGTGGATGCAGAAACATGACTGGTTACCATGGTGCACAAGAGAAGATGTGGTCTTATCCATAGTACACACGTTAGTGTTTCTGAAAGATATGCTGCCTCCTGGTACATCTCTGACCAACAATTTAACTTCCAATAATAGCAACTAGCTTGAGGCATGCATGGTGGAAAATATGCTTCCTGGATCAATTTAGATATGGTCAAACAAGGTTGCACACACATTACTATAAAGGAAGGAATTCAGGTTCCATCAACCATGGAGCACAGTAGAATAATTATTGTGTAGCTATGAGAAGGAGGTGAAGAAAAAATTACCACAGGCCTTTTACATTCACTGCATATCCCAGATGCTGGTGGAGCCTCAGCATAAATTAAAGGAACGGGAATTGCCCCTTAGCACATATTAACCTATTTTGGAGATGGCATACATAAATGAAATTAATGACCATCATGAAGCAAAATAGACTTAACTAGAAATATAGTAACTCCCTACACTAAAGCCTTGTTTCTACACTGAGGTACTGGTATACACTAATACAAATGGGCACTGTACGTAAGAGAGGTGTTTTTTATGTTCTTAAGTTTATGTGAACATTGAATTTAGCCTTCATGGGCATGAATAGCAATGAGAAGGTAGAGTCTGTTCATCACAGTTATTTGGGTCAGGCAGTAGGAAAATAAGGGTACAATGATTAACAGGTGTGAATGAATAAACACTATGGAAGAGAAAGTCAATGAGTTAGATTTTACTACAAGTATGAATTTAGATGAGGTATTGGTTCACATGTATTCTAACATATTATTATTTCCTGGTTTTTTTAAAATTATTTTTCTAACTACAACAGATAGAAAAATTTTCAGCAAATATTACAATGAATTTAAGTCCTTTACCAAAATAGAAGCTTATTGCCTTTGTTATGAATGAATTTTCCTCTCTGAACCATCCCTGAGGATTCATAGCTTTAATGTTGAGATAGATCCAATACTTTTAAAGGCATTGAATTTGATGATGGAGCATTCAAAGGAAAATTAAATTAAAATAAGTTCATTAGGATGGATGCTAATTTAATATTTCTGGTGTGCTTATGTGAAGAGGAAATGCAGACACAGATACACTTGGAGGGAAGAAGTGAGAAAGAAAAATGATGTTACTAATGAGTCAAGAAGAAATCTAGACATTTCCCTCTACTGTGATTACCAGAAAGGATCAGGGATCTAGTATTACGAACTGAGATTAAAGTAAAACTGTGGTTACTAAAATCACAGGTTTTTTTCAGTAACCCTAACAAATTATTTCAATATATTGTCAACATTTGGAAAGCAAGATCAAACAGACAAGACTTACTCAACCCTGCCTATCTTCACTACTAATTGATCTATAAAGAGAATGGACAAGAAACAGAGACTGGACTATCCACATCATTTCTCTCTTCCATGTGGTAAGTGATAAGGTTTTTAGTTCTTAGAATCAATCAAACTCTGCCAACATTTAATAAGACTGTCAGTACAGATGGGGCCAAGCCTTTGGATCTTTGAGATGGGCTCTAAGTTGATGTTAAGTAAGAGACATAATAAGATAAAAGATGTCATCGGAGTGCATTCAAGAGGTCACTGAATTGTCACTCGTTTATATGTGAGATCTCTGCAAGAACAAATATTTGCCCACTCACTGGAAAATAAGAAAATTGTTTAATTGTGTATTCTTTGGAAATTTAATAGTTTTCATTTATTCTCTTAATCAGAAGAGGATATAAAGCCTATTTCCATAAGACAAATTCAACACCCTGGACAAGATTCTGAAAAATGACATTTGATTGCAAATTGAAATTCGAAGTGACCCTGAGCTGGCATGCTTACTGGGTAAAGTTTATCCCTCTGCTTATGGCAAATGATTTCTTTAAATCAAATGGGACATCTGCAAATTTTTAAGCACTAATTTCCTAAGACCATAAAACCCCTCTGGGTGATTTTTTTTTAATTTTCATTTGCTGAACAGAGAGTTTAGTTTTAAACTACATGCTCTCCCTTGGCAGAGTGAGAGATGAAAAGCCTGCTGTAAAATTGATTTGGCACGCACATAAGAGAAAGCTTTGTGAGTAGAACTGTTCACTGAGAGTCTCTTCACCAAGTACATGTCCAAACTCCATTGTCACTCAGATCCCGGGAGCATGTCCTGTCCCCACACCCCCACCGTCCCCCAAAATGATTTGTGTTTCTTTCTTTATTGCTTGAGATAAGATTTTGTTATGCAGCTTAGGATAATTTTGAACTTGTGGATCTTCTCCTTCCTCACCATTCTGAGTGATGGGATTATAGTCAAGTTTTATCTCAAGGTTCCTTATTTTCATTCTTAACTTTCATGTGGTAGAAGGATATACTCTTTGCCTTTAATACCTGTTTTTGCAAAAAACATATATAACTCAAATATTTTCTGGACACATTCACTATGACCTAATGGAATAGAAAACGGAAGAAATCTTTCTATAATAAAGTCAGTTAAGAGAAGGACAGAGGCAGATATTTGCTCCAATAGTTACTGGTTTACTCTTTATTTACTAAATACCAAATATTTTAATGACTATATAACGTCTAGAAATAATTTAGTAGTTAATTATTGTTCATATACTCAGAAACAAACTATCTTCTTGCAATTGATGTAGTTCATATATCCTTGTACATAGAATGATAACAGACTTAATTTTTAGACAGTACAAAATATATGGAAATGACTTGGAACTTTCCAAGAGGACAATAAGGTGTTTTTTCCTCAAATAAATACAAAGTTCTCTAGTTAAATTTTATTGACAGTAAACAACTAAGAAATGAAAACCTTGTTTCTTACATAAGCCTAAGTGGCTTTTAGGTTAATCTGCCTTGAATTCTCATTCCAAATCTCCATTTTGCCCAGATGTCCACAATGATCAGATTCACAAAAGCATAATATACCATTATATTAGAATGCTGATAGTGACCAGTGCACCACTTTTACTTAGGATTGTCTTTACCTGTATATGTATGTGCCTTTTGAATTCCACATAGCGTTGGCATCAGTCAAGGTAATAACTACTTATCTAAGCTAAAAGTCCACGTTATGATTAATTTGGACAGATGCATCCATCAAACCACCACCACAATATATTGAAGCATCCATTGTCTCTAAAACACTCCTGTTTGTTCCTTCTCTATTTCTTTGGTTGTAGGGAAAATTCAGATGAATTTTTATTTTCCCTGATGTATTTTAAAGAACACAACACCACAGACTTAACTACAGAATTTATTTCCTACAGGAGATCTCTGGAATATATTTGGTTTGTATAATGGAAAATTTCATCTCCTTGAGCATTAGGTTCTCATTTGTTCCTCCTCGTAACCCAGGGTAATTTCTACCCTATTCTTTTTCTATGTTCCTCTCTATTGTAGATACATTCTCCAGTGGGAATCATGCATTGTTTTGTTCCACTTTGATTAGCCTAACTTATTTATGGTGATTTCCTCAAGATCCATGCAAGTGATATTTTCTTCTGTATTAAGATTAAGAATATTTTATGTCCCTCTGTAGACTCCACATTCTATTTACGTAGGCATCAACATTGAATATTTTACTTCCTCCTATATCGGCTCCATAACCATAATAAACATGGAAAGGCAGGTATCTATTCATGATTCTTGTTTCAGATATTGTAGGTAAATGTTCAGCAATGGATGCAATGCATGATTTGGTAGATCATGTCTCTAAGAACCACTGTATTCTTTCCTTAATTGTTGATTAATTTCCAAATTCATATCCCTGTCCCTTTCCTCCATGACCTTGTCAACAGTACAAGTCTTTTTGATAACAGACATCATAGTAGACATGAGGTGTTCTATTGCGGTTTTGTGCTGAATCTCTCTGTGGTTGGAGATGCTTACACTCTATCATAAACACATTGGGTACATTTTCTTTGCTTAAATCCCCAATCAATTTTTTTTTCATTTTTAAATCACAGTATTGATTTTTGTCCATTGCATTGTGGGAAATTCTTATGTACATTAGCAGTTAGCCTTTGGTCAAAAGATGACGTGGTTTTGCTTTTTACAATCCTATTTTTTTATTGTTCATCTTGTGGATGCTTACCTCTCTTATATAGATACCTTTTAGTTCTTCATTGCCTCATTTATTTATTTTAGTTTTTACTGATTTCATTTTTAATTAAATC
Organism: Myodes glareolus; assembly: GCF_982192425.1. Lineage (NCBI taxonomy): Eukaryota > Metazoa > Chordata > Mammalia > Rodentia > Cricetidae > Myodes > Myodes glareolus. The sequence goes on from NC_142048.1 coordinate 61,692,519, forward strand.
TAACAATCAAATCCTAAGACCAACGTCAAGAGCTTTCTTAGAAATTTATACACAATTAAAAAGTCTATATTTTGTTCAAATAATTCCTATGTCAGTGTATTTCTTGCAATTAAATTTTTGCCCATTTAAAGATACTTGTTTATATATAATTTAATATATTTAATACTTTAAATATATTGTTAAATATAGATAGATATGTCATAGATAGAGGGATATCATACATGAAGGCTATATTTGCATCATTTCCAACCACCCTCCTTACAAATTCCTGCTGTCTCCCTATTCACTCTCAAATTCTTGACCTCTTCTTTAATTCTTGCAGCATATATAATAAACATATATGTATATATTAAGTACATGCACATGTATGTATAGTGTATATACTATGAAATGAACTTGGCGATGGAGACAAGTCCTCTGCCTGTAGTTGAATTCCACTAACTTTACTTTGACCATATAACTGATTTATTTTTGAAGAACTCTCTGTTCTATAAAGTCTCCCCTTTCACTGAATTAAGACATTTGCCTTCTCTCAGCATTACTGAGTTAAAATGATAAGTTGTGCTTGGAAAGGAAATAAAAAGAAATTATAAATATCTCTGCATTCTCAAACTAGTCATATTTAACTGACTGAGTTTCCTTGGAAGTCCAATGGACTCTCATCAAGAAGAGGAATATCTCAAATGTAGACTTGTAAAGCATTTCTGTGACTTGGGAAGTCAAGAAAACTAAGTGCAGTAATGATTTTCTTTTTCTGACTGAAAATTATTTCTGCAGTCATTTTTGAAATTCTTTTCCCATTGTTTCTCTTTCTCTAGCTTTCTGCTATGGTTAGTTTACATCTTTTAAAACTTTCCTTTGTTGTATTTTTATTGTATCTAAGAACAAAAATAAAATAATAAAGTTATAATTAAATAACCAATTTACTGTTGTTCACATTGTTTAATATACAAAGTTTTATTTTTATTTATATCTTTTTAAAAATAATGAATTATGAAGCAATAATTGTAGGTTGTAATGATTCAGAACTTATAGAAAAGAAGTTAAGTGATATACCTACAATGTGATTATTCTGCAAATGGCATAGGAACATTGCAAGCTTTATGCTTTGTCAGAAAAGTTACATGAAAAGTATTTGTGAAGAAATGATTTCCTTGGAAAAAACAAGCTTCCATGTTACTGTAGACAGCAGCATGTATGTAAAAAATGGTATAAAGATTCAGTATATTTAAACAAGCATCTCATCTCAGCGCTTGCGTGGTGGAAACAGAAGATCAAGAATTAAAGTCATTATCCACCTCTTTGAAAAATGAAGAACCCACTGAGCTACATAACATATCATCTTAGTGTCTTCCCCTGCCCAAAGTTATAAAGAAATGCTCATTCAAGAAATGATGATAAGCCACACACTCCACCCATGTGTGTCTGTGTGTCAGTGCTTCAATTTGTTTAAAGGCATATGTTTGCTTACTTTTTCTCTCTGGCTGTGTTCTGTCAGTACCAGTTACCAATAAATATAATGTGAAAATTTCATCATCAGAACAAGTATTGAACAAGTGATACTGACTTACTACAGATGTGTATTTGTCTAATTAAACTTAATTTATCTACTTCTTGAATGCTTTTTACTGAATGATTTTTTTCTGAGATTTTATCAAAACTAATTCTATAAGCATTGCTTACAACTCTTATCTCTAAAATAAGATTAAGATACTTAACCCTGCCCATTCTTTTTTAAAGGGGAAGGAAATGTAGTACATTATTGTTAAGTCTAACTTTCTTAGCAATACTTGCGTCTTTGTAAAAGTTACATAAATACAAAATGTGCTAATTTTCATCAAAATCTATGAACATAGCAGATTTCATAACTGCCTACATAGCCCCCAGATCTCAATCATAGACTTATGCATCCATTAGCCACAGCGAGTGACTGATTAATTGCTCTCTGCTTTTTTAGGAAGTATTTTCTAGTATAATCCAATATTCTGCCCTCTAAGTGAACGTAGATTGAATGTGACTCTGACAATATCTTAGAAGCACAATAAGGTTGTATAGCAAATGGAGAATTGTTTTTACCTGCAGTATTGAGATTGAATCCATGATTTCATTAAAGGGACCACTAATAATATTTAGGACAGCTTGATGTCAAAACAGTATCATATATCACTTAGAATGGCATGGATGGATTCAAGCCCTAGTGAATTAGGTAAGGTACAGAAATCTATTATTCAGATATGTATGAAGTAGCAAATAAAATGGAAAGACCGCAGACAGAAAAGGAAGTTAATAAACATTTTCGTCTCTGCCATATCACTTACAGTAGATTTATGACATGTTCATAAGCGAATAATTAAAGAAATTAATGCATTAAATTTGAAATATGTTTCAGTATTTCTGTTAATATTAAGCTCTTCTTTGGCCCCATGAGGAAAATAAATGAATTCTTCCTCCATTTAGTAAAGCAATAATAGGTTTTACTATACTATACTATAGGGTCCGCAACTTTCCTAATTATGGTATTTTTTGCCATATATACAGTACCAAGAATGAGTTTCTTTTTGTGGAATTGGCAAGTTGGTATTCTAACATATAGGGTCTAGTACTGGACATAACCATTAAAATATTTTCTACCTCAACAACTTTTATAGGACAGTCCCTGCTCCCACCAATAGGAGTTCAATGAGTAGATCAAATTACACAGCTATGACACATATGTAGAAGGCCTACATCCGTTACATGCTAGCTTCCTAGCTGTTAATACAGACTCTATGAACTTGTATGAGCACAGGTTTGTTGTTTCTGTGGGATCCCTTGTGATGATTTAACTTCCCTTGCTTGGACAACCCTTCCTCCCTCTCTTCGGCAGGATTCCCCAAGCTTAACACAGTGCCTGGCTGTGAATCTCGGGATCTGCTACTATCAGTTACTCAATGATGGCTCTCTGATGACAAGTGGGGTAGTCACCTGTCTGATTATAGCAGGAAACAAGTTCAGGCTACCTATTCACTATTACTAGGAGTCTTAGCTGGTGTCATGCTTGTACATTTGAGTGAGGTTCCACTGTACCAGGTTTCTTCATGACCCCCAAAGGCCCCATCAAGACATTTCTTTCATAGCTCTTCTGTTAAGTATCCCCCCCAACCCAATCCCTTATTTTCTCATCCACACTGGCTCCCAGTCTACCCAGTAGATATCTTCTATTTCCCCTTCTCAGGGAATTCCATGTATTACATCCCTTTTGGGCCTTCCAAGAGCTCTAGCTTTTATGGGACTATGGATTGTAGCATGGTTAACGTTTGTACCTGTTTTTGAATGAGCACATACCATGTTTGTGTTTCTGGGTCTGGGTTACCTCTCTCAGGATTATTTTTTTATAGTTCCATCCATTTGTCTTCAAATTTCATGATTTCATTTCATTTAAATGAATACTCCATTGTGTAAATATATCACATATCTATCTATCTGTCTGTCTGTCTATCTATCTATCTATCTATCTATCTATCTATCTATCTATCATCTATCTAATCTTTGGTTTAGGAGCACGTAGTTTGTTTCCAGGTTCTGACTAATAGGAAGATAGCTGTGTAAGTGTTTTTGGACTGACTGAGCATCCTTTGAGTATATGCGGAAGAGTAGTATTGCTGGGTCTGGAAGCAGATTGTGTCCCAATTTTCTGAGAAACCTCGATATTAATTTTAAAGCATCTGTACAAGTTTACACTCTTACCAACAGTGGAGTAGGGTTTATCTTACCCCACATCCTTTCCCGCATAAGCTGTCATCAGTGTTTTTGATCTTAGCAATTTTTCCTGGTGTAAGATAGAATCCCAGAGTCAGTTTGATTTGTGTTTCCCTGATGATTAAAATTGTTGAACAACTCTGTAAGTGTCTCTTAGCCATTTGAGATTTTCTGTGAGTATTCTCTGCTTAGTCCTCCTATATTCTGTAGAAAGATTGGCGGGCAGCTTCCCACCGCCTGCATGGCTAGCTTTACCCGAAATAATTACACGGAAACTCTACTCTTTTAAAACACTGCTTGGCCCATTAGTTTCAGCCTCTTAGTGGCTAACTCTCACATCTTGATTAACCCATTTCTAATAATCTGTGTAGCACCACGAGGTGGTGGCTTACCGGGAGGACTCTAACCTGTGGCTGTCTCAGAGAGGAGAGTTATGGCGACTGCCTCACTGCCTTCTTTCTCCCAGCATTCTGGTAGAAATTCCTCCTACCTAATTTTCTGTCCTATCAAGGGCCAAGGCAGTTTCTTTATTAACCAATGAAAGTAACACATAGACAGATGACTCTTCTCCATCATTTCCCCCTTTTTGTTTAAACAAAAAAGAAAGGCTTTAACTTTAACATAGTAAAATTACATATAACAAAATAGTTATAAAGCAAGAATTACAGTCATAATATTTGTATCTATTTTATCTTTTATCATTACTAAGGAAAACTATAACTATAACTAACCATCCTTCAACTCCATCAAAGACTTCAGAAGGATATAATATTATCTAAGTAAACAAGAAGTAAGCATATCACTTTAAAAATTGGATTACTTGGTTTATTGATTTAGTTTGTTGTATTCTTTATGTATTTTGAAATCAATCTTTGTGATATGTGGACTTGGTGAAGATAATTTTCTATTCTGTAGACTATCATTTTGTCTTATTAACAGTGTTTTTTACCTTACAGAAGTTTTTCAGTTTCATGAGATTCAATTTATTAATTGTTGATCTCAGTGTCTGTGCTATTAATGTTCTATTCAGGAAGTTGTCTCCTGTGCCAAAATGTTGAAGGTTCTATTCTACTTTCTCTTCTATCAGGTTCAGTGTAACTGGATTAATGCTGAGGTCATTGATCCAATTGAACTTGAGCTTTGTGTGTGGAGATAGATATGGATCTATTTGCATTCTTCTACATGTTGACATCTAGTTATGCCAGTTCCATTTATTGAAGATGCTTTTTTTATTCATTGTTTTGTTTTGGCTTCTTTTTAAAAAAATCTGGTGTCTATAGGTGTGTGAATTTTCATTGGCATCTTCAATTTCATTCCATTGATCCGTTAGTCTATTTTTATGGCAGCACAAGGCAGTTTTTTCTTCCACAAAATAGGCAGAAGGAATGTTGCTAAATTCTTTTTATGAGGCCTCAGTCACTCTGAGACTCATAAGTCACACAAAGACTTAACTAAGAGAGAGAATTACATAACAATTTCTCTCATGAACATTGATGCAAAAATACTCAACAAAATACTCACAACAAAATGCAAGAACACATCAAAATGATCAATAACCATGATCAAATGGACTTCATCCCAGAGATGCTGGGATAGTTCAACATATGAAAATCTATCAATGTAATTCACAATACAAACAAACTGAAAGAAAAAAGAAACACATAATCCTCTCATTAGATGTAACACAGGTCTTTGACAAAATTCAACAGCCCTCCAAGATAAAAGATTTGAAAAATCAAGAATACAAAGAATATACCTAAACATAATAGAAGCAATATACAGCAAGCCAAACAGCCCACACTAAATTAAATGGAGAGAAACTCAATCAATTCTATTAAGATCAGGAACAAGACAAGACTATCTACTCTCTCCTTAAATACAGTACTGGAAATTCTAGTTAGAGTGATAACACAACTAACAGAGATCAACGGATATAAATTGGAAAGGAAGAAGTCAAAGTATCTTTTATCATAAATAATATGATAGTATATGTTAGTAACCTCCCAAATTCTACCTAGGAACGCTACAGCTGATAAACATCTTCAACGAAGTAACTGAATATGATTTACAAAAAATTATCAGTAGCCCACCCATTTACAAACAACAAATGTGCTAAGAATGAATCAGGGAAACAACACCCTTCACAATATCCACAATTATTATAAAATAGCATGAGATAATTCTAACCAAGCAAGTGAAAGACCTATATGACAAGAACTTCAAGTCTTTGAAGAAAGAAATTGGAGAAGATATCCAAAGATGGAAAGATCTATCATGTTAATGGATCGGTAGGATTAACATTGTAAAAATGGCCACTTTACCAAAAGCAATCTACAAATTCAACACAACCCCCATAAAAATTCCAGCACAATTATTTTTATTCTTTTAGGGAAGGTCGTACTCTTGAGACCAGACTGCCTTGAGTTTTCCATTCTCTGTAATCTAGGATAACTTCAAGCTGTTGCTGTCCTCCTACCTCCATGTGCTGCATCCTGGACTGCAAGCATGAGCTACCCATCTAGGTTTAATGTTTAAAACTCAAATGTATTTTGTCATTCTGTATTCCTTAACACAGATATTTGTTTTCATTTGAATGAATGAATTACAGTACTTGAAACTCAGGAACTATAAAATGATTTTCAATCTTATTGAAAAACAGAAGCCTAGTGTAATGATCACTAGGAAATGTTTCATCCTCTGCTCAATCTTTCTAATTTTGATCCTGTGCTGATGGTTTGGAGGTGTAATTGTATTCTCACTATTTCCCTGCACTTTAGTGAAAGATTCCTCCCATCTCAAACAGAGAACGGGTACCCAGGCCCAATTTCTTAGGAAAGCACTGCTACTCACCCATCCTACCGGAAGATAGAAGAACAGACCAAGCTTAGATTCTGTCTACAAAAGACTCTACAGAGACTCAAAATACCAGAAGGCTATTCATAATATTTTTTCTCCTGCACCAAAAGTGTCTTATACAAGTGGGTCACAAATTCTCTTCTCTAACTGCAAAAAGCAATTTCTTTTTGTGAAAAGTTGATTTCATTCATAGCTGAAATTTAAAGCAAAAAGTGAGCATTTTGTTTGTTAATAGATAAAGCTTGCCTTAAAATCAGAGTGCTGAGCTAACCACACTCCTTCACCATAGAGGCCAGAGAGTGGTGGCACACATCTCTAATCCCAACACTTGAGAGACAGAGGCACATGTATCTCTGTGAGTTCAAGGTCACCCAAGGATATATGAGATTGAATCTGTCTAAAAGAGAAACAGAGCTCACATCAAGGTGATCTCAGCACTTGGAATCACATGCCTTTAATCCCAGCACTATACATTAATTAGTATAGTCAATTTATATTGACTATATTATTATACTCAATTAAATTTATTATACTCAATTTTGAGCTAGTATGGGACTACTCTGTCAACATTTGCCTACAGGGATGTGGAGATGGGAAGTGATATTGCAGGGCAGAGTAAGGAATATACTGAGGAGGTTTTTTTTGCCAGATACAAATAAACTAAATATTGTAACAGTAATTCTTGCTTGAACTTGTTTTGTTATATGTAATTTGACCATGTTACATTAAAGTCTTCCTTTTAATTAGACAGAAAAGGGGAGCTGATATCAGATGTTATGTATATATTTTGTTTTTATTGGTTGATGAATAAAGATGTTTGAGCCAATGACTTAACAGACTAAAGCCAGGTAAAAAATAAGAACAGAGATACATAGAGATAGTAGGTGGATTCAGGGAGACCCAATGTAGCTGCAGGAGACAGATGGTGGATCCTTACCATTAAGCCACAGCCTCGTGCTGATATACAGATTCATAGGAATGGGCTAATTTAAGATATAAGAGTTTTGATAGGAACACGCCTAAGCTGTTGGCCAAGCAGCGCCATAGTTAATATATATTCTGTTTGATTATTTTGGGTCTGGGTGGCCAGAAAGCAAACAAGTAGTCTCCTTTTACAGAGGGAGGAGAAAGGAGCTCATTGCATTCAGTCTGAGGATCCATGGAGACAGGATCTTGTCCCCTTCAGTCTAAGGTTCAGTAGAGGTAAAAAGTCTCTCTAGTGACTGGCTCCTTTACTTCTCTGAGCTTTCAGCATTAACCTGATATCTGACTTCGGGATTTTATTATTATGACCAACTAGAATTTATGTTATAGCATTGCACATAACAAACAAGCTTCCTAGAATTTGAACGTGTAGCTTTTACACTGGCGAAAGGTAAATGTTCCTCCAGCAAAAGGGGCTCATTTGATAGTCAAGGCGTAAGAGCAGTTAGAACAGCAATTCGGGGAATAACACCACATAAATATTATATCTTTATGGTAAAGTAGTACTGGCATATGACCACAGTAGTAACTTTACAAGCATGGAGCTATTTGAAGCATGGAGGTTCAGTGAGGAAGCCAGGTAGTCATAACTTATCAGGGTGCACTATCTAATTTTTTCAAACATATACACATGTGAGGTCTTCTATTTTCATTAAGGTGCATATTAAAAGCTACAAGGATCCATAGAGATCAAGCAAGAATTTTGTCTTGTATGAATTATATAACTAACATTCTTAAAAATAAAAGAACAAGAACATAATATACCTAAATGATAATTCAAAGTTAATATTCATTAAAATCCTCAAAGAATATTTTAAATTGTTTGCTCTTATTTTCAATGACATGCGTGCATGTGTATGTGTGTGTGTGTTCATGCAGTGAATATAATATAGATGAAGTCACCTGTGTCTGCATGTTTAGGAGAGGACAACATCTGTATCTCTCAATCAGTATTCTACCTTGTTGTTTGAGACAGGGTTTCTAATTAACTCTAAAACTTACCATTTCCACTGAGTTTGTTGGTCAATAAACAAGCCCCTGGTATCTTCTTTCTACCTGGGATAGCCATTCCATAACTGGGATTACAGTGAATCCCATCCCTTCTTGCTTTTAATGGATGTTGGAGATCCAAATTTTGTTTCTTGTGCTTACTTAGCAATCTACTTACTAAACAATTGCTGTAATTTATTTTGTCAATTGAAACAAACTGAAGTCATTTGAGAATAGGGATTCTCAATTGGGGAAATGTCTGCAATAGTTTAGTCTCTGGTCAAACCTCTGGGACACGTTCTTTATTATTGGTTGGTGATGAAAGGTCAAGAACACAATGGGTTGATCAGTCCCTGGCTTGGTGGTCCTGATGTGTTTAAGAAAACAGAGTTAGCCCTTGTAAGTAAGCCAGTAAGAGTCTTTCTCCTCCATGGCTTCTGTATAAGTTCTTCAAGTTCTTACTTTGATCTCCTATCCCGACTTTCCTCTGTGTTGGAGGGTAATCTGTGGATACTAAATTGAAATAAACTCTTCCCCACGTTACTTCTGTTCTTGGTGATGTATCACAGCAATAGAAATCCTAACAAAGACAGTCATATTCCGGCCAAGAAAAGAAGTTCTTTTATTGCCTAATTACATCCCACGAAAGCATCTGATAAAGCTGTTTTTATAACAGATGAATAATAAAGTTTCCAGAAGATACACAATTCTTCTCTTCTAATTCCTTATGAGAAACTTGTGATTATAAACGGTTTTGACTGTTTTTAACATTAGATTTCACCTAATTTTTTTGTATTAATTCAATGCACATAAGTGTTAATAGTATCCTCTTTCCCCTCTAACAAACTCCCCCAATCTCACTGATTCACAGAATTTAAATATGTTCCCTTGTGTGTTTTGAAGTGAGAAGTTGCAAATGAGTGTGTTAGATCTAAAATCAAATTATACTAGGACTTGTTCATTCAGGTGTCTCCTCGACACAGGCTTTTGCTGGTTCAATTGCCTCCACTTCTCTCACTTTCTTCACCTGTTTTCATTCCTTACCTCCGATGTACATCTCAACAGGAATTTTGTAACACATCAGGCCCATACAAGACCGTGCAGGAAAATGTCACCATCATAAATTATTAGCTGAAAAAAAACTATAAGGTTCCTTTTCAACATCCTTTGCATATTCATAGATTCTATGGTGTAGGATATGACCATCTTTGGAATGTTATTGTAATCTATTAGTTTAGACAAATCACATGCATATAAAGCATAGGAACAATTTTTTTAAAAGAAATTCAGGGAATTACAGATTGCAAGCATTTGTTAATATTCTGTAATTATAGAAAAGTCACATCTAACCATTTCCATAAACAAGAATGTTTTTCTGACAGTATTTTTAAAAAATAATAGTCAAAATTAAATTTATTAAAAAGATTATAAAACATGACTTCACAGAAACTCTGTAGGTAAATGTAATATGGGTTAGACTGTGTGTGTGTGAGTATATGTGTATTTGTACATATAAAGAATTCTGGAAAGAGTTAGTTACTGAATTTTTTAAAGGTTATGGAATTACTTTATTAATGTAACTATTAAAATGTTAAAATTCAAATTTCGGCATTTCTTGTTTCTCTTATAGTTATAGTGCACAATGAAATAATCTTGAATAGGTTGGACTACATACTATATATGTAGTCAATATAATTATATTGTTTATCTTTCATAAGGGAGATACAAGCAAAGAGTCTTGGAATCTTGTTCACGTAAATAGTAATAAAAAGTACAGTGACTGTAGTAATTAAGGTTTATTGGGAGCATTAGTGCATGTTCATAGGTTCAGTCTGAACCATGTTTCTAAAGCTGAGTTTTTAGATGATTTTTAAGGAGATTGTCTCTACAACTTTTTATAAGATTTTCGAGTGGTATGATTGGATTACCGTCTTACCGTTTTATTTAGACTTTATTTGTCCTGTGATCTCACCAATCTCTTTTTATTATTTCTAATAATAACTACAAATATCATTTTGTTCCAAGAAACTATGAGGATTGCATCCTCTGTATATCTTAATCTTCATGGATATGATGTTTTATTTGCACCTGTTGAGTAAATATGGTTATTCAAGTATCAGTTCCCACATAGCCACACAGGAATCACATTATTTGATGCCTTTGCATTTCCGATTAGTTCTCTCCTCTGGCTATAGGTGTCTGCCATGTACACCTCATGCCCTTATCTCACTTTGTCACCACATTGTATGGCATGCACCCCAATTACCCCCACTGTGTTCTATGAAGCATCTCTACTGTTTCAGGTACAGGGTCTTCCTTCTTGTCTGTTGACAGCAGCTTCTGTCCTGCCTGGTTCATTGTCTCATAGAACTTTGTCTGTGATACTCACTCTTCAGTGTCTTGGAAATTATCTTCTTTATATCACTCACACAGTTCAGGCCTCTGAATAATGACAAGGTAGCTAGCTGCCCAGTTATGTTTAGTGTAAGAATGTGGATACATCGGAATAGCTCAGCTCTTTCCCATAGATGTTCTGTGGTGAAATTAAATCCATGGTTTTCCAGCTAGGTAAATTTGCACTGTGCCTCTTCTATACACTCTGAAAACTGTGACATGTTATGAACTTGAAGTAAATAAAAATTATATTAGCACATAGGTAGTTTTGAAATTTTAACTCTTCATTTTGAAAATGCATTAAGAGAAAGAGTATTAGTTAAGGTTTTTGAATTTTAACTTCTATATTATTTTCTGTACTCATAAAGCAACCAAGAAAAAAAAACTTTAACTAAACAATGTGAGAAAGAAAATCTAATAAATAAAAAGTAGAAAATTAATTTGAGAAGACCCAGAGAACAAATTATAATCATTCTCTGAATGTCATGAAGAAAGGGTAAGATATTAACTTCAGACATTTTTTTTCCTACCAGGAATCCCATTTTTATTAAGGTTTCAATAGTAGAAGAAACTTTCACATTTTATTAAGTCCTCAGAAAATATTCCATGAAGCAATATGCTTCAGTGAGTACCCGACAGAGGCACCTGTAAACACTCTCACTCTGCATATAAAGCAGATTAATTTAATGTTATTTAAAAAAATATGACTTGCTTTAGTATTGCTTGCAAAAGATATAGTTTTCATTTACCAGAAATTAAATTTGGGATATGGGATAAAGCATAATTACTTCTTAGCATTATAGTTTACATTCTTCTCTGGAGCAACATTTCCCATGACAGAAGGGATTCTGGAGTGTGTCTGATGCTCATGAATTGCTTCAAAAGGATTGCAACTCAGGTATCACAGTAAAGGTTCTCAAGAAAGCCATTCTGTGTGCCCGACAACTGTGAGAAACATATCAGACACCAGATTTGCTGGCAAACAGTTTTTTATTCCCCAAATTGACAATTGTTTAGTTTTGGTACCATATTCATTTTAATTAAAAAGAAAAAAATTTGAAGGAAGTGTCATGGGAAGTGATGTGATTTTGAAGCAGGAATTTCATGGTAAATTCCTGTTTTCTAAAAGAATCAGGTGTGGTGCATTTACATGAGGCATACTACTGCAATTATTGTCAGTAGTAAGTAGACAGCAGCTGCACAAAGAATACATAAAACAAGGAAGGAGGGTGGTGGGAGAATGTAGAAAGAGTTGTAGGGGAAAGGATATCGACGTGCTGAGCAAAGCACATTACATTCATGTATGAAATTATCAAATAATAAACTTTAAATATTAACAAGCCATGATCTTAATAATGAAAATGTGCTGAACAAAATTAATCATAACTGAGTCAAGTGTTGGAAACGCACACAGTGAAATTTTATGCAGCTGAAAAGAAATATGACACCATCATCTTTTCAGGAAAGTAGATGGATGTGGAAATCATGCTATTAAGAGAGCTGATCTAAAGTTTGAAAGACAAGGCAAGACTGGTCTCCCTTACATGAGAATCTTAATAAACACATAACACACACATGCATGCACATATGCACACACTCACATACATATACACACATGCATACATACGGAGTTCTGTGTGGATAAAGTAAAAAATAAAACTGGGAAAAGAGAACAAAAGAATGCAATAATAGGTTGTGAGGAAAAAATGGGGTGGAAAAAAAACCCATGGATTATGAAGATGAAAAGAGTTTGAGGAGGAGGGGTTGAGTAAGAGGATCGGGGAGAAGTTCTAAGGCAGAGTTGAAGGTAAAAGAAAGTCTATTAAGAAATATAAATGTCATAATAATGATAGTCCACTTACTATTTTGAGACATGCATTTTAAAAAGTAAAATTTTAAGATCCTACGAAGAGAATCAATAGCAAATGCAATCATCAATACTGATTTAAAGCATCAAGAAATGAGAGATTATATGTCTCAAGAGTTGTTTGTCAGACCACAAAATGGGCCACACCAAACAAAGCCAGTAAACATGACCCAAACTAGTGAGTTTAGGCGTCTGTAGCAAACATCCTGTTTAGATTTGGGCCCAGTGTAACATTCTTACCTTTACATAGTCACTGAAGTTTTCAGGACCATGAATGTTTAACATGACAGTTTGGATTTTTTTTTTTGGTTGTTGTTGATGGTGAGGAATTCACTGTTGTTGTTAATTTCTCTGTTTCTCTAGAAATTTCGTTTTATGAAGTCTTCATAGCATGTTGGGAAGCGGTTTGCTTCCTCAAAACTCATATACCCATTGCTCCACCGCTGACTTTGGTTGCAGAAGAGACGTATATCATGTGAGGAACACCATACCCATAACGGATGCCTAGAATTGTTCTTGTTTGGAGTACACAGTCTAAACTCTCCCATATTAACTTTTCCCTCCTTCCTCTAAAAATAGAACGGATTGTATGCTCTCTCCTCTAGCCACCTGTCAAATGATGATGTTCATCAAAGGCATTAATGTGTAACTGTACCAGCCAAGAGATGGGACTTTCTTTACACGTGAATTCCAGATCTAACTATGTGTGACAATACAAAGCTGAAGTCAGAATTAACACCATATACCCATACAAAATAATGCCACCATCACCAAGTGGCGTAAGTATACAGTATGAAAAAGGAGGCTGCAATTAACAAAATTCATGCTGTCATTATCTGAGCCATTGAATATCCATCAAATTATATGACTCCAAGTCAACCCCTCCTTCAATAACCACATACCGGCCATGTTTTAAATATCAACCGTTCATACGGGCACACACGTGCTTTCACTCTGACACAGTTTATTTCCACAACTGTTTTCTTTTAGTAATACTGTAAAAGAAAATGTAGATTTAGGTGTACGTTAACAATTCACTTTTGAATTACGAAGCCATGTTCACTTCTGAACTTTTGAGCTCCGGCAATAGTAAAAGTCTCACATTTAAAACATTTCAGAAAATGTGTGAAAAAATGAACAAATAGAGATTTTTGATGCTTGAGTCCTATTTTATTTTCTTGAAAAATATTACCAAGAAAACATTGGATACTTCAGTTTGAAAAGAAGTGAAAGCTATCTGCCTTGCATTATTCAGAGCCAAGCCAAACAGACTACTGTGGTATTCATAAATCGCTCTGAATTAAGTCAAACATGCATAAAATCAGGCTTCCTTTGTGGTAAAAATTTCTTCCAGCTGAGTCCACGAGGAGAATAAAAAGTTATCCAAATATCTATTGTTAAGCTGGGGACAACTTTAAAAACGAAATGCCATTCCTCCGTGGGAGGCCTCCTGACAATTTCTTAATCTTAATAAATTGTCTGTGAGAACTGTGATCAAGCTTGTTTCCATTCAAGATGAGACATTCAGACGCAGATGCCATTGTATTAGCTTAACACAGTGTCAACCTGTTTGCTCATTTATTCTGCTATCTGAAGACTCAGGTAGCTCACATTGAAATAAACAAATGACATACGTTTTGAATAAAGACCTGGTTGTTTGCTGAAAAGAAAAGGTACTTATGTTTCTATGAATAGAGCATTAATGTGTTTCAATAAGATAAGGCAAGAAATACTTCAGAGCCATCCAAAGTATGGCCATTTAAAACGAAGTCCTGTTTGAACTTTTGTTGGATTGATTTTGTTTTATGTTGTTTTATTTATTTTGAGACATGGTTTCTTGAAGTCTATTCTGGCCTTGAACTTTGTGTGGATGGATGGAAGAAGGTCTTTAACTTTTCATACTCATTTTTCTATCTTCTATATGCTAAGAGTATAAGTAGTCACCATCGTTTAATCGGAAGCAATACAAGAAAATTAAGGCCATTTTTATTAAGACAATTGTGTATAAGGCCAGTAACTCCCACAATCACATAGACAACATAGACATATGCACAGGTATTTGTTGATAGACCTTTATTACATTAAAATATTAATTGGAGATTGGAGCAATGTTTCAGAAGTTAGAGAATTCCCTGTTCTTTCAAAAGATCAGAATTGGAATCCTGGAATCCAAATCAAATGGCTCCCAACCTCCTGTAACTTCAGCTTTTTGGGATTTGACACTCTCTTTTGCCTTCTGTGAGCATTAGCACACAGATTGCATAATTCACACAGACACATGTATACATAAAAATAAAAGCAAACAATTCTTTAAAAAAAATTATCACCAAACTTCTGACCCTGACTAGAACAAATGCAGGCCAGTCTTGTTTGCTAAGTCTAGACATCCCACCATCCACTAGAATCTTGGACATCAGTTGGTCTCTTGACACTGATGAAATTTTTCAATTTCCCTCAGCAACAGATAGAAAATAAAAAGCTGTAGTATAGGGCCCCGGAGTTCAGGATATGGAAACCGTGGTCTTCTCGATGAAGAGAATACAGCCAAAAATGTCCTTGGTCAATGCATATATCAGTAATTTCATGATATGCAGTAGAACTGAAACTTCAGTTTTGCTTTAATCATCATGATGTCAACTTGCAAGAACTTAGTTTTCAGTCCCAAGGGCATTGGCCTGTGTTAAGAAGCAGCATTGCGCTAAAATTAAACAACAGTCATTTCTGTGATTGAAATGGTTCTTTACATCTTAGAATGCTTGTTTTCATCTTGCGGTTGTTGCTATTTTAAATAGTTAATAAGACTTTAAAGGCCTGGGATGTTGATAGCAGTATAATAAAATGCTTATGGAAGTATTTGTTAATTATAGATTATCAAGGACCATGTGAATGTCATAGGTCACAGTTATGAAATTGTATACAATTTGGAAAAGTTATGCGAAACACATCCAGGAAGAAAGAGATGAAGAGGAAGCCATGAAGGTCACAAAGACCTTTTCAAGATTTTATCTTTTATGAACCTATGACTTCCCACTATGTCCCATTCTTTAACATTTCACCACCTCTCATTAAAACTACCAATTATCAAGGGAATCACAGCTTTAAAACTCAGACCTTTAGTGTGAAATAAATATTCAGGTACTGGGTTCTCTGCACACTCCCTCCCTACATGCAGTTATGAGTGTAGAGACACTGTTTTTACAGAGCAAGGCTCTAACATAGAATTATACATACCTTGAATGAATTAATTGGAATTAACAGGATCTCTTACTCAGAGTCTCCAGAGAGTACTATGGAAGGAAGCTAAACATTTGAGATCTTTATTGAAGTCAATAGAACATATGATCAAAATAACAAATCTATCAAAACATGCTTGGATGCAACCGAAGTATATTTAGAGAAGAGAGGTGGTTTTCCTGATATACAGCCCTCTTGATCATTTTTTGCTATGATAACAGCTGACCTTATGTTAATAAAGTAACACATTTTAGTAGCTGTAGTCCAGGTACATACAGATTGGTACTCCACAGCATCTTGATTTGAATATAGACTCCACTTCCTGTTTGCTTCATGACATGAGGCAGCTCAATTGATACATCATACT
Organism: Myodes glareolus; assembly: GCF_982192425.1. Lineage (NCBI taxonomy): Eukaryota > Metazoa > Chordata > Mammalia > Rodentia > Cricetidae > Myodes > Myodes glareolus. Next base: position 61,708,949 of record NC_142048.1, read on the forward strand.
TTAAATTTTATTATCTATGGCATCATAATGACCACACTTAAGACTACTGCTGTGACTGAGTAGGGTAACATATCAAACAATGCATGTACACTTAGATCTCGATGTAATCTTCCAGTTAATTGCTGGCAAAAAGGGAGACTGACATTCTCATTCTAAAGATCAGGACTGACTGTCCTCCAATGAAAGACAGGTTACACAAAGTGTAGCAGATTTATTTATCCCCGTGATATCAGAGCCTTTCATAATGAAGACCCAAAGAACCATGGTTATGCAATGACTTAATGAAGAATGGACAACTATATATAGAAAGAAGAGTTGACAGGAGAATTTAATTTAATAGCAATAAGATACAAAGGATAAATGGGATGATCTTTTCAAATTCTTCTTGTCCTCTCTTCTTGGTAGAGGCTGTTCATTTGTTCCTGGCTGCTCAGATCTGAAATAATCACAAAAATCTATATTATTTGCAATACTGTTTGGCCAGTAGCTTAAGCATATTTCTAGCTAGCTCTTATATCCTAAACTAACCCATCTCCATTAATCTGTGTATCACTATGAGGTGGTGGCCTATTGGCAAAGTTTTAGTGGATTTCAGCAGAGGTGCCTGTCTCCTGCATTGGCTACATGGCTTCTTGCTGACTACACTTACTTTCTCCCAGCATTCATTTTTGTTTTCCCTCCTACCTCCATTCTGCCTTACCACTGGCCAAAGCGGCTTCTTTATTCATTAACAAAACACATTAACAGCATACAGAGTGGAATCCCACATCACTCTCTTGTGACATACCTTCTGAATGAGTATGTATAAAAAAAAACCTTCCTAGAATGAAGGCAGACTTATGACCTACTATTGGATTCAGTAGGTCATAGGATTTCTACTTGTCTAGTCCTGAAGCAGAAATGCCCTGTAAGCACTGAAACTGGTTTTACATTTTGTGGTTTACTTTGGAGGAAACAATTGCCGATGTCTGTTCCTCACCCAGAGACAAAGACTTCTAATACTTGTCTCTTGCTTCAGTGAAGAATAAGAGCAGAAGTGAGAATGACAGGAGAAGATCAGGATGTGGCAGCATTGGAGACCTTTGGGTCTCCTTCGGTTCTTGATACTCAGTACACAAAACACATCATTTTGAGGTATAGATTTCTACCCAACATGTGTTTTCCACTAGAAAGTAACCTTCCCCTTATCTAGTCTTCCCTATTTCCCAGAGAAAAATGGTGTGTTTCCATATCTTCTTTTATTTCTTCTCTAAATTTTCTCCTTCCTCACTTATCCCCAAATTTGGATAGATGTCCTTTTTGTTACCAAAAAACCTCAATCAAATTGCTCACTCTGTGTGCTGAATTTTACTATTTGACTAAAGTCAGAGATGTACATTTTTAGGAGTGATTTTTTTTTTTACTGCAGAGTTCTTGAGCTTGCATTTGGAAAATTCATATGTGAATCATACAAAATATTTTCTTAACGATTGACAACCTTGAAGTCACAGGAGAACTTAAGAAAGTTATGGGCTATGGAATATTTGCACACATGATCACACTAATGAATATAAACTGAACCAATAATACATCCTTTTGCAAGTGTACATGGATAAAGAAAAGAAAGTAAGTGATTTACTGCCACAAGCTCTGCCATAGTCAATAAAAGTGCTTGCATTTTTTTCAATTAAAACTTAGATTTGTTTTAAAAGTGGAAAGCAAAGGAAATTTGGTTGAAAATCCTGTTTAAAGTATGCCTTCCAAGGCCACCCACCCAATATCCTAGCCTCTGCATGGTTAGGCCTCTTTGCTTTATGATCCGTGTGCTTAAGAACTGTGATTCTTTTTTAATAGCACAGCCAGGAAACAACAGAAGGAGAAAAATATTTTTATAGTTGAAAAACTTGGCACAGTTTTTCCTGGAACCAAAAGCACATATTGGTTCTCCCTTATGAATGTCTGGAAAGACAAAGAGAATTAAGACACATACAAAAGGGTCTGGAAATAGAGGCTCAATTGATTTGCATATTACCCGAGAAATAAAAGCTCACTCTTGATAGCTAATTTCAATAATCAAACATATACAGCATCATTTCAGAAAGGAACAGTGAGCCCTGAGGGATGTATAATGTGGCATAAAATTAAAGCAAAGCTGACCTGACTGACATTAAATCTGATTAACGAGAAACTTCTCTCCAAAGAACATCTGCCCTTTCCATCCTAAAAACAAGTCCAGGTCAAGCGAATTAGCCATGAAAGTGAAATACTTCCATGCCGGGGAGAGTCCATTATTTCTGAAAGAGTCTCACATACAATTCTATGTTTGCATTGAGTTAAAAGTTAAAATATTGCAAATATAATCATTTCTAACTGTTGGTACTAAAAATGAAAATTACAGATTTTAATGACAACATTATAATGTTTGGACTTTGGTGTTAGAAAGTTTAGAGAACTGGCCAAATCATTTGGAAGGAACAAATTATAATTTAGATTAAAACTGGTCCATATTCTCTGTTGTTGTTTCTGTTATACTGGGAAAGGAACCCACCAGAACCTTGCACATGATAGGCCAATGGTCTCCTTCCTACTAGTCCACTGCCACAGCCACTGTGTTAGTCACTAAGAGGAATGCCTTCTATATGTAACCTTAAGCAACATAGAAATCCAAACTAGTATACACATAAAAACATCTGTGATGTACAAATGTTTTACAGAAGGTGGAGGACATTTTGTACATCCAATTCAAACGTTATTGACTTAACCAGATAGACAATTTGTCTGCTGGCCAAAGTCAACTTGGACTATGTGAGAAGGGAAAGGAAAGTTTTGCTACAGAACAGGTAGGATGTGCATGGCAGCATTGCCTATGCCTGTGGAGAGAACTGCAAGCCTAATTGAGCATTGTGTGGACTGAGTGTGGAAGACTGGAGGGTACAAATAGCTGTTGAGTGCCATGAGGAGTAGGAAGCTTTGAGAAGTGTATGTATGACAGGTATTGTGTAGAGGGATGTCTTGGGAGAATGGAGTCCATTGTGTTATATGGAAGGCATTTCTGTGTGGAGGGGCTTGTGGTATGGATTGTGGTGGTATGGACTTCTGTGCTTCAGAGAAGTCAATACTGTGTGACATGCTATATGATGTGGACTGTGGTATTATGAAGATTTGTCTTATGCTGCATGAAAGACAGTGTTATCTGGAAAGAGCTGTGTGGACTCTTCGGTTTCAGGTACTGTGTCATAACAGCAATAGTATGGGGTAGAGTTGCTTTGTGAAGATCAGAGTCAGCATTACTAGAAGACATGGGTTCAGAATATTAGTGTTGAGTAGACCTACCTCCAATTCGCATGAATATGTTACAACAGCATTTTTAGTCTGTAGATCTACTTCCTTTTAACAACATCTTCTATCCTTTTCAAAACCTAAGAATAACAAGGTCTATCAGTAATCAATATATTAGAATATGTATAAATTAGATGCAAAACAAAATCAATGTGTAATTTTAGGAGTAAAGTTTTGGCTTTAAAATAATCAGGAACTGGAAATACGTCTTAGACAATGTTTCAAACTATTTGGTTCTTTCTTATGAGCATTTACTTGGTTTAGTAATTATGCCCTTTACCACAAACTTTGTTTATCAGAACTGTAGGTTACTAGTACATGTAGATATAAAGTCTTTGTAGATCTGATGAGATCTTAGTTTAGAGTTTATAGATGACATCATTGTAGATATAGGGTAGGTGCTAAACTAAACAAATGAGGTCTTTGCAAGAAAAGGAAGGAGATGTTAACAAATCCAGACAGTGAGGCAGACCACTCAAAGACAGAGCAGAGGTAGAGTCAGGAGACCTCAAGTTAATAATCTGTGAAATAGTCAACAGAACTGTAAGACCTGAGAATATTTGCTGGAATTTGAGGGAACATGACCTCTTTAATACATTAAATAAGGAAAGAGAATTCCCGAATTTTTCAAGGATAGATTTTTTTTGTCATCAAGTTTGTAGTAATATGTTACAACTTCCCTTTAAAATGAACAAAGTATTTCATACAATGTAGAAGAGTAAGACCTTCCCAGAGAGAAGTTATTCATAGAGGACGTAATCTCTGGGTTACAGATAGGGACACTGAATACAACAGTGAGACACAGGATAAAATATGTCCCTTTTGTCTAGACTTGGAATGTTCAGTGTAATTTGTATTCTAATATTGCTTTTCAACATTTAAAGATAAAATAGAAAATTCTCTAGAGAGATGGCATAATGTGAGTTTTGTTTTTAATTAATTTTTTGTTATTTGTTTATCTGTTTTCCTAGACTTTCTACTTCCTGTCTGAGGATTTCCACAATATTCACATCTTCCTATATTTTAAAGAGCTGCCTACACTTTACTTTGTCACCTCTCATTTTAATCCTTTTCTTGACTACTACTAAGTACGACATTTAGATTTTTCAGGAGTGTTATAGCAGAAGCAAAGGAAACACATTACCAACATCAGCTAACTCTTAGTCCTAACAGCCCATCTTCTGTTTCCACAGAGTTTGCTCTTTATTTTTCAAGTTTGTTACCAACCACCTTACATGCACATCCCATCAAATGTTTGGAGGCATTATTATTGTTGATAATACCACGGCCATGAACTGAATTGCCTCTGAAGTTCCCCGATGTCATTTGACTCTCCTGCTGCTGAGCTTGGCAAGTGAATCCATGAACAGATTACTTATTTGTAAAGTTTTCCTTGAGACAAGACATGAGTGACTGACTGAAGTAGGAACGTGGAGAAACCAGTATTGTGTGTGCTGTTGAGCTGGTCAATGCTCTGGTCAACGGAAAGCCTGAACTCCACCATTTATCCACCTGAGGTATAGCTAATTCTAAAAGATGGTGATACATTGGTCAGTCCAGGCCATCATTTATTAGTAAATCCACTGGAAGAAACGAATACACATCTTCTCTCTGTATTCTGTGAGATGACTCTTTGGCTTAGGGAATCACACATTAGATGCAAAATGAATAACTATGTTCATGGGATTATTTCCAGAAACAAATTAAATCTTAGAAAAAGAAAGAACATTTGAAAGGTGTTATAGTTTGGGGAAAGAGTGCTTGTTGCAATGAACAACACCTATTGGAGCTTTTGGACAAGACAGCATACCACAAGTTGCTGACACTTAGACATCAGCTTGATTCCATGTGTTAGCCCACAGGCACAGATCAGCAGTTTCTTAGGGACATCACAGCATCAGAATTGCACAGTATTAAAATTCCATTCACTTTTGTTACTACCCTATAAAACCCACGCAAAATATGCTTTGTTACTGAGAGTTCAAGAGTTCTAACACATTATTTTAGAAAAATATTCTAATTCATATCACCAAAATAACTGACTTGAGACTGAGCATTTGCCCATAAGAATATATAATTAACTTCTAACAATTATTCATTAAATTTTCACATTGAACTTTTTTTACAAAGTACTGAATCACAATATCACCAATCATAGTCCCTTTAACATGTTACACAGTGACACAAAAACATTAAAAATGATTATATTTTCTTTTTTTACTGTCTGATTTATCAAATTAAATTGTTTGATCAAAAAAAAAACACTGTCAAAGGTAAGAAGTTAACAATGAATGGCAAGTTCTATACTATTTGACTTCTCTTTGTCTTAAAACATTCCAAGCCTTTTCTTAGTGTAGAGTGTCTCAAACTAATAGCAAGGACTCGAATGTAGTATATATATAAAATCTTTTCTCAGGCTAAGAAAGAAGCATGCATTGGTGTATTATCTATCGAGATCTGATTATGAAGACAAGACCTAAATCAATTATATGAGCTTTTGTTGTTATATAATGGGAAAACACCTACCTGTAACATGAATTATATTGATCACACCATGGTAAAAAACTGCCTGCTAAAAATTGATATGAAAATACTTATTTTTTTAAACATTTCTCAAATTTTGCATTTTTACATGGGGTATGTGAAGTCATTTCAATACATCTAGATTTAAATAGACATACAGACACAGATACCTTAAAGATATTTGTATTCACTTTAAATTTACATATACTGTTTGAATCATATTGGGAAATACCTTAATTATTATTTAATGTTTTCAAATCACAAATTCCAGAGAATTCTGTAATGATAACTAGAAAAAAGAGAAAATCATTATCTCTATGGTTCAATAATTAAGCAATGCATTATTTTCCAGTACTAGAGATAATACATGCTTTCTATAAATATATTTATATTAGCCATTACTTACAGCAGTTAAAAAGGTTGAAAATAGCTAAGTCACAGATATAACACTTAGAATTTTTAAAAATCAACATTCAAAAAATTTTTAAAAACTTAATATATATTTATTTTTTCAAATAAGATAGAAAGCATGTCAAAATAAAATTGTTTCATTTTTATTAATTTTATAGTCATTGCCCACAATTTACAAATTTAACAGGTTGGTGACTAATCTCATTAAAGAAAAATTTCACAAAATATGAGACCAAAAATTATGATGAAAATAATCTTTGACAGTGTAAGCAAGTAACATTTTTGAAATTTACTTTATATTTTGTGCTTTTATACCATTTTCTTATACTAAGCTCATGAGAAAGCTTGCTAATATTAGACATAAAATAAGATATGAAGAATGTATTTATAAATTAAACACAATATGTGTTAATTAGGAAAATATGTATTTCAGAAGTTATGAGTTGAAATGTCTCTATTTTCTTTCTAGTACTGAATTTAAAAAATAGGCATTATTTTATGCATGTGAGAGCCTCTGGTAGATGGCTGTGTATTCAGAACATATTTTTTGGATTAAATGAATTCAATTCAGTTTTAATTGAAACTTTACTGTGTAGTTACAAGATAAAATAATTCTATTGCCTAAAAATCTTGAGCTTATGGTCTGGCTGGAACCCAGAACTAAAATGGTGCCATCTAATTATAAGGAAAAATTTCCTGTTCCATGATTTCTTCTTCAGGAAAATATGTTCCTCTTTTCCTTTCTTCCAACAATAAAATGTATTGTGTAGCTAAAGTAGAATACATTGCAACTGTGATGTGCAAAACTGAAAATATTCAATAAATTTTCTCATCTTTGTTGTATTTATAGTCGGCGTTCTCACTTTCTTCTGGAGAAATATTTATAGAGCATTATATTACCAGATGGATCAAATCCTCAGACTGTACTCTTATCGCAAATACAGCACAGATTTCAGTCCTAACTTTTCAACAACAAAAAAGGTAACCTAGAAAACACATCTTAAAACAAAAGTGTATTAAGTGTTCACTGAAACTCATAACTTTTATACAATATTCTATGTTTCAGTTTCTTGTTCTATGATGATTGTATACTTTTAAAATTAGAATGATTAAAAGAAGCTTCAATTAATAATACAAGTGAGACATCACAAATTCCAACATTTTGAGGCTGAATCAGAAGAATGGAGAGTCTAAGTATGGCCTATACTAGTCTTTAAAACAATAACAACAACAACAACAACAAAACCATGAAAAGAAAAATTACCTGACACATTTGTAAAATTGTAATCGAGTTTTGAATTATGTCTTCAATTGAAAACTTCACTGTGGTCTTAGCAGATAATTCATTTGCTTCAAACTGTAGATAGTGGAAACCAGTGGGGGACAATGAGCCTGTAGAGGCATGGCTGGCAGCCTGGGACTTGAATACTCCCTGCCCTGGGTCTCCCAGCAACACTCAGCCTGGATCATGAACTTAGTTGATGGCTTTTCGGTTTTTTTCCACTTTGTGTTGTGGTTGTGAATTCACTCAGGATCCAGGATAGTGATTTGATACCAAGGTTGAGGGTGGATTTCTCCAAAAGATAGAAACACAGGTATAGAACTGGCTGACAGGGGTCAGAGCCAGAATCACAGATTTTGATCATTTGCATCTCTACACCATCACAGAATGCTAAGGAGCAGAAGCATACCAAAAAGGGAAGGAGAAAATAGGTTGTGTGTTCTGGGTATCCACAAAGCAGAATGGCTGGTGTATCCTGGGGAGAATGAATGACTTGCTAGAATGTGGTGAACAGAGAGTGTATATGAATGTAACTACAGGAAGTTAGTGGTTCTCTCTCTCTCTCTCTCTCTCTCTCTCTCTCTCTCTCTGTGTGTGTGTGTGTGTGTGTGTGTGTATGTGTGTGTGTGTGTGTGTGTGTGTGTGTGTGTCTACACGTGTATACATGTATATACTTTGGTACTGTGATTCTAATACCATCAGACCCTCAATCTGCCACAAGTCCCAGGTCTTAGACTGCTTTCTGAGTAGGAGCTAGAGCTCAAGACTGGGGCTGTGTGTGTTGCAATAATTCCCATATCTGAGAGTTCCGACTTCCACATTCATCTGTACTGAGAGGAGAGTGTTACAGGGAATGCTAGCATCCCCATGAGGCCCTGAGAGAGCTGATCTCGCTACTTGTCTTAGTTCAGACAGAATTTAATCTTGATTGAGCTCAAGAAAAAGAGTATTTCTGAGAATAAAGAAATCCCTAAAAGGACATAAAGAATTACTAAACACTTAAATATGTGTACTCTGATAATATTCAAAATTCATAGAATATATCCTGAAGATAAAACAGGATGTTTGATGAGTCAAATTCCAAAAATGTAGTCACTTGTCAAAATTTCATAAAGACATTGACCAGAGTCTACAGATATCTGTAATAGTGTTACATTTAGAAACACAATTTAAGAGTCCAGTATAGTTCATCTTGCATGAAACTTCTTCCAAAGTTCACTTTCTAGAAAAAGTCAGACAGTAAGGAAACAATTTCTGATCTGCACTCAGAGCACACACACACACAAAAATTAACTTAAGTGGTTTCTAAACTATTAATACATGCCACAGTATGCACTCCTGAAAATACATCAATGAACCGAAATATCACTCATTTCTTTTATTTTTTATGAAAATAGTCTATGTTAAAGTGCAGGAGCTTACAGGATCAAAAGAACACAGTTGAAGGCTTAAGTACATAAGTGTTTCTCATGTAGTTCCTATGAATAAAGTCCTTTCAGGTGGCCCTGGGCATGACTGAGCCTAGAAGTCATGACTAGAAGATATAGCTGCGGCTTTCAACCCTGGCCAACTGTGCACTGTAAAGTGATTTTTATCAGGTTGCCTTGGCAATTATCTAGTATTTTGGCTCATTGACTTTGAGCTGGTCAGAAACTCAATTTAATAAATTACAGAAATGCTCTTGGTTAAATTATGGCCTCAGATAAAGGTAATGGAAGCTACTCAACTATATCTGATGGCAGCCCCCGGTCTCAAGGCTTTGTGCCCAACCTAGCCCAGATGCACCTTGAGCAGCAAATCAGAAACCAAGGCTGAGCTTTTAAAAGGTCAATGTTTACAGAAGGACAAGGTCAATGCATTCCAAATCTAATTACTTTTTCATAACTTTAAAATATGTAAACCGAAGGACTGATTTTTTTCTATATAATTCAATACTAGCCAAGAATTGAATGTATTTTATAAGCCCACAAAATCATATATCTATGTATGCATAGATGGATCAATGGAGAAAGATATATGATTGATAGAAAGAATTGTCTACATGATGATTCATATATATTCCAAATATATTAAAATATAGGAAAGCAGGGTATCAGTATATGATACTTAATAACTTTCAGACTTGATTAATTTTATTGCTTCAAAGTAGTTAATGTATGCTAGCTGTGATTGGATCTCTCTATTCATGTTGGCTTCACAATTCCATTACTATTATCTTAAAATAAGAATAATTTCTAGCTTCTTAAATCTCCGTGAGCAAGGTGGCTGTATGCTGCTTGTCTGTATATTGTAATGCTGTTTTCAGGTGCCTGATGAGAAAGTACACTCTTACATGCACATGATGTTTGGTAAAAACTGTCAACTGGGTTTTTTCTGTATGAAATATTGTCATCTTGGTGGCAAGCCTAGTTTTCTTTCATTGAGGTATCACTGCAGTCTTATATAACATGAAAAGCTTTTTAAATATATATATATATTTATATATATATATATATATATATATATATATATATATTGAAAACCCCACTTTTTTTCAGACAGGATTCAAGGAGAGATACACTCCATTGTTCATTGGAAGAGTATGCTGGCATTGATAAAGAGCTTGTAAGCAATTGCAGTCATCTCTAAACATAGCATAATCTCTCTAAATGTTATCATACACTAAGATAAATGTTCCTGTCATTGTTTGGAGTACTAGCCATTTCCAAACAATTGCGGTGATAATGAACGACATCCATCGATTGTCCTGTGTGAATGTTTCATGTATTTAAAAGTATTTAAAGTTCAGGATACACCTGGGAATAAAAATAAAGCAATTCCTGTGCTCACTATTTATATTTTATAGCTCTGATTTTCAGCTATGACCTTAGATAAATGAAAATGCATTTTGTCTTTAGTAATTCTTATTTCCCATTGGACACTTTCATAGTTTTAAAATTGTACATTAAAAATATGTGACACAGTTTCTTGATACTAAAACTATAAAAAGAGTTTGGGAAATGGCGGAGTGGATAAACGTGATTGCAATAAAAGTCTGATAACCTGAGTTTGGAAACTCAGAACCTATATTAAAAAGCGACCAGCAGTGGTGGCACATGCTTTTAATCCCAGCAATGAGAAGGCAGAGACAGGCAGATATCTGTGAGTTTAAGATCAGTCTGGTCTATAGAACAAGTTCCAGACAGCTGAGAATATACAAAAGAAACAAGCAAAAAAATCATATATGGTAGCACACATCCTCCTGAGCCCAGATCTCTTACTGTGAGATATAAGGTAGGAATAGGAGAATTTAAGGAACCTCATAAATCACCTAATCTAGAATATGCTGGACAGTGGAAGAACCAAAAGAAGAGTTACCCTTCTTTAACAAAGAAGAAGTTACTAACCAACTCCAGGAAGTTGACCTTTGACCTATACACATGTATGTGTAATGCACTTCTTGCCATCAACACAGTCATATTCACATGCGCACAAGTCAACACACAGATGTATAAGGCTATGAATTTAAATTTTTTGTGTATTTATATATTTGTTCCTCTGAAAGAACAAGTGCTCTTAGTAAAATATCTTTTTAGTTATGATATAACTTAAATTAATATTAGTATTTAATATTAAATTTAATATTAATAAAATTATATATATATTTGTGTGTGTGTTCAACATTTCTCCTCTTTGGCCTCTTTTCTTTCCTATTCTTCATGTGTAACAGAATGTACAAGTTTACTAGCGCCCCCTGCTCTCACTGAAACAGTTACTTTCCATGGAATTGTATTACAGTCAAACTTCTCCTTAAATCATCCTGTTGTCTTGCTCTTAATGACCTCCTCTGCCAGTCTCCTTTGTCTTATCAAATGAGGACGTATTTGAAACCCCTTGGTGCCTTTTTCCTGGGTCTTTAAAACCCAACAACAGCCAGAAAACCTGAGAGCATGTAGAATCTTTCCAAATCTTTACCTGAAAACCATTGTAAAGACCTCCCAATGAAAATACTCAACCAGTAAAAGAAAACTAAAGGAGAAATGGATTCATACTACTTCTTATTTAAACTCCAAACTGTTCAATTTTGGCAACTGCAACTTTGGTATAACCTCAATACCGAATAATGAATCGCATAAATGGATGAGACAATCAAATAGCCTCAGTCTGGAAACCCTCTTGGAACTCCAACCTTCCCTAGTGAAGTCCTCGTTGCTGTTTGTCCATGCCGCTTACCAATTACACACCTTTGATTCCTCTTCTGAATAGCTCAATTACTTTCTGGTTCTTTTGGTCCATCTAAGTGTGTTTTATTGGTGAGGCCAAGAATCTGGACATAGAGTCAAATCTAACCTACCTCATAACACCAGAAAGCAGAAAAACTTAAAAGATCTCCCAAGCCCCTTCTTCAAGAAAATGATCTAATCTTTACTGATTATTCCAAGGAAAGACCAGGAGCCTTTTTCTCCGTTTCTTGTCATTTCCTTAAATAAAACACCTATTCCTCCTTGACCAGCCTGTATTATATAAATAAACTCCTGTGTCTAACATTGAGAACTTCCTCCTCCCCTGAACGACCTCTGCAATGGATCTAATTGTCTCCTGTAATTCCCCTTCACTCACAGATTGAGTAATCATGAAAAATTGAAAGTTAATTCCAGAACAATACAAAACGTTTACATCTTTGGGTTCTGTTAGACTTTTTAGTAAGCAAATAGTACCTAAAGTTTACTTGGCATCCCAAACTGCATTTGGAAAAATTATTTCATTTTATTTATTTTTCAAAACTGTTATTTATTTACTCTTGGCAAATAAAATAGGGAGATCATTAACATCCATAGAGGATCTATTCTAGGATATCTTTTAATGGAGAAAATTTTCTAAAGCACAGGGAAATTCTAAAGAAATTTTTAAAAAGTATGATTCCTGTGAACTGCTGCTTTTTAAATTTGGTTTCCCAAGTGGAAATGCTGCCCTGCCATACACTATGCCACCCTCCGCTTTGACACAGTTTTAAGATTTTTTTTCATAGAAAAATAGATTTTTAATTTGTATTTTCTTATTTTCAGTTCCCTAATTTGAGTAGGTAGTTTTAATCACAGAACAAAACCAAGGACAGAAAGGAAGGAAGGAAGGAAGGAAGGAAGGAAGGAAGGAAGGAAGGAAGGAAGGAAGGAAAAGAAAAAGGAAAGAAGGGAGGAAGAAGGGAGGGAGGGATAGAGGGAGGGAGGGAGGGAAGATATAAAGGAGGGAAGAAAGAGGGCAGGCAGCAACTCACAAGATACCTTGAAGCCAGACATACATTAAATAAAATTTATGTTTTATAATATGTTATTGTATAGATTCATTCAATATTATTGAATATACTTACTATGATTAACAACATTCCACAGTTCACATTGTTTTACTACTTGGTATGTGTTCTTTGTGGTTGCTGACCAATTATAATGACTTGTATTCATCATGGCGTCATCCTAAGAAACAGGATTTCTCAACTTCAGGACCAGGAGAAAGTCCATAATGCAACTGTTGTTATTCACTTTCAATATAGTGTTGTATAGATTATAATAGGTAATCGATACTGTACACTAAAATTGGCTTATTTTAGGTGATTTTTTTCCCACTGTAGAATTATAGGATTGGCTGGGGTACTTATGATGTTAGGATACTCTGTGGAATTTCTCAAGGTTATGTATTAAATTCAATTCTAAATTTTAATATTTTGTATTTACGGTGTTTATTGAATGATAACTTCATTGTAAGTCAAGATCAACCATCCTAAAACTTCTTTCTGGCTCATATGCCCATTCCTTCCTCTGTCCCTAACATCTGTTTGTGGTTCTGTGGTGGCTCTCCAGTTCTGCTTCTTTTGGACTGTCAAAGTTACAGTCTGCAACGTCAAGCCATGAGCAATAGATTCCTTGTGCTTAGTAAGGATTGATTAATCTTCACCCATGCCTTTTTTTTGTGCCTGACACATTCATTCTGATTTTTTTCCTTTTACGCTTCCTCTATCTTTCATATTTCTCTACAGTTTCAGCCCTCATATTGCCTCATTGATATCCTGTCTATGTTTTTCCTGCTGTTTCTCATTTACAGTCATTGCTGAGGAGAAAGATAGTGTGTTACATGTATGTTTCTTTGGAAGCTGATTAGTTTTCACTGTCAACTTGACAGAAAGTAGAGTCACCTGCAAGGATGTAACACCAATTGAGAAATTGCCTCAATCAGATTGGCCTAAAGGAACGTCTGTGGGGAATGATATGAATTTGTATGGTAGCTAACAACCCTCCTAGAACATTTTACCCTACTAATTGGACCCATACATTCATACATACACACACAAAAACATGAAGATTGACACACACACACACATATATATTCATGCATTCATGCACACAAGAACATGAATGCACACACACATAATCATACACATATATACACTTACTCAAACATGAATATTAACAGATGTACACACTCTTACACAAAAACATATATATGAACATGTGTACACATACACACATTTATAAGAACAGTCCTGCACACATATATGCACAAACATACATATACAAACACACAAATATATATGAGCACACACAAACACACACAGCATACATACAAAATGTGCATGCAGATACAGAAAAACATGCTCACAGACAAATATAACTCTTAAGTATCCATCAATGAGTTAAGAAACAAATGGAAAAAAATATGAATTCATGCTGACAAAGTTTTAGATTTCTTATCTTGCCCTGGGCTTTTTTTTTTCATTAAAAAGAAAAAAAAAGCAGACTATCAAGCCAGGTGTAAAGTCAAAATGACTCTCAGATGTTGACAGCTACACTTTTTCAAATGAATATAAATCTCACCAAATAAATGTCAGCACTCCGCAAGCTGGAGTCTGAAATTTGTACATTACAGAGAAGGAAGTGACGTGAAATAACGATTTACAATGCCCGATATGGAATGCTTGGGTGGAGAAAGTCGACTAGTGCCAGGGAGGACGAGAATCACCCCTTACCTCGCTTACATGGCTTATTCCATTTCATTTCTTACCTTAAAAACATCGTTCATCATTAGTCGGCGTCCCTGTCTCCTTTCAGTCCTGATAGGAACACAAAACATGCCATTCATTAATAAAACCCATGATACAGGATTTCCCAGCTGCAGAGCTGTGTTGTTTATTTCATTTTGATCTGGAGCGTGTAATGTTTGTGTATTGGGAGTGCTATATAAGAAAAAAACTCCAGTGATTAATTTGTGGACACACACTCATTCTTCAGGCTTTTTAATTAGATTTGTGTTCTTCATGCAATGCCTTCTACTCAGGACGTGGCTAGCTCAATAGCATATCAAATAAATTATATTTTATCCTCTGTATTTTTGTACAGTAGTAGGAGTATTGTCATATTGTTTCTTATTAAAAATTCCAATGCCAAACAAGCTGTAATACCTAGAATGGCATATTGAATTTGCTAAGTGACTTCTAAAGCAACACTTTGCCATATCCATTATATTTGAGACACAGATAAATATATTCTGATATATATTCATGTTTGAACATATGCATAGAAACAAATACACACAATATTTAACCACCAAAAGTCTATATCATCAATATAAATGAAATGGTTTAATTTTGTAAAAATAAATGTGATTCTGCCTAGACTTTCCACTATGAATTCTGAGCCACATTCAAATGTGCCAGAGTGTACAGGAACTCTTATACATCATATCTGATGGAAAGAATTCCTCACAGAACTGGGACAATTCAGTCAGAGGTCTCTCCTTCAGAGAACACACAATGCAGAGGTTTTTCTGAGTCTCAGAGTATTATTTACTCTTCAAAACTGTATGGAAATTTTCCAGAGAGTAACTCCAGAGATTGCACCAGAGATTAATCCAGAAATCTGAGTTAAATAAATGGCAAAGATACTTCTGTGTAAATGTGTTCACAATTCTTTTCAATTCAAATGAAGTCATAAGAATTTTCATGGGAATGCAAAAACATTATCTTAATCAAACAGGATCGGAACAGTCTTCATTCAGCACTCTAGGAAGGCAAGTATTGGGCACCATGCCCCATACTTTCCCAGACTAGATAAAGTATCTTTTCTACTGAGATTCCAGTATTCTGACAGTATGTGAATTATGGGTACCAATCTCTGAGGCCGTAATTCTCAAAACTGGGCAATCTGCCCTCCTCCTTTCAGCAAAAGATAAGCAGGGATATCCAGACACACCGTGAGCTCTCTTTGTCAGCATGTATTCTACTTGCGTCCACCCTGTAGAAATCAAGAATGCTCCTGCACATCTACCTTTGCACAGGATCTCCCACCTAAGCTTAAACACACCCAGCTGCTTAGCCTGCAAGAAGAGTGGTGGGCAACCTCAGAATATTTTTTATCATAGAATGTTCAGAAACTTTAATTTGGAAAGAATTAGGAGAGAATTTCACCAGTGATGACAAATAGCTTGTCCCGTGCACTTTCTAAAAGGAATTTAGGTCATATAATTATTTTTTCAATGACAAATATTCTAAGACCTGTCATATGTAAAAAAATAGATGTTTTTAATACACTAAATTGTACGAATTATAATCCAGTTTTAAAAATGTAGAAACAAAACTGAACATGAAAGAAGAAGAAAGGGATGGAGGAAGATCTAGTTTAGTCCTTCCTGGCAGATGTTATTTATAACTCAATCAAATTGTGTCAGGGTAGTATAGCTCATCCTAGAATGACAACTTGATGAAAGTACACATTTCATAGAGTCTTAGCCATCATTTGTTTGTTGAAGAGACACCGCGTCCAAGGCAGCTCTTAGAAAAGAAAGCACTTAATTGGAGACTGCTTGTGGTTTCAGTGGATTGAGTTATCATTATAGTGGAGAGCATGGTGGCAGGAAGGCAGGCAGGCAGAAATTCCCAGAGAGAGAGAGAGAGAGAGAGAGAGAGAGAGAGAGAGAGAGAGAGAGAGATTAAGCCTAGCATTTTGAGGTTTCTAACATTTTGAGGTTTCAAAACCCAACCCCAACAACACAGTTCCTCTAACAACTGACAACTCTATATACCTCCTCTAACACAGCCACAATTCCTAATTCTTTCTTTTCTTCTTTCTTTCTTTCTTTCTTTCTTTCTTTCTTTCTTTCTTTCTTTCTTTTCTTTCTTTCTTCCTTTCTTTTTAAAACTTTATTTAATTTTATGTATGAGTTCCCTGCATGTAGACCTACGTGCTGGAAGAGAGCATCTGATCCTGTTGTAGATGGTTGTGAGCCACCACATGGGTGCTGGGAATTCAGAACCTCTGGAAGTGTAGCCAGTGCTCTTAACCACTGAGCCATCTCCTTAGCCCCTCCCTAATTCTTTCTAACAGAACTATGAAGTAAATAAATGTAACTTAGAACTAAGGATGTAAATAAATGGCATTTGGTTGAGGGGCATCCAAGCCACCACACTCAGTGTGCAACTACAATAAGCCAAACAGGCCACTTGTAGTTATTACTATTTTTGAAAGGCCAAACATTGCACTGGCATGGCTTTGAATACAAGTGTATTCTATTTTGTCTTTTAAAATGACCAGTAGAGTTTACAAATATTAATGATCATTTGTTTTAAATTCTAAATCGAGTAGTTACATAAATAAAATAACATAAAGAACACTGGGTGTCTTTAGAAAGCTCTACTACTTACAAAGTACTGTGAAGGGTGAAGTCATTACAAGGAAATTCATGAAAATTTTTATCCTGCACCTCCTTCTCCTCCACCTCCACCTTCTGTTTCTCTTCTTCTTTCTCTTCCTTCCTTCTTTACTCCTTGTTCTTTTTGAGACAGGTCTTATGTATTCCAGTTTTACTTTAAGATCCTATATTTTTGAGAATTACCATGAATGTCTGACCCTTCTGACTCTACACCCACCCACGTTCTGCAATTTTAGGCACGAACTACCAAGCCCAGTTTATGTGATGCTAGGTACAGAAAGTACAATCTCCTGCATGTGGGGTAAACACACTGACAAATAGGCTACATTTTCATGAATTATGTAATCCTTATCTGCCAACCAGGCTGCATCCTCATGACTATTGTAGTCTTACATTTACCTGCTAACAGAAGTGACATAGACTAAATACCATTGAGTTCAAAACCATGTCTAGCAATTAGTTTATTTAAATATGTATTTCTATGTCATTGTGTTCTACTGTATCTAAAAGATAAATTCTTGTGTAGTAAGTCACTAAAATATAACATGTTACTGTTTAATAAAGTTGAGAACATTATAATGATGTAATTAAGGAAAAACAATATTGTAACATGAGGGCTGGGCCTGCTTGTTTGTGTTTTCTGTCCCCGCCTGGTACCCCACAACCAGCAGGCCCCAGAGAAAATCAATCACACAGAGATTTCTATAAGTTATAAAGCTGATTGGCCCTTTAGGTCAGGCTTCTTACTGGCTAACTCTCACATCTTGATTAACCCATTTTCCTGATCTATTTTAACCATGTAGATCAGTACCTTTTTCAGTGGGGCAGATCCCATCCTGCTGTTTCGGTGATCTGGGAAGGAGAATTCCTCCCCAGAATTCTCCTGCTCTCCTTGCATCATTTCCACTTCCTGTCTGGTTTTCCCACCTACAACTCCTGCCTGGCCAATCAGCGTTTATTTAAAACATGATTGACAGAATAATGACAATTCTCCCGCACCACAATATTAAAACTTGGAATTTGCAAAAAATGCTACTAATTAATTGAGTAATCAATTTTTGAACTTATATTTGTAAACTATGAAGAAAGTAAAGTATTATGCGTCACGTTCAGTCTACTTTATCTCTTCTGAGCAAGTGGGAAGAGGAGAAAAATAAAAAAAATTATGGACAATGAATATACAAATATTTTTAAATTTATATTATATTTTATATAGATTATAGTTCTTTATATAGTTATTTACAATATAATGAATATTCTATATTATATCTTGTTTACTTGCTTTGATTTTTTTCAGAAATGTAAGACTCTGTGTATGATATAGAGGATAATTAAGTATTTATGGCTCTGACTGCTCATAATCTTGTGACAAACGAGATTTAAATAAGTAATTCAAGTATGATTTAGTGCATTAGTGTTCTTCAAAATGTATTATATCATCTCTATTATAATCTATAGAGAGTATAATATTATCACATCGCTTTCCCTTTTCATTAGTCCCTGCTCAATAGAAAACGGGAGGATATAAAGATGGTTTAGTCAGGAAAATGTGTGAGAACCCAAGTTCAGATCACCAATTAAAATGCCAAGCATGGTGACATTTGTTTGCAACCCCAGTGCTAGTGAAGCAGAGGAATTATGAAGGAAACAGGGAGCTTCCAGACCAACTGGGGCTGATGAATCATCAATTTCCAGGTCACTGACAGGTATAGACAAATTGAGGAAGAAAACTGATATCAACATCTAAAAGTACACAAACACACACACACACACACACACACACAGAGAGAGAGAGAGAGAGAGAGAGAGAGAGAGATGGAGAGAAGCAGAGAAAGAAGAGGAATAAGAAAAGTATGATTCCTTTAATAAATTTTCATTCATCTCCCAATAAACACTTCTGAATATATACATATAATGCTTTTTCATTATATATTGATATAACATATTACTAGCTATATATTTATATCATATATAAGGTCATAATATGTGTGTGTGTGTATGTGTGTAAATTATATTACTAACCACCACCCCATTTTATCAGTTCAATTCTGGAGGTGTGCAAAAGAGATTATTTTATTTCAAAACAAACAAGCAAAAGTCACTCTGGGATGTATGCTATTTTTCACATTAGATGTGAGTTTGAATTGAAGTTGGCAATGTGAGATCTTTCACAACGTGACAAACAATTAAGAGGTTAAGGCATAAGATTGATGTCAGAGGAAACCCAAATCCATCCCTTCGGAAACGTGATACTTGATGTTATAATTACATTGTTACCTGGTAAGTAGGGAGACCATTGTGCACTATTTACTGATTGAATATAGGAATGCTTTGCTGCTGAAAATGAAATGCCAGGAAAACTTGTGACCTCAAGAAGGGAGAGCTTCCTTTTTAAAGGACATTAGAGCTTCATAATTCCATGGGCATTTGCCTCGCTGTGTTCCTTGTATTTTCTTATTCCCATAACATCTCTATTACTTTCCTCTGACACCATCAATTTTTAGCTTCACATGTATTCATGAATGCAGAGCATACAAACACTAGCAATCTAAAATGCTTAAGAAATGTATGATTTACTGAAGAAAAATATGTTCGTGACACATATATAATGGCGAATCAATCCCACACCAGTTAGGTTTTAAAGGGGTATTTATTTGGGGGGGGTAAAACTTACATACACACAAACCATCTGGAAAGGAGCCTAGTTGCTGGAGCAGGAGCCGGAACCAAGCGCCGGAACCAAGAGGCCGAGCCGAGGCTTGCCGCTCTTTTTTAAAGAGAAATATACCATGCCCCAGTGGGCTGGTACTTCAGCAACTATTGGCTGAAGGAGCGGAAGGTACTCCCACAGCACCTATATACAGATATTGAAATGTATACATACTGTTAATCATATCACATGCAGATTGATCAGATAAATACTAATGGGAAAAGATCATAGTATACTTTGAACAGTAAGTTGCAGATAATGTTGAAAATTAATGCTCAAATGCTAGATCAATAAGGCCACAGAGGGATAGGGTACAAAGCATATATTTTTTTTTAATTAAAATGTGCTTAAATGACATAATATTGGTTATTTTATATTCAATTGACTTGTTCTTGGAAATTTCCCTTCTAAAGAAGGAATGCGGTTGTCTGATTCAATTGTAGAGTATCTCTAGAACTACCTTCTCTGTCAGGGCTAACCATGACAAATGACAGAGGGAGAATTAATATGCTCAGAAAAAAAATCGTGAAATTGCTGTTGGCTATATTAAATGTGGAGGGTCCAAAACTCACCTGCTTGGCATCTGCCAGAGCCAAGCAGCTTTGAGTTAGGATCTGGTATTTGCATTGCAAATAACCACCCAGTAATTGGAGTTCCCACTTGCCAGTGCTTACAGGATACACATTGAGGATTGCTTTGTGAAGGCCAAGTATTCAACAGGCAGGCAGCTAGCGATGTAGGAAACTTGGTGCCAAGCGGAAATTGTGCCCATATTTTCAATGTGATTTTAAATTATGGAAATCTTTCTATCATAATTTTAAAGATTTGACTATTTTTTAGCCTTAAGTCTTTTCAGGAATATTTCCAACTTTTCCTTAAAGCTGTTTAACAAGAAATCTTCTTTTAATCATTGTTACAGTTTAGTTTTTTCTTTCTAATTATCCCCTTGGACAGGAATCCAAACAAAATTAACTGAGCCTGAAAAATGTCCCTTTCTGCCTTTGCTGTTCTATTAACTCAAAGTTGATTAACAGGTGTCAATTATGGAGGTCCTTCTCAAATTGGTTGCATTAAAAAATAGAATTACTGATGAATATGATAAAAACAAATAAGCACACATAATTCCACATCTTTTGTTAATTTAGAAGAGTCTGTTTATTTATAGTAATAAAGCCAATTTGCAATCCTATGAGAGCTACATGACCCATACATTGGTCTTGGACAGTTCTAATGTTTTTGTGTCTGCCTAAAATTAAATTGGAAAAAGAAAAGAATTTTCCCATTCTTTCATGGATTAGAATTTTAATGATAGTCCTTGGGAATGGGGAAGAATTTTTTAAATCATGGATGGGAAGCAATAAACATATGAAGTGTCCTAGGGTTGAATGAGAAATATCTTTGTGAATGTTGAGGAGCCTTTTGAAAATGGAAGTCATAGGTCCCTAAGGATAAAACTTGAAGGTGAGACTCACCTCTTATTTGAACATATCTGGCTTCAGTCATGATATTATCTTATTCATAATTCCCCAAAATGTAATCATCTTTGCTCCAAGTTTCTGACACCAAAGGCAGAGACCAAGTCATGATGTTATACCACCCATAAAGATCATTTCCTTTCAGCATGAACCAAAGTAAATGTCTGATCTTTGAACATGTTTCCGTCAGTTATTTTGCCATAGTAATGAGCAAGGTCACAAATACAAAGCAATAGCCTCCCAAACATTTTAGCTAAAGGACGCCATTTAAGACTGTGACACATGTCACTTTGTTCAACTATGCTTAGGTAAATCTTATTCAGAACAATGATTACTTTTGTGTGTGAAACAATTCTACTGAGAAACAAAACATTACAAATTCTAGCGGTTAGTCAGAAAGAACAAAATAGAAAATTGGATATGATCTTTATTCATGGCAATGCCAAATAATTTGGAACAAAGCAATTACATAATGGACTGTCAGAGAAAGGACAAACTAACAGTCCACTTAACAAACTAGAATTTTGAATGATTATATCAAATCATCATTTATGGCTAGACTTTTAATCATTGCATTTTAACCAATGAACAAGCAATGAAATTTGTATGTAATACTGGATTATCATGCCTTGCTTCAATATTGTATATACATTTTATCAAGTGTAAACCATGGCAAATATTTCACACAAACTTTTCATTTCCTTAAAGTGAAAACAGTAAAAATCCTGTGTTCTAGGTTTTGTCTTTTTTTTTTTCAGTTTTAAGTAAGCTTTGGAACAATACATGGAAAGATTAGAAAAACTAAATTGTGTAATGAAGAAGAATATTTCCTAAAAAAAATAATGTGCACTATTTTGGTAAAACATAACATAATTCTTGATTTGTATAAATCCAATATGTAGGGCTGTTTTTAAATTTATTATAGATTTTTTCTTAAGCGAGCCAAGGAGAATTTATGCAGCTCATTTTGTGATATTTCTATTTTTCTAAATATTTTCAGTTTTAGGAACTTAACATTTATTGCTATTTCATCCCAAGTGTTTTAGATTCTTAATATTGATGTTGTAGTATGTCTTGATACTATGGGAAAAGGTACCATGAAGGAAATACACTTTGAACATGAGCTATAATATATAAAATATGGAAAACTATGAAAATGTAAGAAAATGCAAGTGTCTTTTCTGATAACTTGATATCTGTGCTTTCTGGGCATTTTCCCAAGACTTCCTAAGTAATCCTCTCTCTTTACTGGGTGTGTTTGTCTCAGTTGGCCTCTGCTTTCCTACTAATTAGGTCATAGTTGTGCCAGTAATTAAAAATCAAGGAAACCTGTAGCATAACTAGTAAAAACCCAGAGACAGACATGGGTGTTCTGAAGGACAATAAACCAAAACCGCTAGTTACTGGCTCTTACCTCTACCATAGTCTGAAATAATGATTCTGCCTCCAAAAATCTCAGAATGAGATTGTGTGTGAGAGCCATCCTTTCCCAATTTATATTCCTCTCTAGTGCTGGGTTCAAAGGTATGCACGACTACCACCAGGTTTCTATGTCAAACTAGCGTGGCTACTGGGATCAAAGGTGTGTGTCACCACTGCCTGGTCTGCAAGACTGATCAGTGTGGCTGGTTTACTCTCTGAACTTCAGAAAAGCTTTATGTATTAAATAAAATACAAATGAAATAGCAGTACCAAAACCTCCAATCTCCCTGTGTTTTAGGGTACCAAAATACCAGAGCATGGATAATTTATAAGGAACAGAAGTTTATTTTTCACAACCCTTTAGGATAGAAAGTTGAAAATGAATATGCTGGCAATATTTGTGTCTATTCACAGCTTAGAGTATGCTTTCAAGGTAGTGTTTAAAATGCTGCTTTCTCCTGAGCGCAAGGATGCTGTGTTCTGTGATAGAGCATTAGAACAGAACAATCACTCTTTATGAAAAGGTCAAGGTACCCCCTTTGAGGGCTCTACTCTCATAACCTATTCACCATATAACGATGTAAACTTCTAATTCTACCCTGGTCTCTATTGTGTGAGCATACACATTCTGAAATATACACTCAAATCTGTGTATAACAATTCATCTAGAGCATTAAATTACAGGGTGATACAATATTACTATTAGGTCAAATAAAAGCTGGAAATAAAGATAACCTCAATACTAAGCTTATGAAATAACCAAATCAAGCAGACAAGGGGAAAGAAACCTGGTTTCATGTTTCTTCTCTTTGTCAACAATTCTTCTTGTGTACTGAGCATCTATCTCGGGCAAAAGAAAGATGCAACATAACTAAAGATGAACTCATGAACAAGGTACTAATAAGACAGAGACCAAATAGATCAAAACTATAATGTGACCTATGCCTGAGAGGATTTCTTGTTTATGGGTAAAAGATATACACTGAATTCTACTTTCTGGTGGGCATAGCATGCAAAAGATATTTTATTATACAAATACCTTTTTCTTCTTAGGTGGTTTTTGAGGACAATCATGGACAGTCACCAAAACAAAGTTTCTACCTTCCCCTTAATTGTTTTGTGCTTTGCTTAACCATATTTTCTTTTCATATTATTGCCTCAAGCCACATTGACTTTACTTAAAGCTTGAGTCTGGGTTTCATTATAAGAGTGCCAGTGTACAATTCCTCGAACAGGCTCAATCTAAGCATAGCATATTCATGTTTGCATATGTATAATGATGTATTAATTAACATATACTTTTCTTACAGCAAATATATGCATGTTTTATAAATAAGAAAACCGTTAAAATACATAGCTATGTATCATTCAAAAACATAGCTTGATTTTAAGTATGTGAATTATAACATTCCTTTTGCAGTGGCTTATTTACTATCAGAGGTTATTTATACACAACTTTAAACTTACCTTCACTTAACTTCATTAGTGGGCTAGTAGATGGAAATTCTGGAGTTTTGTTATAGCAGTTTTAATGTACACTTAGTGTCATTTTAAAGTTTTGATATGTTTTGCTTTAAAATTCAGTCATTAGTTTTACTTGTATAAGCAGTGTGCATATTTGTTTGTAAAACTGGTGTATGTGTACATGTGACTGTGTGGCTGTGTGGCTGTGTGGCTGTACAGGAATGATCAGTCACATAATATTTTATATAGGACAGATTTAAATAGCATTTTATTTAGGGCTGGAGAGATGTCTTTGCTGTTGTTAAATATTTAACTATGTAAAGGTCTGTTGCATTTGTTTAACTATGAAAAGATGTGTTGCATTTGCTTGTTTTATGGAATTTTTGTTTAACTATATAAAGATGTATTACTGTTTAACCTTGCCTGCCTAAGGTACCTGATTTGTCTAATAAAAAGTTGAACAGCCAATAGTGAGAGAGAAGGTATAGGTGGGACTTCCAAGCAGAGACAATAAGTAAGAGGAAGAATTTAGGTTTGGGCAAAGAAAGAAAAGAGATGTCAGGGGTCATCCAACCAGACATGAAGAAAGCAGGAAAGTGGGACATACAGAATAAAAGTAAAAAGCCCTGAGGCAAAACGTAGATGAATAAAAACAGGTTAAATTAAGTTATAAGGGCCAGTGGGACAAATTGAAGCTATGGCTGAAAATTCACAATTAATAATAAGTCTCCATGCCTTTATTTGGGAGCTGGCTGGTGACTCAGAAAAACCAATTCCAACTACCCTTAGCAGGTAAGAGCATTTACTCTGCTTGAGAAAATCTATCTCCAAGCATCCACATGGTAGCCTATAACATCCTTAACTCAGAGGGACTAGAACTTAGATAGATCTTCTAAAAGGCACACAGAGGGAATGGCCATGACCTCGTGTCCTAGCTACTGTTACTATAGTTGCAATGAAACACCATGGTCAAAAGCAAATTGAGGCAGAAAGGGTTTATTTGGCTTGCACTTCCACATCATAGTCCATCACAGAAGGAAGCCAGAGCAGAAACACGGAGGCAGGAGCTGAAACAGAGACCTTGTAGGAATATTACTTATGTCTGCTTTGTTAAAGAATCCAGGACCACAGCCTATGGGTGACTCTACCCAGCCCTTCCCCAGTTAACACTGATGAAGAAAATACCCTACAAGCCTGCCTACAGGTGGATCATATGGAAGCATTTTCTCAACCAAGGTTTCCTCCCCTCAGATGACTACAGTTTGTGTCAAGAGCATAAAACTATACAGCACACTAAGTAATAAAGGTGGTTAACATCCAAGATGGCTGGCTTATTTCTCAGTCTCCTGACCCAAGACAGAAACCTGGCAGCTTTAAACAAAGGCCCCTTTCTCATGCTGATGGACTGGCTCAGCAAGTTACAGAGTGAATAAGAACTTGTTTACAAAGAAGTTGTGAGTCAATAGCCTAACCTGTCTTTCTTCAAATGGACAACCCCTAAATTAGGGGAAGAAGACCCTTTAGAGACTGTAAAAACTGAAACCCTCAAGGAGTCCTTGGCTTCATCTCCTGAATCCCTGCTCTGCTTTGTGGAGAGTCTTTTTCTGTGTGTCCACTGTATGTGTTTCTTATCCTTAATATACTCTTTTTTTTTTCAACTGCTGTTTTCTGTGTTGAGATTTCTCCACTGCTACCTGCAGTGTTCAAGATTTTTTCCTGCTTTTGCATCATTTAACTGGCAGAGGAAACCCAACCCCATCCAAACCCTAGATGGTAACAACTTCAGTTTGAAGGAATTCGCTGCCCTATTCTCTGCTCTGAATGCACAAGACACACACACAGGTTTTTATCTCATCTCCAGGTGAGTTTCAGATGGGCCCTGAAACTCCCCCCACATATCCCTAATAAGCAAAAGCATTTTAAATGTTAAGAATTATTATTATTATTATTGTTGTTGTTGTTGTTGTTATTATTATTGGTGAGTGAGAGAAAGAGAGAGAGATATGCATGACTCTAAGAGCAGGAAGGGATCATACATGCCATTGGGCATGGATGGAGGTCAGAGGAAAATAGGGAAAGTTCATACCTTTAAACATGTGGGTTCTTGGGAGGGAATTCAGATTTATTGGGTCTCAACTTTCAGCATATATACGAACATACATATACACACATACATTGTCCATTTATATATACATATATACATCATATATTATGTATACATGCATGGACACATACGTATGTATATATATACATATAGGTTCTATACACAGGGACAACAAGGTGTCTCAGCATGCAGCTATGCTTGGTACAAAGTCTGACAACCCAAGTTCAATCTCTTGGACCCACAAGGTAGAAAGAATAAGCTGATTTCCACAAGTGGTCTTGTGAATTCTACATGGGTACTGTACACACACAGAGACACACAACACACATAGACACAATAAATAATGCAACAAATATTTAAGTTGTTTTGTTTTATAGTACAGTTCTTACATGTATTAAAATTGTACTTGTAATAACATTGCACATTAGGTCAAGTGTTCAACAGTTTAAACAGCAAAGAGGAGCAAAAATACCCTGCTAGGTTTGGCTCCCACTCAAACCTAATTCATTTTGTGGCAAATGGATTCAGTGCTTTCAAGGAGAGAATTCAATTTAATTTTGGGAAAATAAATGAGCTCCCACTTTGAAGAAAATACCATTGGAAGTTTTTTTCATAGCACTTTTTCATATTTAGAAATAATATTTTGATGACTGCATTTAAATCAATTAACTAATAGAGCATGTGATTAAAACATCCTGCAATCTTTTAAAAAATAGTTTAGGCAAGTACGACAGTAAATGCTTTTATGTTTGATGTCCTTCCTCCTATGAATTTTTAAAGGCATATGCTAAGTAGGTTCTCATACAAAGATGTTTTTTAACTACCTTCATTTGTCTCCTTATGTGGTGAAAGGGTAAGTTGTAACTTGAGGAGTCTAAATGATCCAGTGCGCTGAGCATCAGGGATCACTATCACTACCAATCTACTTGTTATCCCTTGCCCACAGTATTTTGTTTAATCAAAATACTCATAGAATATCCAATGATAAAGAAAACTGTGTTTACTCTTCAGGTATACAGGAAAGTATCCCTTTGAAGGGGTCAATTGTCATGTCTCAAAACAGAAATGTAGGAAGTGAGTTTCTTTAAATATGAATCAGCCTGTCAAGGTCACTGAGTGGAATTGGTCAGAACTGTAGAGAGGTCTTTAACATGAATTTACAATGAGCAGGGTGATAGGCCAGGATTCCTAAGAAACAGTATTTTGATAAGGACCAATTCTTTTCAGTTAAGAAGTCTACTCTTCTAAGAAAAGGGCTATAAGCCCAAGTGAACAAAATAATTTTGTTGGAAAGAAACATTTTAAATAATCAGTAAGGAAATGAAGACTGGCTGATTTACAGAGTTTCTAGATGAGTAATACTTGGAAAAAAAGAGCTAATTGATAACTTGGGGGTAATCACTCTCTTACTATAATATCACAGAGAGGCAAAAATCCATATTTGCAAAGTGGAACAAGAGCGATATTTTAACAGTCACTATTATTTGTCTTGGTAAGATGACTCAATGGGTGAAGAAGTTTATTGCCTATCTTTATAACTTCTTAGTAGGACATTTAAATGCTTATTACCCTTCATCATTCTCTCTAATCCAACTTCATTCTCTGGACTATGGATAGCACCAGTCTGCTTTCCAATGGCTATAATGTCAAATGTTCAGAGATCTTCAATATTCTGGTCTCTCTGGAGTCTGTGGTGATATCTATAAGAAAGGGCAAGGTGGATTAAATACATAATCACACAAGGGAAATGAGGAAACACAAGTATATAGAGGCCTAAGAACACTAATCTTAAAATGCCTCGACAATTGACTTTACAGACTCTTGAACCAAAATGCGGATTCTCTTTTTGGGGGCATTTTCAACTAGGTTATTTGAATTTTGCATTTGGCATCATGGTGACTGAGAATTGAGGAGCTGATCTCCTAATGCTCATTCTTTGCAAGCCAGTTCTGCAGAAACAAGACAGGAAAAGTTCCCCTCAACACAACGTTGCGTAGTACAAGACAAACACATTGCAGGTCAGTTCTGCAGATCAAGACAGGAGAGGCTCTCACAAGACAGCACTGTGTAGAACATTAGAAACACAAAGAACTTTTTTAAAACAAGCTTGAGAGAAAAGAGGCCTGCAATACTTCATTTCCTTCTCAACAATGTTTGTAGAACTTATATGAGGTATTAAATGTGGTTCTAGCTGCTGAAGACATAATAGAAACCAAATAGATGGAGAACTTTTGACTTTATGGTCATTGTTTTGATTTAAAAGAGCACACACAATAGAAAAATTTTAAGACAAAATTACTAGTAATTATCAATAGAATGACATTTAATATATTTATTGTTTGCCTTTAGAAACGATCAAAGAAAAGTCATATTACCTATCTTCATTAACACGGTCTAAAGAAGTACATTAGACATTAGAGAATTAGTGAGATGTAGAAAGGAATCAACCTTCAGTTTTAAATTCAGTCTCTTAAGTGTAAGGAATGCTTCCAAGGGCACCTACAAATAAGAGACTTAAAGGTACCAACTGGGGATTTTAAATTCCCAGCTCAATTATGTTGTCCTTGTCCTATACAGACCCCAAGGAAAAGGTAAAGAGAAGACAATTTGAAGTGTAGATCAGAAAATTTTTGAAAATTAATTATGACAATTTATAATCTTAAAATAAGACCATTCATAATCAATAATGAAAATTTTTATAAATTGAAATATAAATTTAAATTTTGATATTTTATGACATCATAAAATGCAAAATTAATAGAGAAACTCAAAGATAATAAGAATAATTAGTTTTAAGTATTTTGTACCCTAGAGGTTACATGTAATCTAATCCATAATCAAAGAGTTGCAAGGGAGTAATTTTTTGACTGACCATATTATTAAATCATTTTATACACTCAATTTGAGCTTTATTCATATTATACATTTTTCAATATTAAGAATTTTTCTTTGCTTGTTAAATGTCAATATTTATTATATATCTATAAATAAAGGTACAGTTCTTATTATTCTACTTTTTCAGAGTAAAGTTTCTAGAATGAAGGTAATTTACAACATATGTAAGATGTAAAAATAAATACAAAATTATTATTTCAAGAGAATAAAAACAACCTATCAATCATAACAATAACTTACCAAATATAAAATAAGTTGATCATATAAAAATGTGTATGTACATGCATGCACACAGTATAATTAAAAGGTCATTATTTATTTCATACATCTAAATGTTTAAATTGTTTTACTTGAACTTCATATCTGTCTATTTTCAGAAAGCAGGTGCAATTTAAGAGAGGTTACTCTGTCTCTGTCAATAAAATTATGAACTCCATATCAACAGAAAATACATTTTTATTTTTGAGCCTTTTTTTTTTAACTTTTTATTGATTTTTGAGGTATACATTTTTTTTTCTGCTCCCCTTCTTCCTCCTCTCTCCCCTTCAACCCGCTCCCATGGTCCCTGTGCTCCCAATTTACTAAGAAGATCTTGTCTTTTTCTACTTCCCATGTAGATTGGATCCATGTATGTCTCTCTTAGGGTCCTTGTTGTTGTCTAGGTTCCCTGGGATTGTGATTTGTGGATTGGTTTTCTTGGCTTTATGTTTTGAAACTATTTATGAGTGAATACATGTGATAATTGTCTTTCTGAGTCTGGGTTACCTCACTCAGTATATTTTCTAGACCCATCAATTTGCCTGCAAATTTCAAGATATCATTTTTTCTGCTGTGTAGTACTTCATTGTGCTAATGTGCCACATTTTCCTTATCCCTTCTTTGGTCGAGGGGCATTTAGGTTGTTTCCAGGTTCTG
Source organism: Myodes glareolus (assembly GCF_982192425.1). NCBI lineage: Eukaryota > Metazoa > Chordata > Mammalia > Rodentia > Cricetidae > Myodes > Myodes glareolus. The sequence goes on from NC_142048.1 coordinate 61,739,143, forward strand.
GCTATGACAAACAATGCTGCCATGAACAAAATTGAGCACAAGTCCTTGTAGCACAATTGAGCAAACTTTGGGCATATACCCAAAAGAGGTATTGGTCTTTCTCATGTATAATTTACATTCTATGCAGTAAAACAACATTTCTAATACATTTTCTACATGTTTGGAATAGGTAAATGCCATCTTCTGTCAAAAGAGTATAGGTGAAATACAAATTTTATATAATAAACCACATATAATCTATGTTACATAGTTTAGGGAAATATACCACTTCTAAAATCTAACCAAATCATTTCATAATCAATTTTATATTTGATCATCTCTGATATTGCTAATGTGCTTTTCATCAGCATATAAATTAATCATTATCAAATCTTGAAAATTATATGTGAACCAACATCAGGAATATTTTGTCAACTCCTGGAAAACAAAATTGGTAAACTATGCTTTAACCATTACAGAAACCATTTCCTTACTTTTTTAAAAAAACTATGTTTCCACACAAAATTAAAAATCACACTACCACATAATTCAAATATCTCCATTCTTTTATGTTAAAAAAGGAAAATAAATCTATACCTTGCAAAGATATTTCACTCTATGCTCATTTGCATCAATCAAAATACCAACATATGGAAGTAATCCAAGAGTCTATCAATAGGTCAATGGATTGAAGTGTAGCAAAGTATACAATTGAATAATGTGAAGCCATTACAAGAATGAAATCACATCATTTGTAACAGTGTAGATATACGTGAATGACATTATGTTAAATGTAATAAGTCAGAGCCAGAAAATCACATATTATTCAATCTCACTTATATGTAGAATCTAAAATTGTCCAATTCCTAGAAGATAAGGATTGACAAGAGGTGATATATGGAGAAGCTGAGAAGTTAACGTAAATGTTCAGTTGAGATGAGCAACTTCTGGGTCTGTCAGTGCAGCTCTATGTTAATATATTCAATTCAAATTGGTAGTGATACTCCGTCTGCATCGCCATCCATCGCCGGATGAAGGTTTCCTCTGATCTTGCCCTCCCTGCTCACGTTCTTCTTCCTTCTGCTTCTCGCTTGGACCTAGGGAGTTAAGTCCAGTGTTCCAACGTGGGTCCCCGTCCCTATCTCCATCCATTGCCAGATGAAGGATCTATGGTGATAAGCAAAATATTCATCAGTATGGTTATGGGCCAAGGCCAGTTCAGGCATGCTCTCCTCTGTCCAGAGAACAATCTGGGGATCTCTCCTTGGACCTGGGATCCCATTTACAGTCAAGTCTCTAGTAAACCCTAAACTGACTTCCATAGTTGAGATATATTCTTCCCTGAACCCATATCTTCATTCGAGCACCGGACTGAGCCCCCCAAGATCCAAAGGAGGAGCAGAAGGAGGAAGAACATGAAAAAGAAAATCAGAACAGCAAGGGGAGCGATCACCCACTGATATAAGGGGACTGATCTAATGAGAGTTCACCAAGGCCAGTTGACTGGGACTGAAGGAGCGCTTGATCCAACCAGATTCTCTGGAGGAGGCTGGATTCCCTGAATGTGGCTGGCCCAAAGTCTTTCTAAAAAGCCATTGACAATGACTCTGGAACTTGTTTCCTCTGCATATTCTGGATTTTTGGAGATCCAGTCTGTTTGGATACTCACCTTCCTGGACCTGGAGGGAGCGGGGAGGAACTTGAACTACCCACAGGGTAGGAAACCCTGACTGCTCTTAGGGATGGAGAAGGAAGAGGAGAGGAAGTGGGGGGAGTGGGAGGGTGTTGGGAGGAGGGGCAAAAATGGAAACTTTTATATTTTAATAAAAAAAACGAAAAAAAAACAAATTGGTCGTGGTAGACTTTACAGAATTTATGACATATATTAAATCCTTGCACTATGTGTGCTGAGAATGCTCTATCTTTCTACTATGGGCAATAATTAATGTACTTCTCAGACTTAAATATGGCAAGTAAATAGTAGGGATAGCATAACTCATGAGCATCAACGAATATATTAGATAGTTATCTCTAATGCTTTCTACCTTAGTTTTTTAATTGTTTGAAGATTTCACATATGTATTTAATGATTCTTTATCAGATCAACTCTTTCTTTCCTTCTACTCCAAAGCTCTAAATTTCACAATTATATCACACTCCCTACCATAAATCCCAGAGATCATCACAGAAGATAGAGCAGACATAATGTAAGAAGAACCAGAGGCAGTGGGCATTTGCAGACAGTGTTCCTCAGCCTGATGGTGACATGGCATACATGAAGTTGTAGTGGCAGTGAGTGCTCACACAGTACCTGGATGAGATTAAGCCAGACAAAATGCAGCCTTCATGGTTAAGGGGCTGTTGATTTCCCATTCACAGTCAAGGAGATATTGGCAATTGGTGGCTGCTGTGGAAAAGAAATCTTTCTTCAGGAATGTTACCTCTGGGAAACTGCTTCAGTAAATGGTCCAATAGCCACGTACACACATGTAGCATCAACTGACCTCAATAGGTTTAAGAAAAACAAGAAGAATCCATCATACTTTTTAAGATACATTCTCTCACTGTACCTGAAGCTTGCCATTTGTGCTATGCTGCCCAGCAAGCAAGTTCCTGGGATCCATCTGTCTCTACCCTACAAACCTGAGGTTACTGGTACATGTAACTATGTCCAGCTTTTACATTGGTTTTAATTTTTTCTCATAATGTTTCCTGTTCTTGTACTTCTCCATGCTCCAATATGAGTGCTATGATATTTCAAAAGAGAATGACAGGAACCCAATGACAAAAATGTTTCATGGGAACCCCCAAGTCATCTGCATCTCTGAAGTCACATCTAGGCATCTTTAGACCCTAACAATTCCTTATGAATTCCAATTCATTCTGATTTATTTATACATTAATTAATTTGTTTATTGGTTTTTTGAGACAGAGGTTCCCTGTATAACTTTGGAGCCTGTCTTGGAAATAACTATTAAAGACTAAGCTGGCCTTGATCTCACAAAAATCTGACTATTTTTCCCTCCCAGTGCTGGAATTAAAGACATGCATTAGCACTGCCCGGCTTCTAATTCATTCTTAAAATGAAATAAGACATCTTAATTTACTAGCAACACATACCAATGTTTCTTTTTTTTCAAAATTAAAAGATGAATCAAAACTTTCAAGGTTCCTTTTTCCTTTTGAAATAAATTCCATATACATATTTCTTAAAATTGATATATGTGCTTTTTTTAGAAGAAAAATCCCATTTGGCTCTCAATATTTATTGTTCTGTGAACTGCTGCTGGAAGGAATTTCTCCATGTCAGTGGAAGACAAGTATTAAATTTTGTCTAACCTTTCAGAAGTGAAGAAAATATTGTCCTTGTTGCCAAATTTACTCAGTTCTCAAGTGACTTCGATCAGCTGCAAAGGAGTGACAGAAAACAGAAGCAGCTATGTCTTTCAATCTTATTCTTCAAGGTTTCTTTTTTTAATATCAGTGTCATGAACAAACTTCAGAAAATATCAATATCTGGACTACTTTTTGCTCATTTTAGCCCCATGTGCATTTTATAAGCTCTCTGTTATTATGTTCAACTCCAAACACTTGAAACGTATCATCACACTCAAGCATCACAAATTCCTAATAGATATGAGTTTTGAAATCATATTTTTGGCAAATATTCATTACCATGCTGCAGATAAGACTAGCTCAGCCAAGGATGAGATTAAACAACATATAAAGCTTCAGCCCTCATGGGGTAGAGCCACCTTGGTTGTGAAGTCAGGGAGTCCTCCTGTGATTTTTCCGTTCTTCCTCAGAGAAAATGATGCCCCTGAACACTTTGGCAGCCACCTCAAATCAAAATTATTAAAATCAAGAAAATATTATCTTTCAGATGTGAAGTCAGAAGATTAGGATGCGTAGGCAGGGCTACAGTCCCTGAATGTTCCATGTGTTAAGTAATTTGCTTGATGGCTCCAGCTGCCATAAACTTCCCACTCTTGGCTAGTGGCCCTGTCTCACTAACCAGTGCTTCTATGATACAGTGTGTTGTCTCTGGTGCCTCCTTCTTCCTCATACAATGCCATTTGTTATGACACAAACCCTATCTAGTGAATTCAGTGAAGGGTTTTTACTACCATGGTAAAAAACAAAACAGAACAAACAAACAAACAAAAAAACCAACAAAAACAAAACAAAACGAGACAAAACAAAAAACCTTACAGTCTGTCACTGAAAGAGATCAAAGAAGGATCCCAAATCAGGAATGTGGAGACAGAATTTTAGCAGTGGTCATGTAGGAATGTTGTTTACTGGCTTGTTTCTCTTGGCTTGCTTAGTCTGCTTTCATATAGCACCGAAGACAGCTTGCCCAGTGATGGCAGCTCCTACAATGGCCTGGGCCTTCTGCATCAGTTATTAATAAAGTGCAACAAGAACTTACCTACAGATCAATCCAGTAGGGTTATTTCCCCACAGAGGCTCCCTCTTCGATAAATTAACTTGTGTAAATTTTACATAAGATAGCTAGCATACACTTTGGAATTAAACATCTTCAAAGTCTCTTGTCATAAAAGGTTACATATACATAAGGATTTAGGAACAAAAAATAAACACATTGAAAAAAAGGATTAAATATTCTCCCTACTGTACTGTGGAAATGTAGGTTATGGTGAATAATTTACATGGATAAAGTCATTTAAGTCGAATTGACCTAACTTAACTATGAATTACTTTATCATGTGAATATACAAGTCTTTATAAAATGGACAAAAATTACACACTTGAATTAATATATAGTATATGCATTCAGTTTAATCTCATCATTTAAAAGTGAAATACCAACACAAATATTTTGGGTGAAAATCAAATGTATAAGACATGAAAAACAAAATGTATTATGTGAAATTGTGTTTGAATTGGGGAAGCAATCATTCAAGGTGAAAATATTGAATAAAACATACTTTAAGTACTGAGTATAAAAAGAAAAAAAAATGTCCCAGGGAAGATTAGTCCATTTGAGTGGGAAAAAAAAGATAATATTTTTTTCTTGATGCTAATATAAGATTTAAACAAATCTCATCTATCTGAATTAAAAATAAAAAACAAATAGATAAATGAAAAGAACCCTCTTAATTCATTAAAGGAAGACATAGTGTTTCAACCCCACAATAAAAGAATTAAATGAGAGCATTCTTTAGTCAAGATGCAGCTCAAAGTTGAAAGCTAACAACATACAGGCAGGGGTGAGGGTCTGGAATGGAGCATCAAGTGGAAAGGGGAAGAAAGAAAGCATGAAGAGAGAAAAATAGAAAGGAACGACCAAAAATAATGGCCACATGAAAGGTCAAATGGAAAACCATTACAGTAGACACAATCCTCCATCCAAACATCCCTTGCCACCCAATGAAACCTCCAGTGTCAGTAATGGGTTATATATAATTGAGCTGCTGGCAAAAGAGACTCCGTGGAAACCTTTAAACAACACAGGCTATTGCCAAGGCTATTGGTTACTTTTGAGAACTGATAATAAATCTCTCTTGATGAAGATAACATTTAAAAACTTATTGACCACAGAAAAGTTAAGGTAGTACCTACCTAGACCCTTTACCTCTACATGATTAGTAGTCATCCTTCTGGAAGCTACTCTATATGCTAACAGAGAAGAGAGGTAAACACAAAACTAACTAAAAACCCTGAAATCCACAGTGATGACCTGCCCTCAAGTTATGCTGGTGCAGTAATAAGACAAAGCTCTGGGAGTAACTGGTCAATATCTGATTTGATTTACGGCCGATCACTGCTTGGGTGGTGAAGAAACTGAGACTAGATATGTCATTGCCCTAGAGGAAGACAAAATACTACCAAGGGAACATAGAAATAAAATTACTCCTAATGATGTTCTTCTATACTCGTAAATCAGCGTCTTGCTCATCCATCATCAGAGAACCTGCCTCTCACAGTACACAAGAATAGAAACGGAGACTTGGTACTGAGAAAAGTGAAGAGATTGAGAGACCTTGGAATAACAATTCTAAAATGAGATGTCTCTATCAAATCCCTCTCTGCCTAATTTCAGGGCTCAGGAAGCTCTGAGTAAGAGAAGGCAGAAAGATTACAAGAGCAACGGGAATGGAAGACAGCATGGAAACAGAGCATTCTAGACACAACAGAATGGATGCACATATGAACTCACAGAGACGGAGGCAGTATGCACAGGCCTGCATCAGTCTTAATAAAGTCCTAGAGTTAACGGAATAGACATATGCCCTGCCCCTAGTCCAGAAGCAAGATAGAAATTTAATAAGAGCGACGAGGAGCTGAGGGTCTCCACTTCTTGTCAGAAGTAACTAAGATTAAGTAACGTTCTTACAAGAAAATATTTTATAGTCAAAAAAAGGGGGGGGGATGAGAAAGAAAAGAGAAAGCATCAGTGGCTATCAAAATAAGAAGTAATTCACATAGTGACAAGTTTGAGAGGAAATGGGAATACTGCCGGAGCCAAAGGGCCCAGGTAACAATAATTATGCCTAAAATTAGTTAATTACAGGTCAGGAAAAAGTGGAAAGTGTCCAATTACAACCAGAACTCCACAATTGCCTGCATAATTATCCAATTAGAGCCTCAATTATTTGTTGTTTTAATTTTCTCTCTAAAATACATCCAAATACATATGTATACGTTTAAAAATCTCAAGTAGGCAATATTATACAGTTAGTATAATGTAATGCAGAGTTTCCCAACATTACGATTTTCTCAAAAACACTTCTAAGAGTACTGTCTAAAGTGAGCTGAATACAAAATTTAAAGTTAATAGTGACAGAAAGTAATTAATGTTACTTACCTATTAGTTTGGAAATATGTTATGTTATGTGTTCCTTTTTGGTATCACACTGGAGCACAGTGCCTTCATTTGCAATCTGCATGAGCCATCATGTAGACTTCACTAAGATAAAATAACTTATCCACCACATAAATTACTTTATGCGATGGATATGGTTAGAAAACTTTAAATTGACCTGTGAACTGGAGTCATAGTGATGTCAGATTCTCCTCTGTATGTTATGAATACTTTTTATTACCATCAATTAATAAGGTAGTTGTTTCTGCCAGTGGCTTAACCTAGTAAAGCCAGGTGGGAAATCAGAACAGAGATAGAGAGGCAGAGTCAGGGAGACACCATATAACCTCTGAAGATGAAGGACACGCCAGAACCAAAGGAACATTACCAGTAGGCCACAGCCTTGTGACATTACACAAGTTGATATAAATGGATTAATTTAAGATGTAAGAGCTAGCAAGGAATACACTAAAGTCATTGGTCAAACAGTATTGCAATTAATGTAGTTCCTATGTGATTATTCAGGTCTGGGCAGCCAGAAACAAATGAATAGTTGCCACCTACAAAATCAGGAATATAATATGTGAGTTGGTCTCACAAATAATTTTTGTCCTGTCATAGAAGTTAAGAAAGAAAAAACCAACCAATATAACAAAGAAAAATCTGATAACTGTAATAACAATAAAATAATCTCAAAAGACAGGTAATTTAAATACAATGCTCATAATTTCAAGACTTCTTATTGAAAAAGAGAATGCTTTTACTTTCTGTCCATACCAACTGGGTATATATTTTAATCTGAGAATTTTTGGAAAAAATATTGAGAATTTTAAGAGTGAAAGAAGCATAAAGAAAGATTATTGTGAAAGAAGTGATTCGTGTAATCTTTCTGTCTAAAGAGTGAGGAACAGAAGAAAGAGATGGAATGAGGAAAGTGGAAAGAAAAGAGTTGAAGGGAGAAGGAGGGAAGATTTGTTAAGTTATCGAAATGACTTACATGAAATGAACACAGTAGATCTTGTGCAACATTTTTTAAAATTAGCTTACAATATAACTCAGTAAATGCAGAACAAGAAACATTCAATATTGTATGTCAATGTTTACTTGCAAATTAAGTAAATTGTAGATTTACTTAAATGTTAATTCTGAGATTTGCTACCCTAAGTGGTAGGTGACAGACAATTTCTTACTCTTCATTGTGGAAGCCATTGTTTGCACTGGAAGAGTAGGTGTGTAGGACTCTAGTGTTGGCTACTGTCAACTTTATATCTGATCACCTTGCTAAGTGGATTCATTCTTCTAGCCTTGGATCCAAAGTTTGAGAATGAAGGACATTGTTATGAATTGACAGATAGATGTTGTTATTGGATGAAACATGTCCTCACATTAAATACTTATATAATGACCCCAAATTTGAAGACTGTGCCTTTTTTGAAAACAGAACTTTGGGGGTATAATAAGTTCAAGTGAGGTCATACTGGAATAGAAGAGACATACTAATCCTATAAGACATTCATCTATATTTCAAAGGTAAATATGGGACTTTCGACCAAAGTGTTAAAAATAAAGCCCGCTACTTTGAGCATATACATTCACACATGGAGATCTCAGTGAGACATTTTATAACAATGGAGAATGATTAACAGAAGCCCAGAGTTTCAAGAGATTGCCAGCAAACCACCTTAGGTTAGAGTGAGACTTGGGTCAGGTTCTTCTTCATAAACCTCAAAGAACTCATTACCACTGAGTTCTTCTCTTTGGATTCTAATCTTGAGAACTGTGTGTGACAGGCAATGTTCCTTTAAAAAAATGTTAAACCACCTAGTTTATAGAATTATGCTATGGCTAAAAACTTTGACAGAAAATAGACACCCTTCTATGTAATTTCCAATGTCTGAGTTTGGGAATCCTCAAGTATGGCCACAATATATTCAATATCTGCAGTGGTATCATAAAAGTGTTTGTAATGATCCGTTTTGATTTTTAACATATAACAGTACTGGATTTCCCTTTCAGAGAAACCCAAGTATCAGACATGATCTTCTTTGCAATTTTTTTAAAAAAGAAGAAATAAAAGAAACTCTTGAAAACTGTCGTAAATATGATGTGCTCAAAGAGTACATCCACAAATATATTTTAAAAGATTTAACTGAATAACAAATATTCTATGACATTGATTAAGTTATGCATTGAGTTTGAGAAAATTAACTTGTTTATAGGGTTTCTGCATTAAAAAAATCCAAATATTGAAAAGAAGTTTGAAAGAAGAAACTATTCTTAGAGTAACCAGCTCCCTTGAACATTGTCCTTTCCTCTGGCACATGGAGAGATGACACTGTACATTTATTCATCAAACGATCATTGTGTATATGAAAAGATGGAAATAAAAAGACAATTATAGCTTAAGGTAATAACACCCAAACAATAATAGTTAGAACACTGTTGTTTTAAATTGAACTTGAAACAATTTTATTAAAAATGATAACTAAATTGGATACCAATGATTTGAAAAGAATAATTCCTCACACTATGTTAAGATGAAAATACTGATTTTTTAATAAAGTTGTATTTGAAATCTTAGACTGATTTGACATTTATTGATTTAATAACAGATTGTAGATTTACCACACTTGCATTAGATCTTAGTACATATATTTGGTTCAGGGTCTCATAATTTATTTGATATAATATTTTATTTAGGCTGATTCAAATTAGTCTGATGCATATGACTTTTGATAGCTATCCTCAGTGCTCTTGAGCAGTAATGTGACTACAAATTGTATACTCCCTCATGAGGTATAAAAATGCTACAAAGTGGAGAGTACATCCCTAAATCAAGACAGATGGGACCCTCATTTCAAGACATATGGGGCCAACACAAAGAAAACAAGCTGCTCATAGAAAATAAGAAAAGGGGCTTTCTGTTCTCTCCAGGGAACAACACTTCAAGGTTGCTGCTTGATCATATACTGCCGCAAATTGTTGACAGTTTTAGTTGGGTATCAAAAATACATTAACTTTTCTATCCATTGCTGGGAGAAAGCTGTCAGCAATATTGATGGTGAATGACTTCATGCCAGAGTAAAAGCTAAATGCTGAGCATAGCACTCCAAAGCCCAGAGCTCAAGGCTCAGACATTGTTCTTCTGTTTTCTCATGTATTTTTCAAAAATAACACAAACTTATTAATTGGGCTTATGATATTTTGTTATATTGTTTTACCCCTCACTGGTATGAGTAAGAACCATTTTAACTCTCAAACAACATATACTGAAAAAACTGTAGAAAAAAATATTTTTCAAAGGATGCATTAAATGGCAAAATGAAAACTGGGCATATGTGGTAGAGTACTTACCTAGCAAGCACAAGGCCCTGGAGCCAGTCTTCAGCTTTAAAAATAAAGAATGAAAGAAAGAAAGAACAAAAGAATGAACAAAAGAAAGAAAGAAAGGAAGGAAGGAAGGAAGAAAGAAAGAAAGAAAGAAAGAGTAATATATTTGATTTGTGATTTTAGAGAGTACCATTCTTTTAATGGGGATACTTTGTTGTTTGTAGGAAAAAAATGACTAATTTGAAAGCCCAGGTTAATTTATGCTTCACTTATTCAGGTAGCATGGAATATACTTCATTTATTCTGTAGGAGACACAGACTACACTAGTGGTTGCAGCGCCCACCAAACAGAATATTTTTGTACATGAGACACCTCCTTATGATTTTCATGCTTCTTATTTCACTAAACTGTACAAGATATTCCTTTTGTGGGGCTTTTTATCTTGACTCACTCCATTTTCTGAATTTCCTGCCAGCTAACTTCCAAATTAATACCTTCACTGAAGGTTTTATCCTACTTTCATACTATTGTTCTAAAAATTACTCATAACCTGCCCTGTGCACATCTGTGTAGAACTTTTATACCAGTGAGTGACATGTTAAATAATAGGCACGCAAAAATCTACATCATTCCAGGAGAATTGGAGGTTTCCCTGAGACCATTAGTGTTAAATGAACTGATAAGTCATAATATTCTGTACAATAGTGATGATAGTAAATGCTTCAGTGAGATTACTATCAATTAAAAGCCTTAAAAAATTAGTGTAGGAAACGTTTGGTCAGTAAAGAGATGTGATTTTAGCAATGATCTTTTGTGAGAAATAAAGAAGCCAAACTATGTACATGTTTTCTTGTGGTGGTAATGGAGGTGAAATAGAACATGCTGCATTGCTTGGACTCATTTTGGACACTGGTGTTATTCAAAGTTCTGTTTTTTCATAGAGGGACAATGTGTTGGGTATATGTGAGGTGTGTCTCAAACCTCCCTGGGAGTCTAGCAATAAAATCTGAGTAAGAGTTTTGAGGTAGTATGAGCTCATGAAGAACCATAGCTTCTAAGACTTTCTCAGCCTCCAGAATCTAAGAAATACAAATGAGAAATCTTAACCTGCAGAAACTGAAATAAACATAAAAAGGCAAGAATTTATTCTCTGTGCATTTGATTACAATTGAAAACACACAAAAATCAATATAATATGGTGAGGATACTAAAAGTAGCAAAGTTGTAAAAATCTCCTAAATATGTGTGTGTGTGTGTGTGTCTGAGAGAGAGAGAGACAGAGAGACAGAGACAGAGAGACAGAGAGAGAGATACATAAATATGGGAGGCTAGGCTGACTGTCAGCACATGGGTATATGTAGTTACTTATGATCCTGCAGCAAACACAATTACCCATTGAGCCACTCCCCAATCTCTAAATAATTGTTACTTAATTAATTTAACAGTGTAACTTAGTAAATAAGAAATTTAAATATTTGAAGAGACAACATTTCCTTCTATGAGTCTTTATACTTCAATAATAAATGTATCACTTCTGTTAGAAAAGATATGTAAAGCAAGAAAAATTGTATTAAGCTATAAACTACCTAAATATCTTTTTTATGGTATACTTATGTGAGAGAAAAAAGGAAAAGGTGTTTGGAGTAAAAGGAATACAAATGAATGCTTCTAAGCTGCAAAAATGAAAATTGTCTTTTTAATTAGAAAGTAATTGATTATCCTGATTTTTCTATATCTACAACAGAAGGTATTTGTAATATTTTCTAAATGTGAAAATAGTTTTATAGCATATTAATAGTTATAGAAATATCACAGACACATCATTTATTAAAAATAATTAATATATGTAAAATAAAAATTTACATAGTGGTACATGATGCTATCTTTAACACTAGTCAATCATTTAAATTTTTATTTAAAATAATAAATGGTTATGTGTAACATGAATGGGCCAGGCTTGTTGGGGTTTTCTGTCCTGCCTGGTACCCCACAGCCAGCTATTTCCTGCCTCCACCAGACTGAGCCCCCCAAGGTCCAAATGAGGAGCAGAAGGATGAAGAAAATGAAAAAGGAAATAAGGACTGCGAGGGATGCTATCACCCACTGATACAAGGGGACGGATCTAATGAGAGTTTACCAAGGCCAATTGGACTGCGACTGAACGAGGAAGTGATCCAACCAGATTCTCTGAATGTGGCCGGATTCTCTGAATGTGGCTGGCCCGGAGTCTTTCTGAAAAGCCATTGACAATGACACTGGGACTTGTTTCCTCTGCATATACTGGATTTTTGGGATCCAGTCTGTTTGGATACTCACCTTCCTGGACCTGGAGGGAGGGGGGAGGAACTTGAACTTCTCACAGGGCAGGAAACCTTGACTGCCCTAAGGGACGAAGAGGGAGGAGGAGAGGGAGTGGGGGGAGTGGGAGGGTATTGGGAAGAGGGGCGGAAATGGAAACTTTTATAATTTAATAAAATTACTTTCAAAAAAAAGTTTTTCCTTGGTAAGTGTTGCCATGGCTATGGTTTCTCTTCAGAGCAATAGAAACCATAGAACACTATTTATTTATTTATTTATTTATTTATTTATTTATTTATTTATTTATTTATTCATCCATCTATCCATTCATTTATTTATTCTTCTCTCATACATTACATCAAGAAAACAGTTTCCTCTTTCTCCATTTCTCTCTAATCTCCCCTTCTAAAGTAACTAGAAAAGGGGGCGACAACCTTAACAATACCTTTGGAGAGTAATCAAAGATTTCTTCCTCGTGTTGAGATTGAACTGACCTCCTCCTCTATGAGCAATGAACAGCAATTCAAAAGAGGACTATTAGGTGGTATCTTGAGTTATGTCTGTAGATCCTTCTGGGAATGAGGAATCAGAAGAGAAATGGCAGATCAATGACTGGGTGCCTGGGAGGGGTAGAGGTGGCAAATCCATGGTTTTTCAAGGTCATATATGTAAAACCCCAGAATAAGGAGAGTCTCCACAGAATTGCAAAGGAACTTGTTAGAGAAGTCAGTAGACCTGGAGGAATGGTTCATTTCGTAAAGATTTTCTGTGGATTCCCCATTCTCATGTAGTGTCAAGCAAAGGCTGTTCACTAGTAGTTCCAATGCCGAGGAGGCAGAGATAGGAGTATCCCTGGAGATCACTGTCCAACTAGTCTTGCTGAGAGGTGAGCTCTATCTATGTTCAGTGAGATCTCTGTCTCAGAAAGCAATGCAGAAAGTAAATACAGGAAGACATTCAAGTGCTATCTGTAGCCTCTATACTCACAAGGACATGTAGGCATATATATAAGCACTCATACACAGACACAAACACACATGCACACACAGACATGCACATACACACCCCAAGCACACTCCGCACACACAAGACACACACACACATCATGTCACACCACTTAAAGACAAACAATTTTTGAAAAAAAAAGAGACATTCACTTTTACCATTGTTTGGTACAGAATTATAAACCTCACCCAGAACAACCTTTCTATTGCCCTTTCTGACTTTGCCTGTCCTGACTTTCCTTATTTTAGTTCCAGTGAACATTGGTCTGAATCATGTTGAAAAATTAGGAAAATGTGGAGCAGGAAGGAAAATTTAATGATCCATACCCCTCTCACCATGGCTGAGGAGTGTCTGAAATATACCTTACCAGGAAGGATATTAAATCAGCAGAGAGGCACTGTTACTAAGCAGGGTGGCCTAATTTTGAGGAAGTGTCAGCATTTGTTGACATACCCAGGGCTGCACACATGAATATCACATTACAGACTTGATATCTGACCAGTAAAAGCTGATATAAGCAAGTTATTTGAATTATGCCAAGGGGATTAGAAAGAAACTAATTATCTGCGCTTTCTGGTTCAGTTTCTGTAACTTACAAATTCAATTAAATAAGTAAGAAAAATGTTAAAACTGGAAAAAGAAATGAATCTTTCCATAAATGTGTATTACGAAGATAAAGAAAGTCTTGTCTTCCAATCCCTTAAATATTACTCAGTAGGTACATTTCAAGCTAAAATTATCAGTGTTAAAATTGATGTTAACAATGTAACTAATAAAGGACATAGAGGTCTTCTAATTGGTTAAAATCACTTTGCTTAGAATTTGCCTCATTCTAAAAACCATATGATATCAGTATATGCTTTTAGCTTTCGGAAAATCAATCATTGTCATTTGACAAATTCAGAATTAATTTGACTATGTTTTTTCAATACATTTAATCAAATCTTTATCAAGAAGTTGCTCAGCATTTAAAAGGTATATTTTATGAAATAGATTTAAAGGAAGCAATAAAACAGAGGAATTATATATATCGCTTGTCTTTGGATTTCTATTGCTGTGAAAAGACTTCATGATCATGGCAACTCTTATAAAGGAAAACATTTAATTGTACCTGACTTACAGTTCAGAGATTTAGGACATTGTCATCCTGATGGGATACACAGCAGCATGCAACCAGACATGTTGCTGAAGAGGTAGCTGATTGTTCTCCATTTATTCTCATAATGCAGCAGGAAAAGAGAGTGACACATGCCTGATAGAAACCACAAACGTATCTTCAATGTCTTTCTTCATCTAACAAGATCACACCTCTTGATATTACAACTCCCTATGATCATAAGGGGACCATTTTCCAGTCAAACTACCACATTTATTCCATGGCCCGCATAGACTTGTAGCCAATCATAGTTCAACATCAAATGTCCCCACAATCAATCACAGCGTTAGCAGTATTTTGAAGCCCAAAGTTCAAAGTCTCTTCTGAGACTCAAATCATCTCTTAACTGCAAGCCCCTGTAAAATAAAAATAAAAAATAAGATCATATAATTCTAATAAATATGGGTGCACAATATACATTACCTTTCCAACAGGGTAGAAGAAAAGCATAGTCAAGAAATTCTGTACCAAAGCAAGACTGAAAACCAGCTGGACAAACACCAATCAGTTTGTCTCCATGTCTGTTGACTAAGCATTCCCCAGATCTCCAACTTGTATCAGCTTTGTTGACCGCAACGCACTTCTTTCTCTTGGGCTGTCAACTAGCAGCTTTCCTCGGCAAATATCCCATGATCCTGGCATCTACAACATCTTGGAGTCACTGAGGCAATTCAGATTTCCCATTTGATACTTCATGCAATGACCTCTCTAGGCTTCCATGCAGAAAAGCCCCTGATACAAACCTGTTCTCATTGCTTTCCTCAGTTGTAATAGGGAGATTCCATATCCTTTTTTTTTTTTTTTTTTTTTTTGTATTCTTGATTATAAAGCCAGAAACATGCTACTGAAGTTTCCAAGTTTTGCTGCTAGGTGGAATTGTCACATGCTCCTCACCACCTTTGTTTACAGATGTTTTCACAAGCTTTCTGGTTTCAGTGGCTTCCTCCATTGCCTGAGCTTGGTTGTCCTTGAACTTGCTCTGTAGATTAGACTGCCCTTAAACTCTGAAATGCCTGCCCCGACCTACCCAGTACAGGGATTAAAGTTGTGTACTACCATACCTGGTCCTGAACTTCCTTTAATTCCTTTTCATTGGTGGAAATTTTCTGTATGGGCTCTTGCCCTAAGGTCACCCCTCCCTTTATTCCATCCAGCATCAGATTTTTCTTCAATATTTTTATCTCTTGAACACAGGATTCGACTCCATTAAAATTCCTAGTGCTCCTTTTTCGTCAAACTGTACATTTTGTATTTTTTCTTTCTCAGTTTACTACTTTTCATTATAGATCTGCATACAACTGGCCACTAATAACTGCATGGCACAGTCAATGCTAGGCTGTTTTAGAATGTCCTATACCAAAGCTGCTAACCCATAACTCTTCAGTTTAGCCTCAGGCAGGTTTAGTTTGGATAAGGACCAAAAGCCAGTACATTCTTCACCAAAATATCACAAGAATTATCTCTAGGTTCAATAGTAATATTCTTCTCTTCTAAAACCTCATGAACCAGGCCCCCACACTTCAAATTACCATCAGCACCACTGTCTTCCATGCTCCTATTAGTGTGGCCTATTAAGATCCACTTTCTAGATCTAAGTTCCAAAATGCTCCTTATTCTTCCAAACAAAAACCAGTCTATCACAGTAAAACCAAGTCTCTGGTATGAACTTCTGTCTTAGTTTGGGTTTCTATTGCTGTGAAGAGACATTATATCCATGGTAACTCTTATAAAGAAAAACATTTAATTGGTCCTGTATTAAAGTTCAGAGGTTTATCTCATTGACATCATGGTGGGAAGCATGGTAGCATTCATGCAGACATGGTGCTGCAGAAAGAGCTGAGAGTTCTATACCTGTATATTCAGGCAGCAGGAAGAGAGAGTGACATTGAGTTTGGCTTGAGAATTTGAAAACTTAAAGTCCAACCCAATGACATAATTCCTCAACAATAACACACTAACTAGAACAAGAATACACATACAAATAATATCACTTCCTTTGGGCCCATAGAACCATTTTCATTCAAACCACCACACCCCTTTTTTTATTTTTAGAGAGTATTGTGGGCAGATGTCTTCTGTATGTATGTTTTGTCAGATGGTGAAAGAATTTAATATGGAAGCCAGCAGCAATGGACTTTACCAAGGGCATGAGATCTTGGATTTGATGGTCTTGTAGACATATCTGGAAAAGCATCAGTTGAACACCCATCTGTGAGAGACAGGAGTGATCATGTGGAAATATTGGATGCAACATTCTAAAATAAAGTTCAAGTCAACACCATGGCTGAGGTACAAACTCGGAAAAGACCAAAGCTTCTATCTAAGCAGAGTGAAAGGGGAAGGATGAGAGAAAGGGAGATAAAGATCTGGACGCACATTGCAGAACCTACAGGTGACGGCAGATCTATTTTAAAAGAGTAGAAAAGAAGCACAGGGTCCACCTCTGAGTCCATCTTGCTGCTTTCTGAAATCCTTACATCCAGAAGCAGCTAGGAATCTTGGCAGATACTGAAGGTAGAGGGAGTAGGTTAGTGGAGAAAAGTATTATTGAGTGATTAAACTGATCATATTTTGAATATAATAAGGCAATCTTTTGATAGGTTAAATGTATGATGGGACATGAAACATAATATCTGACTTGTGAAGTGCGTTCCAAGGTTTGAAGAGACAAAACAAGAATACAGTTCCAAACATATGTTATTCATGCTACACTCCGTCCAATTATGGGGTCTGGCTTTGTCTTTCCTCTATCAGTTTTCTCCAAATAAGCAAGATTTCTTGGAGTTACACTAATAAGTTTTGATTTATTAATATTGATCACTGAAAACAAATTATGTTTTATAACTGGAAAGTGAGCTTTCAAAGTTTAGGGCTGGCATAATGACTCATCAAGTAGATGCACTAGGTTCCCAAACAGATGGCCAGAGATTCATTCCTAGAAGCCACATGGTTGAAGGGAAGAATCAACTCCTACAATATGTTCTCTGACCTCCACACAAAATCATAGCGTTCATGAGCCTATACACACTCACACAAATGAATAAATTTGTATTAAATCATTAATAGATAGGTTTAAAGCCACAGGATGTATTCAAGCACTTTTATTGCTGTTATTTAACACACAGATCTAAGCTTGGGGACCTTTGTAAAATTTTCAGTGTTTATTTTGCTACTGTATATTCTCCCACTCTTTAAAAAGAGAATTTACCCAACCCAGAAGTTTACTCTTCTGCAGACTCCATAGAACTTAAGTCATAAGACGAGGACAGGGGTAGAGGTAATTGTTAATACACAAATGCTGAGAGCAATTGGATTCTCCTCTGCAGAACCCAACCCTACACCTGGTATATCCGATAAAGCTGAAGTGTTAGAGTTGGCCCTTCCCAGGCCAGTGTGACACATCTGCTTTCTCTTACAAGACATGCAGTGCCTGCATTACTCCAGGACCCACAATTGTTCATGCTAACTGAACTATGCTCACGAGAAAAAAGGGATGTCTATACTCACTCTTTGGGCAGATGCAGGCTCTAGGAGACACAGTAGAACATGTGAAAGGACAAAGTCACACCAAAACACCAACCATTATAACTGATTTTGACAGGAATTACTAGAAATACAGGAGAATTTCAAACATGTCTATTCCTGTGTGTGTGTGTGTGTGTGTTTTAAATATACAGGTATTCTCCCATCCTTTGGAGAAACTTGTCAGTTCCCATAGAGTTACCTATAATGTGAAATTTTATTCATGCTAGGTCCAACATAATCAAAATTCACCAATTCCTTAAACTTTATAGTCAATATACTTAATGTTTTAAGACATTAAGATATTTAAGTTACATATGAAATTATTTGTATTTTATCACAAAACAGTAAGAAAAAGGCAGTATACAATGGACAAATAGGTCCCAAAGCTTAATAAAGGTCACACATCAAATGAACTGAAAAATAATTCTCTAAATCATGAGATTTTTAGTCTAAATATCAGAATTTTAAGCATTATTGTGTCTTTATTACTCTACAAGTTTCAGGCAATTCAGAAATAAATGGCCCATTTCATATAACATGTTCTAAAGTGACTACACGTATGTTTTACCCTTTTGACCTAAAAATCAAGTTATTTGATGTGGGTGTTGTGGTACATGCCAGTAATCTCAGAACTTGTGAGGCTGAGCTTGGGCCTGGAGTTTGAGATCATTCCTGCTCAGTTGTATAGTTGCAAGGCAGCTTGCCTTCCATGATACACTGTCTCAGCCAACACAAACAAATAAACTGAAACCATGAATTTTGTTGAAAGTCAGTTATGTTCTCTTATTATCCTATGACTCAGGAGACTGAGATACAGGGATTTCTGTGAGTTTGAGGCCAATCTAGGATAAACCAAAGTTCAGTTCTTCCTGAACTAGAGTGTGAGGCATTGTCTTCCAAAACAAAACAAACCAATAACAAACTAAGATCATTTTAGCAACCCATCCTCAATCTTCTTTGTCATTCATTTAAAGGTGAAAGTATACATCTCCAGGAAATCACAGTAGAGTTCTTTTATAAGGAAGTTCCTACTGAGAAAAGTAACAACCTCCTCTTGCTTCTGTGATGTACACTTCTGGGTTGTAGAAGTTTCAGTAACACACACTCTTTCTGCTCCTCTTTCATTTCGTAAATGAGGAAGAACTATCCTTTTCTTGCTCTGCGATTGTAAGTTAAAATGCCAATGACCCAGGGAAAAGCTTCTCTTTCTGAGAGCACTATGATCAGGGATCAATAATCTGTACATCCTTTAGAATACTCATACCCCTTCATTTTACTTAAAGGATCTTAAGCAAGATGAGAGAGTCAGTCTAGATGCTTCCACCACAGAACAGCTTTACTTCCCCGTAGTTTATAGGAGGAACATGACATTTTATGTAGGTTATAATCTACTCTTCTCAAACCACAGGAATCTGTGCCCATTAGGGTCTTTCAGGTCCTATATTGAGCTAGCACTTCCAGAAGGTATATACAAGCCAGTGAGCAGTATTCCTTCATGGATTCTGCTTTAATTATTGCTTGAGGTTTTGCCCTGCTTTCTCTCAGTGATAGACTGTAACCTATCAGCTGAAATAAATCATTTCCTTATCTCAATTGTCTTTGGTCAGAATGTTTTTTTTTTCTCAGCAGATAGGAAGTGATCTCCTATCTTTTCCACCTATTTTTTTTTCATCTTACAAATCTGAGCATTTTTCTCTCCATCACTGATGAAATTGAACCTTCATGACTGGTTCTAGGAGGTACACATATATCTCTTGCCTGCCTGTTTTTTAGTATGAAAAGTCCATGTAGTTCCTTCTGTCTGTGTAGTAGCATTTCTGTGAATAAAATATCAACGATACTCAAGAAAAAGACACGGAATGAAGACAAATGTGGTTTCTTTCTTTGTTTCTGTGAATTGAGGAGGATCAGAGCAATGGAAATGTCCTACTGACAAAAGATGGAGATTTACCTTTGACATATCTCTTGTCAAAGTTAAGTCATTTCACAGACACTAATATCAGTATGATGAAGAAAAAGAACACTGTTGATACTAGAAATAGGCTCAATAAACATCTCTCCTTTTAATTGCTGTTTTAATTTGTTTATTCATACCTTAGCTTTCTTAAAGTTGAATAAAAAGTGCATATGCTTATTGTAAAAAGCATGACATTTTTATATGCGTATACTTTGTGAAATGATTGTGTAATGAGATCTGACATATCCATTCCCTCACAACACTGTTTGTGATAATAAAATTGAAGTTATTCTCAATAATTTTCTAACATAAATTATTACCAACTATCATTGCCATGCAGTAAAACATCTCTCCAGAATTCTCTTATCCAGTTCAATTGAGAACATTTCCCCTTTCCCATTCATTCCTTTCCCCTCTGAATCCCCAAATATCTTCATTCTCTGCTTCTGTAAGTTCAAATTTTTAAAGATGATTTCATATGAACTCACATAATATTTGCATCTTATTAATTCATTTTTGTTAGTTCCTTCAATGTAATGTCTCCTTGTCTCACCATACCATTCCAAGTAACCATTATTTCCTTTTTTGCTTCTGTAAGTTCAGCTTCTTTAAAATGTCTGCATTTGAACTCATATAATATTAGTGTTTTATTTTTATTAGTTCCCTCAATATAATGTCTCTTTGTCTCACCATATTATCCCAAGTGAAATCTTCTCTCATTTGTAAGGCTCAGTTATTGTGTATTCATTGTCAGATCCAAGTAACCATTGCCAAAATCAATTTCAATAAACATTTTCCTCATTTTTTTCTTGTAAGACTTCTACTGTTTATATATTTAATTCATCATAAGATTATTTTTAATGTAGAATGTGATGAGAATCCAACTTCCTAACCTTTGTATGACGATACATGCTTTGGCAGGACTCTTTGTTGATGAGATTCTACTTACTACATTTCATGTTTGTGGCAACTGTGAGGGCTAATTTCAATGTCATGTTTGATGGAATTTATCCTCAACTGGTAGACAAACCCCTGAGCATATTGTAAGAGAGATTCTAGAGTGGGTTAATTTAAGAGTGAAGACATGCTAACAGTGTGATTGGCATTCTTCCATGTAGTGGCATCCCAAAATGAAAAGGAGAGCAAGGTGAGCACCAAGAGCACATCGTTGCTTTCCGACTGTGGATGTAAGTTTTTTTCTTCATACAATGACTCCAAATTCCTTTCCCCACCTCTGCAGTTTACCCTAGGAGGCACAGACAGACATCATTCACCTGGTGCAGTGTACGTCTGGCCATGATAGATGGAACCCCAAGTCTCTGATTCAAACCAAACACTTGAGTCGATTTGTTCCCTCTATTGTCATAACAATGGGAACATTTGCTGATACAGTAACTTTTCAAATATTAAATGTCCATGAATGTGGGGTTTTAGTCATTGTATCTTACATATGCTTAAATTTTGGTACATGTGTTTTCATGAAAATCCCATGGACAATTGATTCTGATTTTATCGAATATTATGAAATCAAGTACTGTGTGTGAGGTTTAGTTTTGTTCCGTTTACTCCTCAAGATCTCAAGACTTTATTTTATTTTTTCTTTTTTTTTGGCATTTGGAGATTTATTCTTTCTTATTGGTACAGGACTCACTAACCAAAGTGATATAATGCAATGTGCACCAGTTAACAAAAATATACATTTTTTTTTTACAGAAATTGATTACTTTGGGTAGTTTAAACTACCTGGCAATGTGAATTGTCCCGTTCTGTGAAGATGGGAGAAGGCGTTGTATATCTTCATACTTCTTCCAACTTCTATAAACATTTTAAAGTGTGTGGTTCTTTCACTACTTTTGTTATATTTATTTAAATATTTTCTGCTTTTACATATTAGATTATACCCTTGATTTCCTTTTGGAATCATATATAAAAATACTTCTGGAGGCTAATATACATAACATTTGGAGCATAATGATACCCTTTTCCCTGTTTGCTAATAATGAGTGTAGATTCATTGAGTGAGGCTAACTGTGTGTCACAAATCCTCAACTAATATGCTCAGAAGAGAGTGATGCCTTCAAGGAAAAGAAAGAATAATTGAGTCATAATTCTTATTTTCCCTTATAGAGCAATATGGATTATTCCTTTTTTTTTCCTGGATCACACTTAGTAGCTGGTCCAGTGTGAACTTAAATGAAATGGATAGTCTTATTGTTCGTTTGGCTATGTGCCTTGTGAGAAAAGCCTGGGCAGTTAGTTTAGGATATTTCTTATAATCATAAATACTGGGCTAAAGTAAAGAGAAATTTAATCATTTATGCCTGTGAAATCTCAACTTACTCATTAAATAATTTAATAAAAAAACAATGCCTGAAATTGCTTCATGGAAACTTCTTTAAATTGGATATTTCCCTTTGAAATATAAGTAATGCTACAAAAAAGGAAGAGAATTAAAAACAAAGGGGAAGAAGGGAAGGAAGGAGAGAAGAAAAGAAGAAAAAATAGAGGGAGAGAGAGAGGGAAGGAAGGAAGGAAGGAAGGAAGGAAGGAAGGAAGGAAGGAAGGAAGGAAGAAAGGAAGGAAGGAAGGAAGGAAGGAAGGAAGGAAGGACGGAAGGGAGGAAAGGAGAATCAGAAAGATTTCTACAGCTGGGTATGGCTGCCTCGATGAGGCATGCATCTCTTGCTTCTAATGTAGCAGCAGTAGCAACAAAATGGGAAGTGTTCTTAGAACACTTTGTTTCAAACATTGTTGACATGAGCAACAACCAGCCATACAACAACGGAAAATGTGAATTTCCAATGATAATTATTCTTCTCACAAGCCCCACAATGATGCAGCTGAAGTGCTCGGATTTTCTAAGTGGAAAGTAAATTAATCTTTATTAATCCCTGTCATTGTGATTGCATAATGTCTGGATTTGAATGTCTGATGTGTGCATGACACTCTCTCCTCTTCCTCTGGCAATCAGAAGTGCGAAAAGAAACCTTGCACTTTAGAAGGAATGCTGAGCATTAGGGAAAAAAAAAAACGGATGTAATCATCTGCACCAACATTTAAAAAAAATACTTTGTGGGAGAAAAAATATACACGATGTCAGAGTTTCAGACACCTTCTTCTATGTTAATATATGCACTGCTATGTGACAGGGTTGTGAAAATAGGCAACAAAATGAGGAGGCAGGTGGCCAAATACGCAAAGAGAATTTAACAAAAAAATTATTCATGTGCTTTTTCCAGAAGTCTCTTTAGAGCTTAATTAATACTGTTAGAATTACTTCCTTGAATGATCAGTGCATAGTCCCAGTTGAAACTGCCATTAGGTGCTAATTAGTGAGCAAGGTCAAGTTCCCTAATAAATAAATAAATGCAAACACAAACACATGCCTGGTGCAGCCGCAGCCAATAAAGGTGCATTTCTGTCTTTTGTGTTTTCGTTTGCTAGTGTGGTTTACATGGGTCTGTGAGTGCATTCTCTGCCTGTGGGCCACTACACATCAATATCCACTGTGTCCTATGCTTCCAAGACTAAGTATCCACGAGTTTTACTTTTTTCCGACCCTTAATTAAACTCCCCTGTGGTCTTAGAATCACTTATCTTAGTTTTTGGTATTTTGACTCCCACACACGTTCTCACAGCCCTGCGCTGTACCGTTCTAACCTAGATCCCAAAAGCTAGTGTCATCATTAGAGACAATGGGTAAGTAATAATGCTTTTCACTAAGTTATAACTTATGATTTCATAGTTTATGAATTATTGTTGATATTTTAAGAGGGAGGAGCAAAAATGCGAGCAAAGGGATCAAGATCATGATGGTGATTTCCACAGAAACAGCTGACCTGAGCTAGTGAGAGCTCACTGCCTTTGAGCGGAAAGCAGGGAACCTGCAGAGGAACAAACTAGACCCGCTGAATGTGAGACACAGTTGTGGTCCTCGGAAAATCTGTGGGGCCACTGAGAGTGGAACCAGTATTTATCCCTAGTGCTTGAACTAGTGTCCAGCAACACTTTTTTTTTTTTTTTTTTTTGAGGGATACCTTGTTCAGCCTAGAAATAGTGCGGGAGAGCCTTGGCCTTGCCTCCAAAAGAAGTGTCAGACTTTGTTGACTCCCAACCGGAAGCTTTACCCTCTCTGAGGAGTGGATGGTAGCTGGGTTGGAGAAAAGGGTAGAGCGGAAGGAGGGGAGAGAGAGAGAGTGGGGATAAGTATGTAAAATGAGAAAAGATTATATTAAAAACATTCTTAATGAAAACATTGATAAATAAAAAAAATGAGAAAAGAAGTGCTGTCACATCTTTTTAGGTGGTTAGAAATTGTGTTTATCTTCAGGAAACTGTAACATTAACTCAGAGTATTTGTCTAAGTTCCTTACTTCCAAATATTCCACTTTACTGTGTTTTGGGTTAGCTAGAAACTAAATTTCTGTCCATTCTTATCATAGTTCTTAAACTGAAGACTTTAGCCTTGCTCAGATATTATCTGAAATCAGCATCCTCATGTTTCCTTCTTGAGAAACTGTCATTAAGTTTAAATTGCTGAAAATGTCCCTCAAATATCCATTTTATTATTATCATAAATTTTATTTCTCTCTATCAATATAGCTTATACTACAAAGACTGCTATTGTCACATGAAACGAAACACGAGCATGGCTGTACCTGCAAAGAGAACAATATGTCCAAATACAACTGCTGGAACCATTGGCCTGATGAGGATTAACAGTGTTCACCTGACTTGTATCTTCTTAGTATCAGAGAGGGGCATTTTATGAATCTGTAATTCATCAGCACTTTAGGAAATATTTGGACTAATAAGAGACACTTGGTATCAGTTGACAACATGAGTCTTAAAATAAAATGTTACTATAGAACACTGTTTCTTAAAGTTAAATATACAGGAGATTGACAGATTAATAGGGGAAAGTATAGAAAAATGTCAAAATAATTGTTTTATTTTTCTTTTATAATTCTTTTTGATATTGACAGTTACATATAATATTTTCTAGGAGTTATAATGAAATAATTCATTTATAATGTTTTTACTCACTATCAATAGTAGTGTTCATTCTTTAATGGCCACAAACTAATGCATCATGCACATATATGATGGTTTTTCAAATACTCATAAAATAAGTGGCTATCTCAATTTCTTTCTGGTATTGGCATTGTCAGTACTCACTATCAATAAATATCTGTCCATATAAAGAGTTATTTCTTATTGTTTTTTTAAAATATTTACCTGATAGAAAAACTAGATTAAGAGTGCATGACCATTTGACTATTGTCTGTTTATTGCCAAATTGTGTCTGTAATGTCCAACTAATCAATAAAAATTTCCATTTCCTTATACTTGCTGGCATTAGTGAGTCTCGATGGAGGTTTGGTCCTTACATATTATGGTGTTGAATATTTTTTTAAATCTTAGTGAGGAAATTCTTATATAGCAAACCACATCTTAGTTTGCACTGGTCAACATCTAAGTGTTAGTAAGTCTATGTGTTTTCTAAGGTGTAACAATTTCATAGGTTTAATTTATATATGTTTATATAAACATTTGAAATAAATCTGTTTTAAGTAGGTAGATAACTACTTAAATGTATGTAAATACCAATAGATACTTTCACAAGCATTTACATAAGTAGAAATGTATTCTACACATTAGAAAGTATACTGAGCTTCAAATCTGTGATGGATAGTTCTGAGATTTTAATGGTCTTTGCTAATTGTAAATAAAAAAGCTACATGTAAATCTGATGTCTTTTCAGAAAACTCAAAGGATAGACAATGGTAATTCAAGGATAGTAATTATACCCAGCGGAAAATGTTCAAATCCCTTTCTTCCTTACTTAGTGCATATATATATTGAAGTTGATGCATTACCCTGTGGGTAAAGCAAAAGCACCTTGTGTGGATTTTTTATGCCTATGAATATTATAGGTCTCTAATATTATAGGTCTCTAATATCTTGTCACAGTTCGAGTAAATGGGCCAGGGGTGCTTCTTGATCTGCAGATCCTGCTTACTGTGTCTACATTCTGGATTCTGCCTTACTGCATTTAAATAGTCTCCTTATTAAAGTAGTCAGTGTGTGAACTGTCTGTCTCAACTCTTCTAATTTTCCAACTTACTTGTCAACCATGATTATCCCAATTTGGAAAATAGGAATTAAAAATTCCAATACACATCAGGATTTTCTCTTTACTTAAAATACTTTCCATAAGTAAGTCTAGTAAATGTAGATGCAAGTGTAGCCTTTGTTTTATATTAGGATTGTAGTTCATTTAATATATGCACTTATTTGAAAATATACTTTATTCATATTTTAATAAAACTATTTCATAGTAATATTTCATAGTAATAAATTCCTTTAGTGGGCAATCTACCTTAAGGACACCAACCTGAACTAAAACTTGGTGCTATATATGAGTCATTGAAACATGTAAATTAAAAATCTTACTCTAACCAACTTCTATACACACACACACGG
This sequence comes from Myodes glareolus, assembly GCF_982192425.1. Taxonomy (NCBI): domain Eukaryota; kingdom Metazoa; phylum Chordata; class Mammalia; order Rodentia; family Cricetidae; genus Myodes; species Myodes glareolus. The sequence continues at coordinate 61,765,709 of NC_142048.1, forward strand.
ATTTACAAACTATTTTTCCTAAGAATACAAAAAGCTATAAAACATATCCAATAGCCACTGGAGTAGGGTGCACACACTTAATAACTCAGTTGACTGCTCCTTACATGAGACAAGAAAATGCTGATGCTCACAGAAATCATTTCTTTCAAAGTAGACTAACATGCAGTAGTCCACAGAATTATTCAAAAGGGAAGGTTAGGGCAGACAATTTGAATAGCCCTTCTGTGGTGCAGCTTGTCATATCCAAACATTCTGGTATTCATTAACTTGCTGTTTGAACTTAAATTTCCACTGGGATGTTATATAAAAATTTAATATGTAATATTTTTTCACTTAGCTAATTCACCACTTCACCCTGACCTAGTTTTTGACCTGTAGGGGTTACACATTAAAATATGCCAAAATATACAGTTATACCTAATTTCTACAGAAATTAATATAAATTCTTGAAATGTCACTTAGTATTTTTAAGTAAAATTTATTTTTGCAGATGCTTTCTGTTTTGTTGTATATAAACTGAGGTTCATGTATCATTACATGATAAAGATTTCATAAAACATATAAAGCATCTGACTTCTAAAAAAATACAAACCTAATTTCATGAAAAGAAAGATGACCATGGATTCTTTCTATGCAAGTGCTGTGGGTCCTCCAAAGTCTCGTGTATTGAAAAAAATTGCTCCCTAGTGGTGGTTGTGGGATTATCTGGGAAGACTCTGGAGGAGTTTTTACAGGTGGCTTTTTTAAATTGAATATATATTTTTAATTTATCAAATTAAAATATAATCACACCATGTTCCCCTTCCATCAACTCCCATGTATTCCCACCATGTTCCTTCCACCTCAATTTCAGTGACTCTTTTTCTAAATATAGAAATATAACCAGCTTAATCAGTAAAATATATTCAGACACCATGAAGGAATAAGGTAAAAATACATGGTAGAAGATAATCATGGCAATTAATTATTGTTATAAGGGGAAAACATGCATATATATTTATTTAAATATATTTAATAACTTTATTTAACTGGGCTGGGGTATTTCTATTTGGTGGTGTTGTGCTGGTTTTGCTGTTGTTATTGTTGTTATTTTGTTTGTTTGTTTTGAGAAAAAGACTTACTCTATTGCATAGGGTAGACTTGAGCACACCATGTAACTCAAGCTGGCCTCAAACTTTAGTTGTTCATTCTACCTCAGCCCCTCAAGTATTAGTATTGTAGGGGTACACCATAATTCCAATTCTAGACAAAAATGCAATTTGAGAAACAACAGTAAACCTTATTTTTTAGTCCTAGATGTTATTAGCAATTGAAGAACAAGGCTGTCTTCACCTTAGGTTCAAAAACCATCTTATAGTAAAGACTAAGTGGGTCCATACCTGTTTATGATTAAACCTCTCTTTCTCAAGGATTGTGCTATGCTCCACCTATAAATTTAACTACTAATGGTTCTGTGCTGCATGTTCTAGAAAGGATAATCACAATCACATCCTTGTTTCAAGAAATTGTTTATAACCATCTTGCAGCCCTACCTTTAGTTTAAAAGATTGTATGACCACCTATAACACTCTTGTTACGCTCACCTTGAAACCATGTCTTTGTTTCAGGAGAAACTAACTTGTTCTGCTGATGCTCTAACTAAAGTTCTGTTCCTGTAACCCTACCTATTTTGTCCACCAAAGACCCCATTTGTCAACCCCCGCCCCCGAGCTATAAAGCCTTTCCTTCCTCACATACATTGCTGACCTCTGGAACCCTGCCTTAGGGACAGGCAGCCTGAATGTAAATGCTTACTTTAAATAATTTGACCACGAGAATTTGGGTCTGTGGCTTTCTTCCTCCCATCTTTGGGATTAATACTGTAAGAAAATTAAAAAAAAAAAAGAAGCCCCTCTTTATTTTCTCTGTTTTAAAAAAGGAATATATGTTCACTTGAAAATTTCATCCCACAGATGCTTTGTAAACTGGGTGTAATGGTCCAGATCTGTGATTCAGGTGCTTGTGAAGTGGAGGAAGATTTTCAAAAGTTCAATGACAGTCTGCGAACACAGTGAACTTCATGTTGCTCTGTAGCCGTGTTGCCTGGTTTGAAATATTCCACACTACAAAGGGAAACTCTCTGGATGGTCAAGCTGCCTGTACATTATGCAGGAGGATCCAGAGATACAGCTTTTCTGTGTCATAATCCATACTGCGTGGGCATTGTGGTGATTCAACTGTCTGTCACCATGTTCCTTTTAGTATCCCTCCTGGTTGAATTTTAGTTGACTCCTTACTTTGGTACATATTTAGTTCCCTATCTGGGACGAACAGATGTTAGTTCATCTCTGACCAGGAAAAGTCACATAGCACAGGTAAACCAGGGTTAAACAGTAAGACCTCAACTTAAGGAAACAAACTTGAACAAAAATACTTTGCTTTTGGCCATTTTTCAAATATATATGAGATTACCAAATACAATTTCGTTCTAGAGTAAATAACATGGCTTTCAGGTTGTTAACAATGCCTTTCCTATGATGTATGCAGCCATCTTGAGCAAATGCCTCCTACATTTTCTGTTTTTTTACGTTCTACATTTTCATACCACATTGCTAATATGATTTGAAGTCAAAAACATATTAAATTAAATAGTATTTTACTTATCTAGTAAGCAGCCAAAATCCCTTCTCTTTTAACTTTATTGAACTGAACATTAAATATAGACACAGGAAGATATCTTTTCTACAGAATTCTTCAGGGGGTTTTGGTTTGAAGAAAAAAAAAACATTGAACTTGGTGCCAGGAGATACATTTCAAATCCCCGCTCTGCCTCTCACTAACCATAGTATTTTACACCTTAGTATTTTACACCAATCACTGGATTCCTTTGAGGCTCATTTTTTTTTCTGAAACTGAAATGATAAATCCAACCATTTGTTTTTGCTGTAAATTAAATCAACATAAAATATTTTGCTCACTGTTCTGTCATCTACAAATCAGAGATAACATTACTAATTAAAAAGTTGTTGTTATAATTTAAATGGATTTGAAATAAGGCCTCCTGGTAAATTAATGAAAGTATGTATTTCATAGAATATGAACCCTTTCATTTCCTCTACTCCAGAGACAATTAACTCAGAGAGATTATGTAAAATGTCAATTTCTAAAGCCATTGCTTCCTAAAACCCAATGCATGTGTATGTTTTTGTTGAGAGAATGAGAAAGAGAAAAGAGAGAGTGAGAGAGAACAGATGAAGAACTTCTGTTACCTAAATACTATCTCTATTTGCTATTTATTGCATTTAGAGCCAACCCAGCTTTCTTTCTCTGGCTTGAAGACTGAGTACAATCAGGAGAGGAGTGAAATTAACCAGCACTCGGAGCCTCTTTCATCTCTCGCTCCTGTCTGCAGGTCTCACCTTCCACCTTCCAAGGCACTCTGTAATTATCATGTCCATGGACTTCTTTTCTTTCCTCCATCAACTTTGACAAGAAGATGGACCTGCCACTGCAGAGGACCCGTCACTGTTCCTAAAGCACTTGCCCAACAGGAACTTCAATGTTAATTGTGAAAAAGCGGCATGGGGTAAGGATCTTTGATGAACTGAAATTACTGTTGTGCTGTGATGGAAAAAGCCTTTAATTTTGCCATCTGGGTCTAATTGACAGAGAATGACTAAGAATCGTAGCCTGGAGAATTGCTGAACTTTGCATATGGACAATTAACAAGAAAGAGAAAAAGGCAGTTTTGAAAATTGTGAGTCTCCCTGTAAATGCAGTGTGTACTGCCTTTGGGATTTGAAATCAACTGCCCCCTCCCTATGGGAAAGACCTATTTCTTTCACTGAACAGAAATTTGGACAGTAGTCAAGATTCATGTCAGAGCATTTGTATCTAAATAAAGATTTTAGCTACCTATAGAGACTGTAACCCAAGTTTCCTGACATATTTCCTCTGTATGTTCCTTGACCACATGGTCTGCCTTCTTCAAATTTGATAGGGAATATATATCCCATCCTTGGGCTCCCACAGCAACACGTTACCTGCCAGAAATCCAGCACATTGCCTCATCAGTTGTGATACCTTTACACTTAAGGGAATTGACTCCAGGATTTATCATAACTCAGATCTCGAAAACATGAGAGAAATTCAGTTTATACAAGTAGATATTTTATTTAAAAATGTATTTTCTAGAATAAGTTAAGAGCAGTGTTATTGGATCTGTTAGTCACAGAAACCAGAGGGTCAACCACTGCTCAATGGAACCTGATTCTGCTACATTAAAACACTGTTTGTTTACCAATTTTGCTATTAACTGTTTCTCTTCCCTTCACATCAGCTTGACTGAGTAGATGAAGCTTATATACTTTCTCTTGTGATTTATGATCATTATAGAATTGTTTCCGTTACAGATTCGCTTTCTTGTCTAAACTACAGTAACATTCACATTCCTTACAAGCTCAGAGAACATGAACTAAACAGCAGTTGAGGAGTTTGATGGTCCCTTTGTGGGTCTTCAGAATCTTTAAGTTGAATGTGATGTGTCGGAAGTATCAGATTGCATCGTTCATCTTTGAAATTATTTGCAATAAGTGTAATTTTAATATCAACTAGTTTCTAGTACCAGTGAAGTAAAGAGCTTGTATTCCAGGGGATTAGTAAATTTCCTGGTTGGTGTAGCAAATACTTGCAGGGCCTGCTAGGTGGACTTCAGTCTAACACTCACGCTGTCACACTAACTGAAAAATTATGAAAGCAAACCCAGGGCCAGTTCTTGAGCAAGGCCAATGGCAACATATGGACAAAGGATGGTAATTTATAAAAATTTCTCAATTTCCAACATCCTTCCAATATTTAAAAAAATTAGAAAATAAGATCATTTTGAAGACTGCAAAATAAATGGATTAAATAAAAATAAGGGCATGATGCTAAACTGAAGTATATCAATAATTCATTTTTAAATTTTATTCTACATAAAAGATAACAATTTTCAGTAATTCTTTAGGAAGTCTTACAGTATATAAATGAACAAATTCCTGTATGGCAAGACTTTCTATGGATAAGTAGGGAAAGCTCTATTCCTTATACATCCTTATAAGCATCGCTCTGATACTTGAAAAATTTTGTTTTACGAGCTATGTATTTCCATTCAGCTCTGGTTAAGGTGTTGAATTAGTATTTAGAAGAAAATAAAGAATATAGGAGAACTAGAGGTTCCAAGGCCACTAATATCTAGCCCATGATAAGGGTTTGCATGTGTTGAAGGTGGGCATTCCAAAAATAATTGAGAACCATTTTAATTTTTACATATTGACTATGAATTTTCCCTGTGCCTGTTTCTTTCTTCTCCAATGAGGAGAGGTAAATTAATTCTTTCCCATTCCACTGCACCAGACTGGCGAAACCTAAGGGGCCATCCAATTCTTCTCCCTACTGGAACCAATCAGGAAGATCACAATGACTATATAGGATTCTTTACCATGATTACAAGCATTTTCTCAGATCAGTGTGCACCCTAGCTGCTGTGCTGCCCAGTCTCTGCATCTCCTGCCCTTACATAAGTTCTCAGAGTGAAGACAACACATGGAGCATTAGGGCTGAGGGATGCTTTCCCAGTGTTATTCCATCTTTGTTAAAAATGTATTTCTTGAGACTCGAGCCCAGGTCCCTCTGTGTCTTCCCCACTCTACCATTAATCAGTAATGAGATATTCCGTACCCTGAATCAAGCCTCTGTTTCTCTTCATGCCTGCCAAAACATCCTCTTTTAGTAACAACCTAAAATAGGTCTTCCTTGTGCTTCTTCGTAGATAAATGTATTCTCGTTCCAGGGCCTTATTAACATCAGCAATGCTGTCTCCTAGGTAAAAGATTAATTACTTGGCTGTGATTCCCAGAAATGAAGTAGCAACTAAATTACTAAGGGGACAGATCAGAGCGTTGGTTATTGTTATGTCACAGCAAGGATTCTTTAGAGGAGGAGATGCAGAGTCTGCAGCAGAGTTCACACTGGAGCAAAACACCTCGTGTCCTTTCTGGAAAACACTAGGTAAGCAGAGGACATCAATAGGCCAATATTTTATGCCTACTTAAGACTGATAAATGGGATCAGACGTTATCACTCTGTTTCCCCATTAGTCACTATCTCTTTGTTTCTTGTTAATTAAATCTGGGTTAGCTATATTTCTGTGAACCCTCAATAACGGTGGGCACTGGGGGGAAATCAAACCTCACGTCTAATTAAAGGCATAATTATGATCTCTCAGTCCTAGATACTTGTTTGTTTTCTCCAAAACACTGTTCCTGGGGTGACAGTTTATTTTCTAAACTTTTATAGTGAATTTGAAATTCTCAAAGACCATTAAAGATTTTATCAAAATATGAAAGGGAAGCTGTGCTCAGAGACACACACTAGTAAGGCTACTTCATAAACAGTGATGGGAGAGGATTTTAAATTTGAAGCTGTATAGCAAGAACCTGTCTTAGATGCAATATTTTAGAGAAAAAAATTCTTCATAGAACTTAAAACTGTGTCATTGTGTGTATTTTATTACCATAATAATTTAAAATTCACTAATTCATTTCAGTTCCCAAAAAATTATTCGCATTATGAGACCATAATAAAAAATATCAGAGTTCATCATTGGTTGAGATTTCTTGAGGAATAAGCAGTGGAACAGGTTTTTGAACACAAGTAGAAACACCACGGTGGAGTACGGAAAAGAGGATTGAAGTCCCAAGACATCAGGTGCAAAAACCACCACCTAGCTACAACTGCCAACTTCTCTATAGAATGCTTGCTTGGCTCTTCATTTTCACAGAAATTTTGACAGAGGAGAATCATATTTACACACACACACACACACACACACACACACACACACACACACACACACGGAGCGAGGGGGAAGGAGGAGGGACTAAGAAGAGAATTCTGGGGAAAATAACTCCATAAAGAAAGGGGCTTTATTGTATGTACTATTGTAACTCCAACACTAAAATAGAGTTCAGAGATTGTGCCAATAAATAGAATTTTGTGCGACTTAAACACCTTATTATAGAATCATGTTGCCTGTGAGCCTAATAAGTTACTCTGGAAAGCCATAATAACACAGCTGAATTTTTTTTTTAATTTTGCAACCCATGACATTACATCATTAGATATGTTGTGACCTTCTGCCCTTGAGAAATGAGTAAATATGAGGGAAAATGTCTCACACGTGTATATTAGGGGATTTATCATTTCTATGTGACTGTTGAGAACAAAAAATAGTGATAATCATAAATCAAAATATCATATTATGAAACTAATTACTTTTATTTTGTCTCAATTTTGGAAAATATTGAAGGATAAAAAAACTTACATATCAAACAATATTTTACTACTGCCCATAAATTCAAAAATAATTGGTTTGTGCTAAATTTTAGAGTCAATCTATTATTAAGAATATAAACTGGCTTACAAAGTGCTATAAAACAAAACTGTATTTATTTGGTCCTCAAATTTCTTCTTAAAAGATGTATGTACGTGTTTATGTATATATGCATTCGTGCATCTGCATGTGAGTGTATGCCTGTGTGTGCTTCTGTGTTGTTTTTAATCATGTGTACTTGTAATTCTGTTTATTTATTTCTGCACAGTGCTAGTGTTCATGGAGACCAGAAGCTTTAGAGATATGAGAACCTTCAGTTGTGGGCGCTGGAATACATTCATGTTCTCTATCATTGTGTTCTGATTACAAGTGTAATCAGCCTGGCACTATGTGGTACTAGGAAATAAGAAGGGCTTTCAACCAGCAAGACAAACAGTCTATTAATGGAGTTACATTCCCAGACAAAAGTACACTACTTAAAGATGAGAAATATATAAATTGTTATTATGGAAAATATCTGGAGCATCATCTTGTTTACCTTACCTACCCCTGTGACAACTGTATATTTTTTAACAATTGTAAAACTTGGAGTCTATTGCCCAGAAGAATTGTTACTATGTTAGAATGAAGCATAGAAACAAACTATGAGCTTTTGAATCAAAAATTTGCTTTAAAGATGACACCTTTCCCACTGTCCTGGGGGCAGAATGAACATCTTAAGTTAAAGGAACTTCAGTTCTTTTCTTGGTGTGCACAAGATATAAGGAAAATCTATGCTTGAATTCTAAAAGAACTCTTTTATTAAATATAAAAATATGTGTTATAATTCCAAAAATTGCATCCAATTTTCATTTGAAGCCTTTCAATATGTGGGTAAAACCCCTAGTAAAAATAGTTGTACATTAGTATCAATCATTTGAATAATTTAGGAGAATTACATCATATCTATTTTTAAGGGAGAAGTCGAGGAAAACAGCTGAGATAATAATAGTTGATGAGACAGTGAATGAGAAATATATGTGTGTGTGTGTGTGTGTGTGTGTGTACTGAAGGACAGTCTTGAGTAAGAACTAGTAATGTTAAATATAAGAAACTTAATGTGTTTACAGCCATATACTGAGAATGTCCTATGTCACTTCATCTCAGAAGTAAGGCAGTGACTAGACTTGCCAGCACTTTGGTGGGAGGAATTTGTAGTGCATGGGGAACTGCTCCCCAGGAGGTACCGCTGGCTAGATGGTCTGTCAGAAACATGGCATTTTGTCTTGGAAAATATATGAATTGTGCATATGAGTAATTATCTTTTGTATGTATCATGTTACGCTTAGATTTTTGGTTCAACAATTCAAGTTTTAAGAGAAAGATGGATGTTTGCAGGCAGGACTACAGTAGCAGATACATAGCCAATAAAATCATAACAAATGAAAGGAAACTTTGGCCAAAGGAGTGGGGAAACAAATGGGGAAGTCAAAAGATTCTGTGCAGGAAATCTAGATATCACAATTAGAGACAAAGAAGTAGACCATGGTTGGAGTCAAAAATAGTCCAAAGAGGAGACTTTTGCTCAGTTAGAAAGACAGTCATGAAGAAGTTCAGTATTGAGGAAAGGAGAAAGAGTCCATTCAGAGTACATCAGACTTGTACTGTTTGAAAACAAATAACCTGACTGACCTACAGCAGTTAAAAAAGGATTTATTTTCACAGTGGTAACACTGTGGAAAACCATCACAATTTACCTTGTCAATTGTTCATATCCTATATGGATAACATTAGATGATTAGATTTCAATATCAGAAGATTGTGTGTATGATGATTTGAATATTCTATGGGAATGTCAATAAAGACATGGCTCATCACAAAATACTGGAAATTTCCATCCATACACAATCATTTGCCCCATGGACGAGATCATTGTATAAAGTTACTGTATTGTACTTGTACAGCACATTACTTTTTCCCTTGGGTAGCACTCATATGGACTTTCAGTGTTTAATCATTCACTAAATTGTAAACATATGTCATGTAGTTTCATATATTGTGCATTTTATAAATAAATATATAAAGATCTATTAATTAGAAGTATATATCAACACAAATATATGTATTCTTGTTTATAAAGCACAAATTCATGTGGATATACCTATAGGATCATGAGGAATAAATGTTTAATTCAGTCATCATGTGAACTAGATTTTGAAATATTTCACATCGTTTTTAAAAAGATTCTTTGAACAGGAAAATAACAAATCCCAATGTTAGATAAGAACATTTTTTGAATCATGGAATAACATCCACCTTAATTAGGAATTTAACAGTATCTTGATAATCCTATGAATAGGAATTCTTTCAAACAAAATTGCTCCTTTTTTAAGCTTGTAAAGAAGAATATTCTAAAATAGTAGCATTAAAAGGAATTATGTGGGAAAAAGCGTACATGGGGTATAAATGTATCATATTATGGAAACTAAATGAATTAGATCAAGTGACTATAGAACAGAAATCTAAAATGAGCCCAGAAAATCACACTGGCACCACATATAAAGATGTGAACACATGCATATTCCACATTGCATGTGATCAGCTTAGCTAGATGGCAGCAGTGAGGCTTGCTCAAGTCTACAGTCAATCCACCCATTGTTGAATAGTCTTATCCATATTTAAAACCACAAAATGATAACTGTTAATAATCCATTATTTAAATATTTAGAAACAATCGAAATACTGATCGTGAATGAGAGATACTGTTGGAATTGATCTTGTGGCGAGAGTGAGAAAAGCTGGACTAAAGATTATGGCTTATTTGTCTCTCATTAAAGTCAACAGACCTACTTTCCTTAATATGTGCAGCTACAATTAGTGTATAATAAAGTACTACCACCCAAGGCAGTGAGTAGCAAATGCTTCCAGATCATCAGGACAATATAATGGGCAAATTTGCATATTTATGTGAGTTTAATTTGCATTGGTGTTCTTATGAGCAAACCCGATTAGTCTTTCAATGTTTAAGAGGTTATGTACTGCAGTTAGAGAGAGCTAACTACAACATAACAGCCATGCCCACTGTGGGACCTGTGGAGTGCTGCCTCATTGATGATGGCATCATGGTGAAATTTTCCTCAACAAAGGAAAGGTATTTAGTGGCCTAAGAGTAGAGTGAGGGTTGAGACTTACTCTGTTTTAATGACTCGTATGTCAGAAACTAACTCGGGGTACAGGAATGACTTCTAGAGACAGTAGCACCCAGTCACATGCCAAGCACCTACTTCCCCGACAGCTTAAAAATGTCTGCCCCTTCATCATCATTCCCTGGAAAACCAAACTTCAAACATATGCATATTTGGGGAAAAAGCTACACTGGAACCATAGCATTAGGCAGGCATGAGTGTAAGTTCAAGAGAAAGAGACATTTATAAGACTGTAAACTGGTACTATCCTCAGAGATATGAATTTAAATATGATTTTATTGAATTTATCAAAAAACTTTTTAGAGGTCAGAGTGCGAATTGTGGAAATCAATTCTCTCCTTGAGTATCCTAGGGGACCAATTCAGGTTGGCATGATTGGTAACAAGCACATTTACACATTGAAATGATTTGCCCCATGAAAAACATTTACATATTTTAAGTATTTTATTTTTTATTGTGTGTATAGTGATGCATGTCACAACAGAAGTGCACACAGATACCAAGGAGGCCAGAGAAGAGCCTCAAATCCCGCAGAACTGGACTTATAGGCAATTGTGGGCCTTTGTATATGGGTCCTGAGAACCAAACTAAAGATCTCTGACATAGCAGTAAGCTCCTGAACCACGGAGACTGATACCCAGCTACCATAAAGGTCATTTGTAGTTGTAGTAACTACAGTCCTATAGAGTAGATTTTTGTTTTGTTTTGTTTTGTTTATTTGTTTTTTTTAAAGAATTGATCACATGTGCATCAAACTTGTGGAGAATAGTTCTGCTCTATAAATGCTTCCTTTTTTCTTTCCTTCTTTTCACCCTTCCTTCTTTTTCATCCTCTTCCAATTCTTTCCTTCCTTATTTCCTTTCTTCCTTCATCTTGCCTATCTTTGCTCCTTCCCTCTCTCCCTCCCTCCCTCCCTCCCTCCCTCCCACCCTTCCATTTATTTTTCCACATGTTTTCTGTATGTCTTTTATCATCCTCAGGAAAAAGGTAAGAAAGAGATCGTCTTACTGCATTTCCATGTATTTCTGATATGTCAAGAAGCTGGGCCCCTGCAGAAACCTGAGTTTCACAGGGAACATTCTCATCCAGTGTTTGACTGCACTTTCCCCTCCCGAATGTCATTAACAACTTAGTATACTTAAACACAAGGGCAGAATGAAAATGGAAGTGACTATTTAAAGAGTTTCAAAACCATTATTTCAGGCACAGGGAAATCTGTCTAAAAATCCCAAGAGTCGTTTTGACAGTCTAAAAGAAGAACAAGGTCTCCGCCTCCATCTCCCTCCATCGCCAGATGAGGGTTCTATGGTGATATGCAAAATGTTCATCAGTATGGTTGTGGGCCAAGGCCCGTTCAGGCACCCTCTCCTCTGTCCAGAGAACAATCTGGGGATCTCTCCTTGGGCCTGGGATCCCCTTTATACTCAAGTCTCTTGTAAACCCTAAAATGACTCCCTTAGTTGAGGTATATACTTCCCTGATCCCATATCTATCCATTCTCCCTCTCCCCCATCCCAGTCCCCCGATCTTTCCCCATTCCTCCCCTACTCCCTTCTCTCTAACCCTCTCCCCTTCCACGTTGGAACACCAGACCTAGCTCCCTAGGTCCAAACGAGAGGCAGAAGGAAGGAGAACGTGAACAAAGAAGGCAAGAGCAGAGGGAACCTTCATCCGACGTTGGATGGCGATACAGACGGAGACCCATATTGGAGCACCGGACTGAGCCCTCCACAGTACAAATGAGGAGCAGAAGGATGAAAAAAATGAAAAAAGAAATCAGGACTGCGATGGGTGCCATCACCCACTGATACAAGGGGACTGATCTAAGGAGAGTTCACCAAGGCCAGCTGGACTGGAACTGAAGGAGCACGTGATCTAACCAGATTCTCTGAATGTGACCGGATTCTCTGGATGTGGCTGGCCCGGAGTCTTTCTGAAAAGCCATTGACAATGACACTGGGACTTGTTTCCTCTGCATATACTGGATTTTTGGGATCCAGTTTGTTTGGATACTCACCTTCCTGGACCTGGAGGGAGGGGGGAGGAACTTGAACTTCCCACAGGGCAGGAGACCCTGACTACTCTTAGGGATGGAGAGGGAGGAAGAGAGGGAGTGGGGTAAGTGGAAGTGGGAGGGTGTTGGGAGGAGGGGCAGAAATGGAAACTTTTATAATTTAATAAACTGTGAAAAAAAATAAAATAAAATAAAAGAAGAACAAGGAATAATGCTGAGAAAAGGCAGGGTTTGGTCAGCTAAGACTCAGGGAATAGGTGAGTCTTCCTTTGCAATGACAGAAAGACACTTAATGATGATGGGGCAGCATTTTAGGGTTAGGGAGAAATCTAGTACCAGAAAAATGCCCAGGCAATCAAACATGGGTAGCAGGTTAGCAAAGTCAGTCAAGCATCAGGAAGAGGTCCTGCTCTCACTGTTAGAAGCCTTACCAAGAGAGCAAGGTACATGGATGCCACACACATCCAAAGAGCCTAAGTCAGTCCCATTCAGGCTCCCTGACTGTTCGCCCATCCTCCATGAACTATCCTGAGCTCAGGTCAGCTGTCTCTGTGGGTTTCCCTGACTCATACAATCTTCCTCCCTTTCTTCAGCAAAACTCTTGGAGTGCAACACTTGTTGCTTGTCTGTGGTACTCTGCCTCTGCTTCCATCAGTTGCTGGACAGAGTACCTCTGATGGCAATTAGGGAAGTCACCAATCTGCTTATAGTAGATGGACAATTCAGGCACCTTCTTTGATGTGCCTTGCTTTGCATGTATCCATAAGAGCCATGTCCCTTTCTGAATGAAGATGGAGAAGTAGATGGGAGGAAAGTAGATGTGAAATTCGAGAAGACAGGAAAAGAGAAGGGAGAGGAAACTGTTTGGTATGTAAAACAATGAAAAAAAGTTATTTAAAGAAAAAGAGAAAAAGCATAAATAAAAGAGTAGTTTAGAGGAAGAAAAGAAGGAGGAACAGACATTTATTAATTTAATAATAACTCAAGGTGTAAATGATGTATTGTGTATCCAAAGTCAGAGAAAGGAAAGTTGGAATGACATGTGATGGGCATTTAAAGCTCTGACTTCAGTAAATGCTTATATTATTTTGTACATTAAAGACTAGAAAATAGAGGACCTCTGCAGGAGCGGGCCCCAGACCAGGGACATCTACAGAAACAGGTCTGAGTCAGTGACCTCCATTGAAGTGGGCCTGAGGCATCGAATCCCACAGGAGCAGGTACAAGGGAGTCATTGCTAGGGAGCAGTCCCCAACTCGAGACCTCTACCAGATTGGACCACATGTGAATCAGCAACCTCTGAGGTAGGAGGCCAGAGACAGCAACATCCACTGGAGCAGGGCTGACCCAGTGACCTCCACCAGAGCAGGCATGATCCAGTGACCTCTGCCAGAACAGGTCCAAGGCAGTAACCTCAGCAGAAACAGGCCCAAACAAGCAATTTCCATGGGAACAGGACCAAAAGACCCCCAGTACTGCAGAGCAACCACCAGGAGTGCTGAGCGACCTCCAGGAACACAGAGTGACCAATGAGGTGACTGGAACCGTGGCCCTGACTGTACAATGAGGAGCAACCATCTGAGCCTTGGATCCACTGGCATTTAGAAGATTGATCTCCGGAGACACAGACAGCCCCAACTATACCAATCAAGAGAAAAAAGATTGGTAGAGAAGGTAGGAAAACATGCAATACCACAAAGAGCAATATGACACCAATAAAAACAAGTGGCCCTACAACAGAAATTCTTGAACAACCAAATGTAGATGAAGCAGAAAAAACTGACCTAAAAAATAGCTCTAGGAGAATGTTTGAGGCCTTATTTAAAGAGGAAATGAAAAAATTCCCACAAAGAAATGGAGGAAAAGACAAACAGAATATTGGAAGAAGTCAACAAATCACTTAAAGAAAACCAAGAAAAAGCAATCAATAATATGAAAGAAACTATTCAACACTTGAAAACTGAAAAAAAGACAATAAAGAGAACATAAGTCAAGGAAATTAGAGAAACAGAAATTATGATAAAATAATCAGGAACCACAAATGAAGGCAATAATGTTAGAATACAAGAGATAGAAGAGAGACTCTCAAGCGCTGAAGATACAATAAAGGAAATAGACTCGTCGATCAAAGAAAACATTAAATCTAACAAAATAATAACACAAAATATCCAGGAAATATGGGATGTCATGAAAAGACCAAACCTAAAAATAGTAGGTATAGAAGATGGAGAAATCCAACTCAAAATCACAGAAAATATATTTAACAAAATCATAGAAGAAAAATTTCCCAAACTAAAGAAAGATATGAAGTTACAAGAAGCTTACAGAACACCAAATAGACTGGATTTTTAAAAAGTCCCCTTGCCACATAATAATTAAAACATACAGAATAAGAAAGAATATTAAGAGCCCCAAAGAAAGAGGACGAGTAACATGTAAAGGAAGATCTACCAGAATTATACCTTGCTTCTCACTGGAAACAATAAAAGCTAGAAGGTTGTGGTCAAGCATTATGCAGATATTAAGAGACTACGGATGCCAGCCCAGACTACTAGACACAGAAAAGCTTTCAGTCACCATAAAAGGACAAAACAAAATATTCCATGACAGAAACAGATTTAACCAAAATCCAGCCACAAACCCAGCCCTACACAAAGTACTAGAAGGAAAACTCCAACCCAAGGAAGCTGGCTACACCAGCAAAAACACAGACAATTGATGGTCTTATAACAGCATATCCCAAAGAAGTGCAAAACACACAAATTAACATCACCAACAATGAAAACTAAACTAACTAGAAGGAAAACTCCAACCTGAGGAAGTTGGTTACACCAACAAAAACAGATAATTGAAGATCTCACATCAGCAAAGTCCAAAGAAGGGAAAACACACAAAATAGCACAAAATAACATCACCACCACCAAAAACTAAATTAACAGGAGATGGGAATCACTGGTCATTAATATCCCTTAATATAAAAGACTCAACTCATTTATATAAAGACCCTGGCTAACATATCAGATACGAAAACACAATCCATCCTTCAGCTGCATACAAGAAACACATCTCAAACTTAAAGAAAGACATCACCTTAGAGTAAAGGGTTGGAAAAAATTTTCATATCAAATGGATAAAAGAAAAAGCTGGTATAACTATCCTAATACCTAACAAAATAGGCTTCAAACTAAAATTAATCTAAAGAGACCATTTCATATTTGTCACAGGAAGAAATCGCAATACTGAACATCGTTGCCATGAATACAAGGGCACACTCACAAATAAAAGAAACACTTCAAAAGCTTAAATCACACAATAAACTCCACACACTAATAGTGGAAGACTTCAACACTACACTTAAACCTCTGGACAGGTCAGTCAGACAGACAATTAACAGAGAAATAAGGGAACTAACAGATGTTATGACTCAAAACAACTTAACAGACATCTATAGAACATTCCATTCAAACAGAAAAGAATAAACCTTTTTCTCAGCACCTCATGGAACCTTCTCAAAAATTGACCACATACTAGGTAACAAAACAAATCTTAACAGATACAAAAATTTGGAATAATCCGATGAATCTTATTAGATCACCATGGTTTAAAATTAGAATTCAAAAGCAATGCTAATTCCAGAAACCAACAGACACATGAAAACTAAACAATGATCACTTGAAGCACCATTGGGTCAAGGAAGAAATAGAGGTAGAAATAAAAGACTGCCTACAATTCAATGAAAATGACTGCACAACATAACCAAATTTATGGGACACAATGAAAGCAGTGTTTAAGAGGAAAGTTAATAGCACTAAATGCCTACACAAAGAAGCTGAAAAAATCCCACACTAGTGAATTAACAAACATTTGAAAACTCTAGAATAAAAAGACGCAAACTCACCGAGGTGAACTAGATGGCAAGAAATAATCAAATTGACAGCTGAAATCAACAAAAGAGAAGCAAAGAAAACAACACAAAGAATCAATGAGATAAAGGATTGGTTGTTCAAGAAAATTAACAAAACAGACAAACATTTATCCTAACTAACCAGAGAGAATATTAAAATTAACAAAATCAGAAATGAAAAGGGGGACATAACAACAGACATGGAGGAAATCCACAGAATCATTAGATCATATTTCAAAAACCTATACTGCACAAAATTGAAAAAACTTAAAAGAAATGGGCAACTTTCTGGATAAATATCACTTACTAAAATTAAATCAAGACAAGATAAGCAAATTAAATAGACCTATAACTGCTAAAGAAATAGAAACAGTCATCAGAACCACACACACACACACAAACACACACACACACAAAGCCCAGGACCTGATGGTTTCAGCTCAGAATTCTACAAAATTTTCAATGAGGAAATAATACCGATACTCCTCAAATTATTCCACACAATAGAAACAGAAGGAACATTGCCAAACACTTTCTATGAGTCTATAATTACCCTGATACTCAAACCACATAAAGATATTACTACAAAAGAAAATTACAGACCAAACTCACGAATGAATATTAATGCAAAAATGCTCAATAAAATGCTGGCAAATTAAATCCAAGAACACATCAGAAAAAGTATTCACCATGATCAAGTCAGTTCATCTCAGAGATGCAGGTATGGTTCAACATACAAAAATCTGTCAACGTAATCCACCATATAAACAAACTGTAAAATAAAAACCGCATGATTATCTCATTAGATTTTGAAAAAGTTTTTGACAAAATACAGTTTCCTTTCATGATAAAGTTCTTGGAGAGAACAGAAATACAAGAAACACACCTGAACATAGTCAATGCAATATACAGCAAGCCAGCGGCCAAAATCAACCTAAATGAAGAGAAATTAACAGCAATTCCACTGAAATCAGGGACAAGACAAAGTTGTCCATTATCTCCATATATGTTCAATAAAGTTATTTAGGTTCTAGCTAGAGCAATAAGATAACTAAAGGAGATGAAGGGGATACAAATTGGAAAAGAGAATGTCAAATTCTCACTATTTGCTGATGATAAGGTACTTTACATAAGCGACCCCAATATTTTACCAAGGAACTTCTACAACTTATAAACACTTTCATTAATGTAGCAGGATATAAGATTAACTCAAAAAAATCAGTAGCCCTCCTGTGCTCAGATAATACAAAAGCTGAGAAAGAAATCAGAGAAACAACACCCTTCACAGTAGCCACAAAATGTATAAACTGTCTCGGAGTAAGAACTGTATGACAAAAATTTTAAATCTTTGAAGAAAGAAATTGAAGAAGACACCAGAAAATGGAAAGATCTCCCATACTCTTGGGTATGTAGAACTAACATAGTAATAGTGGCAAACTTAAGAAAGGATTCAATGCAATGTCCACCAAAATTCCAGAAAAATTCTTCACAGACCTCAATAGAACAGTATTCAACATTATGTGGAAAAACAAAAACTCAGGATAGCCAAAACAGTCATGTACAATAAAGGAACTTCTGGAGGAATCACAATCTCTGACTTCAAACTCTACTACAGAGCTACAGTACTGAAAACAGCCTGGTATTGGCATAAAAACAGACAGGAGGACCAGTGGAACCAAATCAAAGACCCAAATAATAATTCACATAGCAACAAACACCTGATTTTTGACAAAGAAATAAAAAATATAAAATGGAAAAAAAAGAAAGTATATTCAACAAATGGTTCTCACATAACTGGATATCGACATGTAAAAGAATGAAAATAGAGCCATATCTATCACCATGAACAAAGCTCAAGTCCAAATGGATCAAATACCTTAACATAAAACTAAACATACTGAACCCCATAGAAGAGAAAGTGGGAAGTACGCTTGAATGCATTGCCACAAGAGACCACTTCCTAAATATAACACTAGCAGCACAGACACTGAGGGAAACACTTAATAAATGGGACCTACTGAAACTGAGTAGTCTGTAAAGCAAAGGACATGGTCAACAAGACAGAATGGCAGCCTTCAGAATGGGAAATCATGTTCACCAACCCCACATCAGACATAAGGCTGATATCCAAAATATGTAAGAAAATCAAGAAATTGGTCATCAAAAGCACAAATAATCCAATAAAAATTGGAGTACAGACCTAAACAGAGAACTCTCATCTAAAATGGCTGAAAGACACTCAAGATGCTGGAGAGGTTGTGGGGAAAAGGCAAAACTTCTGCATTGCTTGTGGGAGTGCAAAGTGGAGCAGTCCCTTTGGATATCAGTATGGCAATTTCTCAGAAAATTAGGAAACAGCCTTCCCGGAAACCCAGTAATAGCACTTTTGGGTATATACCCAAAGGATGTTCAATCATACTATAAGAACATGTGCTCAGCTATGATCATAGAAGCATTGTTTATAATAGCCAGTACCTGGACAAAACCTAAATTACCTCAACCGAAGAATACATAAGGAAAATGAGGTACATTTACACAATGGAGTACTACAAAGCAGAAAAAAAGACATCTTGAAATTTGCAGGCAAATGGATGGATCTCAAAAACATCATAATGAGTGAGGTAACCCAGACACAGAAAGACAAATATTGTATGCTCTAACTCTTAAGTAACTTTTTGACATAAACCAAAGAAAACCAGCCTACAATTCACAATCCCAGAACTTAGACAACAATAAGGACCTTAAGAGAGAAGTACATGGATCTAATGTTCATGGGAAGTAGAAAAAGACAAGATCTCCTGAGTAAATTGGGCATGGTGACCTTGGGAAAGAGTTGAAGGGAAGGAGAAAGGAAGGAAGGGGCTGCTTTTGAAAAAAAGTAAATAAAAGGAATAAATTTATATATTAATGATTATTATCTTACAACTAAAAATTCAAACATTGCCAGGAACTAAAATGTCATTCCAGCATGTTCAAGAGGAGGAACTTGAGTTCAGGTTTAATCTGACTCAGAGCTATTAGAGATATAACATGGAACATAATTGTCAACTTATCGTGAGCTGGATTTGGCCTTTAAAGTTATAAGACTCCACTTGAAAGTCCGGGTACTGGTACTTTTGGTGTTCACCTTTGCAGAAAATGGAAAATCAGAGTTGACTCTTTTCTTGTTTAAATGACAATTGATTTTTAGACTCTTTCCTGACCTCCAAAATGTTAAAAGAGTAACACATAACAGGATTTAGAAGCATTTTTGTCTTTGATAAAACTTAATATAAATGGTACAAAAGCAACACTAATAATTTAAACGTATAAATGCATGAATCATTTATACATGATATACAAATGTGTTATTATCAGCACTATTCATAGTTTTTTTCAAAGTTTATTAAATTATAAATGTTTCCATTTCCGCCCCTCCTACCAGCACCCGCCCACTCCCCCCACCCCCTCTCCTCCTCCCTTTCCATCCCTAAGAGCACTCAGGGTTTCCTGCCCTGTGGGAAGTTCAAGTTCCTCCCCCCTCCCTCCAGGTCCAGGAAGGTGAGTATCCAAACAGACTGGATCCCAAAAATCCAGTGTCATTGTCAATGGCTTTTCAGAAAGACTCCGGGCCAGCCACATTCAGAGAATCCGGCCACATTCAGAGAATCTGGTTGGATCACGTCCTCGTTCAGTCCCAGTCCAACTGGCCTTGGTGAACTCTCATTAGATCAGTCCCCTTGTATCAGTGGGTGATCGCACCCATCGCGGTCCTGATTTCCTTTTTCATGTTCTTCCTCCTTCTGCTCCTCATTTGGACCTTGGGGGGCTTGGTCCGGTGCTCCAATGTGGGTCTCCGTCTGTATCGCCATCCATTGTTGGATGAAGGTTCCCTCTGGTCTTGCCTTCTTTGCTCACGTTCTCTTTCCTTCTGCTTCTCGTTTAGACCTAGGGAGTTAAGTCCAGTGTTCTAATGTGGGTCTCTGTCTCTATCTCCATCCACCGCCAGATGAAGGTTCTATGGTGATAAGCAAAATATTCATCAGTATAGTTATGGGCCAAGGCCGGTTCAGGCACCTTCTCCTCTGTCCAGAGAACAATCTGGGGATCTCTCCTTGGACCTGGGATCCCATTTATAATCAAGTCTCTTGTAAACGCTAAAATGACTCCCTTAGTTGAGATATATTCTTCCCTGATCCCATATCCATCCTTCCTCCCTCCCCCCATCCCAGTCCCCCTGAGCTTTCCCCATTCCTCCCCTACTCCCTTCTCTCTAACCCTCTCCCCTTCCAACAACCCTCCCACCCCTCCCTCCCCATGCACCAGAGGTTACCTGGCACTCTTTTCTATTTCCAATCTCCAGGAGGATAACTACATGATTTTCTTCAGGTTCACCTTCTCATTTAGCTTCTGTAGGATCACGAGTAATAGGCTCAAAGACCTTTAATTATGTCTAGAATCCACTTATGAGTGAATACGTACCATATTCCTCTTTTGGGTCTGGCTTACCTCACTCAGTAAAGCGTTTTCTATGTCCATTCATTTGCACGCAAAATTCAAGATGTCATTGATTTTTACCGCTGAGTAAAACTCTAATGTATATATGTTCCACACTTTCTTTAACCATTCTTCTATTGAGGGGCACCTAGGTTGTTTCCAGGTTCTGGCTATTACAAATAGTGCTGCTATGAACATAGTTGAACAAATGCTTTTGTGGTATGATAGGGCATCTCTTGGGTATATTCCCAAGAGTGGAATTGCTGGGTCTTGAGGGAGGTTGACTCCCAGTTTCCTGAGAAACCGCCACACTGATTTCCACAGTGGCTGCACAAGTTTGCATTCCCACCAACAATGGATGAGAGTTCCCCTCTCTCCACATCCTCTTCAGCATAGGCTATCATTGGTGTTTTTGACGTTAGCTAATCTGACCGATGTAAAATGGTATCTCATAGTTGTTTTGATTTGCATTTCCCTGATCGCTAAGGATGTTGAGCATGACCTTAAGTGTCTTTTGGCCATTCGAAGTTCTTCTGTTGAGAATTCGCTGTTCAGATCAGCACCCCATGTTTTAATTGGGTTAATTAGAGTTTTAGTGTCTAGTTTCTTGAGTTCTTTGTATATTTTGGAGATCAGGCCTTTATCTGATGAGGGGTTGATGAAGATCTTCTCCCAGTCAGAAGGTAGCCTTTTTGTCTTACTGACGGTGTCCTTTGCTTTACAGAAGCTTCTCAGTTTCAAGAGGTCCCATTTATTCATTGATTCTCTTATTGTCTGTGCTACTGGGGTTCTACCTAGGAAGTGGTCTCCTGTGCCTATGTCTTGTAGACTACTTCTCACTTTCTCTTCTATCTGGTTCAAAGTGGTCAGATTAATGTTGATGTCTTTAATCCATTTGGACTTGAGTTTTGTGCGTGGTGATAGATATGGATCTACTTTCATTCTTCTACAGGTTGACATCCAGTTATGCCAGCACCATTTGTTAAAGATGCTTTCCTTCTTCTATTGCATACCTTTAGCCCCCTTGTCGAAAATCAAGTGTTCATAGGTTTGTGGGTTAATACCTGGGTCTTCTATTCGATTCCATAGGTCGACTTCTCTGTTCTTACGCCAGTACCAAGCTGTCTTCAATACTGTAGCTGTGTAATAGAGTTTGAAGTCAGGGATGGTAATGCCTCCAGAAGTTCCTTTATTGTATAAGATTGTTTTGGCTATCCTGGGTTTTTTGTTTTTCCATATAAAATTAATTATTATTCTCTCAAGGTCTGTGAAGAAGTTTGATGGGATTTTGATGGGGATTGCATTGAATCTATAGATTGCTCTTGGTAGAATTGCCATTTTTACTATGTTGATCCTCCCAATCCAAGAGCAAGGGAGATCTTTCCATTTTCTGGTATCCTCCTCAATTTCTTTCTTCAACGACTTAAAGTTCATGTCAAATAGGTCTTTCACTTCCTTGGTCAGAGTTATCCCAAGATATTTTATGCTATTTGTGGCTATCGTGAAAGGTGAAGTTTCTCTGATTTCCCTCCCTGCTTCTTTATCCTTTGTGTATGGGAGGGCAACTGATTTTTTTGAAGTTGATCTTGTATCCTGCCACGTTACTAAAGGTGTTTATCCGCTATAGGAGTTCTTTGGTAGAGTTTTTGGGGTCGCTCATGTATACTATCATATCGTCTGCAAATAATGAGAGTTTAACTTCTTCCTTTCCAATTCGAATCACCTTGATCCCCTTATGTTGTCGTATTGCTATTGCTAGAACTTCTAGCACTATATTGAAGAGGTAAGGGGAGAGTGGACAGCCTTATCTTGTTCCTGATTTTAATGGAATGGCTTTGAGTTTCTCTCTGTTCAGTTTGATGTTAGCTGTCGGCTTGCTGTAAATAGTTTTTTATTATATTTAGGTATGATCCTTTTATCCCCAATCTCTTCAACACCTTTATCATAAAGGGATGTTGGATTTTGTCAAATGCTTTTTCAGCATCTAATGAGATGATCATATGCTTTTTTTTCTTTCAGTTTATTTATATGATGGATTACATTGATAGATTTGCGTATGTTGAACCAGCCCTGCATCTCTGGAATGAAGCCTGCTTGATCATAATGGATAATTTTTCTAATGTGTTCTTTGAATCGGTTTGCCAGGATTTTGTTGAGAATTTTTGCGTCAATGTTCATGAGTGAGATTGGCCTGTAATTCTCTTTCTTGGTTGTGTCTTTATGTGGTTTTGGTATCAGGGTAACTGTAGCTTCATAAAAAGAGTTTGGCAATGACTCTTCTGTTTCTATATTGTGAAATACCATAAGGAGTATAGGTATCAGCTCTTCCTGGAAGTTCTGGTAGAATTCTGCATTGAAACCATCTGGCCCTGGGCTTTTTTTGGTCGGAAGGTTTTTGATGACAGCTTCTAATTCTTCGCGACTAACAGGTCTATTTAGATTGTTCACCTGGTCTTGATTTAACTTTGGTAAATGGTATTTATCTAAAAACTAATCCATTTCTTGTACATTTTCCAACTTTGTGGCATAAAAACTCTCGTAGTAAGATCTAATGATTCTCTGAATTTCCTCTATGTCTGTTGTTATGTCCCCCTTTTCATTTCTGATCTTATTAATTTGAGTGTTCTCTCTCTGCCGTTTGATTAGTTTGGAGAGGGGTTTGTCAATCTTGTTGATTTTCTCCAAGAACCAACTTTTTGTTTCGTTGATTTTTTGGATTGTTTTCTGTGTTTCTATTTTGTTGATTTCAGACCTCAGTTTATTTCCAGTCTTCTATTCCTCCTGGGAGAGTCTGCTTCTTTTTTTTCCAGAGCTTTCAGGTGTGCTGTTAAGTCTCCAATATGTGCTTTCTCCGTTTTCTTTAATTGGGCACTTAATGCTATGAACTTTCCTCTTAGCACTGCTTTCATTGTGTCCCATAGGTTTGAGTATGTTGTGTCTTTATTTTCATTAAATTCAAGGAAGACTTTAATTTCTTTCTTTATTTCTTCCTTGACTCAGGGATGATTCAGTAGTTGACTGTTCAACTTCCATGCGTTTGTAGGCTTTCTGGTGTTCAAATTGTTATTGAATTCTAACTTTATTCCGTGGTGATCCGACAAGACACAGGTGGTTACTAATATTTTTTTGTATCTGTGGAAGTTTGCTTTGTTACCGAGTATGTGGTCAATTTTCGAGAAGTTTCCATGAGCTGCAGAGAAGAAGGTATATTCTTTCCTATTTGGGTGGAATGTTCTATAGATGTCTGTTAAGTCCATTTGATTCATTACCTCTAGTAATTCTCTTATTTCTCTGTTGAGTTTCTGTTTGATTGACCTGTCCATTGGTAAGAGAGGTGTGTTGAAGTCTCCTACTATTAGTGTGTGTGGTTTGATGACTGCCTTGAGTTCTAAAAGTTTTTCTTTTACATAAGTGGGTGCTTTTATATTAGGGGCATAGATATTCAGGATTGAGACTTCCTCCTGATGAATTGTTCCTGTTATGAGTTGCGATTTTCCTTCTATTACTTTCTGTAAGGCTGGATTTGTGGCTACGAATTGTTTAAATTTATTTTTATCCTGGAATATTTTGTTTTCTCCGTTGATAGTGAACGATAGCTTGGCTGGATATAGTAGTCTGGGTTTGCATCCATGATCTCTTAGTTTCTGCAGTACCTCTATCCAGGATCTTCTGGCTTTCATAGTTTCCATAGAGAAGTCTGGTGTAAGCCTAATAGGTTTACCTTAATAAGTTATTTGACCTTTTTCCTTTGCAGCTCTTAATATTCTTTCTTTAATCTGTATGTTTTTTGTTTTGATTTTTATATGGTGAGGAGATGTTTTGTTTTTTTTTTGATCCAGTCTATTCGGTGTTCTGTATGCTTCTTGAACCTTCATAGGAATATCGTTCTTTAGATTGGGAAAGTTTTCCTCTATAATTTGTTGAATATATTTTCTGGGTCTTTGACCTGAAGTTCTTCTCCTTCTTCAATCCCTATTATTCTTAGATTTGGTTTTTTTATTGTCATAGTTTTTAATATATAAATTAAAGCATTTAATAATAAAAAGCCTAGAAAATAAATAATTTATGTATTTTTCATAAAATTAACTTTAAGGAAGCAACATAACAAAATAAATGTTAAAGTTTGTTGACACATGTGACACTGTACCTTAGACTAAACCTAAATTAGAGAGAGATTTCACTAGGTGATGAAAATAAGCAACATTTTATTACACAAATGAGTGTTAAAATATTTGCCTCTGTCTGAATGCTTTTGTATAATGTGTGTTTCAAGGCTAACTGAACACTCCAAAGTACTAACAAAAGTATCTTTCAATATATATTTTAAAATGTTTTTTATACTACAAATGTTCATTAATTTTAGCTTCATTGAATAAACCCTACATTTTAAAATATCAATAATAATGTGCTTCTCCATCCATCTTTCAAAAAATTTAGCATAATGTCTTTATAATCAACACTAGTGATGGCAATGCTCTATCATTATTATATTATCACCCAGTAAATTGTATTTGATTTAATTATTTTTTCATATTTATAATTAAATTTTCACATTGAAATTATATATATATATATTTATTTGAAATTAATATTTAATTCTGCATTATTTTTAGAAACAGCACAAATATTAATATTGTGACCAATAGAAAATTTGGTCACAATGCTCATTCTTAAATTCTGGTTAACTTTTCTCAAATCAACTAAAAATACTAACTTCTGGATATGTATCATTTTAGTGCTTTGAACTAAATAACTCTTTTGATTTCACATCTAGAGAATTATTTCTTTACATGATAGTGTTTATGGCTAAGGTCTTTGAGAGGCAATTAAGGTTGAGATTACATGGAGAGAGTTCCAATTTCATTATATTTTGTTTTTGTGACAATAAAAAATATTGAAATTTCCTTTATCCATCTCCACATACTGGCACGAAATGAGGACACAGCGAGACAGTAACTGTTTACTACTAGGAAAGACAACAGCAGCAGTGGTTACCTAAGATCTTCGTCTTGCATGCCTAAAACTGTCACAATCTGGCAACTTGAGATTGCAGTTCTCACTAGGATAAGTTTATAAAAGTTTCTAAATGTTGGAATAAGCCAAATTTAAGCCTCGTGGAGTGTGTCTGTGGTCTTGATGTCGGCAATGGCAGTGAGCATAGAGTGATGGTTATGATGTATGGTGATAATGATGGTGGCAAATATGCTGTTAATGACAGGGATGATGCCAGTGTGGTGCGGGAGAATTATCTGTATTCTGTCAAACATATTTTAATAAAACGCTGATTGGCCAGGCAGGCAGTATAGGCAGGAAAGCCAGACAGGAAGTAGGGGTGGAGCAAAAAGACTGGGAGTATTCTGGAAGCAGAAGCTCTCTCTCAGCCACTCCTGCGCAGACCACCGAAGAGGCAACATGTAAGCTGTCACACTGAGAAAGGTACTGAGCCCATGTGGCTAACATAGATAAGGATAATGGGGTAATATATGTTATAAGAGTTAACAAGAAGCCTGACCTAATGGGCCAATCAGTTTATAACCTAATGTAGACTCCGTGTGATTTTCCTTGGGACTTGCTGGCTTGTTGGGGTACTGGGCGGGACAGAAACCCCAACAAGCCGGCCCTCATGTTACATATGGCGCCCAGACGTGGCTAACTGAATCCACAGAAAGCTTGAGAAAGCTTGGGAAAGAATAAAGCATGTTTTCTTGGTAGCAGCAATTTCTGGGGTCTGCTCTGCTTGCTAGAGGCAAGCAAATGCTCTTAGATGCTTCCTGACTCAGCCTTAGCTGCAAAACCTTGCAGCTCATTAAGAGGTCCTGCCACGAAACACTTAAATGCTGTTGGTGAAAAGCTGAACGCATGCTTTTCAGTTTTCAGTCGTAGCAGGAAAAAAGCTGTGCTGTTTTAAAATGCCGGCTTTCTGGGCTGTCCTGCCAGGACAAACTCTGACTCTTGCAGGCAGGCAGTCCGACTGAGTGTGGTCCGTGAGCAGAATGATGCAGCTTGCTTGCTAGCAAGGACCTTGAAACACGACAGAGTTGTGGCAGTGAACACAGCTGTGGCTGGTATCTCAGCTATGAGTCTGGAAAGCTAAGGAATGAGCTGGATCTAGCCGTCAAAGCCACAGCTCTCCATATTGCTTAGTAAATTAAAGACTCATATGGTCAGAAAAAGAAAAACATACAGTAAAGAGAGATTCAAAGAGGAAGAAAACCTCTAAATGGTTTACAGTGTGTATATGCAGGCTAAAAGTTAAAATTCTTAAAGTTAAAAGGAAAGAAAGAGAGTAGTTGGGTGTGGTAGTACACACCTTTAATCCCAATGCCTGGGAGGCAGAGGCACATTGACCTCTGAGACTTTAAGGGGCAGAGGTAGTTGACCTCTGTGACTTCAAGGTGTGGTAGCACACACCTTTAATCCCATTGCCTGGGAGGAAGAGACAGAAAGATCTCTGAGTTCAAGGTGTGGTAGCACACACCTTTAATCCTAGCACTGGGGAAGCAGAGACAGAAGGATCTCTGTGAGTTCAAGGACAGCCTGGTCTACAGAGTTATTCCAGGACAAAGATATATACAGAGAACCTGTCTCAAAAAGCCAAAAGATAAAAGTAAAAATAAAGAAATAGACGTTAAAATAAAGATGGAAAATACAAAGAGAATCTTCATACTGTATGCTTTTATGCTCTCTTTAAATTGTTTGATTGCTGAGGAAGGAGCAACAACTGCTAAAAGACTTTTGTTTATAAATGCTGCTGAACTAACCCAAGATAGGAATTTTGAAAATACCTTGGCTTCAAAACTGAAGTCAAAAGGTATGTTACTTTGGAGAAGAGGTTTTGCTTTTGTTTCCACAGAAAACGAGAGACTCTGGATTTATTCAGAGTTAAGAATAATCACCTTTGACCAAGGGAGGCCACCTGAAAAATCTCCGATAGGAACAGATGGCCCAGATGACAGAGGTCTACATCCAGAACTGATCCAAGACTGCTGCCTGAGATGATCGAGACTCACAGGATACTCCAGTCATGACTTGATTATAACTCTAAATTTTCTTTAGGTCCCCTTAAGACTATCAGCGCCCCCAACCAGCAGGAAGTAGCCTGAAATACTACACCCACATTCCCAACAAATGGATTATGGGTAGTTTCCTTTGTTTAAAAAAAAAAGAGGGAAATGGTGCGGGAGAATTATCTGTATTCTGTCAATCATATTTTAATAAAACGCTGATTGGCCAGGCAGGCAGTATAGGCAGGAAAGCCAGACAGGAAGTAGGGGTGGAGCAAAGAGACTGGGAGTATTCTGGAAGCAGAAGCTCTCTCTCAGCCACTCCTGCGCAGACCACCGAAGAGGCAACATGTAAGCTGTCACACTGAGAAAGGTACTGAGCCCATGTGGCTAACATAGATAAGGATAATGGGGTAATATATGTTATAAGAGTTAACAAGAAGCCTGACCTAATGGGCCAATCAGTTTATAACCTAATGTAGACTCCGTGTGATTTTCCTTGGGACTTGCTGGCTTGTTGGGGTACTGGGCGGGACAGAAACCCCAACAAGCCGGCCCTCATGTTACACCAGTGATTATGGTAATGATGATGGTGGTATTGTGGTGGTGCTAGTGATGGTGCTGGTGATGATGATGATGAGGATGATGATGATGATGATGATGATAATGATGATAATGTTGGTGATGACTATGATGGTAGTGGAGATGTTGATTGTGCTAATGATGATGGTTATGATGGTGTTGATGGTGATGATGGTGGCAATGGTGGTGGTGTTGATGATGATAATGTTGGTGATGACTGTGATGGTACTAGAGATGGTGATTGTGCTAGTGATGATGGTTATAATGGTATTGGTGGTGATGGTGGTGGTGTTGCTGACAGTGATGTTGGTGGTAATGATGGTGGTGATGGTGATGATGGTGATGATGGTAATGATGATGGTGATGTTTATCATGATGATGATGATGATGATGATAATGATGGCAATGGTAGTGATGATGATTCTCTGACTCTGCAGGGATGTCCAAAAGCAGGAGTGTGGGGGAAAATTGCAATACATTTATAGAATGATTTTGATAGTACAGTAAACTATTGTTTAGACTGTTATTTTCCTCAAATATCTTTCAAGAGGACACTCTGAGAACAGGATGATTCTGGCCAAGATTGAAGTGAAGCAGCATGGCACTGTGTTCTCCTGGAAACAACATTTTAGAAAAGTCAGGCGAGAATGAATATTTACTGTCATAAGCAAGTATTCTAACCATAAGAGATAGTTTATTCTGAGTTGATGTCGTTCTAAATATTTAAGATAAAACACTATAAAGTCTATCAAGTGTTTGTTTAAGACTCACTCTACAACTTATATTGTTGCTGTAAAAAAAAACAGGATATATTGTTTATTTTATTGTTTTAAGGAGCCTATTTCTGCTAAAACTGTGTTTAGAATGAATGAAGAAAACATTCCATAAAACAGCAGATTTATTTGCTGAACATACTGCCCAAAGGGATATCTGTGTCAGGGTTCAGATACATTAATGCAACTTTTCTCTAGTCATAGTAAAACACATGACTCTTAAAGAGACTTCATAATTATAGCAATTTCAATGTCCCCAAATCAGTAATAACTCACTGGGAAAATAAATACAGAAAGGAATTTCAAGAATTAATTTGTTATTACAATATATGTGTTTAATTCCAAAGCCATTCAGTAATTCCTGTAGAAATTATGATATGTTCAAGTTATTGATGTATTATATAAAGTATGCCACAACGTTCATAGTACTCCAGAGAAAACTATAGAATTTTATCTATGCAACAAGAAAGTGATGTAAACAATGAAGGTTATGGGCTGGGGATATGACTCGGTTGACGGATTGTTTGCCACAAACGCAGGAAATCCTGGTTTTAATAATCAGCTTTGCACAAATCCAGCATGATGGTACATCCTTACAATCATAGGTGTCAATGTAACCAATCAAATATGGATCAAAGAGAATAAAGTTCAAGGCCATCATCACATACATGGTAAGCTTAAACTCTCAGCTTTGGATACATGAAACCCCACTTTAACAAAAAAAAAAGGAAAACGAACAACAATAACAAACCCCGACAAAACCCTGAGGATTCAGTATGTAGTTTCTTTTTTAATTACATAATATTTATTTATTTATTCATTAAGTCAACTTAAACAGAGTCAAATCCTCTGAATTATTTTTGTTCTAACAAGGTTATTAGGCAAACATTTGTTATTTAAATTTGCCCTCATTGAACTCAATCACATTAGAATTATCAGAGGTTTGAATATTTGTTTAAATGTGAACACATTTCATCTTGCAAGGCACTCTGCTGGAAGGAGTCCAGGAGCAGATGTGTGGTTTTTATCTGGGAGAATTAATGCAGTCAATTTAGCAGAAAAAAAAAAGTCCACTTATTTCATTGTACTATATCTGTCACGGAATCAAAATGAGGAGACATCTTCATCTGAAGCCTCATCAGAACCCAGTAGCATTAAGTAAAGCATATTTTGTAAACAGTTTATCCATGAGAAGAATGAGAAAGAAAGGCAGAGTTGTAAATTTCTGAAGACTCAAAAAAGTGAGGTAAAAGTTGACAAAGAATGAGCAGGAGCCAGTGCTGTGGAGAGAAGGTCAAAGGAAGTCAGCAGATGGAGGAAAAGCTGACAGGCCAGTTCTGAGGTCACAAGTCATTGGGTACATACTTGGAGTCTTTCGGCATTACTGAAACGCTTATTAGATTATCACTTCTGACCCAAGGTGTGAGTCTATCTATTATTTTTATTTGTTAATTTCATAGTGTTTTTGTGATACAAAAACTAAATCTTTAACTGTGAAGAATCATTCATATTTATTTAAGTTATAAAATAAATATAATAGGTTAAAATGTAACATTATTAGTAAAAAAAATAAATAGAAAATCCTCCACTTAAAGCAGTTTCTCTTGAATCCATAGGCATATAGCTAAAATTAGCCCTCATCAGTGACAACTACTACTACTATCTGAAGCTGTCATTACACTCTTTTACATTTTTCTGCAGTAACAGAAAAATATATATGATAGAAACTGAGTAACAGAAAAATATATATGATATGAACTGAGTTTCCTTTTTAGACAGTAAGAAGAGATTATTTTGTTCAGAGTTCTCTTAATAATCTAGAAGTCTTAATTTTCATGAAGTCTGGGAGAATTCATAAATTCCTATAGCCAAAACATAGTTAACAGGGCAAATAGCCAAAAGACTACTAACATGTGCTGCTGGTATAAAAATGCTGGTCACACAAAGCTTAGGAAACCTCTGATTATAACAGATACACGTTTTAAAAATAACCAGACTAATTGACTAATTTTGAAAGATTAGCCCATTTATTCAAGCTTGTTAAACACTGCAGCAGACTGGAACCAATTAAATAAATAACTCTAATTCTATATGATTAACTTCAAAAGTCCTTAGTTCCCAAGATCACTGAAGAGCTACAAAAAGGACATTTTTTTCAAAGCACAACTCTTTTCACCAAAAAAGAGAAGCACAATTTAGTGTACATTGACAGGGTTAGCATATACCTTGATAAACACATAATTTTTTATATTCACCCTCAAATAAATACAATATCAAATTTCTAGGTTGGTCTTTAAAATAAAAAGACTGTATTTATAGCCAAACTGCTAACATAGCAGCAGGACAGGAGTTTAAAAACAGCAAAATAGGTTTTTTTTTTTACAAAAGAAAATAACAACAGGAAATAACTTTGCACAGACTCTCATTGCCCTTACAAATCAAAGAGACATGGTATGAATTATTTTAAAGGATTTATTATTTCTTTTGTTTTTTGAGAATATAAAAATTGTATCAATTCTTCTTTCCCTTTTATCCCCTCGACTATCTCAAGCACCGCTCGTAGATCTCTTCCAAATTCATGTCCCTTTTTAAACTAATTGCTTTAAGATACATAGAGATGTACATAAATATTTAGGCATTGTTATGTGTATATATAAATATTATTACATGCATATATATATATATTTCTTAAAACTTACTGATAAGTGGGAATCTAGTCCTTAATATCCTTATCTCAGAATTAATTAAGAATTATAGATTATATTTCTTAGCGTAAAAGTGCAAGAAATTGTAATTTTTTTCCTTTTTTATTGAGCTCTGCTCCCCTCCCTGCCTCTCCCCTTCTCCCTTAAAATCTCCCCACAATGTCCGCATGCTCCCAATTTACTCAGAAGAACTTGTCTTTTTCTACTTTCTACTTCCCATGTAGATTAGATCTATGTAAGTCTCTTTTAGTGTCCTCATTGTTGTCTAAGTTCTGGGATTGTGATTTATAGGCTGGTATTCATTGCTTTATGTTTATAAACCACTTATGAGTGAACATGTGATAATTATCTTTCTTTGTCTGAGTTACTTCACTCAAAATACTGTTTTTTAGCTCCCTACATTTTCCTGCAAAATTCAAGATGTCTTTTTTTTTTTTTTTTTTTTTTTTTTTTTTTTTGCTGTGTATACACCTTTGTGTAAATGTACCACATTTTCCTTATCCATTCTTCAGTCAAGGGGCATTTAGGTTGTTTCCAGGTTCTGGCTATGACAAACAATGCTGCTATGAACATAGTTGAGCACATGTCCTTGTGGCACGATTGA
The DNA here is from genome assembly GCF_982192425.1 of Myodes glareolus. Classification (NCBI taxonomy): domain Eukaryota; kingdom Metazoa; phylum Chordata; class Mammalia; order Rodentia; family Cricetidae; genus Myodes; species Myodes glareolus. Next base: position 61,798,307 of record NC_142048.1, read on the forward strand.
GCACCCTTTGGATATATACAAAAGTGGTATTACTGGGTCTTGAAGAAGGTTGTTTCCTAATTTTCAGAGAAATTACCAGACTGACATCCAAAGGGTCTGTACCAGCTTACATTCCCATGAGCAATGAAGAAGTGTTCTCTTTACCCCACAACCTCTCCAGCAAAAGTTGTCATCAGTGTTTTGATCTTGGCCATTCTGACAGGTCTAAGATGGAATCACAGAGTTGTTATGATTTGTGTTTCTCTGATGACTAAGGATGTTGAACATTTCTTTAAGTATCTTTCTGCCATTTTAGATTCCTCTGTTGAGAGTTCTCTGTTTAGGTCTGTACTCAATTCTTTTTTATGTTCTTTTGATGACCAATTTCTTGAATTCTTTGTATATTTTGGAGATCAGACCTCTGTCTGAAGTGGAGTTAGTGAAGATCTTTTTCCATTCTGTAGGTTGTTGTTTTGTCTTGTTGACAGTTTTGGAGGTTCAATTTATTAATTGTTTCTCTCAGAGTCTGTGCTTCTGGGATTATATGTAAGAAGTGGTCTTCTGAGCCAATGCATTTAAGTGTACTTTCCACTTTCTCTTGAATAAGGTTTGGTATGGCTTTATGTTAAGGTCTTTGATTCATTTGGACTTGAGTTTTGTACATGGTGATAGATATGGATCTATTTTCATTCTTCTGCATGTTGATATCCAGTTATGCCAGCACCATGTGTTAAATATGCTTTCTTTTTTCAATTTGATATTTTTTGATTCTTTGTCTGTCCCGCGCTTCCGTCTCGCCTACAAGAACCACGCGGGACACAGGATCCTTCTGCAGAAAAGCTTTATGTCTCTTGGGAGCTAGAGCATAAGCCACATGGCGGAGACCCCGATAAGATGGAACCCATCCCTTATATAGGAAACAGTCCTAGCTTTGGACGTGTCATTCTTGGATTGGTCAACTGCTCCCAGTCCCAGGTGATACCTTGGGAGTAGTGGAAAAATACCAACACGTGTGAGCTTTCTAGCTCACCTGGCGGTGCAGCGCCATCTATGGAGGAGAGTGTGGTTGCGGCCTTCTACATTTGTCAAAAATCAGGTGTTTGAAGGTATGTGGATTAATATCCAGGTCTTCTATTCGGTTCCATTGGTTCTCCTGTCTGTTCTTATGCCAATACCAGGCTGTTTTCAGTACTGTAACTCTGCAGTAGAGTTTAAAGTCAGGGATTGTGAAGTCTTCCGAAGTACTTTTATTGTACAAGATTGTTTTGGCTATCCTGGGTTTTTTGCTTTTCCATATAAAGTTGAATACTGTTCTTTCGAGGTGTAACATGAAAAGGCCGGGCCTGCTTACTTATGTTTCTGTCCTGCCCGGCCCCCCAGCTGTTTAGTCCCAGAGAAAAAAATCACACTGAGATCTCTATAAGTTATAAAGCTGATTGGCCCATTAGGTCAGGCTTCTTACTGGCTAACTCTCACATCTTGATTAACCCATTTTTCTGATCTATGTTAGTCATGTAGCTCAGTACCTTTTTCAGTGGGGGAGCTCACATCCTGCTGCTTTGGTGGTCTGGACAGGAGTGGGAGGAATCAACTTCCTCCTCCCCAGAATTCTCCTGCTCTCTTTGCATCATTTTCACTTCCTGTCTGTTTTTCCCACCTATACCTCCTGCCTGGCCAATCAGTGTTTATTTAAAACATGATTGACAGAACACAGACAATTCTCCCATACCATCGAGGTCTGTGAAAAATGTTGCTGGGATTTTGATGGGCATTGAAATGAATCTGTAGTTTGCTTTCAGTAAGATTGCCATTTTTACTATGTGAATTCTGTCTACCCAAGAGCATGGGATATCTTTCCATTTTCTGGTGTCTTCTTCAGTTTCATTCTTCAAGATTTAAAGTTCTTGCCATACAAGTCTTCCACTTGTTTGGTTAGAGTTACTCCGAGATATTTTATGCTATTTGTGACTATTGTGGAGGGTGTTGTTTCTCTGATTTCTTTCCTAGCACTTTTATTATCTGTGTACAGGAGTGTTAATGATTTTTTTTTAGTTAATGTTGTATCCCACTATATTACTGAAAGTGTTTATGAGTTGTTCCTTGGTAGAATTTTTAAGATTGCTTATATAAACTATCATATCATCAGCAGTGAGAGTTTGACTTCTTCTTTTCCTATTTGTCTTATTGCTCTAGCTAGGACCTCAAGAACTATATTGAATCGATATGGAGACGGTGGACAACCTTCTCTTTTCATCAAAAGTCTCCCAAACAAAATTTTTTTTTGCCCCAAACAGAAAAGGTGATTAATTTATTATCTAGATTGTGCTTAGATTATTTCTCTTTTTCTGTCCTTTTACCATCCCTTTCTTTCTCCCTCTCTTCCACCTTCCCACTCTCCCCCTCCCTGCCTCTTCCTTTTTTCTTTGTTCCTCCTGAACTAATCATCTAGCTTATTCCTAGAGTTGCATGCCTACATATCTGAGGTCTGTTAGATAAACATGTATACATTAATTGAAATCACTTCTTCTCACAACAAGTTTGCACATTCAAGAATTAAAAGTTTAAGAACCCTTAGCAACGGAGTGCATAAAGACAAAGGCATATTCTGGTCTATCATTTCTGGTGTGGAACTATATTTAGATTCTAAGGTAAAGGGTCTTGATATTAAGTCATTATTTTCCACATATCATGGGCTAATCTAGAGTCATTAAAATATTTATTGAGGTGTCTATTGCAGTTAATATAGAAAATATATTTATTTGGATGAAAGTAAAGAAAATATTTATTAAAACTTAAGAATTTTTTTATATATTGACATGCTTGTGTTTCATCTGTATATTCCTTCCTGTATGTTTATATGTGTTTAGATAAACATGCATTTGTGTGGCTACTTACATTTAGAGACTATACTTCAGCCTCAGGTATTGCTCCTCAGGACCCACCAACATTACTTTTAAATTCAGGGTCTTTCACTGTCATCAGGTATTTTGAATAATAATAGAATGGCTTTCAGAAAGCTAGAGATCTGCCTGTCTCTGCCTTCCTGTCTACTTTTGACCTATGTTCTGGGGATTCAACTTGGATCCTCAAGCTTGGACTGCAAATACTTTATCATCTGAGCAGCCCTTTGGCTGTATCACAAAACCATCCAAGCCCTGAGTCCCTAGAGAATGATAATTATACAGTCATGTAAAGGTCTATCACAAAAAGCCTGATGATAATCAACCACATAAAAATCTATGTGTAGCTTGTGTCCTTTTCCTTCTCCTATGAGGTGAGCATCCTCTACCATCTAATAACACTCATAGTCAAATGGATGCTGCATATAAGTAGGCTAGCTAAACATATATTATAATCATTAAACAAAGCAGTGTTTCATGTTTTGCAATTAAGAAAATAAATACTGAATGCTGTTTTCAAGGGGAATCCAATGTCCCTATTTCTAAGATTTGATGAGAAAATAGAAAGGCCATTGCAATAGCAATAGATAAGGCAAAAACCTTGGAGAAAGCAGGGAGAATAAAAAGATTGCAAAAGTCAGAGGAATGAGTAGTTTGCTTTGAAATTATGTCTTCTAGAATTGTCAGGGAAGTTATATCTATAAAGGCATATAAACATTGCTTCCTAAACAAGATCTAGACAAAGACAAACATGTTAACATGGAAGGAAACATTTATGGGGCTATCAACTCTAGACAAAGAATGGCAGTCAACTAAGGAATGTGGTAACATGGAGAAACAGACTTTCCCAAGTGAACTAATTTCCCAATTTGTTAGCTAATAACCAAATGGTCAGCCCTTATATTATGTAGGCAGAGCATGTTGTACTTATGTTTTTAGAGGTGATAAAGAGAGCAATAATTGAAGAAAAAGATGCCCAGAGACTATGAATGTGAAAGAGAACAATAAGGCGTGATACATAGAAAAGTTTGGATGTAGAAAAAAGAAACTTGAAAATTATGTAATTATATTTTAACTTTAAAAAATAGAAAAGAAACAAAATAAATCACTAAAGAGGCAGACATAACTGACTTCCAAAGACAGTCTCAGACTTCTTTAGTTACTGCCTTTATGTTTGCTGTGGCAATGGGACTGGTCTCTCAAATTGATGACCCTGCACCAGCCCATTCACCACAAATCACAGACTTCTTAAAGAATTCAATGTTTTCTGGTCAAAATTGTTAAAATTCACTTCCCATACAGGGTGTATTAACAGGGAAGTTGAAGGCAGGCAGACCATTTATTCATAGGCACTCGTGGTGATATTCTGTTTGTGGAATAATAAATAAAACTTGCCTGAGGATAAGAATGTGGAGAGAATTACTAGTCGCAATCAGGCCAGACAGTGGTCCTACACACCTTTAATCCCAACTTTCAGGAGGGAGGCAGAGGACATTGGAACTCTGTGAATTCAAGGCCACTCTGGGCTATCACTAGATTTATCTAATTTCAAAGAGAAACAGAGCAAGGGGCAGTGGGTGCTCACACCCTTTATCCCAGTTCTTGGGAGTCTTTAATCCCAACACTAGGGAGGTGAAGACAGGAAGGGATATGGCTGGGCAGAGAGAGGAATGCAAGGCTGTAGAAGCCTGTTAGAGGACGGTCAGCACCCAACCTGAAGTGTAAGCTATCTTCTACTATTTGCTTGCAAACTTTTGTTTTGAGGCAATGACTGTTGGATGGACAAGACTTTGTGAAGAAAATTCTTGAGGGACGTTTAATAGTTTATTCTATAAGACTTATCCTAAGTTAATTTAAAAGCTTTTGGACATTAATGAGCCAGTATTCAGAACCCAGTGCTAACTTTGTCAAAGTGTACCATCATCTCTGTTCTACATTTGGTAACTCGCCAACTTTTTTTTATAAATAGGTCACATTTTGTCTTTTCTCTATTAGATTAAGCAATAATTAATAGAGTTCTCAATAGGCTTCATAATTGTGGAGTAATATTACATTTCTGATACCAAGTGTCGAGGCTAGATTTCTTTAGTTTTGTAAATAAATCAGCAGTTGTTCAAAAAGAGCCTTCAAGTTGTAATTCTTCTCTTTTTTCAGTTTTCATGTAGCTCTCAATGACTGCTTGGGCTGTGTATTCATTATCCATCTGGGTACTTGGAAACAGTAGCATGCTAATAAAACAGCAATTCCAAGGGGGAATAATGAACTTTAAGCAAATTCTAACAATATTTTCATGCTGAGAAATAAACAAGTAGTATATTCCTACTGGAAGCCCAAATCCTTGCATTGTAATACTATTCTAAAATGAATATTCATAGAACGACATACATCCAAGTGACTACATGATTAATTTTATCATAACTTTGCATAATATATGTACTGTAATACAGTCTTCCCTACTCACACAGAATTTAGGGGGAAATGACATGATAATAAATTTTCACATTTACTACTCAGGGATGTATTAAATACCAGTTGAAATGGTATGATTGAATTTAAAGTATTACAAAAAAATCCGATCAATGATGAATTTTATTTTCTTCTGTTCTAATATTTTCCCATGTTATTTTATAGCTCAGTTATTTGAAGTATAAATAAAAATATGCTTTATATTCAATTGCATTTTAAATATACCCCTGGGAGATATTGAACAGATATTTAGGCATTAATTTTCTCTGATTTCAGTTTTTCACCTATTAAATTTATACACTTCCTACAACATGATTTCAATGAGATTTAAATATGAGTTCATGCAGAAAATTGAATATACACCTTACAGACAAAACCATCCCTCTCCTTGGATATTTTCCTACTGTTGGTGGATGAGGGAACAGAACACAATGTTTCCCTCTGCATCCCTTGATTTCTGCTTCTGTTAGTTACTTAGGGGCCTCTGTGAATCTGATCATAGCCTCCTACATTAGCATGCAGTACAAAAGCTGTCTTGCCAGTTTTAAAGGCAGGTCGTTCCAGCAAAAATTTTCAAAACCACTGGATAAAATTCTTGTAGAAGTACTGTTCAAATTAACAAGGTTATAGAAATCAAGATGGTTATTCAGTTTCTGTAAAATGATAAAATGAAAAGTTACTACTATCATTATTATAATTGTTCAGTTTTTTGTGTGTTTGTGTGTGTTTTTTTTGTGTGTGTGCATATATGTGTTTGTGGCTATTTCTGTGCTACAGTGCAAATATAAATGTTACATAACAGCTTAAGAGGCTAGTTTTTTTTTTCTTCCATCATGTGCATTCTCAGGATTAAACGGATGTCTTTAGGCTTGACTGTGAGTACCAGCACTGCAGAGCTATTTCACTGTTCCAAAAGTATTGTTTTTGATCAAAATTATTAACAATCTATTTACTTATCTTACAACTTCCACTATGCGCATTACCCATATCCAAAGATTGAAGTATTACCAAATCCAAAGGTATTTGAGATGGCAGCTGAAGGGTAGAAGATAATAGTTATACTAAGTTGGGACCCGAGAGATGATTCAGTGGTTAAGAGTGTATGTTGCTCTTGCAGAGGACATAATTCCCTCACATCTGTGGTTCACAATCAATCACCTGTCAAGAAACACCTGACACCTACACTCACATAGCATAAACTCACACAAATGCATACACATATTTAAGCACAATTAAAATAAACATTTAAAAAAGTATACTGTATCAGTTTACTCAGTGTGCTGACTACTCTATGTCAATTTGACACACAAATGATCTATCTAAAAGAACTTCAACCAAGAAAATACTTCAATAAGATCCAGCTGTAAAGTATTTTCTTAATTAGTAATTGTTGGGGATGGCTCAGTGCTGTGGTAGCTCCTTTAGCCAATAGCCTTTAAGATACCAGCCCACTTGGATATGATCTCTTATACTATAAATGCCGCAGTAAAGCATGTGCTCCCTCTCTCTTCTGGCTGCTGGATTTAGTTTATGCTCCCTATTCGTGCAGAGGGACTGTGATCTGTAAGTCTACCCCTAAATAAATAATGCTTTATTATACTCAATTCTGAGCTAGTGTGGGATTTCTTTTTAGTGTCCATCTTCATCTGAGCCCATTGTGGGTGCTGTCTTCCCTGGGCTGATATTCCTGGGTTCTCTAGGAAAGCAGATTTAGCAGGACAAGGGGAACAAGTCAGTAAGCATCATCTCTCCATGACCTCTGAATCAGTTCCTGCCTTAAGGTTTCTGCCATGTTTGAGTTCTTGTCATTATTTTTTGATGATGAACAGCTATATGGAAGTTTAAGTAAAGTAAACCCCTTCCACAACATCTGTTTTGATCATGGTGCCTAGTGACAATAGAAACCATAACTAGACAAGTAGGTACTAATTTTGTTAGATATTGCTGTGACAGACCTGACCATGTTTTTGAGAAGATTGTGGGAGGAATTTGGAACTTTGGGCTAGTGTTGAAAGCTCAGTGGGATGTTCTATAAAACTTGGCAGATAAGAACGTTCAAAGAAATGCAGAAGATGGAGGCTTGGCTTGTGAAATTTCAGAGGGAAGTTTAAAGACTCTGTTAGAAGTGCTTGTTATTTTGATTTGAAATTCTGTCCTTCTGGTTAGTTTTAGTGGTAGAATTAGCTGTGTTTAACAAGATACCAGAACTACTAAAACAAAACTTTTGCTTTGTTTGGCTACTCGATGCTGGTTGGCTAGAGCAAAGAATTTAAAGGCGATTAAGAAGGGACCAGTATCTTTGAGGTGAAATCTTCTGCCATGTGTTTCCTGAGAGTCAGTACTAAGAAGACTTGTTCTAGAGATGTCCAAGGTTATACCTCATGCTGGTGGTCAAACTTGGTAAAGTAAGGGTCACCAGGTGGTACAGGTTTTGAAAAGATAAAGGGATTATGGAGAGTAACTGGGGTTTGACACTACGAAAGGCCATGAAAGGCTATTGGTAAAAATACAACTTCATTAGCTGTTAGTGCTTGGCACCATGAAGAGAGCCTATGAGAGGCTATTGGTGAAAGCTCACACCAGTTACAACAGAGGACCCCAGCAGTTTTAGGGATACCAGTACAATGGAACAACCACCAAGGACAGCAGGGTCAGTGGGCTGGAGCCAGCCGGAGCCTAGAAGACAAGCTGTTTGTGCTGCCAAGGTCAAGGCAGAAGAAATGATCCAAGATACTGGGAGGAAACCAGAAAGATAGTGAATGTATCTTTGATATCGAATATTGCATTTTCACAGTTGATGTTTGGCTTTGTTTTGGTTTGATTATGACGATGCCCTTATTCTTGATGTAAGAAGTTATTTAATTTAATTTTGATTTTCATAGGATCCCACAGCAGAAAAGTTTTAGATTTTTAGAAATTGGATATCTTAGAGAGACTAAAATTTTTATGTGTTCAAATCTGTAGGACTTTTAAAGTTATTTATGTTTTTAATGTGAGATATTTTTGATGAATTAGGAAAAAAAAGTTGTGGTATAATAGTGCTGTGTCAAGTTGACAAGGGTTCAGTTGAGCTGACTAGTCTTATGTCAACTTGACACACAAATGAGTTATCTGAAAGGAGGGAGCCTCAATTGAGAAATTGCATTCATAAGATTAAACTGTAAAACATTTTCTTAATAAGTGATTCATGAGAGTAGCCCAGCCATTGTGGGAGGAGCCATTCTGTCGTGATAGGAGGCGGCTTATTCATTTCCTAGACACTTGCCAATAAGCCACAGCCACGTGGCGATACACAAATTAATAGAAACGGGTTAAGTTAAGATGTAAAAGTTAGCGTATAAGAACCTAGAACTAATGGGCTATCAGTGATTTAAATACTATAGTTTCCATGTGATTATTTCTAGAGTCTGGATGGCCAGGAAACAAACAAGTGGCCTTCAACTGCACCATTCCAGGGCTGATGGTCCTGAGCTCTATAAGAAAGCAGACTGCAGAAGCCATGAAGAGAAAGCAAATAAGAAGCATCCTTCCACTGCTTCTGCATCAGTTCCTGACTCCAGATTCTTATCCTGCTTGAGTTCCTGTCATGATTTCTTTTGATGATGTACAGCAATATGGAAATATAAGTCAAATAAACCCTCTCCTTCCCAACTTGCTTTATGGTCATGGAGTTTAACACTAAGCATACAGTATATGTCATTAACATTTATCAATCTATTTTTCATCTTGTTCTCTATCAAAATTCAGAGGTCCGGAAAGTTATAAAGTCAGAATCCACTATTAATGGAATATAAGTAATTGTAATTAATAGCTATGACAAAATTATTAATCATTTTCTAATAAGAGATTGACAGAAATATTGGATATTAATCACTATTTAATAAAATTTTAGAACAATTAAGATAACTACCAATTATTTTTCTTTCAACACTATGCCAATGTAGTGTTGTTGTGAACATTTTACAAATACAGAGATTAAGACATTAAAACCTTTATAATTTTTTTGTCAATGTATCACAGATTTATTCTGTAAACTCTAGTTAAGTTTAGAACACTCAATCAACCTTGAATCTTTGAAAAGAACTTACTATCTCTCAAATTTTTCTGTAACTTATTACAGAAGAGACACTCCAGTGTTGCTTTAACTTCACAAAGAGTTCATCTAATAAAAGCCTGAATAAACAGATCAAAAGGAGATAGTTCTGTTTAAAGATAAGAGTTCCTTTAAAAATTTTATTAGTTTTATTTTTATGTATACATGTGAGGCTGCAGTAGTTTGTGTGAACTACACTCAAAAAGCAGAATTCATCAGATCATTAAGAGAGAGAGAAAGACAGAGAGAGAGAAAGACAGAGACAGAGACAGAGAGACGTGGTTCTGGGTCACTTGAAGTGGGCACAGGAAATTGAACCTCGATACCCCATCAGAGTAGCAAGTATTCTTAACTTCAGAGCCAATCATCCAGTCTCTACAGCTGTAACTTCTTAATAGGAAGTAAATGATGTTTGAATAAAAAATTTATATTTTAGTATGTTAAACAATCTCTGTAGCTTTATTATACCAATATAATGAGTTTATTGTATCTATTATGTTTTTTAAAAATGATCAACAGATATGCAGGAGGGAAATTTCACAACCAGAAATAGATCATACTTATTAAGATTTTACTTCCATTGCTGTGTTTGACACATTCAGAAGATAACATTTATAACGATGGAATTGGGCTATTATAAAATTTTGAAAAGATCATTCTTAAGTCTGTAAGATAACAAGGAAATTATTATAATCCAGATTGTCATCATTATAAAATATCTTCTGTGAAGAGTACTGGGCAACTTCAAAAGAAACACCATAGGGTGGTGGTTTTCCTGCGGAGATTTGCATATGCAAATTCAGGCCCTCATTCTCAAATGTGCATATCATGAAATGCATGACAGGCATCTAAGAATGATTAAGATACAGCTATACGAAGCAGTAACCTTTCAGAAGTTCCAGAGTTAGATGTAGAGGTGTAAACACGGGTGTTTTCTTCAAGAGCTTAAATCCATTCTGCTGTTATAGGACTGATGGGCACAATTTCCTCACAGCATTCACCTTGGTAATAGATGCAAACTGCTTACCTGATACATCAACTGTACTTTTATACTTAATTTTCTAGATATTTTGTGTATTTCCAAAATGAGAACCCAGTTCTACATCTGTTTGTGCGCACACACGTGTGTGTATGCATGTCTATACACATGAATGACTCTTTATTCACCTTTCCCCCTACAGAATTGTGTGTAGGAGATTTTATTCTCCACTTAGTTCTTTCACATCTAATAGATCATGAAAGTGACTCTCCTTAAAACCATCCAGTGCAATCTGATCCTTCCTTGAGGTTGGGCACGGTTGTATTGAATGTATCGAGATATAAATAACCATTTGGAAATGATAGCCATGTAGATGCTTTCCAGCTCACCACTGCTTTAAACTATTGCCATGAATTACATTGTTTGTAATTATTCAGCAAATAATTATGGAAAATACCAAGACAGGGGTATATGAACAAAAAGAAGTAAATCTAAACTCATGGTATATATGTGATACACTATGTTTTTATATAGATATATATCAAAAGTTTAGAGTTACCAATTACATACCTACATGCATGCATGCATATGTGCATATATACATACATACACACAGTGTGTGCACTCATACATATATGTATATTTGTAAATTTTATGTTGGTTCTATATGAAAATATCAACTTAAATGTTTATTGATAAGAGAGTTTACATGTCTGCCAGTAATGTGTGGGACTGCCTTACCAACACAATACAGTCCTTGTTTATTTTCATTTTTGCAACTTTCCTATGAAATTTAATACACATTTTTCATATTATGAATAAGATATTTTTGGAAATAATCGAAGCTTTTCTCTTTACTGAAAACTTCTGTTACTCATTTGTTAATTTCACTTTTGTATATTCATTTGACTCCACTAGATTTGTAAACTGTGCTTTTGTTTGTTTTTTGTTTATTTTGTTTTTTTGTAAAATTATGGCTTTTTTTCATAAAGTATATTGTGAGTTCTCATTGTTGAAACTGAAATGTTAGTGTTCATTTTTCATCTCTCTTTGTCAGGATCAACAATGCAAACTGTATGACACCATATGATGAGACCCCCAAGTCATCCTTGGATTTTGATTTAGTTCATGTTTTTCATTTAATTAAGGAGAGTTATTTTCATTTAATGAGGATATGTTACTAGTGCATGTGATAATTTTAGGGAGTCTAGCCTTCTATGCCACATGCAGATGTAGAGTTATCTGAAGCTCCCTGCACTTGCATATATGTGCACACACACATATATATATACACATATACACACATATATATTTATATATAGATGCATATATATATATATATATATATATATATATATATATATATATACTCTCAACTTTGTCACCATTATGAGTGAATGAAAATGCTGAAGCCTCAACCTCAACATGAACTCAGGTGTAGCACAGAATGAGGAGAGCTCAGCCTGGCAAGTTTCCACACATGCATGGGAAGACACATGGATAAAAAAGAAATTCTTCCACAGAACACATCCAATTATTTCACCTCAATAACAGATACATTAGCTGGCCCAAGTAGTGACTAGTCAGATAAAATGCTCTTTGCATGCCCTTGCAACTAAAAATTTCAGATAACTAAATTTTCGAACCATTTAAGAAAGAGCTTCTGAAATTTCAAACTGATGCAAATAGTCTGACCTCTGATAAAGTGAATAAAAATTAGGTATGCTGTCTTTATTTTATTACAATACAATGGCATATTAATTTATTCATTCCTGAATTACTACTTAAGAAATGTAATGAAATAATTTATTCACTGCAGCAAATGCATTGCCCACAACTAACTTAATAAAATGATATTTGCAATAAAAATAAAAAGTTTAAGGCATTGTATCTTTCCTAGAACATCAAAACAGAGCAAAATTAGAAAATCAAGTTGTAGTCTGAGGAGTCAGAAGTGTTCAATAACAGCAAGGAAACAGTTTTTCCAAAACAATGGAGCAATAGCACATTTGAACTTAAAGTGATTATGACAGCATGCATAAGACTTGCAAAAGCTATAAGAACATTAGTACACACGTGCGCGCGCGCACGCGCACACACACACACACACACACACACACACACACACTCCCAGAATTGCTCAGCAAACTGAACTCCATAGGTAAAAAAAATCTCAACATTTGGTTAGAAGAGATGACAGTAGAGAAGAGATTGTGGAGGAGTTGGAGGCACAGGTATATAATGTTCAATGGTATTAAATTGTCAAAGAATTAATAAAAAGAATAAGAAAACTGAAATCAAACATTTGATATAAACAGATCCTTCAGAAAAACAGCAAAATAAAATCCAACACCAATTATCATTTAAAGTAGCAATGAAAAATATCTTTAAAGAGTAGGGAACATAGTTCAGTTCCTGACTAATACTGCTGTGAACTGACGGAGACCCACACTGGAGCACCGGACTGAGCCCCCCAAGGTCCAAATGAGGAGCAGAAGGACGAAGAAAATGAAAAAAGAAATAAGGACTGCGAGGGATGCTATCACCCACTGATACAAGGGGACGGATCTAATGAGAGCTTACCAACGCCAGTTGGACTGGGACTGAACGAGCACGTGATCCAACCAGATTCTCTGAATGTGGCCGGATTCTCTGAATGTGGCTAGCCCGGAGTCTTTCTGAAAAGCCATTGACAATGACTCTGGGACTTGTTTCCTCTGCATATACTGGATTTTGGGGATCCAGTCTGTTTGGATTCTCACCTTCCTGGACCTGGAGGGACGGGGAGGAGCTTGAACTTCCCACAGGGCAGGAAACCCTGTCTGCCCTTAGGGACGAAGAGGGAGGAGGAGGGGGAGTGGGGGGAGTGGGAGGGTGTTGGGAGGTGGGGCGGAAATGAAAACTTTTATAATTTAATAAAATTACTTTAAAAAAAATACTGCTGTGAACTGATTCCCATGTAACCTAAAGGTGTTGGGATCACAATAGTTTGCTCCTATATCAGTAAGTGAAACTAAAGATCTTATGATTTTCCTCTTATGGATTTAAAAAGCAATGTAAAATGAAACATTCTTTCTTTATGATAGTACTTAACTATAGAGGAATGAATAATTTTTAATGATAGATAAAATAAATTTATTGTATAATATCAGTTTCCTATCAGAACATTTTTGGTTTTTTTTTGTTTTGTTTTGTTTTGTTTTTGCTATGTGATAATGCTCTTATACTCAGTAAAGATTTGTCACTTGTGTTGGTTTAATAAAATTCAGATTGGCCAGTAGCCAGACAGGAAGTATAGACAGGCCAGTCAGACCAGGAGAATTATGGGAGGAGGAAAGGCTCAGTCTGCAGTCACCACCAAGGTGCAGAGGAATCAAGATGAAAATGTTGCACTGAAGAAAGGTATCAAGTCACATGGCTAAATATAAATAAGAATTGTGGGTTAATTTGTAAGAAAGAGCTAGTGAATAATAAGCCTAAGCTAATAGGCCAGATAGCCTATAATTAATCTAAGCCTCTGTATGTTTCTTTGGGACTGAATGGCTCTGGGACCAGGTAGAACAGAATCCTCTCTCTCTGTTTTTTGGGTTTTTTTTTGTTTGATTTGAGGCAGAGTTTCTCTGTGTAGCTTTGCAGCCTGTCCAGGAACTTGCTCTGTAGAGCAAGCAGTTCGGCCTTGAACTCATCGAGATCCACGTGCCTCTGCCTCCTGAGTGCTGGGATTAAAGGTATATATGTCACTACTACCTGGCTATCATAAAGTTCTTTTAATATGATGGAAACATATGGGAATTTAGAATTGGACTTGTAAGAAGAATAAACTACCACATTTTCTCCCTGCCCCTGCTCCTGCCACTTGCTTCCTGATCTGTCTTTTCTTTTTCATCTCTAGTTTCTTGATTTCTATTAATCTCTGTGTGTAGATATTTATGTTCCCAGACATGTGTGAGTGTTCCCGTCACCATGTGCCCATGTATGTATTTGTGTGTGTCTGTGTGTGCATGTCTGTGTATTCATATCAGCGTGTGTGTTTGTGTGTATTTCTGTTTCTCTGTGTGTGAATATTTCCTTTGCAGGTCCTGCTAGTATGCACTTAAGAAAGCCTTCTCACTTATATTCCTCGATTCTGGGATCTATTCTAAACTGTGATCTCTAGGAAAGTTTCATTTCACTTCCATATTGCTGTAATAGTAGGGACAAAAACAAGCAACTCTTATCTACTTTTAACTCAAGGAATCAGTGCTTGCCATGTTTGACAAGAAAGGAAAGAAGTCACACTAAATTTTTGCTGAGGAATATAATTACCTTAATCAAAGCTCAGTTCATTCTATGAATACATGGTCTTTCATAGTCCCAGAGTGTGAATGCATGCACGCACACACGCATGCATGCAAGCACGCATGCATAAACATTTACACACTTCTAGCTATTAGCTTATACCTCTATTTGTATTTTTATTTAATTCTCTAATGTATTTTGCAAGAAGACACGCTGCTTGAGACTTTGCTGAAATAAATCAATTCATAGCAAGTTTGTTTACTTGAAAAAGGTTTGAATCAAACATCATTATATGTTATACCGGTGATAGATATTGTAACAATACTGTACAATAGATACTGTAACAAGATACTGTAACAATAAGAGAAAACACAACAAAAGGGATAAAACGTTCACAAAGGGAACATCAACAAGACAGACTCATTGGTTAGGATATTAATAATTAAGGAATTACTTGATACCCTGGATTTTCATTGATTTTCAGGAAGAATTGGGAAGATGATATTAATTGGGAGACACTATGACCCTGGAAGAAAGATATCTGGAGCATAATGTGGCTGTGAGGGCCAGTGAAACGCAGAACCCTGGCTTGGCAGCTTGTAGATATTCTTAAAACTTTCACCATGGATGTTGAAGGCATTTCATGCCACATGAGTGGGGAATGGGCATTTTGAGCAATGATGCAGTCCGAAATCATTATATCTTGAAGCTATTTCCTGCTAATCTCCATAGTAAACCCAAAAAGTAAATTATTATTACAGCACATTTCAATATGAAAATGTGATATTAAAACAAGTGATTCCTTACTTATATTTAGCATGCATTGAGACTAGGTTGAAACTGAAATCTCTGAAGTAAAAACTTTCACTCTGCTTGATACTATGAAGTATTCCCAACAGAAGCAACTTCATCTTCCATTACAAGTCTGCCTTATGTGTCTTGCATGGATTGCAAAACATAATTATTTTTGAAAAACATAATTATTTCATCGCATAGTTTCTAATCATTAATTTAAATATTAAATTGTATTTTCATAAGTGAGAGAAAAATGAAAGATTGCAACTTTCTTCCTGATAGAGCAACACTTGCCAAAGGGAGACTCTATCTATAGGTTTTACTGAATGAGTGAACTGACTAGAATTTGAGACTAATAAGATGATATTGCTTTGTTTATTAAAAGAAGAAAATGAAAGACAGAGATACTTTCACCCAAATCATGGTCAAAGGGGAATCAACTTGTACACCAAATTTAAGAGTTTAGATCTTTAAGGAACCATTTATTAATTTTATATTCCTAGTATTCTTCATGAAGTAGAGGTAACACATGCCAAATTCAGCAAACATTGATTTTAAAAGAATAAAATTATAAAAATCATTCTTTTTATTATTTTGTTGTACATAGAGCTTTTAATAAATTCTTTTTTACTTTGAAACATTAGATATTTCTGATAAACTGTCATTCTGAGATGTAGATTTTCAACTTCAGGGTCAAAATGATGGCTTAGCTGCTAAAGCTGCCCATCTGAGTCCGATCCCTGCAACCTACATGATAGAAAGAGACAATCATAGAAAGTACTCACGCAAGTATTCCATGGAGCCCACACATGTTCACAATGAATATGAAAGTGTAAAATACCTAGTATCTTTGCTTGGGTTTTTATCTGAGGTCAAGTATGAGAGATTACTCACATGCAGGTTAGGTAATCACTTTCATATAAAAATTTCCTTCTTTTGATTATTTAATTACCCTGAAGAAATTGTACGTCTTTCCTTTGGGCTTCATTTATTTCCAGAGTTATTTGGTATATTTGGGATGCAATTACTTCATGTCTCTGTCTTCTGATTAGATGTACTTAGTTCCCTTCTGTCCTTTGCCAGTTTTTGAACTTGATTTTCTCTTATTTTGAAATGCACACTGAACTTTGATGTCTTCTGTGGTTTTCTATAGTTCTTCCATTTTCTTGTCCTTTTTGCCCTCATAACTTAGAACACAGTCACTGAGAGTATTTTAGCTTGGTTCACATTAGATTGGTTACACAAGATTTTACATAGAAAGCAAAAAAGGTCTGGAAGTTTTTACATTCACAGCTCTAACAGCATTTCTGTATTTCCAGTGGGTTTGTTTGTTTAAATGTAGGTACTTTCTATCTAAAATCACTGGTAGTTTTTTTTTTTTCTTTGTAAGTTTCAATGTCTGTTTTCTTTGCCCTATTCTTTATGTTCTGGTAAATTTAAATTCATTTTCATGCATATTCTCCTTAATATATAGTCATGTGGTCATGCTGAGAACAGCACCTTTTGGAATTCAGATGCCTCTGGCCACTTGATTCCAAACAAGGAGTCTATGATCATCTGCCTTCATTCAGCATGTATGAAATACCTTCCAACATTAATATCTTTTCTCAAGTGGTTCCAGTTGAAGTAGCATCATCCAGGATGGTGTGTTCTTCTCATGTATTTCACAGTCTCTGCTTGTGTTTTCACACTAGATGTGGTCCTAGTGTGAATGCCCACTCCTAACTTTTAAACAGTAGTTTTAGGAAGTGGGGCATTTAATGATGAGGGTTGCACTTTTAAGAAACAATTAATGTTATTAATGCAGTTAAGGGCCACTTATCCTGGAAATAGCATTGTCCTAAAAGGGAATTCTAGCCTGGAAGCAGTGGCACATGTCTTTAATCCAGCACTTGGAAGACTGAGATCTCTGTGGGTTTGAGGCCAGCCTACAGACTAAGTTTCAGGACAGCAAAGGTTATACAAAGTAACCCTGTTTCAAAAAACATAAAAAAATAAAAACCAAAACTAAAACCAAGCAAATAAAACCAAATAAACAAAGACTCAAAATAACAACAGCAACCAACAAACCAAACAAACAAATAAAGAAAACTAATTTCTCCAATTCAAAGGTTCTTTGGCCCCCAACTTCTTAGTCTCTTTAAGGATTCCTTGCCACATGAAGACTGACGAGTTAGAATCTAGGAAATAGGTCTCAGTAAAGTTCAGGTGCCCTTGGACTTCCAAACACTCCTGGGAAGTATGTAGATATGAACATTTGTTTACAATTTACCTTGTTTTTTTTATTCTGACATAATAATAGAAACACAGATGCCTTGTTCTTAGATTGTGTATTTTAATGTACTAAAATGATATATTCTTTAATCATGTAGAGTATATTAAACATAGATAGATAGATAGATAGATAGATAGATAGATAGATAGATAGATAGATAGATAGATAGATAGGTAGATAGATACAAAGAGAGAGGGGGCAGAGAGAGAGGGAGAGAGAGAGAGAGAGAGAGAGAGAGAGAGAGAGAGAGAGAGAGAGAAACTGGTCACATTTGGAGGTAGACTTTATATCTTGCAAAATTTTATCATTTTCATTTTACTATTTTTAGCAAATTCTCCATTCTCTACACCCACAGAAATCTTTTATTCATTTTACCCATCAAATGGTTCTCTCTTATCCTTGTAGTGCAAATATTTCCCTTCCAGTTCCAGTTGGATTAGAAAGGGGAAAGTCCCAGAAAATCTGATAAGCACAAACCACATGTCCTTGTTCAGATTCCACACACCTGAGAGCAAATATTTTCCTGGAGTTCTATAAATCATTTGCCCTGAATTGACTAATGAAACAGAATATTTTTTTAAAAAGGTAATTTCTGCAAGAGATACACAAGCATCTCACACAGGTGTTACAAAAATGTTTTCACCTGAAAAATGGTGTATTTTTGTTTGAGAACAGTAATTACTTGAAGCTAGTGAGATTGTATGTCCCACAGTATAGGACAGTTCGGGTTACGCTTTGGCAATTCAACTTGGATGTCTCCATTAAGACCTTAAAACTGTTTCTTTAGAAAAAATTAAAACCTTTTCAGATTTGTATACCTAATTAAATCAGAAACACAGTGTATGGTGAAGAAGACGGAAAAACCTCCCACGACACCAGCAATGGGAACACAGAAAAGTGACATAAATCTCATAGCAGTTACAGAGGAGTCTCAACCCCATTTATTTAGGACTGAAAAAGATGAATATGATATTTAACCTTCCGGGTCCACATATCTCCCTCTGAAAACTATAAGAAATTAAACCGGAACTTCCCTAACACACTCCTCAATAAATCTGTTTTCAGCCTTGCAGAACACACTCTTCAAGTCACTACAAACACTGTTTATCTGGGCTGATAAAGGAAGGATTAAGTCTTCAAAACAAACCATTTATTAATTTTAATTAAAGGCATTTGACATTCTCCTCCCACAAATATTTAGATTTTCTTTTACTTAGATCTAATCTGATAACAGGAGTTTCACCTCATCTGTAAAAACTTTCATGAAATTGGAAACACTAAGCATGTATTTTCTTATAAGGCAGTATGATTAATAACCTCCCTTTATAAATTTTGGATAAGGTACAAATACAGGTAATTAAGGAATTAAAATTAATAGGAAGTCTAAAATTTGCCCCTCAGTACTTGCAGTTCACTAGTCTAACTCATCTTTTTTAATTATTGTGGACTTGATTTAACAGAAAGATATAAATGATGAGGTCGTCCATGAAGGAGGTTCTTGGTCTCTGACCTCACTGACTCGTTATGTGATGTCAAACAAGTCAGTGAGGGCTGAGAAAAGTTTTCAGTGTAGCTCAGTGTGCCACTGAAAGGAAGCAGAGGCCAATTTATTGCACTAAAATACCCTAGTAACAGGAAGCCTGATACTGTGCCAGGAGCATCTAGAAGGGCATGGACCTTTCAAAGGACAGAGGACAGAGGACAGAGACGAATACAAAGATTTTTGGGAAGGAAGCACATGGCACAAATTGTAAGATGTGGTTCAGGAAACCTGACTAGGGTAATGCAGGGCTGAAGAAATGATAAATGCACACAACAGGAAAGCTTGAATCAGATGGGGTATGGGGAACATTTTCTACCTAAATCACAATACTCTGTTTGAGGCATCTGTTTGCCTTTCAAGAAGAGTTGTTGATTCCAAAGCTGTGGTTTTCATTGATACCCATTTGATAGTATTTTATATATAAATTCTCTGAAGTCAAAACTTCAGGAAAATTAAACGAATTAATGTTAAAAGGGTGTAATCTGTCCTAAACTGTGTGGGTTATGAATAGACAAGGGGATACACAAAAATATTGAAGTGGGGAACAAAAGGATAAAAATGAGATGACTCGTGCAAAGGAGGAAAGTCGGGACAGAGTAATTACAAGACAACTGTGGGAACAGGAACTATGTTCAACAGGAGAATGCGCTTGTGTGGAGCAGGTGGCATAATTTTTCATTCATAATTTTTCAAAAGAGATTTTATCATTAACATAGCTACAAAATGAATCGATAACATTTATTCATTGTTAGAAGGAAGATCGATATTTAATAGGCAGTAGTTCTCCAACAAATTAAAAAAAAACATGTTGCCCATGGGGAAAGTTACCCATATACTTTATTACACTACAGAGTGGAGAGATGCAAGGTCATCTAGAAGAGTCTGGGAAGGTACTGATAACACTCACCAAGCCTGGTGAAAGACCAATCTATTCTTAAGACAGAACTCCTAAGACAAACACCAGTTAGTTTTCTCTACGACTAGACGTACGTCAAAATCTTCGTTATTTATAGTATTACTAAGCTATGTCTCAGAATTCTAACCAAATGCACAACACAAAAAGTTAGTGTATTGCATACCATCTCTCAAAGATAAAAATAACTGTTCATTACTTCAAAGTTCAAGGCTATAGCTTTGGAGTAGGTAACTCAAAATGGAGTACAATATTATTAGGAATGATGTGTGGATTAAGAGGTGTATTCATGCAAATGTTAGATTGTCATAATCATTAATATACTAAAATCAACAATAGTAATATGGTATGTTTAATTTTATATAAAATAATAAAATGAGATATTGATAAATTTAATATTGATTTTTATGTGATCAAATAAATCAACGAGTAGAAAACCTACATAAAAGTTAGACACAATAAAGAGACATATGATGATTCTGAACATCAAGATCAGTTATGGTTAATAATATTTATAACTATTCTTCAAAAATATACGAAAAAATATACAAATATACATATATATTATAAGGTGAAATGTATTTGCTCTGAGTGTGAATGAGTGTGTATGTGTGTTTACTATTTGAAATACTTTGAATAAAGTAGCTCACAACTGCAACCCCCACACAGAGGATGCTAAAGATGAAGAATTGCCACAAGTTAGAGACCAGGCTAGGCTGTAATAGAATGATATTTTCCCTTAGCAAGCCAATTCAACAAAGAAGAAAGGAAGGACAGAGAGGAGAGTAGGATGAGATAAAATTTTGTATCTTTTCTCTACAATACTTGCATGGAAATATATTCCCAGTTCTTATGAAAGAAATAACAAAGAGACGCACCTTGCAAGCGTCCACATGTATCGTCAGTTAAATATGTTTAGTTTCAATGACCAGACCCATTTTCCAGGAAACAATTGAGAAATTCTTCTATCTAGGTTCAACATATCTCTGAACTCTTCCATGTCACCCTCTTCAACATTATTTGAATGTTTCCTTCTTGCATTCTCATTTTCAAACATTAAACAAACCAATTATCAAAGTCTGGATGAGTTATAACTATCCACATGCAGCTCTTTCCCTGCCTCAGGTAATCCAAGGCCTCCTACATATCCTTTATATCCTTTCACTTGTGTGTGTCACACACACGTGCGTGCATATGTGTAAACACACGCACATGTGTTATTGTGTATCATGATTTAAATCTGGAGAACATTTTAGTAATAGACAAATGTTCAGCCACTGAGATACATCCCAGCTCTACCATATCACAAAAGCAATCACATTTGAAAAAAACTCAACTAAATGATTTCTTTCATAAGTGTCTTGTCCATCTTAATGTTGGTCTTCTGTCAATCTTATGGTATCCTGTTTCTTATGCATGCACCCACATTTACACAAGTATAATGAACATATGTGCTCCACATCTCCTGACATTCTTCTCTCTTCAGTTCCCCTCATTTCTCTCTCCTCTGTAGAATGTCCTCTCTGAGCCACACAGCTGATACAGTAGAAAGCTGACCAGACACTTCTATTATTAGTGACTGTAACTCCCACAATTTGTAAGTACTTTTCTTTTCTTGTCCCTGACAAACTGCACTGTAAGCATCCCAGAGGATGAAATTATCTCATTGACCACTTGTTCCATTTGTAGATTTTGCACTGAAAAAATATATATTGAAAAATTGAAGAGGACAAAAATAGGTCCTAATTTCAGAGTATATGCTTAAAATACAGACATGGAAAAATTCCTGATTCACTGATATTTAATTTATGGCAAAATATTTGAAATTATATGAAAATTACAAATGTTTGAATAAATATGATTTGGTGGTGGGAAACACTGTTACAGCATAATGATCTAAGCAGTGTGTTTGTCACCATGAAGCCCATAAGCCAAGGGCACTTGGGAAACTAGAAAAGAAAAACATAGAAAATTATTTTCTCATAGAAGTTAGCTATTCCTTTATTGTGGTTTAAGTTCAAATAAGAATACAAACAATAAATATACTTATATATTTAACTACAAAAGTTAAAATACTTATTAGTGTATAGATATCAAAATTATATAGCAAATTTTGGAGACGTAGATTTGGGTTTACATAGACAACAGAAGGGTATACTCATTATAAAATGTACTCTCTAAAATATATTTTAAAATTGCAACTTTATTGAATTGAATTGACAATAAAGATTGCAAATGATCAAAATATTTGAGGAATCTTTAAAACAAATATACGAGGGGTCCTGGGACTAGAGATATGATGCATTCAATACGATAGGGAGCTTGCATGGCAAGAATGAAGAATGAATTCTAATCCGCAGTTGCCATGTAAAGAAAGCCCAGCATGACCACTGCATCCTTCCTAGAGATGACAAACCAATCAACACAGACAAAATGTCTATAATCCAGTTCAGCAAGAGACCCTTCCTAAAAACAAGAAAGCAGAAGGCAACAGAGAAAGACATCTAAGGTTCTACATTTGGCTTTCTGTGGACATGCATGGGTGGGCACACCCACACATTTGTTTGAATACAGTGTACACACAAACACACATACACATTCCAAGAAAGAAAGAAAAGACAAACATAGAGATCCTGAAAGGTTTCATATTGTATTTAAGAAAAATTACCTCTCAGACTCAAGATGTTTTATTTGGACTTTATTGAATAATTTTAATTTTAAATGAGCAGTCAATATCCACTAAAACCATTTTGAAATGTTGAGGCAGAGATAAGATTAAATATCCAAGCAGAAATAAAGACTTGAAAATGGATTTATTTTTACTCACAGATTCTTCCAAACAGTGTTGCATTTCTAATGCACTGGAAAAATAAACCAACGCAAAGAACGTGTGATAATGTTTTTCAGTGTCTCAGCTGCATCGTCTTGTATTATATGGTTTATAGCAACATTGTTGTGAGTCTTTGAATTCTGACTTCTATAATTGAATTATTCATGAATTGAGCTATTTCAACATTCTTTAGTGAATTTTTCTCTGAATAAAAACAATTTTAAATAACTCATAATTTATAAAATTCAGAATGCAGAAGTCAATACCTTCAGCTCACAATAACAAAGAACTTTTAACTTACTATATATGAATTGAACAAAGGCCTAACTTCTAGTAACTTTACTAAATTGATGACAACCAAAACAAGTTATCAACCAATAAAATATGATAAAAGTCCCAAGTTGTAGTATGGTGTCATAGACTGAAATTTGAACACTAAGTAATAGAATCATGGATGGAATCTGCCTATGTCAGGAAATCTTTTATGTATTTTTAAACATTGTTTTATAAGTAATGAATAATGAATATATCCATTAACCCTTAGGCACTATTGATCAGTGTAGGACAATGCCAGTGCTTTGTGATGTTGCCGTTCTTAGTGTTTGTTAATAAAAATAAGTACGATGACTCTCACTCGCCACTTGCTCCTTTCTTGTCTGTTCTCTCTGTCTGCCTGTCTCTCTTATGCCATAACTCCAAACGAGCCTTTTTCTCCTTTCCTCTCCACTTCCCCAAATAAAACTTTTATACTAGAAAAAATAAATACAATGTACACTGGAGAATTTTGACTATTCATAGACAAACAAAACACTATGGTTATATTCTAAGAATCTCATAGCATTACTAGCTTTTGCTTCTTTATGTGCTTGTATTTTATGATTAAAATATAAGATTACCTTAACATTGTAGTAATTGTTTCCTGTGTATATCTGAATAGCCATGATGAACCTTAGATGATTACATATTATAAAATGATAAAGAAAATTATTATCTCTATGTGTTCAAAGTCAGACTGGGCTATAGAACAAGCTCTAAGACAGCAAAAGATATCCCTGTCTTAGAAAAACTAAAATAGAATACTTTTTAAAAACTAATAAAACTTTATGCAAATTTTATTTTTATGATCATTTTATTCTGTGTATCCAAATTGGAGAAATTGGGCACTATAAACCATTGCAAATCTGGGTGCCCACTTCATAGTTTTCTTGGCATAGTCTTTCATTCATTTCATAGATACTGTCTCTGGATGGTTTTGCTTTAATGCATCAGGGGTTAGAAGTTGTAGCCAAGATTGCATGATTACACAGGTAGAAAATTGTTTCTTACCCAAGTATAAAAAAATAAGTTGTCTATCTCTGCTTTAAAGGATTTCAAGAAAACATAGTATTAGATTATTATATCGAAAAGCTATAAGCCATTTCAGCAGAAAAAAATAACATATTGACTAGATAACCACCAAATATTTGCGTCTTGTCCCCAAGCTCCAGGATCTTCTCATTGAACAGTAATCTAACTTCTACAAGAATTTAGTTAATTTTATTGACTCAGGCCAGAGGTCTTCTTTTAGTTTAATTGTTGGAAATTGAAAACATAGTATCTACAGCTTTGATCTGATGAAAAAACAGTTTATTTTCTTCTATTTTCCTAGTCTTTTTTAAGTTAACATTTAACATGTTCACTTTTA
This sequence comes from Myodes glareolus, assembly GCF_982192425.1. Lineage (NCBI taxonomy): Eukaryota > Metazoa > Chordata > Mammalia > Rodentia > Cricetidae > Myodes > Myodes glareolus. The sequence continues at coordinate 61,823,042 of NC_142048.1, forward strand.
TAATCTTTTTTTTTCTTATCAACCTGCATTTTTAATTAGCTTTTGAACCACATAGAGGATAAAGCATAAAAAAACCTAATAAATAAAAAAGCTCACAGCTGAATGAGTATTAGAAGCAGATCTTTCTGATCTTGCAAAAAAACAAAACAAACAAACAAATCAATAACACGAAAAAAAGCATTAACTTGTTTCAGGAACTTAGGTAAAATAAAACTGCATTTGTCATGGCTGCCTCAACCTACACTTTTATAATCTTTTTATAATTATAATATAATCAATGATTTATCCCTTTGTTGTTCCTAATCTTCCCATGCATCTTTCTTTCTCTCTTGTTTTCTCTCAAATTCTTGGCCTCTTTATCTTTAATAATTGCTACATATGTGCATATGCATATTCATAAACACAACCTGCTCACATTGTTCTTTCATTTAAAAATAAGGAGATGCCCCTCGACCGAAGAAGAATGGATAAGGAAAATGTGGTTTATTTACACAATGGAGTACTACACAGCAGAAAAAAAAATAACGATATCTTGAATTTTGCAAGAAAATGGATGGAGCTAGAAAACATTTTGAGTGAGGTAACCCAGACACAGAAAGACAATTATCACATGTTCTCACTCATAGGTGGTTTTTAAACATAAAGCAAGAAAACCAGCCTACAAACCACAATCCCAGAGAATTTATACAACAATGAGAACACTAAAAGATACTTACATACATCTAATCTGCATGGGAAGTAGAAAAAGACAAGATCTCCTGAGTAAATTGGGAGCATGGGGACCTTGGGGGAGGGTGAGAGGAGGGAGGGGAGCAGAGAAAACGGTAGAGTGCAGTAAAAATCAATAAAAAAATAAAAAAGTAAAAATAAGGAGTACATCTTATCTTTACTTTCTTTAGAAAATTAATATGTGCCTGAACATATCATATAGGCATCGCTTTTCAGTTTTTTTCATCTGTAAATACAATTTTTTTTTTGAAACAGCCCCTTTCCAAGTTAAAATTGGCCCTTGATGTTCCTAAAACAGCTGTTGTTTCTTGCAGTGTCTGTGTGTGAACTGCTTTGTGATGAGGGTAATGTAGAACAGATAAACAACAAAGGCATAGCAGCACTTATGAGCACTCATTAGGTTAAATGTGCCTTGCATTACTCTTGTTGAACAAACTCAATGAGGAAGGAAGTCACCAACTCTATAATGGGAGGAATATTTTCTAACACATATATGTAAATCTGTGCAAGCATGAGAAAAGAGCTCCAAAGTTTTTGACGTAATTAATCTTTTTTTTTCCCTGAGGTCCTTCAATACAGATCTACAAATTTGAATAATGAATAGAGGCATGGTATTAAGAATCTTTCTGCACTCAGACGATGATGAATTATAATGGCCAAACCCCTGGACATTAAGTTGAATGCTAATCTGATGACAGAGTTTGGAAATCAGCCAATGCAGTGCCGGCATCCGGGTGCTTTCTCTCCTGCTGACAGCTTAATGCAGAGAGGAAGAGGGAGCCCTATTAATAGTGCATGCTCATTCTGCTTAGCACAACTTGTTCCAAATGTGTTTCTGTGTTAAATGCAAAGTAAGTTTCTCTCACCTTCTTTACCATAAGCATATGCTGAATATTTATCTCACTGATTGATACCCATCACTGTGCTTTGAGATGCTTAATGCAAATCATCTTCAAACATAAGCAGGAAAAGTCAATCATGGTGAGGAAATTACTTGTGTCTGCAGTTTTCACTTACCTCCCTCTGTTGTGGGTTCTTTTTCTCTAGGCAGGTTGGAGGAAAAAAAAATAGTTTTATGGTTAGAGGCCACTTTCAGGTGGTTTTGATTTACAGAACAAACACCCATCAGATTGCTCTGCATCACATGGATTCACAGAGCTGGTGAAAATAAACTCAAAGGGCAAATGGATAAAAGGTCAGGAGATAAACGTTAGTAAACACTTTGCCGATATACAATAGAGAGAGAAACAGGTGTCACAGAAAGAGCTGGAAAAATAAGCAGCTCCTTTATACCCGGTCACACTGTTGACGGCATGGACCTCAGTCATAACAGGAGGGAACAAAACCTTTAAAAATCTTGTTTCTTGGTGTTGCTTCTCCTTCTTTGATAGATGGAGAACTATAGCTTATTTGGATTGGTTTCACTTTCCTAAACAGTTTTAAATTTCTTCTCTTCTTTCAGTATGGTTTATTTGTTTATTATGCCATTTTTCACATCCTTTATTATGTGTAGTTCATTCTGTTGGGATGAAGCTCCATCCTGTTGCTGAGGAGTAAGATGATTTCTCACTAACTCACTGCTGTTGCCCAAGAGCTTTGCTTTGAGTGAGATCTAGAAATACATACCCATATGATCTTGCAAACTGTCTTATAACTGTTAGAAACAAATAGATTTTGAAAACAGCATATGCACTTCAGTGACTGACTTCAAATTGATGGCACATGCCCTTATGCTCATGTTGTCCAAAGGACCTCCTGAACACTTAACACAGTATGTAGACACTTTCCAGAACTGTGGAAAGGAAGATTCACAGTGATTACAAGGAAGATTACTAGTCTATCTGTCAATAGGAACTGTGAAAGTGTGAGTTCAGAGAACATGGAAGTCCTCAGTAAATTCACATGCCACAGAGGAATCCTGCCTGCCTCAGAAGGAAAAAATTAGCCTTAAACACAGCCTAACTGTCAGTTCAATAACAAATATAAAGATTTGCTTCAAACTATTAATCTTTTGGTGGCTAAAGCTATGTCCAAAATCCTCCTAAATATTTGGGAAACACACACACACACACACACACACACACACACACACACACACACACACACACAGTCCCTTATATAGCATCAGAAAATTAACAAGACCTCAGTTCTATGAAGGATTACCATATGTGTAAATCATCAAAAATCTTGGCTTCAAATGCAAAGAATGTGCAATCAGCCCACAGTGGCCCAGAACAAACACCTGATTGAAGCATCAGAAAGGCAAAAAAGACAGCGATTATTGTTGTATGTGTTCTAGTATAGGTACAGGGTATATATTGAAAATCATCCAAATGAAATTTGAATGACAAAGTGAAAATTGCTAAGATAAATGTGATATTAGATAATTTAAAAGCAAACAAATCTTTAGAAGAAGTTGATGAATTAAATGTACAAGATGTGTTGTGTGAAATTAATTTACTCCCCAAAAGAATCTGTGTATATAATATCTGTAAGTGGTAGAACCACAGGGAGGAAACTCCCAAGGAAACCACATGTAACTGAAGCTCACAAAGAAAACAAGAAAGATGGAGAATTCTTGAATAAACAAGGTCTTCTTTGGTGCTATGTAAACTTGATGTTCACCAATCACCGCTAGGGAGCTCAGCAAATGTAAGCGAGGAATATGGAGCCAAGGTTAGTCACAGTGATATTGTTGAAGGCAAATTGAAGACATAAATTATTTTTTTAAAAAATCAGAGAACAAAAGGAACAAAAGTAATTTGATCATTTTAGCTCAACACTCAATTAATATGGTGCCTTAGAGTTCTATATTCAAAGGAAAAATTCTTTAATAAGTGAAGGCAAAGAAAATGTCAGAAAGATAAACTCTTGCATGCTTTACTATCAGCACACCTACACTTTGGGACTAGTGAACCAGGTCATATAAGAAACAGACAGCATCAACTGGAGATTCATTGTCACTAAAGCTACAAACACGGCTCTGGGTCCTATAGAAAGCAGAAGTTCTACTAATAGACATTAAATATTTAAAAGATACTTAATCATTCAAACAAGCATAAGAACAGTGTAAAGTAAGATTTATATTAAATATAAAAGAAATATGTCACCCAAGTGCTACAAATCAGAATTGAGAATAATTATAAGTGAAACTATTATAACACTTTCATATTATGCATGGGATTTTATAATAATAATATAATAGGATTGTGAAGATTTTGTCATAAATTCTAAAGCAGTAAATGGAATGATAAAGGAAATAGCCATAAATAATAGGCAATATGATTGTTTTGGTGATAATTTAAAAGTACACAGTTCTTTAAAAAAAGAAAGAAATGCCAAAAATCAAAGAAAAGCAAATACTAAATAGTAAAGTGTCTTATTCAAAACTGATGAGGTTATTATTTGATTTAAATATATACTGTCTGCTAATTATTTAAAGAATATTGGAGAGGCAAGTCTGAGTCCTCTAAGAATGCTCAGCAACCGAACATGTTTTCCTTGGGATCTCAGTGGCAGGAGTTTCATATCTGGAACCTATGTAAAAGGGGAAGGAAAGGATAGGCATCCTAAAGCTGTTCTCTGACCTCCGCAGGGGGATGACAGCATATATAGTCACACACATGCGTCATGCACACATATGTGAACATACACTCAAAGTAAATACAGGTTTAAAAAGTGAGAATGGGTACAGAAAAGTGACTTAGTAGTTAGAAGTACATCTTGATCTTCCAGAAGTCCCTAGGCTGACTTTCAACACCATGTCAGGCAGCCCACAACACCCTCTAACTCCAGCATCAATGAATCCAACGACATTTTCTGGTCTCTACAGGCAACAAAACAGATAATGAACACTCACATGGATATATAACATACTCCAAATAAATAAAAAATAAAATAACTATGAGGATGGATTTTGTGCTGCCTGAATGTAACACTTTTTTAAAAAATTAACAAAGCCCAAAACAAGAAATAAAAATCATTCAGTTACAGGGATTTTAATATAATGGGTTATTATTGAACCAGGATAGGTAAGGCTTTGAAATCCAAAAGGTTTCCCGAGCCTTTTTGGAGGAAATATTGCAGCCTTGTGTTTTCTAGATGAGGAGAGTGTCAAGGCTAAAGAAATAGGCTACAGAAAAAAAAAACTTGTTTTTGATCGTCTGAGTTAGACGTATAAACAACTATGTGTATCATTATAACTATTCTTAATATGAATAGTGCATTCTAAAATATTCCTTGACTTCTGGCTAAATGCTTGTCTATTCTCTCAGTTTCTCTTTAATAAGCACTGCATTTTGCTCCCTGATTAAGGAAGTGACATCCATTATGTAATCGCTCCTAATAAAATTAATTGTGACGCACCAAGTTTGTATAGAACACATTCATGCCTTTGAAATATTAATAATTCAAGTAGAACTGGCCAGAAACTGCACAGTTCATATGCAGGTTTTCTTTGTAAAGAAGCCTGCTAGCAAGCATTGTACTGGGAAGGTTAACCTTTCAGACAGTTTATTTAGCACACTGCATTTTTTAAAAGACAAGATGTTGACAAAGCCATAACCAAAAATCCATTAGTGCAAAAAGCTAATCCTGCCAACTGGTTAATTGAATGAGACATTTAGCAAGGCCACAGTTTGCGCTAAGAAGCTGAGGGGAAAATGCCACTTAAACAAGGCAGAGCTGAAATGCGCACAAATACCAATATTTTGATAGCTAAATAGAACACGCAAGGTAGAAGTGCATGCATTATGAATATTAAAATGACTTTCACAAGATAATCTCACATTCTCCAGATGTTTTATGAAACAACACACAAACATTAACAGCACTCTTCCTGGAAGGCTCTGACCCATGCGCTTACTGAAGCTTCTGGTATCCTAGAATCTACATCTAAAGCTAAACCCTACATGCAGCACAGCACTGGAACATTTCCCATCAATGTACGGGCCTTGCCACAAGTGGGTAAGTTCTGCACAAGCACAAAGAGTCACGCATTTCAGGAAGATAGTAAAAATAACTGACTTGCACACAGATTAATGTGAAATATGTACTGTCTCTATGATCCAGTCACAATGTCTTGTGATAAGAACGCAAGCATTTCCCATGAAGTCATGATCTCTAAACTGACAGCTGTGGAGACTCCAAGGTATCAAAGAAGGCCCTCCATATGTGGGAGACAGTAGTTAAGCTTGTTCTATCTGAGGGTCCCCTGGAAGTAGGACCAGGACCTACCTCTGGTGCATGAACTAGTTTATTGGAGCACATTCCCTTTAGTGGGACGTCATGTTCAGCCTTAATGCAAGTGGGAGGGACTTGGTCCTCCCTCAACGTAATGAACTAGAATTTATTGACTCCCCGTGGGAGTTTTCTACCCTTTGGGTGGAGTGGATGAGGGGTGCACTGGGGGGAATGCAAGGGGAGGTGGGAAGAGGAGTGGGAGGGAGAAATGTTGGAATGTAAGATGAAATTTAAAAAAATAAATCATTAAAAAGAAGGTAGGTAGAAAGCACGTATCTTAGACTTTAAAGTAGAGCATATTTGAAGAGAAATTTGAAATGAAACAATACTGTTGAAATAGTAGCACGAGATTCTGATGACCACTTTTGAAAATGATGCTTTGTTTTAATCATCCTTGGGAAGTCCAAATACACTCCAAGGTCTCACAGATCTCATTCTTTGAACATCTCTCGCTGCTGATATCTGTCTCTTGTTCCCCAGCCTCCATTGTCTCCTGAGTATTCTGTTCCAGAAGCAGAATAGAGATCAATCACACATTTCTAGAAAAATAAAATTATGTTGTCCCCTATTTATTCCCTATTAACATGAATATGCAAATAAATCTGCCTAGGTCATCTTATAGAGCATAAGTGGTGGTGTTGATAATCACAGGTTCTTTTAACCAGAATTATTCCTAGTGACCTTCTATTTCACCTAGATTTATTTTGAAGTATACCAAATAGTTCCAAACTCTGTTGATATGCATCTTCAATTTTCTAAATGATGCGTGATTTTTATTGTTCAAAACATCTCAGCTCACTGATGTTTCTATGTCTAGCTGACCATTCAAAAATATGACTGCCTTAATCTAGCCATTTGTTTTTGCTCTGTACCTCACTACATCACATTGTTACTTTTGACAAACAACACATTTACAGGACGAATCTCAAGGCATCATACTTACCAGAAAGGTTTACATTTCATATTAAAACCTACAAAAACTTAAAGTTTAATAACATAGCAAAAATATCATGCCTTGTGAATCTATTCAGGCTCCATCTACAAGGAATTCCTTTCACTCTGTATTGTCATCATATATTTTTTAGATCCTTTATTTGTTGGGTTTCTCGCTCAGTACTCCCCAAGGAAGCTTTCTATTTACCCAAGTTTGTACAAGGTGCTTTGCTTCACAGACCAAGCTCTGAAGTGTGACAAAAGCGGACAGAAAGGTTACAAGAGAGAGGAGGATTTTTTTTATACATCAAAGGCATGACAAAAGGTCCAGCACAACTGTGTATGACACACGTTATCCTTGCATTCTAGAAACATCCTAGTCTTTCTCAGGTATAGTGAGTCTTGCCAGACACTTTGAAATTGTACTTGCAAATACGACTCCCATCTTTGCAGTAGGAGCTGGAGGAGTTGCACAGGCGTCTCTCTTATCACCTCACTCCGGGGAAAACAGATGGAGTTTAGGTAGCATATTCTGAGCAATTACAGAGAGTAGTCCTGATGGTGCCTCTTTCCAACCCACACATACCTTAACGCTTATATAAAACAACTTCTACCTGATGGATGATTTTAAGAAAGCAGCAAAGAAATAACATTAATGTGACAAAGCAAAGAGGAAAAAAAAAAGATCTATTCCAGACCTATAAACAAAGAATCCTCTTCTAGACAGCAAAGTATACCTAGCCATGGTAATCAAAGTCGAGAAAAAATTGTGCACAGAAACACTGCAAATATGCATCCTCATTAGAGACCAAGGAAGGATGGACACAAATACATTAACCTTGTGATTTTTTTCCCACAAAATCAGAAACAGCCTTAATCACTCAGCTGGCAACAGTTTTGAGAAAAGTAAAAGATCTTAAAATGCTTGTGCTTTTTCCCCCCTATTATATCAAATGAGACTCATGAAGTGAAGGGGAAATAGATAGATGATGATAGAAAAATAGATAGATGACAGAGAGATAGTAGATGATAGATAGATAGATGGATCGAGATAGATGATAGATGAATGACAGATTGATAGATAATGGATGGATAGATAGTTTAAGTATTTAAAAGTTAAACTAATTCAAATTAATTGTGGGTATTAATTTAAAACAAAGACTGACTTCACTTATGATCAGTACAGAACAGAAAATTATAGATATCAATCACAAAATTACCCATACATATGTCTTTCATAAGCTTACCAGTTTTGAATATTAAGAATAATGTGATAATATTCATTTTTCTTTAATGATGGATAACACATGAAAATTTATAATTAGATAAATGTAAAGATAAACAAAATTTAAAATATTCATTTAATTTATCACTTCCTTGGTTACACATTTCTAAAGAAAACATAAAACACACATTGCACACTAGAAGACTCACATATAATTTCTCCATAATAGCACTAAAGCAACCATATCTGAACAATAGACAAATTGAATCTCATCAACAAAACACAAATGTAACCCTATACCAATAAATGTTCAAAGGTAGTTTATTGAATATTTATCTGGGATTGGAATTTTCTCTTTTATTTGAGAACATGTTAAGAACACAAAACTATTTTCTATGTAAACATTCTTGGGACTTTCATAGACCAATCTGTATTATCTACTTAAATGAATTCTTTTGATACATTTATTCTTAAAATTCCTTGGTGAAAAATTAAGCAATTAGCTTAGTCCTTGTATTTTTAATTAATGAACAATTTTCCTCCTCACTGTTTATTGATATGGTACTCATTCCACACCTGAATAAATATTCTTTATACAGAGCATCTCCATTAGGTGAACCTGTACCATTCATTATTAAGAACATAGTTATGTCTGGGGCTATGCAGTTCTGTGGCTGCCAGAAGTAATTGAGGCTTTGAGCTTCCAAAAGGTCAACTGACCCAGGAGTGACCTAACAGTTTCATCTCAGAGGGTGATTGTTCTTAAATGTCACGGTCATTAGAAGCCATTACAGCTTCACTACATACCTTAGACTTGTCTTCAAATTATAAAGAGTTAGAAAGCAAAATAAAAATTCTCACTTTTATCAGGGGTCAGATTACTTTCAGGTCAGTACCTTCAAGGGGCCACGTCAGTGCCTGTGCACAATTTTGTATTCCAGTTTGAACTAGCCCTAAATTGCTCAGATAAAGGTGAAAAAAAAAACATATTCACACTAAATCTCTGCCCTGCTTTTTCCATACTGTGTCTCACACTGTCACCTATGCTGTTACGATAGCGACTAAGTAGCCCAGGGTTTCTTCAGACTTTCTGTAGGGTCCAGAATGGCAACAAACTCAGGGCAAAAGCTGTCTCAGTTTCCTATCATCTAGTGACTAGGATCAACCATCATACCCTCCTCCTGTATTTAAGAAGAAAAGAAGTTTGAGGTTATCCTGGTCTACAAGAGCTAGTTTAAGGACAGACTCCAAAGTTTAAATCTACATATAAATGAAATTTTAAAAATCCCAAATAGAGGGCTTTCATTCTTTTCTTGTCTAAAAAGAATCTACTAAGGAAAGAACAATAAAGTAAATATGTGCTTTAGCTACTCAGACTCTTGAGCAGGAAAAAGACTGCGTATGGAAATGTGGAGAAATTCCTCTTGACTGTGGTGTTTGTATGACTTGCTGAACTGCTGCTGATGAATGCATTCCTTCCAAGTGTTTCTACTGGACAGATCTATGGTGTAGACAGGTACCGCATAATGATCAATAAGTAAGATTGTTCCTTTTATAACATGACATTGTGAATTTTTTTGTGCAGGGGTGTGTGTGTGTGTGTATTTGCATGCAGTTGTAGCATACATTAAAAATATGCTGTAATATGCTCAGAAGTGAACTGTAAAATAAGAATTTTTCAATATAGTAAGCAAGTAAATAAAGACTTGTAAAAGACCATTGCAGTAGGCAGGAGACTGAACTTAGCTCTATCTTGGGATAATTAAGTGATCCGTGCACTGGATTCTCACTCTGCTAATTTACTTATTGACATTCTTCTTATCCTCCTTAGACATACATGATTAAAATGTGTCTTTTCTAGTTGAACAACTTATAAAGTTCCCTACATTCTTAAGAAATGGCAGTAGATTATACAATACTTATATCTCAGCATGATTATATGTTTTCTCAAACAAGTGCTCTTATAAAGGAGAGATAAGTGGAAAATGGTGAGAAACTTGCATATAACCTGGGTCATCTTGATCAATAGCTGCCCATTTACATATTTTGCTAAGCATTCACCTGGTTGATAGAGGTTTCTGTCCCACCAGGTCCTGCAGTCGTTCAGTTCCGAAGAAATACACAAGAGTTTACCATTGCCCCTCCTCTGCTTTCTGCCTTGTTGCTCTGCTTATACTTCCTGCCTGGTTACAGGCCAATCAGCATTTTATGAAACAAGTACAAGAAACAAATCTTTACAGGGTAAAACCGTTGTCCCACAGCATTCATCTTTGTATATTTCCCTTTGAGATGTAAAAGTAGCATTGGCCACAACTATTGCAACTGAAATCAGGTATATTTTATGTTACTACTTGCTTGATAAATAATAACAACAACAAGCATCAAAGCTACAGAAAAACCTTTCCTTGAAAAGCCAAACCAAACCAAATAAAAACAAAACAAAACAAAAACTGTCATTAGGATCATTTGATTTGTTATTCATGAGGATACCAGATTAATTTAAAATTCTAAACTTTAAATGTACCTCAAACTCTTGGATATGCATTTTTTCAAGCTCACTGAGGCTCCGCTGTGAGCTTCACCAATGACTCTCAGAGAGTCTATTCTATTACACGGGTAAAAATCAGAACCACTGTACCTAATGATTGAGACTAAACTACCCTTAAAAATAAGATATCTATTTTCAGCGCAAACATCTGGCTCCAGCAATCAAATTCCAATGATGCAGCATGCCCTGGACCCAGAGGTCTGAGCACAATTGAGCCATAAATTTTCTGTAGACGCTGCTTCGCACTTCCTAAGGGTATGTTCACAATCTGTGCGTGGGCAGGTGATAGGACAGAAATGGAAGTTCCATTATCTGAATTTACTTGCTATTTAATGTGACCTAAATTTTATTTGATTAAAATGACTCTAAAGGAAAGTGATCTTTAACTAGAAGTAAGTTATCTCTTGTGGTCCCTTCCCTGTCTCAGCACCTCACGCCAGCCCTATTGCTATGCTCTTTATCACCCATGCTGTCTGTGCTAGAACACATATTTATTGTCGTGTGTATCGCGTTGGATTGTAATATTGTGAAGCCTATAGCCTTTCTGATTATCTGAGTCCCATTGAGAATCAAAGCATAATATCCTCATCCTCACATGATCAGCATTGTTTGCCTTGTGATTTCTGATTCCAGGCTAAATTACTATTTTTGGGCATCTAAGCACACTGCCAAGGCTGCCAGAAAGAGAAGGGGTGTCCTATATTTTGATTATTTAGAATAATAAGCTCCAATTTACTACATAAAATGTGTGGGTTTCATATATTTGGTTACAGTGACACTTCATACCAAGTTTTTAAAATAGGCACTGGCACATCGTAGACTTGCCATGCATTTTTGTTGCCTGCATTAATGAATGATTGAACTAATGAATGAATGAATGACTGAATGTGTGATTGATGATCAGTCAACTGTTACACTGAGGATCTCATGAACAAGTTGAGCTCTGGAGAATCTTCAAGGGACTCAGAGACATTTCACTAGATTGTAACTAGTTGAAATGGTTTATTTCAGTCACAGAGCTCTATGTTTGGGTGAGACTGGACACCCATCTTTACAGGGAACAGTGATGTTACTGCTCTGAGTTAAATTAAATTCGAATTTAAAAAGACTTCCTTGCACACAAAAAGAAAGACAAGGGAAAATGCTTCATTTTTTCTTCATGTTTCAAACTGAAGTGGAAATATTGCAGGGTTTCATGATCAGAAGTTCGTGTTCTATACAGCTGAACTGGAATGTGTGAAGAAATCCAGCCATTTAAAATATATTAGGAGAAAAGAGAAGAGAGAAATGTTGAAACCTACAATTTGTTTTAGACTATAGTGACTACATTCAGCCTTACTAAGTATGCATGTAGAAGTCCCCCAACTCTGCTGCCGAAGTGAATGTGATGTTCCTGAAATGATGGATTTTAAAATACATCTCTTGCTCCTAAAAAAGTGTTCTGTCAAAATAGAAGCTGTCTTTCAAACATCCAGAGTCCAGGTGTCCTCATGATATAATTAACTTAAATGACTGTCTTTCTGCCAAAATGACAAAGGCGGGGCAATTTATGAAACCACTATCCATCTTGTAAAGAGTTTATAAACCCTTGCTCATGATTGGCTTCACACTCTGATTAATAGACACTTTCTACTCCAGACTTTAATTAAAAGCAATAAAAGCAGTCAACTGTAGGCCATGAATGCCTTGGTGACAGAAAAGAGTGTCATTAGAGAGACGGGAGATCAAGCGATGAACAAATTTACGGTGAAGCCTGATAAGTAGATCCATATGCCAGTGTTGCAGCCACTCTGGGAGAGCCACGGAGGCCATGGCATCTCACAGACAGAAGGAAACGCCAGATCACAGTGGGACACTCAGTTTCCAATGCAGTCTGCTTTAACTTAGGGGGAAACGTGCAGCTTGTTGGCTTTACCCCCCTATTATGTCAATGCCGGAATTCATGGAAACAAAGATGGTGGCTTTGAATAAAGTCTAGCCCCCACGTAACATTATACATATATAATGTATATGTATACAATTTGTAGCATAGTATACAAATTACAAAACTCCATTGCATTGAAAGAGCAACTTAGTATAGTCAGATGTCTTGATAGAGGGAATCGTTATAGGGTTAGGGAGAAACCTGGCGCTAGGGACATTCACAACCTGGTGCTTTGGAATCCACAAAGGTGACCCCAGCTAAGAGGAGTCCTAGTGATAAGGGTGAGGGTGCCTGAACTGGCCTTCCTCTGTAATCAGATGGGCGACTACCCTGTCATCACAGAAGCTTTATCCAGCAACTCATTGAAGCAGATACAGAGATCCACAACCAGCACCAGGCCAAGCTCTGAGAGTCCGGTCAAAGAGAGGGAGGAGGGATTATATGAGCAAGGAGGGATCAAGATAATGCTGAGCAAACCCACAGAGACAGCTGACCTGAGCTCGTGGGAGTTGCATGGGACCAGACAAGGCCTTGTGCATGTGGGAGACGGTTGTGTAGCTTGGTCTGTTTGTGGAGCCCCTGGCGGTGGGATCAGGTTCTATTCCTGGTACATGAGCTGGCTTTTTGGAGTCCATTCCCTATGATGGGATACTTTGCTCAGTCTAGATACAGGAGGAAGGTGTTTGGTTCTGCCTCAACTTAACGTACCAGGCTTTGTCGACTCACTTGGGAAGCCTTACCCTTTCTAAGGAGTGGATGAGGTTTGGGTTTGGGGGAACTTGGAAGAGAACAGGAGGAGGGGAGGGAGGGAGAACTATGATTGATATGTAAAATGAATAATAAAAAAAGATTTAGTGCACATACCTTAATACGTTACGATATACAGGACTTTGACAGAGTTTTAGGTACATTTCCAACATGCATTTTGTATTAGAACCAGAAAAGGCATGAGTAAAACAATTGAGCTAAGTGTATCTTCAAAGGAAGATTCTTTCTCCCCGTTTGGTCTCCAGCATGAAATGAGGCCCCACGTCTTCAGGACTCAGTACTTTAGCACCGAAGGCAGATACCACATGAACAGTGTCAAACAATGCAGAGTTCTAATAAAATGGTTTGAAAAATAATTTTTATTTTGTGACAGGAAACATATTAACATGTGGGTTTCTTCAGTTCCCCCTTCAGCTTCAGACAGTTTTGTTCAGGTTTTGCTGTGCACATTGGCTGAGGGGCGAGAGGGTAGGAAGTAAAGGAGCCAAAAAATACAAATAGGTGATTTCACTGAAAGGAAATTTTTTTTTCAGAGAAAAGGAAAATAAATAAATAAATGAACAAACAAATAAATAAATAAAACACAGAATGGGGATTTGGATATTAAAACAAAATTATCAATATTGATCTTCCCAGAGCTACCATGGGAGGTAGGCCATGGGTCTTCCCTTCTAGTTCACTGAAAGTCATGAGTAGGAGGACACAAAAGGCACTGCTGGTGTTTATTTGCTGGGAATGGAAGCCAGAACTTCACACAATATATAAGTGCTTCATTTTTAAAGATTTATTTATTTATTATGTACACAGTGTTCAGCCTCCATGTCTGCCTGCAGGCCAGAAGACGGCACCAGATCTCATTACAGGTGGTTGTGAGTCATCATGTGATTGCTGGAAATTGAACTCAGGACCTCCAGAAGAGCAGTCAGTGCTCTTAAACTCTGAGCCATCTCTCCAGCCCCTACATAAGTGCTTTATTGTTGAACTAGACACCCAAAACTCTTGATTAAATTAAATTTAAATTGTCTTATTTCTCTTTTCTCTGTCAGAGTTAGATAATAGTAAATATTTAATCTTTATTTTATTAAATATAGGGTTAATTTTTATATAATATCTTACATCTAAATTCATCCCAATACTAATTAGAAAATAAATCAATATTTATATGTGCATTATAAATATGTAATATTTATATATTATAAATCTCACATAAAATTTTCTCCAAATTTATTTAAGTTTTTTCATGTTTTCTCAATTTATATGTATAAAACTTGGATATAGTTGACAGTCATAATATTAGACTTGAATATAGGATCTTCCTGCAAGCATTATGAACAATATGTAATCACTGTATGTTATTTTAAATCCTTTTGTGGATTAGAGATAAGATTCTACCCAGGTCTCAGAGTTTCCTGGTGAAAATCTTTTATAAAGTCGAGAGATCTCAGGATCAGTATAGAGTAAACTTCAAGTCTTGAAGTGAAAACTCTCTTGAATACAACCATTCCTGAGGCTGCCACAGTCATCATTGTCCATGCTGCAGTGTTCACAATACATTGGTAACCTCAAGTGCAGTCTCCCTGGGGGTAACCAGGTGCTTTCTTATTCGTATCTATGCCTGAAGATTCCAAGCCTCCACTGCCCCTGCTCTTTATCCGTTACTTGGTTGCTGCAAATCAAAAAATTCATGTTGAAAGTCTAATGCACAATACCTCAGAAGGTGAAGTATTTAAATATAGGGTCTTTAAAGCGTTATTAGTTTCAATAAAGGCACTAGAGATGGAGACATCGCACAGTGGTTAGAGTATGTGATCCAGCTACACAAGACCCAGACTGGTTTCTTAGCATCTATGACAGGTTGGTTCACAACTGCCTGAAACTCCAGCTTCAGGGGTCTGACATACTTTTTATGGAGTCTGTCAGCATCAAATATGCATGTGATCACATACATATATTCAGGAGCTTACATGTACATACAAAGTGAAAATTAAATAAACCATAGAATAAAGGTGTTATGGTGGTTACAATCCAAGATGACCGGTGACCTTCAGAAACAGGAAGAAGCACTGACAGTCCATGTACACACAACAATAACCTTGTGAAGGAAGATGCCATAACCATATGGCCACCTGAAAACTACAGGAGGACTCAGAAGTTACTAAACATGTACCAACATCTCTCGTAATTTCAGCTCTAGAGCTCTGAGGAAATAAAATTCTATTGTTAAAGCCACCAGCGATGGACATTCCCACATGTTCACACAAACCCCATAGTTGTTTGCTAAGAAGTGAGGATGAGATGTACTATAAACAGGATAATGTTAATTATAAAACAATTTCTGTGACAAGAGGTTTGTATATTAGATAAGAACTAGGATTTGGGATTTTTTCTGAAACTAGTGGGTATTGGAGATTAAAAATTTCTTTGATTTTATTAAAATGGTCACAAATGGATCAAGTCCTGACTCAGGAAAAGAGAGGGAAGATTCAAGAAGAAACATATTGAATCTAAATAATTTAATGACTGTTTAGATACACCTCCAATCCAGGGCATGTCTTATTTTTTTAACCAGGTAAAACAAATGAAAATTTTTAATAATACATAGGTCTTAAAAATTATGAGATTATTTATTGTGGACCCTCAGTGGAAGTATCAAGGGACATTCTATGTGGAAACATCCAATAACAACTTCTAAAATCTCCAATAAGAATTTGTCAACAAAGCTTGTAATTTGAGAAGAAATAAGCCTTCATTACAAATATAGAACTGTGGTTAACTATGTATATTTAGAATGATATTTCAAGACAAATTTTGCATAACATTTTCTCATCCTGCCAGAAAAAGACATTTCCAAAAGGGAAAGAAAAATCTGTGTCATTACTAGTTTTAGATTATGGAAGGAAATATGCATTTTCGAATAGTTTAGTAAATAATCAAATTCAACATTTGTTTCTTGATGTACACATGTAACATGTACACACACTCACACATACACACACAGTATCAATATACTACATGAAGATTCTGTTCTAGACAAAACAAACAACTGAGCAAAGAAAACTGTTAGATAGGATGAGAGGAAAACATGTCAGCAGGGATGAAAAAGGTGAAAACCGAGTTGTTAACAAGCATCATTATGAACAAGATCCCAAGGGCTTCTATGAAGTTACTCAATTAGACACAATTGAAAAGGCCTTCAGTCTGCAGTGCTCTGCATCTCAGGTCGGGTCCAAAAGAGTATACACTGTCCAATTTCTATCTCACTTGCTCCCTAAACAAAGATTATATTCTATTGACCCTCAGATGAACGGATTTAGATGTTCCTGAGGAGTGCTATATAGGTAATACTATTCATCTCTTTCAATGTTTGTTTTGCTCTTAAATGCAGAGTCAGATTTATTTAAATCTTATTTTTTCATATTATAAATATTAGAAGACACTTTCAAAATGTGAGATATTTGGAGGAGTTGCTACATTTAATCATTAATGAAGGAGGATAATCAATTAATATTTATCAAACTTCTAAACAGTGGGAATTATGGTGCTTAGACTAGTCAAAAATTTCATGACAGTCAGTGTTACACTGGTTAAATGATCTAGAGAAAAGTTTAACTTGTAACGTTAGATTAAATACATTTCCATGAAATATGCTATTAAGTTTTTGATACATTTCTGGTATGTTTCCATTAAAATCAACAAGCATATTGTTTCAAGCTTACTCATTGTGGAGTTCTTTGGTGATGACATCTCAAAAACTGAACCAAAGTATTATTCATCAGAAGTGAAGATCCTCAGAGATTATAGGCTCCAGTTGGGAATTTACTACCATTGTTTACTAAATGACATAATGTTAAACTGCTCTCTCTCTCTCCTATATATGATAACTAACTAACTAACTAACTAACTAACTAACTATATATATATATATATATATATATATGTGTGTGTCAATAAACATAAAGAAATGTCTATTCCAGCCTTGACCAGAGAGTTTCTTCTAGTAGTGAATAGAAGTAAATAGAGACTCACAGTTGCTTGAGTGTGAAAAGTGACTTAAGTTATTATTCATAAACTGAATATCTGTGTCACTCCCTTTAGTATCCAAGAAAACTTGTGGAAGACATTCCAGAGTGAAGCACAATTAATAAAACTCAAAGACAGATATAGGGGTTCAAATTGAAGATCAGAAAAGTAAAACAATCACCCACTGAATCTTACCTCAACATCATTCCGAATGGAGATCCTGCCTTCAGGAATTTTAGAATGAGACTGAGTCAGTGGACTGTCTTTTCCCATTTTATATTTTTCTCTAGATCTTGGAATAAAGTTGTGCACTACAGGGTTTAAAGGTGTGTGTTCCACTGCCTGGTCACTAAGGCTGACAGTGAGGCTGTTTTCCTCTCTGATCTTCAGGCAACCTTTGCTTATTAAAATATGAATAAAATATCACTATCATGTTCACATGGAAAAGTCTGGTTATATTCAATGGATCACTAAGTAAAACAAAAATGCATCAGAAAGATTTATGAAAAAGGGGATAGTTGATGACATATGAGAGAGATGTAAGTTTATGTGAAGTGATAGTAGTCATAATATATTATATAAATATGAAATTGTCAAGGAATCAGTTTAATTAAAAATATGCCATTCTGGGACAATTTTTCCAGTGTGTCTTAGAAGCAGCCCTGGTTTACTTTAACACACATGGCATTATTGACAGTAGAAAGAAAATGATGCTATCATGATTCCCTTCCCTTCACAATGTATAATTAGTATAAAGACCCAAACATTGCAAACCACATTGTATTGTATGCAAATTAGCTCAACCAAGGGAGTGAAGCTATTGTCTCATGTGTGAACATTCTGTATCTTACAGTGGAGTAACCTCTCAAATCCTAGTATCATCAGCTGGACCACGGTTATCTTATCATTTATATTAGGGGTGACTGTTGCACAGGAGTATGATGATATTGATAAATGTTCATGCTAGAAGACAAAAAATAAAGAAAAAGACTGATTTGAAATAAGAAAAAGATGCACAAAATATTTGACAATGCAACCATTGAGAAAATATTAGAACATCACCACTCAGGGAAGCTTGAAACAACATTATCTTGAATAAAATCTTAGTGTGTATGCTTACCTGTTTCATTAATCAAGAAACTAAGCATTTTACAATATCACCTTAAACCATGAAGATCTCACATATGACAAACAAAGCACCATCAACTTGTCCAGATTTCATAGGTTTACGAGATTAATACCTTTACACCCACTAATTTTCATAAATAGATTGCTTACATTTATGATAAAACTCACATCATGTATGCTAGACAGAGTATGAAATTAATCTGAGTAGCCCATGTTACCTTCATTGAATTGTATTCCAAAGACAGACAAGAAAGCTAATTCAGAGTGGTATGATCCTAGGTCAAGAGAATCAACCTGCTTCTTTCACACAGGTAACGTTACTCTCCTTAGCTGGGATCTGCTGGACAACTGAGCCATTGTGTATCAATCTCATTATGCAAACTCATCATCCTTGGTGATTCTTCCAATATGTGGGACTACCATGCACAGTAAGCAAATTGGTACTTGACTGTTTCTCTGGAAGATGAACGATATTGCTGTACCAAACCCATTTATACATTCACCTGAGAAATATATCTTTAGTTCTCATAGTAAAGATTTGGTTCTTTTCCTTATTTTGTAGCTACACTGGAGCATAATACAATGTATTTATTCATTCACTAGTACTTATCTGAATGGAAATCAATATGCATTTAACAAATGAAGGAGTGATAAGCAAATAGCTCTACAATACCTGCTACTGTTAACACAACTAAACCCCTGCAAAATCAATGAGCAAAATAAGTATACTAGATAAATATTAGTTCCATCGAGCTGTATAGTAAACACGTAAGGCTGTAAGAAGGAAAGATCATGCCATGATCCAGGAATAAGGGAACTTCTCATGAGGGAACAAGCCTAATATAACTCTTTAAGAGAAACTTGACAAAGCACTACTACGCCAAGTGCCAAGAAACCTTATATGCTGGTAGAGAACAAATCTGAGATTGTGGAGCAGGAAGTATACAAAATGAACAGCTAACTGTGGGTGGGTAAGTTTGGTTAGAATAAAGGTTGCTAAATGAAAATGACCAATGAAGCAGAAAGAAAACCCCAAATTAAATATAAGATGGTGCTGTTAGTTTTAAATGCTGTTGTTATCAGAGAGTGGCTCAAAACAATCCAGATTCCACAGGTTATATGAGTTGAAATAATCAGAAAAACTGAAGCTCCCCGTAAGATGTTCCGTGTCTGCTGAAGATGTCCATGCCAGACATTCAAGTTGCTATACTCTGTGATTATTCTAATAGTTCAAACTAGTATGAGTGATCTATTCATGGGGTTTGAGGGACTAATGGACGTACAAATGTAAATGGAGGCTGCTTGTTTCCTGGCTTCCCAGACCCAAAATAATCACACAAAAATATATTAATTGCAACACTGCTTGGCCAATGACACTAGCATATTCCTAGCTAGCTCTTACACCTTAAATTAACCCATTTCTATTTTTCTGTGTATTGCTACAAGGTTGTGGGTTTCCATGTAAAGTTCTGACATCTGTCTTTTTTGGCAACTACAAGGCATCTCTCTGATCCACCTTCTTTCCTCCTTAAACTCCTCTTGGAAGTCCTGCCTTGCTCTATTTTACTCTGTCATTGGCCCAAAAACTTCTTTATTAATTAACCAATCAAACCAATGCATATACAGGAGGACTCCCCATACCAGGCAAAGGCTCAGAAGGGAATCACCTTGAAGATGAACTATTAAATCTCCATGAAGATGAACTATTAAAATCATGCATCCTGCAGGGTAGACATGCACCATTTCAAAGATAGAACTGTTTTTCCTGCAATTTTTACATTCTCTTTCTACTAGACCAAAAGCAGAGTGTTATAGTTTAAGAGTACTAAGTCACAAGCAAAAGGAAAAAAGTTATCTTAAAGATCTCAATTCCAAGATTCTCTTAAGCATCAAATTATATTTTTTTCAATGACAAAAATTAGGGCTAGAATCTAACAATATTCAGTTAGGTAATGTTTCTTTCTTGCTGACCAGGGAAGGACTGAGACTCAAACACTAAAGATATAGAAGACTTTGTGACCTAGAAAATTAATTCAGAGGTTCATCAGAATGGTGTTTTGTGAACATAGAGCAGCATGCAAATGAGGTAAATATATATAGAAAATGCAGGAGGATGCCTTAAGTCCCTTAAGTCCCCTGGACAGTGTATCAATACCTAAGATGAGCCTGTAACTATGGAAAGAAATTGATGGACCAGAGCAGGCATGAATTTGATTCCTTTAAAAGCCTTGGAAGTAACTCTTAAGAGAGAGATTATATATAGAAAAGAAGGCAGAGGGAACAGTCAGGAGAGATACTCTTTTTGGTAACAGTACCATATTACAGCTCTGCTGGGCACAGTGCTAAGTGTTTTTATATTTGATTTGAATTGAAATCAATATCATCTAGAGGCTGAATAATTTTATTGAGTCCTATGGTGTTCTCCTCATATTCTTTCAGTGGTGTTCATGTGAGTGTTTGTATGTGTGAGAGTGAGTATGTGTGCGTGTGTACATGTGTGTGTGTGTACTTTTGTGTGTGCATTTCTCTAATCTTTTGGTTTTGATATGTAGCACTTAGAACTCTTTTCAGGAAAATTTCTGAGTTCTGAGAGCAATGTACATATCAGAAGCCTTGAGATTCTTGGGGGATTGCAGCTCCCTATCCCCTGAAAATCAACATCACTCTGCTAAACCCCTGCCTCAAGACAGGAAATATTGTGAGGGGGTCAGTAGTGCTTTATAACTCTGTGGGATTGTTCAGACCTGTGAATTCACTAAAATCTCAAGGATTACCACCTCACCATTCTCTCTACTTTTCCATCCCTCTCTTTACTCCCTTGCAAATTTCCTTGGTAATTAGTCAAAATTGCTTACCTATGAACACATCTGAGAAACAAATGCATCCTACTGAGATCTTATGTGACTCTTATGTGATCTACTGTGACTTTTTCTCTCCAAGCCCCACCCCTACTTTTATATGTGTGCCATTATAAAGGTGGTAGACATGAAGGATTTAACAGCTGTTACCTTTCACCCTTGCTAATCCTGAATAGCCTACAGCAATTCTCTGTTGACTGTGGTACTGATGTAAAAAACTACTCACAAAAGCTGAATATTCCTGAGATACTGGGTGTTAGAGTTGAATCATGAATATTTACCACAGGTCCTTGTATGAAAAATTATTATCCATTTTGGTGTTCTAGGGTGCTGAGAAGAACTTTAAGAAGTAGGACATAGTGAGTTTTCTGTAAGTAAATGGAATCTTGCACGTGAAAGAGAGTGCAGGATAACAGTTTTCTACTTTTGTCTCATTTACTATCCATGAGGTGGGTTAGTTTGCTCTGCAATAGGTCCTGTCATTATATGAACCACCAGCATGGAAGCAATAGATACAGTTTCAGGTGGACAAGAGACGCTGAAACTGTAAAGCTAAATAAAATGTCGCTTTTCTTAATGTGTTTGTCTGAGGTATTAGTTACAGTGACAGAGAGCTGTATGGAGACAGTGCTACCCAAATGTTCACAGTGGGAAAGAATGAAGGACTGGAGCTGGAGAAGGTCTCACTAGCTTTGAATCTAATCGAGCTTAGGTGAGACAATTGTTATGGCAATCAAAGGAGATACGTGCTAGGCATTTGGAAAGCAAAATGCTGTTTCAAAGACGCAAGCAATTTCTGATTAATTATTCTCTTATTTTCATATGCATAGCCATCAAATCAGCAATAAAATTAATTATATTAGTTCATGTGATAAAATCTACACTGAAAACACCAAAAACTGAGAGAGCCAAGAAAATTAAGCAGAAAGAACAATGGTAGCAGGTTGGAAAATTAGAGTAGAATAGTGGATTTTATTCTATGAGAGTCAACGGGGTAACAACAAATACTTTAAGATACAATGCTATTTGATTAGTGTTATAGTTTATTATTTCATGTTTTTGCCCTTGCACGTATTTCAAAAACACTGAAGCATATTCTGGGATCTCCTTATATCCCAAAACATGTATACAATTTCCATTACACATGCATAAGACATCCTTGATCATTCTGCTGACTTGTTACTTCTGGGGAGAAGCAGTACTAAGTGTTGGTAGAAAGTGCCTAAAATTCAAGCAGTAGAGAAGTGTGAGCCAGAGAAGGGGGTGACCCAGGGACCTTAAGAAGTGACACATTTACAAGGTTACTTGTCTGGTGTCTTTACTTCTAAATATTAAAAACAACCTTTAAATTATACTGTTAGGTTCATACATGTGCCTATTCATTTTAAATAACAAATAAATAAAAGTCAGTGAGCATGCCCCATGTGTCTTGTCACACCCAAGGGCATGCTTGCTATACCAAGAATCAAAGGAAGAGCACAGTGGGGCGTCAGATACTCAAATTTGAATAATACAGATTTCACACTTGTAAAGAAGATAAAGTTTGTACAGAAAGGGGGAAAAAAGGCAGTGTCTTCTTTAACGGTTTGTTAAGAGGATTCATTCACTGTGGGTGTGACTTCTGGGAATACTGAGAAGGGCAAATAACACTATCAATTTTCCCTGAATTTAACGAGACTGTTAAAGAGAAGTGACACAATAAGAAAGAAAGCATACGGACAAAAATACCCAAGAAAAGATATAGTATGACACATCACCGGGTTCTTAGAGACATCAACACAGTGCCTACTCACAGAGTACTGGGGTTGTATACACAGGAAGAAAAAAAGCTCTTGTTTGACACAAGACTTTGAGGCACTCACTACACTCAATACCCACAGTGACCCCTGTCACCGTTCTCTGAAGAACACACAGCTAAGTTGGCTTAGTAAGGAACAATTAGTAAAAAAAAAAACTCAGTCATGCAAATAAGGGTAAGATGCAGAAAAATGATGTGCTGTCAGGTCTAAGAGGTAAATGTTGCTGGAAAAATGATGGAACTGATTGATAAGGAGCTAAAAAGCTTTCCACTCTCATAAGTGGGTGACTACAAATTCTGCCATGAAAAATAGAAATAGAACACACACCCTACAAGGTGAAGAGATTTGATGACAGAGCCTCCTATAAAATAAAAGAAGACATTCCAATGCCCAAATATAAACATCACAAAAGTGTTTCTTTAATCAGAGAACTGGCTTAGATATGTCGTGTGTGTGTGTGTGTGTGTGTGTGTGTGTGTGTGTGTGTGTGTGTGTATTTCAAAGCAAGGCACTTCACCTCAAAGACATCTCCCAAAGCTCCCCCTAGGAGAGGGAGTAACATTGCTCACTGATACTGCATTCTTGCTGTTTTTATATCTCCATTCCTGTCTCCTACTAGAAGGGAGGAGATAGAGGTGAGTAATCCATAGCATATGTCCTTGTCTGCCTCATCTCTACATATGCCGTTTTCAGCCCAAGAAAGAGAATTAACCATTTCTTTATTTCAATTCATTGGGCATTGAAACATCCTACACTGAGCAGCAAAGTATTGACTGCTGCCTTCCACCCCGTGAGTTTCAGATAATAATCATATTCTTCTATTACTCTCTGGGGCTATATCTCACTTTCCAGTCCAGAAAGTAAACACACGATCCCCTGCATCCATCTCAAGACATTTGAGGGAGAAAAACCGATAGCACCAGAGACCATTAACTTCCTTTTCCAAAATCACCTTTCTCATTAGAATTGAGAAATGTGCCTGAGAACAGCGGTTTATGGCAGCTGAGTAGATAAAACTTCAGAAAGATAGTACACACAACGAAAGGTGAGACAAATTGCCACGATAAGGTGTGTCAGCGAAGGGCTGATGCTGCAGGAATAGAATGTCTTTGTATCTGCAACCATTCATTAGGCAGGGTTATGTCAGAGCGGCTGGCATAGAGAAATGAGGACACCAAGATGCCCAGAAACACTTGAGCAAAAGTATCGTTACCCTTAAACTTTGGGATTCATTCCTCAGACTACACGCTGGCTCTAATATGTGCATTCAGAATATGTATGTGTGTCAGAAAACGTATTTTAAAATAATCATTTTATTTCTTTAATATATGATTCAAAATGATAATCACAACTCAAATTTTATTTTAAAATTGATGCTTACTCTTTCAGTAAAAATCTGATTATTAATTCTGAATAATCATGCAAATCCAACTGTGTCCCATTAGCTTAGGAAACACGGTTATGTTTCCTGAGGGGAATATTAAAAAATAATGACACTTCAAATGAAAAAAAAATCCTGATTTCAATTTCAAATTATATCAATAATGTTTCCAAAACACTCTTTCTTTTAAAATAGTATCATTGTTCAAGTGTCCATTTCTCTGCAGTGAACCAGAGAGGATTTGTATTGGTGAGAGAAACAACTTCTTAATTCTCAAAAGATATTGAGAAGAAGGCATGTTTTTATTTAAATAGCTTTTCAAGTTTTTAATTAAGAAGCATCTTACAACTAGAGAATGTTTGCAGTTTCACCCCATAAATTTCCTCTTGGAAAGGGAATTCATTTCAGACCAAGATGAAAACACCTTCCAGAAAGAGAGGTCTGAAGTTAGGAAATTCAATTTTGGAGTATTAAAACCCTCAGATGTAATTGTGCAGAAATCACAAAATGGCTTTCCTATCTACCATGGACACTACCACCTTCCTGCTATAAATTCACAGTTCTGAGCTAAATTTGGGCTCCATGAATGCATTTTCCTCCTTCTTCACAGTGCTCAGATCACTCCTAAGATTAGAGTCTTTCAGGGTCACACCTACTCGTGAATGCTACTTTTGACAATAAACTTTTTTGTTTACTAGGTTATTGCATGAGCTCACGGATGTTTTGCAGCATCCTCCACCTTGAAATCAACCCATCTATCATCCAATCAATGAAAAGACAAGCCAAACACTCTACTCCAACATCTCTCTCCAGAGCACTTTTCCATGTTCTATTTCTTCCCTCCTTGAAAGGGGTCAATGTGGGCTTCATTGTGGAGCATGTAGCAAAGCTGAATTCATTAAAAGATACCATCTTAGTCAGAAATGCAAGGATAAACAAATTTAAAGCCAAGAAGAACTCCAAGCACAAGGCAACATGATATGAGGAATCTTCTTAAGGAGAAACAGCTTAGTTAGTTTAAAGAGAAGCATCTGCAGCCTTCAAAGAAGAGACATGCCAGAGAAATGGTGGGATAAGCAATTAAGGTTTCGTTCATCTTCTACTTCCCAATAGCCATTGTATCACCTAGTCTTTTGGAAGGCAATGATATTTTGAAGTCTGAGAATTCATGTGTATTCTGCAGTAATAACAATGTCTGTGTCACCGAATGTCTTGGCAGTGTAACAATGTCCCATATGTATCCTCTGAATAGAAAGTAAAGGTAGCTTTATCTCAATATGACAGTCAATTTAATTCCTTGACACTGGTAACTAATCTAGACATGGGGCACACTTTGGCGTGTCTCTCTTTGTTGGCTCCATGATGTCTGGCTTTCTATTTTCTTCCTCCCAGCATTCAATTCTGTTCTTCTCTGCCTACCTAAATTCTGCCCTATCAAAAGACCAAGGCAGTTTTTTATTCATTATCAAATGAAAGCAACACATAAACAGAAGGATCTCCTACACCATTTCCCCTTTTCTGTTTAAACAAAAAGGAAGGCTTTAACTTTAACAAAGAAAAATAGATATAACAGCTATCAAGCAAGAATTACAGTCACAATATCACTATTTACTTTATCTTTTATCATAACTAAGGAAAACTATAACTATATATCTATTCTTCAACTGCATCAAAGACTCCGGAAGGATGTAATATTACCTAAGTAAACAGGACATGCATTGTAAGCAACTTCCAAAACTCTAGAATTTACAGAGACATCTTGCTGCCTCTACAGTCACCCAAAGGATATTATTACTCCATAAGATTTCAAAATCTTGTCATTTTCCCACATGGATGAACATTATGCTATGTAGAATAAGTTTCCCTCAGAGTGAAAAGGATACATGGGCTGATTCTCATATGGATTCTACCTTCAAAGTTTCCTAGCAGAGTAGAACAATGCAGAGTAGGGCACAAGGAAATGACATAAGGGTAGCAGAGGTGTTGATCAAAGTCTGTGAACATTCAGCTATTACATGAATAAATATTTCAGTGTATATTTGCCATTCTCTAAGAGTATAGATTATCACTGTCCTTACCACACACAAATAGACACATAAATCCACACCTCTGTGCGCTGATAAATTGGTAAATATTTTTGTAGCAATAATTTAACAATGAATATTAATGATTTATATAGTCTTGCATATTTCTTACCTTAAATGTATAATTCAATTACATCCTTGGTTTGGAAGGTGAATTGGTGAGTGGATGATTAAAATGAGTTCCTGTATTCTTTTAATGTCACAGATACACCTATAAACCCTACTCTGCAAATGATCCTGAAATTCTGATTCACATGGAATCTCTTACTCCTATTTCTTATCATCTTTTTAATGCAGGAGATTCCTTCAACCTCAGACCACCCTTGCCTTCACAATGAGCAGAGTTCATACAACTTTTGTCTGTGTTTGTAATTGTTTCTCACTTTTTAGTGACGTCTTAATTTTCACTACACACTCAATCTTTTGAGCTTTCCTCCACTCTTCCCAATTATTCGTTGTAGAGCAATGTTGCAGCAAGTGGCATTTTATAGTCAATTTCTACATGTCTTTCTATACACACAACCTTTCTATGCTCAGAGCCTTAGCCATAACTGGATAGTTGGATTCTCAAGCACTCCCTCAGTGTTTCTTTAATACTCCTCCAGATTTTAATTTAGATAAATAAATCAAAATTTCTAAAAAAAGAAGCCTTGAACAGCTATTGCAGACTGTACTCCCTGTCAAAATAACAATAAAAACATTATTTTCCCAATGATGAACTTTACCTCAGTCTTTATAGTGATAACTTATTTTAAAGCAAATTAATTGACATATAATGTTAACTTGATTATGTGCATGAAATGACATGAGAAGGGTCTCCTTACACTTAACACTGGAGTGAACAATCTATAGGTATGTGGTACAAGACAATTATTCATATTCTAGGACACATAAGATTTAGTTTCAAGTGTATAGCCTATAAGAATATTCTCACTGAAAACGTGTATTGACTGATTGTCACATATCCATGACTAAAATTTTGCATATTTTTAGAATGGCAAGCATGTTCATTACAAAACTAGTTGGTAGACTAAATGTAGAGAAGTATCTAATATTATATTAATAGTGCAATGGACAGATTTTGACACATTCACACAATTAAATATAGATATCTTGGCTAAAACTTGAGAATAAATGTTAAAACCAATTTGAAAAATATGTACATTTCTTAATGCACTGTGGATGGTTATACATGTTTATAACTGATAATAAGTCCCTCTATAAAGAAGTTTGGTGTGGGAGAATTGTCTATATTCTGTCAATCATGTTTTAAATAAATGCTAATTGGCCAGGCAGGAGGTGTAGGTGGGAAAACCAGACAGGAAGTGAAAATGATGCAAGGAGAGCAGGAGAATTCTGGGAAGGAGGAAGTTGATTACTCCCACTCCCGCCCAGATCACCGAAGCAGCAGGATGTGAGCTGCCCCACTGAAAAAGGTACTGAGTCACATGGCTAACATAGATCAGAAAAATGGATTAATCAAGATGTAAGAGTTAGCTAATAAGTAGCCTGACCTAATGGGCCAATCAGCATTATAACTAATAGAGATCTTTGTGTTATTTTTCTCTGGGACTATACAGCTGGGGGGCCAGGCAGGACAGAAAAACACAAACAGGCCTCCTCATGTTACAGAATTTCACTGCATTATCACCATGATACCTCTGTGTAGGGTTGGGGAAAAGCAGTTCCAGGTTATAATCTAACAAGACCAATGCACATTCATGATATCTTGTCACTAAAATGGTGAGTTGCCCATGCTCCATTGTTCCTACTCCCACGTTCATGTAGTAGCACTAATTGAATCAGCAAATTAGTAAATATTTTAAAAAATATCATAAGTAAGGTAAAAGGAAGAATTAAATTTGGGGTTGTGGTTTTAGAGAGTTGGAGTTCATGACCATTAAGGTGAGGAGCATGCCAGTAGGCAGGCAGGTATGGGACTTGGGCAATAACTGAGAGCTTATACCTTGATGAACAGACTCAAGTCAGAGTAGACGTTTGAAATCAAGAAGCCTAACCTCAGAGTCCCACCTTTTCCAACAAGGCTAGACCTCCTAATCTTTCCCAAACAGTTTTATCAACTGGGAACCAAGTATTTACACATGTGAGGCTCTTGGGGTTATTCTCATTCAAACCAACATAAGAACAGAAAATCTAGAACCAGACAGGCTGGTTCTTATACAGACTCATAGATTTAGACAGCTTGGCTCAAATTAAACATAGAAATATTATCTGCCATTTACCATGACTTGGTAATTTAATGAGATGATTAGTTTTAAATGTTTCATATAATTATTGCCATTAACAAAAATTTGATCAAAATAATTAATTATGATCAAGTTGTAAACATAGCCTAGTCTCCGTAATTTCAACATGATAGTTGAAGGAGGGAGGAAGAAAAAACAGTGAAATTTAGAAATGTTAATAGTTTGATTGAATCTCTTCATTCACTCCATTCTGAAATAATACCCATTGTTGACAAGGTTCCTAGTTGGATGAGTTGACCTCTATTCTTGGATAATTAATATAAGTCATCATGCATAGGTGTGCTTGGTAAGCTATTATCCACCAGCTGACACCTAATGCCATCTGTATAAAGCTTATCAAATTAAAGAAATTAATTACGGATATTTGCAAATTCTTAATATGAATAGTTAAAACTACTTATTAGCATGCTTGTGCTGTATAGTTTACATTGAAATGTATAGAAATGAATAGTCATATGAAAAGTGAAAATCATTAATTGTCTGTTAATATCGACAAGATTATGGTATTTATAAGTTGGAGGAAATGTAGCCAAAGGCTCTGTAAGTACATAACATTACATTTGCTGAATTTGAGTCTGTTTCTCTAATTTATACCCTTTTTTTCACATTTGAAAATACAGCAGAATTGAAGGTTAAGGATGAGACAGGAAAGTATTTCTTAGGAATAATTTAAACGAAGGAGAAGGAGTCTGCCTGGCCTAGTTACCAGATTTCTGCTGAGCTGGCATTCCTTCCAGCGCACCCAGCGAACACATGCTTTTGTGTTTATTCCCCAGGTTTTTCTCATTTCAGCTTCCACATGCTTCTTTCTATAATTCCCCGAGGACTACCTGGCCTCCTTTCCAGACTAAATGCTTGAGTCGCTACCGAAGGCGCGCCAGTATCCACCTGCACTTTGAGATGTGCACCCCCAGCCTCTGTAAAGCAACTGCAGGGCACACAGAACAATAAAACACAACCACTTATGGGGGTTGCAGCCTCGCTATTCCACTCCACTACGAAGATGTGAATCAGTAGAAATCCTCCAGCATCTTCTTGTTTTTCTTTCGATAAAAATCACAGGATGTCTAGTGGGGATTTAAACAGACCCAGACACAAAATTTAAAGCAACATACCATTTTATTTTAGAGTAAAGTTTACTCTAAGGAGTAGGTTTCTGATCTCTGTGTGGATATAGGTATCCAAAGGTAATAAAAACAAAATGAACAGTAGGTGTGTAAACATCCAAAAATTATATACAAGAACTCATGAAGTCATTTTTAAGACAGCTCCATGGAGTCTATACATGAACATAACTAATGTTAAATATATACCAAAATTTTTGCTTTGGATCTTTTTCATATGATGATTTTATTGCAAACATGTACACAGAGCACATTTATGCAACCATTGGGCAGAACTGCAATTACTTTCAAATGAATGTTCAGCAAATGTTTGTGAAACAAAATGTTTTGTGTTTTAGAGGAAAAAAAGCTAAGCAATCATATATCTATTTTTGTTTGTTCATTTGGTCTAATTTTTTCAATAAGGTATATGTATGTAGTCTTGGCTGACCTGGAACTCACTACGTAAACCAAACTGATCTCAAATTCATAGAAATCTACCTGTCTCTAATTGCCAGGTACTGGGATTAAAGACATTGCCACCACACTTGACCATATAATTTTTAAAAATTAGTTTGCAATTTACCAACACAGAAACCTTGTAAATAAGGCAGGATGGGTTTAAGTTATTGAAAAAAGTTGATCTATATTAAAAAAAAATGATTCCTCCAAGTTCAAAGTCATTTTTAGAGCTATGAATTACAGTGTGGGTGAGGACTTTGAGAGTGTGTAAGGACTTGTAGAGGTCATATTTTGTTAAGTGTTATTTTGAAACTACAGGTTTTTTTTAATTTAGAAATTTAATGTTTAAACAGTATTGCATTAGCACCATTACCCTTAGGTTAGATAATAATTCACACACACACACAAAGAAAACTAGAAGAATAAATTTTAACTATATATTAGAGTTTCATGCTGAAATAGAAAAGAGACTATGATTGACTAAAATTCCGTAACCTTATAGTTCCTTTAAAAAAAATAATTTAAGGCAGTCATACTGGCACATGCCTTTAGCATTCAAGAAGCAGTACTAGGTGGATCTCTGTGAGTTTCAAGATGGCTAGTGTGGTCTACATAAAAAGTTCCAGGATGGTCATAGCTATATGAAGATTCTTGGTGTCCAAAAGAAAACAATATTACAGAACTGATCAATTTTATATATTGTAAATGCGAGTGCTACATTTACATAATCAAATAGAAATAAGTTAACTGTTTTTATTTCTACTATGCTAAGTTATAAAACACCAGATTGTTTTAATATTTCTTTTTTTTTTTAAATAAAGAGTCTTGCCATGTAAATCCCTGACCTGAAATGGGAAAGGATATGTAGGAAACCTCGGTAGTATACTGTCGGCATGGTAGGAACTGTGCTTCTCACCTAGAATGCCAAAAAAGTCCCCATTGTATCAGCAGAATGATTACAATAAAGACTGATTGTCTTCTCACAAGGTAACATCAAGTAGCCTAAGGAGTGAGGGCAGATAGCGAAGGGAATTTTCAAAATTAATCAGTGGGCTACTGCAACATCTAAAGCACCTAGTTGAACATGTGAAGCACTACTTTTCCCAAAGCACCGTCTACGTCATCTTTTAGAATGGGAAAATTGGTAGATTTATTTTCTTTCTATTTCTGTGGTTGTTATTTCTTTCTTTCTAATTTTCTTCTTTCCCATTCTAAAAGATGACATAGACGGTGCTTTGAGGAAGAGTAGTGCTTCACATATTCAACCAGGCCCCATAGGTTGTGGTCATTCAAAGATGATCACAGGTCTAATGGTCTAAACAAATGTCTGTATGGCGTAATCATAGTTTATTTAAAATATTTTTATTGTAATGCTCTGCGTAGATTTTCTTTTCATGGAGACTTGCGATAGGATTTGTGTATGTCTTTGTTCAATGTCATAGCACAGTGTCAAATGAAAAACCTAACTAGTATCACAGGCATGAGGTAAGTGACCGCATTAAGGAGATTGCTTGTTTTTATATTTCCAATACCCCCATCAAAGTCAAGCATTTATTAGATACTTTGCGAGCATATCATACTGCAAGAAAAAAATGGAAGCTCACACATACATTTGATTAGCTCCAAATTGCTTCCCTTGAGACAAAAGAGAAGCTGTCTCAGCTATGGAGACCCAAACACATCTATCCACAGTACTTGGTTTTGCTTAAGGTTTTGTTTAGCAGGTGTAGTTCCCACCACTTCTTGGGGGAAGGGGTAAAAGTAACCTTTGAAGATAAACATATGTTTTGATTATTCTAATGATGTAATAGAAGGTGGAAAGAATTCATTTGATATAGTCCAACTTTTCTCCCTTTTTTATTTGTTGTTATATGATATTTGTGGCAATGCAACTATTAATAAATTTACATATAAACTATTTTTACAAATAAATATACTATATTACCAGAAACTAAATTTAATATTTATTATCCTGGAAAAATATAGTTTATATTTAAACTTTTGACTAAGCCATAGGTTAATTTAAATGGTTCCCAGAAAGTAATAAAACAAGAACAACATTTAAAACTATAGTTTTTTGATTCATAAAATTCACACCAAACTAGATAACAATTTTGATGCTGTGTTAACATGTAAGTATGTAGATAATATACAAAGTATTATATTTAATATTACTTTGTAAATTTTGAGAAACTTAGATAGAACTGCTTAGAATTATTTCTCTATGCAATCCATGGCTTTTATTAAACTATATGGCATATTTTATTTCTTCTGATTTTCTGAAGTTTGGACCATAAATGATTGAGAACTAATTACAATAATCTGCCTAGGGATAATTATATGGAGTGCCACCCTGAGCCCAGCTGGAACAGAACAACAGTGGCAATGCTTAAGGTCACTGGATTTGTACAGCGTACACCAGCTGTGCTCTAGCGTCTGTACTGGCTGCCTACTCATTCTAAATACAATTCATAGTGTTGACATTTCGATTTGTAATGATGTCAAAGTCCTGAGTGCTACTTTAGTAAATACCCAAGCAAATGAATGTTCTGTTGTTGTTCTGAAGTTTGGTTACGTTCCAACTAGATTTGTTGTTGTTGTTGTCATTGTTGTTAACCTTCTAGTATATAAAACTTATCTCAGATGCCAACCTGGGTTCAAAGATAAGTTTTACCATTTCTTAATTTGAATTTTGTCAGAAATTCAGCTGGACTTCTCAGATAGCTCAGATAAAACTCTAAGCACTGTATGAGAAAGATTAGACAAACCAATCACATCGACCACTGCAATGGGTACCTTGTTAGATGAACAACTGGGAAACCTTTCAAAACAGTGTGTATTCAGCAGCAACTCCTGGATTCTGAGCCACAAACTTAACAAAGTTTTGAGAAAGGAAAATTTTATCAAGTGCTATCATGTCACAAGTTATCTGCATAGGAAGCAAGATTTTTAAAAGTATATTCCCTATCTTTGTCTTCATAGATTTCTATTACAGTTTTTTTTTTGCCATAGAAATTTACCGAGCCAGCACGGTCTGGAACCACGAGTCTCGAGTCTCGGCGGAGGGTGTCCAGGTTGAATGAAATTCACAGAGCACGAGGTTGAGGTGAAACAGCAGCTCGTTTATTGTTCTGCTGGGGCTAGCTTTTATACCATGGCACCAAATGGGGAGGGGGCTGCGAAGGGACTGTCACCTGACCCAAGGAGGAACTCTCACCTGACCCCAGTAGGGGTCAAGGACTGATCACATGCACTCCACCTTCACCTGTCCCCAGTAGGGACTGTCATCTGACCCCAGCAGGGATCAAGGAATAATCATGTGCACTCAAACTTCCTCATCCAACTCCAGGAGCAGAGGGAAGTTAAGATTCTTTCAGATAAGCACCTCAAATAGGGGCAGGGAAATATAACTCAGGGTAGCAATTCCCACAGAAATTGTTATGATTTGAACAAGAAATATCCTCCTTTTCAACTCTTTGTCCCCAGGTGAGGTGCTACTATAGAAAAATTAGAAACAATAACAGGGAAGGTCAAGTTCAAGAAAGTGGGCCATTTTTGGTTGTTTGCTGGCGGTTGTTTTATTCCTGGCTCTTCACATTCACTTTCTCTCAGTTTGAGGTCCACCATGATGGGAACAAGTGTTTTTCCACACCTATCCAATGCTATGATGTTCTGCCCAAGCACATGATTCATGGGTCTAAGCGACTATGGAACCTCTCAAACTGTGAACAATGAACCAAAATAATATTTCCTTTGATTATTTCCTAAGTATTTGGTCTAAGTAATAAAAAAGCGATCAATACATAAAAATACTAACTTACAAAAGTTATAAAGTATGAAAATGATGAAATAATGATTTGAGGAATAAATATCTATTCATTAATTCTCATTTAATGTCTTTTAATATTATTGGATTGTCATGCAATCACATAATGTATGATGTACAAATTAGGCCTGAGGATATGTGTCACTGTTGAAAATGTTTGCTGTGAAAGTGTGAAGACCAAACATCTGGTTCATGTAACCAATATAAATTCCAGGTGAACTTAGTGGCCTATTTGTAATTTCATCATTTATAAGGGGAAAACAGGACATTCCTGGAGCAATCTATCTAGACAGACTAGAAATAATGCCAGGTTTGAATGTGAGACTGTGACCTAGGGAATAAGGTAGAAAGACTTCTGATGTCAACCTTGCTCTTGCACATTCTCACACACACATGTATACATATACCTGCATCCCATACATGCAAATGTGCATTCACACATACATGCACACCAATAACCATATAAATAATTATATATATATGGAAATAGATATACAAACTAATCACCAAATATTCTTTATTTTAATGCTGAAAAACTGTAAAAATATAGTTCAGTATCATGGTACCCTGAACTACTGTGGATAATTTATTGTTCAAAGAGATAAAGTTAGCAGTGTTATGTGCTACTGAATTGGTCTTCGGTCTAACTACGAAGTAATCATAGCATATATTTGTATTATGTAATGTGGAACCTTTCACCTCTACATCTTGTTTTTTCCATTTAAATATCTTGTATTTTTCTCTTAGTTCATCATAAAATAAATAAAATAATACAAGAAAAAATCACATATTAAAAGTTTCAAACATTTAAATTAAGTTAAAAGGGCTCTGTTGGAGTATCCAGCACGACAGTTAAACAATAAAATATTATTTTCATATTAAAAGAAAACATGTAGACATAAGCACCCAGTAAAGAACCAGTTCAAAACTAGGTGCCTCAAACCAAGAAGAGCAATATGAAAAGTTATTGATATACGGATACATGGATCTCAGAGTCTGGGCTTTCAGAAGGAACTGTCATGAACGTCTCTGCTTCAAACACACCATCTGTGGAGCTTTGCGAGCTAACGCAGTTATTCTGTGACAGAGGAGTGACACAAAAGAATAAAGGGGACTGGTGAAATGACTGAGCCAGAAGCTGTATTTATGGCCAAATCCTTTTTGTGAGATGCTATTTACAAGGTCTTTCTTTTCTGCGAACTTTTTCCATGGACATTCCAGCTTGGAAATCTCATGGGTTTCTTGCAGTACTTATTTATTGAACTATGAGTTTGAATGTTTACATTGTAGTATTTCCTAATCATGTTTTATACCCAGAGTAAACAATGCCTCTATCTCTAAATATTTAGGACACATATAGCCACTGTAACAATGCATTCATACTACAACGGGTTCAAGAGAGAATGTGTCACATGTGCAGGATGTCCGTGTGAATACATTCATTGGGGAAGTCAAAAATCAACGTTGTTTGTGACTCTTGTCAAAGTAAACACAAATTAGACACCATCTACCTCGTGATCTGCAATTCACATTTAATCTTATATTTCCTTTTTAAAGACTCAGAATTGACAGTTCAGTGGATACTGGCATGGGAACAGATTTAAACACAGACTTTTCCCATATACTTTACCTTCTCTGAATGAGACATGAAAAGCTGTTAAAATATTTGTTTGGCCACTTACCTTAATACATTTTTTGCCACCCAATTTCTTGATAATACCCTATCATAAAGGTCTGGGACATAACTCCATGAGATTATGATCATCATGATTAATGCCAGTATCTACCTAGCTATTACCATTGGTTTTATACATACAGATACTCTAATGCATATATATATACACTATATATATAAGATGTACTGTTATAATGTAAGTATATACATTAGACTAGTCAAGACTCTAAAAGCAAATATAAGGATATAAAATTGCATACAAATCAAGTTAATAAAAAATATGATAGATTTGTAAAGTCTACCATTCCAGTTTAAGATTTTGAAACATTATTAGCTTGTGTGGCATAAAAAATTAGACAAAAATGTATACATGCAAAAATAAATTAGATTTCAAAGGCATCATTTTTAATAAAGGGTTTTAACTGCCTTAGTGTAGAAATAGTCTGCAATCTGGTTGATAAATATGCAGCAAATGACAAATTAATATGTGTTGGCCCTCATCAGCATCAGAGACAAATGTTATTATAATGTTTTGGAATCTGCTCAGTTTTATGTGTCTGGGGAAGCTATAGTTGTGGCAGAGTCTTCAATTCAGAGGGACAAATCTGCCCTCTATGTGAGAATGGTGAGCGCTGCACCACAAAGAGGAGAGAAGGATGGTAGGATTTATAGGGACAGAAGTTTTATAAATCTGACAATGTAATTAAACCAATCCATAAGAAAGAGAGAAGAACTATGGGACTTTAGTTCAAGAAAAACCTCCTGAATTCCATAGACTCCTCAGTTGCTGTCGTGGTGTTGTATATATCTTGAGAAATCAAGGGATCAAGTTCTGTCTCTTTTAGTTTGCCATATAACCTTTGAAAAATATAAAAACAATATATTTTTGGAAAGTGTAAAACATTTCAGTAACAAAACTGTTGAAAACATTCCTGATATTTTAGATTATATCAATGCACATGACTAACCAAAACATTTTTTCTTATTCATTAATACAAAACAGTTTTTAAGTGAATTTCTTATGATTCAACTAAAGAAAAAGGAAGTGGTTCAACTATCACAATTTGAGTAACATCAGAATCTGTGGATAAGTGCTGAGCTACAATGTTAAGCAATAAAGTTTATCTTTCATTTTTTTTTTTTAAGATAAAGTCTCCCTTTGGAATACATTGTTCCGTAACTCACTCTACAGTTTAGGCTGACTTTAAAATCAGTCATTCCACCTCTGAACCTTTGCTCCAGGATTGCAGTACTACATCATCCTGATGTTAAAGCTTAGGAATTTACCTTGGAAAGTGACTTATAAATTAATGACTGAGGAATTGTAAATAAGTACATTTTAGTTCATGGTCTGGGGATACCTATCATTGACAAAAAACATGATACATGTCTTTCTAATCATAAATAAACCACAACATAAAAACAGCAGTAATGACTCATTGCCAGGGAATTATGGCTAGTATTCCCTTGTGTTATTGCTTCCATGTTTCTGTCACTGATGACCTTGGAGATCATGGTGATCTCTTTCTCCCTACTTATGGCTTGCTTACCCTCCTCCCCAGCCTGACAAGTCGATAGTAGTCTGAATATCATGCCCCTCATGGTATCAGACTCTTCCTACATTCAATTCTGACTTCATACAGAATCACTACTACTTTGGTCTCTACAATGACCTTCTTTCTTTTTATGTAAAAATTGCTCTGGGATCTTGGGAGCCGAGTTTGCCCAGAATTGGAGAAAGCCTAAAGCTAACAATATTCCACAAGTACATTACTGTGTGAGAATCTCCTACAATAAATAAAACACTCCTTACATAAGAAAAATTTCCAAATTCTTGCCAAAGGCATCTTTGGCATGAGTTGTAGTCAATACAACAGAAAATCATTGAGGAATTTTGTAATAAATAAGAATATAAATCTTAACTGAAGATTGAAGGATCATTCCATTTTTGTTGAGTACCTTTATAAAAGATGTTTTATAGGAAATGTTTTATAAAGTGGAACATGGAATTTTACTGCCAATAATGACTTCTCATTTTACAGATAAGGCATAAATTACAGTAACGTTGAGACTGTTGGCCTTTTCTATAGCGTGAGGTGCTTCTTTCACACTTGTACATATTCTGATGTATATAAAAATGAAGAACTCGCCGTATCATGTGGGAGAATATGGCATCTAGCAGGCAAGAGGTTTTGGTCTAGCATTTTCATATGATCTTTGGAACATCATGAATTTTTGTTTTGTTTCCAGAATTTTATTTGTAAATTCAGTTTTCTCTATTCTCCAGGTTATCTCTCTACTCTAAAGCTGAGAATGCAACAGTTTCCTAAAATGTACAGTTGTTGAATTATCCTGTGGTGAAGAAGGGAGGGCCTAAAATAGAGAAGCTAAATGCAAAGCCACAGCAGCGCTGAAACGGTTTTCAGCATTAGTGGACCAACTTTAGGAGAGCTAGCTTGGTCCTGTGTGATCTAATCATTGCTTCTCTCTCACTTGATGGAGGAGGGTTATCTGTCTATTGTGTTATTTTCATTGGTCAATAAAGAGACTGCCTTGGCCCCTTGATAGGACAGAAAATTAGGTAGGTGGAGTAAACAGAACAAAATGCTGGGAAGAGGGCTATGAGCCAGATGCCATGGAGCCAGCCACCAGGTCAGACATGCTGAATCTTTCCTGGTAAGCCACACCTCGTGGTGCTACCACGAGATTATTAGAAATGGGTTATTATCAAGATATGAGAGTTAGTCAGTAACTAACTCTCTAAGAGATAATGGGCCAGGCAGTGCTTAAATGAATATAACTTGTGTGTTATTATTTCTGGGACTAAGCTAGCCGTGCGGGAGCCGGGTGAGGAGAAAAGCAGGCCTGCCCGTAGCTCCTCACTACACTCACTAACACAAGATGAGCACTATCCTTCTTGGTTTTCAGTGGATACCACACCTTTGAAAGCCTGATTAATAGTTCATAGAAATATCTTTGGAGATAGTATTTTAGTTGCCATTTTATGTTAACGAAGCCATAAATATAATGTAAATTTTGTGAGCTTTTCACTGAATGAGTAATTTTGGCATGAAGGAGAATCTGTAGATTTCTCTCATCTAAAATTAAGATGTGAATAAATAGATAAATTGATAAATAGAGATATAGATAGATAATAGACAGAGAGATAAATGATTAAAAGCAAGATTTTTTACTATACTGTTAATTAATATCTGCTCTACGTTAGATATTAAACCTTTTTTTTTTTTTTACAATTTTCCTCATTTAAGCACAGGAAATCAGAAATGTGGAGGATTTCCCACATGTTTGAAGCCAAACACCTGACTCCCTGTGCAGTATGGATTTATTGCCATGTGCCTAATACACTAGAGTTTGCAACCTTTCCAATTTGAAGTTCTGGACTGTATGTCATCACTGTGGTATACTCTCAAAAATTCCGGTAAATAAGATCCTCTTTGTCAAAGCTTTTCTAAAACTTTCCTTTCTAAAATTACCTTTAAGAAAACTTTCTCCTTAACCTTCCCATGTGCACTCACACATGTGTCCATACCGGCACAATATACACACATTCTGATATTCATAAAATGAATTACATATACCATCAATGACATCATTCTCATTACCATAGTATTGTCTCAGATAGCATCTCACTCCAAAATTAATTTTATTACCGCTTTTGATTTATGTTCATGACTTAGCATTAATATTATTCCATCCCCACAGAATCTGCCTGAATAATATTTCATTCTTAAGCAGCACAAAGGAGGCTTTTCATGGTAGGTAGGAATGAGGAAACAGATTACACCAAAGAAGAATTAGTGTTTTCCATTTAGCAAAGTTGGATCAATGCTCTTTGAACCCTAATTAAGTGGAAACATATGGCTTGAGATGAATTAAATTTGAGTTCATAATACATTTATCTATGAATCACAAATTCTTTTGTGTA
This sequence comes from Myodes glareolus, assembly GCF_982192425.1. NCBI lineage: Eukaryota > Metazoa > Chordata > Mammalia > Rodentia > Cricetidae > Myodes > Myodes glareolus. The sequence goes on from NC_142048.1 coordinate 61,862,959, forward strand.
TGTTAGACAAAACTAAGATATATTCAACAAGTTAATACCTGCTGTTTATACTCAATACAGATTGTAACTAGTCCAGTAAATAAGCATGATTTAAATAGTTAACATATACTTTATTTACAAATAAAGTAGCCTTATGCAATACAAGAAAAATGACATTTTAAAACACACCAAACAGTTAATTCAAAGGTGCTGATTACATGCAGTTTTGTCAGAAAACAAGAATTGAATTCATGGTGATTGCTATTTTTTATACCCATCTTTTTTCCTAAGGTTTCTATTTTAAAAAGGGAAAAGTTTCAGAGAATTATTTTGAACAATTTTCAAAGGTCAAGTTACATTAAAGGTCTTCAAAAATTGACAGAAGACAAACCTGAGCTTTAAACGGAGGTCTGCGCAGGACGAAAGCACAGGCCACTGATATTGGTGTTACTTATTTCAAGGGCATCAAAATTCCTTCAGCCCCAATGAGAGGGATAACAACAAAATAGACCCAAGAAAGCAGATCATTCTACTTTCAACAGAAGTAGTACTTATGAAAATCAATATAGAGATAAATTATAAAGAAATTACACACCAATAAAAATATGCCTGTATTTTACTATGCTGTGGCAAAGTCATGAAACATATTTTAATTTTAAGTTATGTTTTGTTTGTTTATTGAATATTTATTTGAGGGTAGGGGTGATGTAAAAATGGGAGGTAATGTGTGTGAGAGTGTGTTTGTGTGTGTATGTGTGTGTGTATTTGTGTGTGCATGCTTGTGTGTGTAGTTCAAAGGAAAATGTGGAAGATTCAATTTTCTACTCCTATCATGGGGGATTCTGAAATAAAACTCAGATTGTCATGCATGGTACAGGAATTTTGGTTGAGCTATCATGCCCACTCCATTTCTTTTGCGCAGTATGAGAAGCTCAGCATTGTTTAAATCTCAGGAAAATGTAATAGCAATCTAATTTATAAATTACAAATATTTTATTTAGCAAGCAATCTCTTTAAAATATGCCTTTAAGTCCAAACATCCTAGTAACTGAAGGCTGAGTACACAATGACTCACTTACTCTTTTAACATTACTCAGAAACTAAGTCTTATCAAGCGATAATGCCTGCTGTTTCAGCCAATGTTATGTAGACTCTACTCTCTGTCTTCATTTCTGAGTACAGCAAACCATAATTCCTTCACTTTAATAATGATGGTGTCTCTGATATCTCTTGAGACTTTGACTCATATAAATATCATTTTTCTTTTGAAAGTAATTTTTCATATTATGCTTTTAGTGTAAAATAATCACTTTTCATTATTATTTTATATTTGAATTGAATTATAAAAGGTACTTGAGGGGTATTTTGATTTCTATGTTATTGTTTCTTCACATATATTAACCTAATACAAGAACTGTCCATAAAACTTTTCTTATTGACCTTTAACAAGGCATTATTGATTTTATCCATGTTTCCTTGAACCTATCTTCTTAGGTTAATTTTAATTTTCTTCATATTTTTATTACTGTTGAAAATCAATGTATTGTTCATTTAAATTCTATTGTATCACCAGCTGAAGC